>NC_141685.1:189837704-191061538 GCF_964263255.1 Lissotriton vulgaris
ACTGTCTGTCTCCTCTCTTCCTGACTCTTCACTGTCTGTCTCCTCTGTGTGCCTGACTCTTCCCTGTCTGCCTCATCTCTGTGCCTGACCCTTCACTGCCTGTCTTCTCTCTGTGCCTGACTCTTCACTGCCTGTCCCCTCTCTGTGCCTGACTCTTCTCTGTCTGCCTCATCTCTGTGCCTTACTCTTCTCCGTCTGCCTCATATCTGTGCTTGACTCTTCACCGTGACTCTTCACTCCTTTTTGTGCCTGAATCTTCACTGCCTGTCTCCTCTTTGTACCTGACTCATCACTGTCTGTCTCCTCTCTTCCTGACTCTTTACTGTCTCCTATCTCTGCCTGACTCCTCACTGCCTGTCTTCCTCATCTTTGCCTGACTCTTCACTGTCTGTCTCCCTCCTCTCTGCCTGACTCTTCCCTCTCTGCCTCATCTCTGTGCCTGACCCTTCACTGCCTGTCTTCTCTCTGTGCCTGACTCTTCACTGCCTGTCCCCTCTCTGTGCCTGAATCTTTGCTGTCTGTCTGTCTTTTCTCTGTGCCTGAATCTTCACTGTCTGTCCGCCTCATCTCTGTGCCTGACCCTTCGCTGCCGGTCTCCTCTCTGTGCCTGAATCTCCACTGTCTGTCTCCTCTCTGTGCCTGATTCTTCACTGTCTGCCACCTCTCTGTGCCTGACTCTTCACTGTCTGTCTCCTCTCTGTGCCTGACTCTTCGCTGTCTGTCTCCTCTCTGTGCCTGACTCATCACTGTCTGTCTCCTCTCTTCCTGACTCTTCACTGTCTGTCTCCTCTTCGCCTGAATCTCCACTGACTGTCTTCTCTATGTGTCTGTCTCCTCCCTGTGCCTGACTCTTCAACTGACTCTTCCCTGTCTGTCTCCTCTCTGTGCCTGACTTTTGATCTGACTCTTCACTGTCTGTGTCCTCTCTTCCTGACTCTTCACTGGCTGTCTCCTCTGTGTGCCTGACTCTTCCCTGTCTGCCTCATCTCTGTGCCTGACCCTTCACTGCCTGTCTTCTCTCTGTGCCTGACTCTTCACTGCCTGTCTCCTCTCTGTGCCTGAACCTTTGCTGTCTGTCTGCCTTATCTCTGTGCCTGAATCTTCACTGTATGTCTGCCTCATCTCTGTGCCTGACCCTTCACTGCCGGTCTCCTTTCTGTGCCTGAATCTCCACTGTCTGTCTCCTCTCTGTGCCTAATTCTACACTCTCTGTCTCTTCTCTGTGCCTGACTCTTCACCTGACTCTTCACTGTCTGTCTCCTCTCTGTGCCTGACTCTTCAACGTCTGTCTCCTCTCTGTGTCCGACTCTTCACTGTCTGCGTCCGACTCTTCACTGTCTGCGTCTGACTCTTCACTGTCTGTCTGACTCTTCACTGTCTGCGTACGACTCTTCACTGCCTGTCTCCTCTCTGTGCCTGACTCTTTACTGCCTGTCTCCTCTCTCTGTCTGACTCTTCACTGCCTGTCTTCCTCATCTTTACTTGACTCTTCACTGCCTGTCTCTTCTCTGTGCCTGACTTCACTGGCTGCCTCAACTCTGTCTGACTCTTCACTGTCTGCGTCTGCCTCTCCACTGTCTGTCTCCTCTGTGCCCGAATCTCCACTGACTGTCTTCTCTCTGTGCCTGATTATTAAATGTCTGTCTCCTCCCTGTGCCTGACTCTTCACCTGACTCTTCCCTGGCTGTCTCCTCTCTGTGCCTGACTCTTCACCTGACTCTTCACTGTCTGTCTCCTCTCATTGCCTGACTCTTCACTGTCTGTCTCCTCTCTTCCTGACTCTTCACTGTCTGTCTCCTCTCTGTGCTGATTATTCACTGTCTGTCTCCTCCCTGTGCCTGACTCTTCACCTGACTCTTCCCTGTCTGTCTCCTCTCTGTGCCTGACTCTTCACCTGACTCTTCACTGTCTGTCTCCTCTCTTCCTGACTCTTCACTGTCTGTCTCCTCTGTGTGCCTGACTCTTCCCTGTCTGCCTCATCTCTGCGCCTGACCCTTCACTGCCTGTCTACTCTCTGTGCCTGACTCTTCACTGCCTGTCTCCTCTCTGCCTGTCTCCTCTCTGTGCCTGACTCTTCACCTGACTCTTCCCTGTCTGTCTCCTCTCTGTGCCTGACTCTTCACCTGACTCTTCACTGTCTGTCTCCTCTCTTCCTGACTCTTCACTGTCTGTCTCCTCTGTGTGCCTGACTCTTCCCTGTCTGCCTCATCTCTGTGCCTGGCCCTTCACTGCCTGTCTCCTCTCTGTGCCTGATTCTTCACTATCTGTCTTCTCTCTGTGCCTGACTCTTCACTGTCTGTCTCCTCTCTGTGCTGATTATTCACTGTCTGTCTCCTCCCTGTGCCTGACTCTTCACCTGACTCTTCCCTGTCTGTCTCCTCTCTGTGCCTGACTCTTCACCTGACTCTTCACTGTCTGTCTCCTCTCTTCCTGACTCTTCACTGTCTGTCTCCTCTGTGTGCCTGACTCTTACCTGTCTGCCTCATCTCTGCGCCTGACCCTTCACTGCCTGTCTACTCTCTGTGCCTGACTCTTCACTGCCTGTCTCCTCTCTGCCTGTCTCCTCTCTGTGCCTGAATCTTTGCTGTCTGTCTGCCTCATCTCTGTGCCTGACCCGTCACTGCCGGTCTCATCTCTGTGCCTGAATCTCCACTGTCTGTCTCCTCTCTGTGCCTGATTCTTCACTGTCTGTCTCCTCTCTGGTCCTGACTCTTCACTGTCTGTCTCCTATCTGTGCCTGACTCTTCACTGACTGTCTCCCTCCTCTTTGCCTGACTTCACTGGCTGCCTCAACTTTGTGCCTGACTCTTCACTGACTGTCTCATCTCTGTGCCTAACTCTTCTCTGTCTGCCTCATCTCTGTGCCTGACTCTTCTCCGTCTGCCTCATATCTGTGCCTGACTCTTCACTATCTGTCTCCTCTCTGTGCCAGACTCTTCCCTGTCTGTCTCCTCTCTGTACCTGACTCTTCACTGTCTCCTCTCTGTGCCTGACTCTTCACTGCCTGTCTCCTCTCTGTGCCTGACTCTTCACTGTCTGTCTCCTCTCTTTCTGACTCTCCACTGTCTGTCTACTCTATGTGCCTGACTCTTCACTGTCTGCCTCCTCTGTCCCTGACTCTTCAATGTCTTTCTCCTCTCTGTGTGTGGATAAAGTAGCAAAGGTCCAAGAATTCCAAGGCTTTAACAACGCTTGAATAAGCTGTGATTTTTGTTGAAAGGAGACACACTCGAAGCTCTGGACCTCTTGGGCTTCATGTAGCAAAGCAAGTTTTAAGGAAAAAATGAGTGTGTACTCCAAAGAAGATCTCAAGAATTTTTCAGAATTAATATTCGTTCCCAGGTGTTGTAGTACAAAGGACAGAGATGTTTTTCTTTGCAGAAAGGTATCTTTATTGTTGTGCATAGGACATGAACAGCCGACACGTGTTTCGCCCCCTCATGGCGATTTGCGCCGGGGCTTTCTCAAGGCTAATTATTTTTCAGACGTCGAGTATTTAATTATCCAAAAAGTGTCAAAATCCAGGGTTTCAAAATTACAGTTTTTCAGGAACAAAGTTCTATCGTTTGGCTAATGCCCTCTTCAGTCCTGCTCCGAGTTCTTAAACGTCAGGGCGGTCCTCAGGTTGAATCCCGGCCTTGAGAAATTCCCGGCGCAAATCGCCATGAGGGGGCGAAACACGTGTCGGCTGTTCATGTCCTATGCACAACAATAAAGATACCTTTCTGCAAAGAAAAACATCTCTGTCCTTTGTACTACAACACCTGGGAACGAATATTAATTCTGAAAAATTCTTGATCTTCTTTGGAGTACACACTCATTTTTTTTCTTAAAACTTTCTCCTCTCTGTGCCTGACTCTTCACCTGACTCTTCACTGTCTCCTCTCTGTACCTGACTCTTCACTGCCTTTTCTCCTCTCTGTGCCTGACTCTTCTCTGTCTGCCTCATCTCTGTGCCAGAATCTTCTCCGTCTGTCTCATCTCTGTGCCTGACTCTTCTCTGTCTGCCTCATCTCTGTGCCTTACTCTTTTCCGTCTGCCTCATCTCAGTGAATGACTCTTCACTCCTTTTTGTGCCTGACTCATCACTGTCTGTCTCCTCTCTTCCTGACTCTTCACTGTCTCCTATCTCTGCCTGACTCTTCACTGCCTGTCTTCCTGATCTTTGCCTGACTCTTCACTGTCTGTCTCCCTCCTCTCTGACTGACTCTTCACTGGCTGCCTCA
This sequence comes from Lissotriton vulgaris, assembly GCF_964263255.1. Classification (NCBI taxonomy): domain Eukaryota; kingdom Metazoa; phylum Chordata; class Amphibia; order Caudata; family Salamandridae; genus Lissotriton; species Lissotriton vulgaris. Next base: position 189,841,931 of record NC_141685.1, read on the forward strand.
CCTCTGTGCCTGACTCGTCACTGTCTGCGTCTGACTCTTCACTGTCTGCGTCTGACTCTTCACTGTCTGCGTCTGACTCTTCACTGTCTGCAACCGACTCTTCACTGTCTGTCTGACTCTTCACTGTCTGCGTCCGAGTCTTCACTGTCTGTGTCTGACTCTCCACTGTCTGTCTCCTCTGTGCCTGAATCTCCACTGACTGTCTTCTCTCTGAGCCTGATTATTCACTGTCTGTCTCCTCCCTGTGCCTGACTCTTCAACTGACTCTTCCCTGTCTGTCTCCTCTCGGTGCCTGACTCTTCACCTGACTCCACACTGTCTGTCTCCTCTGTGTGCCTGACTCTTCACTGTCTGTCTCCTCTCTTACTGACTCTTCACTGTCTGTCTCCTCTGTGTGCCTGACTCTTCCCTGTCTGCCTCATCTCTGTGCCTGAACCTTCACTGCCTGTCTTCTCTCTGTGCCTGACTCTTCTCTGTCTGCCTCATCTCTGTGCCTTACTCTTCTCCGTCTGCCTCATCTCTGTGCTTGACTCTTCACCGTCTGCCTCATCTCAGTGAATGACTCTTCACTCCTTTTTGTGCCTGAATCTTCACTGCCTGTCCCCTCTCTGTGCCTGACTCTTCTCTGTCTGCCTCATCTCTGTGCCTTACTCTTCTCCGTCTGCCTCATCTCTGTGCTTGACTCTTCACCGTCTGCCTCATCTCAGTGAATGACTCTTCACTCCTTTTTGTGCCTGAATCTTCACTGCCTGTCTCCTCTCTGTACCTGACTCATCACTGTCTGTCTCCTCTCTTCCTGACTCTTCACTGTCTCCTATCTCTGCCTGACTCTTCACTGCCTGTCTTCCTCATCTTTGCCTGACTCTTCACTGTCTGTCTCCCTCCTCTCTGCCTGACTCTTCCCTGTCTGCCTCATCTCTGTGCCTGACCCTTCACTGCCTGTCTTCTCTCTGTGCCTGACTCTTCACTGCCTGTCTCATCTCTGTGCCTGAATCTTCACTGTCTGTCCCCCTCATCTCTGTGCCTGACCCTTCGCTGCCGGTCTCCTCTCTGTGCCTGAATCTCCACTGTCTGTCTCCTCTCTGTGCCTGATTCTTCACTGTCTGTCACCTCTCTGTGCCTGACTCTTCACTGTCTGTCTCCTCTCTGTGCCTGACTCTTCGCTGTCTGTCTCCTCTCTGTGCCTGACTCATCACTGTCTGTCTCCTCTCTTCCTGACTTTTCACTGTCTCCTCTCTCTGCCTTACTCTTCACTGCCTGTCTTCCTCATCTTTGCCTGACTCTTCACTGTCTGTCTCCCTCCCTCCTCTTTGCCTGACTCTTCACTGGCTGCCTCACCTCTGTGCCTGACTCTTCACAGTCTGTTTCCTCTCTGTGCCTGACTCTTCACTGTCTGCGTCTGACTCTTCACTGTCTGTGTCTGACTTTCCACTGACTGTCTTCTCTATGTGTCTGATTATTCACTGTGCCTGACTCTTCAACTGACTCTTCCCTGTCTGTCTCCTCTCTGTGCCTGACTTTTGATCTGACTCTTCACTGTCTGTGTCCTCTCTTCCTGACTCTTCACTGGCTGTCTCCTCTGTGTGCCTGACTCTTCCCTGTCTGCCTCATCTCTGTGCCTGACCCTTCACTGCCTGTCTTCTCTCTGTGCCTGACTCTTCACTGCCTTTCTCGTCTCTGTGCCTGAACCTTTGCTGTCTGTCTGCCTTATCTCTGTGCCTGAATCTTCACTGTATGTCTGCCTCATCTCTGTGCCTGACCCTTCACTGTCGGTCTCCTTTCTGTGCCTGAATCTCCACTGTCTGTCTCCTCTCTGTGCCTGATTCTACACTGTCTGTCTCTTCTCTGTGCCTGACTCTTCACCTGACTCTTCACTGTCTGTCTCCTCTCTGTGCCTGACTCTTCAACGTCTGTCTTCTCTCTTTGCCCGACTCTTCACTGTCTGCATCCGACTCTTCACTGTCTGTCTGACTCTTCACTGTCTGCGTCCAACTCTTCACTGTCTGTCTGACTCTTCACTGTCTGCGTACGACTCTTCACTGCCTGTCTCCTCTCTGTGCCTGACTCTTCACTGCCTGTCTCCTCTCTCTGTCTGACTCTTCACTGCCTGTCTTCCTCATCTTTACTTGACTCTTCACTGCCTGTCTCCTCTCTGTTCCTGACTTCACTGGCTGCCTCAACTCTGTGCCTGACACTTCACTGTCTGCGTCCGCCTCTTCACTGTCTGTCTGACTCTTCACTGTCTGCGTCCGACTCTTCAGTGTCTGTGCCTGACTCTTTATTGTCTGCGTCCGACTCTTCACTGTCTGTCTGACTCTTCACTGTCTGTCTCCTCTGTGCCTGACTCTTCTCTGTCTGCCTCATCTCTGTGCCTGACTCTTCACTGTCTCCTCTCTGTGCCTGACTCTTCACTGCCTGGCTCCTCTCTGTGTTTGACTCTTCACTGCCTGTCTCCTCTCTATGCCTGACTCTTCACTGTCTGTCACCTCTCTTCCTGACTCTTCACTGTCTGTCTACTCTATGTGCCTGACTCTTCACTGGCTGCCTCAACTCTGTGCCTGAATCTCCACTGTCTGTCTCTTCTCTGTGCCTGATTCTACACTGTCTGTCTCCTCTCAGTGCCTGACTCTTCACTGTCTGCGTCCGACTCTTCAGTGTCTGTGCCTGACTCTTTATTGTCTGCGTCCGCCTCTTAACTGTCTGTCTGACTCTTCACTGTCTGCGTCCGACTCTTCAGTGTCTGTGCCTGACTCTTTATTGTCTGCGTCCGACTCTTCACTGTCTGTCTGACTCTTCACTGTCTGTCTCCTCTGTGCCTGACTCTTCTCTGTCTGCCTCATCTCTGTGCCTGACTCTTCACTGTCTCCTCTCTGTGCCTGACTCTTCACTGCCTGGCTCCTCTCTGTGTTTGACTCTTCACTGTCTGTCACCTCTCTTCCTGACTCTTCACTGTCTGTCTACTCTATGTGCCTGACTCTTCACTGGCTGCCTCAACTCTGTGCCTGAATCTCCACTGTCTGTCTCTTCTCTGTGCCTGATTCTACACTGTCTGTCTCTTCTCTGTGCCTGACTCTTCACCTGACTCTTCACTGTCTGTCTCCTCTCTGTGCCTGACTCTTCAACGTCTGTCTCCTCTCTGTGCCCGACTCTTCACTGTCTGCGTCTGACTCTTCACTGTCTGTCTGACTCTTCACTGTCTGCGTCCAACTCTTCACTGTCTGTCTGACTCTTCACTGTCTGCGTCCGACTCTTCACTGTCTGTCTCCTCTCTGTGCCCTACTCTTCACTGTCTGTCTCCTCTCTTCCTGACTCTTCACTGTCTGTCTACTCTATGTGCCTGACTCTTCACTGCCTGTCTCCTCTCTGTGCCTGACTCTTCACCTGACTCTTCACCGTCTGTCTTCTCTCTGTGCCTGACTCTTAACTGACTGTCTCCCTCCTCTTTGCCTGACTCTTCACTGGCTGCCTCAACTTTGTGCCTGACTCTTCCTTCTCTATCTCCTCTCTGTGCCTGACTCTTCCCTGTCTGCGTCGACTCTTCACTGTCTGTCTGACTCTTCACTGTCTGCGTCCGACTCTTCAATGTCTGTCTTGTCTGTGCCTGATTCTTCACTGTCTGTCACCTCTCTGTGCCTGACTCTTCACTGTCTGTCTCCTCTCTGTGCCTGACTCTTCGCTGTCTGTCTCCTCTCTGTGCCTGACTCATCACTGTCTGTCTCCTCTCTTCCTGACTTTTCACTGTCTCCTCTCTCTGCCTGACTCTTCACTGCCTGTCTTCCTCATCTTTGCCTGACTCTTCACTGTCTGTCTCCCTCCTCTTTGCCTGACTCTTCACTGGCTGCCTCACCTCTGTGCCTGACTCTTCGCAGTCTGTTTCCTCTCTGTGTCTGACTCTTCACTGTCTGCGTCTGACTCTTCACTGTCTGTGTCTGACTTTCCACTGTCTGTCTCCTCTTTGCCTGAATCTCCACTGACTGTCTTCTCTATGTGTCTGATTATTCACTGTGCCTGACTCTTCAACTGACTCTTCCCTGTCTGTCTGCTCTCTGTGCCTGACTTTTGATCTGACTCTTCACTGTCTGTGTCCTCTCTTCCTGACTCTTCACTGGCTGTCTCCTCTGTGTGCCTGACTCTTCCCTGTCTGTCTCATCTCTGTGCCTGACCCTTCACTGCCTGTCTTCTCTCTGTGCCTGACTCTTCACTGCCTGTCTCCTCTCTGTGCCTGAACCTTTGCTGTCTGTCTGCCTTATTCTGTGCCTGAATCTTCACTGTATGTCTGCCTCATCTCTGTGCCTGACCCTTCACTGCCGGTCTCCTTTCTGTGCCTGAATCTCCCCTGTCTGTCTCCTCTCTGTGCCTGATTCTACACTCTCTGTCTCTTCTCTGTGCCTGACTCTTCTCCTGACTCTTCACTGGCTGTCTCCTCTCTGTGCCTGACTCTTCAACGTCTGTCTCCTCTCTGTGCCTGACTCTTTACTGCCTGTCTCCTCTCTCTGTCTGACTCTTCACTGCCTGTCTTCCTCATCTTTACTTGACTCTTCACTGCCTGTCTCTTCTCTGTGCCTGACTTCACTGGCTGCCTCAACTCTGTCTGACTTCACTGTCTGCGTCTGACTCTTCACTGTCTGTCTGACTCTTCACTGTCTGCGTCTGCCTCTCCACTGTCTGTCTCCTCTGTGCCTGAATCTCCACTGACTGTCTTCTCTCTGTGCCTGATTATTAAATGTCTGTCTCCTCCCTGTGCCTGACTCTTCACCTGACTCTTCCCTGGCTGTCTCCTCTCGGTGCCTGACTCTTCACCTGACTCCACACTGTCTGTCTCCTCTGTGTGCCTGACTCTTCACTGTCTGTCTCCTCTCTTACTGACTCTTCACTGTCTGTCTCCTCTGTGTGCCTGACTCTTCCCTGTCTGCCTCATCTCTGTGCCTGAACCTTCACTGCCTGTCTTCTCTCTGTGCCTGACTCTTCACTGCCTGTCCCCTCTCTGTGCCTGACTCTTCTCTGTCTGCCTCATCTCTGTGCCTTACTCTTCTCCGTCTGCCTCATCTCTGTGCTTGACTCTTCACCGTCTGCCTCATCTCAGTGAATGACTCTTCACTCCTTTTTGTGCCTGAATCTTCACTGCCTGTCTCCTCTCTGTACCTGACTCATCACTGTCTGTCTCCTCTCTTCCTGACTCTTCACTGTCTCCTATCTCTGCCTGACTCTTCACTGCCTGTCTTCCTCATCTTTGCCTGACTCTTCACTGTCTGTCTCCCTCCTCTCTGCCTGACTCTTCCCTGTCTGCCTCATCTCTGTGCCTGACCCTTCACTGCCTGTCTTCTCTCTGTGCCTGACTCTTCACTGCCTGTCCCCTCTCTGTGCCTGAATCTTTGCTGTCTGTCTGTCTCATCTCTGTGCCTGAATCTTCACTGTCTGTCCCCCTCATCTCTGTGCCTGACCCTTCGCTGCCGGTCTCCTCTCTGTGCCTGAATCTCCACTGTCTGTCTCCTCTCTGTGCCTGATTCTTCACTGTCTGTCACCTCTCTGTGCCTGACTCTTCACTGTCTGTCTCCTCTCTGTGCCTGACTCTTCTCTGTCTGTCTCCTCTCTGTGCCTGACTCATCACTGTCTGTCTCCTCTCTTCCTGACTTTTCACTGTCTCCTCTCTCTGCCTTACTCTTCACTGCCTGTCTTCCTCATCTTTGCCTGACTCTTCACTGTCTGTCTCCCTCCTCTTTGCCTGACTCTTCACTGGCTGCCTCACCACTGTGCCTGACTCTTCACAGTCTGTTTCCTCTCTGTGCCTGACTCTTCACTGTCTGCGTCTGACTCTTCACTGTCTGTGTCTGACTCTTCACTGTCTGCGTCTGACTCTTCACTGTCTGCAACCGACTCTTCACTGTCTGTCTGACTCTTCACTGTCTGCGTCCGAGTCTTCACTGTCTGTGTCTGACTCTCCACTGTCTGTCTCCTCTGTGCCTGAATCTCCACTGACTGTCTTCTCTCTGAGCCTGATTATTCACTGTCTGTCTCCTCCCTGTGCCTGACTCTTCAACTGACTCTTCCCTGTCTGTCTCCTCTCGGTGCCTGACTCTTCACCTGACTCCACACTGTCTGTCTCCTCTGTGTGCCTGACTCTTCACTGTCTGTCTCCTCTCTTACTGACTCTTCACTGTCTGTCTCCTCTGTGTGCCTGACTCTTCCCTGTCTGCCTCATCTCTGTGCCTGAACCTTCACTGCCTGTCTTCTCTCTGTGCCTGACTCTTCTCTGTCTGCCTCATCTCTGTGCCTTACTCTTCTCCGTCTGCCTCATCTCTGTGCTTGACTCTTCACCGTCTGCCTCATCTCAGTGAATGACTCTTCACTCCTTTTTGTGCCTGAATCTTCACTGCCTGTCCCCTCTCTGTGCCTGACTCTTCTCTGTCTGCCTCATCTCTGTGCCTTACTCTTCTCCGTCTGCCTCATCTCTGTGCTTGACTCTTCACCGTCTGCCTCATCTCAGTGAATGACTCTTCACTCCTTTTTGTGCCTGAATCTTCACTGCCTGTCTCCTCTCTGTACCTGACTCATCACTGTCTGTCTCCTCTCTTCCTGACTCTTCACTGTCTCCTATCTCTGCCTGACTCTTCACTGCCTGTCTTCCTCATCTTTGCCTGACTCTTCACTGTCTGTCTCCCTCCTCTCTGCCTGACTCTTCCCTGTCTGCCTCATCTCTGTGCCTGACCCTTCACTGCCTGTCTTCTCTCTGTGCCTGACTCTTCACTGCCTGTCCCCTCTCTGTGCCTGAATCTTTGCTGTCTGTCTGTCTCATCTCTGTGCCTGAATCTTCACTGTCTGTCCCCCTCATCTCTGTGCCTGACCCTTCGCTGCCGGTCTCCTCTCTGTGCCTGAATCTCCACTGTCTGTCTCCTCTCTGTGCCTGATTCTTCACTGTCTGTCACCTCTCTGTGCCTGACTCTTCACTGTCTGTCTCCTCTCTGTGCCTGACTCTTCTCTGTCTGTCTCCTCTCTGTGCCTGACTCATCACTGTCTGTCTCCTCTCTTCCTGACTTTTCACTGTCTCCTCTCTCTGCCTTACTCTTCACTGCCTGTCTTCCTCATCTTTGCCTGACTCTTCACTGTCTGTCTCCCTCCTCTTTGCCTGACTCTTCACTGGCTGCCTCACCACTGTGCCTGACTCTTCACAGTCTGTTTCCTCTCTGTGCCTGACTCTTCACTGTCTGCGTCTGACTCTTCACTGTCTGTGTCTGACTCTTCACTGTCTGCGTCTGACTCTTCACTGTCTGCGTCTGACTCTTCACTGTCTGTGTCTGACTCTTCACTGTCTGCGTCTGACTCTTCACTGTCTGCAACCGACTTTCCACTGACTGTCTTCTCTATGTGTCTGATTATTCACTGTGCCTGACTCTTCAACTGACTCTTCCCTGTCTGTCTCCTCTCTGTGCCTGACTTTTCATCTGACTCTTCACTGTCTGTGTCCTCTCTTCCTGACTCTTCACTGGCTGTCTCCTCTGTGTGCCTGACTCTTCCCTGTCTGCCTCATCTCTGTGCCTGACCCTTCACTGCCTGTCTTCTCTCTGTGCCTGACTCTTCACTGCTTTTCTCCTCTCTGTGCCTGAACCTTTGCTGTCTGTCTGCCTTATCTCTGTGCCTGAATCTTCACTGTATGTCTGCCTCATCTCTGTGCCTGACCCTTCACTGTCGGTCTGCTTTCTGTGCCTGAATCTCCACTGTCTGTCTCCTCTCTGTGCCTGATTCTACACTGTCTGTCTCTTCTCTGTGCCTGACTCTTCACCTGACTCTTCACTGTCTGTCTCCTCTCTGTGTCTGACTCTTCAACGTCTGTCTCCTCTCTGTGCCCGACTCTTCACTGTCTGCATCCGACTCTTCACTGTCTGTCTGACTCTTCACTGTCTGCGTCCAACTCTTCACTGTCTGTCTGACTCTTCACTGTCTGCGTACGACTCTTCACTGCCTGTCTCCTCTCTGTGCCTGACTCTTCACTGCCTGTCTCCTCTCTCTGTCTGACTCTTCACTGCCTGTCTTCCTCATCTTTAATTGACTCTTCACTGCCTGTCTCCTCTCTGTGCCTGACTTCACTGGCTGCCTCAACTCTGTGCCTGACACTTCACTGTCTGCGTCCGCCTCTTCACTGTCTGTCTGACTCTTCACTGTCTGCGTCCGACTCTTCAGTGTCTGTGCCTGACTCTTTATTGTCTGCGTCCGACTCTTCACTGTCTGTCTGACTCTTCACTGTCTGTCTCCTCTGTGCCTGACTCTTCTCTGTCTGCCTCATCTCTGTGCCTGACTCTTCACTGTCTCCTCTCTGTGCCTGACTCTTCACTGCCTGGCTCCTCTCTGTGTTTGACTTTTCCCTGCCTGTCTCCTCTCTATGCCTGACTCTTCACTGTCTGTCACCTCTCTTCCTGACTCTTCACTGTCTGTCTACTCTATGTGCCTGACTCTTCACTGGCTGCCTCAACTCTGTGCCTGAATCTCCACTGTCTGTCTCTTCTCTGTGCCTGATTCTACACTGTCTGTCTCCTCTCAGTGCCTGACTCTTCACTGTCTGCGTCCGACTCTTCACTGTCTGTCTGACTCTTCACTGTCTGCGTCCAACTCTTCACTGTCTGTCTGACTCTTCACTGTCTGCGTCCGACTCTTCACTGTCTGTCTCCTCTCTGTGCCCTACTCTTCACTGTCTGTCTCCTCTCTTCCTGACTCTTCACTGTCTGTCTACTCTATGTGCCTGACTCTTCACTGCCTGTCTCCTCTCTGTGCCCGACTCTTCACTTGACTCTTCACCGTCTGTCTTCTCTCTGTGCCTGACTCTTAACTGACTCTCTCCCTCCTCTTTGCCTGACTTCACTGGCTGCCTCAACTTTGTGCCTGACTCTTCCTTCTCTATCTCCTCTCTGTGCCTGACTCTTCCCTGTCTGCGTCAAATCTTCACTGTCTGTCTGACTCTTCACTGTCTGCGTCCGACTCTTCAATGTCTGTCTCGTCTGTGCCTGATTCTTCACTGTCTGTCACCTCTCTGTGCCTGACTCTTCACTGTCTGTCTCCTCTCTGTGCCTGACTCTTCGCTGTCTGTCTCCTCTCTGTGCCTGACTCATCACTGTCTGTCTCCTCTCTTCCTGACTTTTCACTGTCTCCTCTCTCTGCCTGACTCTTCACTGCCTGTCTTCCTCATCTTTGCCTGACTCTTCACTGTCTGTCTCCCTCCTCTTTGCCTGACTCTTCACTGGCTGCCCCACCTCTGTGCCTGACTCTTCGCAGTCTGTTTCCTCTCTGTGCCTGACTCTTCACTGTCTGCGTCTGACTCTTCACTGTCTGTGTCTGACTTTCCACTGTCTGTCTCCTCTTTGCCTGAATCTCCACTGACTGTCTTCTCTATGTGTCTGATTATTCACTGTGCCTGACTCTTCAACTGACTCTTCCCTGTCTGTCTCCTCTCTGTGCCTGACTTTTGATCTGACTCTTCACTGTCTGTGTCCTCTCTTCCTGACTCTTCACTGGCTGTCTCCTCTGTGTGCCTGACACTCTTCCCTGTCTGCCTCATCTCTGTGCCTGACCCTTCACTGCCTGTCTTCTCTCTGTGCCTGACTCTTCACTGCCTGTCTCCTCTCTGTGCCTGAACCTTTGCTGTCTGTCTGCCTTATCTCTGTGCCTGAATCTTCACTGTATGTCTGCCTCATCTCTGTGCCTGACCCTTCACTGCCGGTCTCCTTTCTGTGCCTGAATCTCCACTGTCTGTCTCCTCTCTGTGCCTGATTCTACACTCTCTGTCTCTTCTCTGTGCCTGACTCTTCACCTGACTCTTCACTGTCTGTCTCCTCTCTGTGCCTGACTCTTCAACGTCTGTCTCCTCTCTGTGCCCGACTCTTCACTGTCTGCGTCTGACTCTTCACTGTCTGTCTGACTCTTCACTGTCTGCGTCCAACTCTTCACTGTCTGTCTGACTCTTCACTGTCTGCGTACGACTCTTCACTGCCTGTCTCCTTTCTGTGCCTGACTCTTTACTGCCTGTCTCCTCTCTCTGTCTGACTCTTCACTGCCTGTCTTCCTCATCTTTACTTGACTCTTCACTGCCTGTCTCTTCTCTGTGCCTGACTTCACTGGCTGCCTCAACTCTGTCTGACTTCACTGTCTGCGTCTGACTCTTCACTGTCTGTCTGACTCTTCACTGTCTGCGTCTGCCTCTCCTCTGTCTGTCTCCTCTGTGCCTAAATCTCCACTGACTGTCTTCTCTCTGTGCCTGATTATTAAATGTCTGTCTCCTCCCTGTGCCTGACTCTTCACCTGACTCTTCCCTGGCTGTCTCCTCTCTGTGCCTGACTCTTCACCTGACTCTTCACTGTCTGTCTCCTCTCATTGCCTGACTCTTCACTGTCTGTCTCCTCTCTTCCTGACTCTTCACTGTCTGTCTCCTCTCTGTGCTGATTATTCACTGTCTGTCTCCTCCCTGTGCCTGACTCTTCACCTGACTCTTCCCTGTCTGTCTCCTCTCTGTGCCTGACTCTTCACCTGACTCTTCACTGTCTGTCTCCTCTCTTCCTGACTCTTCACTGTCTGTCTCCTCTGTGTGCCTGACTCTTCCCTGTCTGCCTCATCTCTGCGCCTGACCCTTCACTGCCTGTCTACTCTCTGTGCCTGACTCTTCACTGCCTGTCTCCTCTCTGCCTGTCTCCTCTCTGTGCCTGACTCTTCACCTGACTCTTCCCTGTCTGTCTCCTCTCTGTGCCTGACTCTTCACCTGACTCTTCACTGTCTGTCTCCTCTCTTCCTGACTCTTCACTGTCTGTCTCCTCTGTGTGCCTGACTCTTCCCTGTCTGCCTCATCTCTGTGCCTGGCCCTTCACTGCCTGTCTCCTCTCTGTGCCTGATTCTTCACTATCTGTCTCCTCTCTGTGCCTGACTCTTCACTGTCTGTCTCCTCTCTGTGCTGATTATTCACTGTCTGTCTCCTCCCTGTGCCTGACTCTTCACCTGACTCTTCCCTGTCTGTCTCCTCTCTGTGCCTGACTCTTCACCTGACTCTTCACTGTCTGTCTCCTCTCTTCCTGACTCTTCACTGTCTGTCTCCTCTGTGTGCCTGACTCTTCCCTGTCTGCCTCATCTCTGCGCCTGACCCTTCACTGCCTGTCTACTCTCTGTGCCTGACTCTTCACTGCCTGTCTCCTCTCTGCCTGTCTCCTCTCTGTGCCTGACTCTTCACCTGACTCTTCCCTGTCTGTCTCCTCTCTGTGCCTGACTTTTCATCTGACTCTTCACTGTCTGTGTCCTCTCTTCCTGACTCTTCACTGGCTGTCTCCTCTGTGTGCCTGACTCTTCCCTGTCTGCCTTATCTCTGTGCCTGACCCTTCACTGCCTTTCTTCTCTCTGTGCCCGACTCTTCACTGCCTTTCTCCTCTCTGTGCCTGAACCTTTGCTGTCTGTCTGCCTTATCTCTGTGCCTGAATCTTCACTGCATGTCTGCCTCATCTCTGTGCCTGACCCTTCACTGCCGGTCTCCTTTCTGTGCCTGAATCTCCACTGTCAGTCTCCTCTCTGTGCCTGATTCTACACTGTCTGTCTCTTCTCTGTGCCTGACTCTTCACCTGACTCTTCACTGTCTGTCTCCTCTCTGTGCATGACTCTTCAACGTCTGTCTCCTCTCTGTGCCCGACTCTTCACTGTCTGCATCCGACTCTTCACTGTCTGTCTGACTCTTCACTGTCTGCGTCCAACTCTTCACTGTCTGTCTGACTCTTCACTGTCTGCGTACGACTCTTCACTGCCTGTCTCCTCTCTGTGCCTGACTCTTCACTGCCTGTCTCCTCTCTCTGTCTGACTCTTCACTGCCTGTCTTCCTCATCTTTACTTGACTCTTCACTGCCTGTCTCCTCTCTGTGCCTGACTTCACTGGCTGCCTCAACTCTGTGCCTGACACTTCACTGTCTGCGTCTGACTCTTCACTGTCTGTCTGACTCTTCACTGTCTGCGTCTGCCTCTCCACTGTCTGTCTCCTCTGTGCCCGAATCTCCACTGACTGTCTTCTCTCTGTGCCTGATTATTAAATGTCTGTCTCCTCCCTGTGCCTGACTCTTCACCTGACTCTTCCCTAGCTGTCTCCTCTCTGTGCCTGACTCTTCACCTGACTCTTCACTGTCTGTCTCCTCTCATTGCCTGACTCTTCACTGTCTGTCTCCTCTCTTCCTGACTCTTCACTGTCTGTCTCCTCTCTGTGCTGATTATTCACTGTCTGTCTCCTCCCTGTGCCTGACTCTTCACCTGACTCTTCCCTGTCTGTCTCCTCTCTGTGCCTGACTCTTCACCTGACTCTTCACTGTCTGTCTCCTCTCTTCCTGACTCTTCACTGTCTGTCTCCTCTGTGTGCCTGACTCTTCCCTGTCTGCCTCATCTCTGCGCCTGACCCTTCACTGCCTGTCTACTCTCTGTGCCTGACTCTTCACTGCCTGTCTCCTCTCTGGTCCTGACTCTTCACTGTCTGTCTCCTATCTGTGCCTGACTCTTCACTGACTGTCTCCCTCCTCTTTGCATGACTTCACTGGCTGCCTCAACTTTGTTCCTGACTCTTAACTGTCTGTCTCCTCTGTGTGCCTGACTCTTCCCTGTCTGCCTCATCTCTGTGCCTGGCCCTTCACTGCCTGTCTCCTCTCTGTGCCTGATTCTTCACTATCTGTCTCCTCTCTGTGCCTGACTCTTCACTGTCTGTCTCCTCTCTGTGCTGATTATTCACTGTCTGTCTCCTCCCTGTGCCTGACTCTTCACCTGACTCTTCCCTGTCTGTCTCCTCTCTGTGCCTGACTCTTCACTGTCTGTCTCCTCTCTTCCTGACTCTTCACTGTCTGTCTCCTCTGTGTGCCTGACTCTTCCCTGTCTGCCTCATCTCTGTGCCTGACCCTTCACTGCCTGTCTACTCTCTGTGCCTGACTCTTCACTGCCTGTCTCCTCTCTGCCTGTCTCCTCTCTGTGCCTGAATCTTTGCTGTCTGTCTGCCTCATCTCTGTGCCTGACCCGTCACTGCCGGTCTCATCTCTGTGCCTGAATCTCCACTGTCTGTCTCCTCTCAGTGCCTGATTCTTCACTGTCTGTCTCCTCTCTGGTCCTGACTCTTCACTGTCTGTCTCCTATCTGTGCCTGACTCTTCACTGACTGTCTCCCTCCTCTTTGCCTGACTTCACTGGCTGCCTCAACTTTGTGCCTCACTCTTTACTGACTGTCTCATCTCTGTGCCTAACTCTTCTCTGTCTGCCTCATCTCTGTGCCTGACTCTTCTCCGTCTGCCTCATATCTGTGCCTGACTCTTCACTATCTGTCTCCTCTCTGTGCCAGACTCTTCCCTGTCTGTCTCCTCTCTGTACCTGACTCTTCACTGTCTCCTCTCTGTGCCTGACTCTTCACTGCCTGTCTCCTCTCTGTGGCTGACTCTTCACTGTCTGTCTCCTCTCTTTCTGACTCTCCACTGTCTGTCTACTCTATGTGCCTGACTCTTCACTGTCTGCCTCCTCTGTCCCTGACTCTTCAATGTCTTTCTCCTCTCTGTGTGTGGATAAAGTAGCAAAGGTCCAAGAATTCCAAGGCTTTAACAACGCTTGAATAAGCTGTGATTTTTGTTGAAAGGAGACACACTCGAAGCTCTGGACCTCTTGGGCTTCATGTAGCAAAGCAAGTTTTAAGGAAAAAATGAGTGTGTACTCCAAAGAAGATCTCAAGAATTTTTCAGAATTAATATTCGTTCCCAGGTGTTGTAGTACAAAGGACAGAGATGTTTTTCTTTGCAGAAAGGTATCTTTATTGTTGTGCATAGGACATGAACAGCCGACACGTGTTTCGCCCCCTCATGGCGTTTTGTGCCGGGGCTTTCTCAAGGCTAATTATTTTTCAGACGTCGAGTATTTAATTATCCAAAAAGTGTCAAAATCCAGGGTTTCAAAATTACAGTTTTTCAGGAACAAAGTTCTATCGTTTGGCTAATGCCCTCTTCAGTCCTGCTCCGAGTTCTTAAACGTCAGGGCGGTCCTCGGGTTGAATCCCGGCCTTGAGAAAGCCCCGGCGCAAATCGCCATGAGGGGGCGAAACACGTGTCGGCTGTTCATGTCCTATGCACAATAATAAAGATACCTTTCTGCAAAGAAAAACATCTCTGTCCTTTGTACTACAACACCTGGGAACGAATATTAATTCTGAAAAATTCTTGATCTTCTTTGGAGTACACACTCATTTTTTTTCTTAAAACTTTCTCCTCTCTGTGCCTGACTCTTCACCTGACTCTTCACTGTCTCCTCTCTGTACCTGACTCTTCACTGCCTTTTCTCCTCTCTGTGCCTGACTCTTCTCTGTCTGCCTCATCTCTGTGCCAGAATCTTCTCCGTCTGTCTCATCTCTGTGCCTGACTCTTCTCTGTCTGCCTCATCTCTGTGCCTTACTCTTCTCCGTCTGCCTCATCTCAGTGAATGACTCTTCACTCCTTTTTGTGCCTGACTCATCACTGTCTGTCTCCTCTCTTCCTGACTCTTCACTGTCTCCTATCTCTGCCTGACTCTTCACTGCCTGTCTTCCTGATCTTTGCCTGACTCTTCACTGCCTGTCTCCTCTCTGCCTGTCTCCTCTCTGTGCCTGAATCTTTGCTGTCTGTCTGCCTCATCTCTGTGCCTGACCCGTCACTGCCGGTCTCATCTCTGTGCCTGAATCTCCACTGTCTGTCTCCTCTCAGTGCCTGATTCTTCACTGTCTGTCTCCTCTCTGGTCCTGACTCTTCACTGTCTGTCTCCTATCTGTGCCTGACTCTTCACTGACTGTCTCCCTCCTCTTTGCCTGACTTCACTGGCTGCTTCAACTTTGTGCCTGACTCTTCACTGACTGTCTCATCTCTGTGCCTAACTCTTCTCTGTCTGCCTCATCTCTGTGCCTGACTCTTCTCCGTCTGCCTCATATCTGTGCCTGACTCTTCACTATCTGTCTCCTCTCTGTGCCAGACTCTTCCCTGTCTGTCTCCTCTCTGTACCTGACTCTTCACTGTCTCCTCTCTGTGCCTGACTCTTCACTGCCTGTCTCCTCTCTGTGGCTGACTCTTCACTGTCTGTCTCCTCTCTTTCTGACTCTCCACTGTCTGTCTACTCTATGTGCCTGACTCTTCACTGTCTGCCTCCTCTGTCCCTGACTCTTCAATGTCTTTCTCCTCTCTGTGTGTGGATAAAGTAGCAAAGGTCCAAGAATTCCAAGGCTTTAACAACGCTTGAATAAGCTGTGATTTTTGTTGAAAGGAGACACACTCGAAGCTCTGGACCTCTTGGGCTTCATGTAGCAAAGCAAGTTTTAAGGAAAAAATGAGTGTGTACTCCAAAGAAGATCTCAAGAATTTTTCAGAATTAATATTCGTTCCCAGGTGTTGTAGTACAAAGGACAGAGATGTTTTTCTTTGCACAAAGGTATCTTTATTGTTGTGCATAGGACATGAACAGCCGACACGTGTTTCGCCCCCTCATGGCGATTTGCGCCGGGGCTTTCTCAAGGCTAATTATTTTTCAGACGTCGAGTATTTAATTATCCAAAAAGTGTCAAAATCCAGGGTTTCAAAATTACAGTTTTTCAGGAACAAAGTTCTATCGTTTGGCTAATGCCCTCTTCAGTCCTGCTCCGAGTTCTTAAACGTCAGGGCGGTCCTCGGGTTGAATCCCGGCCTTGAGAAAGCCCCGGCGCAAATCGCCATGAGGGGGCGAAACACGTGTCGGCTGTTCATGTCCTATGCACAACAATAAAGATACCTTTCTGCAAAGAAAAACATCTCTGTCCTTTGTACTACAACACCTGGGAACGAATATTAATTCTGAAAAATTCTTGATCTTCTTTGGAGTACACACTCATTTTTTTTCTTAAAACTTTCTCCTCTCTGTGCCTGACTCTTCACTGTCTCCTCTCTGTACCTGACTCTTCACTGCCTTTTCTCCTCTCTGTGCCTGACTCTTCTCTGTCTGCCTCATCTCTGTGCCAGAATCTTCTCCGTCTGTCTCATCTCTGTGCCTGACTCTTCTCTGTCTGCCTCATCTCTGTGCCTTACTCTTCTCCGTCTGCCTCATCTCAGTGAATGACTCTTCACTCCTTTTTGTGCCTGACTCATCACTGTCTGTCTCCTCTCTTCCTGACTCTTCACTGTCTCCTATCTCTGCCTGACTCTTCACTGCCTGTCTTCCTGATCTTTGCCTGACTCTTCACTGTCTGTCTCCCTCCTCTCTGCCTGACTCTTCACTGGCTGCCTCACCTCTGTGCCTGACTCTTCACAGTCTGTTTCCTCTCTGTGCCTGACTCGTCACTGTCTGCGTCTGACTCTTCACTGTCTGCGTCTGACTCTTCACTGTCTGCGTCTGACTCTTCACTGTCTGCAACCGACTCTTCACTGTCTGTCTGACTCTTCACTGTCTGCGTCCGAGTCTTCACTGTCTGTGTCTGACTCTCCACTGTCTGTCTCCTCTGTGCCTGAATCTCCACTGACTGTCTTCTCTCTGAGCCTGATTATTCACTGTCTGTCTCCTCCCTGTGCCTGACTCTTCAACTGACTCCACACTGTCTGTCTCCTCTGTGTGCCTGACTCTTCACTGTCTGACTCCTCTCTTCCTGACTCTTCACTGTCTGTCTCCTCTGTGTGCCTGACTCTTCCCTGTCTGCCTCATCTCTGTACCTGACCCTTCACTGCCTATCTTCTCTTTGTGCCTGACTCTTCACTGCCTGTCCCCTCTCTGTGCCTGACTCTTCTCTGTCTGCCTCATCTCTGTGCCTTACTCTTCTCCGTCTGCCTCATCTCTGTGCTTGACTCTTCACCGTCTGCCTCATCTCAGTGAATGACTCTTCACTCCTTTTTGTGCCTGAATCTTCACTGCCTGTCTCCTCTCTGTACCTGACTCATCACTGTCTGTCTCCTCTCTTCCTGACTCTTCACTGTCTCCTATCTCTGCCTGACTCTTCACTGCCTGTCTTCCTCATCTTTGCCTGACTCTTCACTGTCTGTCTCCCTCCTCTCTGCCTGACTCTTCCCTGTCTGCCTCATCTCTGTGCCTGACCCTTCACTGCCTGTCTTCTCTCTGTGCCTGACTCTTCACTGCCTGTCCCCTCTCTGTGCCTGAATCTTTGCTGTCTGTCCCCCTCATCTCTGTGCCTGACCCTTCGCTGCCGGTCTCCTCTCTGTGCCTGATTCTTCACTGTCTGTCACCTCTCTCTGCCTGAATCTCCACTGTCTGTCTCCTCTCTGTGCCTGATTCTTCACTGTCTGTCACCTCTCTGTGCCTGACTCTTCACTGTCTGTCTCCTCTCTGTGCCTGACTCTTCGCTGTCTGTCTCCTCTCTGTGCCTGACTCATCACTATCTGTCTCCTCTCTTCCTGACTTTTCACTGTCTCCTCTCTCTGCCTGACTCTTCACTGCCTGTCTTCCTCATCTTTGCCTGACTCTTCACTGTCTGTCTCCCTCCTCTTTGCCTAACTCTTCACTGGCTGCCTCACCTCTGTGCCTGACTCTTCACAGTCTGTTTCCTCTCTGTGCCTGACTCTTCACTGTCTGCGTCTGACTCTTCACTGTCTGTGTCTGACTTTCCACTGTCTGTCTCTTTGCCTGAATCTCCACTGACTGTCTTCTCTATGTGTCTGATTATTCACTGTGCCTGACTCTTCAACTGACTCTTCCCTGTCTGTCTCCTCTCTGTGCCTGACTTTTCATCTGACTCTTCACTGTCTGTGTCCTCTCTTCCTGACTCTTCACTGGCTGTCTCCTCTGTGTGCCTGACTCTTCCCTGTCTGCCTCATCTCTGTGCCTGACCCTTCACTGCCTTTCTTCTCTCTGTGCCTGACTCTTCACTGCCTTTCTCCTCTCTGTGCCTGAACCTTTGCTGTCTGTCTGCCTTATCTCTGTGCCTGAATCTTCACTGTATGTCTGCCTCATCTCTGTGCCTGACCCTTCACTGCCGGTCTCCTTTCTGTGCCTGAATCTCCACTGTCTGTCTCCTCTCTGTGCCTGATTCTACACTGTCTGTCTCCTCTCTGTGCCCGACTCTTCACTGTCTGCGTCCAACTCTTCACTGTCTGTCTGACTCTTCACTGTCTGCGCACGACTCTTCACTGCCTGTCTCCTCTCTGTGCCTGACTCTTCACTGCCTGTCTCCTCTCATTGCCTGACTCTTCACTGTCTGTCTCCTCTCTTCCTGACTCTTCACTGTCTGTCTCCTCTCTGTGCTGATTATTCACTGTCTGTCTCCTCCCTGTGCCTGACTCTTCACCTGACTCTTCCCTGTCTGTCTCCTCTCTGTGCCTGACTCTTCACCTGACTCTTCACTGCCTGTCTCCTCTCTGTGCCTGACTCTTCACTGACTGTCTCCCTTCTCTTTGCCTGACGTCACTAGCTGCCTCAACTTTGTGCCTGACTCTTCACTCTCTGTCTCCTCTCTGTGCTGATTATTCACTGTCTGTCTCCTCCCTGTGCCTGACTCTTCACCTGACTCTTCCCTGTCTGTCTCCTCTCTGTGCCTGACTCTTCACCTGACTCTTCACTGTCTGTCTCCTCTCTTCCTGACTCTTCACTGTCTGTCTCCTCTGTGTGCCTGACTCTTCCCTGTCTGCCTCATCTCTGCGCCTGACCCTTCACTGCCTGTCTACTCTCTGTGCCTGACTCTTCACTGCCTGTCTCCTCTCTGCCTGTCTCCTCTCTGTGCCTGACTCTTCACCTGACTCTTCCCTGTCTGTCTCCTCTCTGTGCCTGACTTTTCATCTGACTCTTCACTGTCTGTGTCCTCTCTTCCTGACTCTTCACTGGCTGTCTCCTCTGTGTGCCTGACTCTTCCCTGTCTGCCTCATCTCTGTGCCTGACCCTTCACTGCCTTTCTTCTCTCTGTGCCTGACTCTTCACTGCCTTTCTCCTCTCTGTGCCTGAACCTTTGCTGTCTGTCTGCCTTATCTCTGTGCCTGAATCTTCACTGTATGTCTGCCTCATCTCTGTGCCTGACCCTTCACTGCCGGTCTCCTTTCTGTGCCTGAATCTCCACTGTCTGTCTCTTCTCTGTGCCTGACTCTTCACCTGACTCTTCACTGTCTGTCTCCTCTCTGTGCCTGACTCTTCAACGTCTGTCTCCTCTCTGTGCCCGACTCTTCACTGTCTGCATCCGACTCTTCACTGTCTGTCTGACTCTTCACTGTCTGCGTACGACTCTTCACTGCCTGTCTCCTCTCTGTGCCTGACTCTTCACTGCCTGTCTCCTCTCTCTGTCTGACTCTTCACTGCCTGTCTTCCTCATCTTTACTTGACTCTTCACTGCCTGTCTCCTCTCTGTGCCTGACTTCACTGGCTGCCTCAACTCTGTGCCTGACACTTCACTGTCTGCGTCTGACTCTTCACTGTCTGTCTGACTCTTCACTGTCTGCGTCTGCCTCTCCACTGTCTGTCTCCTCTGTGCCCGAATCTCCACTGACTGTCTTCTCTCTGTGCCTGATTATTAAATGTCTGTCTCCTCCCTGTGCCTGACTCTTCACCTGACTCTTCCCTGGCTGTCTCCTCTCTGTGCCTGACTCTTCACCTGACTCTTCACTGTCTGTCTCCTCTCATTGCCTGACTCTTCACTGTCTGTGTCCTCTCTTCCTGACTCTTCACTGGCTGTCTCCTCTGTGTGCCTGACTCTTCCCTGTCTGCCTCATCTCTGTGCCTGACCCTTCACTGCCTTTCTTCTCTCTGTGCCTGACTCTTCACTGCCTTTCTCCTCTCTGTGCCTGAACCTTTGCTGTCTGTCTGCCTTATCTCTGTGCCTGAATCTTCACTGTATGTCTGCCTCATCTCTGTGCCTGACCCTTCACTGCCGGTCTCCTCTCTTCCTGACTCTTCACTGTCTGTCTCCTCTGTATGCCTGACTCTTCCCTGTCTGCCTCATCTCTGCGCCTGACCCTTCACTGCCTGTCTACTCTCTGTGCCTGACTCTTCACTGCCTGTCTCCTCTCTGCCTGTCTCCTCTCTGTGCCTGACTCTTCACCTGACTCTTCCCTGTCTGTCTCCTCTCTGTGCCTGACTCTTCACCTGACTCTTCACGGTCTGTCTCCTCTCTTCCTGACTCTTCACTGTCTGTCTCCTCTGTGTGCCTGACTCTTCCCTGTCTGCCTCATCTCTGCGCCTGACCCTTCACTGCCTGTCTACTCTCTGTGCCTGACTCTTCACTGTCTGTCTCCTCTCTTCCTGACTCTTCACTGTCTGTCTCCTCTGTGTGCCTGACTCTTCCCTGTCTGCCTCATCTCTGCGCCTGACCCTTCACTGTCTGTCTCCTCTGTGTGCCTGACTCTTCCCTGTCTGCCTCATCTCTGTGCCTGGCCCTTCACTGCCTGTCTCCTCTCTGTGCCTGATTCTTCACTATCTGTCTCCTCTCTGTGCCTGACTCTTCACTGTCTGTCTCCTCTCTGTGCTGATTATTCACTGTCTGTCTCCTCCCTGTGCCTGACTCTTCCCTGTCTGTCTCCTCTCTGTGCCTGACACTTCACTGTCTGTCTCCTCTCTTCCTGACTCTTCACTGTCTGTCTCCTCTGTGTGCCTGACTCTTCCCTGTCTGCCTCATCTCTGTGCCTGACCCTTCACTGCCTGTCTACTCTCTGTGCCTGACTCTTCACTGCCTGTCTCCTCTCTGCCTGTCTCCTCTCTGTGCCTGAATCTTTGCTGTCTGTCTGCCTCATCTCTGTGCCTGACCCGTCACTGCCGGTTTCATCTCTGTGCCTGAATCTCCACTGTCTGTCTCCTCTCAGTGCCTGATTCTTCACTGTCTGTCTCCTCTCTGGTCCTGATTCTTCACTGTCTGTCTCCTCTCTGGTCCTGACTCTTCACTGTCTGTCTCATCTCTGTGCCTAACTCTTCCCTGTCTGCCTCATCTCTGTGCCTGACTCTTCTCCGTCTGCCTCATATCTGTGCCTGACTCTTCACTATCTGTCTCCTCTCTGTGCCAGACTCTTCCCTGTCTGTCTCCTCTCTGTACCTGACTCTTCACTGTCTCCTCTCTGTGCCTGACTCTTCACTGCCTGTCTCCTCTCAGTGGCTGACTCTTCACTGTCTGTCTCCTCTCTTTCTGACTCTCCACTGTCTGTCTACTCTATGTGCCTGACTCTTCACTGTCTGCCTCCTCTGTCCCTGACTCTTCAATGTCTTTCTCCTCTCTGTGTGTGGATAAAGTAGCAAAGGTCCAAGAATTCCAAGGCTTTAACAACGCTTGAATAAGCTGTGATTTTTGTTGAAAGGAGACACACTCGAAGCTCTGGACCTCTTGGGCTTCATGTAGCAAAGCAAGTTTTAAGGAAAAAATGAGTGTGTACTCCAAAGAAGATCTCAAGAATTTTTCAGAATTAATATTCGTTCCCAGGTGTTGTAGTACAAAGGACAGAGATGTTTTTCTTTGCAGAAAGGTATCTTTATTGTTGTGCATAGGACATGAACAGCCGACACGTGTTTCACCCCCTCATGGCGATTTGCGCCGGGGCTTTCTCAAGGCTAATTATTTTTCAGACGTCGAGTATTTAATTATCCAAAAAGTGTCAAAATCCAGGGTTTCAAAATTACAGTTTTTCAGGAACAAAGTTCTATCGTTTGGCTAATGCCCTCTTCAGTCCTGCTCCGAGTTCTTAAACGTCAGGGCGGTCCTCGGGTTGAATCCCGGCCTTGAGAAAGCCCCGGCGCAAATCGCCATGAGGGGGCGAAACACGTGTCGGCTGTTCATGTCCTATGCACAACAATAAAGATACCTTTCTGCAAAGAAAAACATCTCTGTCCTTTGTACTACAACACCTGGGAACGAATATTAATTCTGAAAAATTCTTGATCTTCTTTGGAGTACACACTCATTTATTTTCTTAAAACTTTCTCCTCTCTGTGCCTGACTCTTCACCTGACTCTTCACTGTCTCCTCTCTGTACCTGACTCTTCACTGCCTTTTCTCCTCTCTGTGCCTGACTCTTCTCTGTCTGCCTCATCTCTGTGCCAGAATCTTCTCCGTCTGTCTCATCTCTGTGCCTGACTCTTCTCTGTCTGCCTCATCTCTGTGCCTTACTCTTCTCCGTCTGCCTCATCTCAGTGAATGACTCTTCACTCCTTTTTGTGCCTGACTCATCACTGTCTGTCTCCTCTCTTCCTGACTCTTCACTGTCTCCTATCTCTGCCTGACTCTTCACTGCCTGTCTTCCTGATCTTTGCCTGACTCTTCACTGCCTGTCTCCTCTCTGCCTGTCTCCTCTCTGTGCCTGAATCTTTGCTGTCTGTCGGCCTCATCTCTGTGCCTGACCCGTCACTGCCGGTCTCATCTCTGTGCCTGAATCTCCACTGTCTGTCTCCTCTCAGTGCCTGATTCTTCACTGTCTGTCTCCTCTCTGGTCCTGACTCTTCACTGTCTGTCTCCTATCTGTGCCTGACTCTTCACTGACTGTCTCCCTCCTCTTTGCCTGACTTCACTGGCTGCCTCAACTTTGTGCCTGACTCTTCACTGACTGTCTCATCTCTGTGCCTAACTCTTCTCTGTCTGCCTCATCTCTGTGCCAGAATCTTCTCCGTCTGTCTCATCTCTGTGCCTGACTCTTCTCTGTCTGCCTCATCTCTGTGCCTTACTCTTCTCCGTCTGCCTCATCTCAGTGAATGACTCTTCACTCCTTTTTGTGCCTGACTCATCACTGTCTGTCTCCTCTCTTCCTGACTCTTCACTGTCTCCTATCTCTGCCTGACTCTTCACTGCCTGTCTTCCTGATCTTTGCCTGACTCCTCACTGTCTGTCTCCCTCCTCTCTGCCTGACTCTTCACTGGCTGCCTCACCTCTGTGCCTGACTCTTCACAGTCTGTTTCCTCTCTGTGCCTGACTCGTCACTGTCTGCGTCTGACTCTTCACTGTCTGCGTCTGACTCTTCACTGTCTGTGTCTGACTCTTCACTGTCTGCAACCGACTCTTCACTGTCTGTCTGACTCTTCACTGTCTGCGTCCGAGTCTTCACTGTCTGTGTCTGACTCTCCACTGTCTGTCTCCTCTGTGCCTGAATCTCCACTGACTGTCTTCTCTCTGAGCCTGATTATTCACTGTCTGTCTCCTCCCTGTGCCTGACTCTTCAACTGACTCCACACTGTCTGTCTCCTCTGTGTGCCTGACTCTTCACTGTCTGACTCCTCTCTTCCTGACTCTTCACTGTCTGTCTCCTCTGTGTGCCTGACTCTTCCCTGTCTGCCTCATCTCTGTGCCTGACCCTTCACTGCCTATCTTCTCTTTGTGCCTGACTCTTCACTGCCTGTCCCCTCTCTGTGCCTGACTCTTCTCTGTCTGCCTCATCTCTGTGCCTTACTCTTCTCCGTCTGCCTCATCTCTGTGCTTGACTCTTCACCGTCTGCCTCATCTCAGTGAATGACTCTTCACTCCTTTTTGTGCCTGAATCTTCACTGCCTGTCTCCTCTCTGTACCTGACTCATCACTGTCTGTCTCCTCTCTTCCTGACTCTTCACTGTCTCCTATCTCTGCCTGACTCTTCACTGTCTGTCTCCCTTCTCTCTGCCTGACTCTTCCCTGTCTGCCTCATCTCTGTGCCTGACCCTTCACTGCCTGTCTTCTCTCTGTGCCTGACTCTTCACTGCCTGTCCCCTCTCTGTGCCTGAATCTTTGCTGTCTGTCTGCCTCATCTCTGTGCCTGAATCTTCACTGTCTGTCCCCCTCATCTCTGTGCCTGACCCTTCGCTGCCGGTCTCCTCTCTGTGCCTGAATCTCCACTGTCTGTCTCCTCTCTGTGCCTGATTCTTCACTGTCTGTCACCTCTCTGTGCCTGACTCTTCACTGTCTGTCTCCTCTCTGTGCCTGACTCTTCGCTGTCTGTCTCCTCTCTGTGCCTGACTCATCACTGTCTGTCTCCTCTCTTCCTGACTTTTCACTGTCTCCTCTCTCTGCCTGACTCTTCACTGCCTGTCTTCCTCATCTTTGCCTGACTCTTCACTGTCTGTCTCCCTCCTCTTTGCCTGACTCTTCACTGGCTGCCTCACCTCTGTGCCTGACTCTTCACAGTCTGTTTCCTCTCTGTGCCTGACTCTTCACTGTCTGCGTCTGACTTTCCACTGTCTGTCTCCTCTTTGCCTGAATCTCCACTGACTGTCTTCTCTATGCGTCTGATTATTCACTGTGCCTGACTCTTCAACTGACTCTTCCCTGTCTGTCTCCTCTCTGTGCCTGACTTTTCATCTGACTCTTCACTGTCTGTGTCCTCTCTTCCTGACTCTTCACTGGCTGTCTCCTCTGTGTGCCTGACTCTTCCCTGTCTGCCTCATCTCTGTGCCTGACCCTTCACTGCCTGTCTTCTCTCTGTGCCTGACTCTTCACTGCCTTTCTCCTCTCTGTGCCTGAACCTTTGCTGTCTGTCTGCCTTATCTCTGTGCCTGAATCTTCACTGTATGTCTGCCTCATCTCTGTGCCTGACCCTTCACTGCCGGTCTCCTTTCTGTGCCTGAATCTCCACTGTCTGTCTCCTCTCTGCGCCTGATTCTACACTGTCTGTCTCTTCTCTGTGCCTGACTCTTCACCTGACTCTTCACTGTCTGTCTCCTCTCTGTGCCTGACTCTTCAACGTCTGTCTCCTCTCTGTGCCCGACTCTTCACTGCCTGCATCCGACTCTTCACTGTCTGTCTGACTCTTCACTGTCTGCGTCCAACTCTTCACTGTCTGTCTGACTCTTCACTGTCTGCGTACGACTCTTCACTGCCTGTCTCCTCTCAGTGCCTGACTCTTCACTGCCTGTCTCCTCTCTCTGTCTGACTCTTCACTGCCTGTCTTCCTCATCTTTACTTGACTCTTCACTGCCTGTCTCCTCTCTGTGCCTGACTTCACTGGCTGCCTCAACTCTGTGCCTGACACTTCACTGTCTGCGTCCGCCTCTTCACTGTCTGTCTGACTCTTCACTGTCTGCGTCCGACTCTTCACTGTCTGTGCCTGACTCTTTATTGTCTGCGTCCGACTCTTCACTGTCTGTCTGACTCTTCACTGTCTGTCTCCTCTGTGCCTGACTCTTCTCTCTCTGCCTCATCTCTGTGCCTGACTCTTCACTGTCTCCTCTCTGTGCCTGACTCTTCACTGCCTGGATCCTCTCTGTGTTTGACTCTTCACTGCCTGTCTCCTCTCTATGCCTGACTCTTCACTGTCTGTCACCTCTCTTCCTGACTCTTCACTGTCTGTCTACTCTATGTGCCTGACTCTTCACTGGCTGCCTCAACTCTGTGCCTGATTCTTCACTGTCTGTCTCCTCTCTGTGCCTGACTCTTCACTGTCTGCGTCCGACTCTTCACTGCCTGTCTGACTCTCCACTGTCTGTCTCCTCTGTGCCTGAATCTCCACTGTCTGTCTCTTCTCTGTGCCTGATTCTACACTGTCTGTCTCCTCTCAGTGCCTGACTCTTCACTGTCTGCGTCCGACTCTTCACTGTCTGTCTGACTCTTCACTGTCTGCGTCCGACTCTTCACTGTCTGTCTACTCTATGTGCCTGACTCTTCACTGCCTGTCTCCTCTCTGTGCCTGACTCTTCACCTGACTCTTCACCGTCGGTCTTCTCTCTGTGCCTGACTCTTAACTGACTGTCTCCCTCCTCTTTGCCTGACTTCACTGGCTGCCTCAACTTTGTGCCTGACTCTTCCTTCTCTATCTCCTCTCTGTGCCTGACTCTTCCCTGTCTGCGTCGACTCTTCACTGTCTGTCTGACTCTTCACTGTCTGCGTCCGACTCTTCAATGTCTGTCTCGTCTGTGCCTGATTCTTCACTGTCTGTCTCCTCTCTGTGCCTGACTCTTCGCTGTCTGTCTCCTCTCTGTGCCTGACTCATCACTGTCTGTCTCCTCTCTTCCTGACTTTTCACTGTCTCCTCTCTCTGCCTGACTCTTCACTGCCTGTCTTCCTCATCTTTGCCTGACTCTTCACTGTCTGTCTCCCTCCTCTTTGCCTGACTCTTCACTGGCTGCCTCACCTCTGTGCCTGACTCTTCACAGTCTGTTTCCTCTCTGTGCCTGACTTTTCATCTGACTCTTCACTGTCTGTGTCCTCTCTTCCTGACTCTTCACTGGCTGTCTCCTCTGTGTGCCTGACTGTAGGAAGGGGGAGTCTCTAGTTGGCGCAGTGCAACACTAGCGACAAGCAGGGACTCTCCTCTTCCTCGTCAGGGCTGAGGGTTACCTTCCAGACAACCTCTGCTTACCCTCTAGGTAGTGTGGCTTAAGCAGTCGCAGGCTAATCTTTGGGGCATATAGGTTAAACACTTGCAATAGTACACCTTTACAACCAACCCACCACACAACGAGACCAGACTGTATTCTGTAAAAATATATATCTTTATATAGATTTTAAGCAGGCTTGTGAATACAGTCAACGTACTTTATGAAAACGGTTGCAAGTTACTTAGTTCGGGTTACCACAGTTCTTATGCAGTTCTCTTGAGGCCCGTAGGCCGGTGTTAACCAAAGTTCTTGTGGAGCCGGCGGCTTCCAGGGGATCTGTCCCACGTCGCGTTGCCTTCCCGGGATCGCTGATCGTTGCGGCTCTTCAGCCGAGCAGGTCACTGGTCATCCGGGGCAGCGGTGTTCTGTGGCGGCAGGGTCCTCTCCTCGTCGTCCGCTCCGACCCTGGAGGCGGCGGCTGTGCGGCGGTGACAAGTGGCAGTACGGTCCCCAAGTGCAGGACGTACCCAGCCAAATGCCGGTGCAGCTGTGGGCTCACAGCTGGGCTGTCGGGCAGGCTACCGACCTTGCGGATTCTCGTAGGGCAACTGCCCGTCTTTGCAGGTGAGTGACTGCTCGCTATGCAGTCACCTCGAGAGCTCGGACCGGACGGGTCCTCCTTTGCTTTGCTCTCGGGCTCCCGGTGCAGTTGCGGTCACGGTGTTCGGGCCAGCGGCGGCTGGTCCTTACTTTGCTCCCGCTGTTGCTTTGGGCCCCGGTCACGGTGGTCGGGAGGACGTTGATGCCTTAGAGGAGATTCCTCTGTCGGTACTGCGGCGATGGTCAGCACCCGCAGTCGCTTTCTTCCAAGGGGGTTAGCGTCAACTGGTCCTGGGACGCTGGTCAGGGGGCAAGTTCAGTTGCAAGCCCTTGGAGATCTCTTCAGCAGAGTTTGGCACAAAGTAAAGCAAAAGTCTTCTCGTAGTCTTTTCTTCTGTCTCTCCTTCGGCAGCAAGGCACCAGACACAGGCAAGAGTCAGCACCCTTCCTTGTCTCTCACGGTCCTTCTCGTCGGGCAGAGTCCTTCTGTGGCCCAAACCGGATCTAGTTCTCAAGGAGCAGGGCTCCTTCTTTTATAGGCCAATTCTTTTGTTCTCGCAGGCCAGGGGGGCCTTGGCATAGCCACTCTCAGTTCTGGAGTACCCCGGCGGGTGTACTCCGGCTTCTGCTTTCAGTGTGAGGGGCAGGCGCATCAGACGCCCCACAGGGGGTGGAGCCAGCATTGTGCGGACAGGGGCGGCCAGAGTACCTTGTTGATGGAGGCTTCGCCCTTCCTGGGCCAGGTGCCGGCAGAGTCATCCGCCGCTCCCCAGGAGGGTGGAGCCAGCATTGTGGTGGCCGAGCACAGCTACAGTTCGAGTCAAGAGGCACTCCTACCTCCCACTAAGGTGTAATCTGCGCATTCACCACCTGTCATCCCTCCAGCCCTGTCACTCACACATCCCAGACAGTCAGATACACATACCATCAGAGGCGGGCTGAAATGGTTAAGCAAGCAAATGCTAACTTTCTAAAAGTAGCATTTGCAAACCCAGGATACTAAAATAAACTTGACTACAAGAAGTATCTTATCATCCTGAGTTCAGGCATACTAAACATGACTCGCTACCATGCTCCTTGAGCCTGCGGGAATTATATGGTGTAATAATTCCAGCAGCTCAGTCTGGCCTAATGGAGCAGGTAGCCTTCAATAGTGAAATACGGTCTCGGTTGTAAGTCACTACTAGGACATGCCACACACATCAGGGCCTGTCCTACCTTACACCTACAATGCACCCTGCCCGCAGGCCTACCATAGGGGTGACTAACATGTAGTCAAGGGAAGGGTCGAGGCTGGCAAGTGGGTGCACTTGCCCAGCTGGCGTGACAGTACGGGACTGCACGCGGGTTCTGCGGTCGCAGTTCCCGGACACATCTTTACGGCTGCTTCGGTGGGTGGCGCAACCAGCGCTGCAGGCCCACCAGCAGTATTGGCATCTACAAGCCCCGGCACTCTCTAGTGCGCTTTACTAGGGACTGACAGTAGATCCAATGCACCAATCATGGATACCAATCGTATATACAGTTTTACAGTAGGGAGCACTTGCACTGCGGCACGGATCAGCCGTGGCGCAGTGCCCTGAGTATCGGAAAACCAGCAAAACATCGGAGGCACATCAGCAAAAAGTGGAAGGGAGACTCACGCCAAGGTGCCAGGTCTAACATGTGTCCCCTCCAGCTGAAATGTGGGGGGAACTACCCTTCCCCAGGGAGTTCCACATCACTAAGGCGGAAAAATCTGGACAGACCGTCAGCGTTGGCGTGATCGGTGCCAGGGCGGTGTTCCACCGTAAAGTCCATACTCTGTAGAGAAATGGACCACCTCAACAGTTTCGGGTTCTCACCCCTCATTTGCATCAACCATCTGAGGGGCCTGTGGTCCGTCTGAACTCGGAAGTGAGACCCAAACAAGTAGGGTCTTAGCTTCTTCAGCGCCCAGACCACAGCAAATGCTTCACGCTCCTACTTATGAAGGCTACGGGTTGGTCAAAGCCCTCCTCAGTCATCTGTGAAAGAACAGCCCCTACACCATGCTCTGAAGCGTCTGTTTGCACAATGAACTCCTTGGAGAAATCGGGGGCCAGGAGCACGGGCGCCGTGCACATGGCAGTCTTCAGGGTGTCGAAAGCCTTCTGACAGGCGTCAGTCCAAATCACATTCCTGGGCTGCTTCTTCGAAGTCAGCTCTGTCAAGGGGGTCACGATCGTGCCATAGCCCTTGACAAACCTCCTGTAATACCCAGTGAGCCCCAGGAAGGCTCTCACTGCAGTCTGGGTCTTGGGGGGTTCCCAAGCCAGGATGGTCTCGATTTTGGGCTGCAAGGGGGCTACCTTGCCACTCCCAACCTGGTGTCCCAAGTACACCACGGAACCCTGCCCAATCTGGCACTTGCTTGCCTTGATTGTGAGGCCTGCTCTGCGCAGGGCCATCAACACTTCCCAGAGGTGTCGCAGGTGTTCGGGCCAGGTACCGCTGAACACTGCGATGTCATCCAGGTAGGCGGCACTGAACTCGTCCAGTCCAGCCAACACCTGGTTGACCAATCTCTGAAAGGTGGCAGGGGCATTCTTCATCCCAAATGGCATAACCCGGAACTGGAAATGCCCATCTGGTGTTGAGAATGCCGACCTCTCCTTTGCCCCATCGGTCAAGGCGATCTGCCAGTACCCAGACGTTAAATCAAACGTGCTGAGGAACCGGGCAGCCCCTAGCCGATCAATGAGCTCGTCAGCTCTGGGGATGGGGTGCGCGTCAGTCTTCGTGACTGAATTGAGTCCTCTGTAGTCCACACAGAACCGGAGTTCGGGTGTGGCTCCCGGCGCAGCAGCCTTCGGAACCAAGACCACGGGGCTGGACCAAGGACTGCTGGAAGACTCAACCACCCTGAGGGCAAGCATCTTGGAGACCTCCTCCTTGATGCAGGCCCGTACCCTGTCAGTTACCCTGTAAGCCTTATGTTTCACAGGTAAGCTGTCTCCAGTGTCCACATCATGGACGCACCAATCTCTGACACTCGGAACCAGGGAGAACAGGTCTGGAAACTGCCCCAGCAACTGGCGGCAGTCCTCCTGTTGTTCGGCGGTCAGGGTGGGTGAGAGGTTAACTCCATCCACTGACCCATCCTTCTCACAGGCCACAAAGAGGTCAGGGAGAGGCTCCGACTCCTCCTCCATTCCGTCATCGGTTGCCAACAACATGCCCACTTCGGACCTTCGCAAGTGGGGCTTGAGGCGGTTGACATGTAGGACCCGCAGAGGGTTCCTGGGCGTCTTCATGTCCACCAAGTATGTCACGGGGCTCTTGCGCTCCACAACCTCAAATGGTCCTGTCCACTTATCCTGAAGGGCACAGGGCTCCACTGGGGCCAAGACATACACCTCCTGTCCAGGCTGAAGCTCGACCAGAGTGGCATTCTGATCGTACCACCGCTTCATTTCCTCCTGGCTCGCTTCCAGATTTGCCTCGGCAAGTTGTCTGAAGCGTCTGGTCTGGTTTCTGAAGGCCAGCATGTAGCTATATACATTCTGGGGAGGTTTCCTGGGAGATTGCTCCCAGCCTTCCTTTACCAAACTCAGCGGTCCTCTCACGGGGTGGCCGTACAGCAGTTCAAAGGGGCTGAACCCTAGGGACTTCTGTGGCACCTCGCGATATGCAAAAAGCAGGCATGGCAAGAGGACGTCCCACTTACGCCTCATCGGACCTTCCAGGCCCATGATCATGCCTTTGAGGGTTCGGTTGAATCTTTCAACCAACCCGTTACCTTGGGGATGGTAGGGTGTGGTGAACTTGTACGTTACGCCACACTCCTGCCAAAGGGACTTCATATATTTCGATATGAAATTGGTCCCCCTGTCGCTCACCACCTCTAGAGGGAATCCTACTCGTGAGAAAATTCCCATCAGTGCACGCCCCACCACGGGAGCCGTCACTGTCCTCAGAGGGATGGCTTCAGGGTACCGGGTGGCATGGTCCACCAAGACCAGGATGAACCTGTTGCCCATGGCTGTCTTGGGGTCCAGAGGCCCAACGATGTCAATACCCACTCGCTGGAATGGCGTACCGACCACAGGGAAGGGTTGGAGGGGAGCCTTGTTCTTCCCTCCCGTCTTCCCACTTGCCTGGCAAGTTGGACAGGTTCTGCAATAAGCATCCGAACTCTTGTGCATTTGGGGCCAGTAAAAGTGGGTGACAAGCATGTCATAGGTCTTGTCCATCCCCAAATGTCCTGCTAAAGGCACATCATGAGCCAGACCCAGTAGGAAGGCTCGGAACTTCTGGGGTACCACCAGCAGACTGGCTGACCCAGGTTCAGCAGCCTTAGGCTCCGAATACAGGAGGCCGTTCTCCCAGTACACGTAATGTGTTTTGGCCTGAACACCATTGGCCTGGTCTGCAGCCTGCTGCCGCATACCCACGAGAGAAGGGCATTCTTTCTGCTCCTTGCAGAATTCCTCCCTGGAGGGTCCTCCTTCTTGCTGCCAATGGGTCAGCTCAGGCAGGTCCCCCAGTTCGGCGATCTGTTCCCCTGTAGGCTCCAGGGCATCCCCCTCAAGGTCTGCTTCCTCCTAGACCGTAGGAACTTCAGGGGCCGGTTTCCCGCGCCCCCTGCGCCTTCTTCCTAAGGCCGGTTCCTGGGCCTCTCCATCAGGCCCCAGGACCTCTCGATCACCCCTACTGGCTGCCATTGACCGGGTGGTCACGCACGCCCAGTCAGGCAGACCCACCATCCGCAGGTGAGTCGTCTTCTCCACCTTTTCCCGAGGGGAGTGCTCCAAGTCCTTCCCTAGCAAACAGTCAACAGGCATGGTTTTTCTCACACAGACCTGTAGAGTACCAGAGACCCCCCCCCACTCGAAGGGAACTTGAGCCATCGGACACTGACTCTCAGAATTATCAGCGTTGATAACCCTACAGTAGGCATGGGGTACAACCTGCTCCTGAGACACCAGGTGCTGCCTTACTGCAGTCACACTGGCTCCTGTGTCTCTAAGAGCCTCAGCTTCCTTGCCATTGATGATCACCACCTGCCCATATTTTTTAGTGTTAGAGGGCAGGTAGTTCGTAGGGATCATCTCGCTGTCTCCTAGCGAGACCAGGGTCATGTGAACGGGATCTCCACCCCCCGGGACCATCATTTCTTCTCCCAGGTGAACGCTAGTCACTTGTCGGGGCGGAGCACCAGTGGGTGCGGGTTTTCCAAATAGGCGACACTTGGGGTCACTGGATATGTGCCCAGGCTCGCCACATTTGAAACAATTGAAGGGCCCCTTTGGAACAGGTTTACCTGTCGGGCCCCATTCTGCTTTGGGGGTGGGGGAGGCTGAGAACCCTGCTGCGGGCTCCCTTGGGAACTACTTTGGGGGCCTTTTTGGAACCCTTTCTGTTTTCCCCCCTTGTCCCCCCCACTCTTCTGCTGGGGACCCTGCCCACTCTTGGCGGAATCTCCCACGGGACCCTTGTGGACCCTGGTGCTGAGCCAGCGGTCCGCCTCCTCAGCAAGCTTCCTCGGGTTGGACAGCTTGCTATCGATCAGGTGTTGGCGTAACTCAGGAAAACAGTGATCAGACAAGTGCCCCCATGCAATTAAATCAAAGAGACCTTGAAAATCATTAACTTTGTTACCTTTCACCCAACCATCCAGTGCTCTGCAAAAGTAAGTCACATACTCCACATACGTATTCCCAGGCCGCTTAGTACATCCCCTAAACTTCTGTCTATACATTTCAGGGGTAAGCCCGTACCTGTTCATTAAAGCTTCTTTCATGTGGGCATAGGATCTCTGATTCTCAACGGGCAAATCTAGCAAGGTATCTCTCCCTTCGCTAAGGAACCTTCCCCACAACCCCGCTCCCCAATCCTTGTCAGGGACCCGGTGGGAGGACATGGCTACCTCGTATGCCCTAAACCACTGTCCTATGTCATCCCCCTTTAAGAACTCCTTAACTACGTCCTTCGGGATGTGCACTCTTGACTCTACCTGCACTGGCGATGTGCTGCCACCAGAGGGAGGACGATCCAAGTCTCTCTCCTTGAGACTTATCTCCCTCATTTTCACTTCATAATCCATCTGGTGCTTTCGCTCTTCCAGCGCCATTCTTTTTGTTTCAAGCTCCAGCTGGATTTTCAATTCTGCCAACTTTCTCTCGTGATTCCGGGTTTCCTTCCTGTCCGCCAGCTCCTCTGGCGACAGGCCTTTACCAAAGCTGTGCTCGCTGTCTTGCCTCTCGAGATCGATCAGATCCCCAAGCGCATTCTGCTCCTCCGTTGCATTCTGCTCGGCGAGGACGTCTTGCTCTTCCGGGGTCTTTCGGGACTCTATCCAGGCTTTCAGGGCCTTGGAGAGCTGCGTCTTGTTCTTGCAGCCAGCGTGCGGGACCTTGAGTTTCTTGCAAAAGAACTTCAGTTCGTCCTTGGAATATTTATCCACTTTGGCGGGGTCCCACTCTACCTCCAACACCTCGGAGGTCGTGGACTCTGCTCCATCCAGGCTCCTGGTGCCCGGCATGGCTTCTGCACTCGGAATCTTCTTTCAGCAAAATTCAAAAAGCAAAGTCTGTGGCTAAGCAACTGGACCGTAATCCTTGTGTAGTGGTCAGAAGCTCAGGTATAGATATCGCAAGTGTAAATTCGAAAATCCTCACCGCTGCGTCCAATGTAGGAAGGGGGAGTCTCTAGTTGGCGCAGTGCAACACTAGCGACAAGCAGGGACTCTCCTCTTCCTCGTCAGGGCTGAGGGTTACCTTCCAGACAACCTCTGCTTACCCTCTAGGTAGTGTGGCTTAAGCAGTCGCAGGCTAATCTTTGGGGCATATAGGTTAAACACTTGCAATAGTACACCTTTACAACCAACCCACCACACAACGAGACCAGACTGTATTCTGTAAAAATATATATCTTTATATAGATTTTAAGCAGGCTTGTGAATACAGTCAACGTACTTTATGAAAACGGTTGCAAGTTACTTAGTTCGGGTTACCACAGTTCTTATGCAGTTCTCTTGAGGCCCGTAGGCCGGTGTTAACCAAAGTTCTTGTGGAGCCGGCGGCTTCCAGGGGATCTGTCCCACGTCGCGTTGCCTTCCCGGGATCGCTGATCGTTGCGGCTCTTCAGCCGAGCAGGTCACTGGTCATCCGGGGCAGCGGTGTTCTGTGGCGTCAGGGTCCTCTCCTCGTCGTCTGCTCCGACCCTGGAGGTGGCGGCTGTGCGGCGGTGACAAGTGGCAGTACGGTCCCCAAGTGCAGGACGTACCCAGCCAAATGCCGGTGCAGCTGTGGGCTCACAGCTGGGCTGTCGGGCAGGCTACCGACCTTGCGGATTCTCGTAGGGCAACTGCCCGTCTTTGCAGGTGAGTGACTGCTCGCTATGCAGTCACCTCGAGAGCTCGGACCGGACGGGTACTCCTTTGCTTTGCTCTCGGGCTCCCGGTGCAGTTGCGGTCACGGTGTTCGGGCCAGCGGCGGCTGGTCCTTACTTTGCTCCCGCTGTTGCTTTGGGCCCCGGTCACGGTGGTCGGGAGGACGTTGATGCCTTAGAGGAGATTCCTCTGTCGGTACTGCGGCGATGGTCAGCACCCGCAGTCGCTTTCTTCCAAGGGGGTTAGCGTCCACTGGTCCTGGGACGCTGGTCAGGGGGCAAGTTCAGTTGCAAGCCCTTGGAGATCTCTTCAGCAGAGTTTGGCACAAAGTAAAGCAAAAGTCTTCTTGTAGTCTTTTCTCCTGTCTCTCCTTCGGCAGCAAGGCACCAGACACAGGCAAGAGTCAGCACCCTTCCTTGTCTCTCACGGTCCTTCTCGTCGGGCAGAGTCCTTCTGTGGCCCAAACCGGATCTAGTTCTCAAGGAGCAGGGCTCCTTCTTTTATAGGCCAATTCTTTTGTTCTCGCAGGCCAGGGGGGCCTTTGCATAGCCACTCTCAGTTCTGGAGTACCCCGGCGGGTGTACTCCGGCTTCTGCTTTCAGTGTGAGGGGCAGGCGCATCAGACGCCCCACAGGGGGTGGAGCCAGCATTGTGCGGACAGGGGCGGCCAGAGTACCTTGTTGATGGAGGCTTCGCCCTTCCTGGGCCAGGTGCCGGCAGAGTCATCCGCCGCTCCCCAGGAGGGTGGAGCCAGCATTGTGGTGGCCGAGCACAGCTACAGTTCGAGTCAAGAGGCACTCCTACCTCCCACTAAGGTGTAATCTGCGCATTCACCACCTGTCATCCCTCCAGCCCTGTCATTCACACATCCCAGACAGTCAGATACACATACCAGCAGAGGCGGGCTGAAATGGTTAAGCAAGCAAATGCTAACTTTCTAAAAGTAGCATTTGCAAACCCAGGATACTAAAATAAACTTGACTACAAGAAGTATCTTATCATCCTGAGTTCAGGGATACTAAACATGACTCGCTACCATGCTCCTTGAGCCTGCGGGAATTATATGGTGTAATAATTCCAGCAGCTCAGTCTGGCCTAATGGAGCAGGTAGCCTTCAATAGTGAAATACGGTCTCGGTTGTAAGTCACTACTAGGACATGCCACACACATCAGGGCCTGTCCTACCTTACACCTACAATGCACCCTGCCCGCAGGCCTACCATAGGGGTGACTAACATGTAGTCAAGGGAAGGGTCGAGGCTGGCAAGTGGGTGCACTTGCCCAGCTGGCGTGACAGTACGGGACTGCACGCGGGTTCTGCGGTCGCAGTTCCCGGACACATCTTTACGGCTGCTTTGGTGGGTGGCGCAACCAGCGCTGCAGGCCCACCAGCAGTATTGGCATCTACAAGCCCCGGCACTCTCTAGTGCGCTTTACTAGGGACTGACAGTAGATCCAATGCACCAATCATGGATACCAATCGTATATACAGTTTTACAGTAGGGAGCACTTGCACTGCGGCACGGATCAGCCGTGGCGCAGTGCCCTGAGTATCGGAAAACCAGCAAAACATCGGAGGCACATCAGCAAAAAGTGGAAGGGAGACTCACGCCAAGGTGCCAGGTCTAACACTGACTCTTCCCTGTCTGCCTCATCTCTGTGCCTGACCCTTCACTGCCTGTCTTCTCTCTGTGCCTGACTCTTCACTGCCTTTCTCCTCTCTGTGCCTGAACCTTTGCTGTCTGTCTGCCTTATCTCTGTGCCTGAATCTTCACTGTATGTCTGCCTCATCTCTGTGCCTGACCCTTCACTGCCGGTCTCCTTTCTGTGCCTGAATCTCCACTGTCTGTCTCCTCTCTGTGCCTGATTCTACACTGTCTGTCTCTTCTCTGTGCCTGACTCTTCACCTGACTCTTCACTGTCTGTCTCCTCTCTGTGCCTGACTCTTCAACGTCTGTCTCCTCTCTGTGCCCGACTCTTCACTGTCTGCATCCGACTCTTCACTGTCTGTCTGACTCTTCACTGTCTGCGTCCAACTCTTCACTGTCTGTCTGACTCTTCACTGTCTGCGTACGACTCTTCACTGCCTGTCTCCTCTCTGTGCCAGACTCTTCACTGCCTGTCTCCTCTCTCTGTCTGACTCTTCACTGCCTGTCTTCCTCATCTTTACTTGACTCTTCACTGCCTGTCTCCTCTCTGTGCCTGACTTCACTGGCTGCCTCAACTCTGTGCCTGACACTTCACTGTTTGCGTCCGCCTCTTCACTGTCTGTCTGACTCTTCACTGTCTGCGTCCGACTCTTCAGTGTCTGTGCCTGACTCTTTATTGTCTGCGTCCGACTCTTCACTGTCTGTCTGACTCTTCACTGTCTGTCTCCTCTGTGCCTGACTCTTCTCTGTCTGCCTCATCTCTGTGCCTGACTCTTCACTGTCTCCTCTCTGTGCCTGACTCTTCACTGCCTGGCTCCTCTCTGTGTTTGACTCTTCACTGCCTGTCTCCTCTCTATGCCTGACTCTTCACTGTCTGTCACCTCTCTTCCTGACTCTTCACTGTCTGTCTACTCTATGTGCCTGATTCTTCACTGTCTGTCTCCTCTCTGTGCCTGACTCTTCACTGTCTGCGTCCGACTCTTCACTGCCTGTCTGACTCTCCACTGTCTGTCTCCTCTGTGTCTGAATCTCCACTGTCTGTCTCTTCTCTGTGCCTGATTCTACACTGTCTGTCTCCTCTCAGTGCCTGAATCTTCACTGTCTGCGTCCGACTCTTCACTGTCTGTCTGACTCTTCACTGTCTGCGTCCGACTCTTCACTGTCTGTCTCCTCTCTGTGCCCTACTCTTCACTGTCTGTCTCCTCTCTTCCTGACTCTTCACTGTCTGTCTACTCTATGTGCCTGACTCTTCACTGCCTGTCTCCTCTCTGTGCCTGACTCTTCACCTGACTCTTCACCGTCTGTCTTCTCTCTGTGCCTGACTCTTAACTGACTGTCTCCCTCCTCTTTGCCTGACTTCACTGGCTGCCTCAACTTTGTGCCTGACTCTTCCTTCTCTATCTCCTCTCTGTGCCTGACTCTTCCCTGTCTGCGTCGACTCTTCACTGTCTGTCTGACTCTTCACTGTCTGCGTCCGACTCTTCAATGTCTGTCTCGTCTGTGCCTGATTCTTCACTGTCTGTCACCTCTCTGTGCCTGACTCTTCACTGTCTGTCTCCTCTCTGTGCCTGAACCTTTGCTGTCTGTCTGCCTTATCTCTGTGCCTGACTCTTCACTGTCTGTCACCTCTCTGTGCCTGACTCTTCACTGTCTGTCTCCTCTCTTCCTGACTTTTCACTGTCTCCTCTCTCTGCCTGACTCTTCACTGCCTGTCTTCCTCATCTTTGCCTGACTCTTCACTGCCTGTCTTCCTCATCTTTGCCTGACCCTTCACTGCCGGTCTCCTTTCTGTGCCTGAATCTCCACTGTCTGTCTCCTCTCTGTGCCTTATTCTTCACTGTCTGTCTCCTCTCTGTGCCTGACTCTTCACTGACTGTCTCCCTCCTCTTTGCCTGACTTCACTGGCTGCCTCAACTTTGTGCCTGACTCTTCACTCTCTGTCTCCTCTCTGTTCCTGACTCTTCACTGTCTGCGTCCGATTCTTCACTGTCTGTCTGACTCTTCACTGTCTGCGTCCGAGTATTCAATGTCTGTCTCGTCTGTGCCTGAATCTCCACTGTCTGCCTTCTCTCTGTTCCTGCCTCTTTACTGTCTGTCTCCTCTCTGTGCCTGACTCTTTGCTGTCTTTCTGCCTCATCTCTGTGCCTGACCCTTCACTGCCGGTCTCCTCTCTGTGCCTGAATCTCCACTGTCTGTCTCCTCTCTGTGCCTGATTATTCACTGTCTGTCTCCTCTGTGTGCCTGACTCTTCCCTCTCTGCCTCATCTCTGTGCCTGACCCTTCACTACCTGTCTTCTCTCTGTGCCTGACTCTTCACTGCCTGTCTCCTCTCTGTGCCTGAATCTTTGCTGTCTGTCTGCCTCATCTCTGTGCCTGAATCTTCACTGTATGTCTGCCTCATCTCTGTGCCTGACCCTTCACTGCTGGTCTCCTTTCTGTGCCTGAATCTCTACTGTCTGTCTCCTCTCTGTGCCTAATTCTACACTGTCTGTCTCCTCTCTGTGCCTGACTCTTCACCTGACTTTTCACTGTCTGTCTCCTCTCTGTGCCTGACGCTTCAACGTCTGTCTACTCTCTGTGCCCAACTCTTCACTGTCTGCGTCCGACTCTTCACTGTCTGTCTGACTCTTCACTGTCTGCGTCCAACTCTTCACTGTCTGTCTGACTCTTCACTGTCTGGGTCTGACTCTTCACTGCCTGTCTCCTCTCTGTGCCTGACTCTTCACTGCCTGTCTCCTCTCTCTGTCTGACTCTTTACTGCCTATCTTCCTCATCTTTACTTGACTCTTCACTGCCTGTCTCCTCTCTGTGCCTGACTTCACTGGCTGCCTCAACTCTGTGCCTGACACTTCACTGTCTGCGTCCGCCTCTTCACTGTCTGTCTGACTCTTCACTGTCTGCGTCCGACTCTTCATTGTCTGCGTCCGACTCTTCACTGTCTGTCTGACTCTTCACTGTCTGTCTCCTCTCTGTACCTGACTCTTCTCCGTCTGCCTCATCTCTGTGCCTGACTCTTCACTATCTGTCTCCTCTCTGTACCTGACTCTTCACTGCTCCTCTCTACGCCTGACTCTTCACTGCCTGTCTCCTCTCTGCGTCTGACTCTTCACTGTCTGCAACCGACTCTTCACTGTCTGTCTGACTCTTCACTGTCTGCGTCCGACTCTTCACTGTCTGTGTCTGACTCTCCACTGTCTGTCTCCTTTGTGCCTGAATCTCCACTGACTGTCTTCTCTCTGTGCCTGATTATTCACTGTCTGTCTCCTCTCTGTGCCTGACTCTTTACCTGACTCTACACTGTCTGTCTCCTCTGTGTGCCTGACTCTTCCCTGTCTGCCTCATCTCTGTGCCTGACCCTGCACTGCCTGTCTTCTCTCTGTGCCTGACTCTTCACTGCCTGTCTCCTCTCTGTGCCTGAATCTTTGCTGTCTGTCTGCCTCATCTCTGTGCCTGATTCTTCACTGTCTGTCCGCCTCATCTCTGTGCCTGACTCTTCACTGTCTGTCTCCCTCCTCTTTGCCTGACTTCACTGGCTGCCTCAACTTTGTGCCTGCCTCTTTACTGTCTGTCTCCTCTCTGTGCCTGACTCTTTGCTGTCTTTCTGCCTCATCTCTGTGCCTGACCCTTCACTGCCGGTCTCCTCTCAGTGCCTGAATCTCCACTGTCTGTCTCCTCTCTGTGCCTGATTATTCACTGTCTGTCTCCTCTCTGTGCCTGACTCTTCACTGACTGTCTCATCTCTGTGCCTAACTCTTCTCTGTCTGCCTCATCTCTGTGCCTGACTCTTCTCCGTCTGTCTCATATCTGTGCCTGACTCTTCTCTGTCTGCCTCATCTCTGTGCCTGACTCTTCTCCGTCTGCCTCATCTCTGTGCCATACTCTTCCCCGTCTGCCTCATCTCTGTGAATGACTCTTCACTTCTTTTTGTGCCTGACTCTTCACTGCCTGTCTCCTCTCTGTACCGGACTCATCACTGTCTGTCTCCTCTCTTCCTGACTCTTCACTGTCTCCTCTCTCTGACTCTTCACTGCCTGTCTTCCTCGTCTTTGCCTGACTCTTCACTGTCTGTCTCCGTCCTCTTTGCCTGACTCTTCACTGGCCGCCTCACCTCTGTGCCTGACTCTTCACAGTCTGTTTCCTCTCTGTGCCTGACTCATCACTGTCTGCGTCGGACTCTTCACTGTCTGCGTCTGACTCTTCACTGTCTGCGTCCGACTCTTCACTGTCTGTCTCCTCTGTGTTTGACTCTTCACTGCCTGTCTCCTCTCTGTGCCTGACTCTTCACTGTCTGTCTCCTCTCTTTCTGACTCTCCACTGTCTGTCTACTCTATGTGCCTGACTCTTCACTGTCTGCCTCCTCTGTCCCTGACTCTTCAATGTCTTTCTCCTCCCTGTGCCTGACTCTTCACCTGACTCTTCCCTGTCTGTCTCCTCTCTGTGCCTGACTCTTCACCTTACTCTTCACTGTCTGTCTCCTCTCATTGCCTGACTCTTCCCTGTCTGCCTCATCTCTGCGCCTGACCCTTCACTGCCTGTC
This sequence comes from Lissotriton vulgaris, assembly GCF_964263255.1. Lineage (NCBI taxonomy): Eukaryota > Metazoa > Chordata > Amphibia > Caudata > Salamandridae > Lissotriton > Lissotriton vulgaris. The sequence goes on from NC_141685.1 coordinate 189,882,212, forward strand.
TACTCTCTGTGCCTGACTCTTCACTGCCTGTCTCCTCTCTGTGCCTGAATCTTTGCTGTCTGTCTGCCTCATCTCTGTGCCTGACCCTTCACTGCCAGTCTCCTCTCTGTGCCTGAATCTCCACTGTCTGTCTCCTCTCTGTGCCTGATTATTCACTGTCTGTCTCCTCTCTGTGCCTGACTCTTCACTGTGTGTCTCCTCTCTGTGCCTGACTCTTCACTGTCTGCGTCCGACTCTACACTGTCTGTCTGACTCTTCACTGTCTGCGTCCGACTCTTTAATGTCTGTCTCGTCTGTGCCTGAATCTCCACTGACTGCCTCCTCTCTGTGCCTGATTCTTCACTGTCTGTTTCCTCTCTGTGCCTGACTCTTCACTTTCTGTCTCCTCTCTGTGCCTGACTCTTCACTTTCTGTCTCATCTCTTTGCCTGACTCTTCACTGACTGTCTCATCTCTGTGCCTAACTCTTCTCTGTCTGCCTCATCTCTGTGCCTGACTCTTCTCCGTCTGCCTCATCTCTGTGCCTGACTCTTCACTATCTGTCTCCTCTCTGTGCCAGACTCTTCACTGTCTGTCTCCTCTCTGTACCTGACTCTTCACTGCTCCTCTCTGTGCCTGACTCTTCACTGCCTGTCTCCTTTCTGTGTTTGACTCTTCACTGCCTGTCTCCTCTCTGTGCCTGACTCTTCATTGTCTGTCTCCTCTCTTTCTGACACTTCACTGTCTGTCTACTCTATGTGCCTGACTCTTCACTGTCTGCCTCCTCTGTCCCTGACTCTTCAATGTCTTTCTCCTCTCTGTGCCTGACTCTTCACCTGACTCTTCACTGTCTCCTCTCTGTACCTGACTCTTCACTGCCTTTTCTCCTCTCTGTGCCTGACTCTTCACTGCCTGTCTTCCTCATCTTTGCCTGACTCTTCACTGTCTGTCTCCCTCCTCTTTGCCTGACTCTTCACTGGCTACCTCACCAGTGTGCCTGACTCTTCACAGTCGGTTTCCTCTCTGTGCCTGACTCGTCACTGTCTGCGTCTGACTCTTCACTGTCTGCAACCGACTCTTCACTGTCTGTCTGACTCTTCACTGTCTGCGTCCGACTCTTCACTGTCTGTGTCTGACTCTCCACTGTCTGTCTCCTCTGTGCCTGAATCTCCACTGACTGTCTTCTCTCTGTGCCTGATTATTCACTGTCTGTCTCCTCCATGTGCCTGACTCTTCACCTGACTCTTCTCTGTCTGTCTCCTCTCTGTGCCTGACTCCTTACCTGACTCTACTCTGTCTGTCTCCTCTGTGGGCCTGACTCTTCCCTGTCTGCCTCATCTCTGTGCCTGACCCTTCACTGCCTGTCTTCTCTCTGTGCCTGACTCTTCACTGCCTGTCTCCTGTCTGTGCCTGAATCTTTGCTGTCTCCTCTCTCTGCCTGACTCTTCACTGCCTGTCTTCCTCGTCTTTGCCTGACTCTTCACTGGCTACCTCACAAGTGTGCCTGACTCTTCACAGTCTATTTCCTCTCTGTGCCTGACTCGTCACTGTCTGCGTCTGACTCTTCACTGTCTGTGTCTGACTCTTCACTGTCTGCGTCCGACTCTTCACTGTCTGTGTCTTTTGTGCCTGAATCTCCACTGACTGTCTTCTCTCTGTGCCTGATTATTCACTGTCTGTCTCCTCTCTGTGCCTGACTCTTCCCTGTCTGCCTCATCTCTGTGCCTGACGCTGCACTGCCTGTCTTCTCTCTGTGCCTGACTCTTCACTGCCTGTCTCCTCTCTGTGCCTGAATCTTTGCTGTCTGTCTGCCTCATCTCTGTGCCTGAATCTTCACTGTCTGTCTGCCTCATCTCTGTGCCTGACTCTTCACTGCCGGTCTCCGCTCTGTGCCTGAATCTTCACTGTCTGTCTGCCTCATCTCTGTGCCTGACTCTTCACTGCTGGTCTCCTCTCTGTGCCTTATTCTTCACTGGCTGCCTCAACTTTGTGCCTGACTCTTCACTCTCTGTCTCCTCTCTGTTCCTGACTCTTCACTGTCTGCGTCCGAGTATTCAATGTCTGTCTCGTCTGTGCCTGAATCTCCACTGTCTGCCTTCTCTCTGTGCCTGACTCTTTACTGTCTGTCTCCTCTCTGTGCCTGACTCTTTGCTGTCTTTCTGCCTCATCTCTGTGCCTGACCCTTCACTGCCGTTCTCCTCTCTGTGCCTGAATCTCCACTGTCTGTCTCCTCTCTGTGCCTGATTATTCACTGTCTGTCTCCTCTCTGTGCCTGACTCTTCACTGACTGTCTCATCTCTGTGCCTAACTCTTCTCTGTCTGCCTCATCTCTGTGCCTGACTCTTCTCCATCTGTCTCATATCTGTGCCTGACTCTTCTCTGTCTGCCTCATCTCTGTGCCTGACTCTTCTCCGTCTTCCTCATCTCTGTGCCATACTCTTCCCCGTCTGCCTCATCTCTGTGAATGACTCTTCACTTCTTTTTGTGCCTGACTCTTCACTGCCTGTCTCCTCTCTGTACCGGACTCATCACTGTCTGTCTCCTCTCTTCCTGACTCTTCACTGTCTCCCCATGGACCCTTCTCCTGCAACTCCTGCAAGTTCAACGGCACCAAGAACAACTCCTCATCTACGATCACACAACAGATATCCGACCCCAACCACCTACAATGCATCCTGCTCAACACCCGCTCGATCCACAGGCACGCCATCGACCTCTGGAATCTACTAGACACCATCTCTCCGGATGTCGCCTTCCTAACAGAAACATGGATGAACGCCACATCAGCACCAGACATCACCATTGCCATCCCGGAAGGCTATAAGATCATTCGCAAGGACCGTACCGGCCAAACAGGATGAGGCATCGCTATCGTCCATAAGAAATCCATCCGCATCTCAACCAGCTCAGACGTCAATCTCGCCAACACTGAACACCTTCACTTCCAGATCCACATCGACCCCAAGACCACACTCGGAGGCACCCTCCTCTACAGGCCACCAGGACTCCGCGCACAATTTAGTGAAGACATCACGGACTTCATCACTCCACACGCGCTCCCCTCCGAGGATTACATCCTTTTGGGAGACCTCAACTTTCACCTTGAAAAGAACAACGACCGCAACACCACCACCCTTTTGGACAACCTCGCCAACCTCGGACTTAAACAACTTGTCACTACCCCTACCCACATCGCAGGTCACACACTCGACCCTATCTTCACCTCCAGCAAACATGTCTCCTTCAGCCACACCACAGCTCTCCTTTGGACTGACCACTGCTGCGTTCACTTTACCTACAACAAGCCCACATCCAACAACCACCCCCAACCCACTCTGCAAAGAAACTGGAACAAAATCACCATCGACCAGATCTCCTCATCGCTTCTTCAAAACCCCCCAACCCACTCCTCAAACCCCGACCAAGCAGCCACTCACCTCACCCAATGGTTATCCAACAGCGCCGACATCCTAGCACCACTGAAAAAACGACAAATCAAACTAGGCAGCAAGAAGGCCTCCTGGTTCAACGATGATCTTAAAAAATCCAAGAAACTCTGTCGCTCCCTTGAGAAGGCCTGGAAAAAAGACCCAAACACCAGCACCAAGGACGCCTTCAAAAACGCCACCCGCATACACCACCAACTGATCCGGAATGCCAAGAAAGCCGCTTTCAAGGACCGACTAGATAGCAACGCCCACAACAGCAAGGAATTATTCAACATTGTCAAGGAATTTACCAACCCCTCAGCCAACTCCAACGACATCACCCCCTCTCAAGCCCTCTGCGACTCCCTAGCCTCATTCTTCCACAACAAAACTGCAGACATCCACAACAGCTTCGACAACCGACCCGAAGACCAACCCACCCAACCCTCTGCAGGACCCCCACCCCCCTTGAACATCCTCAATGACTGGAACCCAATCTCCACTGAGGACACCATCCGCCTGATGAACTCTATCCACTCAGGATCCCCCACAGACCCTTGCCCTCACCACATCTTTAACAAAGCAGACTCCATTATAGCACCGCACCTCCGAGACGTCATCAACTGCTCCCTCAACTCCGCAACCTTCCCGGAAAGTTGGAAACATGCCGAACTCAGCGCCCTTCTGAAGAAACCCACAGCTGACCCCACCGAACTCAAAAACTACCGCCCTATCTCGCTCCTTCCATTCCCGGCCAAAGTCATCGAGAAAGCGGTCAACAACCAGCTCGCTGCCTTCCTCGAAACCAACAAATCTCTCGACTCCTCACAGTCCGGCTTCCGAGCCAAACACAGCACTGAAACCGCCCTCATCACAGCAACAGACGACATTCGAACTCTACTGGACAATGGAGACACAGTCGCCCTCATCCTCCTCGACCTCTCCGCAGCCTTCGACACAGTCTGTCATAGCACCCTTTTACAGCGCCTCAGAAACGTTGGAATCCAAGGAAAAGCACTGGAATGGATCACCTCGTTCCTCACCGGAAGAACCCAGAGAGTCCGCCTTCCACCATTCAAGTCAGAGGCCACTGAAGTCATCTGCGGCGTACCACAAGGATCTTCACTCAGCCCCACCCTCTTCAACGTATACATGAGCCCCCTCGCGGTCATCGCACGCCAACACAACCTCAACATCATCTCCTACGCCGATGACACTCAACTGATCCTATCACTCACCAGAGACCCTAACACTGCCAAAACCAACCTACATGAAGGAATGAAAGAAGTAGCCAAATGGATGAAGCACAGCCGTCTGAAACTGAAGTCAGATAAAACAGAAGTCCTCATCCTAGGCACCTCCCCCTCCGCCTGGGATGACTCTTGGTGGCCAGAGGCCCTTGGAAAAGCACCCATCTCGACGGACCACGCACGGAACCTGGGCGTCATCCTGGATTCCTCACTCTCGATGAACAGACAAGTCAACGCCGTTTCTTCATCTTGCTTCAACATTCTTCGCATGCTCAAAAAAACATTTCGCTGGATCCCCACCGAAACTAGAAAAACGGTCACCCACGCACTGGTCACGAGCCGCCTGGATTACGGAAACACCCTATACGCTGGTACCACCGCAAAACTCCAGAAAAAACTCCAACGCATCCAGAACGCTTCAGCCAGGCTCATATTAGACATCCCGCGTAAAGAACACATCTCTGGTCACCTGAAAAACCCTCCACTGGCTCCCCGTCAATAAGAGGATTACTTTCCGCCTCCTGACCCACGCACACAAAGCACTTTACGAACTTGGACCCGAATGCCTCAACACACGACTGTCCTAATACACCCCCTCCCGGCAGCTACGATCCTCCAACCAAGCCCTTGCCACTATACCTCGCATCAACAAAACCATCATGGGAGGTAGATCCTTCTCCTACCTGGCAGCTAAAACCTGGAACTCACTTCCCACTCACCTTCGCCTTACTCAGAACCACCTAGCATTCAGAAAGCAACTTAAAACGTGGATATTCGACAAATAATTCCCCACACTTCTTCAAGCGCCTTGAGACCCTCTGGGTATGTAGCGCGCTATATAAATCTCTTGACTTGACTTGACTCTCTCTGCCTGACCCTTCACTGCCTGTCTTCCTTGTCTTTGCCTGACTCTTCACTGTCTGTCTCCGTCCTCTTTGCCTGACTCTTCACTGGCCGCCTCACCTCTGTGCCTGACTCTTCACAGTCTGTTTCCTCTCTGTGCCTGACTCGTCACTGTCTGCGTCGGACTCGTCACTGTCTGCGTCGGACTCTTCACTGTCTGCGTCGGACTCTTCACTGTCTGCGTCGGACTCTTCACTGTCTGCGTCGGACTCTTCACTGTCTGCGTCTGACTCTTCACTGTCTGCGTCCGACTCTTCACTGTCTGTCTCCTCTGTGTTTGACTCTTCACTGCCTGTCTCCTCTCTGTGCCTGACTCTTCACTGTCTGTCTCCTCTCTTTCTGACTCTCCACTGTCTGTCTACTCTATATGCCTGACTCTTCACTGTCTGCCTCCTCTGTCCCTGACTCTTCAATGTCTTTCTCCTCCCTGTGCCTGACTCTTCACCTGACTCTTCCCTGTCTGTCTCCTCTCTGTGCCTGACTCTTCACCTGACTCTTCCCTGTCTGTCTCCTCTCATTGCCTGACTCTTCCCTGTCTGCCTCATCTCTGCGCCTGACCCTTCACTGCCTGTCTACTCTCTGTGCCTGACTCTTCACTGCCTGTCTCCTCTCTGTGCCTGAATCTTTGCTGTCTGTCTGCCTCATCTCTGTGCCTGACCCTTCACTGCCAGTCTCCTCTCTGTGCCTGAATCTCCACTGTCTGTCTCCTCTCTGTGCCTGATTATTCACTGTCTGTCTCCTCTCTGTGCCTGACTCTTCACTGTCTGTCTCCTCTCTGTGCCTGACTCTTCACTGTCTGCGTCCGACTCTACACTGTCTGTCTGACTCTTCACTGTCTCCGTCCGACTCTTCAATGTCTGTCTCGTCTGTGCCTGAATCTCCACTGACTGCCTCCTCTCTGTGCCTGATTCTTCACTGTCTGTTTCCTCTCTGTGCCTGACTCTTCACTTTGTCTCCTCTCTGTGCCTGACTCTTCACTTTCTGTCTCATCTCTGTGCCTGACTCTTCACTGACTGTCTCATCTCTGTGCCTAACTCTTCTCTGTCTGCCTCATCTCTGTGCCTGACTCTTCTCCGTCTGCCTCATCTCTGTGCCTGACTCTTCACTATCTGTCTCCTCTCTGTGCCAGACTCTTCACTGTCTGTCTCCTCTCTGTACCTGACTCTTCACTGCTCCTCTCTGTGCCTGACACTTCACTGCCTGTCTCCTTTCTGTGTTTGACTCTTCACTGCCTGTCTCCTCTCTGTGCCTGACTCTTCATTGTCTGTCTCCTCTCTTTCTGACACTTCACTGTCTGTCTACTCTATGTGCCTGACTCTTCACTGTCTGCCTCCTCTGTCCCTGACTCTTCAATGTCTTTCTCCTCTCTGTGCCTGACTCTTCACCTGACTCTTCACTGTCTCCTCTCTGTACCTGACTCTTCACTGCCTTTTCTCCTCTCTGTGCCTGACTCTTCACTGACTGTCTCATCTCTGTGCCTAACTCTTCTCTGTTTGCCTCATCTCTGTGCCAGACTCTTCTCCGTCTGCCTCATTTCTGTGCCTGACTCTTCTCTGTCTGCCTCATCTCTGTGCCTTACTCTTCTCCGTCTGCCTCATCTCTGTGCTTAACTCTTCACCGTCTGCCTCATCTCAGTGAATGACTCTTCACTCCTTTTTGTGCCTGAATCTTCACTGCCTGTCTCCTCTCTGTACCTGACTCTTCACTGCCTGTCTTCCTCATCTTTGCCTGACTCTTCACTGTCTGTCTCCCTCCTCTTTGCCTGACTCTTCACTGGCTACCTCACCAGTGTGCCTGACTCTTCACAGTTGGTTTCCTCTCTGTGCCTGACTCGTCACTGTCTGCGTCTGACTCTTCACTGTCTGCGTCTGACTCTTCACTGTCTGCAACCGACTCTTCACTGTCTGTCTGACTCTTCACTGTCTGCGTCCGACTCTTCACTGTCTGTGTCTGACTCTCCACTGTCTGTCTCCTCTGTGCCTGAATCTCCACTGACTGTCTTCTCTCTGTGCCTGATTATTCACTGTCTGTCTCCTCCATGTGCCTGACTCTTCACCTAACTCTTCTCTGTCTGTCTCCTCTCTGTGCCTGACTCTTTACCTGACTCTACTCTGTCTGTCTCCTCTGTGTGCCTGACTCTTCCCTGTCTGCCTCATCTCTGTGCCTGACCCTTCACTGCCTGTCTTCTCTCTGTGCCTGACTCTTCACTGCCTGTCTCCTCTCTGTGCCTGAATCTTTGCTGTCTGTCTGCCTCATCTCTGTGCCTGAATCTTCACTGTCTGTCCGCCTCATCTCTGTGCCTGACCCTTCACTGCCGGTCTCCGCTCTGTGCCTGAATCTCCACGGTCTGTCTCCTAACTGTGCCTTATTCTTCACTGTCTGTCTCCTCTCTGTGCCTGACTCTTCACTGACTGTCTCCCTCCTCTTTGCCTGACTTCACTGGCTGCCTCAACTTTGTGCCTGACTCTTCACTCTCTGTCTCCTCTCTGTGCCTGACTCTTCACTGTCTGCGTCCGATTCTTCACTGTCTGTCTGACTCTTCACTGTCTGCGTCCGGGTATTCAATGTCTGTCTCGTCTGTGCCTGAATCTCCACTGTCTGCCTTCTCTCTGTGCCTGACTCTTCACTGACTGTCTCATCTCTGTGCCTAACTCTTCTCTGTTTGCCTCATCTCTGTGCCTGATTCTTCTCCGTCTGTCTCATATCTGTGCCTGACTGTTCTCTGTCTGCCTCATCTCTGTGCCTGACTCTTCTCCGTCTGCCTCATCTCTGTGTCAGACTCTTCCCCGTCTGCCTCATCTCTGTGAATGACTCTTCACTTCTTTTTGTGCCTGACTCTTCACTGCCTGTCTCCTCTCTGTACCTGACTCATCACTGTCTGTCTCCTCTCTTCCTGACTCTTCACTGTCTCCTCTCTCTGCCTGACTCTTCACTGCCTGTCTTCCTTGTCTTTGCCTGACTCTTCACTGTCTGTCTCCCTCCTCTTTGCCTGACTCTTCACTGGCCGCCTCACCTCTGTGCCCGACTCTTCACAGTCTGTTTCCTCTCTGTGTCTGACTCGTCACTGTCTGCGTCGGACTCTTCACTGTCTGCGTCGGACTCTTCACTGTCTGCGTCGGACTCTTCACTGTCTGCGTCTGACTCTTCACTGTCTGCGACCGACTCTTCACTGTCTGTCTCCTCTGTGCCTGAATCTCCACTGACTGTCTTCTCTCTGTGCCTGATTATTCACTGTCTGTCTCCTCCCTGTGCCTGACTCTTCACCTGACTCTTCCCTGTCTGTCTCGTCTCTGTGCCTGACTCTTCACCTGACTCTTCACTGTCTGTCTCCTCTCATTGCCTGACTCTTCACTGTCTGTCTCCTCTCTTCCTGACTCTTCACTGTCTGTCTCCTCTGTGTGCCTGACTCTTCCCTGTCTGCTTCATCTCTGCGCCTGACCCTTCACTGCCTGTCTACTCTATATGCCTGACTCTTCACTGTCTGCCTCCTCTGTCCCTGACTCTTCAATGTCTTTCTCCTCCCTGTGCCTGACTCTTCACCTGACTCTTCCCTGTCTGTCTCCTCTCTGTGCCTGACTCTTCACCTGACTCTTCCCTGTCTGTCTCCTCTCATTGCCTGACTCTTCCCTGTCTGCCTCATCTCTGCGCCTGACCCTTCACTGCCTGTCTACTCTCTGTGCCTGACTCTTCACTGCCTGTCTCCTCTCTGTGCCTGAATCTTTGCTGTCTGTCTGCCTCATCTCTGTGCCTGACCCTTCACTGCCAGTCTCCTCTCTGTGCCTGAATCTCCACTGTCTGTCTCCTCTCTGTGCCTGATTATTCACTGTCTGTCTCCTCTCTGTGCCTGACTCTTCACTGTCTGTCTCCTCTCTGTGCCTGACTCTTCACTGTCTGCGTCCGACTCTACACTGTCTGTCTGACTCTTCACTGTCTCCGTCCGACTCTTCAATGTCTGTCTCGTCTGTGCCTGAATCTCCACTGACTGCCTCCTCTCTGTGCCTGATTCTTCACTGTCTGTTTCCTCTCTGTGCCTGACTCTTCACTTTGTCTCCTCTCTGTGCCTGACTCTTCACTTTCTGTCTCGTCTCTGTGCCTGACTCTTCACTGACTGTCTCATCTCTGTGCCTAACTCTTCTCTGTCTGCCTCATCTCTGTGCCTGACTCTTCTCCGTCTGCCTCATCTCTGTGCCTGACTCTTCACTATCTGTCTCCTCTCTGTGCCAGACTCTTCACTGTCTGTCTCCTCTCTGTACCTGACTCTTCACTGCTCCTCTCTGTGCCTGACACTTCACTGCCTGTCTCCTTTCTGTGTTTGACTCTTCACTGCCTGTCTCCTCTCTGTGCCTGACTCTTCATTGTCTGTCTCCTCTCTTTCTGACACTTCACTGTCTGTCTACTCTATGTGCCTGACTCTTCACTGTCTGCCTCCTCTGTCCCTGACTCTTCAATGTCTTTCTCCTCTCTGTGCCTGACTCTTCACCTGACTCTTCACTGTCTCCTCTCTGTACCTGACTCTTCACTGCCTTTTCTCCTCTCTGTGCCTGACTCTTCACTGACTGTCTCATCTCTGTGCCTAACTCTTCTCTGTTTGCCTCATCTCTGTGCCAGACTCTTCTCCGTCTGCCTCATTTCTGTGCCTGACTCTTCTCTGTCTGCCTCATCTCTGTGCCTTACTCTTCTCCGTCTGCCTCATCTCTGTGCTTAACTCTTCACCGTCTGCCTCATCTCAGTGAATGACTCTTCACTCCTTTTTGTGCCTGAATCTTCACTGCCTGTCTCCTCTCTGTACCTGACTCTTCACTGCCTGTCTTCCTCATCTTTGCCTGACTCTTCACTGTCTGTCTCCCTCCTCTTTGCCTGACTCTTCACTGGCTACCTCACCAGTGTGCCTGACTCTTCACAGTTGGTTTCCTCTCTGTGCCTGACTCGTCACTGTCTGCGTCTGACTCTTCACTGTCTGCGTCTGACTCTTCACTGTCTGCAACCGACTCTTCACTGTCTGTCTGACTCTTCACTGTCTGCGTCCGACTCTTCACTGTCTGTGTCTGACTCTCCACTGTCTGTCTCCTCTGTGCCTGAATCTCCACTGACTGTCTTCTCTCTGTGCCTGATTATTCACTGTCTGTCTCCTCCATGTGCCTGACTCTTCACCTAACTCTTCTCTGTCTGTCTCCTCTCTGTGCCTGACTCTTTACCTGACTCTACTCTGTCTGTCTCCTCTGTGTGCCTGACTCTTCCCTGTCTGCCTCATCTCTGTGCCTGACCCTTCACTGCCTGTCTTCTCTCTGTGCCTGACTCTTCACTGCCTGTCTCCTCTCTGTGCCTGAATCTTTGCTGTCTGTCTGCCTCATCTCTGTGCCTGAATCTTCACTGTCTGTCCGCCTCATCTCTGTGCCTGACCCTTCACTGCCGGTCTCCGCTCTGTGCCTGAATCTCCACGGTCTGTCTCCTAACTGTGCCTTATTCTTCACTGTCTGTCTCCTCTCTGTGCCTGACTCTTCACTGACTGTCTCCCTCCTCTTTGCCTGACTTCACTGGCTGCCTCAACTTTGTGCCTGACTCTTCACTCTCTGTCTCCTCTCTGTGCCTGACTCTTCACTGTCTGCGTCCGATTCTTCACTGTCTGTCTGACTCTTCACTGTCTGCGTCCGGGTATTCAATGTCTGTCTCGTCTGTGCCTGAATCTCCACTGTCTGCCTTCTCTCTGTGCCTGACTCTTCACTGACTGTCTCATCTCTGTGCCTAACTCTTCTCTGTTTGCCTCATCTCTGTGCCTGATTCTTCTCCGTCTGTCTCATATCTGTGCCTGACTGTTCTCTGTCTGCCTCATCTCTGTGCCTGACTCTTCTCCGTCTGCCTCATCTCTGTGTCAGACTCTTCCCCGTCTGCCTCATCTCTGTGAATGACTCTTCACTTCTTTTTGTGCCTGACTCTTCACTGCCTGTCTCCTCTCTGTACCTGACTCATCACTGTCTGTCTCCTCTCTTCCTGACTCTTCACTGTCTCCTCTCTCTGCCTGACTCTTCACTGCCTGTCTTCCTTGTCTTTGCCTGACTCTTCACTGTCTGTCTCCCTCCTCTTTGCCTGACTCTTCACTGGCCGCCTCACCTCTGTGCCCGACTCTTCACAGTCTGTTTCCTCTCTGTGTCTGACTCGTCACTGTCTGCGTCGGACTCTTCACTGTCTGCGTCGGACTCTTCACTGTCTGCGTCGGACTCTTCACTGTCTGCGTCTGACTCTTCACTGTCTGCGACCGACTCTTCACTGTCTGTCTCCTCTGTGCCTGAATCTCCACTGACTGTCTTCTCTCTGTGCCTGATTATTCACTGTCTGTCTCCTCCCTGTGCCTGACTCTTCACCTGACTCTTCCCTGTCTGTCTCGTCTCTGTGCCTGACTCTTCACCTGACTCTTCACTGTCTGTCTCCTCTCATTGCCTGACTCTTCACTGTCTGTCTCCTCTCTTCCTGACTCTTCACTGTCTGTCTCCTCTGTGTGCCTGACTCTTCCCTGTCTGCTTCATCTCTGCGCCTGACCCTTCACTGCCTGTCTACTCTCTGTGCCTGACTCTTCACTGCTTGTCTCCTCTCTGTGCCTGAATCTTTGCTGTCTGTCTGCCTCATCTCTGTGCCTGATCCTTCACTGCCGGTCTCCTCTCTGTGCCTGAATCTCCACTGTCTGTCTCCTCTCTGTGCCTGATTATTCACTGTCTGTCTCCTCTCTGTGCCTGACTCTTCAATGACTGTCTCATCTCTGTGCCTAACTCTTCTCTGTCTGCGTCGGACTCTTCACTGTCTGTCTCCTCTGTGTTTGACCCTTCACTGCCGGTCTCCTCTCTGTGCCTGACTCTTCACTGACTGTCTCATCTCTGTGCCTAACTCTTCTCCGTCTGTCTCATCTCTGTTCCTGTCTCTTCTCTGTCTGCCTCATCTCTGTGCCTGACTCTTCTCAGTCTGCCTCATCTCTGTGCCTGACTCTTCACCGTCTGCCTCATCTCTGTGAATGACTCTTCACTCCTTTTTGTGCCTGACTCTTCACTGCCTGTCTCCTCTCTGTACCTGACTCATCACTGTCTGTCTCCTCTCTTCCTGACTCTTCACTGTCTCCTCTCTCTGCCTGACTCTTCACTGCCTGTCTTCCTCATCTTTGCCTGACTCTCCACTGTCTGTCTCCCTCCTCTTTGCCTGACTCTTCACTGGCTGCCTCACCTCAGTGCCTGACTCTTCACAGTCTGTTTCCTCTCTGTGCCTGACTCTTCACTGTCTGCGTCCGACTCTCCACTGTCTGTCTCCTCTGTGCCTGAATCTCCACTGACTGTCTTCTCTCTGTGCCTGATTATTCACTGTCTGTCTTCTCCCTGTGCCTGACTCTTCAACTGACTCTTCCCTGTCTGTCTCCTCTCTGTGCCTGATTTTTCATCTGACTCTTCACAGTCTGTCTCCTCTCTTCCTAACTCTTCACTGTCTGTCTCCTCTGTGTGCCTGACTCTTCCCTCTCTGCCTCATCTCTGTGCCTCACCCTTCACTACCTGTCTTCTCTCTGTGCCTGACTCTTTACTGCCTGTCTCCTCTCTGTGCCTGAATCTTTGCTGTCTGTCTGCCTCATCTCTGTGCCTGAATCTTCACTGTATGTCTGCCTCATCTCTGTGCCTGACCCTTCACTGCTGGTCTCCTTTCTGTGCCTAAATCTCTATTGTCTGTCTCCTCTCTGTGCCTGATTCTACACTGTCTGTCTCCTCTCTGTGCCTGACTCTTCACCTGACTCTTCACTGTCTGTCTCCTCTCTTCCTGACTCTTCACTGTCTGTCTCCTCTGTGTGCCTGACTCTTCCCTGTCTGCCTCATCTCTGCGCCTGACCCTTCACTGCCTGTCTACTCTCTGTGCCTGACTCTTCACTGCCTGTCTCCTCTCTGTGCCTGAATCTTTGCTGTCTGTCTACCTCATCTCTGTGCCTGACCCTTCACTGCCGGTCTCCTCTCTGTGCCTGAATCTCCACTGTCTGTCTCCTCTCTGTGCCTGACTCTTCACTGACTGTCTCATCTCTGTGCCTAACTCTTCTCTGTCTGCCTCATCTCTGTGCCTGACTCTTCCCCGTCTGCCTCATCTCGGTGAATGACTCTTCACTTCTTTTTGTGCCTGACTCTTCACTGCCTGTCTCCTCTCTGTACCTGACTCCTCACTGTCTGTCTCCTCTCTTCCTGACTCTTCACTGTCTCCTCTCTCTGCCTGACTCTTCACTGCCTGTCTTCCTCGTCTTTGCCTGACTGTTCACTGTCTGCCTCATCCCTGCGCCTGACCCTTCACTGCCTGTCTACTCTCTGTGCCTGACTCTTCACTGCCTGTCTCCTCTCTGTGCCTGAATCTTTGCTGTCTGTCTGCCTCATCTCTGTGCCTGACCCTTCACTGCCACTCCTCTCTGTGCCTGAATCTCCACTGTCTGTCTCCTCTCTGTGCCTGATTATTCACTGTCGGTCTCCTCTCTGTGCCTGACTCTTCACTGTCTGTCTCCTCTCTGTGCCTGACTCTTCACTGTCTGCGTCCGACTCTACACTGTCTGTCTGACTCTTCACTGTCTGCGTCCGACTCTTCAATGTCTGTCTCGTCTGTGCCTGAATCTCCACTGACTGCCTCCTCTCTGTGCCTGATTCTTCACTGTCTGTTTCTTCTCTGTGCCTGACTCTTCACTTTCTGTCTCCTCTCTGTGCCTGACTCTTCACTTTCTGTCTCATCTCTGTGCCTGACTCTTCACTGACTGTCTCATCTCTGTGCCTAACTCTTCTCTGTCTGCCTCATCTCTGTGCCTGACTCTTCTCCGTCTGCCTCATCTCTGTGCCTGACTCTTCACTATCTGTCTCCTCTCTGTGCCTGAATCTCCACTGTCTGTCTCCTCTCTGTGCCTGACTCTTCACTGTCTGTCTCCTCTCTTCCTGACTCTTCACTGTCTGTCTCCTCTGTGTGCCTGACTCTTCTCTGTCTGCCTCATCTCTGTGCCTGACTCTTCTCGGTCTGCCTCATCTCTGTGCCTGACAATTCACTGCCGGTCTCCTCTCTGTGCCTGAATCTCCACTGTCTGTCTCCTCTCTGTGCCTGATTATTCACTGTCTGTCTCCTCTCTGTGCCCAACTCTTCACTGACTGTCTCATCTCTGTGCCTAACTCTTCTCTGTCTGCCTCCTCTCTGTGCCTGACTCTTCTCTGTCTGTCTCATCTCTGTGCCTGACTCTTCTCCGTCTGCCTCATCTCTGTGCCATACTCTTTCCCGTCTGCCTCATCTCTGTGAATGACTCTTCACTTTTTTTTGTGCCTGACTCTTCACTGCCTGTCTCCTCTCTGTACCTGACTCATCACTGTCTGTCTCCTCTCTTCCTGACTCTTCACTGTCTCCTCTCTCTGCCTGACTCTTCACTGCCTGTCTTCCTCGTCTTTGCCTGACTCTTCACTGTCTGTCTCCGTCCTCTTTGCCTGACTCTTCACTGGCCGCCTCACCTCTGTGCCTGACTCTTCACAGTCTGTTTCCTCTCTGTGTCTGACTCGTCACTGTCTGCGTCGGACTCTTCACTGTCTGCGTCGGACTCTTCACTGTCTGCGTCTGACTCTTCACTGTCTGCGACCGACTCTTCACTGTCTGTCTCCTCTGTGCCTGAATCTCCACTGACTGTCTTCTCTCTGTGCCTGATTATTCACTGTCTGTCTCCTCCCTGTGCCTGACTCTTCACCTGACTCTTCCCTGTCTGTCTCCTCTCTGTGCCTGATTCTTCACCTGACTCTTCACTGTCTGTCTCCTCTCATTGCCTGACTCTTCACTGTCTGTCTCCTCTCTTCCTGACTCTTCACTGTCTGTCTCCTCTGTGTGCCTGACTCTTCCCTGTCTGCTTCATCTCTGCGCCTGACCCTTCACTGCCTGTCTACTCTCTCTTGTCTACTCTCTCTGCCTGACTCTTCACTGCTTGTCTCCTCTCTGTGCCTGAATCTTTGCTGTCTGTCTGCCTCATCTCTGTGCCTGACCCTTCACTGCCGGTCTCCTCTCTGTGCCTGAATCTCCACTGTCTGTCTCCTCTCTGTGCCTGATTATTCACTGTCTGTCTCCTCTCTGTGCCTGACTCTTCAATGACTGTCTCATCTCTGTGCCTAACTCTTCTCTGTCTGCGTCGGACTCTTCACTGTCTGTCTCCTCTGTGTTTGACCCTTCACTGCCGGTCTCCTCTCTGTGCCTGACTCTGCACTGACTGTCTCATCTCTGTGCCTAACTCTTCTCTGTCTGCCTCATCTCTGTGCCTGACTCTTCTCAGTCTGCCTCATCTCTCTGCCTGACTCTTCACCGTCTGCCTCATCTCTGTGAATGACTCTTCACTCCTTTTTGTGCCTGACTCTTCACTGCCTGTCTCCTCTCTGTACCTGACTCATCACTGTCTGTCTCCTCTCTTCCTGACTCTTCACTGTCTCCTCTCTCTGCCTGACTCTTCACTGCCTGTCTTCCTTATCTTTGCCTGACTCTTCACTGTCTGTCTCCCTCCTCTTTGCCTGACTCTTCACTGGCTGCCTCACCTCAGTGCCTGACTCTTCACAGTCTGTTTCCTCTCTGTGCCTGACTCTTCACTGTCTGCGTCCGACTCTCCACTGTCTGTCTCCTCTGTGCCTGAATCTCCACTGACTGTCTTCTCTCTGTGCCTGATTATTCACTGTCTGTCTTCTCCCTGTGCCTGACTCTTCAACTGACTCTTCCCTGTCTGTCTCCTCTCTGTGCCTGATTTTTTATCTGACTCTTCACAGTCTGTCTCCTCTAATCCTGACTCTTCACTGTCTGTCTCCTCTGTGTGCCTGACTCTTCCCTCTCTGCCTCATCTCTGTGCCTCACACTTCACTACCTGTCTTCTCTCTGTGCCTGACTCTTCACTGCCTGTCTCCTCTCTGTGCCTGAATCTTTGCTGTCTGTCTGCCTCATCTCTGTGCCTGAATCTTCACTGTATGTCTGCCTCATCTCTGTGCCTGACCCTTCACTGCTGGTCTCCTTTCTGTGCCTGAATCTCTACTGTCTATCTCCTCTCTGTGCCTGACTCTTCACTGCCTGTCTCCTCTCTGTGCCTGAATCTTTGCTGTCTGTCTATCTCATCTCTGTGCCTGACCCTTCACTGCCGGTCTCCTCTCTGTGCCTGAATCTCCACTGTCTGTCTCCTCTCTTTACCTGATTATTCACTGTCTGTCTCCTCTCTGTGCCTGACTCTTCACTGACTGTCTCATCTCTGTGCCTAACTCTTCTCTGTCTGCCTAATCTCTGTGCCTGACTCTTCCCCGTCTGCCTCATCTCTGTGAATGACTCTTCACTTCTTTTTGTGCCTGACTCCTCACTGCCTGTCTCCTCTCTGTACCTGACTCTTCACTGTCTCCTCTCTCTGCCTGACTCTTCACTGCCTGTCTTCCTCGTCTTTGCCTGACTGTTCACTGTCTGTCTCCGTCCTCTTTGCCTGACTCTTCACTGGCCGCCTCACCTCTGTGCCTGACTCTTCACAGTCTGTTTCCTCTCTGTGCCTGACTCGTCACTGTCTGCGTCTGACTCTTCACTGTCTGCGTCGGACTCTTCACGGTCTGCGTCGGACTCGTCACTGTCTGCGTCGGACTCGTCACTGTCTGCGTCGGACTCTTCACTGTCTGCGTCGGACTCTTCACTGTCTGCGTCGGACTCTTCACTGTCTGCGTCTGACTCTTCACTGTCTGCGTCTGACTCTTCACTGTCTGCGTCCGACTCTTCACTGTCTGTCTCCTCTGTGTTTGACTCTTCACTGCCTGTCTCCTCTCTGTGCTGATTCTTCACTGTCTGTCTCCTCTCTGTGCCTGACTCTTCACTGCCTGTGTTCCTCATCTTTGCCTGACTCTTCACTGTCTGTCTCCCTCCTCTTTGCCTGACTCTTCACTGGCTGCCTCACCTCAGTGCCTGACTCTTCACAGTCTGTTTCCTCTCTGTGCCTGACTCTTCACTGTCTGCGTCCGACTCTCCACTGTCTGTCTCCTCTGTGCCTGAATCTCCACTGACTGTCTTCTCTCTGTGCCTGATTATTCACTGTCTGTCTTCTCCCTGTGCCTGACTCTTCACCTGACTCTTCACTGTCTCCTCTCTGTACCTGACTCTTCACTGCCTTTTCTCTTCTCTGTGCCTGACTCTTCACTGATTGTCTCATCTCTGTGCCTAACTCTTCTCTGTCTGCCTCATCTCTGTGCCAGACTCTTCTCCGTCTGCCTCATCTCTGTGCCTTACTCTTCTCCGTCTGCCTCATCTCTGTGCTTAACTCTTCACCGTCTGCCTCATCTCAGTGAATGACTCTTCACTCCTTTTTGTGCCTGAATCTTCACTGCCTGTCTCCTCTCTGTACCTGACTCATCACTGTCTGTCTCCTCTCTTCGTGACTCTTCAATGTCTCCTATCTCTGCCTGACTCTTCACTGCCTGTCTTCCTCATCTTTGCCTGACTCTTCACTGTCTGTCTCCCTCCTCTTTACCTGACTCTTCTCTGGCTGCCTCACCTCTGTGGCTGACTCTTCACAGTCTGTTTCCACTCTGTGCCTGACTCGTCACTGTCTGCGTCTGACTCTTCACTGTCTGCGTATGACTTTTCACTGTCTGCAACCGACTCTTCACTGTCTGTCTGACTCTTCACTGTCTGCGTCCGCCTCTTCACTGTCTGTGTCTGACTCTCCACTGACTGTCTTCTCTCTGTGCCTGATTATTCACTGTCTGTCTCCTCCCTGTGCCTGACTCTTCACCTGACTCTTCTCTGTCTGTCTCCTCTCTGTGCCTGACTCTTCAACTGACTCTTCACTGTCTGTCTCCTCTCATTTGCTGACTCTTCACGGTCTGTCTCCTCTCTTCCTGACTCTTCACTGTCTGTCTCCTCTGTGTGCCTGACTCTTCCCTGTCTGCCTCATCTCTGCGCCTGACCCTTCACTGCCTGTCTACTCTCTGTGCCTGACTCTTCACTGCCTGTCTCCTCTCTGTGCCTGAATCTTTGCGGTCTGTCTGCCTCATCTCTGGGCCTGACCCTTCACTGCCGGTCTCCTCTCTGTGCCTGAATCTCCACTGTCTGTCTCCTCTCTGTGCCTGATTATTCACTGTCTGTCTCCTCTCTGTGCCTGACTCTTCACTGACTGCCTCATCTCTGTGCCTGACTCTTCTCCGTCTGCCTCATATCTGTGCCTGACTCTTCTCTGTCTGCCTCGTCTCTGTGCCTGACTCTTCTCCGTCTGCCTCATCTCTGTGCCAGACTCTTTCCTGTCTGCCTCATCTCTGTGAATGACTCTTCACTTCTTTTTGTGCCTGACTCTTCACTGCCTGTCTCCTCTCTGTACCTGACTCATCACTGTCTGTCTCCTCTCTTCCTGACTCTTCACTGTCTCCTCTCTCTGCCTGACTCTTCACTGCCTGTCTTCCTCGTCTTTGCCTGACTCTTCACTGTCTGTCTCCGTCCTCTTTGCCTGACTCTTCACTGGCCGCCTCACCTCTGTGCCTGACTCTTCACAGTCTGTTTTCTCTCTGTGCCTGACTCGTCGCTGTCTGCGTCTGACTCTTCACTGTCTGCGTCGGACTCGTCACTGTCTGCGTCGGACTCGTCACTGTCTGCGTCGGACTCTTCACTGTCTGCGTCGGACTCTTCACTGTCTGCGTCTGACTCTTCACTGTCTGCGTCTGACTCTTCACTGTCTGCGTCCGACTCTTCACTGTCTGTCTCCTCTGTGTTTGACTCTTCACTGCCTGTCTCCTCTCTGTGCTGATTCTTCACTGTCTGTCTCCTCTCTGTGCCTGACTCTTCACTGCCTGTCTTCCTCATCTTTGCCTGACTCTTCACTGTCTGTCTCCCTCCTTTTTGCCTGACTCTTCACTGGCTGCCTCACCTCAGTGCCTGACTCTTCACAGTCTGTTTCCTCTCTGTGCCTGACTCTTCACTGTCTGCGTCCGACTCTCCACTGTCTGTCTCCTCTGTGCCTGAATCTCCACTGACTGTCTTCTCTCTGTGCCTGATTATTCACTGTCTGTCTTCTCCCTGTGCCTGACTCTTCACCTGACTCTTCACTGTCTCCTCTCTGTACCTGACTCTTCACTGCCTTTTCTCTTCTCTGTGCCTGACTCTTCACTGACTGTCTCATCTCTGTGCCTAACTCTTCTCTGTCTGCCTCATCTCTGTGCCAGACTCTTCTCCGTCTGCCTCATCTCTGTGCCTGACTCTTCTCTGTCTGCCTCATCTCTGTGCCTTACTCTTCTCCGTCTGCCTCATCTCTGTGCTTAACTCTTCACCGTCTGCCTCATCTCAGTGAATGACTCTTCACTCCTTTTTGTGCCTGAATCTTCACTGCCTGTCTCCTCTCTGTACCTGACTCATCACTGTCTGTCTCCTCTCTTCGTGACTCTTCACTGTCTCCTATCTCTGCCTGACTCTTCACTGCCTGTCTTCCTCATCTTTGCCTGACTCTTCACTGTCTGTCTCCCTCCTCTTTACCTGACTCTTCACTGGCTGCCTCACCTCTGTGGCTGACTCTTCACAGTCTGTTTCCACTCTGTGCCTGACTCGTCACTGTCTGCGTCTGACTCTTCACTGTCTGCGTCTGACTCTTCACTGTCTGCGTATGACTTTTCACTGTCTGCAACCGACTCTTCACTGTCTGTCTGACTCTTCACTGTCTGCGTCCGCCTCTTCACTGTCTGTGTCTGACTCTCCACTGTCTGTCTCCTCTGTGCCTGAATCTCCACTGACTGTCTTCTCTCTTTGCCTGACTCTTCACTGGCCGCCTCACCTCTGTGCCCGACTCTTCACAGTCTGTTTCCTCTCTGTGTCTGACTCGTCACTGTCTGCGTCGGACTCTTCACTGTCTGCGTCGGACTCTTCACTGTCTGCGTCGGACTCTTCACTGTCTGCGTCTGACTCTTCACTGTCTGCGACCGACTCTTCACTGTCTGTCTCCTCTGTGCCTGAATCTCCACTGACTGTCTTCTCTCTGTGCCTGATTATTCACTGTCTGTCTCCTCCCTGTGCCTGACTCTTCACCTGACTCTTCCCTGTCTGTCTCGTCTCTGTGCCTGACTCTTCACCTGACTCTTCACTGTCTGTCTCCTCTCATTGCCTGACTCTTCACTGTCTGTCTCCTCTCTTCCTGACTCTTCACTGTCTGTCTCCTCTGTGTGCCTGACTCTTCCCTGTCTGCTTCATCTCTGCGCCTGACCCTTCACTGCCTGTCTACTCTATATGCCTGACTCTTCACTGTCTGCCTCCTCTGTCCCTGACTCTTCAATGTCTTTCTCCTCCCTGTGCCTGACTCTTCACCTGACTCTTCCCTGTCTGTCTCCTCTCTGTGCCTGACTCTTCACCTGACTCTTCCCTGTCTGTCTCCTCTCATTGCCTGACTCTTCCCTGTCTGCCTCATCTCTGCGCCTGACCCTTCACTGCCTGTCTACTCTCTGTGCCTGACTCTTCACTGCCTGTCTCCTCTCTGTGCCTGAATCTTTGCTGTCTGTCTGCCTCATCTCTGTGCCTGACCCTTCACTGCCAGTCTCCTCTCTGTGCCTGAATCTCCACTGTCTGTCTCCTCTCTGTGCCTGATTATTCACTGTCTGTCTCCTCTCTGTGCCTGACTCTTCACTGTCTGTCTCCTCTCTGTGCCTGACTCTTCACTGTCTGCGTCCGACTCTACACTGTCTGTCTGACTCTTCACTGTCTCCGTCCGACTCTTCAATGTCTGTCTCGTCTGTGCCTGAATCTCCACTGACTGCCTCCTCTCTGTGCCTGATTCTTCACTGTCTGTTTCCTCTCTGTGCCTGACTCTTCACTTTGTCTCCTCTCTGTGCCTGACTCTTCACTTTCTGTCTCGTCTCTGTGCCTGACTCTTCACTGACTGTCTCATCTCTGTGCCTAACTCTTCTCTGTCTGCCTCATCTCTGTGCCTGACTCTTCTCCGTCTGCCTCATCTCTGTGCCTGACTCTTCACTATCTGTCTCCTCTCTGTGCCAGACTCTTCACTGTCTGTCTCCTCTCTGTACCTGACTCTTCACTGCTCCTCTCTGTGCCTGACACTTCACTGCCTGTCTCCTTTCTGTGTTTGACTCTTCACTGCCTGTCTCCTCTCTGTGCCTGACTCTTCATTGTCTGTCTCCTCTCTTTCTGACACTTCACTGTCTGTCTACTCTATGTGCCTGACTCTTCACTGTCTGCCTCCTCTGTCCCTGACTCTTCAATGTCTTTCTCCTCTCTGTGCCTGACTCTTCACCTGACTCTTCACTGTCTCCTCTCTGTACCTGACTCTTCACTGCCTTTTCTCCTCTCTGTGCCTGACTCTTCACTGACTGTCTCATCTCTGTGCCTAACTCTTCTCTGTTTGCCTCATCTCTGTGCCAGACTCTTCTCCGTCTGCCTCATTTCTGTGCCTGACTCTTCTCTGTCTGCCTCATCTCTGTGCCTTACTCTTCTCCGTCTGCCTCATCTCTGTGCTTAACTCTTCACCGTCTGCCTCATCTCAGTGAATGACTCTTCACTCCTTTTTGTGCCTGAATCTTCACTGCCTGTCTCCTCTCTGTACCTGACTCTTCACTGCCTGTCTTCCTCATCTTTGCCTGACTCTTCACTGTCTGTCTCCCTCCTCTTTGCCTGACTCTTCACTGGCTACCTCACCAGTGTGCCTGACTCTTCACAGTTGGTTTCCTCTCTGTGCCTGACTCGTCACTGTCTGCGTCTGACTCTTCACTGTCTGCGTCTGACTCTTCACTGTCTGCAACCGACTCTTCACTGTCTGTCTGACTCTTCACTGTCTGCGTCCGACTCTTCACTGTCTGTGTCTGACTCTCCACTGTCTGTCTCCTCTGTGCCTGAATCTCCACTGACTGTCTTCTCTCTGTGCCTGATTATTCACTGTCTGTCTCCTCCATGTGCCTGACTCTTCACCTAACTCTTCTCTGTCTGTCTCCTCTCTGTGCCTGACTCTTTACCTGACTCTACTCTGTCTGTCTCCTCTGTGTGCCTGACTCTTCCCTGTCTGCCTCATCTCTGTGCCTGACCCTTCACTGCCTGTCTTCTCTCTGTGCCTGACTCTTCACTGCCTGTCTCCTCTCTGTGCCTGAATCTTTGCTGTCTGTCTGCCTCATCTCTGTGCCTGAATCTTCACTGTCTGTCCGCCTCATCTCTGTGCCTGACCCTTCACTGCCGGTCTCCGCTCTGTGCCTGAATCTCCACGGTCTGTCTCCTAACTGTGCCTTATTCTTCACTGTCTGTCTCCTCTCTGTGCCTGACTCTTCACTGACTGTCTCCCTCCTCTTTGCCTGACTTCACTGGCTGCCTCAACTTTGTGCCTGACTCTTCACTCTCTGTCTCCTCTCTGTGCCTGACTCTTCACTGTCTGCGTCCGATTCTTCACTGTCTGTCTGACTCTTCACTGTCTGCGTCCGGGTATTCAATGTCTGTCTCGTCTGTGCCTGAATCTCCACTGTCTGCCTTCTCTCTGTGCCTGACTCTTCACTGACTGTCTCATCTCTGTGCCTAACTCTTCTCTGTTTGCCTCATCTCTGTGCCTGATTCTTCTCCGTCTGTCTCATATCTGTGCCTGACTGTTCTCTGTCTGCCTCATCTCTGTGCCTGACTCTTCTCCGTCTGCCTCATCTCTGTGTCAGACTCTTCCCCGTCTGCCTCATCTCTGTGAATGACTCTTCACTTCTTTTTGTGCCTGACTCTTCACTGCCTGTCTCCTCTCTGTACCTGACTCATCACTGTCTGTCTCCTCTCTTCCTGACTCTTCACTGTCTCCTCTCTCTGCCTGACTCTTCACTGCCTGTCTTCCTTGTCTTTGCCTGACTCTTCACTGTCTGTCTCCCTCCTCTTTGCCTGACTCTTCACTGGCCGCCTCACCTCTGTGCCCGACTCTTCACAGTCTGTTTCCTCTCTGTGTCTGACTCGTCACTGTCTGCGTCGGACTCTTCACTGTCTGCGTCGGACTCTTCACTGTCTGCGTCGGACTCTTCACTGTCTGCGTCTGACTCTTCACTGTCTGCGACCGACTCTTCACTGTCTGTCTCCTCTGTGCCTGAATCTCCACTGACTGTCTTCTCTCTGTGCCTGATTATTCACTGTCTGTCTCCTCCCTGTGCCTGACTCTTCACCTGACTCTTCCCTGTCTGTCTCGTCTCTGTGCCTGACTCTTCACCTGACTCTTCACTGTCTGTCTCCTCTCATTGCCTGACTCTTCACTGTCTGTCTCCTCTCTTCCTGACTCTTCACTGTCTGTCTCCTCTGTGTGCCTGACTCTTCCCTGTCTGCTTCATCTCTGCGCCTGACCCTTCACTGCCTGTCTACTCTCTGTGCCTGACTCTTCACTGCTTGTCTCCTCTCTGTGCCTGAATCTTTGCTGTCTGTCTGCCTCATCTCTGTGCCTGATCCTTCACTGCCGGTCTCCTCTCTGTGCCTGAATCTCCACTGTCTGTCTCCTCTCTGTGCCTGATTATTCACTGTCTGTCTCCTCTCTGTGCCTGACTCTTCAATGACTGTCTCATCTCTGTGCCTAACTCTTCTCTGTCTGCGTCGGACTCTTCACTGTCTGTCTCCTCTGTGTTTGACCCTTCACTGCCGGTCTCCTCTCTGTGCCTGACTCTTCACTGACTGTCTCATCTCTGTGCCTAACTCTTCTCCGTCTGTCTCATCTCTGTTCCTGTCTCTTCTCTGTCTGCCTCATCTCTGTGCCTGACTCTTCTCAGTCTGCCTCATCTCTGTGCCTGACTCTTCACCGTCTGCCTCATCTCTGTGAATGACTCTTCACTCCTTTTTGTGCCTGACTCTTCACTGCCTGTCTCCTCTCTGTACCTGACTCATCACTGTCTGTCTCCTCTCTTCCTGACTCTTCACTGTCTCCTCTCTCTGCCTGACTCTTCACTGCCTGTCTTCCTCATCTTTGCCTGACTCTCCACTGTCTGTCTCCCTCCTCTTTGCCTGACTCTTCACTGGCTGCCTCACCTCAGTGCCTGACTCTTCACAGTCTGTTTCCTCTCTGTGCCTGACTCTTCACTGTCTGCGTCCGACTCTCCACTGTCTGTCTCCTCTGTGCCTGAATCTCCACTGACTGTCTTCTCTCTGTGCCTGATTATTCACTGTCTGTCTTCTCCCTGTGCCTGACTCTTCAACTGACTCTTCCCTGTCTGTCTCCTCTCTGTGCCTGATTTTTCATCTGACTCTTCACAGTCTGTCTCCTCTCTTCCTAACTCTTCACTGTCTGTCTCCTCTGTGTGCCTGACTCTTCCCTCTCTGCCTCATCTCTGTGCCTCACCCTTCACTACCTGTCTTCTCTCTGTGCCTGACTCTTTACTGCCTGTCTCCTCTCTGTGCCTGAATCTTTGCTGTCTGTCTGCCTCATCTCTGTGCCTGAATCTTCACTGTATGTCTGCCTCATCTCTGTGCCTGACCCTTCACTGCTGGTCTCCTTTCTGTGCCTAAATCTCTATTGTCTGTCTCCTCTCTGTGCCTGATTCTACACTGTCTGTCTCCTCTCTGTGCCTGACTCTTCACCTGACTCTTCACTGTCTGTCTCCTCTCTTCCTGACTCTTCACTGTCTGTCTCCTCTGTGTGCCTGACTCTTCCCTGTCTGCCTCATCTCTGCGCCTGACCCTTCACTGCCTGTCTACTCTCTGTGCCTGACTCTTCACTGCCTGTCTCCTCTCTGTGCCTGAATCTTTGCTGTCTGTCTACCTCATCTCTGTGCCTGACCCTTCACTGCCGGTCTCCTCTCTGTGCCTGAATCTCCACTGTCTGTCTCCTCTCTGTGTCTGACTCTTCACTGACTGTCTCATCTCTGTGCCTAACTCTTCTCTGTCTGCCTCATCTCTGTGCCTGACTCTTCCCCGTCTGCCTCATCTCGGTGAATGACTCTTCACTTCTTTTTGTGCCTGACTCTTCACTGCCTGTCTCCTCTCTGTACCTGACTCCTCACTGTCTGTCTCCTCTCTTCCTGACTCTTCACTGTCTCCTCTCTCTGCCTGACTCTTCACTGCCTGTCTTCCTCGTCTTTGCCTGACTGTTCACTGTCTGCCTCATCCCTGCGCCTGACCCTTCACTGCCTGTCTACTCTCTGTGCCTGACTCTTCACTGCCTGTCTCCTCTCTGTGCCTGAATCTTTGCTGTCTGTCTGCCTCATCTCTGTGCCTGACCCTTCACTGCCACTCCTCTCTGTGCCTGAATCTCCACTGTCTGTCTCCTCTCTGTGCCTGATTATTCACTGTCGGTCTCCTCTCTGTGCCTGACTCTTCACTGTCTGTCTCCTCTCTGTGCCTGACTCTTCACTGTCTGCGTCCGACTCTACACTGTCTGTCTGACTCTTCACTGTCTGCGTCCGACTCTTCAATGTCTGTCTCGTCTGTGCCTGAATCTCCACTGACTGCCTCCTCTCTGTGCCTGATTCTTCACTGTCTGTTTCTTCTCTGTGCCTGACTCTTCACTTTCTGTCTCCTCTCTGTGCCTGACTCTTCACTTTCTGTCTCATCTCTGTGCCTGACTCTTCACTGACTGTCTCATCTCTGTGCCTAACTCTTCTCTGTCTGCCTCATCTCTGTGCCTGACTCTTCTCCGTCTGCCTCATCTCTGTGCCTGACTCTTCACTATCTGTCTCCTCTCTGTGCCTGAATCTCCACTGTCTGTCTCCTCTCTGTGCCTGACTCTTCACTGTCTGTCTCCTCTCTTCCTGACTCTTCACTGTCTGTCTCCTCTGTGTGCCTGACTCTTCTCTGTCTGCCTCATCTCTGTGCCTGACTCTTCTCGGTCTGCCTCATCTCTGTGCCTGACAATTCACTGCCGGTCTCCTCTCTGTGCCTGAATCTCCACTGTCTGTCTCCTCTCTGTGCCTGATTATTCACTGTCTGTCTCCTCTCTGTGCCCAACTCTTCACTGACTGTCTCATCTCTGTGCCTAACTCTTCTCTGTCTGCCTCCTCTCTGTGCCTGACTCTTCTCTGTCTGTCTCATCTCTGTGCCTGACTCTTCTCCGTCTGCCTCATCTCTGTGCCATACTCTTTCCCGTCTGCCTCATCTCTGTGAATGACTCTTCACTTTTTTTTGTGCCTGACTCTTCACTGCCTGTCTCCTCTCTGTACCTGACTCATCACTGTCTGTCTCCTCTCTTCCTGACTCTTCACTGTCTCCTCTCTCTGCCTGACTCTTCACTGCCTGTCTTCCTCGTCTTTGCCTGACTCTTCACTGTCTGTCTCCGTCCTCTTTGCCTGACTCTTCACTGGCCGCCTCACCTCTGTGCCTGACTCTTCACAGTCTGTTTCCTCTCTGTGTCTGACTCGTCACTGTCTGCGTCGGACTCTTCACTGTCTGCGTCGGACTCTTCACTGTCTGCGTCTGACTCTTCACTGTCTGCGACCGACTCTTCACTGTCTGTCTCCTCTGTGCCTGAATCTCCACTGACTGTCTTCTCTCTGTGCCTGATTATTCACTGTCTGTCTCCTCCCTGTGCCTGACTCTTCACCTGACTCTTCCCTGTCTGTCTCCTCTCTGTGCCTGATTCTTCACCTGACTCTTCACTGTCTGTCTCCTCTCATTGCCTGACTCTTCACTGTCTGTCTCCTCTCTTCCTGACTCTTCACTGTCTGTCTCCTCTGTGTGCCTGACTCTTCCCTGTCTGCTTCATCTCTGCGCCTGACCCTTCACTGCCTGTCTACTCTCTCTTGTCTACTCTCTCTGCCTGACTCTTCACTGCTTGTCTCCTCTCTGTGCCTGAATCTTTGCTGTCTGTCTGCCTCATCTCTGTGCCTGACCCTTCACTGCCGGTCTCCTCTCTGTGCCTGAATCTCCACTGTCTGTCTCCTCTCTGTGCCTGATTATTCACTGTCTGTCTCCTCTCTGTGCCTGACTCTTCAATGACTGTCTCATCTCTGTGCCTAACTCTTCTCTGTCTGCGTCGGACTCTTCACTGTCTGTCTCCTCTGTGTTTGACCCTTCACTGCCGGTCTCCTCTCTGTGCCTGACTCTGCACTGACTGTCTCATCTCTGTGCCTAACTCTTCTCTGTCTGCCTCATCTCTGTGCCTGACTCTTCTCAGTCTGCCTCATCTCTCTGCCTGACTCTTCACCGTCTGCCTCATCTCTGTGAATGACTCTTCACTCCTTTTTGTGCCTGACTCTTCACTGCCTGTCTCCTCTCTGTACCTGACTCATCACTGTCTGTCTCCTCTCTTCCTGACTCTTCACTGTCTCCTCTCTCTGCCTGACTCTTCACTGCCTGTCTTCCTTATCTTTGCCTGACTCTTCACTGTCTGTCTCCCTCCTCTTTGCCTGACTCTTCACTGGCTGCCTCACCTCAGTGCCTGACTCTTCACAGTCTGTTTCCTCTCTGTGCCTGACTCTTCACTGTCTGCGTCCGACTCTCCACTGTCTGTCTCCTCTGTGCCTGAATCTCCACTGACTGTCTTCTCTCTGTGCCTGATTATTCACTGTCTGTCTTCTCCCTGTGCCTGACTCTTCAACTGACTCTTCCCTGTCTGTCTCCTCTCTGTGCCTGATTTTTTATCTGACTCTTCACAGTCTGTCTCCTCTAATCCTGACTCTTCACTGTCTGTCTCCTCTGTGTGCCTGACTCTTCCCTCTCTGCCTCATCTCTGTGCCTCACACTTCACTACCTGTCTTCTCTCTGTGCCTGACTCTTCACTGCCTGTCTCCTCTCTGTGCCTGAATCTTTGCTGTCTGTCTGCCTCATCTCTGTGCCTGAATCTTCACTGTATGTCTGCCTCATCTCTGTGCCTGACCCTTCACTGCTGGTCTCCTTTCTGTGCCTGAATCTCTACTGTCTATCTCCTCTCTGTGCCTGACTCTTCACTGCCTGTCTCCTCTCTGTGCCTGAATCTTTGCTGTCTGTCTATCTCATCTCTGTGCCTGACCCTTCACTGCCGGTCTCCTCTCTGTGCCTGAATCTCCACTGTCTGTCTCCTCTCTTTACCTGATTATTCACTGTCTGTCTCCTCTCTGTGCCTGACTCTTCACTGACTGTCTCATCTCTGTGCCTAACTCTTCTCTGTCTGCCTAATCTCTGTGCCTGACTCTTCCCCGTCTGCCTCATCTCTGTGAATGACTCTTCACTTCTTTTTGTGCCTGACTCCTCACTGCCTGTCTCCTCTCTGTACCTGACTCTTCACTGTCTCCTCTCTCTGCCTGACTCTTCACTGCCTGTCTTCCTCGTCTTTGCCTGACTGTTCACTGTCTGTCTCCGTCCTCTTTGCCTGACTCTTCACTGGCCGCCTCACCTCTGTGCCTGACTCTTCACAGTCTGTTTCCTCTCTGTGCCTGACTCGTCACTGTCTGCGTCTGACTCTTCACTGTCTGCGTCGGACTCTTCACGGTCTGCGTCGGACTCGTCACTGTCTGCGTCGGACTCGTCACTGTCTGCGTCGGACTCTTCACTGTCTGCGTCGGACTCTTCACTGTCTGCGTCGGACTCTTCACTGTCTGCGTCTGACTCTTCACTGTCTGCGTCTGACTCTTCACTGTCTGCGTCCGACTCTTCACTGTCTGTCTCCTCTGTGTTTGACTCTTCACTGCCTGTCTCCTCTCTGTGCTGATTCTTCACTGTCTGTCTCCTCTCTGTGCCTGACTCTTCACTGCCTGTGTTCCTCATCTTTGCCTGACTCTTCACTGTCTGTCTCCCTCCTCTTTGCCTGACTCTTCACTGGCTGCCTCACCTCAGTGCCTGACTCTTCACAGTCTGTTTCCTCTCTGTGCCTGACTCTTCACTGTCTGCGTCCGACTCTCCACTGTCTGTCTCCTCTGTGCCTGAATCTCCACTGACTGTCTTCTCTCTGTGCCTGATTATTCACTGTCTGTCTTCTCCCTGTGCCTGACTCTTCACCTGACTCTTCACTGTCTCCTCTCTGTACCTGACTCTTCACTGCCTTTTCTCTTCTCTGTGCCTGACTCTTCACTGATTGTCTCATCTCTGTGCCTAACTCTTCTCTGTCTGCCTCATCTCTGTGCCAGACTCTTCTCCGTCTGCCTCATCTCTGTGCCTTACTCTTCTCCGTCTGCCTCATCTCTGTGCTTAACTCTTCACCGTCTGCCTCATCTCAGTGAATGACTCTTCACTCCTTTTTGTGCCTGAATCTTCACTGCCTGTCTCCTCTCTGTACCTGACTCATCACTGTCTGTCTCCTCTCTTCGTGACTCTTCAATGTCTCCTATCTCTGCCTGACTCTTCACTGCCTGTCTTCCTCATCTTTGCCTGACTCTTCACTGTCTGTCTCCCTCCTCTTTACCTGACTCTTCTCTGGCTGCCTCACCTCTGTGGCTGACTCTTCACAGTCTGTTTCCACTCTGTGCCTGACTCGTCACTGTCTGCGTCTGACTCTTCACTGTCTGCGTATGACTTTTCACTGTCTGCAACCGACTCTTCACTGTCTGTCTGACTCTTCACTGTCTGCGTCCGCCTCTTCACTGTCTGTGTCTGACTCTCCACTGACTGTCTTCTCTCTGTGCCTGATTATTCACTGTCTGTCTCCTCCCTGTGCCTGACTCTTCACCTGACTCTTCTCTGTCTGTCTCCTCTCTGTGCCTGACTCTTCAACTGACTCTTCACTGTCTGTCTCCTCTCATTTGCTGACTCTTCACGGTCTGTCTCCTCTCTTCCTGACTCTTCACTGTCTGTCTCCTCTGTGTGCCTGACTCTTCCCTGTCTGCCTCATCTCTGCGCCTGACCCTTCACTGCCTGTCTACTCTCTGTGCCTGACTCTTCACTGCCTGTCTCCTCTCTGTGCCTGAATCTTTGCGGTCTGTCTGCCTCATCTCTGGGCCTGACCCTTCACTGCCGGTCTCCTCTCTGTGCCTGAATCTCCACTGTCTGTCTCCTCTCTGTGCCTGATTATTCACTGTCTGTCTCCTCTCTGTGCCTGACTCTTCACTGACTGCCTCATCTCTGTGCCTGACTCTTCTCCGTCTGCCTCATATCTGTGCCTGACTCTTCTCTGTCTGCCTCGTCTCTGTGCCTGACTCTTCTCCGTCTGCCTCATCTCTGTGCCAGACTCTTTCCTGTCTGCCTCATCTCTGTGAATGACTCTTCACTTCTTTTTGTGCCTGACTCTTCACTGCCTGTCTCCTCTCTGTACCTGACTCATCACTGTCTGTCTCCTCTCTTCCTGACTCTTCACTGTCTCCTCTCTCTGCCTGACTCTTCACTGCCTGTCTTCCTCGTCTTTGCCTGACTCTTCACTGTCTGTCTCCGTCCTCTTTGCCTGACTCTTCACTGGCCGCCTCACCTCTGTGCCTGACTCTTCACAGTCTGTTTTCTCTCTGTGCCTGACTCGTCGCTGTCTGCGTCTGACTCTTCACTGTCTGCGTCGGACTCGTCACTGTCTGCGTCGGACTCGTCACTGTCTGCGTCGGACTCTTCACTGTCTGCGTCGGACTCTTCACTGTCTGCGTCTGACTCTTCACTGTCTGCGTCTGACTCTTCACTGTCTGCGTCCGACTCTTCACTGTCTGTCTCCTCTGTGTTTGACTCTTCACTGCCTGTCTCCTCTCTGTGCTGATTCTTC
Organism: Lissotriton vulgaris; assembly: GCF_964263255.1. NCBI lineage: Eukaryota > Metazoa > Chordata > Amphibia > Caudata > Salamandridae > Lissotriton > Lissotriton vulgaris. Next base: position 189,913,293 of record NC_141685.1, read on the forward strand.
ACTGTCTGTCTCCTCTCTGTGCCTGACTCTTCACTGCCTGTCTTCCTCATCTTTGCCTGACTCTTCACTGTCTGTCTCCCTCCTTTTTGCCTGACTCTTCACTGGCTGCCTCACCTCAGTGCCTGACTCTTCACAGTCTGTTTCCTCTCTGTGCCTGACTCTTCACTGTCTGCGTCCGACTCTCCACTGTCTGTCTCCTCTGTGCCTGAATCTCCACTGACTGTCTTCTCTCTGTGCCTGATTATTCACTGTCTGTCTTCTCCCTGTGCCTGACTCTTCACCTGACTCTTCACTGTCTCCTCTCTGTACCTGACTCTTCACTGCCTTTTCTCTTCTCTGTGCCTGACTCTTCACTGACTGTCTCATCTCTGTGCCTAACTCTTCTCTGTCTGCCTCATCTCTGTGCCAGACTCTTCTCCGTCTGCCTCATCTCTGTGCCTGACTCTTCTCTGTCTGCCTCATCTCTGTGCCTTACTCTTCTCCGTCTGCCTCATCTCTGTGCTTAACTCTTCACCGTCTGCCTCATCTCAGTGAATGACTCTTCACTCCTTTTTGTGCCTGAATCTTCACTGCCTGTCTCCTCTCTGTACCTGACTCATCACTGTCTGTCTCCTCTCTTCGTGACTCTTCACTGTCTCCTATCTCTGCCTGACTCTTCACTGCCTGTCTTCCTCATCTTTGCCTGACTCTTCACTGTCTGTCTCCCTCCTCTTTACCTGACTCTTCACTGGCTGCCTCACCTCTGTGGCTGACTCTTCACAGTCTGTTTCCACTCTGTGCCTGACTCGTCACTGTCTGCGTCTGACTCTTCACTGTCTGCGTCTGACTCTTCACTGTCTGCGTATGACTTTTCACTGTCTGCAACCGACTCTTCACTGTCTGTCTGACTCTTCACTGTCTGCGTCCGCCTCTTCACTGTCTGTGTCTGACTCTCCACTGTCTGTCTCCTCTGTGCCTGAATCTCCACTGACTGTCTTCTCTCTGTGCCTGATTATTCACTGTCTGTCTTCTCCCTGTGCCTGACTCTTCAACTGACTCTTCTCCTTTCTGTCTCCTCTCTGTGCCTGATTTTTCATCTGACTCTTCACAGTCTGTCTCCTCTCTTCCTGACTCTTCACTGTCTGTCTCCTCTGTGTGCCTGACTCTTCCCTCTCTGCCTCATCTCTGTGCCTGACCCTTCACTGCCGGTCTCCTCTCTGTGCCTGAATCCCCACTGTCTGTCTCCTCTCTGTGCCTGATTATTCACTGTCTGTCTCCTCTCTGTGCCTGACTCTTCACTGACTGCCTCATCTCTGTGCCTGACTCTTCTCCGTCTGCCTCATATCTGTGCCTGACTCTTCTCTGTCTGCCTCATCTCTGTGCCTGACTCTTCTCCGTCTGCCTCAACTTTGTGCCTGACTCTTCACTCTCTGTCTCCTCTCTGTGCCTGACTCTTCACTGTCTGCGTCCGATTCTTCACTGTCTGTCTGACTCTTCACTGTCTGCGTCCGAGTATTCAATGTCTGTCTCGTCTGTGCCTGAATCTCCACTGTCTGCCTTCTCTCTGTGCCTGACCTTTTACTGTCTGTCTCCTCTCTGTGCCTGACTCTTCACTGACTGTCTCATCTCTGTGCCTAACTCTTCTCTGTTTGCCTCATCTCTGTGCCTGATTCTTCTCCGTCTGTCTCATATCTGTGCCTGACTGTTCTCTGTCTGCCTCATCTCTGTGCCTGACTCTTCTCCGTCTGCCTCATCTCTGTGTCAGACTCTTCCACGTCTGCCTCATCGCTGTGAATGACTCTTCACTTCTTTTTGTGCCTGACTCTTCACTGCCTGTCTCCTCTCTGTACCTGACTCATCACTGTCTGTCTCCTCTCTTCCTGACTCTTCACTGTCTCCTCTCTCTGCCTGACTCTTCACTGCCTGTCTTCCTCATCTTTGCCTGACTCTTCACTGTCTGTCTACCTCCTCTTTGCCTGACTCTTCACTGGCCGCCTCACCTCTGTGCCTGACTTTTCACAGTCTGTTTCCTCTCTGTGTCTGACTCGTCACTGTCTGCGTCGGACTCTTCACTGTCTGCGTCGGACTCTTCACTGTCTGTGTCTGACTCTTCACTGGCTGCGACCGACTCTTCACTGTCTGTCTCCTCTGTGCCTGAATCTCCACTGACTGTCTTCTCTCTGTGCCTGATTATTCACTGTCTGTCTCCTCCCTGTGCCTGACTCTTCACCTGACTCTTCCCTGTCTGTCTCCTCTCTGTGCCTGACTCTTCACCTGACTCTTCACTGTCTGTCTCCTCTCATTGCCTGACTCTTCACTGTCTGTCTCCTCTCTTCCTGACTCTTCACTGTCTGTCTCCTCTGTGTGCCTGACTCTTCCCTGTCTGCCTCATCTCTGCTCCTTACCCTTCACTGCCTGTCTACTCTCTGTGCCTGACTCTTCACTGCCTGTCTCCTCTCTGTGCCTGAATCTTTGCTGTCTGTCTGCCTCATCTCTGTGCCTGACCCTTCACTGCCGGTCTCCTCTCTGTGCCTGAATCTCCACTGTCTGTCTCCTCTCTGTGCCTGATTATTCACTGTCTGTCTCCTATCTGTGCCTGACTCTTCACTGACTGTCTCATCTCTGTGCCTAACTCTTCTCTGTCTGCCTCATCTCTGTGCCTGACTCTTCTCCGTCTGCCTCATATCTGTGCCTGACTCTTCTCTGTCTGCCTCATATCTGTGCCTGACTCTTCTCTGTCTGCCTCATCTCTGTGCTTAACTCTTCCCCGTCTGCCTCATCTCTGTGAATGACTCTTCACTTCTTTTTGTGCCTGACTCTTCACTGCCTGTCTCCTCTCTGTACCTGACTCATCACTGTCTGTCTCCTCTCTTCCTGACTCTTCACTGTCTCCTCTCTCTGCCTGACTCTTCACTGCCTGTCTTCCTCGTCTTTGCCTGACTCTTCACTGTCTGTCTACGTCCTCTTTGCCTGACTCTTCACTGGCCGCCTCACCTCTGTGCCTGACTCTTCACAGTCTGTTTTCTCTCTGTGCCTGACTCGTCACTGTCTTCGTCGGACTCGTCACTGTCTGCGTCGGACTCTTCACTGTCTGCGTCGGACTCTTCACTGTCTGCGTCGGACTCTTCACTGTCTGCGTCGGACTCTTCACTGTCTGCGTCGGACTCTTCACTGTCTGCGTCGGACTCTTCACTGTCTGCGTCGGACTCTTCACTGTCTGCGTCCGACTCTTCACTGTCTGTCTCCTCTGTGTTTGACTCTTCACTGCCTGTCTCCTCTCTGTGCTGATTCTTCACTTTCTGTCTCCTCCCTGTGCCTGACTCTTCACCTGACTCTTCCCTGTCTGTCTCCTCTCTGTGCCTGACTCTTCACCTGACTCTTCACTGTCTGTCTACTCTATGTGCCTGACTCTTCACTGTCTGCCTCCTCTGTCCCTGACTCTTCAATGTCTTTCTTCTCTCTGTGCCTGACTCTTCACCTGACTCTTCACTGTCTCCTCTCTGTACCTGACTCTTCGCTGCCTTTTCTCCTCTCTGTGCCTGACTCTTCACTGACTGTCTCATCTCTGTGCCTAACTCTTCTCTGTCTGCCTCATCTCTGTGCCAGACTCTTCTCCGTCTGCCTCATCTCTGTGCCTGACTCTTCTCTGTCTGCCTCATCTCTGTGCCTTACTCTTCTCCGTCTGCCTCATCTCTGTGCTTAACTCTTCACCGTCTGCCTCATCTCAGTGAATGACTCTTCACTCCTTTTTGTGCCTGAATCTTCACTGCCTGTCTCCTCTCTGTACCTGACTCATCACTGTCTGTCTCCTCTCTTCATGACTCTTCACTGTCTCCTATCTCTGCCTGACTCTTCACTGCCTGTCTTCCTCATCTTTGCCTGACTCTTCACTGTCTGTCTCCCTCCTCTTTGCCTGACTCTTCACTGGCTGCCTCACCTCTGTGGCTGACTCTTCACAGTCTGTTTCCTCTCTGTGCCCGACTCGTCACTGTCTGTGTCTGACTCTTCACTGTCTGCGTCTGACTCTTCACTGTCTGCGTATGACTTTTCACTGTCTGCAACCGACTCTTCACTGTCTGTCTGACTCTTCACTGTCTGCGTCCGCCTCTTCACTGTCTGTGTCTGACTCTCCACTGTCTGTCTCCTCTGTGCTTGAATCTCCACTGACTGTCTCCTCCCTGTGCCTGACTCTTCACCTGACTCTTCTCTGTCTGTCTCCTCTCTGTGCCTGACTCTTCAACTGACTCTCCACTGTCTGTCTCCTCTCATTTGCTGACTCTTCACGGTCTGTCTCCTCTCTTCCTGACTCTTCACTGTCTGTCTCCTCTGTGTGCCTGACTCTTCCCTGTCTGCCTCATCTCTGCGCCTGACCCTTCACTGCCTGTCTACTCTCTGTGCCTGACTCTTCACTGCCTGTCTCCTCTCTGTGCCTGAATCTTTGCTGTCTGTCTGCCTCATCTCTGTGCCTGACCCTTCACTGTCGGTCTCCTCTCTGTGCCTGAATCTCCACTGTCTGTCTTCTCTCTGTGCCTGACTCTTCACTGACTGCCTCATCTCTGTGCCTGACTCTTCTCCGTCTGCCTCATATCTGTGCCTGACTCTTCTCTGTCTGCCTCGTCTCTGTGCCTGACTCTTCTCCGTCTGCCTCATCTCTGTGCCAGACTCTTTCCTGTCTGCCTCATCTCTGTGAATGACTCTTCACTTCTTTTTGTACCTGACTCTTCACTGCCTGTCTCCTCTCTGTACCTGACTCATCACTGTCTGTCTCCTCTCTTCCTGACTCTTCACTGTGTCCTCTCTCTGCCTGACTCTTCACTGCCTGTTTTCCTCGTCTTTGCCTGACTCTTCACTGTCTGTCTCCGTCCTCTTTGCCTGACTCTTCACTGGCCGCCTCACCTCTGTGCCTGACTCTTCACAGTCTGTTTTCTCTCTGTGCCTGACTCGTCACTGTCTGCGTCTGACTCTTCACTGTCTGCGTCGGACTCGTCACTGTCTGCGTCGGACTCGTCACTGTCTGCGTCGGACTCGTCACTGTCTGCGTGGGACTCGTCACTGTCTGCGTCGGACTCGTCACTGTCTGCGTCGGACTCGTCACTGTCTGCGTCGGACTCGTCACTGTCTGCGTCGGACTCTTCACTGTCTGCGTCGGACTCTTCACTGTCTGCGTCTGACTCTTCACTGTCTGCGTCCGACTCTTCACTGTCTGTCTCCTCTGTGTTTGACTCTTCACTGCCTGTCTCCTCTCTGTGCTGATTCTTCACTGTCTGTCTCCTCTCTGTGCCTGACTCTTCACTGCCTGTCTTCCTCATCTTTGCCTGACTCTTCACTGTCTGTCTCCCTCCTCTTTGCCTGACTCTTCACTGGCTGCCTCACCTCAGTGCCTGACTCTTCACAGTCTGTTTCCTCTCTGTGCCTGACTCTTCACTGTCTGCGTCCGACTCTCCACTGTCTGTCTCCTCTGTGCCTGAATCTCCACTCACTGTCTTCTCTCTGGGCCTGATTATTCACTGTCTGTCTTCTCCCTGTGCCTGACTCTTCACCTGACTCTTCACTGTCTCCTCTCTGTACCTGACTCTTCACTGCCTTTTCTCTTCTCTGTGCCTGACTCTTCACTGACTGTCTCATCTCTGTGCCTAACTCTGCTCTGTCTGCCTCATCTCTGTGCCAGACTCTTCTCCGTCTGCCTCATCTCTGTGCCTGACTCTTCTCTGTCTGCCTCATCTCTGTGCCTTACTCTTCTCCGTCTGCCTCATCTCTGTGCTTAACTCTTCACCGTCTGCCTCATCTCAGTGAATGACTCTTCACTCCTTTTTGTGCCTGAATCTTCACTGCCTGTCTCCTCTCTGTACCTGACTCATCACTGTCTGTCTCCTCTCTTCGTGACTCTTCACTGTCTCCTATCTCTGCCTGACTCTTCACTGCCTGTCTTCCTCATCTTTGCCTGACTCTTCACTGTCTGTCTCCCTCCTCTTTACCTGACTCTTCACTGGCTGCCTCACCTCTGTGGCTGACTCTTCACAGTCTGTTTCCACTCTGTGCCTGACTCGTCACTGTCTGCGTCTGACTCTTCACTGTCTGCGTCGGACTCGTCACTGTCTGCGTCGGACTCGTCACTGTCTGCGTCGGACTCTTCACTGTCTGCGTCGGACTCTTCACTGTCTGCGTCGGACTCTTCACTGTCTGCGTCTGACTCTTCACTGTCTGTCTCCTCTGTGTTTGACTCTTCACTGCCTGTCTCCTCTCTGTGCTGATTCTTCACTGTCTGTCTCCTCTCTGTGCCTGACTCTTCACTGCCTGTCTTCCTCATCTTTGCCTGACTCTTCACTGTCTGTCTCCCTCCTCTTTGCTTGACTCTTCACTGGCTGCCTCACCTCAGTGCCTGACTCTTCACAGTCTGTTTCCTCTCTGTGCCTGACTCTTCACTGTCTGCGTCCGACTCTCCACTGTCTGTCTCCTCTGTGCCTGAATCTCCACTGACTGTCTTCTCTCTGTGCCTGATTATTCACTGTCTGTCTTCTCCCTGTGCCTGACTCTTCAACTGACTCTTCTCCTTTCTGTCTCCTCTCTGTGCCTGATTTTTCATCTGACTCTTCACAGTCTGTCTCCTCTCTTCCTGACTCTTCACTGTCTGTCTCCTCTGTGTGCCTGACTCTTCCCTCTCTGCCTCATCTCTGTGCCTGACCCTTCACTACCTGTCTTCTCTCTGTGCCTGACTCTTCACTGCCTGTCTCCTCTCTGTGCCTGAATCTTTGCTGTCTGTCTGCCTCATCTCTGTGCCTGACCCTTCACTGCCGGTCTCCTCTCTGTGCCTGAATCCCCACTGTCTGTCTCCTCTCTGTGCCTGATTATTCACTGTCTGTCTCCTCTCTGTGCCTGACTCTTCACTGACTGCCTCATCTCTGTGCCTGACTCTTCTCCGTCTGCCTCATATCTGTGCCTGACTCTTCTCTGTCTGCCTCATCTCTGTGCCTGACTCTTCTCCGTCTGCCTCAACTTTGTGCCTGACTCTTCACTCTCTGTCTCCTCTCTGTGCCTGACTCTTCACTGTCTGCGTCCGATTCTTCACTGTCTGTCTGACTCTTCACTGTCTGCGTCCGAGTATTCAATGCCTGTCTCGTCTGTGCCTGAATCTCCACTGTCTGCCTTCTCTCTGTGCCTGACCTTTTACTGTCTGTCTCCTCTCTGTGCCTGACTCTTCACTGACTGTCTCATCTCTGTGCCTAACTCTTCTCTGTTTGCCTCATCTCTGTGCCTGATTCTTCTCCGTCTGTCTCATATCTGTGCCTGACTGTTCTCTGTCTGCCTCATCTCTGTGCCTGACTCTTCTCCGTCTGCCTCATCTCTGTGTCAGACTCTTCCACGTCTGCCTCATCGCTGTGAATGACTCTTCACTTCTTTTTGTGCCTGACTCTTCACTGCCTGTCTCCTCTCTGTACCTGACTCATCACTGTCTGTCTCCTCTCTTCCTGACTCTTCACTGTCTCCTCTCTCTGCCTGACTCTTCACTGCCTGTCTTCCTCATCTTTGCCTGACTCTTCACTGTCTGTCTCCCTCCTCTTTGCCTGACTCTTCACTGGCCTCCTCACCTCTGTGCCTGACTCTTCACAGTCTGTTTCCTCTCTGTGTCTGACTCGTCACTGTCTGCGTCGGACTCTTCACTGTCTGCGTCGGACTCTTCACTGTCTGCGTCTGACTCTTTACTGGCTGCGACCGACTCTTCACTGTCTGTCTCCTCTGTGCCTGAATCTCCACTGACTGTCTTCTCTCTGTGCCTGATTATTCACTGTCTGTCTCCTCCCTGTGCCTGACTCTTCACCTGACTCTTCCCTGTCTGTCTCCTCTCTGTGCCTGACTCTTCACCTGACTCTTCACTGTCTGTCTTCTCTTATTGCCTGACTCTTCACTGTCTGTCTCCTCTCTTCCTGACTCTTCACTGTCTGTCTCCTCTGTGTGCCTGACTCTTCCCTGTCTGCCTCATCTCTGCGCCTTACCCTTCACTGCCTGTCTACTCTCTGTGCCTGACTCTTCACTGCCTGTCTCCTCTCTGTGCCTGAATCTTTGCTGTCTGTCTGCCTCATCTCTGTGCCTGACCCTTCACTGCCGGTCTCCTCTCTGTGCCTGAATCTCCACTGTCTGTCTCCTCTCTGTGCCTGATTATTCACTGTCTGTCTCCTATCTGTGCCTGACTCTTCACTGACTGTCTCATCTCTGTGCCTAACTCTTCTCTGTCTGCCTCATCTCTGTGCCTGACTCTTCTCCGTCTGCCTCATATCTGTGCCTGACTCTTCTCTGTCTGCCTCATATCTGTGCCTGACTCTTCTCTGTCTGCCTCATCTCTGTGCTTAACTCTTCCCCGTCTGCCTCATCTCTGTGAATGACTCTTCACTTCTTTTTGTGCCTGACTCTTCACTGCCTGTCTCCTCTCTGTACCTGACTCATCACTGTCTGTCTCCTCTCTTCCTGACTCTTCACTGTCTCCTCTCTCTGCCTGACTCTTCACTGCCTGTCTTCCTCGTCTTTGCTTGACTCTTCACTGTCTGTCTACGTCCTCTTTGCCTGACTCTTCACTGGCCGCCTCACCTCTGTGCCTGACTCTTCACAGTCTGTTTTCTCTCTGTGCCTGACTCATCACTGTCTGCGTCGGACTCTTCACTGTCTGCGTCGGACTCTTCACTGTCTGCGTCGGACTCTTCACTGTCTGCGTCGGACTCTTCACTGTCTGCGTCGGACTCTTCACTGTCTGCGTCGGACTCTTCACTGTCTGCGTCTGACTCTTCACTGTCTGCGTCCGACTCTTCACTGTCTGTCTCCTCTGTGTTTGACTCTTCACTGCCTGTCTCCTCTCTGTGCTGATTCTTCACTTTCTGTCTCCTCCCTGTGCCTGACTCTTCACCTGACTCTTCCCTGTCTGCCTCCTCTCCGTGCCTGACTCTTCACCTGACTCTTCACTGTCTGTCTACTCTATGTGCCTGACTCTTCACTGTCTGCCTCCTCTGTCCCTGACTCTTCAATGTCTTTCTCCTCTCTGTGCCTGACTCTTCACCTGACTCTTCACTGTCTCCTCTCTGTACCTGACTCTTCGCTGCCTTTTCTCCTCTCTGTGCCTGACTCTTCACTGACTGTCTCATCTCTGTGCCTAACTCTTCTCTGTCTGCCTCATCTCTGTGCCAGACTCTTCTCCGTCTGCCTCATCTCTGTGCCTGACTCTTCTCTGTCTGCCTCATCTCTGTGCCTTACTCTTCTCCGTCTGCCTCATCTCTGTGCTTAACTCTTCCCCGTCTGCCTCATCTCTGTGAATGACTCTTCACTTCTTTTTGTGCCTGACTCTTCACTGCCTGTCTCCTCTCTGTACCTGACTCATCACTGTCTGTCTCCTCTCTTCCTGACTCTTCACTGTCTCCTCTCTCTGCCTGACTCTTCACTGCCTGTCTTCCTCGTCTTTGCTTGACTCTTCACTGTCTGTCTACGTCCTCTTTGCCTGACTCTTCACTGGCCGCCTCACCTCTGTGCCTGACTCTTCACAGTCTGTTTTCTCTCTGTGCCTGACTCATCACTGTCTGCGTCGGACTCTTCACTGTCTGCGTCGGACTCTTCACTGTCTGCGTCGGACTCTTCACTGTCTGCGTCTGACTCTTCACTGTCTGCGTATGGCTTTTCACTGTCTGCAACCGACTCTTCACTGTCTGTCTGACTCTTCACTGTCTGCGTCCGCCTCTTCACTGTCTGTGCCTGACTCTCCACTGTCTGTCTCCTCTGTGCCTGAATCTCCACTGACTGTCTCCTCCCTGTGCCTGACTCTTCACCTGACTCTTCTCTGTCTGTCTCCTCTCTGTGCCTGACTCTTCAACTGACTCTCCACTGTCTGTCTCCTCTCATTTGCTGACTCTTCACGGTCTGTCTCCTCTCTTCCTGACTCTTCACTGTCTGTCTCCTCTGTGTGCCTGACTCTTCCCTGTCTGCCTCTTCTCTGCGCCTGACCCTTCACTGCCTGTCTACTCTCTGTGCCTGACTCTTCACTGCCTGTCTCCTCTCTGTGCCTGAATCTTTGCTGTCTGTCTGCCTCATCTCTGTGCCTGACCCTTCACTGTCGGTCTCCTCTCTGTGCCTGAATCTCCACTGTCTGTCTCCTGTCTGTGCCTTATTATTCACTGTCTGTCTCCTCTCTGTGCCTGACTCTTCACTGACTGCCTCATCTCTATGCCTGACTCTTCTCCGTCTGCCTCATATCTGTGCCTGACTCTTCTCTGTCTGCCTCATCTCTGTGCCTGACTCTTCTCCGTCTGCCTCATCTCTGTGCCAGACTCTTCCCCGTCTGCCTCATCTCTGTGAATGACTCTTCACTTCTTTTTGTGCCTGACTCTTCACTGCCTGTCTCCTCTCTGTACCTGACTCATCACTGTCTGTCTCCTCTCTTCCTGACTCTTCACTGTCTCCTCTCTCTGCCTTACTCTTCACTGCCTGTCTTCCTCGTCTTTGCCTGACTCTTCACTGTCTGTCTCCGTCCTCTTTGCCTGACTCTTCACTGGCCGCCTCACCTCTGTGCCTGACTCTTCACAGTCTGTTTTCTCTCTGTGCCTCGTCACTGTCTGTGTCTGACTCTTCACTGTCTGCGTCGGACTCTTCACTGTCTGCGTCGGACTCGTCACTGTCTGCGTCGGACTCGTCACTGTCTGCGTCGGACTCGTCACTGTCTGCGTCGGACTCTTCACTGTCTGCGTCGGACTCTTCACTGTCTGCGTCGGACTCTTCACTGTCTGCGTCGGACTCTTCACTGTCTGCGTCGGACTCTTCACTGTCTGCGTCGGACTCTTCACTGTCTGCGTCGGACTCTTCACTGTCTGCGTCTGACTCTTCACTGTCTGCGTCTGACTCTTCACTGTCTGCGTCTGACTCTTCACTGTCTGCGTCCGACTCTTCACTGTCTGTCTCCTCTGTGTTTGACTCTTCACTGCCTGTCTCCTCTCTGTGCTGATTCTTCACTGTCTGTCTACTCTCTGTGCCTGACTCTTCACTGCCTGTCTTCCTCATCTTTGCCTGACTCTTCACTGTCTGTCTCCCTCCTCTTTGCCTGACTCTTCACTGGCTGCCTCACCTCAGTGCCTGACTCTTCACAGTCTGTTTCCTCTCTGTGCCTGACTCGTCACTGTCTGCGTCTGACTCTTCACTGTCTGCGTCGGACTCTTCACTGTCTGCGTCCGGGTATTCAATGTCTGTCTCGTCTGTGCCTGAATCTCCACTGTCTGCCTTCTCTCTGTGCCTGACTCTTCACTGACTGTCTCATCTCTGTGCCTAACTCTTCTCTGTTTGCCTCATCTCTGTGCCTGATTCTTCTCCGTCTGTCTCATATCTGTGCCTGACTGTTCTCTGTCTGCCTCATCTCTGTGCCTGACTCTTCTCCGTCTGCCTCATCTCTGTGTCAGACTCTTCCCCGTCTGCCTCATCTCTGTGAATGACTCTTCACTTCTTTTTGTGCCTGACTCTTCACTGCCTGTCTCCTCTCTGTACCTGACTCATCACTGTCTGTCTCCTCTCTTCCTGACTCTTCACTGTCTCCTCTCTCTGCCTGACTCTTCACTGCCTGTCTTCCTTGTCTTTGCCTGACTCTTCACTGTCTGTCTCCCTCCTCTTTGCCTGACTCTTCACTGGCCGCCTCACCTCTGTGCCCGACTCTTCACAGTCTGTTTCCTCTCTGTGTCTGACTCGTCACTGTCTGCGTCGGACTCTTCACTGTCTGCGTCGGACTCTTCACTGTCTGCGTCGGACTCTTCACTGTCTGCGTCTGACTCTTCACTGTCTGCGACCGACTCTTCACTGTCTGTCTCCTCTGTGCCTGAATCTCCACTGACTGTCTTCTCTCTGTGCCTGATTATTCACTGTCTGTCTCCTCCCTGTGCCTGACTCTTCACCTGACTCTTCCCTGTCTGTCTCGTCTCTGTGCCTGACTCTTCACCTGACTCTTCACTGTCTGTCTCCTCTCATTGCCTGACTCTTCACTGTCTGTCTCCTCTCTTCCTGACTCTTCACTGTCTGTCTCCTCTGTGTGCCTGACTCTTCCCTGTCTGCTTCATCTCTGCGCCTGACCCTTCACTGCCTGTCTACTCTCTGTGCCTGACTCTTCACTGCTTGTCTCCTCTCTGTGCCTGAATCTTTGCTGTCTGTCTGCCTCATCTCTGTGCCTGATCCTTCACTGCCGGTCTCCTCTCTGTGCCTGAATCTCCACTGTCTGTCTCCTCTCTGTGCCTGATTATTCACTGTCTGTCTCCTCTCTGTGCCTGACTCTTCAATGACTGTCTCATCTCTGTGCCTAACTCTTCTCTGTCTGCGTCGGACTCTTCACTGTCTGTCTCCTCTGTGTTTGACCCTTCACTGCCGGTCTCCTCTCTGTGCCTGACTCTTCACTGACTGTCTCATCTCTGTGCCTAACTCTTCTCCGTCTGTCTCATCTCTGTTCCTGTCTCTTCTCTGTCTGCCTCATCTCTGTGCCTGACTCTTCTCAGTCTGCCTCATCTCTGTGCCTGACTCTTCACCGTCTGCCTCATCTCTGTGAATGACTCTTCACTCCTTTTTGTGCCTGACTCTTCACTGCCTGTCTCCTCTCTGTACCTGACTCATCACTGTCTGTCTCCTCTCTTCCTGACTCTTCACTGTCTCCTCTCTCTGCCTGACTCTTCACTGCCTGTCTTCCTCATCTTTGCCTGACTCTCCACTGTCTGTCTCCCTCCTCTTTGCCTGACTCTTCACTGGCTGCCTCACCTCAGTGCCTGACTCTTCACAGTCTGTTTCCTCTCTGTGCCTGACTCTTCACTGTCTGCGTCCGACTCTCCACTGTCTGTCTCCTCTGTGCCTGAATCTCCACTGACTGTCTTCTCTCTGTGCCTGATTATTCACTGTCTGTCTTCTCCCTGTGCCTGACTCTTCAACTGACTCTTCCCTGTCTGTCTCCTCTCTGTGCCTGATTTTTCATCTGACTCTTCACAGTCTGTCTCCTCTCTTCCTAACTCTTCACTGTCTGTCTCCTCTGTGTGCCTGACTCTTCCCTCTCTGCCTCATCTCTGTGCCTCACCCTTCACTACCTGTCTTCTCTCTGTGCCTGACTCTTTACTGCCTGTCTCCTCTCTGTGCCTGAATCTTTGCTGTCTGTCTGCCTCATCTCTGTGCCTGAATCTTCACTGTATGTCTGCCTCATCTCTGTGCCTGACCCTTCACTGCTGGTCTCCTTTCTGTGCCTAAATCTCTATTGTCTGTCTCCTCTCTGTGCCTGATTCTACACTGTCTGTCTCCTCTCTGTGCCTGACTCTTCACCTGACTCTTCACTGTCTGTCTCCTCTCTTCCTGACTCTTCACTGTCTGTCTCCTCTGTGTGCCTGACTCTTCCCTGTCTGCCTCATCTCTGCGCCTGACCCTTCACTGCCTGTCTACTCTCTGTGCCTGACTCTTCACTGCCTGTCTCCTCTCTGTGCCTGAATCTTTGCTGTCTGTCTACCTCATCTCTGTGCCTGACCCTTCACTGCCGGTCTCCTCTCTGTGCCTGAATCTCCACTGTCTGTCTCCTCTCTGTGCCTGACTCTTCACTGACTGTCTCATCTCTGTGCCTAACTCTTCTCTGTCTGCCTCATCTCTGTGCCTGACTCTTCCCCGTCTGCCTCATCTCGGTGAATGACTCTTCACTTCTTTTTGTGCCTGACTCTTCACTGCCTGTCTCCTCTCTGTACCTGACTCCTCACTGTCTGTCTCCTCTCTTCCTGACTCTTCACTGTCTCCTCTCTCTGCCTGACTCTTCACTGCCTGTCTTCCTCGTCTTTGCCTGACTGTTCACTGTCTGCCTCATCCCTGCGCCTGACCCTTCACTGCCTGTCTACTCTCTGTGCCTGACTCTTCACTGCCTGTCTCCTCTCTGTGCCTGAATCTTTGCTGTCTGTCTGCCTCATCTCTGTGCCTGACCCTTCACTGCCACTCCTCTCTGTGCCTGAATCTCCACTGTCTGTCTCCTCTCTGTGCCTGATTATTCACTGTCGGTCTCCTCTCTGTGCCTGACTCTTCACTGTCTGTCTCCTCTCTGTGCCTGACTCTTCACTGTCTGCGTCCGACTCTACACTGTCTGTCTGACTCTTCACTGTCTGCGTCCGACTCTTCAATGTCTGTCTCGTCTGTGCCTGAATCTCCACTGACTGCCTCCTCTCTGTGCCTGATTCTTCACTGTCTGTTTCTTCTCTGTGCCTGACTCTTCACTTTCTGTCTCCTCTCTGTGCCTGACTCTTCACTTTCTGTCTCATCTCTGTGCCTGACTCTTCACTGACTGTCTCATCTCTGTGCCTAACTCTTCTCTGTCTGCCTCATCTCTGTGCCTGACTCTTCTCCGTCTGCCTCATCTCTGTGCCTGACTCTTCACTATCTGTCTCCTCTCTGTGCCTGAATCTCCACTGTCTGTCTCCTCTCTGTGCCTGACTCTTCACTGTCTGTCTCCTCTCTTCCTGACTCTTCACTGTCTGTCTCCTCTGTGTGCCTGACTCTTCTCTGTCTGCCTCATCTCTGTGCCTGACTCTTCTCGGTCTGCCTCATCTCTGTGCCTGACAATTCACTGCCGGTCTCCTCTCTGTGCCTGAATCTCCACTGTCTGTCTCCTCTCTGTGCCTGATTATTCACTGTCTGTCTCCTCTCTGTGCCCAACTCTTCACTGACTGTCTCATCTCTGTGCCTAACTCTTCTCTGTCTGCCTCCTCTCTGTGCCTGACTCTTCTCTGTCTGTCTCATCTCTGTGCCTGACTCTTCTCCGTCTGCCTCATCTCTGTGCCATACTCTTTCCCGTCTGCCTCATCTCTGTGAATGACTCTTCACTTTTTTTTGTGCCTGACTCTTCACTGCCTGTCTCCTCTCTGTACCTGACTCATCACTGTCTGTCTCCTCTCTTCCTGACTCTTCACTGTCTCCTCTCTCTGCCTGACTCTTCACTGCCTGTCTTCCTCGTCTTTGCCTGACTCTTCACTGTCTGTCTCCGTCCTCTTTGCCTGACTCTTCACTGGCCGCCTCACCTCTGTGCCTGACTCTTCACAGTCTGTTTCCTCTCTGTGTCTGACTCGTCACTGTCTGCGTCGGACTCTTCACTGTCTGCGTCGGACTCTTCACTGTCTGCGTCTGACTCTTCACTGTCTGCGACCGACTCTTCACTGTCTGTCTCCTCTGTGCCTGAATCTCCACTGACTGTCTTCTCTCTGTGCCTGATTATTCACTGTCTGTCTCCTCCCTGTGCCTGACTCTTCACCTGACTCTTCCCTGTCTGTCTCCTCTCTGTGCCTGATTCTTCACCTGACTCTTCACTGTCTGTCTCCTCTCATTGCCTGACTCTTCACTGTCTGTCTCCTCTCTTCCTGACTCTTCACTGTCTGTCTCCTCTGTGTGCCTGACTCTTCCCTGTCTGCTTCATCTCTGCGCCTGACCCTTCACTGCCTGTCTACTCTCTCTTGTCTACTCTCTCTGCCTGACTCTTCACTGCTTGTCTCCTCTCTGTGCCTGAATCTTTGCTGTCTGTCTGCCTCATCTCTGTGCCTGACCCTTCACTGCCGGTCTCCTCTCTGTGCCTGAATCTCCACTGTCTGTCTCCTCTCTGTGCCTGATTATTCACTGTCTGTCTCCTCTCTGTGCCTGACTCTTCAATGACTGTCTCATCTCTGTGCCTAACTCTTCTCTGTCTGCGTCGGACTCTTCACTGTCTGTCTCCTCTGTGTTTGACCCTTCACTGCCGGTCTCCTCTCTGTGCCTGACTCTGCACTGACTGTCTCATCTCTGTGCCTAACTCTTCTCTGTCTGCCTCATCTCTGTGCCTGACTCTTCTCAGTCTGCCTCATCTCTCTGCCTGACTCTTCACCGTCTGCCTCATCTCTGTGAATGACTCTTCACTCCTTTTTGTGCCTGACTCTTCACTGCCTGTCTCCTCTCTGTACCTGACTCATCACTGTCTGTCTCCTCTCTTCCTGACTCTTCACTGTCTCCTCTCTCTGCCTGACTCTTCACTGCCTGTCTTCCTTATCTTTGCCTGACTCTTCACTGTCTGTCTCCCTCCTCTTTGCCTGACTCTTCACTGGCTGCCTCACCTCAGTGCCTGACTCTTCACAGTCTGTTTCCTCTCTGTGCCTGACTCTTCACTGTCTGCGTCCGACTCTCCACTGTCTGTCTCCTCTGTGCCTGAATCTCCACTGACTGTCTTCTCTCTGTGCCTGATTATTCACTGTCTGTCTTCTCCCTGTGCCTGACTCTTCAACTGACTCTTCCCTGTCTGTCTCCTCTCTGTGCCTGATTTTTTATCTGACTCTTCACAGTCTGTCTCCTCTAATCCTGACTCTTCACTGTCTGTCTCCTCTGTGTGCCTGACTCTTCCCTCTCTGCCTCATCTCTGTGCCTCACACTTCACTACCTGTCTTCTCTCTGTGCCTGACTCTTCACTGCCTGTCTCCTCTCTGTGCCTGAATCTTTGCTGTCTGTCTGCCTCATCTCTGTGCCTGAATCTTCACTGTATGTCTGCCTCATCTCTGTGCCTGACCCTTCACTGCTGGTCTCCTTTCTGTGCCTGAATCTCTACTGTCTATCTCCTCTCTGTGCCTGACTCTTCACTGCCTGTCTCCTCTCTGTGCCTGAATCTTTGCTGTCTGTCTATCTCATCTCTGTGCCTGACCCTTCACTGCCGGTCTCCTCTCTGTGCCTGAATCTCCACTGTCTGTCTCCTCTCTTTACCTGATTATTCACTGTCTGTCTCCTCTCTGTGCCTGACTCTTCACTGACTGTCTCATCTCTGTGCCTAACTCTTCTCTGTCTGCCTAATCTCTGTGCCTGACTCTTCCCCGTCTGCCTCATCTCTGTGAATGACTCTTCACTTCTTTTTGTGCCTGACTCCTCACTGCCTGTCTCCTCTCTGTACCTGACTCTTCACTGTCTCCTCTCTCTGCCTGACTCTTCACTGCCTGTCTTCCTCGTCTTTGCCTGACTGTTCACTGTCTGTCTCCGTCCTCTTTGCCTGACTCTTCACTGGCCGCCTCACCTCTGTGCCTGACTCTTCACAGTCTGTTTCCTCTCTGTGCCTGACTCGTCACTGTCTGCGTCTGACTCTTCACTGTCTGCGTCGGACTCTTCACGGTCTGCGTCGGACTCGTCACTGTCTGCGTCGGACTCGTCACTGTCTGCGTCGGACTCTTCACTGTCTGCGTCGGACTCTTCACTGTCTGCGTCGGACTCTTCACTGTCTGCGTCTGACTCTTCACTGTCTGCGTCTGACTCTTCACTGTCTGCGTCCGACTCTTCACTGTCTGTCTCCTCTGTGTTTGACTCTTCACTGCCTGTCTCCTCTCTGTGCTGATTCTTCACTGTCTGTCTCCTCTCTGTGCCTGACTCTTCACTGCCTGTGTTCCTCATCTTTGCCTGACTCTTCACTGCCTGTCTTCCTCATCTTTGCCTGACTCTTCACTGTCTGTCTCCCTCCTTTTTGCCTGACTCTTCACTGGCTGCCTCACCTCAGTGCCTGACTCTTCACAGTCTGTTTCCTCTCTGTGCCTGACTCTTCACTGTCTGCGTCCGACTCTCCACTGTCTGTCTCCTCTGTGCCTGAATCTCCACTGACTGTCTTCTCTCTGTGCCTGATTATTCACTGTCTGTCTTCTCCCTGTGCCTGACTCTTCACCTGACTCTTCACTGTCTCCTCTCTGTACCTGACTCTTCACTGCCTTTTCTCTTCTCTGTGCCTGACTCTTCACTGACTGTCTCATCTCTGTGCCTAACTCTTCTCTGTCTGCCTCATCTCTGTGCCAGACTCTTCTCCGTCTGCCTCATCTCTGTGCCTGACTCTTCTCTGTCTGCCTCATCTCTGTGCCTTACTCTTCTCCGTCTGCCTCATCTCTGTGCTTAACTCTTCACCGTCTGCCTCATCTCAGTGAATGACTCTTCACTCCTTTTTGTGCCTGAATCTTCACTGCCTGTCTCCTCTCTGTACCTGACTCATCACTGTCTGTCTCCTCTCTTCGTGACTCTTCACTGTCTCCTATCTCTGCCTGACTCTTCACTGCCTGTCTTCCTCATCTTTGCCTGACTCTTCACTGTCTGTCTCTCTCCTCTTTACCTGACTCTTCACTGGCTGCCTCACCTCTGTGGCTGACTCTTCACAGTCTGTTTCCACTCTGTGCCTGACTCGTCACTGTCTGCGTCTGACTCTTCACTGTCTGCGTCTGACTCTTCACTGTCTGCGTATGACTTTTCACTGTCTGCAACCGACTCTTCACTGTCTGTCTGACTCTTCACTGTCTGCGTCCGCCTCTTCACTGTCTGTGTCTGACTCTCCACTGTCTGTCTCCTCTGTGCCTGAATCTCCACTGACTGTCTTCTCTCTGTGCCTGATTATTCACTGTCTGTCTTCTCCCTGTGCCTGACTCTTCAACTGACTCTTCTCCTTTCTGTCTCCTCTCTGTGCCTGATTTTTCATCTGACTCTTCACAGTCTGTCTCCTCTCTTCCTGACTCTTCACTGTCTGTCTCCTCTGTGTGCCTGACTCTTCCCTCTCTGCCTCATCTCTGTGCCTGACCCTTCACTGCCGGTCTCCTCTCTGTGCCTGAATCCCCACTGTCTGTCTCCTCTCTGTGCCTGATTATTCACTGTCTGTCTCCTCTCTGTGCCTGACTCTTCACTGACTGCCTCATCTCTGTGCCTGACTCTTCTCCGTCTGCCTCATATCTGTGCCTGACTCTTCTCTGTCTGCCTCATCTCTGTGCCTGACTCTTCTCCGTCTGCCTCAACTTTGTGCCTGACTCTTCACTCTCTGTCTCCTCTCTGTGCCTGACTCTTCACTGTCTGCGTCCGATTCTTCACTGTCTGTCTGACTCTTCACTGTCTGCGTCCGAGTATTCAATGTCTGTCTCGTCTGTGCCTGAATCTCCACTGTCTGCCTTCTCTCTGTGCCTGACCTTTTACTGTCTGTCTCCTCTCTGTGCCTGACTCTTCACTGACTGTCTCATCTCTGTGCCTAACTCTTCTCTGTTTGCCTCATCTCTGTGCCTGATTCTTCTCCGTCTGTCTCATATCTGTGCCTGACTGTTCTCTGTCTGCCTCATCTCTGTGCCTGACTCTTCTCCGTCTGCCTCATCTCTGTGTCAGACTCTTCCACGTCTGCCTCATCGCTGTGAATGACTCTTCACTTCTTTTTGTGCCTGACTCTTCACTGCCTGTCTCCTCTCTGTACCTGACTCATCACTGTCTGTCTCCTCTCTTCCTGACTCTTCACTGTCTCCTCTCTCTGCCTGACTCTTCACTGCCTGTCTTCCTCATCTTTGCCTGACTCTTCACTGTCTGTCTACCTCCTCTTTGCCTGACTCTTCACTGGCCGCCTCACCTCTGTGCCTGACTTTTCACAGTCTGTTTCCTCTCTGTGTCTGACTCGTCACTGTCTGCGTCGGACTCTTCACTGTCTGCGTCGGACTCTTCACTGTCTGTGTCTGACTCTTCACTGGCTGCGACCGACTCTTCACTGTCTGTCTCCTCTGTGCCTGAATCTCCACTGACTGTCTTCTCTCTGTGCCTGATTATTCACTGTCTGTCTCCTCCCTGTGCCTGACTCTTCACCTGACTCTTCCCTGTCTGTCTCCTCTCTGTGCCTGACTCTTCACCTGACTCTTCACTGTCTGTCTCCTCTCATTGCCTGACTCTTCACTGTCTGTCTCCTCTCTTCCTGACTCTTCACTGTCTGTCTCCTCTGTGTGCCTGACTCTTCCCTGTCTGCCTCATCTCTGCTCCTTACCCTTCACTGCCTGTCTACTCTCTGTGCCTGACTCTTCACTGCCTGTCTCCTCTCTGTGCCTGAATCTTTGCTGTCTGTCTGCCTCATCTCTGTGCCTGACCCTTCACTGCCGGTCTCCTCTCTGTGCCTGAATCTCCACTGTCTGTCTCCTCTCTGTGCCTGATTATTCACTGTCTGTCTCCTATCTGTGCCTGACTCTTCACTGACTGTCTCATCTCTGTGCCTAACTCTTCTCTGTCTGCCTCATCTCTGTGCCTGACTCTTCTCCGTCTGCCTCATATCTGTGCCTGACTCTTCTCTGTCTGCCTCATATCTGTGCCTGACTCTTCTCTGTCTGCCTCATCTCTGTGCTTAACTCTTCCCCGTCTGCCTCATCTCTGTGAATGACTCTTCACTTCTTTTTGTGCCTGACTCTTCACTGCCTGTCTCCTCTCTGTACCTGACTCATCACTGTCTGTCTCCTCTCTTCCTGACTCTTCACTGTCTCCTCTCTCTGCCTGACTCTTCACTGCCTGTCTTCCTCGTCTTTGCCTGACTCTTCACTGTCTGTCTACGTCCTCTTTGCCTGACTCTTCACTGGCCGCCTCACCTCTGTGCCTGACTCTTCACAGTCTGTTTTCTCTCTGTGCCTGACTCGTCACTGTCTGCGTCGGACTCGTCACTGTCTGCGTCGGACTCTTCACTGTCTGCGTCGGACTCTTCACTGTCTGCGTCGGACTCTTCACTGTCTGCGTCGGACTCTTCACTGTCTGCGTCGGACTCTTCACTGTCTGCGTCGGACTCTTCACTGTCTGCGTCGGACTCTTCACTGTCTGCGTCCGACTCTTCACTGTCTGTCTCCTCTGTGTTTGACTCTTCACTGCCTGTCTCCTCTCTGTGCTGATTCTTCACTTTCTGTCTCCTCCCTGTGCCTGACTCTTCACCTGACTCTTCCCTGTCTGTCTCCTCTCTGTGCCTGACTCTTCACCTGACTCTTCACTGTCTGTCTACTCTATGTGCCTGACTCTTCACTGTCTGCCTCCTCTGTCCCTGACTCTTCAATGTCTTTCTTCTCTCTGTGCCTGACTCTTCACCTGACTCTTCACTGTCTCCTCTCTGTACCTGACTCTTCGCTGCCTTTTCTCCTCTCTGTGCCTGACTCTTCACTGACTGTCTCATCTCTGTGCCTAACTCTTCTCTGTCTGCCTCATCTCTGTGCCAGACTCTTCTCCGTCTGCCTCATCTCTGTGCCTGACTCTTCTCTGTCTGCCTCATCTCTGTGCCTTACTCTTCTCCGTCTGCCTCATCTCTGTGCTTAACTCTTCACCGTCTGCCTCATCTCAGTGAATGACTCTTCACTCCTTTTTGTGCCTGAATCTTCACTGCCTGTCTCCTCTCTGTACCTGACTCATCACTGTCTGTCTCCTCTCTTCATGACTCTTCACTGTCTCCTATCTCTGCCTGACTCTTCACTGCCTGTCTTCCTCATCTTTGCCTGACTCTTCACTGTCTGTCTCCCTCCTCTTTGCCTGACTCTTCACTGGCTGCCTCACCTCTGTGGCTGACTCTTCACAGTCTGTTTCCTCTCTGTGCCCGACTCGTCACTGTCTGTGTCTGACTCTTCACTGTCTGCGTCTGACTCTTCACTGTCTGCGTATGACTTTTCACTGTCTGCAACCGACTCTTCACTGTCTGTCTGACTCTTCACTGTCTGCGTCCGCCTCTTCACTGTCTGTGTCTGACTCTCCACTGTCTGTCTCCTCTGTGCTTGAATCTCCACTGACTGTCTCCTCCCTGTGCCTGACTCTTCACCTGACTCTTCTCTGTCTGTCTCCTCTCTGTGCCTGACTCTTCAACTGACTCTCCACTGTCTGTCTCCTCTCATTTGCTGACTCTTCACGGTCTGTCTCCTCTCTTCCTGACTCTTCACTGTCTGTCTCCTCTGTGTGCCTGACTCTTCCCTGTCTGCCTCATCTCTGCGCCTGACCCTTCACTGCCTGTCTACTCTCTGTGCCTGACTCTTCACTGCCTGTCTCCTCTCTGTGCCTGAATCTTTGCTGTCTGTCTGCCTCATCTCTGTGCCTGACCCTTCACTGTCGGTCTCCTCTCTGTGCCTGAATCTCCACTGTCTGTCTTCTCTCTGTGCCTGACTCTTCACTGACTGCCTCATCTCTGTGCCTGACTCTTCTCCGTCTGCCTCATATCTGTGCCTGACTCTTCTCTGTCTGCCTCGTCTCTGTGCCTGACTCTTCTCCGTCTGCCTCATCTCTGTGCCAGACTCTTTCCTGTCTGCCTCATCTCTGTGAATGACTCTTCACTTCTTTTTGTACCTGACTCTTCACTGCCTGTCTCCTCTCTGTACCTGACTCATCACTGTCTGTCTCCTCTCTTCCTGACTCTTCACTGTGTCCTCTCTCTGCCTGACTCTTCACTGCCTGTTTTCCTCGTCTTTGCCTGACTCTTCACTGTCTGTCTCCGTCCTCTTTGCCTGACTCTTCACTGGCCGCCTCACCTCTGTGCCTGACTCTTCACAGTCTGTTTTCTCTCTGTGCCTGACTCGTCACTGTCTGCGTCTGACTCTTCACTGTCTGCGTCGGACTCGTCACTGTCTGCGTCGGACTCGTCACTGTCTGCGTCGGACTCGTCACTGTCTGCGTGGGACTCGTCACTGTCTGCGTCGGACTCGTCACTGTCTGCGTCGGACTCGTCACTGTCTGCGTCGGACTCGTCACTGTCTGCGTCGGACTCTTCACTGTCTGCGTCGGACTCTTCACTGTCTGCGTCTGACTCTTCACTGTCTGCGTCCGACTCTTCACTGTCTGTCTCCTCTGTGTTTGACTCTTCACTGCCTGTCTCCTCTCTGTGCTGATTCTTCACTGTCTGTCTCCTCTCTGTGCCTGACTCTTCACTGCCTGTCTTCCTCATCTTTGCCTGACTCTTCACTGTCTGTCTCCCTCCTCTTTGCCTGACTCTTCACTGGCTGCCTCACCTCAGTGCCTGACTCTTCACAGTCTGTTTCCTCTCTGTGCCTGACTCTTCACTGTCTGCGTCCGACTCTCCACTGTCTGTCTCCTCTGTGCCTGAATCTCCACTCACTGTCTTCTCTCTGGGCCTGATTATTCACTGTCTGTCTTCTCCCTGTGCCTGACTCTTCACCTGACTCTTCACTGTCTCCTCTCTGTACCTGACTCTTCACTGCCTTTTCTCTTCTCTGTGCCTGACTCTTCACTGACTGTCTCATCTCTGTGCCTAACTCTGCTCTGTCTGCCTCATCTCTGTGCCAGACTCTTCTCCGTCTGCCTCATCTCTGTGCCTGACTCTTCTCTGTCTGCCTCATCTCTGTGCCTTACTCTTCTCCGTCTGCCTCATCTCTGTGCTTAACTCTTCACCGTCTGCCTCATCTCAGTGAATGACTCTTCACTCCTTTTTGTGCCTGAATCTTCACTGCCTGTCTCCTCTCTGTACCTGACTCATCACTGTCTGTCTCCTCTCTTCGTGACTCTTCACTGTCTCCTATCTCTGCCTGACTCTTCACTGCCTGTCTTCCTCATCTTTGCCTGACTCTTCACTGTCTGTCTCCCTCCTCTTTACCTGACTCTTCACTGGCTGCCTCACCTCTGTGGCTGACTCTTCACAGTCTGTTTCCACTCTGTGCCTGACTCGTCACTGTCTGCGTCTGACTCTTCACTGTCTGCGTCGGACTCGTCACTGTCTGCGTCGGACTCGTCACTGTCTGCGTCGGACTCTTCACTGTCTGCGTCGGACTCTTCACTGTCTGCGTCGGACTCTTCACTGTCTGCGTCTGACTCTTCACTGTCTGTCTCCTCTGTGTTTGACTCTTCACTGCCTGTCTCCTCTCTGTGCTGATTCTTCACTGTCTGTCTCCTCTCTGTGCCTGACTCTTCACTGCCTGTCTTCCTCATCTTTGCCTGACTCTTCACTGTCTGTCTCCCTCCTCTTTGCTTGACTCTTCACTGGCTGCCTCACCTCAGTGCCTGACTCTTCACAGTCTGTTTCCTCTCTGTGCCTGACTCTTCACTGTCTGCGTCCGACTCTCCACTGTCTGTCTCCTCTGTGCCTGAATCTCCACTGACTGTCTTCTCTCTGTGCCTGATTATTCACTGTCTGTCTTCTCCCTGTGCCTGACTCTTCAACTGACTCTTCTCCTTTCTGTCTCCTCTCTGTGCCTGATTTTTCATCTGACTCTTCACAGTCTGTCTCCTCTCTTCCTGACTCTTCACTGTCTGTCTCCTCTGTGTGCCTGACTCTTCCCTCTCTGCCTCATCTCTGTGCCTGACCCTTCACTACCTGTCTTCTCTCTGTGCCTGACTCTTCACTGCCTGTCTCCTCTCTGTGCCTGAATCTTTGCTGTCTGTCTGCCTCATCTCTGTGCCTGACCCTTCACTGCCGGTCTCCTCTCTGTGCCTGAATCCCCACTGTCTGTCTCCTCTCTGTGCCTGATTATTCACTGTCTGTCTCCTCTCTGTGCCTGACTCTTCACTGACTGCCTCATCTCTGTGCCTGACTCTTCTCCGTCTGCCTCATATCTGTGCCTGACTCTTCTCTGTCTGCCTCATCTCTGTGCCTGACTCTTCTCCGTCTGCCTCAACTTTGTGCCTGACTCTTCACTCTCTGTCTCCTCTCTGTGCCTGACTCTTCACTGTCTGCGTCCGATTCTTCACTGTCTGTCTGACTCTTCACTGTCTGCGTCCGAGTATTCAATGCCTGTCTCGTCTGTGCCTGAATCTCCACTGTCTGCCTTCTCTCTGTGCCTGACCTTTTACTGTCTGTCTCCTCTCTGTGCCTGACTCTTCACTGACTGTCTCATCTCTGTGCCTAACTCTTCTCTGTTTGCCTCATCTCTGTGCCTGATTCTTCTCCGTCTGTCTCATATCTGTGCCTGACTGTTCTCTGTCTGCCTCATCTCTGTGCCTGACTCTTCTCCGTCTGCCTCATCTCTGTGTCAGACTCTTCCACGTCTGCCTCATCGCTGTGAATGACTCTTCACTTCTTTTTGTGCCTGACTCTTCACTGCCTGTCTCCTCTCTGTACCTGACTCATCACTGTCTGTCTCCTCTCTTCCTGACTCTTCACTGTCTCCTCTCTCTGCCTGACTCTTCACTGCCTGTCTTCCTCATCTTTGCCTGACTCTTCACTGTCTGTCTCCCTCCTCTTTGCCTGACTCTTCACTGGCCTCCTCACCTCTGTGCCTGACTCTTCACAGTCTGTTTCCTCTCTGTGTCTGACTCGTCACTGTCTGCGTCGGACTCTTCACTGTCTGCGTCGGACTCTTCACTGTCTGCGTCTGACTCTTTACTGGCTGCGACCGACTCTTCACTGTCTGTCTCCTCTGTGCCTGAATCTCCACTGACTGTCTTCTCTCTGTGCCTGATTATTCACTGTCTGTCTCCTCCCTGTGCCTGACTCTTCACCTGACTCTTCCCTGTCTGTCTCCTCTCTGTGCCTGACTCTTCACCTGACTCTTCACTGTCTGTCTCCTCTCATTGCCTGACTCTTCACTGTCTGTCTCCTCTCTTCCTGACTCTTCACTGTCTGTCTCCTCTGTGTGCCTGACTCTTCCCTGTCTGCCTCATCTCTGCGCCTTACCCTTCACTGCCTGTCTACTCTCTGTGCCTGACTCTTCACTGCCTGTCTCCTCTCTGTGCCTGAATCTTTGCTGTCTGTCTGCCTCATCTCTGTGCCTGACCCTTCACTGCCGGTCTCCTCTCTGTGCCTGAATCTCCACTGTCTGTCTCCTCTCTGTGCCTGATTATTCACTGTCTGTCTCCTATCTGTGCCTGACTCTTCACTGACTGTCTCATCTCTGTGCCTAACTCTTCTCTGTCTGCCTCATCTCTGTGCCTGACTCTTCTCCGTCTGCCTCATATCTGTGCCTGACTCTTCTCTGTCTGCCTCATATCTGTGCCTGACTCTTCTCTGTCTGCCTCATCTCTGTGCTTAACTCTTCCCCGTCTGCCTCATCTCTGTGAATGACTCTTCACTTCTTTTTGTGCCTGACTCTTCACTGCCTGTCTCCTCTCTGTACCTGACTCATCACTGTCTGTCTCCTCTCTTCCTGACTCTTCACTGTCTCCTCTCTCTGCCTGACTCTTCACTGCCTGTCTTCCTCGTCTTTGCTTGACTCTTCACTGTCTGTCTACGTCCTCTTTGCCTGACTCTTCACTGGCCGCCTCACCTCTGTGCCTGACTCTTCACAGTCTGTTTTCTCTCTGTGCCTGACTCATCACTGTCTGCGTCGGACTCTTCACTGTCTGCGTCGGACTCTTCACTGTCTGCGTCGGACTCTTCACTGTCTGCGTCGGACTCTTCACTGTCTGCGTCGGACTCTTCACTGTCTGCGTCGGACTCTTCACTGTCTGCGTCTGACTCTTCACTGTCTGCGTCCGACTCTTCACTGTCTGTCTCCTCTGTGTTTGACTCTTCACTGCCTGTCTCCTCTCTGTGCTGATTCTTCACTTTCTGTCTCCTCCCTGTGCCTGACTCTTCACCTGACTCTTCCCTGTCTGCCTCCTCTCCGTGCCTGACTCTTCACCTGACTCTTCACTGTCTGTCTACTCTATGTGCCTGACTCTTCACTGTCTGCCTCCTCTGTCCCTGACTCTTCAATGTCTTTCTCCTCTCTGTGCCTGACTCTTCACCTGACTCTTCACTGTCTCCTCTCTGTACCTGACTCTTCGCTGCCTTTTCTCCTCTCTGTGCCTGACTCTTCACTGACTGTCTCATCTCTGTGCCTAACTCTTCTCTGTCTGCCTCATCTCTGTGCCAGACTCTTCTCTGTCTGCCTCATCTCTGTGCCTGACTCTTCTCTGTCTGCCTCATCTCTGTGCCTTACTCTTCTCCGTCTGCCTCATCTCTGTGCTTAACTCTTCCCCGTCTGCCTCATCTCTGTGAATGACTCTTCACTTCTTTTTGTGCCTGACTCTTCACTGCCTGTCTCCTCTCTGTACCTGACTCATCACTGTCTGTCTCCTCTCTTCCTGACTCTTCACTGTCTCCTCTCTCTGCCTGACTCTTCACTGCCTGTCTTCCTCGTCTTTGCTTGACTCTTCACTGTCTGTCTACGTCCTCTTTGCCTGACTCTTCACTGGCCGCCTCACCTCTGTGCCTGACTCTTCACAGTCTGTTTTCTCTCTGTGCCTGACTCATCACTGTCTGCGTCGGACTCTTCACTGTCTGCGTCGGACTCTTCACTGTCTGCGTCGGACTCTTCACTGTCTGCGTCTGACTCTTCACTGTCTGCGTATGGCTTTTCACTGTCTGCAACCGACTCTTCACTGTCTGTCTGACTCTTCACTGTCTGCGTCCGCCTCTTCACTGTCTGTGCCTGACTCTCCACTGTCTGTCTCCTCTGTGCCTGAATCTCCACTGACTGTCTCCTCCCTGTGCCTGACTCTTCACCTGACTCTTCTCTGTCTGTCTCCTCTCTGTGCCTGACTCTTCAACTGACTCTCCACTGTCTGTCTCCTCTCATTTGCTGACTCTTCACGGTCTGTCTCCTCTCTTCCTGACTCTTCACTGTCTGTCTCCTCTGTGTGCCTGACTCTTCCCTGTCTGCCTCTTCTCTGCGCCTGACCCTTCACTGCCTGTCTACTCTCTGTGCCTGACTCTTCACTGCCTGTCTCCTCTCTGTGCCTGAATCTTTGCTGTCTGTCTGCCTCATCTCTGTGCCTGACCCTTCACTGTCGGTCTCCTCTCTGTGCCTGAATCTCCACTGTCTGTCTCCTGTCTGTGCCTTATTATTCACTGTCTGTCTCCTCTCTGTGCCTGACTCTTCACTGACTGCCTCATCTCTATGCCTGACTCTTCTCCGTCTGCCTCATATCTGTGCCTGACTCTTCTCTGTCTGCCTCATCTCTGTGCCTGACTCTTCTCCGTCTGCCTCATCTCTGTGCCAGACTCTTCCCCGTCTGCCTCATCTCTGTGAATGACTCTTCACTTCTTTTTGTGCCTGACTCTTCACTGCCTGTCTCCTCTCTGTACCTGACTCATCACTGTCTGTCTCCTCTCTTCCTGACTCTTCACTGTCTCCTCTCTCTGCCTTACTCTTCACTGCCTGTCTTCCTCGTCTTTGCCTGACTCTTCACTGTCTGTCTCCGTCCTCTTTGCCTGACTCTTCACTGGCCGCCTCACCTCTGTGCCTGACTCTTCACAGTCTGTTTTCTCTCTGTGCCTCGTCACTGTCTGTGTCTGACTCTTCACTGTCTGCGTCGGACTCTTCACTGTCTGCGTCGGACTCGTCACTGTCTGCGTCGGACTCGTCACTGTCTGCGTCGGACTCGTCACTGTCTGCGTCGGACTCTTCACTGTCTGCGTCGGACTCTTCACTGTCTGCGTCGGACTCTTCACTGTCTGCGTCGGACTCTTCACTGTCTGCGTCTGACTCTTCACTGTCTGCGTCGGACTCTTCACTGTCTGCGTCTGACTCTTCACTGTCTGCGTCTGACTCTTCACTGTCTGCGTCCGACTCTTCACTGTCTGTCTCCTCTGTGTTTGACTCTTCACTGCCTGTCTCCTCTCTGTGCTGATTCTTCACTGTCTGTCTACTCTCTGTGCCTGACTCTTCACTGCCTGTCTTCCTCATCTTTGCCTGACTCTTCACTGTCTGTCTCCCTCCTCTTTGCCTGACTCTTCACTGGCTGCCTCACCTCAGTGCCTGACTCTTCACAGTCTGTTTCCTCTCTGTGCCTGACTCGTCACTGTCTGCGTCTGACTCTTCACTGTCTGCGTCGGACTCTTCACTGTCTGCGTCCGGGTATTCAATGTCTGTCTCGTCTGTGCCTGAATCTCCACTGTCTGCCTTCTCTCTGTGCCTGACTCTTCACTGACTGTCTCATCTCTGTGCCTAACTCTTCTCTGTTTGCCTCATCTCTGTGCCTGATTCTTCTCCGTCTGTCTCATATCTGTGCCTGACTGTTCTCTGTCTGCCTCATCTCTGTGCCTGACTCTTCTCCGTCTGCCTCATCTCTGTGTCAGACTCTTCCCCGTCTGCCTCATCTCTGTGAATGACTCTTCACTTCTTTTTGTGCCTGACTCTTCACTGCCTGTCTCCTCTCTGTACCTGACTCATCACTGTCTGTCTCCTCTCTTCCTGACTCTTCACTGTCTCCTCTCTCTGCCTGACTCTTCACTGCCTGTCTTCCTTGTCTTTGCCTGACTCTTCACTGTCTGTCTCCCTCCTCTTTGCCTGACTCTTCACTGGCCGCCTCACCTCTGTGCCCGACTCTTCACAGTCTGTTTCCTCTCTGTGTCTGACTCGTCACTGTCTGCGTCGGACTCTTCACTGTCTGCGTCGGACTCTTCACTGTCTGCGTCGGACTCTTCACTGTCTGCGTCTGACTCTTCACTGTCTGCGACCGACTCTTCACTGTCTGTCTCCTCTGTGCCTGAATCTCCACTGACTGTCTTCTCTCTGTGCCTGATTATTCACTGTCTGTCTCCTCCCTGTGCCTGACTCTTCACCTGACTCTTCCCTGTCTGTCTCGTCTCTGTGCCTGACTCTTCACCTGACTCTTCACTGTCTGTCTCCTCTCATTGCCTGACTCTTCACTGTCTGTCTCCTCTCTTCCTGACTCTTCACTGTCTGTCTCCTCTGTGTGCCTGACTCTTCCCTGTCTGCTTCATCTCTGCGCCTGACCCTTCACTGCCTGTCTACTCTCTGTGCCTGACTCTTCACTGCTTGTCTCCTCTCTGTGCCTGAATCTTTGCTGTCTGTCTGCCTCATCTCTGTGCCTGATCCTTCACTGCCGGTCTCCTCTCTGTGCCTGAATCTCCACTGTCTGTCTCCTCTCTGTGCCTGATTATTCACTGTCTGTCTCCTCTCTGTGCCTGACTCTTCAATGACTGTCTCATCTCTGTGCCTAACTCTTCTCTGTCTGCGTCGGACTCTTCACTGTCTGTCTCCTCTGTGTTTGACCCTTCACTGCCGGTCTCCTCTCTGTGCCTGACTCTTCACTGACTGTCTCATCTCTGTGCCTAACTCTTCTCCGTCTGTCTCATCTCTGTTCCTGTCTCTTCTCTGTCTGCCTCATCTCTGTGCCTGACTCTTCTCAGTCTGCCTCATCTCTGTGCCTGACTCTTCACCGTCTGCCTCATCTCTGTGAATGACTCTTCACTCCTTTTTGTGCCTGACTCTTCACTGCCTGTCTCCTCTCTGTACCTGACTCATCACTGTCTGTCTCCTCTCTTCCTGACTCTTCACTGTCTCCTCTCTCTGCCTGACTCTTCACTGCCTGTCTTCCTCATCTTTGCCTGACTCTCCACTGTCTGTCTCCCTCCTCTTTGCCTGACTCTTCACTGGCTGCCTCACCTCAGTGCCTGACTCTTCACAGTCTGTTTCCTCTCTGTGCCTGACTCTTCACTGTCTTCGTCCGACTCTCCACTGTCTGTCTCCTCTGTGCCTGAATCTCCACTGACTGTCTTCTCTCTGTGCCTGATTATTCACTGTCTGTCTTCTCCCTGTGCCTGACTCTTCAACTGACTCTTCCCTGTCTGTCTCCTCTCTGTGCCTGATTTTTCATCTGACTCTTCACAGTCTGTCTCCTCTCTTCCTAACTCTTCACTGTCTGTCTCCTCTGTGTGCCTGACTCTTCCCTCTCTGCCTCATCTCTGTGCCTCACCCTTCACTACCTGTCTTCTCTCTGTGCCTGACTCTTTACTGCCTGTCTCCTCTCTGTGCCTGAATCTTTGCTGTCTGTCTGCCTCATCTCTGTGCCTGAATCTTCACTGTATGTCTGCCTCATCTCTGTGCCTGACCCTTCACTGCTGGTCTCCTTTCTGTGCCTAAATCTCTATTGTCTGTCTCCTCTCTGTGCCTGATTCTACACTGTCTGTCTCCTCTCTGTGCCTGACTCTTCACCTGACTCTTCACTGTCTGTCTCCTCTCTTCCTGACTCTTCACTGTCTGTCTCCTCTGTGTGCCTGACTCTTCCCTGTCTGCCTCATCTCTGCGCCTGACCCTTCACTGCCTGTCTACTCTCTGTGCCTGACTCTTCACTGCCTGTCTCCTCTCTGTGCCTGAATCTTTGCTGTCTGTCTACCTCATCTCTGTGCCTGACCCTTCACTGCCGGTCTCCTCTCTGTGCCTGAATCTCCACTGTCTGTCTCCTCTCTGTGCCTGACTCTTCACTGACTGTCTCATCTCTGTGCCTAACTCTTCTCTGTCTGCCTCATCTCTGTGCCTGACTCTTCCCCGTCTGCCTCATCTCGGTGAATGACTCTTCACTTCTTTTTGTGCCTGACTCTTCACTGCCTGTCTCCTCTCTGTACCTGACTCCTCACTGTCTGTCTCCTCTCTTCCTGACTCTTCACTGTCTCCTCTCTCTGCCTGACTCTTCACTGCCTGTCTTCCTCGTCTTTGCCTGACTGTTCGCTGTCTGCCTCATCCCTGCGCCTGACCCTTCACTGCCTGTCTACTCTCTGTGCCTGACTCTTCACTGCCTGTCTCCTCTCTGTGCCTGAATCTTTGCTGTCTGTCTGCCTCATCTCTGTGCCTGACCCTTCACTGCCACTCCTCTCTGTGCCTGAATCTCCACTGTCTGTCTCCTCTCTGTGCCTGATTATTCACTGTCGGTCTCCTCTCTGTGCCTGACTCTTCACTGTCTGTCTCCTCTCTGTGCCTGACTCTTCACTGTCTGCGTCCGACTCTACACTGTCTGTCTGACTCTTCACTGTCTGCGTCCGACTCTTCAATGTCTGTCTCGTCTGTGCCTGAATCTCCACTGACTGCCTCCTCTCTGTGCCTGATTCTTCACTGTCTGTTTCTTCTCTGTGCCTGACTCTTCACTTTCTGTCTCCTCTCTGTGCCTGACTCTTCACTTTCTGTCTCATCTCTGTGCCTGACTCTTCACTGACTGTCTCATCTCTGTGCCTAACTCTTCTCTGTCTGCCTCATCTCTGTGCCTGACTCTTCTCCGTCTGCCTCATCTCTGTGCCTGACTCTTCACTATCTGTCTCCTCTCTGTGCCTGAATCTCCACTGTCTGTCTCCTCTCTGTGCCTGACTCTTCACTGTCTGTCTCCTCTCTTCCTGACTCTTCACTGTCTGTCTCCTCTGTGTGCCTGACTCTTCTCTGTCTGCCTCATCTCTGTGCCTGACTCTTCTCGGTCTGCCTCATCTCTGTGCCTGACAATTCACTGCCGGTCTCCTCTCTGTGCCTGAATCTCCACTGTCTGTCTCCTCTCTGTGCCTGATTATTCACTGTCTGTCTCCTCTCTGTGCCCAACTCTTCACTGACTGTCTCATCTCTGTGCCTAACTCTTCTCTGTCTGCCTCCTCTCTGTGCCTGACTCTTCTCTGTCTGTCTCATCTCTGTGCCTGACTCTTCTCCGTCTGCCTCATCTCTGTGCCATACTCTTTCCCGTCTGCCTCATCTCTGTGAATGACTCTTCACTTTTTTTTGTGCCTGACTCTTCACTGCCTGTCTCCTCTCTGTACCTGACTCATCACTGTCTGTCTCCTCTCTTCCTGACTCTTCACTGTCTCCTCTCTCTGCCTGACTCTTCACTGCCTGTCTTCCTCGTCTTTGCCTGACTCTTCACTGTCTGTCTCCGTCCTCTTTGCCTGACTCTTCACTGGCCGCCTCACCTCTGTGCCTGACTCTTCACAGTCTGTTTCCTCTCTGTGTCTGACTCGTCACTGTCTGCGTCGGACTCTTCACTGTCTGCGTCGGACTCTTCACTGTCTGCGTCTGACTCTTCACTGTCTGCGACCGACTCTTCACTGTCTGTCTCCTCTGTGCCTGAATCTCCACTGACTGTCTTCTCTCTGTGCCTGATTATTCACTGTCTGTCTCCTCCCTGTGCCTGACTCTTCACCTGACTCTTCCCTGTCTGTCTCCTCTCTGTGCCTGATTCTTCACCTGACTCTTCACTGTCTGTCTCCTCTCATTGCCTGACTCTTCACTGTCTGTCTCCTCTCTTCCTGACTCTTCACTGTCTGTCTCCTCTGTGTGCCTGACTCTTCCCTGTCTGCTTCATCTCTGCGCCTGACCCTTCACTGCCTGTCTACTCTCTCTTGTCTACTCTCTCTGCCTGACTCTTCACTGCTTGTCTCCTCTCTGTGCCTGAATCTTTGCTGTCTGTCTGCCTCATCTCTGTGCCTGACCCTTCACTGCCGGTCTCCTCTCTGTGCCTGAATCTCCACTGTCTGTCTCCTCTCTGTGCCTGATTATTCACTGTCTGTCTCCTCTCTGTGCCTGACTCTTCAATGACTGTCTCATCTCTGTGCCTAACTCTTCTCTGTCTGCGTCGGACTCTTCACTGTCTGTCTCCTCTGTGTTTGACCCTTCACTGCCGGTCTCCTCTCTGTGCCTGACTCTGCACTGACTGTCTCATCTCTGTGCCTAACTCTTCTCTGTCTGCCTCATCTCTGTGCCTGACTCTTCTCAGTCTGCCTCATCTCTCTGCCTGACTCTTCACCGTCTGCCTCATCTCTGTGAATGACTCTTCACTCCTTTTTGTGCCTGACTCTTCACTGCCTGTCTCCTCTCTTCCTGACTCTTCACTGTCTCCTCTCTCTGCCTGACTCTTCACTGCCTGTCTTCCTTATCTTTGCCTGACTCTTCACTGTCTGTCTCCCTCCTCTTTGCCTGACTCTTCACTGGCTGCCTCACCTCAGTGCCTGACTCTTCACAGTCTGTTTCCTCTCTGTGCCTGACTCTTCACTGTCTGCGTCCGACTCTCCACTGTCTGTCTCCTCTGTGCCTGAATCTCCACTGACTGTCTTCTCTCTGTGCCTGATTATTCACTGTCTGTCTTCTCCCTGTGCCTGACTCTTCAACTGACTCTTCCCTGTCTGTCTCCTCTCTGTGCCTGATTTTTTATCTGACTCTTCACAGTCTGTCTCCTCTAATCCTGACTCTTCACTGTCTGTCTCCTCTGTGTGCCTGACTCTTCCCTCTCTGCCTCATCTCTGTGCCTCACACTTCACTACCTGTCTTCTCTCTGTGCCTGACTCTTCACTGCCTGTCTCCTCTCTGTGCCTGAATCTTTGCTGTCTGTCTGCCTCATCTCTGTGCCTGAATCTTCACTGTATGTCTGCCTCATCTCTGTGCCTGACCCTTCACTGCTGGTCTCCTTTCTGTGCCTGAATCTCTACTGTCTATCTCCTCTCTGTGCCTGACTCTTCACTGCCTGTCTCCTCTCTGTGCCTGAATCTTTGCTGTCTGTCTATCTCATCTCTGTGCCTGACCCTTCACTGCCGGTCTCCTCTCTGTGCCTGAATCTCCACTGTCTGTCTCCTCTCTTTACCTGATTATTCACTGTCTGTCTCCTCTCTGTGCCTGACTCTTCACTGACTGTCTCATCTCTGTGCCTAACTCTTCTCTGTCTGCCTAATCTCTGTGCCTGACTCTTCCCCGTCTGCCTCATCTCTGTGAATGACTCTTCACTTCTTTTTGTGCCTGACTCCTCACTGCCTGTCTCCTCTCTGTACCTGACTCTTCACTGTCTCCTCTCTCTGCCTGACTCTTCACTGCCTGTCTTCCTCGTCTTTGCCTGACTGTTCACTGTCTGTCTCCGTCCTCTTTGCCTGACTCTTCACTGGCCGCCTCACCTCTGTGCCTGACTCTTCACAGTCTGTTTCCTCTCTGTGCCTGACTCGTCACTGTCTGCGTCTGACTCTTCACTGTCTGCGTCGGACTCTTCACGGTCTGCGTCGGACTCGTCACTGTCTGCGTCGGACTCGTCACTGTCTGCGTCGGACTCGTCACTGTCTGCGTCGGACTCTTCACTGTCTGCGTCGGACTCTTCACTGTCTGCGTCTGACTCTTCACTGTCTGCGTCTGACTCTTCACTGTCTGCGTCCGACTCTTCACTGTCTGTCTCCTCTGTGTTTGACTCTTCACTGCCTGTCTCCTCTCTGTGCTGATTCTTCACTGTCTGTCTCCTCTCTGTGCCTGACTCTTCACTGCCTGTGTTCCTCATCTTTGCCTGACTCTTCACTGTCTGTCTCCCTCCTCTTTGCCTGACTCTTCACTGGCTGCCTCACCTCAGTGCCTGACTCTTCACAGTCTGTTTCCTCTCTGTGCCTGACTCTTCACTGTCTGCGTCCGACTCTCCACTGTCTGTCTCCTCTGTGCCTGAATCTCCACTGACTGTCTTCTCTCTGTGCCTGATTATTCACTGTCTGTCTTCTCCCTGTGCCTGACTCTTCACCTGACTCTTCACTGTCTCCTCTCTGTACCTGACTCTTCACTGCCTTTTCTCTTCTCTGTGCCTGACTCTTCACTGATTGTCTCATCTCTGTGCCTAACTCTTCTCTGTCTGCCTCATCTCTGTGCCAGACTCTTCTCCGTCTGCCTCATCTCTGTGCCTTACTCTTCTCCGTCTGCCTCATCTCTGTGCTTAACTCTTCACCGTCTGCCTCATCTCAGTGAATGACTCTTCACTCCTTTTTGTGCCTGAATCTTCACTGCCTGTCTCCTCTCTGTACCTGACTCATCACTGTCTGTCTCCTCTCTTCGTGACTCTTCAATGTCTCCTATCTCTGCCTGACTCTTCACTGCCTGTCTTCCTCATCTTTGCCTGACTCTTCACTGTCTGTCTCCCTCCTCTTTACCTGACTCTTCTCTGGCTGCCTCACCTCTGTGGCTGACTCTTCACAGTCTGTTTCCACTCTGTGCCTGACTCGTCACTGTCTGCGTCTGACTCTTCACTGTCTGCGTATGACTTTTCACTGTCTGCAACCGACTCTTCACTGTCTGTCTGACTCTTCACTGTCTGCGTCCGCCTCTTCACTGTCTGTGTCTGACTCTCCACTGACTGTCTTCTCTCTGTGCCTGATTATTCACTGTCTGTCTCCTCCCTGTGCCTGACTCTTCACCTGACTCTTCTCTGTCTGTCTCCTCTCTGTGCCTGACTCTTCAACTGACTCTTCACTGTCTGTCTCCTCTCATTTGCTGACTCTTCACGGTCTGTCTCCTCTCTTCCTGACTCTTCACTGTCTGTCTCCTCTGTGTGCCTGACTCTTCCCTGTCTGCCTCATCTCTGCGCCTGACCCTTCACTGCCTGTCTACTCTCTGTGCCTGACTCTTCACTGCCTGTCTCCTCTCTGTGCCTGAATCTTTGCGGTCTGTCTGCCTCATCTCTGGGCCTGACCCTTCACTGCCGGTCTCCTCTCTGTGCCTGAATCTCCACTGTCTGTCTCCTCTCTGTGCCTGATTATTCACTGTCTGTCTCCTCTCTGTGCCTGACTCTTCACTGACTGCCTCATCTCTGTGCCTGACTCTTCTCCGTCTGCCTCATATCTGTGCCTGACTCTTCTCTGTCTGCCTCGTCTCTGTGCCTGACTCTTCTCCGTCTGCCTCATCTCTGTGCCAGACTCTTTCCTGTCTGCCTCATCTCTGTGAATGACTCTTCACTTCTTTTTGTGCCTGACTCTTCACTGCCTGTCTCCTCTCTGTACCTGACTCATCACTGTCTGTCTCCTCTCTTCCTGACTCTTCACTGTCTCCTCTCTCTGCCTGACTCTTCACTGCCTGTCTTCCTCGTCTTTGCCTGACTCTTCACTGTCTGTCTCCGTCCTCTTTGCCTGACTCTTCACTGGCCGCCTCACCTCTGTGCCTGACTCTTCACAGTCTGTTTTCTCTCTGTGCCTGACTCGTCGCTGTCTGCGTCTGACTCTTCACTGTCTGCGTCGGACTCGTCACTGTCTGCGTCGGACTCGTCACTGTCTGCGTCGGACTCTTCACTGTCTGCGTCGGACTCTTCACTGTCTGCGTCTGACTCTTCACTGTCTGCGTCTGACTCTTCACTGTCTGCGTCCGACTCTTCACTGTCTGTCTCCTCTGTGTTTGACTCTTCACTGCCTGTCTCCTCTCTGTGCTGATTCTTCACTGTCTGTCTCCTCTCTGTGCCTGACTCTTCACTGCCTGTCTTCCTCATCTTTGCCTGACTCTTCACTGTCTGTCTCCCTCCTTTTTGCCTGACTCTTCACTGGCTGCCTCACCTCAGTGCCTGACTCTTCACAGTCTGTTTCCTCTCTGTGCCTGACTCTTCACTGTCTGCGTCCGACTCTCCACTGTCTGTCTCCTCTGTGCCTGAATCTCCACTGACTGTCTTCTCTCTGTGCCTGATTATTCACTGTCTGTCTTCTCCCTGTGCCTGACTCTTCACCTGACTCTTCACTGTCTCCTCTCTGTACCTGACTCTTCACTGCCTTTTCTCTTCTCTGTGCCTGACTCTTCACTGACTGTCTCATCTCTGTGCCTAACTCTTCTCTGTCTGCCTCATCTCTGTGCCAGACTCTTCTCCGTCTGCCTCATCTCTGTGCCTGACTCTTCTCTGTCTGCCTCATCTCTGTGCCTTACTCTTCTCCGTCTGCCTCATCTCTGTGCTTAACTCTTCACCGTCTGCCTCATCTCAGTGAATGACTCTTCACTCCTTTTTGTGCCTGAATCTTCACTGCCTGTCTCCTCTCTGTACCTGACTCATCACTGTCTGTCTCCTCTCTTCGTGACTCTTCACTGTCTCCTATCTCTGCCTGACTCTTCACTGCCTGTCTTCCTCATCTTTGCCTGACTCTTCACTGTCTGTCTCCCTCCTCTTTACCTGACTCTTCACTGGCTGCCTCACCTCTGTGGCTGACTCTTCACAGTCTGTTTCCACTCTGTGCCTGACTCGTCACTGTCTGCGTCTGACTCTTCACTGTCTGCGTCTGACTCTTCACTGTCTGCGTATGACTTTTCACTGTCTGCAACCGACTCTTCACTGTCTGTCTGACTCTTCACTGTCTGCGTCCGCCTCTTCACTGTCTGTGTCTGACTCTCCACTGTCTGTCTCCTCTGTGCCTGAATCTCCACTGACTGTCTTCTCTCTGTGCCTGATTATTCACTGTCTGTCTTCTCCCTGTGCCTGACTCTTCAACTGACTCTTCTCCTTTCTGTCTCCTCTCTGTGCCTGATTTTTCATCTGACTCTTCACAGTCTGTCTCCTCTCTTCCTGACTCTTCACTGTCTGTCTCCTCTGTGTGCCTGACTCTTCCCTCTCTGCCTCATCTCTGTGCCTGACCCTTCACTGCCGGTCTCCTCTCTGTGCCTGAATCCCCACTGTCTGTCTCCTCTCTGTGCCTGATTATTCACTGTCTGTCTCCTCTCTGTGCCTGACTCTTCACTGACTGCCTCATCTCTGTGCCTGACTCTTCTCCGTCTGCCTCATATCTGTGCCTGACTCTTCTCTGTCTGCCTCATCTCTGTGCCTGACTCTTCTCCGTCTGCCTCAACTTTGTGCCTGACTCTTCACTCTCTGTCTCCTCTCTGTGCCTGACTCTTCACTGTCTGCGTCCGATTCTTCACTGTCTGTCTGACTCTTCACTGTCTGCGTCCGAGTATTCAATGTCTGTCTCGTCTGTGCCTGAATCTCCACTGTCTGCCTTCTCTCTGTGCCTGACCTTTTACTGTCTGTCTCCTCTCTGTGCCTGACTCTTCACTGACTGTCTCATCTCTGTGCCTAACTCTTCTCTGTTTGCCTCATCTCTGTGCCTGATTCTTCTCCGTCTGTCTCATATCTGTGCCTGACTGTTCTCTGTCTGCCTCATCTCTGTGCCTGACTCTTCTCCGTCTGCCTCATCTCTGTGTCAGACTCTTCCACGTCTGCCTCATCGCTGTGAATGACTCTTCACTTCTTTTTGTGCCTGACTCTTCACTGCCTGTCTCCTCTCTGTACCTGACTCATCACTGTCTGTCTCCTCTCTTCCTGACTCTTCACTGTCTCCTCTCTCTGCCTGACTCTTCACTGCCTGTCTTCCTCATCTTTGCCTGACTCTTCACTGTCTGTCTACCTCCTCTTTGCCTGACTCTTCACTGGCCGCCTCACCTCTGTGCCTGACTTTTCACAGTCTGTTTCCTCTCTGTGTCTGACTCGTCACTGTCTGCGTCGGACTCTTCACTGTCTGCGTCGGACTCTTCACTGTCTGTGTCTGACTCTTCACTGGCTGCGACCGACTCTTCACTGTCTGTCTCCTCTGTGCCTGAATCTCCACTGACTGTCTTCTCTCTGTGCCTGATTATTCACTGTCTGTCTCCTCCCTGTGCCTGACTCTTCACCTGACTCTTCCCTGTCTGTCTCCTCTCTGTGCCTGACTCTTCACCTGACTCTTCACTGTCTGTCTCCTCTCATTGCCTGACTCTTCACTGTCTGTCTCCTCTCTTCCTGACTCTTCACTGTCTGTCTCCTCTGTGTGCCTGACTCTTCCCTGTCTGCCTCATCTCTGCTCCTTACCCTTCACTGCCTGTCTACTCTCTGTGCCTGACTCTTCACTGCCTGTCTCCTCTCTGTGCCTGAATCTTTGCTGTCTGTCTGCCTCATCTCTGTGCCTGACCCTTCACTGCCGGTCTCCTCTCTGTGCCTGAATCTCCACTGTCTGTCTCCTCTCT
The DNA here is from genome assembly GCF_964263255.1 of Lissotriton vulgaris. Lineage (NCBI taxonomy): Eukaryota > Metazoa > Chordata > Amphibia > Caudata > Salamandridae > Lissotriton > Lissotriton vulgaris. The sequence continues at coordinate 189,952,409 of NC_141685.1, forward strand.
GTGCCTGATTATTCACTGTCTGTCTCCTATCTGTGCCTGACTCTTCACTGACTGTCTCATCTCTGTGCCTAACTCTTCTCTGTCTGCCTCATCTCTGTGCCTGACTCTTCTCCGTCTGCCTCATATCTGTGCCTGACTCTTCTCTGTCTGCCTCATATCTGTGCCTGACTCTTCTCTGTCTGCCTCATCTCTGTGCTTAACTCTTCCCCGTCTGCCTCATCTCTGTGAATGACTCTTCACTTCTTTTTGTGCCTGACTCTTCACTGCCTGTCTCCTCTCTGTACCTGACTCATCACTGTCTGTCTCCTCTCTTCCTGACTCTTCACTGTCTCCTCTCTCTGCCTGACTCTTCACTGCCTGTCTTCCTCGTCTTTGCCTGACTCTTCACTGTCTGTCTACGTCCTCTTTGCCTGACTCTTCACTGGCCGCCTCACCTCTGTGCCTGACTCTTCACAGTCTGTTTTCTCTCTGTGCCTGACTCGTCACTGTCTGCGTCGGACTCGTCACTGTCTGCGTCGGACTCTTCACTGTCTGCGTCGGACTCTTCACTGTCTGCGTCGGACTCTTCACTGTCTGCGTCGGACTCTTCACTGTCTGCGTCGGACTCTTCACTGTCTGCGTCGGACTCTTCACTGTCTGCGTCCGACTCTTCACTGTCTGTCTCCTCTGTGTTTGACTCTTCACTGCCTGTCTCCTCTCTGTGCTGATTCTTCACTTTCTGTCTCCTCCCTGTGCCTGACTCTTCACCTGACTCTTCCCTGTCTGTCTCCTCTCTGTGCCTGACTCTTCACCTGACTCTTCACTGTCTGTCTACTCTATGTGCCTGACTCTTCACTGTCTGCCTCCTCTGTCCCTGACTCTTCAATGTCTTTCTTCTCTCTGTGCCTGACTCTTCACCTGACTCTTCACTGTCTCCTCTCTGTACCTGACTCTTCGCTGCCTTTTCTCCTCTCTGTGCCTGACTCTTCACTGACTGTCTCATCTCTGTGCCTAACTCTTCTCTGTCTGCCTCATCTCTGTGCCAGACTCTTCTCCGTCTGCCTCATCTCTGTGCCTGACTCTTCTCTGTCTGCCTCATCTCTGTGCCTTACTCTTCTCCGTCTGCCTCATCTCTGTGCTTAACTCTTCACCGTCTGCCTCATCTCAGTGAATGACTCTTCACTCCTTTTTGTGCCTGAATCTTCACTGCCTGTCTCCTCTCTGTACCTGACTCATCACTGTCTGTCTCCTCTCTTCATGACTCTTCACTGTCTCCTATCTCTGCCTGACTCTTCACTGCCTGTCTTCCTCATCTTTGCCTGACTCTTCACTGTCTGTCTCCCTCCTCTTTGCCTGACTCTTCACTGGCTGCCTCACCTCTGTGGCTGACTCTTCACAGTCTGTTTCCTCTCTGTGCCCGACTCGTCACTGTCTGTGTCTGACTCTTCACTGTCTGCGTCTGACTCTTCACTGTCTGCGTATGACTTTTCACTGTCTGCAACCGACTCTTCACTGTCTGTCTGACTCTTCACTGTCTGCGTCCGCCTCTTCACTGTCTGTGTCTGACTCTCCACTGTCTGTCTCCTCTGTGCTTGAATCTCCACTGACTGTCTCCTCCCTGTGCCTGACTCTTCACCTGACTCTTCTCTGTCTGTCTCCTCTCTGTGCCTGACTCTTCAACTGACTCTCCACTGTCTGTCTCCTCTCATTTGCTGACTCTTCACGGTCTGTCTCCTCTCTTCCTGACTCTTCACTGTCTGTCTCCTCTGTGTGCCTGACTCTTCCCTGTCTGCCTCATCTCTGCGCCTGACCCTTCACTGCCTGTCTACTCTCTGTGCCTGACTCTTCACTGCCTGTCTCCTCTCTGTGCCTGAATCTTTGCTGTCTGTCTGCCTCATCTCTGTGCCTGACCCTTCACTGTCGGTCTCCTCTCTGTGCCTGAATCTCCACTGTCTGTCTTCTCTCTGTGCCTGACTCTTCACTGACTGCCTCATCTCTGTGCCTGACTCTTCTCCGTCTGCCTCATATCTGTGCCTGACTCTTCTCTGTCTGCCTCGTCTCTGTGCCTGACTCTTCTCCGTCTGCCTCATCTCTGTGCCAGACTCTTTCCTGTCTGCCTCATCTCTGTGAATGACTCTTCACTTCTTTTTGTACCTGACTCTTCACTGCCTGTCTCCTCTCTGTACCTGACTCATCACTGTCTGTCTCCTCGTCTTTGCCTGACTCTTCACTGTCTGTCTCCGTCCTCTTTGCCTGACTCTTCACTGGCCGCCTCACCTCTGTGCCTGACTCTTCACAGTCTGTTTTCTCTCTGTGCCTGACTCGTCACTGTCTGCGTCTGACTCTTCACTGTCTGCGTCGGACTCGTCACTGTCTGCGTCGGACTCGTCACTGTCTGCGTCGGACTCGTCACTGTCTGCGTGGGACTCGTCACTGTCTGCGTCGGACTCGTCACTGTCTGCGTCGGACTCGTCACTGTCTGCGTCGGACTCGTCACTGTCTGCGTCGGACTCTTCACTGTCTGCGTCGGACTCTTCACTGTCTGCGTCTGACTCTTCACTGTCTGCGTCCGACTCTTCACTGTCTGTCTCCTCTGTGTTTGACTCTTCACTGCCTGTCTCCTCTCTGTGCTGATTCTTCACTGTCTGTCTCCTCTCTGTGCCTGACTCTTCACTGCCTGTCTTCCTCATCTTTGCCTGACTCTTCACTGTCTGTCTCCCTCCTCTTTGCCTGACTCTTCACTGGCTGCCTCACCTCAGTGCCTGACTCTTCACAGTCTGTTTCCTCTCTGTGCCTGACTCTTCACTGTCTGCGTCCGACTCTCCACTGTCTGTCTCCTCTGTGCCTGAATCTCCACTCACTGTCTTCTCTCTGGGCCTGATTATTCACTGTCTGTCTTCTCCCTGTGCCTGACTCTTCACCTGACTCTTCACTGTCTCCTCTCTGTACCTGACTCTTCACTGCCTTTTCTCTTCTCTGTGCCTGACTCTTCACTGACTGTCTCATCTCTGTGCCTAACTCTGCTCTGTCTGCCTCATCTCTGTGCCAGACTCTTCTCCGTCTGCCTCATCTCTGTGCCTGACTCTTCTCTGTCTGCCTCATCTCTGTGCCTTACTCTTCTCCGTCTGCCTCATCTCTGTGCTTAACTCTTCACCGTCTGCCTCATCTCAGTGAATGACTCTTCACTCCTTTTTGTGCCTGAATCTTCACTGCCTGTCTCCTCTCTGTACCTGACTCATCACTGTCTGTCTCCTCTCTTCGTGACTCTTCACTGTCTCCTATCTCTGCCTGACTCTTCACTGCCTGTCTTCCTCATCTTTGCCTGACTCTTCACTGTCTGTCTCCCTCCTCTTTACCTGACTCTTCACTGGCTGCCTCACCTCTGTGGCTGACTCTTCACAGTCTGTTTCCACTCTGTGCCTGACTCGTCACTGTCTGCGTCTGACTCTTCACTGTCTGCGTCGGACTCGTCACTGTCTGCGTCGGACTCGTCACTGTCTGCGTCGGACTCTTCACTGTCTGCGTCGGACTCGTCACTGTCTGCGTCGGACTCGTCACTGTCTGCGTCGGACTCTTCACTGTCTGCGTCTGACTCTTCACTGTCTGTCTCCTCTGTGTTTGACTCTTCACTGCCTGTCTCCTCTCTGTGCTGATTCTTCACTGTCTGTCTCCTCTCTGTGCCTGACTCTTCACTGCCTGTCTTCCTCATCTTTGCCTGACTCTTCACTGTCTGTCTCCCTCCTCTTTGCTTGACTCTTCACTGGCTGCCTCACCTCAGTGCCTGACTCTTCACAGTCTGTTTCCTCTCTGTGCCTGACTCTTCACTGTCTGCGTCCGACTCTCCACTGTCTGTCTCCTCTGTGCCTGAATCTCCACTGACTGTCTTCTCTCTGTGCCTGATTATTCACTGTCTGTCTTCTCCCTGTGCCTGACTCTTCAACTGACTCTTCTCCTTTCTGTCTCCTCTCTGTGCCTGATTTTTCATCTGACTCTTCGCAGTCTGTCTCCTCTCTTCCTGACTCTTCACTGTCTGTCTCCTCTGTGTGCCTGACTCTTCCCTCTCTGCCTCATCTCTGTGCCTGACCCTTCACTACCTGTCTTCTCTCTGTGCCTGACTCTTCACTGCCTGTCTCCTCTCTGTGCCTGAATCTTTGCTGTCTGTCTGCCTCATCTCTGTGCCTGACCCTTCACTGCCGGTCTCCTCTCTGTGCCTGAATCCCCACTGTCTGTCTCCTCTCTGTGCCTGATTATTCACTGTCTGTCTCCTCTCTGTGCCTGACTCTTCACTGACTGCCTCATCTCTGTGCCTGACTCTTCTCCGTCTGCCTCATATCTGTGCCTGACTCTTCTCTGTCTGCCTCATCTCTGTGCCTGACTCTTCTCCGTCTGCCTCAACTTTGTGCCTGACTCTTCACTCTCTGTCTCCTCTCTGTGCCTGACTCTTCACTGTCTGCGTCCGATTCTTCACTGTCTGTCTGACTCTTCACTGTCTGCGTCCGAGTATTCAATGCCTGTCTCGTCTGTGCCTGAATCTCCACTGTCTGCCTTCTCTCTGTGCCTGACCTTTTACTGTCTGTCTCCTCTCTGTGCCTGACTCTTCACTGACTGTCTCATCTCTGTGCCTAACTCTTCTCTGTTTGCCTCATCTCTGTGCCTGATTCTTCTCCGTCTGTCTCATATCTGTGCCTGACTGTTCTCTGTCTGCCTCATCTCTGTGCCTGACTCTTCTCCGTCTGCCTCATCTCTGTGTCAGACTCTTCCACGTCTGCCTCATCGCTGTGAATGACTCTTCACTTCTTTTTGTGCCTGACTCTTCACTGCCTGTCTCCTCTCTGTACCTGACTCATCACTGTCTGTCTCCTCTCTTCCTGACTCTTCACTGTCTCCTCTCTCTGCCTGACTCTTCACTGCCTGTCTTCCTCATCTTTGCCTGACTCTTCACTGTCTGTCTCCCTCCTCTTTGCCTGACTCTTCACTGGCCTCCTCACCTCTGTGCCTGACTCTTCACAGTCTGTTTCCTCTCTGTGTCTGACTCGTCACTGTCTGCGTCGGACTCTTCACTGTCTGCGTCGGACTCTTCACTGTCTGCGTCTGACTCTTTACTGGCTGCGACCGACTCTTCACTGTCTGTCTCCTCTGTGCCTGAATCTCCACTGACTGTCTTCTCTCTGTGCCTGATTATTCACTGTCTGTCTCCTCCCTGTGCCTGACTCTTCACCTGACTCTTCCCTGTCTGTCTCCTCTCTGTGCCTGACTCTTCACTGTCTGTCTCCTCTCATTGCCTGACTCTTCACTGTCTGTCTCCTCTCTTCCTGACTCTTCACTGTCTGTCTCCTCTGTGTGCCTGACTCTTCCCTGTCTGCCTCATCTCTGCGCCTTACCCTTCACTGCCTGTCTACTCTCTGTGCCTGACTCTTCACTGCCTGTCTCCTCTCTGTGCCTGAATCTTTGCTGTCTGTCTGCCTCATCTCTGTGCCTGACCCTTCACTGCCGGTCTCCTCTCTGTGCCTGAATCTCCACTGTCTGTCTCCTCTCTGTGCCTGATTATTCACTGTCTGTCTCCTATCTGTGCCTGACTCTTCACTGACTGTCTCATCTCTGTGCCTAACTCTTCTCTGTCTGCCTCATCTCTGTGCCTGACTCTTCTCCGTCTGCCTCATATCTGTGCCTGACTCTTCTCTGTCTGCCTCATATCTGTGCCTGACTCTTCTCTGTCTGCCTCATCTCTGTGCTTAACTCTTCCCCGTCTGCCTCATCTCTGTGAATGACTCTTCACTTCTTTTTGTGCCTGACTCTTCACTGCCTGTCTCCTCTCTGTACCTGACTCATCACTGTCTGTCTCCTCTCTTCCTGACTCTTCACTGTCTCCTCTCTCTGCCTGACTCTTCACTGCCTGTCTTCCTCGTCTTTGCTTGACTCTTCACTGTCTGTCTACGTCCTCTTTGCCTGACTCTTCACTGGCCGCCTCACCTCTGTGCCTGACTCTTCACAGTCTGTTTTCTCTCTGTGCCTGACTCATCACTGTCTGCGTCGGACTCTTCACTGTCTGCGTCGGACTCTTCACTGTCTGCGTCGGACTCTTCACTGTCTGCGTCGGACTCTTCACTGTCTGCGTCGGACTCTTCACTGTCTGCGTCGGACTCTTCACTGTCTGCGTCTGACTCTTCACTGTCTGCGTCCGACTCTTCACTGTCTGTCTCCTCTGTGTTTGACTCTTCACTGCCTGTCTCCTCTCTGTGCTGATTCTTCACTTTCTGTCTCCTCCCTGTGCCTGACTCTTCACCTGACTCTTCCCTGTCTGCCTCCTCTCCGTGCCTGACTCTTCACCTGACTCTTCACTGTCTGTCTACTCTATGTGCCTGACTCTTCACTGTCTGCCTCCTCTGTCCCTGACTCTTCAATGTCTTTCTCCTCTCTGTGCCTGACTCTTCACCTGACTCTTCACTGTCTCCTCTCTGTACCTGACTCTTCGCTGCCTTTTCTCCTCTCTGTGCCTGACTCTTCACTGACTGTCTCATCTCTGTGCCTAACTCTTCTCTGTCTGCCTCATCTCTGTGCCAGACTCTTCTCCGTCTGCCTCATCTCTGTGCCTGACTCTTCTCTGTCTGCCTCATCTCTGTGCCTTACTCTTCTCCGTCTGCCTCATCTCTGTGCTTAACTCTTCCCCGTCTGCCTCATCTCTGTGAATGACTCTTCACTTCTTTTTGTGCCTGACTCTTCACTGCCTGTCTCCTCTCTGTACCTGACTCATCACTGTCTGTCTCCTCTCTTCCTGACTCTTCACTGTCTCCTCTCTCTGCCTGACTCTTCACTGCCTGTCTTCCTCGTCTTTGCTTGACTCTTCACTGTCTGTCTACGTCCTCTTTGCCTGACTCTTCACTGGCCGCCTCACCTCTGTGCCTGACTCTTCACAGTCTGTTTTCTCTCTGTGCCTGACTCATCACTGTCTGCGTCGGACTCTTCACTGTCTGCGTCGGACTCTTCACTGTCTGCGTCGGACTCTTCACTGTCTGCGTCTGACTCTTCACTGTCTGCGTATGGCTTTTCACTGTCTGCAACCGACTCTTCACTGTCTGTCTGACTCTTCACTGTCTGCGTCCGCCTCTTCACTGTCTGTGCCTGACTCTCCACTGTCTGTCTCCTCTGTGCCTGAATCTCCACTGACTGTCTCCTCCCTGTGCCTGACTCTTCACCTGACTCTTCTCTGTCTGTCTCCTCTCTGTGCCTGACTCTTCAACTGACTCTCCACTGTCTGTCTCCTCTCATTTGCTGACTCTTCACGGTCTGTCTCCTCTCTTCCTGACTCTTCACTGTCTGTCTCCTCTGTGTGCCTGACTCTTCCCTGTCTGCCTCTTCTCTGCGCCTGACCCTTCACTGCCTGTCTACTCTCTGTGCCTGACTCTTCACTGCCTGTCTCCTCTCTGTGCCTGAATCTTTGCTGTCTGTCTGCCTCATCTCTGTGCCTGACCCTTCACTGTCGGTCTCCTCTCTGTGCCTGAATCTCCACTGTCTGTCTCCTGTCTGTGCCTTATTATTCACTGTCTGTCTCCTCTCTGTGCCTGACTCTTCACTGACTGCCTCATCTCTATGCCTGACTCTTCTCCGTCTGCCTCATATCTGTGCCTGACTCTTCTCTGTCTGCCTCATCTCTGTGCCTGACTCTTCTCCGTCTGCCTCATCTCTGTGCCAGACTCTTCCCCGTCTGCCTCATCTCTGTGAATGACTCTTCACTTCTTTTTGTGCCTGACTCTTCACTGCCTGTCTCCTCTCTGTACCTGACTCATCACTGTCTGTCTCCTCTCTTCCTGACTCTTCACTGTCTCCTCTCTCTGCCTTACTCTTCACTGCCTGTCTTCCTCGTCTTTGCCTGACTCTTCACTGTCTGTCTCCGTCCTCTTTGCCTGACTCTTCACTGGCCGCCTCACCTCTGTGCCTGACTCTTCACAGTCTGTTTTCTCTCTGTGCCTCGTCACTGTCTGTGTCTGACTCTTCACTGTCTGCGTCGGACTCTTCACTGTCTGCGTCGGACTCGTCACTGTCTGCGTCGGACTCGTCACTGTCTGCGTCGGACTCGTCACTGTCTGCGTCGGACTCTTCACTGTCTGCGTCGGACTCTTCACTGTCTGCGTCGGACTCTTCACTGTCTGCGTCGGACTCTTCACTGTCTGCGTCTGACTCTTCACTGTCTGCGTCGGACTCTTCACTGTCTGCGTCTGACTCTTCACTGTCTGCGTCTGACTCTTCACTGTCTGCGTCCGACTCTTCACTGTCTGTCTCCTCTGTGTTTGACTCTTCACTGCCTGTCTCCTCTCTGTGCTGATTCTTCACTGTCTGTCTACTCTCTGTGCCTGACTCTTCACTGCCTGTCTTCCTCATCTTTGCCTGACTCTTCACTGTCTGTCTCCCTCCTCTTTGCCTGACTCTTCACTGGCTGCCTCACCTCAGTGCCTGACTCTTCACAGTCTGTTTCCTCTCTGTGCCTGACTCTTCACTGTCTGCGTCCGACTCTCCACTGTCTGTCTCCTCTGTGCCTGAATCTCCACTGACTGTCTTCTCTCTGTGCCTGATTATTCACTGTCTGTCTTCTCCCTGTGCCTGACTCTTCAACTGACTCTTCCCCTTTCTGTCTCCTCTCTGTGCCTGATTTTTCATCTGACTCTTCACAGTCTGTCTCCTCTCTTCCTGACTCTTCACTGTCTGTCTCCTCTGTGTGCCTGACTCTTCCCTCTCTGCCTCATCTCTGTGCCTGACCCTTCACTACCTGTCTTCTCTCTGTGCCTGACTCTTCACTGCCTGTCTCCTCTCTGTGCCTGAATCTTTGCTGTCTGTCTGCCTCATCTCTTTGCCTGAATCTTCACTGTATGTCTGCCTCATCTCTGTGCCTGACCCTTCACTGCTGGTCTCCTTTCTGTGCCTGAATCTCTACTGTCTGTCTCCTCTCTGTGCCTGATTCTACACTGTCTGTCTCCTCTCTGTGCCTGACTCTTCACCTGACTCTTCACTGCCTGTCTCCTCTCTGTGCCCGCCTCTTCACTGCCTGTCTCCTCTCTCTGTCTGACTCTTTACTGCCTATCTTCCTCATCTTTACTTGACTCTTCACTGCCTGTCTCCTCTCTGTGCCTGACTTCACTGGCTGCCTCAACTCTGTGCCTGACACTTCACTGTCTGCGTCCGCCTCTTCACTGTCTGTCTGACTCTTCACTGTCTGCGTCCGACTCTTCATTGTCTGTCTGACTCTTCACTGTCTGTCTCCTCTGTGCCTGATTCTTCTCTACCTGCCTCATCTCTGTGCCTGACTCTTCTCCGTCTGCCTCATCTCTGTGCCTGACTCTTCACTATCTGTCTCCTCTCTGTACCTGACTCTTCACTGCTCCTCTCTGCGCCTGACTCTTCACTGCCTGTCTCCTCTCTGTGCCTGACTCTTCACTGTCTGTCTCCTCTCTTTCTGACTCTTCACTGTCTGTCTCCTCTATGTGCCTGACTCTTCACTGTCTTTCTCCTCTCTGTGCCTGACTCTTCACCTGACTCTTCACTGTCTCCTCTCTGTACCTGACTCTTCACTGCCTTTTCTCTTCTCTGTGCCTGACTCTTTACTGTCTGCCTCATCTCTGTGCCTTACTCTTCTCCGTCTGCCTCATCTCTGTGCTTAACTCTTGACCGTCTGCCTCATCTCAGTGAATGACTCTTCACTCCTTTTTGTGCCTGAATCTTCACTGCCTGTCTCCTCTCTGTACCTGACTCATTACTGTCTGTCTCCTCTCTTCGTGACTCTTCACTGTCTCCTATCTCTGCCTGACTCTTCACTGCCTGTCTTCCTCATCTTTGCCAGACTCTTCACTGTCTGTCTCCGTCCTCTTTGCCTGACTCTTCACTGGCCGCCTCACCTCTGTGCCTGACTCTTCACAGTCTGTTTTCTCTCTGTGCCTGACTCGTCACTGTCTGCGTCGGACTCTTCACTGTCTGCGTCGGACTCTTCACTGTCTGCGTCGGACTCTTCACTGTCTGCGTCAGACTCTTCACTGTCTGCGTCTGACTCTTCACTGTCTGCATCGGACTCTTCACTGTCTGCGTCGGACTCTTCACTGTCTGCGTCGGACTCTTCACTGTCTGCGTCGGACTCTTCACTGTCTGCGTCTGACTCTTCACTGTCTGCGTCCGACTCTTCACTGTCTGTCTCCTCTGTGTTTGACTCTTCACTGCCTGTCTCCTCTCTGTGCTGATTCTTCACTGTCTGTCTCCTCCCTGTGCCTGACTCTTCACCTGACTCTTCCCTGTCTGTCTCCTCTCTGTGCCTGACTCTTCACCTGACTCTTCACTGTCTTTCTCCTCTCTGTACCTGACTCTTCACTGCCTTTTCTCCTCTCTGTACCTGACTCTTCACTGCCTTTTCTCCTCTCTGTACCTGACTCTTCACTGCCTTTTCTCCTCTCTGTGCCTGACTCTTCACTGACTGTCTCATCTCTGTGCCTAACTCTTCTCTGTCTGCCTCATCTCTGTGCCAGACTCTTCTCCGTCTGCCTCATCTCTGTGCCTAACTCTTCTCTGTCTGCCTCATCTCTGTGCCAGACTCTTCTCCGTCTGCCTCATCTCTGTGCCTGACTCTTCTCTGTCTGCCTCATCTCTGTGCCTTACTCTTCTCCGTCTGCCTCATCTCTGTGCTTAACTCTTCACCGTCTGCCTCATCTCAGTGAATGACTCTTCACTCCTTTTTGTGCCTGAATCTTCACTGTCTGTCTCCTCTCTGTACCTGACTCATCACTGTCTGTCTCCTCTCTTCGTGACTCTTCACTGTCTCCTATCTCTGCCTGACTCTTCACTGCCTGTCTTCCTCATCTTTGCCTGACTCTTCACTGTCTGTCTCCCTCCTCTTTGCCTGACTCTTCACTGGCTGCCTCACCTCTGTGGCTGACTCTTCACAGTCTGTTTCCTCTCTGTGCCTGACTCGTCACTGTCTGCGTCTGACTCTTCACTGTCTGCGTCTGACTCTTCACTGTCTGCGTATGACTTTTCACTGTCTGCAACCGACTCTTCACTGTCTGTCTGACTCTTCACTGTCTGCGTCCGCCTCTTCACTGTCTGTGTCTGACTCTCCACTGTCTGTCTCCTCTGTGCCTGAATCTCCACTGACTGTCTTCTCTCTGTGCCTGATTATTCACTGTCTGTCTCCTCCCTGTGCCTGACTCTTCACCTGACTCTTCTCTGTCTGTCTCCTATCTGTGCCTGACTCTTCAACTGACTCTTCACTGTCTGTCTCCTCTCATTTGCTGACTCTTCACGGTCTGTCTCCTCTCTTCCTGACTCTTCACTGTCTGTCTCCTCTGTGTGCCTGACTCTTCCCTGTCTGCCTCATCTCTGCGCCTGACCCTTCACTGCCTGTCTACTCTCTGTGCCTGACTCTTCACTGCCTGTCTCCTCTCTGTGCCTGAATCTTTGCTGTCTGTCTGCCTCATCTCTGTGCCTGACCCTTCACTGCCGGTCTCCTCTCTGTGCCTGAATCTCCACTGTCTGTCTCCTCTCTGTGCCTGATTATTCACTGTCTGTCTCCTCTCTGTGCCTGACTCTTCACTGACTGCCTTATCTCTGTGCCTGACTCTTCTCCGTCTGCCTCATATCTGTGCCTGACTCTTCTCTGTCTGCCTCATCTCTGTGCCTGACTCTTCTCCGTCTGCCTCATCTCTGTGCCAGACTCTTCCCTGTCTGCCTCATCTCTGTGAATGACTCTTCACTTCTTTTTGTGCCTGAATCTTCACTGCCTGTCTCCTCTCTGTACCTGACTCATCACTGTCTGTCTCCTCTCTTCGTGACTCTTCACTGTCTCCTATCTCTGCCTGACTCTTCACTGCCTGTCTTCCTCATCTTTGCCAGACTCTTCACTGTCTGTCTCTGTCCTCTTTGCCTGACTCTTCACTGGCCGCCTCACCTCTGTGCCTGACTCTTCACAGTCTGTTTTCTCTCTGTGCCTGACTCGTCACTGTCTGCGTCGGACTCTTCACTGTCTGCGTCGGACTCTTCACTGTCTGCGTCGGACTCTTCACTGTCTGCGTCAGACTCTTCACTGTCTGCGTCGGACTCTTCACTGTCTGCGTCGGACTCTTCACTGTCTGCATCGGACTCTTCACTGTCTGCGTCGGACTCTTCACTGTCTGCGTCGGACTCTTCACTGTCTGCGTCGGACTCTTCACTGTCTGCGTCTGACTCTTCACTGTCTGCATCCGACTCTTCACTGTCTGCGTCTGACTCTTCACTGTCTGCATCCGACTCTTCACTGTCTGTCTCCTCTGTGTTTGACTCTTCACTGCATGTCTCCTCTCAGTGCTGATTCTTCACTGTCTGTCTCCTCCCTGTGCCTGACTCTTCACCTGACTCTTCCCTGTCTGTCTCCTCTCTGTGCCTGACTCTTCACTGTCTGTCTACTCTATGTGCCTGACTCTTCACTGTCTGCCTCCTCTGTCCCTGACTCTTCAATGTCTTTCTCCTCTCTGTGCCTGACTCTTCACCTGACTCTTCACTGTCTCCTCTCTGTACCTGACTCTTCACTGCCTTTTCTCCTCTCTGTGCCTGACTCTTCACTGACTGTCTCATCTCTGTGCCTAACTCTTCTCCGTCTGTCTCATCTCTGTGCCTGTCTCTTCTCCGTCTGCCTCATCTCTGTGCCTGACTCTTCTCTGTCTGCCTCATCTCTGTGCCTGACTCTTCTCAGTCTGCCTCATCTCTGTGCCTGACGCTTCACCGTCTGCCTCATCTCTGTGAATGACTCTTCACTCCTTTTTGTGCCTGACTCTTCACTGCCTGTCTCCTCTCTGTACCTGACTCATCACTGTCTGTCTCCTCTCTTCCTGACTCTTCACTGTCTTCTCTCTCTGCCTGTCTGTCTCCTCTCTTTCTGACTCTTCACTGTCTGTCTCCTCTATGTGCCTGACTCTTCACTGTCTGCCTCATCTGTCCCTGACTCTTCAATGTCTTTCTCCTCTCTGTGCCTGACTCTTCACCTGACTCTTCACTGTCTCCTCTCTGTACCTGACTCTTCACTGCCTTTTCTCTTCTCTGTGCCTGACTCTTCACTGACTGTCTCATCTCTGTGCCTAACTCTTCTCTGTCTGCCTCATCTCTGTGCCAGACTCTTCTCCGTCTGCCTCATCTCTGTGCCTGACTCTTCTCTGTCTGCCTCATCTCTGTGCCTTACTCTTCTCCGTCTGCCTCATCTCTGTGCTTAACTCTTCACCGTCTGCCTCATCTTTGCCTGACTCTTCACTGTCTGTCTCCCTCCTCATTGCCTGACTCTTCACTGGCTGCCTCACCTCAGTGCCTGACTCTTCAAAGTCTGTTTCCTCTCTGTGCCTGACTCTTCAATGTCTGCGTCCGACTCTTCACTGTCTGTGCCTGAATCTCCACTGACTGTTTTCCATCTGTGCCTGATTATTCCCTGTCTTTCTCCTCTCTGTGCCTGACTCTTCACCTGACTCTTCACTGTCTCCTCTCTGTACCTGACTCTTCACTGCCTTTTCTCTTCTCTGTGCCTGACTCTTCACTGACTGTCTCATCTCTGTGCCTAACTCTTCTCTGTCTGCCTCATCTCTGTGCCAGACTCTTCTCCGTCTGCCTCATCTCTGTGCCTGACTCTTCTCTGTCTGCCTCATCTCTGTGCCTTACTCTTCTCCGTCTGCCTCATCTCTGTGCTTAACTCTTCACCGTCTGCCTCATCTTTGCCTGACTCTTCACTGTCTGTCTCCCTCCTCATTGCCTGACTCTTCACTGGCTGCCTCACCTCAGTGCCTGACTCTTCAAAGTCTGTTTCCTCTCTGTGCCTGACTCTTCAATGTCTGCGTCCGACTCTTCACTGTCTGTGCCTGAATCTCCACTGACTGTTTTCCATCTGTGCCTGATTATTCCCTGTCTGTCTCCTCTCTGTGCCTGATTTTTCATCTGACTCTTCACAGTCTGTCTCCTCTCTTCCTGACTCTTCACTGTCTGTCTCCTCTGTGTGCCTGACTCTTCCCTCTCTGCCTCATCTCTGTGCCTGACCCTTCACTACCTGTCTTCTCTCTGTGCCTGACTCTTCACTGCCTGTCTCCTCTCTGTGCCTGAATCTTTGCTGTCTGTCTGCCTCATCTCTGTGCCTGAATCTTCACTGTATGTCTGCCTCATCTCTGTGCCTGACCCTTCACTGCTGGTCTCCTTTCTGTGCCTGAATCTCTACTGTCTGTCTCCTCTCTGTGCCTGATTCTACACTGTCTGCCTCATCTCTGTGCCTGAATCTTCACTGTATGTCTGCCTCATCTCTGTGCCTGACCCTTCACTGCTGGTCTCCTTTCTGTGCCTGAATCTCTACTGTCTGTCTCCTCTCTGTGCCTGATTCTACACTGTCTGTCTCATCTCTGTGCCCAACTCTTCACTGTCTGCGTCCGACTCTTCACTGTCTGTCTGACTCTTCACTGTCTGCGTCCAACTCTTCACTGTCTGTCTGACTCTTCACTGTCTGCGTCCGACTCTTCACTGCCTGTCTCCTCTCTGTGCCTGACTCTTCACTGCCTGTCTCCTCTCTGTGCCTGACTTCACTGGCTGCCTCAGCTCTGTGCCTGACACTTCACTGTCTGCGTCCGCCTCTTCACTGTCTGTCTGACTCTTCACTGTCTGCGTCCGACTCTTCATTGTCTGCGTCCGACTCTTCACTGTCTGTCTGACTCTTCACTGTCTGTCTCCTCTGTGCCTAACTCTTCTCTGTCTGCCTCATCTCTGTGCCTGACTCTTCTCCGTCTGCCTCATCTCTGTGCCTGACTCTTCACTATCTGTCTCCTCTCTGTACCTGACTCTTCACTGCTCCTCTCTGCGCCTGACTCTTCACTGCCTGTCTCCTCTCTGTGCCTGACTCTTCACTGTCTGTCTCCTCTCTTTCTGACTCTTCACTGTCTGTCTCCGCTATGTGCCTGACTCTTCACTGTCTGCCTCCTCTGTCCCTGACTCTTCAATGTCTTTCTCCTCTCTGTGCCTGACTCTTCACCTGACTCTTCACTGTCTCCTCTCTGTACCTGACTCTTCACTGCCTTTTCTCTTCTCTGTGCCTGACTCTTCACTGACTGTCTCATCTCTGTGCCTAACTCTTCTCTGTCTGCCTCATCTCTGTGCCAGACTCTTCTCCGTCTGCCTCATCTCTGTGCCTGACTCTTCTCTGTCTGCCTCATCTCTGTGCCTTACTCTTCTCCGTCTGCCTCATCTCTGTGCTTAACTCTTCACCGTCTGCCTCATCTCAGTGAATGACTCTTCACTCCTTTTCGTGCCTGAATCTTCACTGCCTGTCTCCTCTCTGTACCTGACTCATCACTGTCTGTCTCCTCTCTTCGTGACTCTTCACTGTCTCCTATCTCTGCCTGACGCTTCACTGCCTGTCTACTCTCTGTGCCTGACTCTTCACTGCCTGTCTCCTCTCTGTGCCTGAATCTTTTCTGTCTGTCTGCCTCATCTCTGTGCCTGACCCTTCACTGCCGGTCTCCTCTCTGTGCCTGAATCTCCACTGTCTGTCTCCTCTCTGTGCCTGATTATTTACTGTCTGTCTCCTCTATGTGCCTGACTCTTCACTGTCTGCCTCCTCTGTCCCTGACTCTTCAATGTCTTTCTCCTCTCTGTGCCTGAATCTTCACCTGACTCTTCCCTGTCTGTCTCCTCTCTGTGCCTGACTCTTCACCTGACTCTTCACTGTCTCTCTCCTCTCATTGCCTGACTCTTCACGGTCTGTCTCCTCTCTTCCTGACTCTTCACTGTCTGTCTCCTCTGTGTGCCTGACTCTTCCCTGTCTGCCTCATCTCTGCGCCTGACCCTTCACTGCCTGTCTACTCTCTGTGCCTGACTCTTCACTGCCTGTCTCCTCTCTGTGCCTGAATCTTTTATGTCTGTCTGCCTCATCTCTGTGCCTGACCCTTCACTGCCGGTCTCCTCTCTGTGCCTGAATCTCCACTGTCTGTCTCCTCTCTGTGCCTGATTATTCACTGTCTGTCTCCTCTCTGTGCCTGACTCTTCACTGACTGCCTCATCTCTGTGCCTGACTCTTCTCCGTCTGCCTCATATCTGTGCCTGACTCTTCTCTGTCTGCCTCATCTCTGTGCCTGACTCTTCTCTGTCTGCCTCATCTCTGTGCCTGACTCTTCTCCGTCTGCCTCATCTCTGTGCCAGACTCTTCCCCGTCTGCCTCATCTCTGTGAATGACTCTTCACTTCTTTTTGTGCCTGACTCTTCACTGCCTGTCTCCTCTCTGTACCTGACTCATCACTGTCTGTCTCCTCTCTTCCTGACTCTTCACTGTCTCCTCTCTCTGCCTGACTCTTCACTGCCTGTCTTCCTCGTCTTTGCCTGACTCTTCACTGTCTGTTCCCGCCCTCTTTGCCTGACTCTTCACTGGCCGCCTCACCTCTGTGCCTGACTCGTCACTGTCTGCGTCGGACTCTTCACTGTCTGCGTCGGACTCTTCACTGTCTGCGTCGGACTCTTCACTGTCTGCGTCGGACTCTTCACTGTCTGCGTCTGACTCTTCACTGCATCTGACTCTTCACTGTCTGTCTCCTCTGTGTTTGACTCTTCACTGCATGTCTCCTCTCTGTGCTGATTCTTCACTGTCTGTCTCCTCCCTGTGCCTGACTCTTCACCTGACTCTTCCCTGTCTGTCTCCTCTCTGTGCCTGACTCTTCACCTGACTCTTCACTGTCTGTCTACTCTATGTGCCTGACTCTTCACTGTCTGCCTCCTCTGTCCCTGACTCTTCAATGTCTTTCTCCTCTCTGTGCCTGACTCTTCACCTGACTCTTCACTGTCTCCTCTGTGTACCTGACTCTTCACTGCCTTTTCTCCTCTCTGTGCCTGACTCTTCACTGACTGTCTCATCTCTGTGCCTAACTCTTCTCCGTCTGTCTCATCTCTGTGCCTGTCTCTTCTCCGTCTGCCTCATCTCTGTGCCTGACTCTTCTCTGTCTGCCTCATCTCTGTGCCTGACTCTTCTCAGTCTGCCTCATCTCTGTGCCTGACTCTTCACCGTCTGCCTCATCTCTGTGAATGACTCTTCACTCCTTTTTGTGCCTGACTCTTCACTGCCTGTCTCCTCTCTGTACCTGACTCATCACTGTCTGTCTCCTCTCTTTCTGACTCTTCACTGTCTCCTCTCTCTGCCTGTCTGTCTCCTCTCTTTCTGACTCTTCACTGTCTGTCTCCTCTATGTGCCTGACTCTTCACTGTCTGCCTCCTCTGTCCCTGACTCTTCAATGTCTTTCTCCTCTCTGTGCCTGACTCTTCACCTGACTCTTCACTGTCTCCTCTCTGTACCTGACTCTTCACTGCCTTTTCTCTTCTCTGTGCCTGACTCTTCACTGACTGTCTCATCTCTGTGCCTAACTCTTCTCTGTCTGCCTCATCTCTGTGCCAGACTCTTCTCCGTCTGCCTCATCTCTGTGCCTGACTCTTCTCTGTCTGCCTCATCTCTGTGCCTTACTCTTCTCCGTCTGCCTCATCTCTGTGCTTAACTCTTCACCGTCTGCCTCATCTCAGTGAATGACTCTTCACTCCTTTTTGTGCCTGAATCTTCACTGCCTGTCTCCTCTCTGTACCTGACTCATCACTGTCTGTCTCCTCTCTTCGTGACTCTTCACTGTCTCCTATCTCTGCCTGACTCTTCACTGCCTGTCTTCCTCTTCTTTGCCTGACTCTTCACTGTCTGTCTCCCTCCTCTTTGCCTGACTCTTCACTGGCTGCCTCACCTCTGTGCCTGACTCTTCACAGTCTGTTTCCTCTCTGTGCCTGACTCGTCACTGTCTGCGTCTGACTCTTCACTGTCTGCGTCTGACTCTTCACTGTCTGCGTCTGACTCTTCACTGTCTGCAACAGACTCTTCACTGTCTGTCTGACTCTTCACTGTCTGCATCCGACTCTGCACTGTCTGTGTCTGACTCTCCACTGTCTGTCTTCTCTGTGCCTGAATCTCCACTGACTGTCTTCTCTCTGTGCCTGATTATTCACTGTCTGTCTCCTCTCTGTGCCTGACTCTTTACCTGACTCTACACTGTCTGTCTCCTCTGTGTGCCTGACTCTTCCCTGTCTGCCTCATCTCTGTGCCTGACCCTGCACTGCCTGTCTTCTCTCTGTGCCTGACTCTTCACTGCCTGTCTCCTCTCTGTGCCTGAATCTTTGCTGTCTGTCTGCCTCATCTCTGTGCCTGAATCTTCACTGTCTGTCCGCCTCATCTCTGTGCCTGACCCTTCACTGCCGGTCTCCCCTCTGTGCCTGAATCTTCACTGACTGTCTCCCTCCTCTTTGCCTGACTTCACTGGCTGCCTCAACTTTGTGCCTGACTCTTCACTCTCTGTCTCCTCTCCGTGCCTGACTCTTCACTGTCTGCGTCCGAGTATTCAATGCCTGTCTCCTCTGTGCCTGAATCTCCACTGTCTGCCTTCTCTCTGTGCCTGACTCTTTACTGTCTGTCTCCTCTCTGTGCCTGAATCTTTGCTGTCTGTCTGCCTCATCTCTGTGCCTGACCCTTCACTGCCGGTCTCCTCTCTGTGCCTGAATCTCCACTGTCTGTCTCCTCTCTGTGCCTGATTATTCACTGTCTGTCTCCTCTCTGTGCCTGACTCTTCACTCACTGTCTCATCTCTGTGCCTAACTCTTCTCTGTCTGCCTCATCTCTGTGCCTGACTCTTCTCCGTCTGCCTCATCTCTGTGCCTGACTCTTCTCTGTCTGCCTCATCTCTGTGCCTGACTCTTCTCCGTCTGCCTCATCTCTGTGCCATACTCTTCCCCGTCTCACTCATCTCTGTGAACGACTCTTCACTTATTTTTGTGCCTGACTCTTCACTGCCTGTCTCCTCTCTGTACCTGACTCATCACTGTCTGTCTCCTCTCTTCCTGACTCTTCACTGTCTCCTCTCTCTGCCTGACTCTTCACTGTCTGTCTCCGTCCTCTTTGCCTGACTCTTCACTGGCCGCCTCACCTTTGTGCCTGACTCTTCACAGTCTGTTTCCTCTCTGTGCCTGACTCGTCACTGTCTGCGTCGGACTCTTCACTGTCTGCGTCGGACTCTTCACTGTCTGCGTCGGACTCTTCACTGTCTGCGTCGGACTCTTCACTGTCTGCGTCTGACTCTTCACTGTCTGCGTCCGACTCTTCACTGTCTGTCTCCTCTGTGTTTGACTCTTCACTGCCTGTCTACTCTATGTGCCTGACTCTTCACTGTCTGCCTCCTCTGTCTCTGACTCTTCAATGTCTTTATACTCCCTGTGCCTGACTCTTCACCTGACTCTTCCCTGTCTGTCTCCTCTCATTGCCTGACTCTTCCCTGTCTGCCTCATCTCTGCGACTGACCCTTCACTGCCTGTCTACTCTCTGTGCCTG
The DNA here is from genome assembly GCF_964263255.1 of Lissotriton vulgaris. Taxonomy (NCBI): domain Eukaryota; kingdom Metazoa; phylum Chordata; class Amphibia; order Caudata; family Salamandridae; genus Lissotriton; species Lissotriton vulgaris. The sequence continues at coordinate 189,971,754 of NC_141685.1, forward strand.
ACTCTTCACTGCCTGTCTCCTCTCTGTGCCTGAATCTTTGCTGTCTGTCTGCCTCATCTCTGTGCCTGACCCTTCACTGCCAGTCTCCTCTCTGTGCCTGAATCTCCACTGTCTGTCTCCTCTCTGTGCCTGATTATTCACTGTCTGTCTCCTCTCTGTGCCTGACTCTTCACTGTCTGTCTCCTCTCTGTGCCTGACTCTTCACTGTCTGCGTCCGACTCTTCAATGTCTGTCTCGTCTGTGCCTGAATCTCCACTGACTGCCTCCTCTCTGTGCCTGATTCTTCACTGTCTGTTTCCTCTCTGTGCCTGACTCTTCACTTTCTGTCTCCTCTCTGTGCCTGACTCTGCACTTTCTGTCTCATCTCTGTGCCTGACTCTTCACTGACTGTCGCATCTCTGTGCCTAACTCTTCTCTGTCTGCCTCATCTCTGTGCCTGACTCTCCTCCGTCTGCCTCATCTCTGTGCTTGACTCTTCACTATCTGTCTCCTCTCTGTGCCAGACTCTTCACTGTCTGTCTCCTTTCTGTACCTGACTCTTCACTGCTCCTCTCTGTGCCTGACTCTTCACTGCCTGTCTCCTTTCTGTGTTTGACTATTCACTGCCTGTCTCCTCTCTGTGCCTGACTCTTCATTGTCTGTCTCCTCTCTTTCTGACACTTCACTGTCTGTCTACTCTATGTGCCTGACTCTTCACTGTCTGCCTCCTCTGTCCCTGACTCTTCAATGTCTTTCTCCTCTCTGTGCCTGACTCTTCACTGTCTCCTCTCTGTACCTGACTCTTCACTGCCTTTTCTCCTCTCTGTGTCTGACTCTTCACTGACTGTCTCATCTATGTGCCTAACTCTTCTCTGTCTGCCTCATCTCTGTGCCAGACTCTTCTCCGTCTGCCTCCTCTCTGTGCCTGACTCTTCTCTGTCTGCCTCATCTATGCGCCTTACTCTTCTCCGTCTGCCTCATCTCTGTGCTTAACTCTTCACCGTCTGCCTCATCTCAGTGAATGACTCTTCACTCCTTTTTGTGCTTGAATCTTCACTGCCTGTCTCCTCTCTGTACCTGACTCATCACTGTCTGTCTCCTCTCTTCGTGACTCTTCACTGTCTCCTATCTGAGGAAATATGAATTTTATGATCAATTGTGTCCCCTATCTTAGACCCCAACGGCTCCATGTACGTGCTACAAGTACATGTATGTTCCCTCCACTTCCAGCTATGATGACGCAAATACATTTGCGTCCAACGTTAATATGTCCTCTTTCAGATCCACCATGAATGGGTCAGATATTCCGTTCCTAAGTGTGCCTTGCCAACGTCTTTACATGGTGCACTTTCATGTATTTCTAGCTCTAGCGAGTTAGGCCCTGAATTCTGCCATCGAGCCTTTTCTTGCCTTCTGCCTCTGAATGCTCCAGCCTGGCCCTGCATCTGTATCCATGACCTTTGTCTTACTCCCTGCGCGGCTAACGGTGCCTGGCTCGGCCTGTTGCCTGCCAAGACTGTTTTCAGCCTTCAAGTTATCTGCTCCGATCCTCGAAAAATACATTCCTGTCTAGTAGTTTAGGTAAACATCCTCCCAGCTGCAGAGCAAAGGGCCCGGCCTCACTGTCTCCGTGCAAGTAATTCATAGCTCCTGTTACCATGGTAGGCCTATGCCCCCTCGCATCTCATGCAGACACGTAGACGCATATGCACGCACTAGCAGTCAGTATAGAATAGCCTCTGCCCGAGAGACCTTTCCTTCCAGATAATACAGTTCCTTAAACACAAGATATTAGATACGATTTGGGATTAGGTTGATCTGACATCCCAGACTTCTGTCTCCTCATGTAGGGCTAAATGTCAAGTCCCCTTCACCCTCCAGTTACACGTCAATCACACGTCATGCTGCTGCACGCGCATCTCTGCCATATATTTCTGCTGACACTGCAGGATTCTCTTATGGATCCACCCACTTGTGATACCTCATAATGACGTTTCTAGTACATGCCCTCATGCACGCCTATTGTAACGCCTTTTTCATTACGTATGTGTATTCTTATCTCTCCTCTCAGCTGTTACGCCTTCTGCATCTGCCTTTACTGTAATGCATTGACTATATATATGATAATCTGTCAATAAAGTATTGTCTATCCCTTCCCGAACCTTTGTGGTGACGGAAGCCGATTGCCTGGTTCGAACCAATTCCTTTTTAAGGAATAAAACCCCTTTTAAAACCTCAAATACCACGGATTCTGCCTCTTATTTTTGACTGAGTTATTCTTATTGAACTTTACCGCATAAATTAAGTATAGGTAATTTAAATTTACCACAATCTCAGCCTGACTCTTCACTGCCTGTCTTCCTCATCTTTGCCTGACTCTTCACTGTCTGTCTCCCTCCTCTTTGCCTGACTCTTCACTGGCTACCTCACCAGTGTGCCTGACACTTCACAGTCGGTTTCCTCTCTGTGCCTGACTCGTCACTGTCTGCGTCTGACTCTTCACTGTCTGCGTCTGACTCTTCACTGTCTGCAACCGACTCTTCACTGTCTGTCTGACTCTTCACTGTCTGCGTCCGACTCTTCACTGTCTGTGTCTGACTCTCCAATGTCTTTCTCCTCTGTGCCTGAATCTCCACTGACTGTCTTCTCTCTGTGCCTGATTATTCACTGTCTGTCTCCTCCATGTGCCTGACTCTTCACCTGATTCTTCTCTGTCTGTCTCCTCTCTGTGCCTGACTCTTTACCTGACTCTACACTGTCTGTCTCCTCTGTGTGCCTGACTCTTCCCTGTCTGCCTCATCTCTGTGCCTGACCCTTCACTGCCTGTCTTCTCTCTGTGCCTGACCCTTCACTGCCTGTCTCCTCTCTGTGCCTGAATCTTTGCTGTCTGTCTGCCTCATCTCTGTGCCTGAATCTTCACTGTCTGTCCGCCTCATCTCTGTGCCTGACCCTTCACTGCCTGTCTTCTCTCTGTGCCTGACTCTTCACTGCCTGTCTCCTCTCTGTGCCTGAATCTTTGCTGTCTGTCTGCCTCATCTCTGTGCCTGAATCTCCACTGTCTGTCTCCTCTCTGTGCCTGACTCTTCACTGACTGTCTCCCTCCTCTTTGCCTGACTTCACTGGCTGCCTCAACTTTGTGCCTGACTCTTCACTCTCTGTCTCCTCTCTGTGCCTGACTCTTCACTGTCTGCGTCCGAGTCTTCAATGTCTGTCTCGTCTGTGCCTGAATCTCTACTGTATGTCTCCTCTCTGTGCCTGACTCTTCACTGTCTGTCTCCTCTCTGTGCTGATTCTTCACTTTCTGGCTCCTCTCTGTGCCTGACTCTTCACTGTCTGTCTCCTCTCTGTGCTGATTCTTCACTGTCTGTCTCCTCTCTGTGACTGACTCTTCACTGACTGTCTCATCTCTGTGCCTAACTCTTCTCCGTCTGTCTCATCTCTGTGCCTGTTTCTTCTCTGTCTGCCTCATCTCTGTGCCTGTCTCTTCTCTGTCTGCCTCATCTTTGTGCCTGACTCTTCTCAGTCTGCCTCATCTCTGTGCCTGACTCTTCACCGTCTGCCTCATCTCTGTGAATGACTCTTCACTCCTTTTTGTGCCTGACTCTTCACTGCCTGTCTCCTCTCTGTAACTGACTCATCACTGTCTGTCTCCTCTCTTCCTGACTCTTCACTGTCTCCTCTCTCTGCCTGACTCTTCACTGCCTGTCTTCCTCATCTTTGCCTGACTCTTCACTGTCTGTCTCCCTCCTCTTTGCCTGACTCTTCACTGGCTGCCTCACCTCAGTGCCTGACTCTTCACAGTCTGTTTCCTCTCTGTGCCTGACTCTTCACTGTCTGTGTCCGACTCTTCACTGTCTGTGTCTGACTCTCCACTGTCTGTCTCCTCTGTGCCTGAATCTCCACTGACTGTCTTCTCTCTGTGCCTGATTATTCACTGTCTGTCTTCTCCCTGTGCCTGACTCTTCAACTGACTCTTCCCTGTCTGTCTCCTCTCTGTGCCTGATTTTTCATCTGACTCTTCACAGTCTGTCTCCTCTCTTCCTGACTCTTCACTGTCTGTCTCCTCTGTGTGCCTGACTCTTCCCTCTCTGCCTCATCTCTGTGCCTGACCCTTCACTACCTGTCTTCTCTCTGTGCCTGACTCTTCACTGCCTGTCTCCTCTCTGTGCCTGAATCTTTGCTGTCTGTCTGCCTCATCTCTGTGCCTGAATCTTCACTGTATGTCTACCTCATCTCTGTGCCTGACCCTTCACTGCTGGTCTCCTTTCTGTGCCTGAATCTCTACTGTCTGTCTCCTCTCTGTGCATGATTCTACACTGGCTGTCTCCTCTCTGTGCCTGACTCTTCACCTGACTCTTTACTGTCTGTCTCCTCTCTGTGCCTGACTCTTCAACGTCTGTCTCCTCTCTGTGCCCAACTCTTCACTGTCTGCGTCCGACTCTTCACTGTCTGTCTGACTCTTCACTGTCTGCGTCCAACTCTTCACTGTCTATCTGACTCTTCACTGTCTGCGTCCGACTCTTCACTGCCTGTCTCCTCTCTGTGCCTGACTCTTCACTGCCTGTCTCCTCTCTCTGTCTGACTCTTTACTGCCTAGCTTCCTCATCTTTACTTGACTCTTCACTGCCTGTCTCCTCTCTGTGCCCGACTTCACTGGCTGCCTCAACTCTGTGCCTGACACTTCACTGTCTGCGTCCGCCTCTTCACTGTCTGTCTGACTCTTCACTGTCTGCGTCCGACTCTTCATTGTCTGCGTCCGATTTTTCACTGTCTGTCTGACTCTTCACTGTCTGTCTCCTCTGTGCCTGACTCTTCTCTGTCTGCCTCATCTCTGTGCCTGACTCTTCTCCGTCTGCCTCATCTCTGTGCCTGACTCTTCACTATCTGTCTCCTCTCTGTACCATGTCTCTTCACTGCTCCTCTCTGCGCCTGACTCTTCACTGCCTGTCTCCTCTCTGTGCCTGACTCTTCACTGTCTGTCTCCTCTCTTTCTGACTCTTCACTGTCTGTCTCCTCTATGTGCCTGACTCTTCACTGTCTGCCTCCTCTGTCCCTGACTCTTCAATGTCTTTCTCCTCTCTGTGCCTGACTCTTCACCTGACTCTTCACTGTCTCCTCTCTGTACCTGACTCTTCACTGCCTTTTCTCTTCTCTGTGCCTGACTCTTCACTGACTATCTCATCTCTGTGCCCAACTCTTCTCTGTCTGCCTCATCTCTGTGCCAGACTCTTCTCCGTCTGCCTCATCTCTGTGCCTGACTCTTCTCTGTCTGCCTCCTCTCTTCGTGACTCTTCACTGTCTCCTATCTCTGCCTGACTCTTCACTGCCTGTCTTCCTCATCTTTGCCTGACTCTTCACTGTCTGTCTCCCTCCTCTTTGCCTGACTCTTCACTGGCTGCCTCACCTCTGTGCCTGACTCTTCACAGTCTGTTTCCTCTCTGTGCCTGACTCGTCACTGCGTCTGACTCTTCACTGTCTGCGTCTGACTCTTCACTGTCTGCGTCTGACTCTTCACTGTCTGCAACAGACTCTTCACTGTCTGTCTGACTCTTCACTGTCTGCGTCCGACTCTTCATTGTCTGTGTCTGACTCTCCACTGTCTGTCTTCTCTGTGCCTGAATCTCCACTGACTGTCTTCTCTCTGTGCCTGATTTTTCACTGTCTGTCTCCTCTCTGTGCCTGACTCTTTACCTGACTCTACACTGTCTGTCTCCTCTGTGTGCCTGACTCTTCCCTGTCTGCCTCATCTCTGTGCCTGACCCTGCACTGCCTGTCTTCTCTCTGTGCCTGACCCTGCACTGCCTGTCTTCTCTCTGTGCCTGACTCTTCACTGCCTGTCTCCTCTCTGTGCCTGAATCTTTGCTGTCTGTCAGCCTCATCTCTGTGCCTGAATCTTCACTGTCTGTCCGCCTCATCTCTGTGCCTGACCCTTCACTGCCGGTCTCCGCTCTGTGCCTGAATCTTCACTGACTGTCTCCCTCCTCTTTGCCTGACTTCACTGGCTGCCTCAACTTTGTGCCTGACTCTTCACGCTCTGTCTCCTCTCTGTGCCTGACTCTTCACTGTCTGCGTCCGATTCTTCACTGTCTGTCTGACTCTTCACTGTCTGCGTCCGAGTATTCAATGTCTGTCTCGTCTGTGCCTGAATCTCCACTGTCTGCCTTCTCTCTGTGCCTGACTCTTTACTGTCTGTCTCCTCTCTGTGCCTGACTCTTCACTGACTGTCTCATCTCTGTGCCTAACTCTTCTCTGTTTGCCTCATCTCTGTGCCTGACTCTTCTCCGTCTGTCTCGTATCTGTGCCTGACTGTTCTCTGTCTGCCTCATCTCTGTGCCTGACTCTTCTCCGTCTGCCTCATCTCTGTGCCAGACTCTTCCCTGTCTGCCTCATCTCTGTGAATGACTCTTCACTTCTTTTTGTGCCTGACTCTTCACTGCCTGTCTCCTCTCTGTACCTGACTCATCACTGTCTGTCTCCTCTCTCCCTGACTCTTCACTGTCTCCTCTCTCTGCCTGACTCTTCACTGCCTCTCTTCCTCGTCTTTGCCTGACTCTTTACTGTCTGTCTCCTCTCTGTGCCTGAATCTTTGCTGTCTGTCTGCCTCATCTCTGTGCCTGACCCTTCACTGCCGGTCTCCTCTCTGTGCCTGAATCTCCACTGTCTGTCTCCTCTCTGTGCCTGATTATTCACTGTCTGTCTCCTCTCTGTGCCTGACTCTTCAATCACTGTCTCATCTCTGTGCCTAACTCTTCTCTGTCTGCCTCATCTCTGTGCCTGACTCTTCTCCGTCTGCCTCATCTCTGTGCCTGACTCTTCTCTGTCTGCCTCATCTCTGTGCCTGACTCTTCTCCGTCTGCCTCATCTCTGTGCCATACTCTTCCCCGTCTGACTCATCTCTGTGAACGACTCTTCACTTATTTTTGTGCCTGACTCTTCACTGCCTGTCTCCTCTCTGTACCTGACTCATCACTGTCTGTCTCCTCTCTTCCTGACTCTTCACTGTCTCCTCTCTCTGCCTGACTCTTCACTGTCTGTCTCCGTCCTCTTTGCCTGACTCTTCACTGGCCGCCTCACCTTTGTGCCTGACTCTTCACAGTCTGTTTCCTCTCTGTGCCTGACTCGTCACTGTCTGCGTCGGACTCTTCACTGTCTGCGTCGGACTCTTCACTGTCTGCGTCTGACTCTTCACTGTCTGCGTCTGACTCTTCACTGTCTGCGTCCGACTCTTCACTGTCTGTCTCCTCTGTGTTTGACTCTTCACTGCCTGTCTACTCTATGTGCCTGACTCTTCACTGTCTGCCTCCTCTGTCTCTGACTCTTCAATGTCTTTATACTCCCTGTGCCTGACTCTTCACCTGACTCTTCCCGGTCTGTCTCCTCTCATTGCCTGACTCTTCCCTGTCTGCCTCATCTCTGCGCCTGACCCTTCACTGCCTGTCTACTCTCTGTGCCTGACTCTTCACTGCCTGTCTCCTCTCTGTGCCTGAATCTTTGCTGTCTGTCTGCCTCATCTCTGTGCCTGACCCTTCACTGCCAGTCTCCTCTCTGTGCCTGAATCTCCACTGTCTGTCTCCTCTCTGTGCCTGATTATTCACTGTCTGTCTCCTCTCTGTGCCTGACTCTTCACTGTCTGTCTCCTCTCTGTGCCTGACTCTTCACTGTCTGCGTCCGACTCTTCAATGTCTGTCTCGTCTGTGCCTGAATCTCCACTGACTGCCTCCTCTCTGTGCCTGATTCTTCACTGTCTGTTTCCTCTCTGTGCCTGACTCTTCACTTTCTGTCTCCTCTCTGTGCCTGACTCTTCACTTTCTGTCTCATCTCTGTGCCTGACTCTTCACTGACTGTCGCATCTCTGTGCCTAACTCTTCTCTGTCTGCCTCATCTCTGTGCCTGACTCTCCTCCGTCTGCCTCATCTCTGTGCCTGACTCTTCACTATCTGTCTCCTCTCTGTGCCAGACTCTTCACTGTCTGTCTCCTTTCTGTACCTGACTCTTCACTGCTCCTCTCTGTGCCTGACTCTTCACTGCCTGTCTCCTTTCTGTGTTTGACTATTCACTGCCTGTCTCCTCTCTGTGCCTGACTCTTCATTGTCTGTCTCCTCTCTTTCTGACACTTCACTGTCTGTCTACTCTATGTGCCTGACTCTTCACTGTCTGCCTCCTCTGTGTAGGAAGGTGGATATCTGACTATGGTTACCCCCAAACTGTTTGCCTGGTGTTTAGCTGGTTTTTGACTTAGTTGGCCTGGGATCCTGCTATTCAGGGCCCCAGGCTGATTGCTCTCTCCTTAAAATGGACTCCATGTACCTTAGGTGCATAACACAATTGGAATTGGTTCACCTTATAGGCCCCTGTAACAGTGTACCATAGGTACCCAGGGCATAGGTGTAGCCAAGGCCTACCAGGGGCTGCAGCATGTATTGTGCCACCCCTGGCCTGGCCTCCATATTTGACACAACTGGCTGATCACTCAGCTGGGGTAAGTTGGTGTAATCACCTCTTACTTAGGTACAGTATGCCTGTGCCTAACCCTAAACTGGACACATATGTTCCTATCAGCCACTCCTATGGAAGGCCTCATCAATCCTGGAGGCAGAGTGCTTGGAAATATGTGAGATGGTGCTCTAGCATGAGCTGAGCCTGTCTGCAGCTGTCGGGAACCACTCCCTAAGCTGTTCCGGGATATTGACATACCATATACTCTTAAGTGCATTATAATCCTCGCGGTTAAATGCTATCTTTGGTTTGGCTTTATCAAAACATGTCGAGTAAGGTGTCATACGAATTGGAATACTATCCCCTCGCCAATTCTGGCGACGGGGATAGCATTCCACCTTTCTAGAGGGACACGACATGTGTGTAGCCTTAACCCCGGTTAAAGTTAAACAGAGCCTCAGCATCACAAAATGGATGCTGCCACCACAGACACATGTCTGACCTCCTGCTGCTGGGAGTCCTTCCAGTGAGGAGGGCCTGGACAAAGGGTTTCCTGCCTGGGGAGGTGCGAGCACCACCCCAGACAGGGTTTTGTGTATTGGGTAGGACAGGGCTGAATAGATTGAGACATGCCTGGGGCACACAAGGTGTCCCTGTGCATAAGCCAGCCCAAACCGGTTCTGGGGCTTTCCAGCCCCAGTCCTGGCGAGGAGCTGGACAAAGGAGAGGGGGTGTAACCACCCCCCTTCCTGGTCCCACCCATAGGGGAGGGACCTAGCAGGAGATCCACCCCTCAGATTGGAATAAGAGTGGGAGCAGAGCCATTGCACAGCAGATCATCCTGGAATCAACTTTAAACAAGAAGAAGACTGGACTTCGACATTCTGCTGCACAGAAGACTGAAGAGAATCTCCCTTGTGGCCTAGGAGGGGCCACCCTGTGAACACAGGCATCACCCAGCACCTCGACGTCTGCTTTGCCGCCGCCTCCCGCCGGAGCCCGAGTGCAGAGCCTGACAAGACACAGCTTCCCAGACTTCTCCCAGCCCGATCCACAGTCCCTGCAAAGAAGGGACCCGTGGAGGCACCGAGAGACGTGGGAGCGGCCATCTTGAAAGACCCCCGAGACGCTGACTGCGCAGCACCCGAGGCACCCTCGACTCTGTGCTTTGGGGTTTGAGAAGCCCCACAACCGAGCAGCATTTGCACCAAAGATCAGCCCTCAGGCATCTCCACAATCTGCGTGGGGCCCTTTTGCTTCTTGCCACTCGACTCGCCATCCCGGCCGCTTGTCACGTGGTCAGCGGCCATCTTGGCAACGAAACCTACAATTTACACTGTGGGTCTGGTTGCTCCAGACCTGCCCTCGCTCCTGTAGAAAGGAGTACCCGCTCTGACCTTGCTGGTCCGAGTAATAAGCCTTTTTTACTTTCCCCGTGGCTTGCATTAGCCAAGGCTTGTTTGCTTCAATCGAGTTGCCGACACCGCCATCAGCTAGAGCCTTCGAGGGACAGCTCGTGATCGACTCCTGGACGTCCTTGACCTCTTCGTGTTCACGTGGCTGCAGAGAGAAGCAACACCTCATCACCTGTTTGCACCCGACTTTGCCTGGTTCCAATCTGGTTCCACGGTGGTCACTGGTCAGTGACTTTGAACATTGTCCCCTCTGCTTTCAGGTCTTCACCACTTCAGATCCACCCTTGGATCCACCGGACACTTCTCCTTCACATCGCCTGCAGCATCTTCAGCTTCAAGCGCCAAGAACCTGCGTGTCAAAACCCAACGCCACTTCGACCCTGTGCACCCACTTCCTGTGGGTGAGGTAACATTGCAAAGCCGGTGTCCCTACACTGGTACACACCTCTAGGGTCTGTGTCTTAAGTTTTGTTCCTCTAGGTTCAGCGGAAGTGCCCTTAAACTAACTTTGTACTTTTTACACACCATAGACTTTGCATTGCAAAGTGCGTGCACTTTGAACACTGCACCCGAGTCCCGTGGGCCTTTCCCGACTTAGTCATTGCCAGTCTCGAATAGCTCCAGCGATTCCCAAGGCCCTAGGCCTCTTCACTTTCCTCCTGGTATCTCTTATACCACTTTCTTAGTATATGGTTTAGGTGGCCCCTAGGGCTCATCCATATTGTGCAACTTTTGTGTATTTTAAACTGTCTTGTGATTTTACGCTTGTGCTTCTGTGCTCATAAAGAGTCCAGGGGATTTTAATAGTTAATAAATCAATATATATTTTCAATATATATCTGTGTGGTGTCCCTTTCATTTGGTATTCAAGGGGGTTGTGTATGGTATAACAGCTGGCTTCACATGCCTTTCAGAGTTTAGCCTAAGACTGCTTTGTCCACGTTACCACTAGGATAACTGGTCTACAAGGTTGAATTACAACCATCATCATAAGGGTTGCTTGGCATGGTACAAAGTGATCACTAGAATTAGTGAGCATTATATACCAGGCCAACTTCTCACATTGGTGAGCAGCGGATTGGGATCTGAGCTTGCTGTTGTTTTACAATTGCAATCTTTGAGATTATCATTTGAAAGATCATACAGGTACCTGCTAGGTACATATAAAACAAGACTAGTATACTTAAGTTCTACTGAACTTAGTTGTTGTAGAGCAAAGGGAGTAGCACACCCTAGCTACAACTACTAGATAGGTTTAGTAGGTAAACACCAGTGTAGGTAGATTGCAACACATCCACCCACACTAGAGCAATGTCTGGAGCAGAGGGGTCCAGTGGACTTACTCCTGTTGAGAGTGACCCTCCAAGGGCACCATCCAAATTTGCTATTTTTTCCTTTAAGGAATTAAGACAGCTTTGTGTCTTAAGGGGTCTGAAGACAGGGCCTTCCCCTACTACAGACCACCTAAGAGAGCTCTTAGACCAGTCTGAGACTCTAAAGCCCTCTAAAGCAAACCCCACAGGGACTGCTGAAGGAGGCCATCCTTCAGAGGATGACACTGTAGACACCCCTGCCCCTATCATCCTGGTATATGAGGAAGCCTCCACCACTGGAGCTCCTCAGGTAGATGAAGAGGAAGAGGAGGAGGTGGAAAGCAGTGAGTCAGATGATGACAGAAATAGTCAGGTGCTGGTCAGTAGACTGAACCAGGCTAACTTAAGCTTACTTGGGAATGAATCAGGTAACAACCCATTCAGACCCCCAGGTGGACTTAACCAGAAGTCTAGGAGGAGAAGGACTCACTCAGGTGACTCTGACAACTCCCATGCTTCTAGAGGCTCTCATGGTCACTCCAGAAGGGGGATGACTAGCCCTCAGAGAAGGGAACATGAGGCCAAATTGAGAGAATCTCAAATTAGAGAGGCTGAATTGAGAGTCCAGAGACAAGAGTTAGAAATTGCCCTGGCCCAAGAGAAACTTGCTAGAGCAAGACAGCCTAGAGAGAGTGGATTAGGATCCACTGGTGGCAGCAATATCCAGAAGGATAAAGACAGGTCCTTTGATACAAGAAACCTGAGTAAGATTGTGCCCCCCTACAAAGCTGGGGATGATATCCACAAATGGATGACTGCACTTGAGAGAGCCTGCATGGTACAGCAGATCCCTCAGGAGCAGTGGGCAGCAATCTTGTGGCTCTCCTTTGAAGGTAGAGGCAGAGACAGACTCCTCACAGTTAGTGATGGGGATTCTAGAAACTACATGGTCCTGAAGAGTGCTCTGATTGATGGGTTAGGCTTAACCACTGAACAGTACAGGTTAATGTTCAGAGATACCCAGAAGACACAGACTCAGGACTGGTCTGAATTTGTTGAGTGTGCCACTAAGGCTCTGGAGGGCTGGTTGCTGGGAAGTAAGGTTACTGACTATACAGGATTGTATAATTTAATTATGAGAGAGCAAATCTTAAGTAATTGTCAAAATCAGCTTCTACATCAGCACCTGGTTGACTCTGATCTGACCTCCCCACAAGAATTGGGTAGGAGGGCAGACAAATGGGTCAGAACCAGGATCAGGCCTAAGAATCAAGGTGGTGACCAAAAGAAAGAGACTACCAAGCCTCAAGAGAAGGGTGGGGATAAAAGTAAGGAAAAGACTTCCCCAGGGCCCCAAAACTCCAAGAATGGGGGTGGGTCCCAAGACACTTCTACAACCCAGAAAAAGCCTTATTGTCATACCTGTAAACAGGTGGGGCATTACAAAACAGATAGCTGTTGTCCCAAGAATGGCAATAAAGAGAATATACCTCCAGGTAAGGCTCCAACACCTCCTGTCACTGTTAGCAGTGGTCCCCCAGGTGGTGGGAGCACCCCCAAGAATTTGGGTGGGTTTACTTTTGGAGGACAGGTGGACTCTGGCCTATCCAGGTCCCCTAACTCAGATACTCTTGTCTATGAGACTGGCATGGGGTTTGCCAATTTCACTGCTTGCCCAAACACTTTGAGCAAGTATAGACAGGAGCCCCTCATCAATGGTTTGAAAGTTGAGGCCTTCAGAGACACAGGGGCTAGCATCACCATGGTGGCTGAATGTCTAGTCCCCTCAAGGCAACTTTTACCTGATGCCAGATATCAGGTGACAAACATTGATGGCATAGAAACCAATCATCCCATGGCAGTAGTCAATCTTAGCTGGGGAGGTGTCACTGGCCCTAAGAGAGTGGCAGTGTCAGCCAACTTGCCTGTAGATTGCCTACTGGGTAATGATTTGGAAATCTCAGCCTGGGCTGAGGTTGAACAGCAAACCCATTCTAGAATGGTAAATCTCCATGGAAAGGTTAGTGGGGCTGTAATGGCTACAGCCCCAATTCAAGATGTCCTTCCTGAAAAGGTTGGGAGGGCTGAGCAAACCTCAGCCCCATCTTTAGATAACTTCCCTCCTGGAAAAAGTAGCAGGGCTGTACTAGTAACAGCCCATACCCAAACTGAGTCTCCTCCTGAAAAGGTTGGTGGGGCTGTGATGGCCACAGCCCAAACTCAAACTGATACATGGGTAGTGAAGCCTGAAATGGTGGATCACTCCACCCAAACAGAGAGCATTGAGGAGGAAGAGAAATCTCCCTCCCACCAGACTTTAGGAAAGGATCAGCCTCCTCAGGGAACTGATCTTACCCCTGATGAAGGAACTGTCCCAGAGGTTGTTAGGCCTGGCCTAACAGAGCCTCTGATGGCAGTGGACCCTTCTGAGGTGGGACCCAGTCTGGAGCAGGTAACCTGCCCCTCTCTACCTTGCCTTACTCAGCCCAGGGCTGCAGAGGACAAGAAGGACAGTGAGACCCAAAGGGCCCCCTGTCAAATAAAGCACCCCCATCAACAGATTAGGGGCACCGAAACTAGTAGCCCTAGTGAGGTGCAAACTTTAAAAACTCCTGAGGGATCCCCCTTAAAAGTAGTTAGGGACCTCCCCCAGATGGATATTGTTGGGCACAGCCAAACCTGGGACCCTAAGGGCCCAAACCTGAACTGTCCCTCCGGTAAGCCAAACAGAGGGACTCAGCCTCCAGCTTTAGGTAGCCAGAGGTTGACCCTGAGAGCACAGTGCAACTCAGTCAAAGAAAGAAAGGCACACATGGTGGAGAGTGATTGGAGGAAGCTGAGCCCTACAGAGGAAACTCACTTCAGTACTCCATCTCAACACCAGCCTTTGACTTTGCAAAGACACACCACAGGTAGAGATTCCCTATGGTGGAGACCCTCAGATACCCTTAGGGTGAGGGATTGCTTAGTGGACCATGAGACAGGGGGTTACCAAGCCAGAGCTGGTACTTCCTTATATGGCCACTTAGGCAATATAGGCTTACCTGGTCAAGGATAGCCTTATCTCCTTTCGTTTGGGGGGGGGTTATGTAGGAAGGTGGATATCTGACTATGGTTACCCCCAAACTTTTTGCCTGGTGTTTAGCTGGTTTTTGACTTAGTTGGCCTGGGATCCTGCTATTCAGGGCCCCAGGCTGATTGCTCTCTCCTTAAAATGGACTCCATGTACCTTAGGTGCATAACACAATTGGAATTGGTTCACCTTATAGGCCCCTGTAACAGTGTACCATAGGTACCCAGGGCATAGGTGTAGCCAAGGCCTACCAGGGGCTGCAGCATGTATTGTGCCACCCCTGGCCTGGCCTCCATATTTGACACAACTGGCTGATCACTCAGCTGGGGTAAGTTGGTGTAATCACCTCTTACTTAGGTACAGTATGCCTGTGCCTAACCCTAAACTGGACACATATGTTCCTATCAGCCACTCCTATGGAAGGCCTCATCAATCCTGGAGGCAGAGTGCTTGGAAATATGTGAGATGGTGCTCTAGCATGAGCTGAGCCTGTCTGCAGCTGTCGGGAACCACTCCCTAAGCTGTTCCGGGATATTGCCATACCATATACTCTTAAGTGCATTATAATCCTCGCGGTTAAATGCTATCTTTGGTTTGGCTTTATCAAAACATGTCGAGTAAGGTGTCATACGAATTGGAATACTATCCCCTCGCCAATTCTGGCGACGGGGATAGCATTCCACCTTTCTAGAGGGACACGACATGTGTGTAGCCTTAACCCCGGTTAAAGTTAAACAGAGCCTCAGCATCACAAAATGGATGCTGCCACCACAGACACATGTCTGACCTCCTGCTGCTGGGAGTCCTTCCAGCGAGGAGGGCCTGGACAAAGGGTTTCCTGCCTGGGGAGGTGCGAGCACCACCCCAGACAGGGTTTTGTGTATTGGGTAGGACAGGGCTGAATAGATTGAGACATGCCTGGGGCACACAAGGTGTCCCTGTGCATAAGCCAGCCCAAACCGGTTCTGGGGCTTTCCAGCCCCAGTCCTGGCGAGGAGCTGGACAAAGGAGAGGGGGTGTAACCACCCCCCTTCCTGGTCCCACCCATAGGGGAGGGACCTAGCAGGAGATCCACCCCTCAGATTGGAATAAGAGTGGGAGCAGAGCCATTGCACAGCAGATCATCCTGGAATCCACTTTAAACAAGAAGAAGACTGGACTTCGACATTCTGCTGCACAGAAGACTGAAGAGAATCTCCCTTGTGGCCTAGGAGGGGCCACCCTGTGAACACAGGCATCACCCAGCACCTCGACGTCTGCTTTGCCGCCGCCTCCCGCCGGAGCCCGAGTGCAGAGCCTGACAAGACACAGCTTCCCAGACTTCTCTCAGCCCGATCCACAGTCCCTGCAAAGAAGGGACCCGTGGAGGCACCGAGAGACGTGGGAGCGGCCATCTTGAAAGACCCCCGAGACGCTGACTGCGCAGCACCCGAGGCACCCTCGACTCTGTGCTTTGGGGTTTGAGAAGCCCCACAACCGAGCAGCATTTGCACCAAAGATCAGCCCTCCAGCATCTCCACAATCTGCGTGGGGCCCTTTTGCTTCTTGCCACTCGACTCGCCATCCCGGCCGCTTGTCACGTGGTCAGCGGCCATCTTGGCAACGAAACCTACAATTTACACTGTGGGTCTGGTTGCTCCAGACCTGCCCTCGCTCCTGTAGAAAGGAGTACCCGCTCTGACCTTGCTGGTCCGAGTAATAAGCCTTTTTCACTTTCCCCATGGCTTGCATTAGCCAAGGCTTGTTTGCTTCAATCGAGTTGCCGACACCGCCATCAGCTAGAGCCTTCGAGGGACAGCTCGTGATCGACTCCTGGACGTCCTTGACCTCTTCGTGTTCACGTGGCTGCAGAGAGAAGCAACACCTCATCACCTGTTTGCACCCGACTTTGCCTGGTTCCAATCTGGTTCCACGGTGGTCACTGGTCAGTGACTTTGAACATTGTCCCCTCTGCTTTCAGGTCTTCACCACTTCAGATCCACCCTTGGATCCACCGGACACTTCTCCTTCACATCGCCTGCAGCATCTTCAGCTTCAAGCGCCAAGAACCTGCGTGTCAAAACCCAACGCCACTTCGACCCTGTGCACCCACTTCCTGTGGGTGAGGTAACATTGCAAAGCCGGTGTCCCTACACTGGTACACACCTCTAGGGTCTGTGTCTTAAGTTTTGTTCCTCTAGGTTCAGCGGAAGTGCCCTTAAACTAACTTTGTACTTTTTACACACCATAGACTTTGCATTGCAAAGTGCGTGCACTTTGAACACTGCACCCGAGTCCCGTGGGCCTTTCCCGACTTAGCCATTGCCAGTCTCGAATAGCTCCAGCGATTCCCAAGGCCCTAGGCCTCTTCACTTTCCTCCTGGTATCTCTTATACCACTTTCTTAGTATATGGTTTAGGTGGCCCCTAGGGCTCATCCATATTGTGCAACTTTTGTGTATTTTAAACTGTCTTGTGATTTTACGCTTGTGCTTCTGTGCTCATAAAGAGTCCAGGGGATTTTAATAGTTAATAAATCAATATATATTTTCAATATATATCTGTGTGGTGTCCCTTTCATTTGGTATTCAAGGGGGTTGTGTATGGTATAACAGCTGGCTTCACATGCCTTTCAGAGTTTAGCCTAAGACTGCTTTGTCCACGTTACCACTAGGATAACTGGTCTACAAGGTTGAATTACAACCATCATCATAAGGGTTGCTTGGCATGGTACAAAGTGATCACTAGAATTAGTGAGCATTATATACCAGGCCAACTTCTCACACTCAGTCCCTGACTCTTCAATGTCTTTCTCCTCTCTGTGCCTGACTCTTCACTGTCTCCTCTCTGTACCTGACTCTTCACTGCCTTTTCTCCTCTCTGTGTCTGACTCTTCACTGACTGTCTCATCTATGTGCCTAACTCTTCTCTGTCTGCCTCATCTCTGTGCCAGACTCTTCTCCGTCTGCCTCCTCTCTGTGCCTGACTCTTCTCTGTCTGCCTCATCTATGCGCCTTACTCTTCTCCGTCTGCCTCATCTCTGTGCTTAACTCTTCACCGTCTGCCTCATCTCAGTGAATGACTCTTCACTCCTTTTTGTGCCTGAATCTTCACTGCCTGTCTCCTCTCTGTACCTGACTCATCACTGTCTGTCTCCTCTCTTCGTGACTCTTCACTGTCTCCTATCTGAGGAAATATGAATTTTATGATCAATTGTGTCCCCTATCTTAGACCCCAACGGCTCATGTACGTGCTACAAGTACATGTATGTTCCCTCCACTTCCAGCTATGATGACGCAAATACATTTGCGTCCAACGTTAATATGTCCTCTTTCAGATCCACCATGAATGGGTCAGATATTCCGTTCCTAAGTGTGCCTTGCCAACGTCTTTACATGGTGCACTTTCATGTATTTCTAGCTCTAGCGAGTTAGGCCCTGAATTCTGCCATCGAGCCTTTTCTTGCCTTCTGCCTCTGAATGCTCCAGCCTGGCCCTGCATCTGTATCCATGACCTTTGTCTTACTCCCTGCGCGGCTAACGGTGCCTGGCTCGGCCTGTTGCCTGCCAAGACTGTATTCAGCCTTCAAGTTATCTGCTCCGATCCTCGAAAAATACATTCCTGTCTAGTAGTTTAGGTAAACATCCTCCCAGCTGCAGAGCAAAGGGCCCGGCCTCACTGTCTCCGTGCAAGTAATTCATAGCTCCTGTTACCATGGTAGGCCTATGCCCCCTCGCATCTCATGCAGACACGTAGACGCATATGCACGCACTAGCAGTCAGTATAGAATAGCCTCTGCCCGAGAGACCTTTCCTTCCAGATAATACAGTTCCTTAAACACAAGATATTAGATACGATTTGGGATTAGGTTGATCTGACATCCCAGACTTCTGTCTCCTCATGTAGGGCTAAATGTCAAGTCCCCTTCACCCTCCAGTTACACGTCAATCACACGTCATGCTGCTGCACGCGCATCTCTGCCATATATTTCTGCTGACACTGCAGGATTCTCTTATGGATCCACCCACTTGTGATACCTCATAATGACGTTTCTAGTACATGCCCTCATGCACGCCTATTGTAACGCCTTTTTCATTACGTATGTGTATTCTTATCTCTCCTCTCAGCTGTTACGCCTTCTGCATCTGCCTTTACTGTAATGCATTGACTATATATATGATAATCTGTCAATAAAGTATTGTCTATCCCTTCCCGAACCTTTGTGGTGACGGAAGCCGATTGCCTGGTTCGAACCAATTCCTTTTTAAGGAATAAAACCCCTTTTAAAACCTCAAATACCACGGATTCTGCCTCTTATTTTTGACTGAGTTATTCTTATTGAACTTTACCGCATAAATTAAGTATAGGTAATTTAAATTTACCACAATCTCAGCCTGACTCTTCACTGCCTGTCTTCCTCATCTTTGCCTGACTCTTCACTGTCTGTCTCCCTCCTCTTTGCCTGACTCTTCACTGGCTACCTCACCAGTGTGCCTGACACTTCACAGTCGGTTTCCTCTCTGTGCCTGACTCGTCACTGTCTGCGTCTGACTCTTCACTGTCTGCGTCTGACTCTTCACTGTCTGCAACCGACTCTTCACTGTCTGTCTGACTCTTCACTGTCTGCGTCCGACTCTTCACTGTCTGTGTCTGACTCTCCAATGTCTTTCTCCTCTGTGCCTGAATCTCCACTGACTGTCTTCTCTCTGTGCCTGATTATTCACTGTCTGTCTCCTCCATGTGCCTGACTCTTCACCTGATTCTTCTCTGTCTGTCTCCTCTCTGTGCCTGACTCTTTACCTGACTCTACACTGTCTGTCTCCTCTGTGTGCCTGACTCTTCCCTGTCTGCCTCATCTCTGTGCCTGACCCTTCACTGCCTGTCTTCTCTCTGTGCCTGACCCTTCACTGCCTGTCTCCTCTCTGTGCCTGAATCTTTGCTGTCTGTCTGCCTCATCTCTGTGCCTGAATCTTCACTGTCTGTCCGCCTCATCTCTGTGCCTGACCCTTCACTGCCTGTCTTCTCTCTGTGCCTGACTCTTCACTGCCTGTCTCCTCTCTGTGCCTGAATCTTTGCTGTCTGTCTGCCTCATCTCTGTGCCTGAATCTCCACTGTCTGTCTCCTCTCTGTGCCTGACTCTTCACTGACTGTCTCCCTCCTCTTTGCCTGACTTCACTGGCTGCCTCAACTTTGTGCCTGACTCTTCACTCTCTGTCTCCTCTCTGTGCCTGACTCTTCACTGTCTGCGTCCGAGTCTTCAATGTCTGTCTCGTCTGTGCCTGAATCTCTACTGTATGTCTCTTCTCTGTGCCTGACTCTTCACTGTCTGTCTCCTCTCTGTGCTGATTCTTCACTTTCTGGCTCCTCTCTGTGCCTGACTCTTCACTGTCTGTCTCCTCTCTGTGCTGATTCTTCACTGTCTGTCTCCTCTCTGTGCCTGACTCTTCACTGACTGTCTCATCTCTGTGCCTAACTCTTCTCCGTCTGTCTCATCTCTGTGCCTGTTTCTTCTCTGTCTGCCTCATCTCTGTGCCTGTCTCTTCTCTGTCTGCCTCATCTTTGTGCCTGACTCTTCTCAGTCTGCCTCATCTCTGTGCCTGACTCTTCACCGTCTGCCTCATCTCTGTGAATGACTCTTCACTCCTTTTTGTGCCTGACTCTTCACTGCCTGTCTCCTCTCTGTAACTGACTCATCACTGTCTGTCTCCTCTCTTCCTGACTCTTCACTGTCTCCTCTCTCTGCCTGACTCTTCACTGCCTGTCTTCCTCATCTTTGCCTGACTCTTCACTGTCTGTCTCCCTCCTCTTTGCCTGACTCTTCACTGGCTGCCTCACCTCAGTGCCTGACTCTTCACAGTCTGTTTCCTCTCTGTGCCTGACTCTTCACTGTCTGTGTCCGACTCTTCAATGTCTGTGTCTGACTCTCCGCTGTCTGTCTCCTCTGTGCCTGAATCTCCACTGACTGTCTTCTCTCTGTGCCTGATTATTCACTGTCTGTCTTCTCCCTGTGCCTGACTCTTCAACTGACTCTTCCCTGTCTGTCTCCTCTCTGTGCCTGATTTTTCATCTGACTCTTCACAGTCTGTCTCCTCTCTTCCTGACTCTTCACTGTCTGTCTCCTCTGTGTGCCTGACTCTTCCCTCTCTGCCTCATCTCTGTGCCTGACCCTTCACTACCTGTCTTCTCTCTGTGCCTGACTCTTCACTGCCTGTCTCCTCTCTGTGCCTGAATCTTTGCTGTCTGTCTGCCTCATCTCTGTGCCTGAATCTTCACTGTATGTCTACCTCATCTCTGTGCCTGACCCTTCACTGCTGGTCTCCTTTCTGTGCCTGAATCTCTACTGTCTGTCTCCTCTCTGTGCATGATTCTACACTGGCTGTCTCCTCTCTGTGCCTGACTCTTCACCTGACTCTTTACTGTCTGTCTTCTCTCTGTGCCTGACTCTTCAACGTCTGTCTCCTCTCTGTGCCCAACTCTTCACTGTCTGCGTCCGACTCTTCACTGTCTGTCTGACTCTTCACTGTCTGCGTCCAACTCTTCACTGTCTATCTGACTCTTCACTGTCTGCGTCCGACTCTTCACTGCCTGTCTCCTCTCTGTGCCTGACTCTTCACTGCCTGTCTCCTCTCTCTGTCTGACTCTTTACTGCCTAGCTTCCTCATCTTTACTTGACTCTTCACTGCCTGTCTCCTCTCTGTGCCCGACTTCACTGGCTGCCTCAACTCTGTGCCTGACACTTCACTGTCTGCGTCCGCCTCTTCACTGTCTGTCTGACTCTTCACTGTCTGCGTCCGACTCTTCATTGTCTGCGTCCGATTTTTCACTGTCTGACTCTTCACTGTCTGTCTCCTCTGTTCCTGACTCTTCTCTGTCTGCCTCATCTCTGTGCCTGACTCTTCTCCGTCTGCCTCATCTCTGTGCCTGACTCTTCACTATCTGTCTCCTCTCTGTACCATGTCTCTTCACTGCTCCTCTCTGCGCCTGACTCTTCACTGCCTGTCTCCTCTCTGTGCCTGACTCTTCACTGTCTGTCTCCTCTCTTTCTGACTCTTCACTGTCTGTCTCCTCTATGTGCCTGACTCTTCACTGTCTGCCTCCTCTGTCCCTGACTCTTCAATGTCTTTCTCCTCTCTGTGCCTGACTCTTCACCTGACTCTTCACTGTCTCCTCTCTGTACCTGACTCTTCACTGCCTTTTCTCTTCTCTGTGCCTGACTCTTCACTGACTATCTCATCTCTGTGCCCAACTCTTCTCTGTCTGCCTCATCTCTGTGCCAGACTCTTCTCCGTCTGCCTCATCTCTGTGCCTGACTCTTCTCTGTCTGCCTCCTCTCTTCGTGACTCTTCACTGTCTCCTATCTCTGCCTGACTCTTCACTGCCTGTCTTCCTCATCTTTGCCTGACTCTTCACTGTCTGTCTCCCTCCTCTTTGCCTGACTCTTCACTGGCTGCCTCACCTCTGTGCCTGACTCTTCACAGTCTGTTTCCTCTCTGTGCCTGACTCGTCACTGCGTCTGACTCTTCACTGTCTGCGTCTGACTCTTCACTGTCTGCGTCTGACTCTTCACTGTCTGCAACAGACTCTTCACTGTCTGTCTGACTCTTCACTGTCTGCGTCCGACTCTTCATTGTCTGTGTCTGACTCTCCACTGTCTGTCTTCTCTGTGCCTGAATCTCCACTGACTGTCTTCTCTCTGTGCCTGATTATTCACTGTCTGTCTCCTCTCTGTGCCTGACTCTTTACCTGACTCTACACTGTCTGTCTCCTCTGTGTGCCTGACTCTTCCCTGTCTGCCTCATCTCTGTGCCTGACCCTGCACTGCCTGTCTTCTCTCTGTGCCTGACCCTGCACTGCCTGTCTTCTCTCTGTGCCTGACTCTTCACTGCCTGTCTCCTCTCTGTGCCTGAATCTTTGCTGTCTGTCTGCCTCATCTCTGTGCCTGAATCTTCACTGTCTGTCCGCCTCATCTCTGTGCCTGACCCTTCACTGCCGGTCTCCGCTCTGTGCCTGAATCTTCACTGACTGTCTCCCTCCTCTTTGCCTGACTTCACTGGATGCCTCAACTTTGTGCCTGACTCTTCACGCTCTGTCTCCTCTCTGTGCCTGACTCTTCACTGTCTGCGTCCGATTCTTCACTGTCTGTCTGACTCTTCACTGTCTGCGTCCGAGTATTCAATGTCTGTCTCGTCTGTGCCTGAATCTCCACTGTCTGCCTTCTCTCTGTGCCTGACTCTTTACTGTCTGTCTCCTCTCTGTGCCTGACTCTTCACTGACTGTCTCATCTCTGTGCCTAACTCTTCTCTGTTTGCCTCATCTCTGTGCCTGACTCTTCTCCGTCTGTCTCATATCTGTGCCTGACTGTTCTCTGTCTGCCTCATCTCTGTGCCTGACTCTTCTCCGTCTGCCTCATCTCTGTGCCAGACTCTTCCCTGTCTGCCTCATCTCTGTGAATGACTCTTCACTTCTTTTTGTGCCTGACTCTTCACTGCCTGTCTCCTCTCTGTACCTGACTCATCACTGTCTGTCTCCTCTCTCCCTGACTCTTCACTGTCTCCTCTCTCTGCCTGACTCTTCACTGCCTCTCTTCCTCGTCTTTGCCTGACTCTTCACTGTCTGTCTCCCTCCTCTTTGCCTGACTCTTCACTGGCCGCCTCACCTCTGTGCCTGACTCTTCACTGTCTGTCTCCTCTGTGCCTGACTCTTCTCTGTCTGCCTCATCTCTGTGCCTGACTCTTCTCCGTCTGCCTCATCTCTGTGCCTGACTCTTCACTATCTGTCTCCTCTCTGTACCTGACTCTTCACTGCTCCTCTCTGCGCCTGACTCTTCACTGCCTGTCTCCTCTCTGTGCCTGACTCTTCACTGTCTGTCTCCTCTCTTTCTGACTCTTCACTGTCTGTCTCCTCTATGTGCCTGATTCTTCACTGTCTGCCTCCTCTGTCCCTGACTCTTCAATGTCTTTCTCCTCTCTGTGCCTGACTCTTCACCTGACTCTTCACTGTCTCCTCTCTGTACCTGACTCTTCACTGCCTTTTCTCCTCTCTGTGCCTGACTCTTCACTGACTGTCTCATCTCTGTGCCTAACTCTTCTCTGTCTGCCTCATCACTGTGCCAGACTCTTCTCCGTCTGCCTCATCTCTGTGCCTGACTCTTCTCTGTCTGCCTCATCTGTGTGCCTTACTCTTCTCCGCCTGCCTCATCTCTGTGCTTAACTCTTCACCGTCTGCCTCATCTCAGTGAATGACTCTTCACTCCTTTTTGTGCCTGAATCTTCACTGCCTGTCTCCTCTCTGTACCTGACTCATCAATGTCTGTCTCCTCTCTTCCTGACTCTTCACTGTCTCCTCTCTCTGCCTGACTCTTCACTGCCTGTCTTCCTCGTCTTTGCCTGACTCTTCACTGTCTGTCTCCCTCCTCTTTGCCTGACTCTTCACTGGCCCCCTCCTCTCTGTGCCTGCTTCTTCACGGTCTGTCTCCTCTCTCTGCCTGACTTTTCACCTGACTCTTCATTGTCTGTCTCCTCTCTTTCTCACTCTTCTCTGTCTGTCTCCTCTCTGTGCCTGACCCTTCACCTGACTCTACACTGTCTGTCTCCTCTGTGTGCCTGACTCTTCCCTGTCTGCCTCATCCCTGTGCCTGACCCTTCACTGCCTGTCTTCTCTCTGTGCCTGACTCTTCACTGCCTGTCTCCTCTCTGTGCCTGAATCTTTGCTGTCTGTCTGCCTCATCTCTGTGCCTGAATCTTCACTGTCTGTCCACCTCATCTCTGTGCCTGACCCTTCACTGCCGGTCTCCTCTCTGTGCCTGATTCTACAGTCTGTCTTCTCTCAGTGCCTGACTCTTCACCTGACTTTTCACTGTCTGTCTCCTCTCTGTGCCTGACTCTTCACTGCCTGTCTCCTCTCTGTGCCTGACTCTTCACTACCTGTCTCCTCTCTGTGCCTGACTCTTCACTGTCTGTCTCCTCTCTGTGCCTGACTCTTCCCCTGACTCTTTACTGTCTGTCTCCTCTCTGTGCCTGCTTCTTCACGGTCTGTCTCCTCTCTCTGCCTGACTTTTCACCTGACTCTTCACTGTCTGTCTTCTCTCTGTGCCTGACTCTTCACTGTCTCCTCTCTGTGCCTGACTCTTCACTGCCTGTCTCCTCTCTGTGCCTGAGCCTTCACTGCCTGTTTCCTCTCTGTGCCTGACTCTTCACTGCCTGTCTTCCTCATCTTTACTTGACTCTTCACTGTCTGTCTCCCTCCTCTTTGCCTGACTTCAGTGGCTGCCTCAAATCTGTGCCTGACTCTTCATTGTCTGTCTCCTCCCTGTGCCTGACTCTTCACTGTCTGTGTCCGACTCTTCAGTGTCTATGTCTGACTCTTCACTGCCTGTCTCCTCTCTGTGCCTGAATCTCCACTGTCTGTCTCCTCTCTGTGCCTGACTCTTCAATGTCTGTCTCCGCTCTGTGCCTGACTTTTTACCTGACTCTTTACTGTCTGTCTCCTCTCTGTGCCTAACTCTTCACTGACTGTCTCATCTCTGTGCCTAACTCTTCTCTGTCTGCCTCATCTCTGTGCCAGACTCTTCACCGTCTGCCTCATCTCTGTGAATGACTCTTTACTTCTTGTTGTGCCTGACTCTTCACTGCCTGTCTCCTCTCTGTACCTGACTCATCACTGTCTGTCTCCTCTCTTCCTGACTCTTCACTGTCTCCTCTCTCTGCCTGACTCTTCACTGCCTTTCTTCCTCGTCTTTGCCTGACTCTTCACTGTCTGTCTCCCTCCTCTTTGCCTGACTCTTCACTGTCTGTCTCCCTCCTCTTTGCCTGACTCTTCACTGGCTGCCTCAACTCTGTGCCTGACTCTTCACTGTCTGTCTCCTCTCTGTGCCTGACTCTTCACTGTCTGTCTCCCTCCTCTTTGCCTGACTCTTCACTGGCCCCCTCACCTCTGTGCCTGACTCTTCACAGTCTGTTTCCTCTCTGTGTCTGACTCGTCACTGTCTGCGTCGGACTCTTCACTGTCTGCGTCGGACTCTTCACTGTCTGCGTCTGACTCTTCACTGTCTGCATCCGACTCTTCACTGCCTGTCTCCTCTCTGTGCCTGACTCTTCACTGCCTGTCTCCTCTCTTCCTGACTCTTCACTGTCTGTCTTCTCTATGTGCCTGACTCTTCACTGTCTGTCTCCTCTCTGTGCCTGACTCTTCACTGCCTGTCTCCTCTTTGTGCCTGACTCTTCACTGTCTGTCTCCTCTCTTCCTGACTCTTCACTGCCTGTCTCCTCTCTGTGCCTGACTTCACTGGCTGCCTCAACTCTGTGCCTGACACTTCACTGTCTGCGTCCGCCTCTTCACTGTCTGTCTGACTCTTCACTGTCTGCGTCCGACTCTTCATTGTCTGCGTTCGACTCTTCACTGTCTGTCTGACTCTTCACTGTCTGTCTCCTCTGTGCCTGACTCTTCTCTGTCTGCCTCATCTCTGTGCCTGACTCTTCTCCGTCTGCCTCATCTCTGTGCCTGACTCTTCACTATCTGTCTCCTCTCTGTACCTGACTCTTCACTGCTCCTCTCTGCGCCTGACTCTTCACTGCCTGTCTCCTCTCTGTGCCTGACTCTTCACTGTCTGTCTCCTCTCTTTTTGACTCTTCACTGTCTGTCTCCTCTATGTGCCTGATTCTTCACTGTCTGCCTCCTCTGTACCTGACTCTTCAATGTCTTTCTCCTCTCTGTGCCTGACTCTTCACCTGACTCTTCACTGTCTCCTCTCTGCACCTGACTCTTCACTGCCTTTTCTCCTCTCTGTGCCTGACTCTTCACTGACTGTCTCATCTCTGTGCCTAACTCTTCTCTGTCTGTCTCATCACTATGCCAGACTCTTCTCTGTCTGCCTCATCTCTGTGCCTGACTCTGTCTGCCTCATCTGTGTGCCTTACTCTTCTCCGTCTGCCTCATCTCTGTGCTTAACTCTTCACCGTCTGCCTCATCTCAGTGAATGACTCTTCACTCCTTTTTGTGCCTGAATCTTCACTGCCTGTCTCCTCTCTGTGCCTGACTCATCACTGTCTGTCTCCTCTCTTCCTGACTCTTCACGGTCTCCTCTCTCTGCCTGACTCTTCACTGCCTGTCTTCCTCGTCTTTGCCTGACTCTTCACTGTCTGTCTCCCTCCTCTTTGCCTGACTCTTCACTGGCCCCCTCACCTCTGTGCCTGACTCTTCACAGTCTGTTTCCTCTCTGTGTCTGACTCGTCACTGTCTGCGTCGGACTCTTCACTGTCTGCGTCGGACTCTTCACTGTCTGCGTCTGACTCTTCACTGTCTGCGACCGACTCTTCACTGTCTGTCTCCTCTGTGCCTGAATCTCCACTGACTGTCTTCTCTCTGTGCCTGATTATTCAATGTCTGTCTCCTCCCTGTGCCTGACTCTTCACCTGGCTCTTCCATGTCTGTCTCCTCTCTGTGCCTGACTCTTCACCTGACTCTTCACTGTCTGTCTCCTCTCATTGCCTGACTCTTCACTGTCTGTCTCCTCTCTTCCTGACTCTTCACTGTCTGTCTCCTCTGTGTGCCTGACTCTTCCCTGTCTGCCTCATCTCTGCGCCTGACCCTTCACTGCCTGTCTACTCTCTATGCCTGACTCTTCCGTGCCTGTCTCCTCTCTGTGCCTGAATCTTTGCTGTCTGTCTGCCTCATCTCTGTGCCTGACCCTTCACTGCCGGTCTCCTCTATGTGCCTGAATCTCCACTGTCTGTCTCCTCTATGTGCCTGATTATTCACTGTCTGTCTCCTCTCTGTGCCTGACTCTTCACTGACTGTCTCATCTCTGTGCCAAACTCTTCTCTGTCTGCCTCATATCTGTGCCTGACTCTTCTCCGTCTGTCTCATATCTGTGCCTGACTCTTCTCTGTCTGCCTCATCTCTGTGCCTGACTCTTCTCCGTCTGCCTCATCTCTGTGCCAGACTCTTCCCCGTCTGCCTCATCTCTGTGAATGACTCTTCACTTCTTTTTGTGCCTGACTCTTCACTGCCTGTCTCCCCTCTGTACCTGACTCATCACTGTCTGTCTCCTCTCTTCCTGACTCTTCACTGTCTTCTCTCTCTGCCTGACTCTTCACTGCCTGTCTTCCTCGTCTTTGCCTGACTCTTCACTGTCTGTCTCTGTCCTCTTTGCCTGACTCTTCACTGGCCGCCTCACCTCTGTGCCTGACTCTTCACTGCCTGTCTCCTCTCTGTGCCTGACTCTTCACTACCTGTCTCCTCTCTGTGCCTGACTCTTCACTGTCTGTCTCCTCTCTGTGCCTGACTCTTCACCTGACTCTTTACTGTCTGTCTCCTCTCTGTGCCTGCTTCTTCACGGTCTGTCTCCTCTCTCTGCCTGACTTTTCACCTGACTCTTCACTGTCTGTCTCCTCTCTTTCTGACTCTTCACTGTCTGTCTACTCTATGTGCCTGACTCTTCACTGTCTGCCTCCTCTGTCCCTGACTCTTCAATGTCTTTCTCCTCCCTGTGCCTGACTCTTCACCTGACTCTTCCCTGTCTGTCTCCTCTCTGTGCCTGACTCTTCACCTGACTCTTCACTGTCTGTCTCCTCTCATTGCCTGACTCTTCACTGTCTGTCTCCTCTCTTCCTGACTCTTCACTGTCTGTCTCCTCTGTGTGCCTGACTCTTCCCTGTCTGCCTCATCTCTGCGCCTGACCCTTCACTGCCTGTCTACTCTCTGTGCCTGCTTCTTCACGGTCTGTCTCCTCTCTCTGCCTGACTTTTCACCTGACTCTTCACTGTCTGTCTCCTCTCTTTCTGACTCTTCACTGTCTGTCTACTCTCCGTGCCTGACTCGTCACTGTCTGCGTCTGACTCTTCACTGTCTGCGTCTGACTCTTCACTGTCTGCCTCTGACTCTTCACTGTCTGAAATCAACTCTTCACTGTCTGTCTGACTCTTCACTGTCTGTGTCCGACTCTTCACTGTCTGTGTCTGACTCTCCACTGTCTGTCTCCTCTGTGCCTGAATCTCCACTGACTGTCTTCTCTCTGTGCCTGATTATGCACTGTCTGTCTCCTCCCTGTGCCTGACTCTTCACCTGACTCTTCTCTGTCTGTCTCCTCTCTGTGCCTGACTCTTCACCTGACTTCACACTGTCTGTCTCCTCTGTGTGCCTGACTCTTCCCTGTCTGCCTCATCTCTGTGCCTGACCCTTCACTGCCTGTCTTCTCTCTGTGCCTGACTCTTCACTGCCTGTCTCCTCTCTGTGCCTGAATCTTTGCTGTCTGTCTGCCTCATCTCTGTGCCTGAATCTTCACTGTCTGTCCACCTCATCTCTGTGCCTGACCCTTCACTGCCGGTCTCCTCTCTGTGCCTGATTCTACAGTCTGTCTTCTCTCAGTGCCTGACTCTTCACCTGACTTTTCACTGTCTGTCTCCTCTCTGTGCCTGACTCTTCACTGCCTGTCTCCTCTCTGTGCCTGACTCTTCACTACCTGTCTCCTCCCTGTGCCTGACTCTTCACTGTCTGTCTCCTCTCTGTGCCTGACTCTTCACCTGACTCTTTACTGTCTGTCTCCTCTCTGTGCCTGCTTCTTCACGGTCTGTCTCCTCTCTCTGCCTGACTTTTCACCTGACTCTTCACTGTCTGTCTCCTCTCTGTGCCTGACTCTTCACTGTCTCCTCTCTGTGCCTGACTCTTCACTGCCTGTCTCCTCTCTGTGCCTGAGCCTTCATTGCCTGTTTCCTCTCTGTGCCTGACTCTTCACTGCCTGTCTTCCTCATCTTTACTTGACTCTTCACTGTCTGTCTCCCTCCTCTTTGCCTGACTTCAGTGGCTGCCTCAAATCTGTGCCTGACTCTTCATTGTCTGTCTCCTCTCTGTGCCTGACTCTTCACTGTCTGCGTCCGACTCTTCAGTGTCTGTGTCTGACTCTTCACTGCCTGTCTCCTCTCTGTGCCTGAATCTCCACTGTCTGTCTCCTCTCTGTGCCTGACTCTTCAATGTCTGTCTCCTCTCTGTGCCTGACTTTTTACCTGACTCTTTACTGTCTGTCTCCTCTCTGTGCCTGACTCTTCACTGACTGTCTCATCTCTGTGCCTAACTCTTCTCTGTCTGCCTCATCTCTGTGCCAGACTCTTCACCGTCTGCCTCATCTCTGTGAATGACTCTTTACTTCTTTTTGTGCCTGACTCTTCACTGCCTGTCTCCTCTCTGTACCTGACTCATCACTGTCTGTCTCCTCTCTTCCTGACTCTTCACTGTCTCCTCTCTCTGCCTGACTCTTCACTGCCTTTCTTCCTCGTCTTTGCCTGACTCTTCACTGTCTGTCTCCCTCGTCTTTGCCTGACTCTTTACTGTATGCCTCATCTCTGTGCCTGAATCTTCACTGTATGTCTGCCTCATCTCTGTGCCTGACCCTTCACTGCCGGTCTCCTTTCTGTGCCTGAATCTACACTGTCTGTCACCTCTCTGTGCCTGATTCTACACTGTCTGTCTCTTTTCTGTGCCTGACTCTTCACCTGACTCTTTACTGTCTGTCTCCTCTCTGTGCCTGACTCTTCAACGTCTGTCTCCTCTCTGTGCCCGACTCTTCACTGTCTGCGTCCGATTCTTCACCGTCTGTCTGACTCTTCACTGTCTGCGTCCAACTCTTCACTGTCTGCGTCCGACTCTTCACTGCCTGTCTCCTCTCTGTGCCTGACTCTTCACTGCCTGTCTCCTCTCTCTGTCTGACTCTTCACTGCCTGTCTTCCTCATCTTTACTTGACTCTTCACTGCCTGTCTTCTCTCTGTGCCTGACTTCACTGGCTGCCTCAACTCTGTGCCTGACACTTCACTGTCTGCGTCCGCCTCTTCACTGTCTGTCTGACTCTTCACTGTCTGCGTCCGAATCTTCAGTGTCTGTGCCTGACTCTTTATTGTCTGCGTCCGACTCTTCACTGTCTGACTCTTCACTGTCTGTCTCCTCTATGCCTGACTCTTCTCTGTCTGCCTCATCTCTGTGTCTGACTCTTCTCTGTCTGCCACATCTCTGTGCCTGACTCTTCACTATCTGTCTCCTCTCTGTGCCTGACTCTTCACTGTCTGTCTCCTCTCTGTACCTGACTCCTCACTGTCTCCTCTCTGTGCCTGACTCTTCACTGCCTGTCTCCTCTCTGTGTTTGACTCTTCACTGCCTGTCTCCTCTCTGTGCCTGACTCTTCACTGTCTGTCTCCTCTCTTCCTGACTCTTCACTGTCTGTCTACTCTATGTGCCTGACTCTTCACTGGCTGCCTCAACTCTGTGCCTGACTCTTCACTGTCTGTCTCCTCTCTGTGCCTGACTCTTCACTGTCTGCATCCAACTCTTCCCTGTCTGTCTGACTCTTCACTGTCTGCATCTGACTCTTCACTGCCTGTCTCCTCTCTCTGCCTGACTCTTCACTGCCTGTCTCCTCTCTTCCTGACTCTTCACTGTCTGTCTTCTCTATGTGCCTGACTCTTCACTGTCTGTCTCCTCTCTGTGCCTGACTCTTCACTGCCTGTCTCCTCTCTGTGTTTGACTCTTCACTGTCTGTCTCCTCTCTGTGCCTGACCCTTCACTATCTGTCTCCTCTCTTCCTGACTCTTCACTGTCTGTCTACTCTATGTGCCTGACTCTTCACTGTCTGCCTCCTCTGTCCCTGACTCTTCAATGTCTTTCTCCTCTCTGTGCCTGACTCTTCACCTGACTCTTCACTGTCTCCTCTCTGTACCTGACTCTTCACTGCTTTTTCTCCTCTCTGTGCTGATTCTTCACTGACTGTCTCATCTCTGTGCCTAACTCTTCTCTGTCTGCCTCATCTCTGTGCCAGACTCTTCTCCGTCTGTCTCATCTCTGTGCCTGACTTTTCTCTGTCTGCCTCATCTCTGTACCTGACTCTTCTCCGTCTGCCTCATCGCTTTGCTTAACTCTTCACCGTCTGCCTCATCTTAGTGAATGACTCTTCACTCCTTTTTGTGCCTGACTCTTCACTGCCTGTCTCCTCTCTGTACCTGACTCACCACTGTCTGTCTCCTCTCTTCCTGACTCTTCACTGTCTCCTATCTCTGCCTGACTCTTCAATGCCTGTCTTCCTCATCTTTGCCTGACTCTTCACTGTCTGTCTCCCTCCTCTTTGCCTGACTCTTCACTGGCTGCCTCACCTCTGTGCCTGACTCTTCACAGTCTGTTTCCTCTCTGTTCCTGACTCTTCACTGTCTGCGTCCGACTCTTCACTGTCTGTGTCTGAATCTCCACTGACTGTCTTCTCTCTGTGCCTGAAGATTGACTGTCTGTCTCCTCCCTGTGCCTGACTCTTCAACTGACTCTTCCCTGTCTGTCTCCTCTCTGTGCCTGACTTTTCATCTGACTCTTCACTGTCTGCCTCATCTCTGTGCCTGACCCTTCACTGCCTGTCTTCTCTCCGTGCCTGACTCTTCACTGCCTGTCTCCTCTCTGTGCCTGAATCTTTGCTGTCTGTCTGCCTCATCTCTGTGCGTGAATCTTCACTGTATGTCTGCCTCATCTCTGTGCCTGACCCTTCACTGCCGGTCTCCTTTCTGTGCCTGAATCTCCACTGTCTGTCTCCTCTCTGTGCCTGATTCTACACTGTCTGTCTCTTCTCTGTGCCTGACTCTTCACCTGACTCTTCACTGTCTGTCTCCTCTCTGTGCCTGACTCTTCAACGTCTGTCTCCTCTCTGTGCCCGACTCTTCACTGTCTGTGTCCAACTCTTCACCGTCTGTCTGAATCTTCACTGCCTGTCTCCTCTGTGCCTCAATCTCCACTGTCTGTCTCCTCTCTGTGCCTGATTCTACACTGTCTGTCTCCTCTCAGTGCCTGACTCTTCACTGTCTGCGTCCGACTCTTCACTGTCTGTCTCCTCTGTGTTTGACTCTTCACTGCCTGTCTCCTCTCTGTGCCTGACTCTTCACTGTCTGTCTCCTCTCTTTCTGACTCTTCACTGTCTGTCTACTCTATGTGCCTGACTCTTCACTGTCTGCCTCCTCTGTCCCTGACTCTTCAATGTCTTTCTCCTCCCTGTGCCTGACTCTTCACCTGACTCTTCCCTGTCTGTCTCCTCTCTGAGCCTGACTCTTCAACTGACTCTTGACTGTCTGTCTCCTCTCATTGCCTGACTCTTCACTGTCTGTCTCCTCTCTTCTTGACTCTTCACTATCTGTCTCCTCTGTGTGCCTGACTCTTCCCTGTCTGCCTCATCTCTGCGCCTGACCCTTCACTGCCTGTCTACTCTCTGTGCCTGACTTTTCACTGCCTGTCTCCTCTCTGTGCCTGAATCTTTGCTGTCTGTCTGCCTCATCTCTGTGCCTGAATCTTCACTGTATGTCTACCTCATCTCTGTGCCTGACCCTTCACTGCTGGTCTCCTTTCTGTGCCTGAATCTCTACTGTCTGTCTCCTCTCTGTGCATGATTCTACACTGTCTGTCTCCTCTCTGTGCCCAACTCTTCACTGTCTGCTTCCGACTCTTCACTGTCTGTCTGACTCTTCACTGTCTGCGTCCAACTCTTCACTGTCTGTCTGACTCTTCACTGTCTGCGTCCGACTCTTCACTGCCTGTCTCCTCTCTGTGCCTGACTCTTCACTGCCTGTCTCCTCTCTCTGTCTGACTCTTTACTGCCTATCTTCCTCATCTTTACTTGACTCTTCACTGCCTGTCTCCTCTCTGTGCCTGACTTCACTGGCTGCCTCAACTCTGTGCCTGACTCTTCTCCGTCTGCCTCATCTCTGTGCCTGACTCTTCACTATCTGTCTCCTCTCTGTACCTGACTCTTCACTGCTCCTCTCTGCCCCTGACTCTTCACTGCCTGTCTCCTCTCTGTGCCTGACTCTTCACTGTCTGTCTCCTCTCTTTCTGACTCTTCACTGTCTGCGTCCGCCTCTTCACTGTCTGTCCGACTCTTCATTGTCTGCGTCCGACTCTTCATTGTCTGCGTCCGACTCTTCACTGTCTGTCTGACTCTTCACTGTCTGTCTCCTCTGTGCCTGACTCTTCTCTGTCTGCCTCATCTCTGTGCCTGACTCTTCTCCGTCTGCCTCATCTCTGTGCCTGACTCTTCACTATCTGTCTCCTCTCTGTACCTGACTCTTCACTGCTCCTCTCTGCCCCTGACTCTTCACTGCCTGTCTCCTCTCTGTGCCTGACTCTTCACTGTCTGTCTCCTCTCTTTCTGACTCTTCACTGTCTGTCTCCTCTATGTGCCTGACTCTTCACTGTCTGCCTCCTCTGTCCCTGACTCTTCAATGTCTTTCTCCTCTCTGTGCCTGACTCTTCACCTGACTCTTCACTGTCTCCTCTCTGTACCTGACTCTTCACTGCCTTTTCTCTTCTCTGTGCCTGACTCTTCACTGACTGTCTCATCTCTGTGCCTAACTCTTCTCTGTCTGCCTCATCTCTGTGCCAGACTCTTCTCCGTCTGCCTCATCTCTGTGCCTGACTCTTCTCTGTCTGCCTCCTCTCTTCGTGACTATTCACTGTCTCCTATCTCTGCCTGACTCTTCACTGCCTGTCTTCCTCATCTTTGCCTGACTCTTCACTGTCTGTCTCCCTCCTCTTTGCCTGACTCTTCACTGGCTGCCTCACCTCTGTGCCTGACTCTTCACAGTCTGTTTCCTCTCTGTGCCTGACTCGTCACTGTCTGCGTCTGACTCTTCACTGTCTGACTCTTCACTGTCTGCAACAGACTCTTCACTGTCTGCGTCCGACTCTTCACTGTCTGTGTCTGACTCTCCACTGTCTGTCTTCTCTGTGCCTGAATCTCCACTGACTGTCTTCTCTCTGTGCCTGATTATTCACTGTCTGTCTCCTCTCTGTGCCTGACTCTTTGCCTGACTCTACACTGTCTGTCTCCTCTGTGTGCCTGACTCTTCCCTGTCTGCCTCATCTCTGTGCCTGACCCTGCACTGCCTGTCTTCTCTCTGTGCCTGACTCTTCACTGCCTGTCTCCTCTCTGTGCCTGAATCTTTGCCATCTGTCTGCCTCATCTCTGTGCCTGAATCTTCACTGTCTGTCCGCCTCATCTCTGTGCCTGACCCTTCACTGCCGGTCTCCGCTCTGTGCCTGAATCTTCACTGACTGTCTCCCTCCTCTTTGCCTGACTTCACTGGCTGCCTCAACTTTGTGCCTGACTCTTCACTCTCTGTCTCGTCTCTGTGCCTGACTCTTCACTGTCTGCGTCCGATTCTTCACTGTCTGTCTGACTCTTCACTGTCTGCGTCCGAGTATTCAATGTCTGTCTCCTCTGTGCCTGAATCTCCACTGTCTGCCTTCTCTCTGTGCCTGACTCTTTACTGTCTGTCTCCTCTCTGTGCCTGACTCTTCACTGACTGTCTCATCTCTGTGCCTAACTCTTCTCTGTTTGCCTCATCTCTGTGCCTGACTCTTCTCCGTCTGTCTCATATCTGTGCCTGACTGTTCTCTGTCTGCCTCATCTCTGTGCCTGACTCTTCTCCGTCTGCCTCATCTCTGTGCCAGACTCTTCCCCGTCTGCCTCATCTCTGTGAATGACTCTTCACTTCTTTTTGTGCCTGACTCTTCACTGTCTGTCTCCTCTCTTCCTGACTCTTCACTGTCTCCTCTCTCTGCCTGACTCTTCACTGCCTCTCTTCCTCGTCTTTGCCTGACTCTTCACTGTCTGTCTCCCTCCTCTTTGTCTGACTCTTCACTGGCCGCCTCACCTCTGTGCCTGACTCTTCACAGTCTGTTTCCTCTCTGTGTCTTACTCGTCACTGTCTGCGTCGGACTCTTCACTGTCTGCGTCGGACTCTTCACTGTCTGCGTCTGACTCTTCACTGTCTGCGACCGACTCTTCACTGTCTGTCTCCTCTGTGCCTGAATCTCCACTGACTGTCTTCTCTCTGTGCCTGATTATTCACTGTCTGTCTCCTCCCTGTGCCTGACTCTTCACCTGACTCTTCCCTGTCTGTCTCCTCTCTGTGCCTGACTCTTCACCTGACTCTTCACTGTCTGTCTCCTCTCATTGCCTGACTCTTCACTGTCTGTCTCCTCTGTGTGCCTGACTCTTCCCTGTCTGCCTCATCTCTGCTCCTGACCCTTCACTGCCTGTCTACTCTCTGTGCCTGACTCTTCACTGCCTGTCTCCTCTCTGTGCCTGAATCTTTGCTGTCTGTCTGCCTCATCTCTGTGCCTGACCCTTCACTGCCGGTCTCCTCTCTGTGCCTAAATCTCCACTGCCTGTCTCCTCTCTGTACCTGATTATTCACTGTCTGTCTCCTCTCTGTGCCTGACTCTTCACTGACTGTCTCATCTCTGTGCCTAACTCTTCTCTGTCTGCCTCATCTCTGTGCCTGACTCTTCTCCGTCTGTCTCATATCTGTGCCTGACTCTTCTCTGTCTGCCTCATCTCTGTGCCTGACTCTTCTCCGTCTGCCTCATCTCTGTGCCATACTCTTCCCCGTCTGCCTCATCTCTGTGAATGACTCTTCACTTCTTTTTGTGCCTGACTCTTCACTGCCTGTCTCCTCTCTGTACCTGACTCATCACTGTCTGTCTCCTCTCTTCCTGACTCTTCACTGTCTCCTCTCTCTGCCTGACTCTTCACTGCCTGTCTTCCTCGTCTTTGCCTGACTCTTCACTGTCTGTCTCCGTCCTCTTTGCCTGACTCTTCACTGGCCGCCTCACCTCTGTGCCTGACTCTTCACAGTCTGTTTCCTCTCTGTTCCTGACTCTTCACTGTCTGCGTCCGACTCTTCACTGTCTGTGCCTGAATCTCCACTGACTGTCTTCTCTCTGTGCCTGAAGATTGACTGTCTGTCTCCTCCCTGTGCCTGACTCTTCAACTGACTCTTCCCTGTCTGTCTCCTCTCTGTGCCTGACTTTTCATCTGACTCTTCACTGTCTGCCTCATCTCTGTGCCTGACCCTTCACTGCCTGTCTTCTCTCCGTGCCTGACTCTTCACTGCCTGTCTCCTCTCTGTGCCTGAATCTTTGCTGTCTGTCTGCCTCATCTCTGTGCGTGAATCTTCACTGTATGTCTGCCTCATCTCTGTGCCTGACCCTTCACTGCCGGTCTCCTTTCTGTGCCTGAATCTCCACTGTCTGTCTCCTCTCTGTGCCTGATTCTACACTGTCTGTCTCTTCTCTGTGCCTGACTCTTCACCTGACTCTTCACTGTCTGTCTCCTCTCTGTGCCTGACTCTTCAACGTCTGTCTCCTCTCTGTGCCCGACTCTTCACTGTCTGTGTCCAACTCTTCACCGTCTGTCTGAATCTTCACTGCCTGTCTCCTCTGTGCCTCAATCTCCACTGTCTGTCTCCTCTCTGTGCCTGATTCTACACTGTCTGTCTCCTCTCAGTGCCTGACTCTTCACTGTCTGCGTCCGACTCTTCACTGTCTGTCTCCTCTGTGTTTGACTCTTCACTGCCTGTCTCCTCTCTGTGCCTGACTCTTCACTGTCTGTCTCCTCTCTTTCTGACTCTTCACTGTCTGTCTACTCTATGTGCCTGACTCTTCACTGTCTGCCTCCTCTGTCCCTGACTCTTCAATGTCTTTCTCCTCCCTGTGCCTGACTCTTCACCTGACTCTTCCCTGTCTGTCTCCTCTCTGAGCCTGACTCTTCAACTGACTCTTGACTGTCTGTCTCCTCTCATTGCCTGACTCTTCACTGTCTGTCTCCTCTCTTCTTGACTCTTCACTATCTGTCTCCTCTGTGTGCCTGACTCTTCCCTGTCTGCCTCATCTCTGCGCCTGACCCTTCACTGCCTGTCTACTCTCTGTGCCTGACTTTTCACTGCCTGTCTCCTCTCTGTGCCTGAATCTTTGCTGTCTGTCTGCCTCATCTCTGTGCCTGACCCTTCATTGCCAGTCTCCTCTCTGTGCCTGAATCTCCACTGTCTGTCTCCTCTCTGTGCCTGATTATTCACTGTCTGTCTCCTCTCGGTGCCTGACTCTTCACTGTCTGTCTCCTCTCTGTGCTTAACTCTTCACCGTCTGCCTCATCTCAGTGAATGACTCTTCACTCCTTTTTGTGCCTGAATCTTCACTGCCTGTCTCCTCTCTGTACCTGACTCATCACTGTCTGTCTCCCTCCTCTTTGCCTGACTCTTCACTGGCTGCCTCACCTCTGTGCCTGACTCTTCACAGTCTGTTTCCTCTCTGTGCCTGACTCGTCACTGTCTGCGTCTGACTCTTCACTGTCTGCGTCTGACTCTTCACTGTCTGCCTCTGACTCTTCACTGTCTGCAACCAACTCTTCACTGTCTGTCTGACTCTTCACTTTCTGCGTCCGACTCTTCACTGTCTGTGTCTGACTCTCCACTGTCTGTCTCCTCTGTGCCTGAATCTCCACTGACTGTCTTCTCTCTGTGCCTGATTATTCACTGTCTGTCTCCTCCCTGTGCCTGACACTTCACCTGACTCTTCTCTGTCTGTCTCCCTCCTCTGTGCCTGACTCTTCACTGGCTGCCTCACCTCAGTGCCTGACTCTTCACAGTCTGTTTCCTCTCTGTGCCTGACTCTTCACTGTCTGCGTCCGACTCTTCACTGTCTGTGTCTGACTCTCCACTGTCTTCTCTCTGTGCCTGAATCTCCACTGACTGTCTTCTCCCTGTGCCTGACTCTTCAACTGACTCTTCCCTGTCTGTCTCCTCTCTGTGCCTGATTTTTCATCTGACTCTTCACAGTCTGTCTCCTCTCTTCCTGACCCTTCACTGTCTGTCTCCTCTGTGTGCCTGACTCTTCCCTCTCTGCCTCATCTCTGTGCCTGACCCTTCACTACCTGTCTTCTCTCTGTGCCTGACTCTTCACTGCCTGTCTCCTCTCTGTGCCTGAATCTTTGCTGTCTGTCTGCCTCATCTCTGTGCCTGAATCTTCACTGTATGTCTACCTCATCTCTGTGCCTGACCCTTCACTGCTGGTCTCCTTTCTGTGCCTGAATCTCTACTGTCTGTCTCCTCTCTGTGCATGATTCTACACTGTCTGTCTCCTCTCTGTGCCCAACTCTTCACTGTCTGCTTCCGACTCTTCACTGTCTGTCTGACTCTTCACTGTCTGCGTCCGACTCTTCACTGTCTGTCTGACTCTTCACTGTCTGCGTCCAACTCTTCACTGTCTGTCTGACTCTTCACTGTCTGCGTCCGACTCTTCACTGCCTGTCTCCTCTCTGTGCCTGACTCTTCACTGCCTGTCTCCTCTCTCTGTCTGACTCTTTACTGCCTATCTTCCTCATCTTTACTTGACTCTTCACTGCCTGTCTCCTCTCTGTGCCTGACTTCACTGGCTGCCTCAACTCTGTGCCTGACACTTCACTGTCTGCGTCCGCCTCTTCACTGTCTGTCCGACTCTTCATTGTCTGCGTCCGACTCTTCATTGTCTGCGTCCGACTCTTCACTGTCTGTCTGACTCTTCACTGTCTGTCTCCTCTGTGCCTGACTCTTCTCTGTCTGCCTCATCTCTGTGCCTGACTCTTCTCCGTCTGCCTCATCTCTGTGCCTGACTCTTCACTATCTGTCTCCTCTCTGTACCTGACTCTTCACTGCTCCTCTCTGCCCCTGACTCTTCACTGCCTGTCTCCTCTCTGTGCCTGACTCTTCACTGTCTGTCTCCTCTCTTTCTGACTCTTCACTGTCTGTCTCCTCTATGTGCCTGACTCTTCACTGTCTGCCTCCTCTGTCCCTGACTCTTCAATGTCTTTCTCCTCTCTGTGCCTGACTCTTCACCTGACTCTTCACTGTCTCCTCTCTGTACCTGACTCTTCACTGCCTTTTCTCTTCTCTGTGCCTGACTCTTCACTGACTGTCTCATCTCTGTGCCTAACTCTTCTCTGTCTGCCTCATCTCTGTGCCAGACTCTTCTCCGTCTGCCTCATCTCTGTGCCTGACTCTTCTCTGTCTGCCTCCTCTCTTCGTGACTATTCACTGTCTCCTATCTCTGCCTGACTCTTCACTGCCTGTCTTCCTCATCTTTGCCTGACTCTTCACTGTCTGTCTCCCTCCTCTTTGCCTGACTCTTCACTGGCTGCCTCACCTCTGTGCCTGACTCTTCACAGTCTGTTTCCTCTCTGTGCCTGACTCGTCACTGTCTGCGTCTGACTCTTCACTGTCTGACTCTTCACTGTCTGCAACAGACTCTTCACTGTCTGCGTCCGACTCTTCACTGTCTGTGTCTGACTCTCCACTGTCTGTCTTCTCTGTGCCTGAATCTCCACTGACTGTCTTCTCTCTGTGCCTGATTATTCACTGTCTGTCTCCTCTCTGTGCCTGACTCTTTGCCTGACTCTACACTGTCTGTCTCCTCTGTGTGCCTGACTCTTCCCTGTCTGCCTCATCTCTGTGCCTGACCCTGCACTGCCTGTCTTCTCTCTGTGCCTGACTCTTCACTGCCTGTCTCCTCTCTGTGCCTGAATCTTTGCCGTCTGTCTGCCTCATCTCTGTGCCTGAATCTTCACTGTCTGTCCGCCTCATCTCTGTGCCTGACCCTTCACTGCCGGTCTCCGCTCTGTGCCTGAATCTTCACTGACTGTCTCCCTCCTCTTTGCCTGACTTCACTGGCTGCCTCAACTTTGTGCCTGACTCTTCACTCTCTGTCTCGTCTCTGTGCCTGACTCTTCACTGTCTGCGTCCGATTCTTCACTGTCTGTCTGACTCTTCACTGTCTGCGTCCGAGTATTCAATGTCTGTCTCCTCTGTGCCTGAATCTCCACTGTCTGCCTTCTCTCTGTGCCTGACTCTTTACTGTCTGTCTCCTCTCTGTGCCTGACTCTTCACTGACTGTCTCATCTCTGTGCCTAACTCTTCTCTGTTTGCCTCATCTCTGTGCCTGACTCTTCTCCGTCTGTCTCATATCTGTGCCTGACTGTTCTCTGTCTGCCTCATCTCTGTGCCTGACTCTTCTCCGTCTGCCTCATCTCTGTGCCAGACTCTTCCCCGTCTGCCTCATCTCTGTGAATGACTCTTCACTTCTTTTTGTGCCTGACTCTTCACTGTCTGTCTCCTCTCTTCCTGACTCTTCACTGTCTCCTCTCTCTGCCTGACTCTTCACTGCCTCTCTTCCTCGTCTTTGCCTGACTCTTCACTGTCTGTCTCCCTCCTCTTTGTCTGACTCTTCACTGGCCGCCTCACCTCTGTGCCTGACTCTTCACAGTCTGTTTCCTCTCTGTGTCTTACTCGTCACTGTCTGCGTCGGACTCTTCACTGTCTGCGTCGGACTCTTCACTGTCTGCGTCTGACTCTTCACTGTCTGCGACCGACTCTTCACTGTCTGTCTCCTCTGTGCCTGAATCTCCACTGACTGTCTTCTCTCTGTGCCTGATTATTCACTGTCTGTCTCCTCCCTGTGCCTGACTCTTCACCTGACTCTTCCCTGTCTGTCTCCTCTCTGTGCCTGACTCTTCACCTGACTCTTCACTGTCTGTCTCCTCTCATTGCCTGACTCTTCACTGTCTGTCTCCTCTGTGTGCCTGACTCTTCCCTGTCTGCCTCATCTCTGCTCCTGACCCTTCACTGCCTGTCTACTCTCTGTGCCTGACTCTTCACTGCCTGTCTCCTCTCTGTGCCTGAATCTTTGCTGTCTGTCTGCCTCATCTCTGTGCCTGACCCTTCACTGCCGGTCTCCTCTCTGTGCCTAAATCTCCACTGCCTGTCTCCTCTCTGTACCTGATTATTCACTGTCTGTCTCCTCTCTGTGCCTGACTCTTCACTGACTGTCTCATCTCTGTGCCTAACTCTTCTCTGTCTGCCTCATCTCTGTGCCTGACTCTTCTCCGTCTGTCTCATATCTGTGCCTGACTCTTCTCTGTCTGCCTCATCTCTGTGCCTGACTCTTCTCCGTCTGCCTCATCTCTGTGCCATACTCTTCCCCGTCTGCCTCATCTCTGTGAATGACTCTTCACTTCTTTTTGTGCCTGACTCTTCACTGCCTGTCTCCTCTCTGTACCTGACTCATCACTGTCTGTCTCCTCTCTTCCTGACTCTTCACTGTCTCCTCTCTCTGCCTGACTCTTCACTGCCTGTCTTCCTCGTTTTTGCCTGACTCTTCACTGTCTGTCTCCGTCCTCTTTGCCTGACTCTTCACTGGCCGCCTCACCTCTGTGCCTGACTCTTCACAGTCTGTTTCCTCTCTGTGCCTGACTCGTCACTGTCTGCGTCGGACTCTTCACTGTCTGCGTCGGACTCTTCACTGTCTGCGTCTGACTCTTCACTGTCTGCGTCTGACTCTTCACTGTCTGCGTCTGACTCTTCACTGTCTGGGTCCGACTCTTCACTGTCTGTCTCCTCTGTGTTTGACTCTTCACTGCCTGTCTCGTCTCTGTGCCTGACTCTTCACTGTCTGTCTCCTCTCTTTCTGACTCTTCACTGTCTGTCTACTCTATGTGCCTGACTCTTCACTGTCTGCCTCCTCTGTCCCTGACTCTTCAATGTCTTTCTCCTCCCTGTGCCTGACTCTTCACCTGACTCTTCCCTGTCTGTCTCCTCTCTGTGTCTGACTCTTCACCTGACTCTTCACTGTCTGTCTCCTCTCATTGCCTGACTCTTCTCTGTCTGCCTCATCTCTGCGCCTGACCCTTCACTGCCTGTCTACTCTCTGTGCCTGACTCTTAACTGCCTGTCTCCTCTCTGTGCCTGAATCTTTGCTGTCTGTCTGCCTCATCTCTGTGCCTGACCCTTCACTGCCAGTCTCCTCTCTGTGCCTGAATCTCCACTGTCTGTCTCCTCTCTGTGCCTGATTATTCACTGTCTGTCTCCTCTCGGTGCCTGACTCTTCACTGTCTGTCTCCTCTCTGTGCTTAACTCTTCACCGTCTGCCTCATCTCAGTGAATGACTCTTCACTCCTTTTTGTGCCTGAATCTTCACTGCCTGTCTCCTCTCTGTACCTGACTCATCACTGTCTGTCTCCCTCCTCTTTGCCTGACTCTTCACTGGCTGCCTCACCTCTGTGCCTGACTCTTCACAGTCTGTTTCCTCTCTGTGCCTGACTCGTCACTGTCTGCGTCTGACTCTTCACTGTCTGCCTCTGACTCTTCACTGTCTGCAACCAACTCTTCACTGTCTGTCTGACTCTTCACTTTCTGCGTCCGACTCTTCACTGTCTGTGTCTGACTCTCCACTGTCTGTCTCCTCTGTGCCTGAATCTCCACTGACTGTCTTCTCTCTGTGCCTGATTATTCACTGTCTGTCTCCTCCCTGTGACTGACTCTTCACCTGACTCTTCTCTGTCTGTCTCCCTCCTATTTGTCTGACTCTTCACTGGCTGCCTCACCTCAGTGCCTGACTCTTCACAGTCTGTTTCCTCTCTGTGCCTGACTCTTCACTGTCTGCGTCCGACTCTTCACTGTCTGTGTCTGACTCTCCACTGTCTGTATCCTCTGTGCCTGAATCTCCACTGACTGTCTTCTCTCTGTGCCTGATTATTCACTGTCTGTCTTCTCCCTGTGCATGACTCTTCAACTGACTCTTCCCTGTCTGTCTCCTCTCTGTGCCTGATTTTTCATCTGACTCTTCACAGTCTGTCTCCTCTCTTCCTGACCCTTGACTGTCTGTCTCCTCTGTGTGCCTGACTCTTCCCTCTCTGCCTCATCTCTGTGCCTGACCCTTCACTACCTGTCTTCTCTCTGTGCCTGACTCTTCACTGCCTGTCTCCTCTCTGTGCCTGAATCTTTGCTGTCTGTCTGCCTCATCTCTGTGCCTGAATCTTCACTGTATGTCTACCTCATCTCTGTGCCTGACCCTTAACTGCTATTCTCCTTTCTGTGCCTGAATCTCTACTGTCTGTCTCCTCTCTGTGCATGATTCTACACTGTCTGTCTCCTCTCTGTGCCTGACTCTTCACCTGACTCTTCACTGTCTGTCTCCTCTCTGTGCCTGACTCTTCAACGTCTGTCTCCTCTCTGTGCCCAACTCTTCACTGTCTGCGTCCGACTCTTCACTGTCTGTCTGACTCTTCACTGTCTGCGTCCAACTCTTCACTGTCTGTCTGACTCTTCACTGTCTGCGTCCGACTCTTCACTGCCTGTCTCCTCTCTGTGCCTGACTCTTCACTGCCTGTCTCCTCTCTCTGTCTGACTCTTTACTGCCTATCTTCCTCATCTTTACTTGACTCTTCACTGCCTGTCTCCTCTCTGTGCCTGACTTCACTGGCTGCCTCAACTCTGTGCCTGACACTTCACTGTCTGCGTCCGCCTCTTCACTGTCTGTCTGACTCTTCACTGTCTGCGTCCGACTCTTCATTGTCTGCGTCCGACTCTTCACTGTCTGTCCGACTCTTCACTGACTGTCTCCTCTGTGCCTGACTCTTCTCTGTCTGCCTCATCTCTGTGCCTGACTCTTCTCCGTCTGCCTCATCTCTGTGCCTGACTCTTCACTATCTGTCTCCTCTCTGTACCTGACTCTTCACTGCTCCTCTCTGCGCCTGACTCTTCACTGC
Organism: Lissotriton vulgaris; assembly: GCF_964263255.1. Taxonomy (NCBI): domain Eukaryota; kingdom Metazoa; phylum Chordata; class Amphibia; order Caudata; family Salamandridae; genus Lissotriton; species Lissotriton vulgaris. Next base: position 190,015,314 of record NC_141685.1, read on the forward strand.
CTGTCTCCTCTCTGTGCCTTACTCTTCACTGTCTGTCTCCTCTCTTTCTGACTCTTCACTGTCTGTCTCCTCTATGTGCCTGACTCTTCACTGTCTGCCTCCTCTGTCCCTGACTCTTCAATGTCTTTCTCCTCTCTGTGCCTGACTCTTCACCTGACTCTTCACTGTCTCCTCTCTGTACCTGACTCTTCACTGCCTTTTCTCTTCTCTGTGCCTGACTCTTCACTGACTGTCTCATCTCTGTGCCTAACTCTTCTCTGTCTGCCTCATCTCTGTGCCAGACTCTTCTCCGTCTGCCTCATCTCTGTGCCTGACTCTTCTCTGTCTGCCTCCTCTCTTCGTGACTCTTCACTGTCTCCTATCTCTGCCTGACTCTTCACTGCCTGTCTTCCTCATCTTTGCCTGACTCTTCACTGTCTGTCTCCCTCCTCTTTGCCTGACTCTTCACTGGCTGCCTCACCTCTGTGCCTGACTCTTCACAGTCTGTTTCCTCTCTGTGCCTGACTCTTCACTGTCTGCAACAGACTCTTCACTGTCTGCGTCCGACTCTTCACTGTCTGTGTCTGACTCTCCACTGTCTGTCTTCTCTGTGCCTGAATCTCCACTGACTGTCTTCTCTCTGTGCCTGATTATTCACTGTCTGTCTCCTCTCTGTGCCTGACTCTTTACCTGACTCTACACTGTCTGTCTCCTCTGTGTGCCTGACTCTTCCCTGTCTGCCTCATCTCTGTGCCTGACCCTGCACTGCCTGTCTCATCTCTGTGCCTGACCCTTCACTGCCGGTCTCCGCTCTGTGCCTGAATCTTCACTGACTGTCTCCCTCCTCTTTGCCTGACTTCACTGGCTGCCTCAACTTTGTGCCTGACTCTTCACTCTCTGTCTCCTCTCTGTGCCTGACTCTTCACTGTCTGCGTCCGATTCTTCACTCTCTGTCTGACTATTCACTGTCTGCGTCCGAGTATTCAATGTCTGTCTCGTCTGTGCCTTAATCTCCACTGTCTGCCTTCTCTCTGTGCCTGACTCTTCACTGACTGTCTCATCTCTGTGCCTAACTCTTCTCTGTTTGCCTCATCTCTGTGCCTGACTCTTCTCCGTCTGTCTCATATCTGTGCCTGACTGTTCTCTGTCTGCCTCATCTCTGTGCCTGACTCTTCTCCGTCTGCCTCATCTCTGTGCCAGACTCTTCCCCGTCTGCCTCATCTCTGTGAATGACTCTTCACTTCTTTTTGTGCCTGACTCTTCACTGCCTGTCTCCTCTCTGTACCTGACTCATCACTGTCTGTCTCCTCTCTTCCTGACTCTTCACTGTCTCCTCTCTCTGCCTGACTCTTCACTGCCTCTCTTCCTCGTCTTTGCCTGACTCTTCACTGTCTGTCTCCCTCCTCTTTGCCTGACTCTTCACTGGCCGCCTCACCTCTGTGCCTGACTCTTCACAGTCTGTTTCCTCTCTGTGTCTGACTCGTCACTGTCTGCGTCGGACTCTTCACTGTCTGCGTCGGACTCTTCACTGTCTGCGTCTGACTCTTCACTGTCTGCGACCGACTCTTCACTGTCTGTCTCCTCTGTGCCTGAATCTCCACTGACTGTCTTCTCTCTGTGCCTGATTATTCACTGTCTGTCTCCTCCCTGTGCCTGACTCTTCACCTGACTCTTCCCTGTCTGTCTCCTCTCATTGCCTGACTCTTCACTGTCTGTCTCCTCTCTTCCTGACTCTTCACTGTCTGTCTCCTCTGTGCGCCTGACTCTTCCCTGTCTGCCTCATCTCTGCTCCTGACCCTTCACTGCCTGTCTACTCTCTGTGCCTGACTCTTCACTGCCTGTCTCCTCTCTGTGCCTGAATCTTTGCTGTCTGTCTGCCTCATCTCTGTGCCTGACCCTTCACTGCCGGTCTCCTCTCTGTGCCTAAATCTCCACTGTCTGTCTCCTCTCTGTACCTGATTATTCACTGTCTGTCTCCTCTCTGTGCCTGACTCTTCATTGACTGTCTCATCTCTGTGCCTAACTCTTCTCTGTCTGCCTCATCTCTGTGCCTGACTCTTCTCCGTCTGTCTCATATCTGTGCCTGACTCTTCTCTGTCTGCCTCATCTCTGTGCCTGACTCTTCTCCGTCTGCCTCATCTCTGTGCCATACTCTTCCCCGTCTGCCTCATCTCTGTGAATGACTCTTCACTTCTTTTTGTGCCTGACTCTTCACTGCCTGTCTCCTCTCTGTACCTGACTCATCACTGTCTGTCTCCTCTCTTCCTGACTCTTCACTGTCTCCTCTCTCTGCCTGACTCTTCACTGCCTGTCTTCCTCGTCTTTGCCTGGCTCTTCACTATCTGTCTCCGTCCTCTTTGCCTGACTCTTCACTGGTCGCCTCACCTCTGTGCCTGACTCTTCACAGTCTGTTTCCTCTCTGTGCCTGACTCGTCACTGTCTGCGTCGGACTCTTCACTGTCTGCGTCGGACTCTTCACTGTCTGCATCTGACTCTTCACTGTCTGCGTCTGACTATTCACTGTCTGCGTCCGACTCTTCACTGTCTGTCTCCTCTGTGTTTGACTCTTCACTGCCTGTCTCGTCTCTGTGCCTGACTCTTCACTGTCTATCTCCTCTCTTTCTGACTCTTCACTGTCTGTCTACTCTATGTGCCTGACTCTTCACTGTCTGCCTCCTCTGTCCCTGACTCTTCAATGTCTTTCTCCTCCCTGTGCCTGACTCTTCACCTGACTCTTCCCTGTCTGTCTCCTCTCTGTGCCTGACTCTTCACCTGACTCTTCACTGTCTGTCTCCTCTCATTGCCTGACTCTTCCCTGTCTGCCTCATCTCTGTGCCTGACCCTTCACTGCCTGTCTACTCTCTGTGCCTGACTCTTCACTGCCTGTCTCCTCTCTGTGCCTGAATCTTTGCTGTCTGTCTGCCTCATCTCTGTGCCTGACCCTTCACTGCCAGTCTCCTCTCTGTGCCTGAATCGCCACTGTCTGTCTCCTCTCTGTGCCTGATTATTCACTGTCTGTCTCCTCTCTGTGCCTGACTCTTCACTGTCTGTCTCCTCTCTGTGCCTGACTCTTCACTGTCTGCGTCCGACTCTACACTGTCTGTCTGACTCTTCACTGTCTGCGTCCGACTCTTCAATGTCTGTCTCGTCTGTGCCTGAATCTCCACTGACTGCCTCCTCTCTGTGCCTGATTCTTCACTGTATGTTTCCTCTCTGTGCCTGACTCTTCACTTTCTGTCTCATCTCTGTGCCTGACTCTTCACTGACTGTCTCATCTCTGTGCCTAACTCTTCTCTGTCTGCCTCATCTCTGTGCCTGACTCGTCTCCGTCTGCCTCATCTCTGTGCCTGACTCTTCACTATCTGTCTCCTCTCTGTGCCAGACTCTTCACTGTCTGTCTCCTCTCTGTACCTGACTCTTCACTGCTCCTCTCTGTGCCTGACTCTTCACAGCCAGTCTCCTCTCTGTGCCTGACTCTTCACTGTCTGCCTCCTCTGTCCCTGACTCTTCAATGTCTTTCTCCTCTCTGTGCCTGACTCTTCACCTGACTCTTCACTGTCTCCTCTCTGTACCTGGCTCTTCACTGCCTTTTCTCCTCTCTGTGCCTGACTCTTCACTGAATGTCTCATCTCTGTGCCTAACTCTTCTCTGTCTGCCTCATCTCTGTGCCAGACTCTTCTCCGTCTGCCTCATCTCTGTGCCTGACTCTTCTCTGTCTGCCTCATCTCTGTGCCTTACTCTTCTCCGTCTGCCTCATCTCTGTGCTTAACTCTTCACCGTCTGCCTCATCTCAGTGAATGACTCTTCACTCCTTTTTGTGCCTGAATCTTCACTGCCTGTCTCCTCTCTGTACCTGACTCAACACTGTCTGTCTCCTCTCTTCGTGACTCTTCACTGTCTCCTATCTCTGCCTGACTCTTCACTGCCTGTCTTCCTCATCTTTGCCTGACTCTTCACTGTCTGTCTCCCTCCTCTTTGCCTGACTCTTCACTGGCTACCTCACCAGTGTGCCTGACTCTTCACAGTCGGTTTCCTCTCTGTGCCTGCCTCGTCACTGTCTGCGTCTGACTCTTCACTGTCTGCGTCTGACTCTTCACTGTCTGCAACCGACTCTTCACTGTCTGCGTCTGACTCTTCACTGTCTGCAACCGACTCTTCACTGTCTGCGTCCGACTCTTCACTGTCTGTGTCTGACTCTCCACTGTCTGTCTCCTCTGTGCCTGAATCTCCACTGACTGTCTTCTCTCTGTGCCTGATTATTCACTGTCTGTCTCCTCCTAGTGCCTGACTCTTCACCTGACTCTTCTCGGTCTGCCTCATCTCTGTGCCTGACCCTTCACTGCCTGTCTTCTCTCTGTGCCTGACTCTTCACTGCCTGTCTCCTCTCTATGCCTGAATCTTTGCTGTATGTCTGCCTCATCTCTGTGCCTGAATCTTCACTGTCTGTCAGCCTCATCTCTGTGCCTGACCCTTCACTGCCGGTCTCCGCTCTGTGCCTGAATCTCCACTGTCTGTCTCCTCTCTGTGCCTTATTCTTCACTGTCTGTCTCCTCTCTGTGCCTGACTCTTCACTGACGGTCTCCCTCCTCTTTGCCTGACTTCACTGGCTGCCTCAACTTTGTGCCTGACTCTTCACTCTCTGTCTCCTCTCTGTGCCTGACTCTTCACTGTCTGCGTCCGATTCTTCACTGTCTGTCTGACTCTTCACTGTCTGCGTCCGAGTATTCAATGTCTGTCTCGTCTGTACCTGAATCTCCACTGTCTGCCTTCTCTCTGTGCCTGACTCTTTACAATCTGTCTCCTCTCTGTGCCTGACTCTTCACTGTTTGCCTCATCTCTGTGCCTGATTTTTCTCCGTCTGTCTCATATCTGTGCCTGACTGTTCTCTGTCTGCCTCATCTCTGTGCCTGACTCTTCTCCGTCTGCCTCATCTCTGTGTCAGACTCTTCCCTGTCTGCCTCATCTCTGTGAATGACTCTTCACTTCTTTTTGTGCCTGACTCTTCACTGCCTGTCTCCTCTCTGTACCTGACTCATCACTGTCTGCGTCGGACTCTTCACTGTCTGCGTCGGACTCTTCACTGTCTGCGTCTGACTCTTCACTGTCTGCGACCGACTCTTCACTGTCTGTCTCCTCTGTGCCTGAATCTCCACTGACTGTGTTCTCTCTGTGCCTGATTATTCACTGTCTGTCTCCTCCCTGTGCCTGACTCTTCACCTGACTCTTCCCTGTCTGTCTCCTCTTTGTGCCTGACTCTTCACCTGACTCTTCACTGTCTGTCTCCTCTCATTGCCTGACTCTTCACTGTCTGTCTCCTCTCTTCCTGACTCTTCACTTTCTGTCTCCTCTGTGTGCCTGACTCCTCCCTGTCTGCCTCATCTCTGCGCCTGACCCTTCACTGCCTGTCTACTCTCTGTGCCTGACTCTTCACTGCCTGTCTCCTCTCTGTGCCTGAATCTTTGCTGTCTGTCTGCCTCATCTCTGTGCTTGACCCTTCACTGCCGGTCTCCTCTCTGTGCCTGAATCTCCACTGTCTGTCTCCTCTCTGTGCCTGATTATTCACTGTCTGTCTCCTCTCTGTGCCTGACTCTTCACTGACTGTCTCATCTCTGTGCCTAACTCTTCTCTGTCTGCGTCGGACTCTTCACTGTCTGTCTCCTCTGTGTTTGACTCTTCACTGCCTGTCTCCTCTCTGTGCCTAACTCTTCTCCGTCTGTCTCATCTCTGTGCCTGTCTCTTCTCTGTCTGCCTCATCTCTGTGCCTGACTCTTCTCAGTCTGCCTCATCTCTGTGCCTGAATCTTCACCGTCTGCCTCATCTCTGTGAATGATTCTTCATTGTCTGCCTCCTCTCTGTACCTGATTCTCACTGTCTGTCTCCTCTCTGTGCCTGACTCTTCACTGTCTGCCTCATCTCTGTACCTGACTCTTCACTGTCTGCCTTATCTGTCTGCCTCATCTATGTACTAGACTCTTCACTGTCTGCCTCATCTCTGTGCCGGACTCTTCACTGTCTGCCTCATGTCTGTGCCTGACTCTTCACTGTCTGTATCTTCTCTGTGCCTGACTCTCCGCTGTCTGCCTCCTCTCTCTGCCTGACTCTTCACTGTCTGTCTCCTCTCTGTACCTGACTCTTCACTGTCTTTGTCCGACTCTTCACTGTCTGCGCCAGACTCTTCACTGTCTGTTTCCTCTGTGCCTGAATCTCCACTGTAGGTCTCCTCTCTGTGCCTGATTCTACACTGTCTGTCTCCTCTCTGTGGCTGACTCTTCACCTGACTCTACACTGTCTGTCTCCTCTGTGTGCCTGACTCTTCCCTGTCTGCCTCATCTCTGTGCCTGACCCTGCACTGCCTGTCTTCTCTCTGTGCCTGACTCTTCACTGCCTGTCTCCTCTGTGCCTGAATCTTTGCTGTCTGTCTGCCTCATCTCTGTGCCTGAATCTTCACTGTCTGTCCGCCTCATCTCTGTGCCTGACCCTTCATTGCCGGTCTCCGCTCTGTGCCTGAATCTTCACTGACTGTCTCCCTCCTCTTTGCCTGACTTCACTGGCTGCCTCAACGTTGTGCCTGACTCTTCACTCTCTGTCTCCTCCCTGTGCCTGACTCTTCACTGTCTGCGTCCGATTCTTCACTCTCTGTCTGACTATTCACTGTCTGCGTCCGAGTATTCAATGTCTGTCTTGTCTGTGCCTTAATCTCCACTGTCTGCCTTCTCTCTGTGCCTGACTCTTTACTGTCTGTCTCCTCTCTGTGCCTGACTCTTCACTGACTGTCTCATCTCTGTGCCTAACTCTTCTCTGTTTGCCTCATCTCTGTGCCTGACTCTTCTCCGTCTGTCTCATATCTGTGCCTGACTGTTCTCTGTCTGCCTCATCTCTGTGCCTGACTGTTCTCCGTCTGCCTCATCTCTGTGCCAGACTCTTCCCCGTCTGCCTCATCTCTGTGAATGACTCTTCACTTCTTTTTGTGCCTGACTCTTCACTGCCTGTCTCCTCTCTGTACCTGACTCATCACTGTCTGTCTCCTCTCTTCCTGACTCTTCACTGTCTCCTCTCTCTGCCTGACTCTTCACTGCCTCTCTTCCTCGTCTTTGCCTGACTCTTCACTGTCTGTCTCCCTCCTCTTTGCCTGACTCTTCACTGGCCGCCTCACCTCTGTGCCTGACTCTTCACAGTCTGTTTCCTCTCTGTGTCTGACTCGTCACTGTCTGCGTCGGACTCTTCACTGTCTGCGTCGGACTCTTCACTGTCTGCGTCTGACTCTTCACTGTCTGCGACCGACTCTTCACTGTCTGTCTCCTCTGTGCCTGAATCTCCACTGACTGTCTTCTCTCTGTGCCTGATTATTCACTGTCTGTCTCCTCCCTGTGCCTGACTCTTCACCTGACTCTTCACTGTCTGTCTCCTCTCATTGCCTGACTCTTCACTGTCTGTCTCCTCTCTTCCTGACTCTTCACTGTCTGTCTCCTCTGTGCGCCTGACTCTTCCCTGTCTGCCTCATCTCTGCTCCTGACCCTTCACTGCCTGTCTACTCTCTGTGCCTGACTCTTCACTGCCTGTCTCCTCTCTGTGCCTGAATCTTTGCTGTCTGTCTGCCTCATCTCTGTGCCTGACCCTTCACTGCCGGTCTCCTCTCTGTGCCTAAATCTCCACTCTCTGTCTCCTCTCTGTACCTGATTATTCACTGTCTGTCTCCTCTCTGTGCCTGACTCTTCACTGACTGTCTCATCTCTGTGCCTAACTCTTCTCTGTCTGCGTCGGACTCTTCACTGTCTGTCTCCTCTGTGTTTGACTCTTCACTGCCTGTCTCCTCTCTGTGCCTAACTCTACTCCGTCTGTCTCATCTCTGTGCCTGTCTCTTCTCTGTCTGCCTCATCTCTGTGCCTGACTCTTCTCAGTCTGCCTCATCTCTGTGCCTGACTCTTCACCGTCTGCCTCATCTCTGTGAATGACTCTTCACTCCTTTTTGTGCCTGACTCTTCACTGCCTGTCTCCTCTCTGTACCTGACTCATCACTGGCTGTCTCCTCTCTTCCTGACTCTTCACTGTCTCCTCTCTCTGCCTGCCTCTTCACTGCCTGTCTTCCTCATCTTTGCCTGACTCTTCACTGTCTGTCTCCCTCTACTTTGCCTGACTCTTCACTGGCTGCCTCACCTCTGTGCCTGACTCTTCACAGTCTGTTTCCTCTCTGTGCCTGACTCATCACTGTCTGCGTCTGACTCTTCACTGTCTGCGCCTGACTCTTCACTGTCTGCGCCTGACTCTTCACTGTCTGCGTCTTACTCTTCACTGTCTGCAACCGACTCTTCGCTTTCCATCTGACTCTTCACTGTCTGCGTCCGACTCTTCACTGTCTCTGTCTGACTCTCCACTGTCTGTCTCCTCTGTGCCTGAATCTCCACTGACTGTCTTCTCTCTGTGCCTGATTATTCACTGTCTGTCTCCTCCCTGTGCCTGACTCTTCACCTGACTCATCCCTGTCTGTCTCCTCTCTGTGCCTGACTCTTCACCTGACTCTACACTGTCTGTCTCCTCTCTGTGCCTGACTCTACACTGTTTGTCTCCTCTCTTCCTGACTCTTCGCTGTCTGTCTCCTCTGTGTGCCTGACTCTTTCCTGTCTGCAACCGACTCTTCACTGTCTGCGTCTGACTCTTCACTGTCTGCAACCGACTCTTCACTGTCTGCAACCGACTCTTCACTGTCTGCGTCCGACTCTTCACTGTCTGTGTCTGACTCTCCACTGTCTGTCTCCTCTGTGCCTGAATCTCCACTGACTGTCTTCTCTCTGTGCCTGATTATTCACTGTCTGTCTCCTCCTAGTGCCTGACTCTTCACCTGACTCTTCTCTGTCTGCCTCATCTCTGTGCCTGACCCTTCACTGCCTGTCTTCTCTCTGTGCCTGACTCTTCACTGCCTGTCTCCTCTCTATGCCTGAATCTTTGCTGTATGTCTGCCTCATCTCTGTGCCTGAATCTTCACTGTCTGTCAGCCTCATCTCTGTGCCTGACCCTTCACTGCCGGTCTCCGCTCTGTGCCTGAATCTCCACTGTCTGTCTCCTCTCTGTGCCTTATTCTTCACTGTCTGTCTCCTCTCTGTGCCTGACTCTTCACTGACTGTCTCCCTCCTCTTTGCCTGACTTCACTGGCTGCCTCAACTTTGTGCCTGACTCTTCACTCTCTGTCTCCTCTCTGTGCCTGACTCTTCACTGTCTGCCTCATCTCTGTGAATGACTCTTCACTTCTTTTTGTGCCTGACTCTTCACTGCCTGTCTCCTCTCTGTACCTGACTCATCACTGTCTGCGTCGGACTCTTCACTGTCTGCGTCGGACTCTTCACTGTCTGCGTCTGACTCTTCACTGTCTGCGACCGACTCTTCACTGTCTGTCTCCTCTGTGCCTGAATCTCCACTGACTGTGTTCTCTCTGTGCCTGATTATTCACTGTCTGTCTCCTCCCTGTGCCTGACTCTTCACCTGACTCTTCCCTGTCTGTCTCCTCTTTGTGCCTGACTCTTCACCTGACTCTTCACTGTCTGTCTCCTCTCATTGCCTGACTCTTCACTGTCTGTCTCCTCTCTTCCTGACTCTTCACTTTCTGTCTCCTCTGTGTGCCTGACTCCTCCCTGTCTGCCTCATCTCTGCGCCTGACCCTTCACTGCCTGTCTACTCTCTGTGCCTGACTCTTCACTGCCTGTCTCCTCTCTGTGCCTGAATCTTTGCTGTCTGTCTGCCTCATCTCTGTGCTTGACCCTTCACTGCCGGTCTCCTCTCTGTGCCTGAATCTCCACTGTCTGTCTCCTCTCTGTGCCTGATTATTCACTGTCTGTCTCCTCTCTGTGCCTGACTCTTCACTGACTGTCTCATCTCTGTGCCTAACTCTTCTCTGTCTGCGTCGGACTCTTCACTGTCTGTCTCCTCTGTGTTTGACTCTTCACTGCCTGTCTCCTCTCTGTGCCTAACTCTTCTCCGTCTGTCTCATCTCTGTGCCTGTCTCTTCTCTGTCTGCCTCATCTCTGTGCCTGACTCTTCTCAGTCTGCCTCATCTCTGTGCCTGAATCTTCACCGTCTGCCTCATCTCTGTGAATGATTCTTCATTGTCTGCCTCCTCTCTGTACCTGATTCTCACTGTCTGTCTCCTCTCTGTGCCTGACTCTTCACTGTCTGCCTCATCTCTGTACCTGACTCTTCACTGTCTGCCTTATCTGTCTGCCTCATCTATGTACTAGACTCTTCACTGTCTGCCTCATCTCTGTGCCGGACTCTTCACTGTCTGCCTCATGTCTGTGCCTGACTCTTCACTGTCTGTATCTTCTCTGTGCCTGACTCTCCGCTGTCTGCCTCCTCTCTCTGCCTGACTCTTCACTGTCTGTCTCCTCTCTGTACCTGACTCTTCACTGTCTTTGTCCGACTCTTCACTGTCTGCGCCAGACTCTTCACTGTCTGTTTCCTCTGTGCCTGAATCTCCACTGTAGGTCTCCTCTCTGTGCCTGATTCTACACTGTCTGTCTCCTCTCTGTGGCTGACTCTTCACCTGACTCTACACTGTCTGTCTCCTCTGTGTGCCTGACTCTTCCCTGTCTGCCTCATCTCTGTGCCTGACCCTGCACTGCCTGTCTTCTCTCTGTGCCTGACTCTTCACTGCCTGTCTCCTCTGTGCCTGAATCTTTGCTGTCTGTCTGCCTCATCTCTGTGCCTGAATCTTCACTGTCTGTCCGCCTCATCTCTGTGCCTGACCCTTCATTGCCGGTCTCCGCTCTGTGCCTGAATCTTCACTGACTGTCTCCCTCCTCTTTGCCTGACTTCACTGGCTGCCTCAACGTTGTGCCTGACTCTTCACTCTCTGTCTCCTCCCTGTGCCTGACTCTTCACTGTCTGCGTCCGATTCTTCACTCTCTGTCTGACTATTCACTGTCTGCGTCCGAGTATTCAATGTCTGTCTTGTCTGTGCCTTAATCTCCACTGTCTGCCTTCTCTCTGTGCCTGACTCTTTACTGTCTGTCTCCTCTCTGTGCCTGACTCTTCACTGACTGTCTCATCTCTGTGCCTAACTCTTCTCTGTTTGCCTCATCTCTGTGCCTGACTCTTCTCCGTCTGTCTCATATCTGTGCCTGACTGTTCTCTGTCTGCCTCATCTCTGTGCCTGACTGTTCTCCGTCTGCCTCATCTCTGTGCCAGACTCTTCCCCGTCTGCCTCATCTCTGTGAATGACTCTTCACTTCTTTTTGTGCCTGACTCTTCACTGCCTGTCTCCTCTCTGTACCTGACTCATCACTGTCTGTCTCCTCTCTTCCTGACTCTTCACTGTCTCCTCTCTCTGCCTGACTCTTCACTGCCTCTCTTCCTCGTCTTTGCCTGACTCTTCACTGTCTGTCTCCCTCCTCTTTGCCTGACTCTTCACTGGCCGCCTCACCTCTGTGCCTGACTCTTCACAGTCTGTTTCCTCTCTGTGTCTGACTCGTCACTGTCTGCGTCGGACTCTTCACTGTCTGCGTCGGACTCTTCACTGTCTGCGTCTGACTCTTCACTGTCTGCGACCGACTCTTCACTGTCTGTCTCCTCTGTGCCTGAATCTCCACTGACTGTCTTCTCTCTGTGCCTGATTATTCACTGTCTGTCTCCTCCCTGTGCCTGACTCTTCACCTGACTCTTCACTGTCTGTCTCCTCTCATTGCCTGACTCTTCACTGTCTGTCTCCTCTCTTCCTGACTCTTCACTGTCTGTCTCCTCTGTGCGCCTGACTCTTCCCTGTCTGCCTCATCTCTGCTCCTGACCCTTCACTGCCTGTCTACTCTCTGTGCCTGACTCTTCACTGCCTGTCTCCTCTCTGTGCCTGAATCTTTGCTGTCTGTCTGCCTCATCTCTGTGCCTGACCCTTCACTGCCGGTCTCCTCTCTGTGCCTAAATCTCCACTCTCTGTCTCCTCTCTGTACCTGATTATTCACTGTCTGTCTCCTCTCTGTGCCTGACTCTTCACTGACTGTCTCATCTCTGTGCCTAACTCTTCTCTGTCTGCGTCGGACTCTTCACTGTCTGTCTCCTCTGTGTTTGACTCTTCACTGCCTGTCTCCTCTCTGTGCCTAACTCTACTCCGTCTGTCTCATCTCTGTGCCTGTCTCTTCTCTGTCTGCCTCATCTCTGTGCCTGACTCTTCTCAGTCTGCCTCATCTCTGTGCCTGACTCTTCACCGTCTGCCTCATCTCTGTGAATGACTCTTCACTCCTTTTTGTGCCTGACTCTTCACTGCCTGTCTCCTCTCTGTACCTGACTCATCACTGGCTGTCTCCTCTCTTCCTGACTCTTCACTGTCTCCTCTCTCTGCCTGCCTCTTCACTGCCTGTCTTCCTCATCTTTGCCTGACTCTTCACTGTCTGTCTCCCTCTACTTTGCCTGACTCTTCACTGGCTGCCTCACCTCTGTGCCTGACTCTTCACAGTCTGTTTCCTCTCTGTGCCTGACTCTTCACTGTCTGCGTCTGACTCTTCACTGTCTGCGCCTGACTCTTCACTGTCTGCGCCTGACTCTTCACTGTCTGCGTCTGACTCTTCACTGTCTGCAACCGACTCTTCGCTTTCCATCTGACTCTTCACTGTCTGCGTCCGACTCTTCACTGTCTCTGTCTGACTCTCCACTGTCTGTCTCCTCTGTGCCTGAATCTCCACTGACTGTCTTCTCTCTGTGCCTGATTATTCACTGTCTGTCTCCTCCCTGTGCCTGACTCTTCACCTGACTCATCCCTGTCTGTCTCCTCTCTGTGCCTGACTCTTCACCTGACTCTACACTGTCTGTCTCCTCTCTGTGCCTGACTCTACACTGTTTGTCTCCTCTCTTCCTGACTCTTCGCTGTCTGTCTCCTCTGTGTGCCTGACTCTTTCCTGTCTGCAACCGACTCTTCACTGTCTGCGTCTGACTCTTCACTGTCTGCAACCGACTCTTCACTGTCTGCAACCGACTCTTCACTGTCTGCGTCCGACTCTTCACTGTCTGTGTCTGACTCTCCACTGTCTGTCTCCTCTGTGCCTGAATCTCCACTGACTGTCTTCTCTCTGTGCCTGATTATTCACTGTCTGTCTCCTCCTAGTGCCTGACTCTTCACCTGACTCTTCTCTGTCTGCCTCATCTCTGTGCCTGACCCTTCACTGCCTGTCTTCTCTCTGTGCCTGACTCTTCACTGCCTGTCTCCTCTCTATGCCTGAATCTTTGCTGTATGTCTGCCTCATCTCTGTGCCTGAATCTTCACTGTCTGTCAGCCTCATCTCTGTGCCTGACCCTTCACTGCCGGTCTCCGCTCTGTGCCTGAATCTCCACTGTCTGTCTCCTCTCTGTGCCTTATTCTTCACTGTCTGTCTCCTCTCTGTGCCTGACTCTTCACTGACTGTCTCCCTCCTCTTTGCCTGACTTCACTGGCTGCCTCAACTTTGTGCCTGACTCTTCACTCTCTGTCTCCTCTCTGTGCCTGACTCTTCACTGTCTGCGTCCGATTCTTCACTGTCTGTCTGACTCTTCACTGTCTGCGTCCGAGTATTCAATGTCTGTCTCGTCTGTGCCTGAATCTCCACTGTCTGCCTTCTCTCTGTGCCTGACTCTTTACTGTCTGTCTCCTCTCTGTGCCTGACTCTTCACTGTTTGCCTCATCTCTGTGCCTGATTTTTCTCCGTCTGTCTCATATCTGTGCCTGACTGTTCTCTGTCTGCCTCATCTCTGTGCCTGACTCTTCTCCGTCTGCCTCATCTCTGTGTCAGACTCTTCCCTGTCTGCCTCATCTCTGTGAATGACTCTTCACTTCTTTTTGTGCCTGACTCTTCACTGCCTGTCTCCTCTCTGTACCTGACTCATCACTGTCTGCGTCGGACTCTTCACTGTCTGCGTCGGACTCTTCACTGTCTGCGTCTGACTCTTCACTGTCTGCGACCGACTCTTCACTGTCTGTCTCCTCTGTGCCTGAATCTCCACTGACTGTGTTCTCTCTGTGCCTGATTATTCACTGTCTGTCTCCTCCCTGTGCCTGACTCTTCACCTGACTCTTCCCTGTCTGTCTCCTCTTTGTGCCTGACTCTTCACCTGACTCTTCACTGTCTGTCTCCTCTCATTGCCTGACTCTTCACTGTCTGTGTCCTCTCTTCCTGACTCTTCACTTTCTGTCTCCTCTGTGTGCCTGACTCCTCCCTGTCTGCCTCATCTCTGCGCCTGACCCTTCACTGCCTGTCTACTCTCTGTGCCTGACTCTTCACTGCCTGTCTCCTCTCTGTGCCTGAATCTTTGCTGTCTGCCTCCTCTGTGCCTGACTCTTCACTGTCTGTCTCCCTCCTCTGTGCTTGACTCTTCACTGTCTGCCTTCTTCGGTGCCTGACTCTTTTCTCTCTGCCTCATCTCTGTGCCTGACCCTTCACTGCCGGTCTCCTCTCTGTGCCTGAATCTCCACTGTCTGTCTCCTCTCTGTGCCTGATTATTCACTGTCTGTCTCCTCTCTGTGCCTGACTCTTCACTGACTGTCTCATCTCTGTGCCTAACTCTTCTCTGTCTGCGTCGGACTCTTCACTGTCTGTCTCCTCTGTGTTTGACTCTTCACTGCCTGTCTCCTCTCTGTGCCTAACTCTTCTCCGTCTGTCTCATCTCTGTGCCTGTCTCTTCTCTGTCTGCCTCATCTCTGTGCCTGACTCTTCTCAGTCTGCCTCATCTCTGTGCCTGACTCTTCACCGTCTGCCTCATCTCTGTGAATGACTCTTCACTCCTTTTTGTGCCTGACTCTTCACTGCCTGTCTCCTCTCTGTACCTGACTCATCACTGTCTGTCTCCTCTCTTCCTGACTCTTCACTGTCTCCTCTCTCTGCCTGCCTCTTCACTGCCTGTCTTCCTCATCTTTGCCTGACTCTTCACTGTCTGTCTCCCTCTACTTTGCCTGACTCTTCACCGGCTGCCTCACCTCTGTGCCTGACTCTTCACAGTCTGTTTCCTCTCTGTGCCTGACTCATCACTGTCTGCGTCTGACTCTTCACTGTCTGCGTCTGACTCTTCACTGTCTGCGCCTGACTCTTCACTGTCTGCGTCTGACTCTTCACTGTCTGCAACCGACTCTTCGCTTTCTATCTGACTCTTCACTGTCTGCGTCCGACTCTTCACTGTCTGTGTCTGACTCTCCACTGTCTGTCTCCTCTGTGCCTGAATCTCCACTGACTTTCTTCTCTCTGTGCCTGATTATTCACTGTCTGTCTCCTCCCTGTGCCTGACTCTTCACCTGACTCTTCCCTGTCTGTCTCCTCTCTGTGCCTGACTCTTCACCTGACTCTACACTGTCTGTCTCCTCTCTGTGCCTGACTCTACACTGTCTGTCTCCTCTCTTCCTGACTCTTCGCTGTCTGTCTCCTCTGTGTGCCTGACTCTTTCCTGTCTGCCTCATCTCTGTGCCTGACCCTTCACTGCCTGTCTTCTCTCTGTGCCTGACTCTGCACTGCCTGTCTCCTCTCTGTGCCTGAATCTTTGCTGTCTGTCTGCCTCATCTCTGTGCCTGAATCTTCACTGTCTGTCCGCCTCATCTCTGTGTCTGACCCTTCACTGCCGGTCTCCTTTGTGTGCCTGAATCTCCACTGTCTGTCTCCTCTCTGTGCCTGATTCTTCACTGTCTGTCTCCTCTCTGTGCCTGACTCTTCACTGACTGTCTCCCTCCTCTTTGCCTGACTTCACTGGCTGCCTCAACTTTGTGCCTGACTCTTCACTGTCTGCGTCCGAGTCTTCAATGTCTGTCTCGTCTGTGCCTGAATCTCCACTGTCTGCCTCCTCTCTGTGCCTGATTCTTCACTGTCTGTCTCCTCTCTGTGCTGATTCTTCACTGTCTCTCTCCTCTCTGTGCCTGACTTTTCACTGACTGTCTCATCACTGTGCCTGACTCTTCTCTGTCTGCCTCATCTCTGTGCCTGACTCTTCTCCGTCTGCCTCATCTCTGTGCCTGACTCTTCTCCGTCTGCCTCATCTCTGTGCCTGACTCTTCACTATCTGTCTCCTCTATGTGCCTGACTCTTCAGTGTCTGTCTCCTCTCGGTACCTGACTCTTCACTGTCTCCTCTCTGTGCCTGACTCTTCACTGCCTGTCTCCTCTCTGTGTTTGACTCTTCACTGCCTGTCTCCTCTTTGTGCCTGACTCTTCACTGTCTGTCTCCTCTCTGTGCCTGACTCTTCACTGTCTGGCTCCTCTCTGTGCCTGACTCTTCACTGTCTGCCTCCTCTCTGTGCCGGACTCTTCACTGTCTGCCTCATCTCTGTGCCTGACTTTTCACTGTCTGTCTCCTCTCTGTACCTGACTCTTCACTGTCACCTCTCTCATACTGACTCTTCACTGTCTGTCTACTCTATGTGCCTGACTCTTCACTGTCCACTTCATCTCTGTGCCTGACCCTTCACTGTCTGTCTCCTCTCTGTGCCTGACTCTTCACTGCCTGTCTTCTCTCTGTGCTGAATCTTTGCTGTCTGTCGCCTCTCTGTGCCTGACTCTTCACTGTCTGTCTGCTCTATGTGCCTGACTCTCTACACTGTCTGCCTCATCTCTGTGCCTGACTTTTCACTGTTGTTTACTCTATGTGCCTGACTTTTAACTGTCTGACTCATCTCTGTGCCTGACTCTTCACTGTCTGCCTCCTCTGTGCCTGACTCTTCACTGTCTGTCTCCCTCCTCTGTGCTTGACTCTTCACTGTCTGCCTTCTTCGGTGCCTGACTCTTTTCTCTCTGCCTCATCTCTGTGCCTGACACTTCATAGTCTGCCTCCTCTCTGTGCCTGATTCTTCATTGTCTGCCTCCTCTCTGTACCTGATTCTCACTGTCTGGCTCCTCTCTGTGCCTGACTCTTCACTGTCTGCCTCATCTCTGTACCTGACTCTTCACTGTCTGCCTTATCTGTCTGCCTCATCTATGTACTAGACTCTTCACTGTCTGCCTCATCTCTGTGCCGGACTCTTCACTGTCTGCCTCATGTCTGTGCCTGACTCTTCACTGTCTGTATCTTCTCTGTGCCTGACTCTCCGCTGTCTGCCTCCTCTCTCTGCCTGACTCTTCACTGTCTGTCTCCTCTCTGTACCTGACTCTTCACTGTCTTTGTCCGACTCTTCACTGTCTGCGCCAGACTCTTCACTGTCTGTTTCCTCTGTGCCTGAATCTCCACTGTAGGTCTCCTCTCTGTGCCTGATTCTACACTGTCTGTCTCCTCTGTGTGCCTGACTCTTCCCTGTCTGCCTCATCTCTGTGCCTGACCCTGCACTGCCTGTCTTCTCTCTGTGCCTGACTCTTCACTGCCTGTCTCCTCTCTGTGCCTGAATCTTCACAGTCTGTCTCCTCTCTCTGCCTGACTTTTCACTGGCTGCCTCCTCTCTCTGCCTGACTCTTCACTGTCTGTCTCCTCTCTGTCCCTGACGCTTCACTGTCTGCCTCATCTCTGTGCCTGACCCTTCACTGCCTGTCTCCTCTGTGTGCCCAACTCTTCACTGTCTGTCTCCTCTCTTCCTGACTCTTCACTGTCTGTCTTCTCTGTGTGCCTGACTCTTCCCTGTCTGCCTCCTCTGTCCCTGACTCTTCACTGTCTGCCTCATTTCTGTGCCTGACTCTTCACTGTCTGTCTCATCTCTGTGCCTGACTCTTCACTGTCTGTCTGCCTCCTTTATGGCTGACTCTTTACTGGCTGTCTCCCTCCTCTTTGCCTGACTCTTCACTGTCTGCCTCATCTCTGTGTCTGACCCTTCACTGTCTGTCTCCTCTCTGTGCCTGACCCTTCACTGTCTGCCTCATCTCTGTGCCTGACTCTTCACTGTCTGTCTCATCTCTGTGCCTGACTCTTCACTGTCTGTCTGCCTCCTTCATGGCTGACTTTTCACTGTTTGCCTCATCTCTGTGCCTGACTGGTCTCTGTCTGCCTCCTTTGTGCCTGACTCTTCACTGTCTGTCTCCCTCCTCTTTGCCTGACTCTTCACTGTCTGTCCCAACTCTGTGCCTGACTGTTCACTGTCTGCCTCCTCTCGGTGCCTGACTCTTCACTGTCTGCCTCATCTCTGTGCCTGACTCTACACTGTCTGGGTCTGACTCTTCACTGTCTGTCTGACTCTTCACTGTCTGCGCCAGACTCTTCACTGTCTGTTTCCTCTGTGCCTGAATCTCCACTGTAGGTCTCCTCTCTGTGCCTGATTCTACACTGTCTGTCTCCTCTCTGTGGCTGACTCTTCACCTGAATCTTCACAGTCTGTCTCCTCTCTCTGCATGACTTTTCACTGTCTGTCTACTCTATCTGCCTGACTTTTCACTGTCTGCCTCATCTCTGTGCCTGACTCTTCACTGTCTGTCTGCCTCCTTCATGGCTGACTTTTCACTGTTTGCCTCATCTCTGTGCCTGACTGGTCTCTGTCTGCCTCCTTTGTGCCTGACTCTTCACTGTCTGTCTCCCTCCTCTTTGCCTGACTCTTCACTGTCTGTCCCAACTCTGTGCCTGACTTTTCAGTCTCTGTCTCCTCTCGGTGCCTGACTCTTCACTGTCTGCCTCATCTCTATGCCTGACTCTTCACTGTCTGCGTCTGACTCTTCACTGTCTGTCTTCTCTGTGCCTGAATCTCCAATATTTGTCTCCTCTCTGTGCCTGATTCTACACTGTCTGACTCATCTCTGTGCCTAACTCTTCTCCGTCTGCCTCATCTCTGTGCCTGACCCTTCTCTTTCTATCTCCTCTCTGAGCCTGACTCTTCACTGCCTGTATCCTCTCTGTACCTGACTTCCCCTGACTCTTCACTGTCCGTCTTCTCTCTGTGCCTGACTCTTCAACGTCTGTCTCCTCTCTGTGCTTGACTCTTCACTGCCTGTCTTCTCTCTGTGTTTGACTCTTCACTGCCTGTCTCCTCTTTGTGACTGACTCTTCACTGTCTGTCTCCTCTCTGTGCCTGATTCTTCACTGTCTGCCTCCTCTCTGTACCAGATTCTTCACTGTCTCTCTCCTCTCAGTGCCTGACTCTTCACTGTCTGCCTCATCTCTGTGCCGGTCTCTTCACTGTCTGTATCTTCTCTGTGCCTGACTCTCCACTGTCTGCCTCCTCTCTCTGCCTGACTCTTCACTGTCTGCCTACTCTGTCCCTGACTCTTCACTGTCTGCCTCATTTCTGTGCCTGACTCTTCACTGTCTGTCTCATCTCTGTGTCTGACACTTCACTGCCTGTCTCCTCTCTGTGCCTGACTCTTCACTGTCTGCCTCCTCTCTGTGCCGGACTCTTCACTGTTTGCCTCTTCTCTGTGCCTGACCCTTCACTGTCTGTCTGCTCTGTGTGCCTGACTCTTCCCTGTCCGCCTCCTCTGTCCCTGACTCTTTACGGTCTGCCTCATCTCTGTGCCTGACTCTTCACTGTCTGTCTCATCTCTGTGCCTGACTCTTCACTGTCTGTCTCATCGCTGTGCCTGACTCTTCACTGTCTGTCTGCCTCCTTCATGGCTGACTCTTCACTGGCTGTCTCCCTCCTCTTTGCCTGACTTTTCACTGTTTGCCTCATCACTGTGCCTGACTCTTCACTGTCTGTCTGCCTCATCTCTGTGCCTGACTCGTCTCTGTCTGCCTCCTTTGTGCCTGACTCTTCACTGTCTGTCTCCCTCCTCTTTGCCTGACTCTTCACTGTCTGTCCCAACTCTGTGCCTGACTGTTCACTGTCTACCTCCTCTCGGTGCCTGACTCTTCACTGTCTGCCTCATCTCTGTGCCTGACTCTTCACTGTCTGCGTCCGACTCTTCACTGTCTGTCTGACTCTTCACTGTCTGCGCCCGACTCTTCACTGTCTGTTTCCTCTGTGCCTGAATCTCCACTGTAGGTCTCCTCTCTGTGCCTGATTCTACACTGTCTGTCTCCTCTCTGTGGCTGACTCTTCACCTGACTCTTCACAGTCTGTCTCCTCTCTCTGCCTGACTTTTCACTGTCTGCCTCATCTCTGTGCCTGACTCTTTACTGTCTGGCTGCCTCCTTCGTGCCTGACTCTTCACTGTCTGTCTCCCTCCTCTTTGCCTGACTCTTCACTGTCTGTCCCAACTCTGTGCCTGAATTTTCAGTGTCTGCCTCCTCTCTGTGCCTGACTCTTCACTGTCTGCCTCATCTCTGTGCCTGACTCTTCACTGTCCGTGTCCGACTCTTCACTGTCTGTCTTCTCTGTGCCTGAATCTCCACTATTTGTCTCCTCTCTGTGCCTGATTCTACACTGTCCGACTCATCTCTGTGCCTAACTCTTCTCCGTCTGCCTCATCTCTGTGCCTGACCCTTCTCTTTCTGTCTCCTCTCTGAGCCTTACTCTTCACTGCCTGTATCCTCTCTGTACCTGACTTCCCCTGACTCTTCACTGTCCGTCTTCTCTCTGTGCCTGACTCTTCAACGTCTGTCTCCTCTCTGTGCCTGACTTTTCACCTGGCTCTTCACTGTCTGTCTCCTCTCTGTGCCTGACTATTCACTGCCTGTCTCCTCTCTGTGCCTGACTCTTTGCTGCCTGTCTCCTCTCTGTGCCTGACTTTTTACTGCCTGCCTCATCTCTATGCCTGACTCTTCACTGTCTGTCTTCTCTCTGTGCCTGACTCTTCACTGTCTGTCTCCTCTCTGTGCCTGACTCTTCACTGTCTGTCTCCTCTGTGTGCCCGACCCTTCACTGTCTGCCTCCTCTGTCCCTGACTCTTTAATGTCTGTCTCCCTCATCTATGCGAGACTCTTCGCTGTCTGTCTCCTCTGTGTGCCTGACTCTTCACTGCCTGTCTCCTCTCTGTGCCCGACTCTTCACTGCCTGTCTCCTCTCTGTGCCCGACTCTTCACTGCCTGTCTCCTCTCTGTGCCTGAATCTTTGCTGTCTGTCTCATCTCTGTGCTTGACTCTTTGCTGTCTGTCTCATCTCTGTGCCTAACTCTTCACTTTCTGTCTCCTCTCTGTGCCTGACTCTTCACTGTCTGTCTACTCTATGTGCCTGACGTTTCCACTGCCTGCCTCATCTCTGTGCCTGACTTTTCACTGTCTGTTTACTCTATGTGCCTGACTCTTCACTGTCTGATTTATCTCTGTGCCTGACTCTTCACTGTCTGCCTCCTCTGTGCCTGACTCTTCACTGTCTGTCTCCCTCCTCTGTGCTTGACTCTTCGCTGTCTGCCTCATCTCGGTGCCTGACTCTTTTCTGTCTGCCTCATCTCTGTGCCTGACACTTCACTGTCTGCCTCCTCTCTGTGCCTGATTCTCCACTGTCTGCCTCCTCTCTGTTTCTGACTCTTCACTGTCTGACTCCTCTCTGTGCCTGACTCTTCACTGTCTGACTCCTCTCTGTGCCTGACTCTTCACTGTCTGGCTCCTCTCTGTGCCTGAATCTTCACTGTCTGCCTCCTCTCTGTGCTGGACTCTTCACTGTCTGCATCCTCTCTGTGCCTGACTCTTCACTGTCTGGCTCCTCTCTGTGCCTGAATCTTCACTGTCTGCCTCCTCTCTGTGCCGGACTCTTCACTGTCTGCCTCATCTCCTGACTCTTCACTGTCTGTGTCCGACTCTTCACTGTTTGTCTGACTCTTCACTGTCTGCGTCCAATTCTTCACTGTATGTCTCCTCTGTGCCTGAATCTCTACTGTCTGTCTCCTCTCTGTGCCTGATTCTACCTAGTCTGTCTCCTCTCTGTGACTGACTCTTCAATGTCTGTCTCCTCTCTGTGCCTGAATTTTCACCTGACTATTCACTGTCTCCTCTCTGTGCCTGACTCTTCACTGACTGTCTCACCTCTGTGCCTTACTCTTCTCAGTCTGACTCATCTCTGTGCCTAACTCTTCTCCGTCTGCCTCATCTCTGTGCCTGACCCTTCTCAATCAGTCTCCTCTCTGAGCCTGACTCTTCACTGCCTGTATCCTCTCTGTACCTGACTTCACCTGACTCTTCACTGTCCGTCTTCTCTCTGTGCCTGACTCTTCAACTTCTGTCTCCTCTCTGTGCCTTACTTTTCACCTGGCTCTTCACTGTCCGTCTTCTCTCTGTGCCTGACTCTTCAACTTCTGTCTCCTCTCTGTGCCTGACTCTTCACTGTCTGTCTCCTCTCTGTGCCTGACTCTCACTGTCTGTCTCCTCTCTGTGCCTGACTCTTCACTGTCTGTCTCCTCTGTGTGCCTGACTCTTCACTGTCTGCCTCCTCTGTCCCTGACTCTTCAATGTCGGTCTCCCTCATCTGTGCCTAACTCTTCACTGTCTGTCTCCTCTGTGTGCCTGACTCTTCCCTGTCTGCCTACTCTGTCCCTGACTCTTCACTGTCTGCCTCATTTCTGTGCCTGACTCTTCACTGTCTGTCTCATCTCTGTGCCCGACTCTTCACTGTCAGTCTCCTCTCTCTTCCTGACTCTTCACTGTCTGTCTACTCTATGTGCCTGACTCTTCACTGTCCGCTTTATCTCTGTGCCTGACCCTTCACTGCCTGTCTCCTCTCTGTGCCTGACTCTTCACTGCCTGTCTTCTCTCTGTGCTGAATCTTTGCTGTCTGTCTCCTCTCTGTGCCTGACTCTTCACTGTCTGTCTGCTCTATGTGCCTGACTCTTCACTGTCTGACTCATCTCTGTGCCTGACCTTTCACTGTCTGCCTCCTCTGTGCCTGACTCTTCACTGTCTGTCTCCCTCCTCTGTGCTTGACTCTTCGCTGTCTGCCTCCTCTCGGTGCCTGACTCTTTTCTGTCTGTCTCATCTCTGTGCCTGACACTTCACTGTCTGCCTCCTCTCTGTGCCTGATTCTTCACTGTCTGCCTCCTCTCTGTACCTGACTCTTCACTGTCTGTCTCCTCTCTGTGCCTGACTCTTCACTGTCTGCCTCCTCTCTGTACCTGACTCTTCACTGTCTGCCTTATCTGTCTGCCTCATCTCTGTACCAGACTCTTCACTGTCTGCCTCATCTCTGTACCTGACTCTTCACTGTCTGCCTTATCTGTCTGCCTCATCTCTGTACCAGACTCTTCCCTGTCTGCCTCATGTCTGTGCCTGACTTTTCACTGTCTGTCTACTCTATATGCCTGATTTTTCACTGTCTGCCTTATCTCTGTGCCTGACTCTTCACTGTCTGTCTCTTCTCTGTACCTGACTTCCCCTGACTCTTCACTGTCCGTCTTCTCTCTGTGCCTGACTCTTCAACGTCTGTCTCCTCTCTGTGCTTGACTCTTCACTGCCTGTCTTCTCTCTGTGTTTGACTCTTCACTGCCTGTCTCCTCTTTGTGACTGACTCTTCACTGTCTGTCTCCTCTCTGTGCCTGATTCTTCACTGTCTGCCTCCTCTCTGTACCAGATTCTTCACTGTCTCTCTCCTCTCAGTGCCTGACTCTTCACTGTCTGCCTCATCTCTGTGCCGGTCTCTTCACTGTCTGTATCTTCTCTGTGCCTGACTCTCCACTGTCTGCCTCCTCTCTCTGCCTGACTCTTCACTGTCTGCCTACTCTGTCCCTGACTCTTCACTGTCTGCCTCATTTCTGTGCCTGACTCTTCACTGTCTGTCTCATCTCTGTGTCTGACACTTCACTGCCTGTCTCCTCTCTGTGCCTGACTCTTCACTGTCTGCCTCCTCTCTGTGCCGGACTCTTCACTGTTTGCCTCTTCTCTGTGCCTGACCCTTCACTGTCTGTCTGCTCTGTGTGCCTGACTCTTCCCTGTCCGCCTCCTCTGTCCCTGACTCTTTACGGTCTGCCTCATCTCTGTGCCTGACTCTTCACTGTCTGTCTCATCTCTGTGCCTGACTCTTCACTGTCTGTCTCATCGCTGTGCCTGACTCTTCACTGTCTGTCTGCCTCCTTCATGGCTGACTCTTCACTGGCTGTCTCCCTCCTCTTTGCCTGACTTTTCACTGTTTGCCTCATCACTGTGCCTGACTCTTCACTGTCTGTCTGCCTCATCTCTGTGCCTGACTCGTCTCTGTCTGCCTCCTTTGTGCCTGACTCTTCACTGTCTGTCTCCCTCCTCTTTGCCTGACTCTTCACTGTCTGTCCCAACTCTGTGCCTGACTGTTCACCGTCTACCTCCTCTCGGTGCCTGACTCTTCACTGTCTGCCTCATCTCTGTGCCTGACTCTTCACTGTCTGCGTCCGACTCTTCACTGTCTGTCTGACTCTTCACTGTCTGCGCCCGACTCTTCACTGTCTGTTTCCTCTGTGCCTGAATCTCCACTGTAGGTCTCCTCTCTGTGCCTGATTCTACACTGTCTGTCTCCTCTCTGTGGCTGACTCTTCACCTGACTCTTCACAGTCTGTCTCCTCTCTCTGCCTGACTTTTCACTGTCTGCCTCATCTCTGTGCCTGACTCTTTACTGTCTGGCTGCCTCCTTCGTGCCTGACTCTTCACTGTCTGTCTCCCTCCTCTTTGCCTGACTCTTCACTGTCTGTCCCAACTCTGTGCCTGAATTTTCAGTGTCTGCCTCCTCTCTGTGCCTGACTCTTCACTGTCTGCCTCATCTCTGTGCCTGACTCTTCACAGTCCGTGTCCGACTCTTCACTGTCTGTCTTCTCTGTGCCTGAATCTCCACTATTTGTCTCCTCTCTGTGCCTGATTCTACACTGTCCGACTCATCTCTGTGCCTAACTCTTCTCCGTCTGCCTCATCTCTGTGCCTGACCCTTCTCTTTCTGTCTCCTCTCTGAGCCTTACTCTTCACTGCCTGTATCCTCTCTGTACCTGACTTCCCCTGACTCTTCACTGTCCGTCTTCTCTCTGTGCCTGACTCTTCAACGTCTGTCTCCTCTCTGTGCCTGACTTTTCACCTGGCTCTTCACTGTCTGTCTCCTCTCTGTGCCTGACTATTCACTGCCTGTCTCCTCTCTGTGCCTGACTCTTTGCTGCCTGTCTCCTCTCTGTGCCTGACTTTTTACTGCCTGCCTCATCTCTATGCCTGACTCTTCACTGTCTGTCTTCTCTCTGTGCCTGACTCTTCACTGTCTGTCTCCTCTCTGTGCCTGACTCTTCACTGTCTGTCTCCTCTGTGTGCCCGACCCTTCACTGTCTGCCTCCTCTGTCCCTGACTCTTTAATGTCTGTCTCCCTCATCTATGCGAGACTCTTCGCTGTCTGTCTCCTCTGTGTGCCTGACTCTTCACTGCCTGTCTCCTCTCTGTGCCCGACTCTTCACTGCCTGTCTCCTCTCTGTGCCCGACTCTTCACTGCCTGTCTCCTCTCTGTGCCTGAATCTTTGCTGTCTGTCTCGTCTCTGTGCTTGACTCTTTAATGTCTGTCTCCCTCATCTATGCCTGACTCTTCACTGTCTGTCTCCTCTGTGTGCCTGACTCTTCACTGTCTGCCTCCTCTCTGTGCCCGACTCTTTACTGCCTGTCTCCTCTCTGTGCCTGACTCTTCACTGCCTGCCTGTCTCCTCTCTGTGCCTGAATCTTTGCTGTCTGTCTCATCTCTGTGCTTGACTCTTTGCTGTCTGTCTCCTCTCTGTGCCTGGCTCTTCTCAGTCTGCCTCATCTCTGTGCCTAACTCTTCACTTTCTGTCTCCTCTCTGTGCCTGACTCTTCACTGTCTGTCTACTCTATGTGCCTGACGTTTCCACTGTCTGCCTCATCTCTGTGCCTGACTTTTCACTGTCTGTTTACTCTATGTGCCTGACTCTTCACTGTCTGATTTATCTCTGTGCCTGACTCTTCACTGTCTGCCTCCTCTGTGCCTGACTCTTCACTGTCTGTCTCCCTCCTCTGTGCTTGACTCTTCGCTGTCTGCCTCATCTCGGTGCCTGACTCTTTTCTGTCTGCCTCATCTCTGTGCCTGACACTTCACTGTCTGCCTCCTCTCTGTGCCTGATTCTCCACTGTCTGCCTCCTCTCTGTTTCTGACTATTTACTGTCTGCCTCCTCTCTGTGCCTGACTCTTCACTGTCTGACTCCTCTCTGTGCCTGACTCTTCACTGTCTGGCTCCTCTCTGTGCCTGAATCTTCACTGTCTGCCTCCTCTCTGTGCTGGACTCTTCACTGTCTGCATCCTCTCTGTGCCTGACTCTTCACTGTCTGGCTCCTCTCTGTGCCTGAATCTTCACTGTCTGCCTCCTCTCTGTGCCGGACTCTTCACTGTCTGCCTCATCTCCTGACTCTTCACTGTCTGTGTCCGACTCTTCACTGTTTGTCTGACTCTTCACTGTCTGCGTCCAATTCTTCACTGTATGTCTCCTCTGTGCCTGAATCTCTACTGTCTGTCTCCTCTCTGTGCCTGATTCTACCTAGTCTGTCTCCTCTCTGTGACTGACTCTTCAATGTCTGTCTCCTCTCTGTGCCTGAATTTTCACCTGACTATTCACTGTCTCCTCTCTGTGCCTGACTCTTCACTGACTGTCTCACCTCTGTGCCTTACTCTTCTCAGTCTGACTCATCTCTGTGCCTAACTCTTCTCCGTCTGCCTCATCTCTGTGCCTGACCCTTCTCAATCAGTCTCCTCTCTGAGCCTGACTCTTCACTGCCTGTATCCTCTCTGTACCTGACTTCACCTGACTCTTCACTGTCCGTCTTCTCTCTGTGCCTGACTCTTCAACTTCTGTCTCCTCTCTGTGCCTTACTTTTCACCTGGCTCTTCACTGTCCGTCTTCTCTCTGTGCCTGACTCTTCAACTTCTGTCTCCTCTCTGTGCCTGGCTCTTCACTGTCTGTCTCCTCTCTGTGCCTGACTCTCACTGTCTGTCTCCTCTCTGTGCCTGACTCTTCACTGTCTGTCTCCTCTGTGTGCCTGACTCTTCACTGTCTGCCTCCTCTGTCCCTGACTCTTCAATGTCGGTCTCCCTCATCTGTGCCTAACTCTTCACTGTCTGTCTCCTCTGTGTGCCTGACTCTTCCCTGTCTGCCTACTCTGTCCCTGACTCTTCACTGTCTGCCTCATTTCTGTGCCTGACTCTTCACTGTCTGTCTCATCTCTGTGCCCGACTCTTCACTGTCAGTCTCCTCTCTCTTCCTGACTCTTCACTGTCTGTCTACTCTATGTGCCTGACTCTTCACTGTCCGCTTTATCTCTGTGCCTGACCCTTCACTGCCTGTCTCCTCTCTGTGCCTGACTCTTCACTGCCTGTCTTCTCTCTGTGCTGAATCTTTGCTGTCTGTCTCCTCTCTGTGCCTGACTCTTCACTGTCTGTCTGCTCTATGTGCCTGACTCTTCACTGTCTGACTCATCTCTGTGCCTGACCTTTCACTGTCTGCCTCCTCTGTGCCTGACTCTTCACTGTCTGTCTCCCTCCTCTGTGCTTGACTCTTCGCTGTCTGCCTCCTCTCGGTGCCTGACTCTTTTCTGTCTGTCTCATCTCTGTGCCTGACACTTCACTGTCTGCCTCCTCTCTGTGCCTGATTCTTCACTGTCTGCCTCCTCTCTGTACCTGACTCTTCACTGTCTGTCTCCTCTCTGTGCCTGACTCTTCACTGTCTGCCTCCTCTCTGTACCTGACTCTTCACTGTCTGCCTTATCTGTCTGCCTCATCTCTGTACCAGACTCTTCACTGTCTGCCTCATCTCTGTACCTGACTCTTCACTGTCTGCCTTATCTGTCTGCCTCATCTCTGTACCAGACTCTTCCCTGTCTGCCTCATGTCTGTGCCTGACTTTTCACTGTCTGTCTACTCTATATGCCTGATTTTTCACTGTCTGCCTTATCTCTGTGCCTGACTCTTCACTGTCTGTCTCTTCTCTGTGCCTGACTCTTCTTTTTTTTTTTAAAGATTTTTATTGTTAACAGGCTGAAGAGGAGAACGGAAAATACAAAAAGAAGGGTAATAGCAATACATAAAACACAATACATATATATAATGGCCATCATACATAACAGATATAACAATTTCATGTTAGCAATCTCCAAAATGTTATAACAGCTGTCAAATAATACAGTTTTTCAAAGATATAACATCAGCTTTCTATAAAAGTACCCCAATTTTTTTCATAATTTTTCATTGCTTTTGTACCCCTAATATTTACTAAAGCAAACTCCATTGAGTGTATTTCGGTTACCAGTGTCCACCAGTCCCAAATTTTTGGTGTTTCTGAGCTGATCCAAGCTCTTGCCACCGTTAGTTTAGCACAGGACATTAGTATTGTAATCAAGGCGGCGTGTGGAAGTGGATCTATATATATATCTAATAGAACTGACGCCGCTGTTAGAGCTGGTATCTGTATCTGCTTCATATGCAAAAAATTTTCAACTTCGCACCAAAAAAATTTCAGATTCGGGCATGAGAACAGCATATGTGTCAGGTCTGCCGCCTCCATAGAGCATTTAGGGCACTTCGTTCGGTCACTATAAATGTTGTTATGAGACCATTTAGAGATTTTTTCGGGGGTATAATATAACATACATGTTGTTCTAAATTGTTGAAGTCTTAAGCTGGATGATCTTGCTCGTTTGTTAATATTCATTAAAGAGTTTGTTATCTGTGTGGAGGTTATATTTAATCCCAATATTCTGCTCCATTTGTCAGCCAGTATGCTGCAATCGTTAGGTTTAATAGCGATAAGAGTACTGTATGTCTCGCTTATAACAGATTTGTTTTTTGATGAGTATAAACAAGTCCAGATGTCAAATTCTGGAGATTCTGGGACTTTAAAGATTTGTTTTTTATTGATCAGGAAATCATGTATCTGTAGGAATTTGTATCTCATGTTTTCGGATAAGTTGTATAATTGTTTAAGAGTGTCGAATTCCATAAAGCCCTGTGCGTTATATAAGTCCCCTAAGGTTTTAATACCTAGTCTAGACCATCTGTGGCCAGTGTTATCATTAAAAATATTTGGTAAGCCTGGGTTTCCCCATAGTAATAAGTTCGAATGGAAAAAGTTAGTGTCACAGAAGGATAGGATATTACCCCATATCTTTGTTATATCTCTGGCTGTCTTAAATTTGACTCTCTTGTAATAGTTGGGATCGTTCGTTCTAAATAAGAATAGATTTGATTCAGATTTTAACATAAAAGAATGAAAAAATAAAGCCCTTCCTTCATTGAGTAATGAGCGTAGCCGATTAGTAAAGGCGGACCAGAAATATAATTTAAAGTCGGGAAAATTGAGCCCACCATCGGATGTGTCTTTTTTCATAGAGTTCAATGATCTTCTCGCCTTTTTATAACCCCATATAAAGCTGCTAAATATTCCATCCAACTTCTTAAAGAATTGATTATTTAGTGCTAATGGTATGGATCGAAATAAGTATATAAACTTAGGTAATACCTTCATTTTAATCAAATTTATTCTGCCAATTATATTGAGGGGTAGCCTGTGCCATTTCTTTAGCTGTAGTCTAGTAGTTTTGATTAATTCATCGTAATTTATTTTATTAATGTCTTGTATATTAGCTGTTATTTTTATTCCCAAATAAGTGGCTATTTTGCATATCTCAGGCATCGCCACAGGAGGGGCATAGTTAACTATTATTTGTGTTTTTTGTAAGTTTAATTTATAACCCGCCACTTTGCCATATTCCTCAGCTTCTAAAATTATTCCTTTTTGAGCCTCTACTACATCTTCCGTGTAAACCGCTATGTCGTCAGCATATGCTGCTATTTTTAATTCTTGGTGTCCTGATTTAAACGGTATAATCTGAGTTTGGGATTGAAGAGCCAACAAAAAAGGTTCTAAAGAAAGTGCAAATAAAAGAGGTGAGAGAGGGCAGCCTTGTCTAGTTCCTCTTAAAATCCTGAAGTCTGAAGATACCAACCCCCCATAGCTAGTAAATGCAGTTGGTTTATCATATAATGCTTTGATACAATTCAAAAATTCCCCGCCAAACCTTAATTTAGATAGTACGCACCAAAGAAAATCCCATCCCACTCGGTCGAAAGCTTTCTCAGCATCTAGCAAAATCATACCGAGTGGGGTGGAGTTGGTCTCCGCAACATCAAATGCTGTTATGGCCGTGTTTGCGTGTATGGTAGTGTCTCTCCCAATAATGAAGCCATGTTGTTGCGGATGGATAATCATGGGCATGATGGGGGCCAATCTTAGAGCTAGGATTTTGGCGAAGATTTTTGCATCTGTGTTTATCAACGAAATTGGGCAATAAGACCCTCTCTCCTCTTTTGGTTTGTCCTTCTTCAGAAAAAATATTATTTTAGCCCTATTCCAGGATTGTGGTGTTTTCCCTTCTAGGCCTACATATTGAATTACTTTTAGCAAGGGTTGTTCAAGCTCTTTTAAGCATATTTTGTATATTTCTAAGGGTATGGTATCTTCCCCTGCTGCTTTTCCTGAGGGTAATGAGGCAATGGCTTGATGAAGTTCTAGCATAGTTATCTCATCAGACAGTGAGTCTATTTCAGTGATATTTTGAGTGTCTATGATATATTTTTCAGTATATTTTTGTATGTCATCTAAGCTAGGGGTTGTTTCTGGAGTATATAAATTCTTATAGTAGTCAGCAAATTGTTCTAGTATGTCTTGGGGTTTATTGTATATTTTGTTCCCTCTCCCCCGAATGCTAGTGATTGTAGCACCTGCTCTGTCTTCCGCTGTTTTATACGCTAGAATTTTCCCAATCTTATCCCCGCCTTCATATTCATTTATTTTAAATTTATGTAGGCTGTTGACGCTCTTTTTAATAAATTTAGATTTTGCTTCATTCTTCAGTGTCGTGAGTTTAAGCCCTATTTCTGTGCTTGAAGTCGAGTTGGCCTGAAGGGATAATGACAAAAGTTCTTCTTGGGCAATTATCTTTGACGTCAAAATCTCATTCTTTTTTTTTATTTCTATATTCTGTCTAATCACATAAGTTTGAGTATAGCCTCTAATGCTGGCTTTGCAAGTATCCCAAATTATTGCTGGTGATGCTGTATTTGAGTTTATATTTATAAATTCTGTAAGGTGTAGTTTTAACTGTGTTATGTATTCTGTGTCTGATATTAGGTGTCTTGGGAAGGAAAAAGGCCTAGAAGTGGCTCTGTGCTCTGTTGTTTTAAATGATAAAATTATAGCGTTATGGTCGGAGGAGATGCGTGGGCATAAGATCATAGAGCTTGTGTTCAATAAGTTATCACTTATAAATGCCATATCGATCCTTGAGCATAGTTTGTGGGGTGCCGAGTAATATGTATATCCTGGCTTGCTAGCATATAGGTATCTCCATGCATCTTTTAAGTTATGTATATAGCACATATCCAGTATAGAAGCCCTTGTTTTGTGCATTCTTTGATGTCCCCCAGATCTAGTAGTGTCTATTCTATAATCCATGATACAGTTAAAATCTCCCATAACAATAAGTTCTCCCTCCCAGTCTAGAAGTTTGATGTTTAATTCGTCAAAGACAGTAGGCTCATCTACATTACTTCCATAAACCACACATAAAACATAGTAAGCATTCTCCAGCCGTATCTGAGCAATTGCCCATCTGCCGTTTTTGTCGCAAGATGTTTGTATTGTCTCAGCCTTAAATCGTTTATCTTTAAGTATAGCAACTCCCCTAATAGGTTGACAATATGATGAACTGATGATAACTTCGTATCCTAAATGGTTAATTAGTTTTCTATCCTTTCCTGTGATATGTGTCTCGGACAGAAGAGCTACATGTGAGTTATGTAATTTTAATTCTTCTTTTATCAGCATTCGTTTATTCTTGCTATTTAGCCCAGCAACGTTCCAGGCTAGGCATTTTATTTCATACATCTATATGTCGATTTAACCCAAAAAAGAAACAAAAATAAAGCTTTACTATCGAGGTTTATCTTATATTTATCAAAGCATTGCCTTAGTCTCCTGTATTGTGTTCTCATAATTCCTTTAAAAAAGGTTCCAATATCATTGTTTAGTTCCACCCCCTCGGCCTGCAAACTTTTTTTTTCTTTTATTTTACCCACAACCCCCCAGAGTGCGGAGAACACCCTCCCACCGCCCCCCTCCCCCCTAGCTCTTACCCCAGCCGGGGTAGAGCCAACCCTCAGCATCTGCTGCCGCTGGATGAGCAGCTGGTTGGCAGCTCTACGCCGAAGCCCTCCCCCTCTCTGCGCTTAAACAATCCATAATCTATATGTCCACCGAAAAAAAAAAAGAAGAAAGTGAACTAGTGTTAATCTTGCGTGATGTAAACACACTAACTAAACAAAATTTGTAGCAAATTTGTAGGCATAAGCACTAGAGAGAAACTAATGCCAAAAAAAAAATTAAAAAAAAAAAAAAAGGGAGCTTCTAGCAAGAAGAGAAAAAAAAAAAAAAAGTTCTCTTGCAGTGTCTCTGCTGTTCTACTTAGTTCTTCGTTTTGGAGTTAGTCTTGCTTGAGCCAGCATCAGTGTCAGCTAGATATGCTTCTGCTTTTTTTATGTCCGTAAAAAAGTGGGTGCGGCCCCCTTTTGTTACCTTTAGACATGCTGGTTCCTGAAGAAATACTTGGGCACCGCTTGACTTAATGGGATCTATCAGCTTGCGTAGCGACCATCGCCTATCCATGGTTTCTTTGCAGAGATCAGAGCGGACAAAAATCGAGATTGCACCAATGGTTACCGGGGTGTTAGGACGAGCTCTCTGCCAGATTGCTTGGCGGAGTAAAAAGTTGCCAAAATAAGCCAAGAAGGGGTGGGGGAACTGGCCCCCTCTGTTTCTCTGTATTATAGGAAGGCGGTGCGCCCTCTGGATTTGTGAGTCCCAGTCTCAATCCGCTAGATCAGGGAAAGCTTTCTGAAGTAGCCCCACTAGATAGGCCATCGGGTCAGATCCCTCTGTTCCTTCAGGTATGCCAAAAATTCTAAGATTCGAGCGTCTCTGTCTTTTCTCCAAGTCCTCCACTTTTTGCTGTAGAGTCGCAATCTGTGTTTCGTGTTTATCGAATGAGGATGCATTTCTGGAGCTTGTTTCTTCCACATCGGCAACTCTTTGCTGTAATTCCACGATATCTTGTGAGATTCCTCCAAATTTCCCAGTCAGTTCTTGTAGAGTTATCTGTACTTTGTTATTGTCTTCTCTTAATTGTAAATAATGTTCTTGAGCCTCAGTCCGTTGATTGCTTAATAGCTGAAGTATGATATCCAGTGGAGAGGCGCCGTTTGAGTCTCGTAAATTTGGTTCCTCTTCGGGTGTAGTCATGTAAGCTGTTATATGACTATCATTCTCCGAGTTGTTATGAGACCGTGTAGGTTCATGAGAGAGGCTCACAGTAGATATGGGAAGAGCAGCATTCTCTGTTATGTTTGTATTTGTTACAGGTAAAGAGCATGTTTGTGGCTCAGATATCTCTCTCTTTGCTGCGGGAGTATCTATAGTAGGGTCTTGCGGCTCAAACAGCATTGTTATAGGCATTTGCTCAGAGATAGTATCTGATGCATAGTTAGATGTTGTGTTAGATAAGTTGGGTAGAGCAGTTGAGGTATCACTTTTCCCGTTGTTGGCGTCATCATTATTAGTATCATCATCATTATTAATGTCATTGATATTCCCTTGTGTAGCTTTTGAGGATATTTCTGTTGGGCTTGCTCCAGAGAGTCTTTGAGTCATATTTTTAACTAGCCCCTTTGTCACCATCCATCTTATTAGCGGGCTTTTGTCTTGTAGAGTTTTTGTCAAAGTCTGGCTGTTATTTATCACAGAGCTGTTTAGCAATAGGCTAGGTTTAATATTTCTTTTTTTTGTCTTGGATTTGTTTCTTTGTGTACGTCCTTTCTTGGCTTTTGATTTTATGCCTTTATCAACATTGTTCTCTTTCTCCCCTAGCTCATCTTCTGTTTCGGCATCACAGTCTTCAAAGGAGCTTAGTTCCGTGATGTCTGTCTGTTCTGCTGACAAGTCTTCCACTGGCCCACCTTCTGATAAGTATATTATAGGAGCCATGACCATATCTCCTTTATTAGTACTGGCTATTAAGCCTGTTAAGCCTGTTGGTTCTGCATCTGCCCCACCAATATCACTTTGAATATCTGTGCCTGAATTAGAACTTGGCTTGCTTGATGTTTCAGTTTCTGTTTCTGTTTCTAATTCTGTTACTTTGGCTATCGCTATATCTTGGATCCCTTTTGAGATATCCACCAAAGTTTCCTTGTCTGTCCTTACTATTGTCATTATATCATTTTTAGCGTCATTTTTAGCTGCAGTTTTAGCAACCACTTCCTCCAAATGCCCAGTTTTTCCCCCCATTGTAGCCAAAGAAATGTTAGAAATATTATTCTTTTTCAGTACCTGTTTTGTGGTGCTGCAGTCCTCCAGTCGTTGAGCTCCCACCGTGCCTGAATCCTCAATCCTCTCTGTAAGAGCAGGAAGTTTAGTTTTTTTCCTTTTTTCACCCTCCTTGCTAACAGCTGAGGCGTTTGGCATAGTTGAGGCTGCGAAGGTGAGCCCTTTCCGAGGTGTATTGGCTGGCATCGACTGTGGGGACAATGGAGTGGTAGATGCCTTTCCAGCTGTCAGGCTAGACGAGCCGCTTGAAGAGCCACTCTGTGGCTGTACAGGTGAATGGGGAGAAGGTGGCAATTTACTTGCTGTATTTTTACTGTTCCTTGTAGTCCTAGGAGGGTGCTTTGGTGACATTCTTCCTCCTTGTTTCAAAGAATTCGTAAGCTTGTGGCTCCAGCTACTCAAGTGTGCTAGTCCAGATGAGTGGAGCCCAGAGCCTCTGAGCCGATCAAAAATCGCCTGCCAGAGGAGCGTGGTTTTGGCAACAAAGTAGAACATTTATATTAAAATTGAATTGCACTCTTCTGGTAGTGGATCACGTTTCTAATCTCCACAAGTAAAAGATATCAGCACGCCATTGCCATTGACATTGCCGTACCTTTTCTCGGTGTAGCGTGGAGCAATTATTCAAATCGGCGCCTGCGTCCACGTTCAATCACTGG
Source organism: Lissotriton vulgaris (assembly GCF_964263255.1). NCBI lineage: Eukaryota > Metazoa > Chordata > Amphibia > Caudata > Salamandridae > Lissotriton > Lissotriton vulgaris. The sequence continues at coordinate 190,050,024 of NC_141685.1, forward strand.
ACTGCCGCTGCTGCTCTCAGGTATGTCAGCCTTGCACTCGTTGCATGAAAGCCGACTCCGCTTTTCTCTTATGGCCGCAAGCTGCTTTTTCACTTTCAGCAGTGCAGCAGTGCAGCGTAACATAGAAACCCTCGCACTCGCACCCGTGCTTGATGCCGGGTTTTTCAGCTCCGTAGCTTTTCTTTTTCAGCCGCCAGCAGTGCAGCGTAGCAGCGTAGCATAGGACCCCTCGCACTCGCACCCGTGCTTGGTGCCGGGTTTTCAGCTCCGTAACTGCCTACCTCGCGTTCGTTGCATCGGTGCGAGGAAGCCAGCTCTGCTCCTTCTTTTTCGGCGCTCAGCACTCCCGGTTTCAGCTCCGTATTTTTTTAAATCAGCCTCGGTGATTTTCGCATCTCGCCTGCGAAGAGAGGGTAGACTCAGGCGAGCTGCTGGCGTAGATCCTCACTCCGCCATCTTGGATCTGCCTGACTCTTCACTGTCTGCCTCCTCTCCGTGCCTGACTCTTCACTGTCTGTCTCCTCTCCGTGCCTGACTCTTCACTGTCTGCCTTATCTCTGTGCCTGACCCTTCAATGTCTGTCTCCCTCATCTATGCCTGACTCTTCACTGTCTGCCTCCTCTGTGTGCCTGATTATTCACTGTCTGTCTCTTCTCTGTGCCTGACTCTTCACTGTGTGTCTCTTCTCTGTGCCTGACTCTTCACTGTCTGCCTCCTCTCTGTGCCTGACTCTTCACTGTCTGTCTCTTCTCTGTGCCTGACTTTTCACTGCCTGTCTCTTCTCTGTGCCTGACTCTTCACTGCCTGGCTATCTCCTCTCTGTGCCCGAATCTTTGCTGTCTGTCTCGTCTCTGTCCTTGACTCTTTGCTGTCTGTCTCCTCTCTGTGCCTGACTCTTATCAGTCTGCCTCCTCTCTGTGCCTGACTGTTCACTGTCTGCCTCCTCTCGGTGCCTGACTCTTCACTGTCTGCCTCATCTCTGTGCCTGACTCTACACTGTCTGTCTCCTCTCTGTGCCTGACTCTTCACTGTCTGGGTCCGACTCTTCACTGTCTGTCTGACTCTTCACTGTCTGCGCCAGACTCTTCACTGTCTGTTTCCTCTGTGCCTGAATCTCCACTGTAGGTCTCCTCTCTGTGCCTGATTCTACACTGTCTGTCTCCTCTCTGTGGCTGACTCTTCACCTGAATCTTCACAGTCTGTCTCCTCTCTCTGCATGACTTTTCACTGTCTGTCTACTCTATCTGCCTGACTTTTCACTGTCTGCCTCATCTCTGTGCCTGACTCTTTACTGTTTGGCTGCCTCCTTCGTGCCTGACTCTTCACTGTCTATCTCCCTCCTCTTTGCCTGACTCTTCACTGTCTGTCCCAACTCTGTGCCTGACTTTTCAGTCTCTGCCTCCTCTCGGTGCCTGACTCTTCACTGTCTGCCTCATCTCTATGCCTGACTCTTCACTGTCTGCGTCTGACTCTTCACTGTCTGTCTTCTCTGTGCCTGAATCTCCAATATTTGTCTCCTCTCTGTGCCTGATTCTACACTGTCTGACTCATCTCTGTGCCTAACTCTTCTCCGTCTGCCTCATCTCTGTGCCTGACCCTTCTCTTTCTGTCTCCTCTCTGAGCCTGACTCTTCACTGCCTGTATCCTCTCTGTACCTGACTTCCCCTGACTCTTCACTGTCCGTCTTCTCTCTGTGCCTGACTCTTCAACGTCTGTCTCCTCTCTGTGCCTGACTTTTCACCTGGCTCTTCACTGTCTGTCTCCTCTCTGTGCCTGACTATTCACTGCCTGTCTCCTCTCTGTGCCTGACTCTTCGCTGCCTGTCTCCTCTCTGTGCCTGTCTCCTCTCTGTGCCTGACTCTTCACTGCCTGTCTCTTCACTGCCTGTCTCCTCTCTGTGCCTGACTCTTCGCTGCCTGTCTCCTCTGTGTGCCCGACCCTTCACTGTCTGCCTCCTCTGTCCCTGACTCTTCAATGTCTGTCTCCCTCATCTATGCGAGACTCTTCACTGTCTGTCCCCTCTGTGTGCCTGACTCTTCACTGCCTGTCTCCTCTTTGTGACTGACTCTTCACTGTCTGTCTCCTCTCTGTGCCTGATTCTTCACTGTCTGCCTCCTCTCTGTACCTGATTCTTCACTGTCTGTCTCCTCTCAGTGCCTGATTCTTCACTGTCTGCCTCATCTCTGTACCTGACTCTTCACTGTCTGCCTTATCTGTCTGCCTCATCTATGTACCAGACTCTTCACTGTCTGCCTCATCTCTGTGCCGGACTCTTCACTGTCTGTATCTTCTCTGTGCCTGACTCTCCACTGTCTGCCTCCTCTCTCTGCCTGACTCTTCACTGTCTGTCTCCTCTCTGTGCCTGACTCTTCACTGTCTGCCTCATCTCTGTGCCTGACCCTTCACTGCCTGTCTCCTCTCTGTGCCCAACTCTTCACTGTCTGTCTCCTCTCTTCCTGACTCTTCACTGTCTGTCTTCTCTGTGTGCCTGACTCTTCCCTGTCTGCCTACTCTGTCCCTGACTCTTCACTGTCTGCCTCATTTCTGTGCCTGACTCTTCACTGTCTGTCTCATCTCTGTGCCCGACTCTTCACTGTCCGTCTCATCTCTGTGCCTGACTCTTCACTGTCTGTCTGCCTCCTTCATGGCTGACTCTTCACTGGCTGTCTCCCTCCTCTTTGCCTGACTCTTCACTGTCTGCCTCCTCTCTGTGCCGGACTCTTCACTGTTTGCCTCTTCTCTGTGCCTGACCCTTCACTGTCTGTCTCCTCTGTGTGCCTGAGTCTTCGTTGTCCGCCTCCTCTTTCCCTGACTCTTTACGGTCTGCCTCATCTCTGTGCCTGACTCTTCACTGTCTGTCTCATCTCTGTGCCTGACTCTTCACTGTCTGTCTCATCGCTGTGCCTGACTCTTCACTGTCTGTCTGCCTCCTTCATGGCTGACTCTTCACTGGCTGTCTCCCTCCTCTTTGCCTGACTTTTCACTGTTTGCCTCATCACTGTGCCTGACTCTTCACTGTCTGTCTGCCTCATCTCTGTGCCTAACTCGTCTCTGTCTGCCTCCTTTGTGCCTGACTCTTCACTGTCTGTCTCCCTCCTCTTTGCCTGACTCTTCACTGTCTGTCCCAACTCTGTGCCTGACTGTTCACTGTCTGCCTCCTCTCGGTGCCTGACTCTTCACTGTCTGCCTCATCTCTGTGCCTGACTCTTTACTGTCTGGCTGCCTCCTTCGTGCCTGACTTTTCACTGTCTGTCTCCCTCCTCTTTGCCTGACTCTTCACTGTCTGTCCCAACTCTGTGCTTGAATTTTCAGTGTCTGCCTCCTCTCTGTGCCTGACTCTTCACTGTCTGCCTCATCTCTCTGCCTGACTCTTCACTGTCTGTGTCCGACTCTTCACTGTCTGTCTAACTCTTCACTGTCTGCATCTGACTCTTCACTGTCTGTCTTCTCTGTGCCTGAATCTCCACTATTTGTCTCCTCTCTGTGCCTGATTCTACACTGTCCGACTCATCTCTGTGCCTAACTCTTCTCCGTCTGCCTCATCTCTGTGCCTGACCCTTCTCTTTCTGTCTCCTCTCTGAGCCTGACTCTTCATGCCTGTATCCTCTCTGTACGTGACTTCCCCTGACTCTTCACTGTCTGTCTTCTCTCTGTGCCTGACTCTTCAACGTCTGTCTCCTCTCTGTGCCTGACTTTTCACCTGGCTCTTCACTGTCTGTCTCCTCTCTGTGCCTGACTATTCACTGCCTGTCTCCTCTCTGTGCCTGACTCTTCGCTGCCTGTCTCCTCTCTGTGCCTGACTCTTCACTGTCTGTCTCCTCTCTTCCTGACTCTTCACTGTCTGTCTACTCTATGTGCCTGACTTTTTACTGCCTGCCTCATCTCTATGCCTGACTCTTCACTGTCTGTCTTCTCTCTGTGCCTGACTCTTCACTGTCTGTCTTCTCTGTGTGCCCGACCCTTCACTGTCTGCCTCCTCTGTCCCTGACTCTTTAATGTCTGTCTCCCTCATCTATGCCTGACTCTTCACTGTCTGTCTCCTCTGTGTGCCTGACTCTTCACTGTCTGCCTCCTCTCTGTGCCCGACTCTTTACTGCCTGTCTCCTCTCTGTGCCTGACTCTTCACTGCCTGCCTGTCTCCTCTCTGTGCCTGAATCTTTGCTGTCTGTCTCATCTCTGTGCCTGACTTTTCTCTGTCTGTCTACTCTATGTGCCTGACTTTTCACTGTATGCCTCATCTCTGTGCCTGACTCTTCACTGTCTGTCTCCTCTCTGTGCCTGACCCTTCGCTTTCTGTCTCCTCTCTGAGCCTGACTCTTCACTGCCTGTATCCTCTCTGTACCTGACTTCCCCTGACTCTTCACTGTCCGTCTTCTCTCTGTGCCTGACTCTTCAACGTCTGTCTCCTCTCTGTGCCTGACTTTTCACCTGGCTCTTCACTGTCTGTCTCCTCTCCCTGCCTGACTATTCACTGCCTGTCTCCTCTCTGTGCCTGACTCTTCGCTGCCTGTCTCCTCTCTGTGCCTGACTCTTCACTGTCTGTCTCTTCTCTTCCTGACTCTTCACTGTCTGTCTACTCTATGTGCCTGACTTTTTACTGCCTGCCTCATCTCTATGCCTGACTCTTCACTGTCTGTCTTCTCTCTGTGCCTGACTCTTCACTGTCTGTCTCCTCTCTGTGCCTGACTCTTCACTGTCTGTCTCCTCTGTGTGCCCGACCCTTCACTGTCTGCCTCCTCTGTCCCTGACTCTTTAATGTCTGTCTCCCTCATCTATGCGAGACTCTTCACTGTCTGTCTCCTCTGTGTGCCTGACTCTTCACTGCCTGTCTCCTCTCTGTGCCCGACTCTTCACTGCCTGTCTCCTCTCTGTGCCCGACTCTTCACTGCCTGTCTCCTCTCTGTGCCTGAATCTTTGCTGTCTGTCTCGTCTCTGTGCTTGACTCTTCAATGTCTGTCTCCCTCATCTATGCCTGACTCTTCACTGTGTGTCTCCTCTGTGTGCCTGACTCTTCACTGTCTGCCTCCTCTCTGTGCCCGACTCTTTACTGCCTGTCTCCTCTCTGTGCCTGACTCTTCACTGCCTGCCTGTCTCCTCTCTGTGCCTGAATCTTTGCTGTCTGTCTCATCTCTGTGCTTGACTCTTTGCTGTCTGTCTCCTCTCTGTGCCTGACTCTTCTCAGTCTGCCTCATCTCTGTGCCTAACTCTTCACTTTCTGTCTCCTCTCTGTGCCTGACTCTTCACTGTCTGTCTACTCTATGTGCCTGACTTTTCCACTGTCTGTTTACTCTATGTGCCTGACTCTTCACTGTCTGATTTCAGACTCTTCACTGTCTGATTTATCTCTGTGCCTGACTCTTCACTGTCTGCCTCCTCTGTGCCTGACTCTTCACTGTCTGTCTCCCTCCTCTGTGCTTGACTCTTCGCTGTCTGCCTCCTCTCGGTGCCTGACTCTTTTCTGTCTGCCTCATCTCTGTGCCTGACCCTTCACTGTCTGCCTCCTCTCTGTGCCTGATTCTTCACTGTCTGCCTCCTCTCTGTTTCTGACTATTTACTGTCTGCCTCTTCCCTGTGCCTGACTCTTCACTGTCTGACTCCTCTCTTCCTTACTCTTCACTGTCTGTCTACTCTATGTGCCTGACTCTTCACTGTCTGCCTCCTCTCTGTGCCTGACTCTTCACTGTCTGGCTCCTCTCTGTGCCTGAATCTTCACTGTGTGCCTCCTCTCTGTGCCCGACTCTTCACTGTCTGCATCCTCTCTGTGCCTGACTCTTCACTGTCTGGCTCCTCTCTGTGCCTGAATCTTCACTGTCTGCCTCCTCTCTGTGCCGGACTCTTCACTGTCTGCCTCATTTCTGTGCCTGACTCTTCACTGTCTGTGTCCGACTCTTCACTGTCTGTCTGACTCTTCACTGTCTGCGTCCAATTCTCCACTGTCTGTCTCCTCTCTGTGCCTGATTCTACCTAGTCTGTCTCCTCTCTGTGCCTGACTCTTCAATGTCTGTCTCCTCTCTGTGCCTGAATTTTCACCTGACTATTCACTGTCTCCTCTCTGTGCCTGACTCTTCACTGTCTCTCTCCTCTCTGTGCCTGACTCTTCACTGTCTGTCTCCTCTGTGCGCCTGACTCTTCACTGTCTGCCTCCTCTGTCCCTGACTCTTCAATGTCTGTCTCCCTCATCTGTGCCTAACTCTTCACTGTCTGTCTCCTCTGTGTGCCTGACTCTTCACTGTCTGTCTCCTCTCTGTACCTGACTCTTCACTGTCTCCTCTCTCTTCCTGACTCTTCACTGTCTGTCTACTCTATGTGCCTGACTCTTCACTGTCCCCTTTATCTCTGTGCCTGACCCTTCACTGTCTGTCTCCTCTCTGTGCCTGACTCTTCACTGCCTGTCTTCTCTCTGTGCTGAATCTTTGCTGTCTGTCTCCTCTCTGTGCCTGACTCTTCACTGTCTGTCTGCTCTATGTGCCTGACTCTTCACTGTCTGCCTCATCTCTGTGCCTGACCTTTCACTGTCTGTTTACTCTATGTGCCTGACTTTTAACTGTCTGACTCATCTCTGTGCCTGACGTTTCACTGTCTGCCTCCTCTGTGCCTGACTCTTCACTGTCTGTCTCCCTCCTCTGTGCTTGACTCTTCGCTGTCTGCCTCCTCTCGGTGCCTGACTCTTTTCTGTCTGCCTCATCTCTGTGCCTGACACTTCACTGTCTGCCTCCCTTCTGTGCCTGATTCTTCACTGTCTGCCTCCTCTCTGTACCTGACTCTTCACTGTCTGTCTCCTCTTTGTGCCTGACTCTTCACTGTCTGCCTCCTCTCTGTACCTGACTCTTCACTGTCTGCCTTATCTGTCTGCCTCATCTCTGTACCAGACTCTTCACTGTCTGCCTCATCTCTGTACCTGACTCTTCACTGTCTGCCTTATCTGTCTGCCTCATCTCTGTACCAGACTCTTCCCTGTCTGCCTCATGTCTGTGCCTGACTTTTCACTGTCTGTCTACTCTATGTGCCTGATTTTTCACTGTCTGCCTCATCTCTGTGCCTGACTCTTCACTGTCTGTCTCTTCTCTGTGCCTGACTCTTCACTGTCTGCCTCCTCTCCGTGCCTGACTCTTCACTGTCTGTCTCCTTTCCGTGCCTGACTTTTCACTGTCTGCCTTATCTCTGTGCCTGACCCTTCAATGTCTGTCTCCCTCATCTATGCCTGACTCTTCACTGTCTGCCTCCTCTGTGTGCCTGATTTTTCGCTGTCTGCCTCATCTCTGTGCCTGACTCTTCACTGTCTGTCTCTTCTCTGTGCCTGACTCTTCACTGTCTGCCTCCTCTCTGTGCCTGACTCTTCACTGTCTGTCTCTTCGATGTGCCTGACTTTTCACTGCCTGTCTCTTCTCTGTGCCTGACTCTTCACTGCCTGGCTATCTCTTCTCTGTGCCTGAATCTTTGCTGTCTGTCTCGTCTCTGTCCTTGACTCTTTGCTGCCTGTCTCCTCTCTGTGCCTGACTCTTCTCAGTCTGCCTCCTCTCTGTGCCTGATTCTTCACTGTCTGCCTCCTCTCTGTTTCTGACTCTTTACTGTCTGCCTCCTCTCTGTGCCCGACTCTTCACTGTCTGACTCCTCTCTTCCTTACTCTTCACTGTCTGTCTACTCTATGTGCCTGACTCTTCACTGTCTGCCTCCTCTCTGTGCCTGACTCTTCACTGTCTGGCTCCTCTCTGTGCCTGAATCTTCACTGTCTGCCTCCTCTCTGTGCCGGACTCTTCACTGTCTGCATCCTCTCTGTGCCTGACTCTTCACTGTCTGCCTCCTCTCTGTGCCGGACTCTTCACTGTCTGCCTTATCTGTCTGCCTCATCTCTGTACCAGACTCTTCCCTGTCTGCCTCATGTCTGTGCCTGACTTTTCACTGTCTGCCTCATCTCTGTGCCTGACTCTTCACTGTCTGTCTCCTCTCTGTACCTGCCTCTTCACTGTCTCCTCTCTCATCCTGACTCTTCACTGTCTGTCTACTCTATGTGCCTGATTCTTCACTGTCTGCTTCATCTCTGTGCCTGACCCTTCCCTGTCTGCCTCCTCTCTGTGCCTGACTCTTCACTGTCTGTCTCCTCTCTTCCTGACTCTTCACTGTCTGTCTGCTCTATGTGCCTGACTCTTCACTGTCTGCCTCATATCTGTGCCTGACTTTTCACTGTCTGTTTACTCTATGTGCCTGACTTTTAACTGTCTGACTCATCTCTGTGCCTGACTCTTCACTGTCTGCCTCCTCTGTGCTTGACTCTTCACTGTCTGCCTTCTCTCGGTGCCTGACTCTTTTCTCTCTGCCTCATCTCTGTGCCTGACACTTCGTAGTCTGCCTCCTCTCTGTGCCTGATTCTTCACTGTCTGCCTCCTCTCTGTACCTGATTCTTCACTGTCTGTCTCCTCTCTGTGCCTGACTCTTCACTGTCTGCCTCATCTCTGTGCCTGATTCTTCACTGTCTGCCTTATCTGTCTGCCTCATCTATGTACCAGACTCTTCACTGTCTGCCTCATCTCTGTGCCGGACTCTTCACTGTCTGTATCTTGTCTGTGCCTGACTCTCCACTGTCTGCCTCCTCTCTCTGCCTGACTCTTCGCTGTCTGTCTCCTCTCTGTGCCTGACTCTTCACTGTCTGCCTCATCTCTGTGCCTGACCCTTCACTGCCTGTCTCCTCTCTGTGCCCAACTCTTCACTGTCTGTCTCCTCTCTTCCTGACTCTTCACTGTCTGTCTTCTCTGTGTGCCTGACTCTTCCCTGTCTGCCTACTCTGTCCCTGACTCTTCACTGTCTGCCTCATTTCTGTGCCTGACTCTTCACTGTCTGTCTCATCTCTGTGCCCGACTCCTCACTGTCCGTCTCATCTCTGTGCCTGACTCTTCACTGTCTGTCTGCCTCCTTCATGGCTGACTCTTCACTGGCTGTCTCCCTCCTCTTTGCCTGACTCTTCACTGTCTGCCTCATCTCTGTGTCTGACACTTCACTGCCTGTCTTCTCTCTGTGCCTGACTCTTCACTGTCTGCCTCCTCTCTGTGCCGGACTCTTCACTGTTTGCCTCTTCTCTGTGCCTGACCCTTCACTGTCGTGTCTCCTCTGTGTGCCTGACTCTTCCCTGTCCGCCTCCTCTGTCCCTGACTCTTTACTGTCTGCCTCATCTCTGTGCCTGACTCTTCACTGTCTGTCTCATCTCTGTGCCTGACTCTTCACTGTCTGTCTCATCGCTGTGCCTGACTCTTCACTGTCTGTCTGCCTCCTTCATGGCTGACTCTTCACTGGCTGTCTCCCTCCTCTTTGCCTGACTTTTCACTGTTTGCCTCATCACTGTGCCTGACTCTTCACTGTCTGTCTGCCTCATCTCTGTGCCTGACTCGTCTCTGTCTGCCTCCTTTGTGCCTGACTCTTCACTGTCTGTCTCCCTCCTCTTTGCCTGACTCTTCACTGTCTGTCCCAACTCTGTGCCTGACTCGTCTCTGTCTGCCTCCTTTGTGCCTGACTCTTCACTGTCTGTCTCCCTCCTCTTTGCCTGACTCTTCACTGTCTGTCCCAACTCTGTGCCTGACTGTTCACTGTCTGCCTCCTCTCTGTGCCTGACTCTTCACTGTCTGTCTCCTCTCTGTGCCTGACTCTTCACTGCCTGTCTTCTCTCTGTGCTGAATCTTTGCTGTCTGTCTCCTCTTTGTGCCTGACTCTTCACTGTCTGTCTGCTCTATGTGCCTGACTCTTCACTGTCTGCCTCATCTCTGTGCCTGACCTTTCACTGTCTGTTTACTCTATGTGCCTGACTTTTAACTGTCTGACTCATCTCTGTGCCTGACGTTTCACTGTCTGCCTCCTCTGTGCCTGACTCTTCACTGTCTGTCTCCCTCCTCTGTGCTTGACTCTTCGCTGTCTGCCTCCTCTCGGTGCCTGACTCTTTTCTGTCTGCCTCATCTCTGTACCTGACACTTCACTGTCTGCCTCCCTTCTGTGCCTGATTCTTCACTGTCTGCCTCCTCTCTGTACCTGACTCTTCACTGTCTGTCTCCTCTTTGTGCCTGACTCTTCACTGTCTGCCTCCTCTCTGTACCTGACTCTTCACTGTCTGCCTTATCTGTCTGCCTCATCTCTGTACCAGACTCTTCACTGTCTGCCTCATCTCTGTACCTGACTCTTCACTGTCTGCCTTATCTGTCTGCCTCATCTCTGTACCAGACTCTTCCCTGTCTGCCTCATGTCTGTGCCTGACTTTTCACTGTCTGTCTACTCTATGTGCCTGATTTTTTACTGTCTGCCTCATCTCTGTGCCTGACTCTTCACTGTCTGTCTCTTCTCTGTGCCTGACTCTTCACTGTCTGCCTACCCTCCGTGCCTGACTCTTCACTGTCTGTCTCCTTTCCGTGCCTGACTTTTCACTGTCTGCCTTATCTCTGTGCCTGACCCTTCAATGTCTGTCTCCCTCATCTATGCCTGACTCTTCACTGTCTGCCTCCTCTGTGTGCCTGATTTTTCACTGTCTGCCTCATCTCTGTGCCTGACTCTTCACTGTCTGTCTCTTCTCTGTGCCTGACTCTTCACTGTCTGCCTCCTCTCTGTGCCTGACTCTTCACTGTCTGTCTCTTCTCTGTGCCTGACTTTTCACTGCCTGTCTCTTCTCTGTGCCTGACTCTTCACTGCCTGGCTATCTCTTCTCTGTGCCTGAATCTTTGCTGTCTGTCTCGTCTCTGTCCTTGACTCTTCTCAGTCTGCCTCCTCTCTGTGCCTGATTCTTCACTGTCTGCCTCCTCTCTGTTTCTGACTCTTTACTGTCTGCCTCCTCTCTGTGCCCGACTCTTCACTGTCTGACTCCTCTCTTCCTTACTCTTCACTGTCTGTCTACTCTATGTGCCTGACTCTTCACTGTCTGCCTCCTCTCTGTGCCTGACTCTTCACTGTCTGGCTCCTCTCTGTGCCTGAATCTTCACTGTCTGCCTCCTCTCTGTGCCGGACTCTTCACTGTCTGCATCCTCTCTGTGCCTGACTCTTCACTGTCTGGCTCCTCTCTGTGCCTGAATCTTCACTGTCTGCCTCCTCTCTGTGCCGGACTCTTCACTGTCTGCCTTATCTGTCTGCCTCATCTCTGTACCAGACTCTTCCCTGTCTGCCTCATGTCTGTGCCTGACTTTTCACTGTCTGTCTACTCTATGTGCCTGATTTTTCACTGTCTGCCTCATCTCTGTGCCTGACTCTTCACTGTCTGTCTCCTCTCTGTACCTGCCTCTTCACTGTCTCCTCTCTCATCCTGACTCTTCACTGTCTGTCTACTCTATGTGCCTGATTCTTCACTGTCTGCTTCATCTCTGTGCCTGACCCTTCACTGTCTGCCTCCTCTCTGTGCCTGACTCTTCACTGTCTGTCTCCTCTCTTCCTGACTCTTCACTGTCTGTCTGCTCTATGTGCCTGACTCTTCACTGTCTGCCTCATATCTGTGCCTGACTTTTCACTGTCTGTTTACTCTATGTGCCTGACTTTTAACTGTCTGACTCATCTCTGTGCCTGACTCTATACTGTCTGCCTCCTCTGTGCTTGACTCATCACTGTCTGCCTTCTCTCGGTGCCTGACTCTTTTCTCTCTGCCTCATCTCTGTGCCTGACACTTCGTAGTCTGCCTCCTCTCTGTGCCTGATTCTTCACTGTCTGCCTCCTCTCTGTACCTGATTCTTCACTGTCTGTCTCCTCTCTGTGCCTGACTCTTCACTCTCTGCCTCATCTCTGTACCTGACTCTTCACTGTCTGCCTTATCTGTCTGCCTCATCTATGTACCAGACTCTTCACTGTCTGCCTCATCTCTGTGCCGGACTCTTCACTGTCTGTATCTTGTCTGTGCCTGACTCTCCACTGTCTGCCTCCTCTCTCTGCCTGACTCTTCACTGTCTGTCTCCTCTCTGTGCCTGACTCTTCACTGTCTGCCTCATCTCTGTGCCTGACCCTTCACTGCCTGTCTCCTCTCTGTGCCCAACTCTTCACTGTCTGTCTCCTCTCTTCCTGACTCTTCACTGTCTGTCTTCTCTGTGTGCCTGACTCTTCCCTGTCTGCCTACTCTGTCCCTGACTCTTCACTGTCTGCCTCATTTCTGTGCCTGACTCTTCACTGTCTGTCTCATCTCTGTGCCCGACTCCTCACTGTCCGTCTCATCTCTGTGCCTGACTCTTCACTGTCTGTCTGCCTCCTTCATGGCTGACTCTTCACTGGCTGTCTCCCTCCTCTTTGCCTGACTCTTCACTGTCTGCCTCATCTCTGTGTCTGACACTTCACTGCCTGTCTTCTCTCTGTGCCTGACTCTTCACTGTCTGCCTCCTCTCTGTGCCGGACTCTTCACTGTTTGCCTCTTCTCTGTGCCTGACCCTTCACTGTCGTGTCTCCTCTGTGTGCCTGACTCTTCCCTGTCCGCCTCCTCTGTCCCTGACTCTTTACTGTCTGCCTCATCTCTGTGCCTGACTCTTCACTGTCTGTCTCATCTCTGTGCCTGACTCTTCACTGTCTGTCTCATCGCTGTGCCTGACTCTTCACTGTCTGTCTGCCTCCTTCATGGCTGACTCTTCACTGGCTGTCTCCCTCCTCTTTGCCTGACTTTTCACTGTTTGCCTCATCACTGTGCCTGACTCTTCACTGTCTGTCTGCCTCATCTCTGTGCCTGACTCGTCTCTGTCTCCCTCCTCTTTGCCTGACTCTTCACTGTCTGTCCCAACTCTGTGCCTGACTGTTCACTGTCTGCCTCCTCTCGGTGCCTGACTCTTCACTGTCTGTCTGCCTCCTTCATGTCTGACTCTTCACTGGCTGTCTCCCTCCTCTTTGCCTGACTTTTCACTGTTTGCCTCATCACTGTGCCTGACTCTTCACTGTCTGTCTGCCTCATCTCTGTGCCTAACTCGTCTCTGTCTGCCTCCTTTGTGCCTGACTCTTCACTGTCTGTCTCCCTCCTCTTTGCCTGACTCTTCACTGTCTGTCCCAACTCTGTGCCTGACTGTTCACTGTCTGCCTCCTCTCGGTGCCTGACTCTTCACTGTCTGCCTCATCTCTGTGCCTGACTCTTTACTGTCTGGCTGCCTCCTTCGTGCCTGACTTTTCACTGTCTGTCTCCCTCCTCTTTGCCTGACTCTTCACTGTCTGTCCCAACTCTGTGCTTGAATTTTCAGTGTCTGCCTCCTCTCTGTGCCTGACTCTTCACTGTCTGCCTCATCTCTCTGCCTGACTCTTCACTGTCTGTGTCCGACTCTTCACTGTCTGTCTAACTCTTCACTGTCTGCATCTGACTCTTCACTGTCTGTCTTCTCTGTGCCTGAATCTCCACTATTTGTCTCCTCTCTGTGCCTGATTCTACACTGTCCGACTCATCTCTGTGCCTAACTCTTCTCCGTCTGCCTCATCTCTGTGCCTGACCCTTCTCTTTCTGTCTCCTCTCTGAGCCTGACTCTTCATGCCTGTATCCTCTCTGTACGTGACTTCCCCTGACTCTTCACTGTCTGTCTTCTCTCTGTGCCTGACTCTTCAACGTCTGTCTCCTCTCTGTGCCTGACTTTTCACCTGGCTCTTCACTGTCTGTCTCCTCTCTGTGCCTGACTATTCACTGCCTGTCTCCTCTCTGTGCCTGACTCTTCGCTGCCTGTCTCCTCTCTGTGCCTGACTCTTCACTGTCTGTCTCCTCTCTTCCTGACTCTTCACTGTCTGTCTACTCTATGTGCCTGACTTTTTACTGCCTGCCTCATCTCTATGCCTGACTCTTCACTGTCTGTCTTCTCTCTGTGCCTGACTCTTCACTGTCTGTCTTCTCTGTGTGCCCGACCCTTCACTGTCTGCCTCCTCTGTCCCTGACTCTTTAATGTCTGTCTCCCTCATCTATGCCTGACTCTTCACTGTCTGTCTCCTCTGTGTGCCTGACTCTTCACTGTCTGCCTCCTCTCTGTGCCCGACTCTTTACTGCCTGTCTCCTCTCTGTGCCTGACTCTTCACTGCCTGCCTGTCTCCTCTCTGTGCCTGAATCTTTGCTGTCTGTCTCATCTCTGTGCCTGACTTTTCTCTGTCTGTCTACTCTATGTGCCTGACTTTTCACTGTATGCCTCATCTCTGTGCCTGACTCTTCACTGTCTGTCTCCTCTCTGTGCCTGACCCTTCGCTTTCTGTCTCCTCTCTGAGCCTGACTCTTCACTGCCTGTATCCTCTCTGTACCTGACTTCCCCTGACTCTTCACTGTCCGTCTTCTCTCTGTGCCTGACTCTTCAACGTCTGTCTCCTCTCTGTGCCTGACTTTTCACCTGGCTCTTCACTGTCTGTCTCCTCTCCCTGCCTGACTATTCACTGCCTGTCTCCTCTCTGTGCCTGACTCTTCGCTGCCTGTCTCCTCTCTGTGCCTGACTCTTCACTGTCTGTCTCTTCTCTTCCTGACTCTTCACTGTCTGTCTACTCTATGTGCCTGACTTTTTACTGCCTGCCTCATCTCTATGCCTGACTCTTCACTGTCTGTCTTCTCTCTGTGCCTGACTCTTCACTGTCTGTCTCCTCTCTGTGCCTGACTCTTCACTGTCTGTCTCCTCTGTGTGCCCGACCCTTCACTGTCTGCCTCCTCTGTCCCTGACTCTTTAATGTCTGTCTCCCTCATCTATGCGAGACTCTTCACTGTCTGTCTCCTCTGTGTGCCTGACTCTTCACTGCCTGTCTCCTCTCTGTGCCCGACTCTTCACTGCCTGTCTCCTCTCTGTGCCCGACTCTTCACTGCCTGTCTCCTCTCTGTGCCTGAATCTTTGCTGTCTGTCTCGTCTCTGTGCTTGACTCTTCAATGTCTGTCTCCCTCATCTATGCCTGACTCTTCACTGTGTGTCTCCTCTGTGTGCCTGACTCTTCACTGTCTGCCTCCTCTCTGTGCCCGACTCTTTACTGCCTGTCTCCTCTCTGTGCCTGACTCTTCACTGCCTGCCTGTCTCCTCTCTGTGCCTGAATCTTTGCTGTCTGTCTCATCTCTGTGCTTGACTCTTTGCTGTCTGTCTCCTCTCTGTGCCTGACTCTTCTCAGTCTGCCTCATCTCTGTGCCTAACTCTTCACTTTCTGTCTCCTCTCTGTGCCTGACTCTTCACTGTCTGTCTACTCTATGTGCCTGACTTTTCCACTGTCTGTTTACTCTATGTGCCTGACTCTTCACTGTCTGATTTCAGACTCTTCACTGTCTGATTTATCTCTGTGCCTGACTCTTCACTGTCTGCCTCCTCTGTGCCTGACTCTTCACTGTCTGTCTCCCTCCTCTGTGCTTGACTCTTCGCTGTCTGCCTCCTCTCGGTGCCTGACTCTTTTCTGTCTGCCTCATCTCTGTGCCTGACCCTTCACTGTCTGCCTCCTCTCTGTGCCTGATTCTTCACTGTCTGCCTCCTCTCTGTTTCTGACTATTTACTGTCTGCCTCTTCCCTGTGCCTGACTCTTCACTGTCTGACTCCTCTCTTCCTTACTCTTCACTGTCTGTCTACTCTATGTGCCTGACTCTTCACTGTCTGCCTCCTCTCTGTGCCTGACTCTTCACTGTCTGGCTCCTCTCTGTGCCTGAATCTTCACTGTGTGCCTCCTCTCTGTGCCCGACTCTTCACTGTCTGCATCCTCTCTGTGCCTGACTCTTCACTGTCTGGCTCCTCTCTGTGCCTGAATCTTCACTGTCTGCCTCCTCTCTGTGCCGGACTCTTCACTGTCTGCCTCATTTCTGTGCCTGACTCTTCACTGTCTGTGTCCGACTCTTCACTGTCTGTCTGACTCTTCACTGTCTGCGTCCAATTCTCCACTGTCTGTCTCCTCTCTGTGCCTGATTCTACCTAGTCTGTCTCCTCTCTGTGCCTGACTCTTCAATGTCTGTCTCCTCTCTGTGCCTGAATTTTCACCTGACTATTCACTGTCTCCTCTCTGTGCCTGACTCTTCACTGTCTCTCTCCTCTCTGTGCCTGACTCTTCACTGTCTGTCTCCTCTGTGCGCCTGACTCTTCACTGTCTGCCTCCTCTGTCCCTGACTCTTCAATGTCTGTCTCCCTCATCTGTGCCTAACTCTTCACTGTCTGTCTCCTCTGTGTGCCTGACTCTTCACTGTCTGTCTCCTCTCTGTACCTGACTCTTCACTGTCTCCTCTCTCTTCCTGACTCTTCACTGTCTGTCTACTCTATGTGCCTGACTCTTCACTGTCCCCTTTATCTCTGTGCCTGACCCTTCACTGTCTGTCTCCTCTCTGTGCCTGACTCTTCACTGCCTGTCTTCTCTCTGTGCTGAATCTTTGCTGTCTGTCTCCTCTCTGTGCCTGACTCTTCACTGTCTGTCTGCTCTATGTGCCTGACTCTTCACTGTCTGCCTCATCTCTGTGCCTGACCTTTCACTGTCTGTTTACTCTATGTGCCTGACTTTTAACTGTCTGACTCATCTCTGTGCCTGACGTTTCACTGTCTGCCTCCTCTGTGCCTGACTCTTCACTGTCTGTCTCCCTCCTCTGTGCTTGACTCTTCGCTGTCTGCCTCCTCTCGGTGCCTGACTCTTTTCTGTCTGCCTCATCTCTGTGCCTGACACTTCACTGTCTGCCTCCCTTCTGTGCCTGATTCTTCACTGTCTGCCTCCTCTCTGTACCTGACTCTTCACTGTCTGTCTCCTCTTTGTGCCTGACTCTTCACTGTCTGCCTCCTCTCTGTACCTGACTCTTCACTGTCTGCCTTATCTGTCTGCCTCATCTCTGTACCAGACTCTTCACTGTCTGCCTCATCTCTGTACCTGACTCTTCACTGTCTGCCTTATCTGTCTGCCTCATCTCTGTACCAGACTCTTCCCTGTCTGCCTCATGTCTGTGCCTGACTTTTCACTGTCTGTCTACTCTATGTGCCTGATTTTTCACTGTCTGCCTCATCTCTGTGCCTGACTCTTCACTGTCTGTCTCTTCTCTGTGCCTGACTCTTCACTGTCTGCCTCCTCTCCGTGCCTGACTCTTCACTGTCTGTCTCCTTTCCGTGCCTGACTTTTCACTGTCTGCCTTATCTCTGTGCCTGACCCTTCAATGTCTGTCTCCCTCATCTATGCCTGACTCTTCACTGTCTGCCTCCTCTGTGTGCCTGATTTTTCGCTGTCTGCCTCATCTCTGTGCCTGACTCTTCACTGTCTGTCTCTTCTCTGTGCCTGACTCTTCACTGTCTGCCTCCTCTCTGTGCCTGACTCTTCACTGTCTGTCTCTTCGATGTGCCTGACTTTTCACTGCCTGTCTCTTCTCTGTGCCTGACTCTTCACTGCCTGGCTATCTCTTCTCTGTGCCTGAATCTTTGCTGTCTGTCTCGTCTCTGTCCTTGACTCTTTGCTGCCTGTCTCCTCTCTGTGCCTGACTCTTCTCAGTCTGCCTCCTCTCTGTGCCTGATTCTTCACTGTCTGCCTCCTCTCTGTTTCTGACTCTTTACTGTCTGCCTCCTCTCTGTGCCCGACTCTTCACTGTCTGACTCCTCTCTTCCTTACTCTTCACTGTCTGTCTACTCTATGTGCCTGACTCTTCACTGTCTGCCTCCTCTCTGTGCCTGACTCTTCACTGTCTGGCTCCTCTCTGTGCCTGAATCTTCACTGTCTGCCTCCTCTCTGTGCCGGACTCTTCACTGTCTGCATCCTCTCTGTGCCTGACTCTTCACTGTCTGCCTCCTCTCTGTGCCGGACTCTTCACTGTCTGCCTTATCTGTCTGCCTCATCTCTGTACCAGACTCTTCCCTGTCTGCCTCATGTCTGTGCCTGACTTTTCACTGTCTGCCTCATCTCTGTGCCTGACTCTTCACTGTCTGTCTCCTCTCTGTACCTGCCTCTTCACTGTCTCCTCTCTCATCCTGACTCTTCACTGTCTGTCTACTCTATGTGCCTGATTCTTCACTGTCTGCTTCATCTCTGTGCCTGACCCTTCCCTGTCTGCCTCCTCTCTGTGCCTGACTCTTCACTGTCTGTCTCCTCTCTTCCTGACTCTTCACTGTCTGTCTGCTCTATGTGCCTGACTCTTCACTGTCTGCCTCATATCTGTGCCTGACTTTTCACTGTCTGTTTACTCTATGTGCCTGACTTTTAACTGTCTGACTCATCTCTGTGCCTGACTCTTCAATGTCTGCCTCCTCTGTGCTTGACTCTTCACTGTCTGCCTTCTCTCGGTGCCTGACTCTTTTCTCTCTGCCTCATCTCTGTGCCTGACACTTCATAGTCTGCCTCCTCTCTGTGCCTGATTCTTCACTGTCTGCCTCCTCTCTGTACCTGATTCTTCACTGTCTGTCTCCTCTCTGTGCCTGACTCTTCACTGTCTGCCTCATCTCTGTGCCTGATTCTTCACTGTCTGCCTTATCTGTCTGCCTCATCTATGTACCAGACTCTTCACTGTCTGCCTCATCTCTGTGCCGGACTCTTCACTGTCTGTATCTTGTCTGTGCCTGACTCTCCACTGTCTGCCTCCTCTCTCTGCCTGACTCTTCGCTGTCTGTCTCCTCTCTGTGCCTGACTCTTCACTGTCTGCCTCATCTCTGTGCCTGACCCTTCACTGCCTGTCTCCTCTCTGTGCCCAACTCTTCACTGTCTGTCTCCTCTCTTCCTGACTCTTCACTGTCTGTCTTCTCTGTGTGCCTGACTCTTCCCTGTCTGCCTACTCTGTCCCTGACTCTTCACTGTCTGCCTCATTTCTGTGCCTGACTCTTCACTGTCTGTCTCATCTCTGTGCCCGACTCCTCACTGTCCGTCTCATCTCTGTGCCTGACTCTTCACTGTCTGTCTGCCTCCTTCATGGCTGACTCTTCACTGGCTGTCTCCCTCCTCTTTGCCTGACTCTTCACTGTCTGCCTCATCTCTGTGTCTGACACTTCACTGCCTGTCTTCTCTCTGTGCCTGACTCTTCACTGTCTGCCTCCTCTCTGTGCCGGACTCTTCACTGTTTGCCTCTTCTCTGTGCCTGACCCTTCACTGTCGTGTCTCCTCTGTGTGCCTGACTCTTCCCTGTCCGCCTCCTCTGTCCCTGACTCTTTACTGTCTGCCTCATCTCTGTGCCTGACTCTTCACTGTCTGTCTCATCTCTGTGCCTGACTCTTCACTGTCTGTCTCATCGCTGTGCCTGACTCTTCACTGTCTGTCTGCCTCCTTCATGGCTGACTCTTCACTGGCTGTCTCCCTCCTCTTTGCCTGACTTTTCACTGTTTGCCTCATCACTGTGCCTGACTCTTCACTGTCTGTCTGCCTCATCTCTGTGCCTGACTCGTCTCTGTCTGCCTCCTTTGTGCCTGACTCTTCACTGTCTGTCTCCCTCCTCTTTGCCTGACTCTTCACTGTCTGTCCCAACTCTGTGCCTGACTCGTCTCTGTCTGCCTCCTTTGTGCCTGACTCTTCACTGTCTGTCTCCCTCCTCTTTGCCTGACTCTTCACTGTCTGTCCCAACTCTGTGCCTGACTGTTCACTGTCTGCCTCCTCTCTGTGCCTGACTCTTCACTGTCTGTCTCCTCTCTGTGCCTGACTCTTCACTGCCTGTCTTCTCTCTGTGCTGAATCTTTGCTGTCTGTCTCCTCTTTGTGCCTGACTCTTCACTGTCTGTCTGCTCTATGTGCCTGACTCTTCACTGTCTGCCTCATCTCTGTGCCTGACCTTTCACTGTCTGTTTACTCTATGTGCCTGACTTTTAACTGTCTGACTCATCTCTGTGCCTGACGTTTCACTGTCTGCCTCCTCTGTGCCTGACTCTTCACTGTCTGTCTCCCTCCTCTGTGCTTGACTCTTCGCTGTCTGCCTCCTCTCGGTGCCTGACTCTTTTCTGTCTGCCTCATCTCTGTACCTGACACTTCACTGTCTGCCTCCCTTCTGTGCCTGATTCTTCACTGTCTGCCTCCTCTCTGTACCTGACTCTTCACTGTCTGTCTCCTCTTTGTGCCTGACTCTTCACTGTCTGCCTCCTCTCTGTACCTGACTCTTCACTGTCTGCCTTATCTGTCTGCCTCATCTCTGTACCAGACTCTTCACTGTCTGCCTCATCTCTGTACCTGACTCTTCACTGTCTGCCTTATCTGTCTGCCTCATCTCTGTACCAGACTCTTCCCTGTCTGCCTCATGTCTGTGCCTGACTTTTCACTGTCTGTCTACTCTATGTGCCTGATTTTTTACTGTCTGCCTCATCTCTGTGCCTGACTCTTCACTGTCTGTCTCTTCTCTGTGCCTGACTCTTCACTGTCTGCCTCCTCTCCGTGCCTGACTCTTCACTGTCTGTCTCCTTTCCGTGCCTGACTTTTCACTGTCTGCCTTATCTCTGTGCCTGACCCTTCAATGTCTGTCTCCCTCATCTATGCCTGACTCTTCACTGTCTGCCTCCTCTGTGTGCCTGATTTTTCACTGTCTGCCTCATCTCTGTGCCTGACTCTTCACTGTCTGTCTCTTCTCTGTGCCTGACTCTTCACTGTCTGCCTCCTCTCTGTGCCTGACTCTTCACTGTCTGTCTCTTCTCTGTGCCTGACTTTTCACTGCCTGTCTCTTCTCTGTGCCTGACTCTTCACTGCCTGGCTATCTCTTCTCTGTGCCTGAATCTTTGCTGTCTGTCTCGTCTCTGTCCTTGACTCTTCTCAGTCTGCCTCCTCTCTGTGCCTGATTCTTCACTGTCTGCCTCCTCTCTGTTTCTGACTCTTTACTGTCTGCCTCCTCTCTGTGCCCGACTCTTCACTGTCTGACTCCTCTCTTCCTTACTCTTCACTGTCTGTCTACTCTATGTGCCTGACTCTTCACTGTCTGCCTCCTCTCTGTGCCTGACTCTTCACTGTCTGGCTCCTCTCTGTGCCTGAATCTTCACTGTCTGCCTCCTCTCTGTGCCGGACTCTTCACTGTCTGCATCCTCTCTGTGCCTGACTCTTCACTGTCTGGCTCCTCTCTGTGCCTGAATCTTCACTGTCTGCCTCCTCTCTGTGCCGGACTCTTCACTGTCTGCCTTATCTGTCTGCCTCATCTCTGTACCAGACTCTTCCCTGTCTGCCTCATGTCTGTGCCTGACTTTTCACTGTCTGTCTACTCTATGTGCCTGATTTTTCACTGTCTGCCTCATCTCTGTGCCTGACTCTTCACTGTCTGTCTCCTCTCTGTACCTGCCTCTTCACTGTCTCCTCTCTCATCCTGACTCTTCACTGTCTGTCTACTCTATGTGCCTGATTCTTCACTGTCTGCTTCATCTCTGTGCCTGACCCTTCACTGTCTGCCTCCTCTCTGTGCCTGACTCTTCACTGTCTGTCTCCTCTCTTCCTGACTCTTCACTGTCTGTCTGCTCTATGTGCCTGACTCTTCACTGTCTGCCTCATATCTGTGCCTGACTTTTCACTGTCTGTTTACTCTATGTGCCTGACTTTTAACTGTCTGACTCATCTCTGTGCCTGACTCTATACTGTCTGCCTCCTCTGTGCTTGACTCATCACTGTCTGCCTTCTCTCGGTGCCTGACTCTTTTCTCTCTGCCTCATCTCTGTGCCTGACACTTCGTAGTCTGCCTCCTCTCTGTGCCTGATTCTTCACTGTCTGCCTCCTCTCTGTACCTGATTCTTCACTGTCTGTCTCCTCTCTGTGCCTGACTCTTCACTCTCTGCCTCATCTCTGTACCTGACTCTTCACTGTCTGCCTTATCTGTCTGCCTCATCTATGTACCAGACTCTTCACTGTCTGCCTCATCTCTGTGCCGGACTCTTCACTGTCTGTATCTTGTCTGTGCCTGACTCTCCACTGTCTGCCTCCTCTCTCTGCCTGACTCTTCACTGTCTGTCTCCTCTCTGTGCCTGACTCTTCACTGTCTGCCTCATCTCTGTGCCTGACCCTTCACTGCCTGTCTCCTCTCTGTGCCCAACTCTTCACTGTCTGTCTCCTCTCTTCCTGACTCTTCACTGTCTGTCTTCTCTGTGTGCCTGACTCTTCCCTGTCTGCCTACTCTGTCCCTGACTCTTCACTGTCTGCCTCATTTCTGTGCCTGACTCTTCACTGTCTGTCTCATCTCTGTGCCCGACTCCTCACTGTCCGTCTCATCTCTGTGCCTGACTCTTCACTGTCTGTCTGCCTCCTTCATGGCTGACTCTTCACTGGCTGTCTCCCTCCTCTTTGCCTGACTCTTCACTGTCTGCCTCATCTCTGTGTCTGACACTTCACTGCCTGTCTTCTCTCTGTGCCTGACTCTTCACTGTCTGCCTCCTCTCTGTGCCGGACTCTTCACTGTTTGCCTCTTCTCTGTGCCTGACCCTTCACTGTCGTGTCTCCTCTGTGTGCCTGACTCTTCCCTGTCCGCCTCCTCTGTCCCTGACTCTTTACTGTCTGCCTCATCTCTGTGCCTGACTCTTCACTGTCTGTCTCATCTCTGTGCCTGACTCTTCACTGTCTGTCTCATCGCTGTGCCTGACTCTTCACTGTCTGTCTGCCTCCTTCATGGCTGACTCTTCACTGGCTGTCTCCCTCCTCTTTGCCTGACTTTTCACTGTTTGCCTCATCACTGTGCCTGACTCTTCACTGTCTGTCTGCCTCATCTCTGTGCCTGACTCGTCTCTGTCTCCCTCCTCTTTGCCTGACTCTTCACTGTCTGTCCCAACTCTGTGCCTGACTGTTCACTGTCTGCCTCCTCTCGGTGCCTGACTCTTCACTGTCTGTCTCCTCTCTGTGCCTGACTCTTCACTGCCTGTCTTCTCTCTGTGCTGAATCTTTGCTGTCTGTCTCCTCTCTGTGCCTGACTCTTCACTGTCTGTCTGCTCTATGTGCCTGACTCTTCACTGTCTGCCTCATCTCTGTGCCTGACCTTTCACTGTCTGTTTACTCTATGTGCCTGACTTTTAACTGTCTGACTCATCTCTGTGCCTGACGTTTCACTGTCTGCCTCCTCTGTGCCTGACTCTTCACTGTCTGTCTCCCTCCTCTGTGCTTGACTCTTCGCTGTCTGCCTCCTCTCGGTGCCTGACTCTTTTCTGTCTGCCTCATCTCTGTGCCTGACACTTCACTGTCTGCCTCCCTTCTGTGCCTGATTCTTCACTGTCTGCCTCCTCTCTGTACCTGACTCTTCACTGTCTGTCTCCTCTTTGTGCCTGACTCTTCACTGTCTGCCTCCTCTCTGTACCTGACTCTTCACTGTCTGCCTTATCTGTCTGCCTCATCTCTGTACCAGACTCTTCACTGTCTGCCTCATCTCTGTACCTGACTCTTCACTGTCTGCCTTATCTGTCTGCCTCATCTCTGTACCAGACTCTTCCCTGTCTGCCTCATGTCTGTGCCTGACTTTTCACTGTCTGTCTACTCTATGTGCCTGATTTTTCACTGTCTGCCTCATCTCTGTGCCTGACTCTTCACTGTCTGTCTCTTCTCTGTGCCTGACTCTTCACTGTCTGCCTCCTCTCCGTGCCTGACTCTTCACTGTTTGTCTCCTTTCCGTGCCTGACTTTTCACTGTCTGCCTTATCTCTGTGCCTGACCCTTCAATGTCTGTCTCCCTCATCTATGCCTGACTCTTCACTGTCTGCCTCCTCTGTGTGCCTGATTTTTCACTGTCTGCCTCATCTCTGTGCCTGACTCTTCACTGTCTGTCTCTTCTCTGTGCCTGACTCTTCACTGTCTGCCTCCTCTCTGTGCCTGACTCTTCACTGTCTGTCTCTTCTCTGTGCCTGACTTTTCACTGCCTGTCTCTTCTCTGTGCCTGACTCTTCACTGCCTGGCTATCTCTTCTCTGTGCCTGAATCTTTGCTGTCCTTGACTCTTTGCTGCCTGTCTCCTCTCTGTGCCTGACTCTTCTCAGTCTGCCTCCTCTCTGTGCCTGATTCTTCACTGTCTGCCTCCTCTCTGTTTCTGACTCTTTACTGTCTGCCTCCTCTCTGTGCCTGACTCTTCACTGTCTGCCTCCTCTCTGTGCCTGACTCTTCACTGTCTGGCTCCTCTCTGTGCCTGAATCTTCACTGTCTGCCTCCTCTCTGTGCCGGACTCTTCACTGTCTGCATCCTCTCTGTGCCTGACTCTTCACTGTCTGGCTCCTCTCTGTACCTGCCTCTTCACTGTCTCCTCTCTCATCCTGACTCTTCACTGTCTGTCTACTCTATGTGCCTGATTCTTCACTGTCTGCTTCATCTCTGTGCCTGACCCTTCACTGTCTGCCTCCTCTCTGTGCCTGACTCTTCACTGTCTGTCTCCTCTCTTCCTGACTCTTCACTGTCTGTCTGCTCTATGTGCCTGACTCTTCACTGTCTGCCTCATATCTGTGCCTGACTTTTCACTGTCTGTTTACTCTATGTGCCTGACTTTTAACTGTCTGACTCATCTCTGTGCCTGACTCTTCACTGTCTGCCTCCTCTGTGCTTGACTCTTCACTGTCTGCCTTCTCTCGGTGCCTGACTCTTTTCTCTCTGCCTCATCTCTGTGCCTGACACTTCGTAGTCTGCCTCCTCTCTGTGCCTGATTCTTCACTGTCTGCCTCCTCTCTGTACCTGATTCTTCACTGTCTGCCTCCTCTCTGTGCCTGACTCTTCACTGTCTGCCTCATCTCTGTACCTGACTCTTCACTGTCTGCCTTATCTGTCTGCCTCATCTATGTACCAGACTCTTCACTGTCTGCCTCATCTCTGTGCCGGACTCTTCACTGTCTGTATCTTGTCTGTGCCTGACTCTCCACTGTCTGCCTCCTCTCTCTGCCTGACTCTTCACTGTCTGTCTCCTCTCTGTGCCTGACTCTTCACTGTCTGCCTCATCTCTGTGCCTGACCCTTCACTGCCTGTCTCCTCTCTGTGCCCAACTCTTCACTGTCTGTCTCCTCTCTTCCTGACTCTTCACTGTCTGTCTTCTCTGTGTGCCTGACTCTTCCCTGTCTGCCTACTCTGTCCCTGACTCTTCACTGTCTGCCTCATATCTGTGCCTGACTTTTCACTGTCTGTCTCATCTCTGTGCCCGACTCCTCACTGTCCGTCTCATCTCTGTGCCTGACTCTTCACTGTCTGTCTGCCTCCTTCATGGCTGACTCTTCACTGGCTGTCTCCCTCCTCTTTGCCTGACTCTTCACTGTCTGCCTCATCTCTGTGTCTGACACTTCACTGCCTGTATTCTCTCGGTGCCTGACTCTTCACTGTCTGCCTCCTCTCTGTGCCGGACTCTTCACTGTTTGCCTCTTCTCTGTGCCTGACCCTTCACTGTCGTGTCTCCTCTGTGTGCCTGACTCTTCCCTGTCCGCCTCCTCTGTCCCTGACTCTTTACTGTCTGCCTCATCTCTGTGCCTGACTCTTCACTGTCTGTCTCATCTCTGTGCCTGACTCTTCACTGTCTGTCTCATCGCTGTGCCTGACTCTTCACTGTCTGTCTGCCTCCTTCATGGCTGACTCTTCACTGGCTGTCTCCCTCCTCTTTGCCTGACTTTTCACTGTTTGCCTCATCACTGTGCCTGACTCTTCACTGTCTGTCTGCCTCATCTCTGTGCCTGACTCGTCTCTGTCTGCCTCCTTTGTGCCTGACTCTTCACTGTCTGTCTCCCTCCTCTTTGCCTGACTCTTCACTGTCTGTCCCAACTCTGTGCCTGACTGTTCACTGTCTGCCTCTTCTCGGTGCCTGACTCTTCACTGTCTGCCTCATCTCTGTGCCTGACTCTTCACTGTCTGCGTCCGACTCTTCACTGTCTGTCTGACTCTTCACTGTCTGCGCCCGAATCTTCACTGTCTGTTTCCTCTGTGCCTGAATCTCCACTGTAGGTCTCCTCTCTGTGCCTGATTCTACACTGTCTGTCTCCTCTCTGTGGCTGACTCTTCACCTGACTCTTCACAGTCTGTCTCCTCTATCTGCCTGACTTTTCACTGTCTGTCTACTCTATGTGCCTGACTTTTCACTGTCTGCCTCATCTCTGTGCCTGACTCTTTACTGTCTGGCTGCCTCCTTCGTGCCTGACTCTTCACTGTCTGTCTCCCTCCTCTTTGCCTGACTCTTCACTGTCTATCCCAACTCTGTGCCTGACTTTTCAGTGTCTGCCTCCTCTCTGTGCCTGACTCTTCACTGTCTGCCTCATCTCTGTGCCTGACTCTTCACTGTCTGTGTCCGACTCTTTACTGTCTGTCTAACTCTTCACTGTCTGCATCTGACTCTTCACTGTCTGTCTTCTCTGTGCCTGAATCTCCACTATTTGTCTCCTCTCTGTGCCTGATTCTACACTGTCCGACTCATCTCTGTGCCTATCTCTTCTCCGTCTGCCTCATCTCTGTGCCTGAAACTTCTCTTTCTGTCTCCTCTCTGAGCCTGACTCTTCACTGCCTGTATCCTCTCTGTACCTGACTTCCCCTGACTCTTCACTGTCCGTCTTCTCTCTGTGCCTGACTTTTCACCTGGCTCTTCACTGCCTGTCTCCTCTCTGCGCCTGACTCTTCGCTGCCTGTCTCCTCTCTGTGCCTGACTCTTCACTGTCTGTCTCCTCTCTTCCTGACTCTTCACTGTCTGTCTACTCTATGTGCCTGACTTTTTACTGCCTGCCTCATCTCTATGCCTGACTCTTCACTGTCTGTCTCCTCTCTGTGCCTGACTCTTCACTGTCTGTCTCCTCTCTGTGCCCGACCCTTCACTGTCTGCCTCCTCTGTCCCTGACTCTTTAATGTCTGTCTCCCTCATCTATGCGAGACTCTTCACTGTCTGTCTCCTCTGTGTGCCTGACTCTTCACTGCCTGTCTCCTCTCTGTGCCCGACTCTTCACTGCCTGTCTCCTCTCTGTGCCTGACTCTTCACTGCCTGCCTGTCTCCTCTCTGTGCCTGAATCTTTGCTGTCTGTCTCATCTCTGTGCTTGACTATTTGCTGTCTGTCTCCTCTCTGTGCCTGACTCTTCTCAGTCTTCCTCATCTCTGTGCCTACCTCTTCACTTTCTGTCTCCTCTCTGTGCCTGACTCTTCATTGTCTGTCTATGTGCCTGACTTTTCCACTGTCTGCCTCATCTCTGTGCCTGACTTTTCACTGTCTGTTTACTCATGTGCCTGAATCTTCACTGTCTGACTCATCTCTGTGCCTGACTCTTCACTGTCTGCCTCCTCTGTGCCTGACTCTTCACTGTCTGCCTCCTCTCGGTGCCTGACTCTTTTCTGTCTGCCTCATCTCTGTGCCTGACACTTTACTGTCTGCCTCCTCTCTGTGCCTGATTCTTCACTGTCTGCCTCCTCTCTGTTTCTGACTATTTACTGTCTGCCTCCTCTCTGTGCCTGACTCTTCACTGTCTGACTCCTCTCTTCCTTACTCTTCACTGTCTGTCTACTCTATGTGCCTGACTCTTCACTGTCTGCCTCCTCTCTGTGCCTGACTCTTCACTGTCTGGCTCCTCTCTGTGCCTGAATCTTCACTGTCTGCCTCCTCTCTGTGCCGGACTCTTCACTGTCTGCCTCATATCTGTGCCTGACTCTTCACTGTCTGTCTCATCTCTGTGCCCGACTCCTCACTGTCCGTCTCATCTCTGTGCCTGACTCTTCACTGTCTGTCTGCCTCCTTCATGGCTGACTCTTCACTGGCTGTCTCCCTCCTCTTTGCCTGACTCTTCACTGTCTGCCTCATCTCTGTGTCTGACACTTCACTGCCTGTCTTCTCTCGGTGCCTGACTCTTCACTGTCTGCCTCCTCTCTGTGCCGGACTCTTCACTGTTTGCCTCTTCTCTGTGCCTGACCCTTCACTGTCGTGTCTCCTCTGTGTGCCTGACTCTTCCCTGTCCGCCTCCTCTGTCCCTGACTCTTTACTGTCTGCCTCATCTCTGTGCCTGACTCTTCACTGTCTGTCTCATCTCTGTGCCTGACTCTTCACTGTCTGTCTCATCGCTGTGCCTGACTCTTCACTGTCTGTCTGCCTCCTTCATGGCTGACTCTTCACTGGCTGTCTCCCTCCTCTTTGCCTGACTTTTCACTGTTTGCCTCATCACTGTGCCTGACTCTTCACTGTCTGTCTGCCTCATCTCTGTGCCTGACTCGTCTCTGTCTGCCTCCTTTGTGCCTGACTCTTCACTGTCTGTCTCCCTCCTCTTTGCCTGACTCTTCACTGTCTGTCCCAACTCTGTGCCTGACTGTTCACTGTCTGCCTCTTCTCGGTGCCTGACTCTTCACTGTCTGCCTCATCTCTGTGCCTGACTCTTCACTGTCTGCGTCCGACTCTTCACTGTCTGTCTGACTCTTCACTGTCTGCGCCCGAATCTTCACTGTCTGTTTCCTCTGTGCCTGAATCTCCACTGTAGGTCTCCTCTCTGTGCCTGATTCTACACTGTCTGTCTCCTCTCTGTGGCTGACTCTTCACCTGACTCTTCACAGTCTGTCTCCTCTATCTGCCTGACTTTTCACTGTCTGTCTACTCTATGTGCCTGACTTTTCACTGTCTGCCTCATCTCTGTGCCTGACTCTTTACTGTCTGGCTGCCTCCTTCGTGCCTGACTCTTCACTGTCTGTCTCCCTCCTCTTTGCCTGACTCTTCACTGTCTATCCCAACTCTGTGCCTGACTTTTCAGTGTCTGCCTCCTCTCTGTGCCTGACTCTTCACTGTCTGCCTCATCTCTGTGCCTGACTCTTCACTGTCTGTGTCCGACTCTTTACTGTCTGTCTAACTCTTCACTGTCTGCATCTGACTCTTCACTGTCTGTCTTCTCTGTGCCTGAATCTCCACTATTTGTCTCCTCTCTGTGCCTGATTCTACACTGTCCGACTCATCTCTGTGCCTATCTCTTCTCCGTCTGCCTCATCTCTGTGCCTGAAACTTCTCTTTCTGTCTCCTCTCTGAGCCTGACTCTTCACTGCCTGTATCCTCTCTGTACCTGACTTCCCCTGACTCTTCACTGTCCGTCTTCTCTCTGTGCCTGACTTTTCACCTGGCTCTTCACTGCCTGTCTCCTCTCTGCGCCTGACTCTTCGCTGCCTGTCTCCTCTCTGTGCCTGACTCTTCACTGTCTGTCTCCTCTCTTCCTGACTCTTCACTGTCTGTCTACTCTATGTGCCTGACTTTTTACTGCCTGCCTCATCTCTATGCCTGACTCTTCACTGTCTGTCTCCTCTCTGTGCCTGACTCTTCACTGTCTGTCTCCTCTCTGTGCCCGACCCTTCACTGTCTGCCTCCTCTGTCCCTGACTCTTTAATGTCTGTCTCCCTCATCTATGCGAGACTCTTCACTGTCTGTCTCCTCTGTGTGCCTGACTCTTCACTGCCTGTCTCCTCTCTGTGCCCGACTCTTCACTGCCTGTCTCCTCTCTGTGCCTGACTCTTCACTGCCTGCCTGTCTCCTCTCTGTGCCTGAATCTTTGCTGTCTGTCTCATCTCTGTGCTTGACTATTTGCTGTCTGTCTCCTCTCTGTGCCTGACTCTTCTCAGTCTTCCTCATCTCTGTGCCTACCTCTTCACTTTCTGTCTCCTCTCTGTGCCTGACTCTTCATTGTCTGTCTATGTGCCTGACTTTTCCACTGTCTGCCTCATCTCTGTGCCTGACTTTTCACTGTCTGTTTACTCATGTGCCTGAATCTTCACTGTCTGACTCATCTCTGTGCCTGACTCTTCACTGTCTGCCTCCTCTGTG
This sequence comes from Lissotriton vulgaris, assembly GCF_964263255.1. Taxonomy (NCBI): domain Eukaryota; kingdom Metazoa; phylum Chordata; class Amphibia; order Caudata; family Salamandridae; genus Lissotriton; species Lissotriton vulgaris. The sequence goes on from NC_141685.1 coordinate 190,079,522, forward strand.
CCTGACTCTTCACTGTCTGCCTCCTCTCGGTGCCTGACTCTTTTCTGTCTGCCTCATCTCTGTGCCTGACACTTTACTGCCTGCCTCCTCTCTGTGCCTGATTCTTCACTGTCTGCCTCCTCTCTGTTTCTGACTATTTACTGTCTGCCTCCTCTCTGTGCCTGACTCTTCACTGTCTGACTCCTCTCTTCCTTACTCTTCACTGTCTGTCTACTCTATGTGCCTGACTCTTCACTGTCTGCCTCCTCTCTGTGCCTGACTCTTCACTGTCTGGCTCCTCTCTGTGCCTGAATCTTCACTGTCTGCCTCCTCTCTGTGCCGGACTCTTCACTGTCTGCATCCTCTCTGTGCCTGACGCTTCACTGTCTGGCTCCTCTCTGTGCCTGAATCTTCACTGTCTGCCTCCTCTCTGTGCTGGACTCTTCACTGTCTGCCTCATCTCTGTGCCTGACTCTTCACTGTCTGTGTCCGACTCTTCACTGTCTGTCTGACTCTTCACTGTCTGCGTCCAATTCTTCACTGTATGTTTCCTCTGTGCCTGAATCTCCGCTGTCTGTCTCCTCTCTGTGCCTGATTCTACCTAGTCTGTCTCCTCTCTGTGCCTGACTCTTCAACGTCTGTCTCCTCTCTGTGCCTGACTTTTCACCTGACTCTTCACTGTCTCCTCTCTGTGCCTGACTCTTCACTGACTGTCTCACCTCTGTGCCTTACTCTTCTCAGTCTGAATCATCTCTGTGCCTAACTCTTCTCCGTCTGCCTCATCTCTGTGCCTGACCCTTCTCAATCAGTCTCCTCTCTGAGCCTGACTCTTCACTGCCTGTATCCTCTCTGTACCTGACTTCACCTGACTCTTCACTGTCCGTCTTCTCTCTGTGCCTGACTCTTCAACTTCTGTCTCCTCTCTGTGCCTGACTTTTCACCTGGCTCTTCACTGTCTGTCTCCTCTCTGTGCCTGACTCTTCACTGTCTGTCTCCTCTCTGTGCCTGACTCTTCACTGTCTGTCTCCTCTCTGTGCCTGACTCTTCACTGTCTGTCTCCTCTCTGTGCCTGACTCTTCACTGTCTGTCTCCTCTGTGTGCCTGACTCTTCACTGCCTGCCTCCTCTGTCCCTGACTCTTCAATGTCTGTCTCCCTCATCTATGCCTGACTCTTCACTGTCTGTCTCCTCTGTGTGCCTGACTCTTCACTGTCTGTCTCCTCTCTGTACCTGACTCTTCACTGTCTCCTCTCTCTTCCTGACTCTTCACTGTCTGTCTACTCTATGTGCCTGACTCTTCACTGTCCGCTTTATCTCTGTGCCTGACCCTTCACTGTCTATCTCCTCTCTGTGCCTGACTCTTCACTGCCTGTCTTCTCTTTGTGCTGAATCTTTGCTGTCTGTCTCCTCTCTGTGCCTGACTCTTCACTGTCTGTCTCCTCTCTTCCTGACTCTTCACTGTCTGTCTGCTCTATGTGCCTGACCCTTCACTGTCTGCCTCATCTCTGTGCCTAACCTTTCACTGTCTGTTTACTCTATGTGCCTGACTTTTAACTGTCTGACTCATCTCTGTGCCTGACGTTTCACTGTCTGACTCCTCTGTGCCTGACTCTTCACTGTCTGTCTCCCTCCTCTGTGCTTGACTCTTCGCTGTCTGCCTCCTCTCGGTGCCTGACTCTTTTCTGTCTGCCTCATCTCTGTGCCTGACACTTCACTGTCTGCCTCCTCTCTGTGCCTTATTCTTCACTGTCTGCCTCCTCTCTGTACCTGACTCTTCACTGTCTGCCTCCTCTCTGTACCTGACTCTTCACTGTCTGCCTTATCTGTCTGCCTCATCTCTGTACCAGACTCTTCACTGTCTGCCTCATATCTGTACCTGACTCTTCACTGTCTGCCTTATCTGTCTGCCTCATCTCTGTACCAGACTCTTCCCTGTCTGCCTCATGTCTCTGCCTGACTTTTCACTGTCTGTCTACTCTATGTGCCTGATTTTACACTGTGTGCCTCATCTCTGTGCCTGACTCTTCACTGTCTGTCTCTTCTCTGTGCCTGACTCTTCACTGTCTGGCTCCTCTCCGTGCCTGACTCTTCACTGTCTGTCTCCTCTCCGTGCCTGACTCTTCACTGTCTGCCTTATCTCTGTGCCTGACCCTTCAATGTCTGTCTCCCTCATCTATGCCTGACTCTTCACTGTCTGCCTCCTCTGTGTGCCTGATTTTTCACTGTCTGCCTCATCTCTGTGCCTGAATCTTCACTGTCTGTCTCTTCTCTGTGCCTGACTCTTCACTGTCTGCCTCCTCTCTGTGCCTGACTCTTCACTGTCTGTCTCTTCTCTGTGCCTGACTTTTCACTGCCTGTCTCTTCTCTGTGCCTGACTCTTCACTGCCTGGCTATCTCCTCTCTGTGCCTGAATCTTTGCTGTCTGTCTCGTCTCTGTCCTTGACTCTTTGCTGTCTGTCTCCTCTCTGTGCCTGACTCTTCTCAGTCTGCCTCCTCTCTGTGCCTGATTCTTCACTGTCTGCCTCCTCTCTGTTTCTGACTTTTTACTGTCTGCCTCCTCTCTGTGCCTGACTCTTCACTGTCTGACTCCTCTCTTCCTTACTCTTCACTGTCTGTCTACTCTATGTGCCTGACTCTTCACTGTCTGCCTCCTCTCTGTGCCTGACTCTTCACTGTCTGGCTCCTCTCTGTGCCTGAATCTTCACTGTCTGCCTCCTCTCTGTGCCGGACTCTTCACTGTCTGCATCCTCTCTGTGCCTGACTCTTCACTGTCTGGCTCCTCTCTGTGCCTGAATCTTCACTGTCTGCCTCCTCTCTGTGCCGGACTCTTCACTGTCTGCCTTATCTGTCTGCCTCATCTCTGTACCAGACTCTTCCCTGTCTGCCTCATGTCTGTGCCTGACGTTTCACTGTCTGTCTACTCTATGTGCCTGATTTTTCACTGTCTGCCTCATCTCTGTGCCTGACTCTTCACTGTCTGTCTCCTCTCTCTTACCTGACTCTTCACTGTCTCCTCTCTCATCCTGACTCTTCACTGTCTGTCTACTCTATGTGCCTGATTCTTCACTGTCCGCTTCATCTCTGTGCCTGACCCTTCACTGTTTGTCTCCTCTCTGTGCCTGACTCTTCACTGTCTGTCTCCTCTCTTCCTGACTCTTCACTGTCTGTCTGCTCTATGTGCCTGACTCTTCACTGTCTGCCTCATCTCTGTGCCTGACTTTTCACTGTCTGTTTACTCTATGTGCCTGACTTTTAACTGTCTGACTCATCTCTGTGCCTGACTCTTCACTGTCTGCCTCCTCTGTGCTTGACTCTTCACTGTCTGTCTTCTCTCGGTGCCTGACTCTTTTCTCTCTGCCTCATCTCTGTGCCTGACACTTCATAGTCTGCCTCCTCTCTGTGCCTGATTCTTCACTGTCTGCCTCCTCTCTGTACCTGATTCTTCACTGTCTGTCTCCTCTCTGTGCCTGACTCTTCACTGTCTGCCTCATCTCTGTACCTGACTCTTCACTGTCTGCCTTATCTGTCTGCCTCATCTATGTACCAGACTCTTCACTGTCTGCCTCATCTCTGTGCCGGACTCTTCACTGTCTGTCTCCTCTCTCTGCCTGACTCTTCACTGTCTGCCTCATCTCTGTGCCTGACCCTTCACTGCCTGTCTCCTCTCTGTGCCCAACTCTTCACTGTCTGTCTCCTCTCTTCCTGACTCTCCACTGTCTGTCTTCTCTGTGTGCCTGACTCTTCACTGTCTGCCTCATCTCTGTACCTGACTCTGCACTGTCTGCCTTATCTGTCTGCCTCATCTATGTACCAGACTCTTCACTGTCTGCCTCATCTCTGTGCCGGACTCTTCACTGTCTGTATCTTCTCTGTGCCTGACTCTCCACTGTCTGCCTCCTCTCTCTGCCTGACTCTTCACTGTCTGTCTCCTCTCTGTGCCTGACTCTTCACTGTCTGCCTCATCTCTGTGCCTGACCCTTCACTGTCTGCCTCATTTCTGTGCCTGACTCTTCACTGTCTGTCTCATCTCTGTGCCCGACTCTTCACTGTCCGTCTCATCTCTGTGCCTGACTCTTCACTGTCTGTCTGCCTCCTTCATGGCTGACTCTTCACTGGCTTTCTCCCTACTCTTTGCCTGACTCTTCACTGTCTGCCTCATCTCTGTGTCTGACACTTCACTGCCTGTCTTCTCTCTGTGCCTGACTCTTCACTGTCTGCCTCCTCTCTGTGCCGGACTCTTCACTGTTTGCCTCTTCTCTGTGCCTGACCCTTCACTGTTTGTCTCCTCTGTGTGCCTGACTCTTCCCTGTCCGCCTCCTCTGTCCCTGACTCTTTACTGACTGCCTCATCTCTCTGCCTGACTCTTCACTGTCTGTCTCATCTCTGTGCCTGACTCTTCACTGTCTGTCTCATCGCTGTGCCTGACTCTTCACTGTCTGTCTGCCTCCTTCATGGCTGACTCTTCACTGGCTGTCTCCCTCCTCTTTGCCTGACTTTTCACTGTTTGCCTCATCACTGTGCCTGACTCTTCACTGTCTGTCTGCCTCATCTCTGTGCCTGACTCTTCACTGTCTGTCCCAACTCTGTGCCTGACTGTTCACTGTCTGCCTCCTCTCGGTGCCTGACTCTTCACTGTCTGCCTCATCTCTGTGCCTGACTCTTCACTGTCTGCGTCCGACTCTTCACTGTCTGTCTGACTCTTCACTGTCTGCGCCCGACTCTTCACTGTCTGTTTCCTCTGCGCCTGAATCTCCACTGTAGGTCTCCTCTCTGTGCCTGATTCTACACTGGCTGTCTCCTCTCTGTGGCTGACTATTCACCTGACTCTTCACAGTCTGTCTCCTCTATCTGCCTGACTTTTCACTGTCTGTCTACTCTATGTGCCTGACTTTTCACTGTCTGCCTCATCTCTGTGCCTGACTCTTTACTGTCTGGCTGCCTCCTTCGTGCCTGACTCTTCACTGTCTGTCTCCCTCCTCTTTGCCTGACTCTTCACTGTCTATCCCAACTCTGTGCCTGACTTTTCAGTGTCTGCCTCCTCTTTGTGCCTGACTCTTCACTGTCTGCCTCATCTCTGTGCCTGACTCTTCACTGTCTGTGTCCGACTCTTCACTGTCTGTCTAACTCTTCACTGTCTGCATCTGACTCTTCACTGTCTGTCTTCTCTGTGCCTGAATCTCCACTGTTTGTCTCCTCTCTGTGCCTGATTCTACACTGTCCGACTCATCTCTGTGCCTAACTCTTCTCCGTCTGCCTCATCTCTGTGCCTGACCCTTCTCTTTCTGTCTCCTCTCTGAGCCTGACTCTTCATTGCCTGTATCCTCTCTGTACCTGACTTCCCCTGTCTCTTCACTGTCCGTCTTCTCTCTGTGCCTGACTTTTCACGTGGCTCTTCACTGTCTGTCTCCTCTCTGTGCCTGAATATTCACTGCCTGTCTCCTCTCTGTGCCTGACTCTTCGCTGCCTGTCTCCTCTCTGTGCCTGACTCTTCACTGTCTGTCTCCTCTCTTCCTGACTCTTCACTGTCTGTCTACTCTATGGGCCTGACTTTTTACTGCCTGCCTCATCTCTATGCCTGACTCTTCACTGTCTGTCTCCTCTCTGTGCCTGACTCTACACTGTCTGTCTCCTCTCTGTGCCTGACTCTTCACTGTCTGTCTCCTCTGTGTGCCCGACCCTTCACTGTCTGCCTCCTCTGTCCCTGACTCTTTAATGTCTGTCTCCCTCATCTATGCGAGACTCTTCACTGTCTGTCTCCTCTGTGTGCCTGACTCTTCACTGCCTGTCTCCTCTCTGTGCCCGACTCTTCACTGCCTGTCTCCTCTCTGTGCCTGACTCTTCACTGCCTGCCTGTCTCCTCTCTGTGCCTGAATCTTTGCTGTCTGTCTCGTCTCTGTGCTTGACTCTTCAATGTCTGTCTCCCTCATCTATGCCTGACTCTTCACTGTCTGTCTCCTCTGTGTGCCTGACTCTTCACTGTCTGCCTCCTCTCTGTGCCCGACTCTTTACTGCCTGTCTCCTCTCTGTGCCTGACTCTTCAATGCCTGCCTGTCTCCTCTCTGTGCCTGAATCTTTGCTGTCTGTCTCATCTCTGTGCTTGACTATTTGCTGTCTGTCTCCTCTCTGTGCCTGACTCTTCTCAGTCTGCCTCATCTCTGTGCCTAACTCTTCACTTTCTGTCTCCTCTCTGTGCCTGACTCTTCACTGTCTGTCTATGTGCCTGACTTTTCCACTGTCTGCCTCATCTCTGTGCCTGACTTTTCACTGTCTGTTTACTCATGTGCCTGAATCTTCATTGTCTGACTCATCTCTGTGCCTGACTCTTCACTGTCTGCCTCCTCTGTGCCTGACTCTTCACTGTCTGTCTCCCTCCTCTGTGCTTGACTCTTCGCTGTCTGCCTCCTCTCGGTGCCTGACTCTTTTCTGTCTGCCTCATCTCTGTGCCTCACACTTCACTGTCTGCCTCCTCTCTGTGCCTGTTTCTTCACTGTCTGCCTCCTCTCTGTTTCTGACACTTTACTGTCTGCCTCCTCTCTGTGCCTGACTCTTCACTGTCTGACTCCTCTCTTCCTTACTCTTCACTGTCTGTCTACTCTATGTGCCTGACTCTTCACTGTCTGCCTCCTCTCTGTGCCTGACTCTTCACTGTCTGTCTCCTCTCTGTGCCTGACTATTCACTGCCTGTCTCCTCTCTGTGCCTGACTCTTCGCTGCCTGTCTCCTCTCTGTGCCTGACTCTTCACTGTCTGTCTCCTCTCTTCCTGACTCTTCACTGTCTGTCTACTCTATGTGCCTGACTTTTTACTGCCTGCCTCATCTCTATGCCTGACTCTTCACTGTCTGTCTCCTCTGTGTGCCTGACTCTTCACTGTCTGCCTCCTCTCTGTGCCCGACTCTTTACTGCCTGTCTCCTCTCTGTGCCTGACTCTTCAATGCCTGCCTGTCTCCTCTCTGTGCCTGAATCTTTGCTGTCTGTCTCATCTCTGTGCTTGACTATTTGCTGTCTGTCTCCTCTCTGTGCCTGACTCTTCTCAGTCTGCCTCATCTCTGTGCCTAACTCTTCACTTTCTGTCTCCTCTCTGTGCCTGACTCTTCACTGTCTGTCTATGTGCCTGACTTTTCCACTGTCTGCCTCATCTCTGTGCCTGACTTTTCACTGTCTGTTTACTCATGTGCCTGAATCTTCATTGTCTGACTCATCTCTGTGCCTGACTCTTCACTGTCTGCCTCCTCTGTGCCTGACTCTTCACTGTCTGTCTCCCTCCTCTGTGCTTGACTCTTCGCTGTCTGCCTCCTCTCGGTGCCTGACTCTTTTCTGTCTGCCTCATCTCTGTGCCTCACACTTCACTGTCTGCCTCCTCTCTGTGCCTGTTTCTTCACTGTCTGCCTCCTCTCTGTTTCTGACACTTTACTGTCTGCCTCCTCTCTGTGCCTGACTCTTCACTGTCTGACTCCTCTCTTCCTTACTCTTCACTGTCTGTCTACTCTATGTGCCTGACTCTTCACTGTCTGCCTCCTCTCTGTGCCTGACTCTTCACTGTCTGTCTCCTCTCTGTGCCTGACTATTCACTGCCTGTCTCCTCTCTGTGCCTGACTCTTCGCTGCCTGTCTCCTCTCTGTGCCTGACTCTTCACTGTCTGTCTCCTCTCTTCCTGACTCTTCACTGTCTGTCTACTCTATGTGCCTGACTTTTTACTGCCTGCCTCATCTCTATGCCTGACTCTTCACTGTCTGTCTCCTCTCTGTGCCTGACTCTTCACTGTCTGTCTCCTCTCTGTGCCTGACTCTTCACTGTCTGTCTCCTCTGTGTGCCCGACCCTTCACTGTCTGCCTCCTCTGTCCCTGACTCTTTAATGTCTGTCTCCCTCATCTATGCGAGACTCTTCACTGTCTGTCTCCTCTGTGTGCCTGACTCTTCACTGCCTGTCTCCTCTCTGTGCCCGACTCTTCACTGCCTGTCTCCTCTCTGTGCCTGACTCTTCACTGCCTGCCTGTCTCCTCTCTGTGCCTGAATCTTTGCTGTCTGTCTCGTCTCTGTGCTTGACTCTTCAATGTCTGTCTCCCTCATCTATGCCTGACTCTTCACTGTCTGTCTCCTCTGTGTGCCTGACTCTTCACTGTCTGCCTCCTCTCTGTGCCCGACTCTTTACTGCCTGTCTCCTCTCTGTGCCTGACTCTTCAATGCCTGCCTGTCTCCTCTCTGTGCCTGAATCTTTGCTGTCTGTCTCATCTCTGTGCTTGACCATTTGCTGTCTGTCTCCTCTCTGTGCCTGACTCTTCTCAGTCTGCCTCATCTCTGTGCCTAACTCTTCACTTTCTGTCTCCTCTCTGTGCCTGACTCTTCACTGTCTGTCTATGTGCCTGACTTTTCCACTGTCTGCCTCATCTCTGTGCCTGACTTTTCACTGTCTGTTTACTCATGTGCCTGAATCGTCATTGTCTGACTCATCTCTGTGCCTGACTCTTCACTGTCTGCCTCCTCTGTGCCTGACTCTTCACTGTCTGTCTCCCTCCTCTGTGCTTGACTCTTCGCTGTCTGCCTCCTCTCGGTGCCTGATTCTTTTCTGTCTGCCTCATCTCTGTGCCTCACACTTCACTGTCTGCCTCCTCTCTGTGCCTGTTTCTTCACTGTCGGCCTCCTCTCTGTTTCTGACACTTTACTGTCTGCCTCCTCTCTGTGCCTGACTCTTCACTGTCTGACTCCTCTCTTCCTTACTCTTCACTGTCTGTCTACTCTATGTGCCTGACTCTTCACTGTCTGCCTCCTCTCTGTGCCTGAATCTTCACTGTCTGCCTCCTCTCTGTGCCGGACTCTTCACTGTCTGCATCCTCTCTGTGCCTGACGCTTCACTGTCTGGCTCCTCTCTATGCCTGAATCTTCACTGTCTGCCTCCTCTCTGTGCCGGACTCTTCACTGTCTGCCTCATCTCTGTGCCTGACTCTTCACTGTCTGTGTCCGACTCTTCACTGTCTGTCTGACTCTTCACTGTCTGCGTCCAATTCTTCACTGTATGTCTCCTCTGTGCCTGAATCTCCACTGTCTGTCTCCTCTCTGTGCCTGATTCTATCTAGTCTGTCTCCTCTCTGTGCCTGACTCTTCAACGTCTGTCTCCTCTCTGTGCCTGACTTTTCACCTGACTCTTCACTGTCTCCTCTCTGTGCCTGACTCTTTACTGACTGTCTCACCTCTGTGCCTTACTCTTCTCAGTCTGACTCATCTCTGTGCCGAACTCTTCTCCATCTGCCTCATCTCTGTGCCTGACCCTTCTCAATCAGTCTCCTCTCTGAGCCTGACTCTTCACTGCCTGTATCCTCTCTGTACCTGACTTCACCTGACTCTTCACTGTCCGTCTTCTCTCTGTGCCTGACTCTTCAACTTCTGTCTCCTCTCTGTGCCTGACTTTTCACCTGGCTCTTCACTGTCTGTCTCCTCTCTGTGCCTGACTCTTCACTGTCTGTCTCCTCTCTGTGCCTGACTCTTCACTGTCTGTCTCCTCTGTGTGCCTGACTCTTCACTGTCTGCCTCCTCTGTCCCTGACTCTTCAATGTCTGTCTACCTCATCTATGCCTGACTCTTCACTGTCTGTCTCCTCTGTGTGCCTGACTCTTCACTGTCTGTCTTCTCTCTGTACCTGACTCTTCACTGTCTCCTCTCTTCCTGACTCTTCACTGTCTGTTTACTCTATGTGCCTGACTCTTCACTGTCCGCTTTATCTCTGTGCCTGACCCTTCACTGTCTGTCTCCTCTCTGTGCCTGACTCTTCACTGCCTGTCTTCTCTCTGTGCTGAATCTTTGCTGTCTGTCTCCTCTCTGTGCCTGACTCTTCACTGTCTCTCTCCTCTCTTCCTGACTCTTCACTGTCTGTCTGCTCTATGTGCCTGACCCTTCACTGTCTGCCTCATCTCTGTGCCTGACCTTTCACTGTCTGTTTACTCTATGTGCCTGACTTTTAACTGTCTGACTCATCTCTGTGCCTGACGTTTCACTGTCTGACTCCTCTGTGCCTGACTCTTCACTGTCTGTCTCCCTCCTCTGTGCTTGACTCTTCGCTGTCTGCCTCCTCTCGGTGCCTGACTCTTTTCTGTCTGCCTCATCTCTGTACCTGACACTTCACTGTCTGCCTCCTCTCTGTGCCTGATTCTTCACTGTCTGCCTCCTCTCTGTACCTGACTCTTCACTGTCTGTCTCCTCTCTGTGCCTGACTCTTCACTGTCTGCCTCATCTCTGTACCTGACTCTTCACTGTCTGCCTTATCTGTCTGCCTCATCTCTGTACCAGACTCTTCACTGTCTGCCTCATCTCTGTACCTGACTCTTCACTGTCTGCCTTATCTGTCTGCCTCATCTCTGTACCAGACTCTTCCCTGTCTGCCTCATGTCTGTGCCTGACTTTTCACTGTCTGTCTACTCTATGTGCCTGATTTTTCACTGTCTGCCTCATCTCTGTGCCTGACTCTTCACTGTCTGCCTCCTCTCCGTTTCTGACTCTTCACTGTCTGTCTCCCTCATCTATGCCTGACTCTTCACTGTCTGCCTCCTCTGTGTGCCTGATTTTTCACTGTCTGCCTCATCTCTGTGCCTGACTCTTCACTGTCTGTCTCTTGTCTGTGCCCGACTCTTCACTGTCTGCCTCCTCTCTGTGCCTGACTCTTCACTGTCTGTCTCTTCTCTGTGCCTGACTTTTCACTGCCTGTCTCTTCTCTGTGCCTGACTCTTCACTGCCTGGCTATCTCCTCTCTGTGCCTGAATCTTTGCTGTCTGTCTCGTCTCTGTGCTTGACTCTTTGCTGTCTGTCTCCTCTCTGTGTTTGACTCTTCTCAGTCTGCCTCCTCTCTGTGCCTGATTCTTCACTGTCTGCCTCCTCTCTGTTTCTGACTCTTTACTGTCTGCCTCCTCTCTGTGCCGGACTCTTCACTGTCTGCCTCATCTCTGTGCCTGACTCTTCACTGTCTGTGTCCGACTCTTCACTGTCTGTCTGACTCTTCACTGTCTGCGTCCAATTCTTCACTGTATGTCTCCTCTGTGCCTGAATCTCCACTGTCTGTCTCCTCTCTGTGCCTGATTCTACCTAGTCTGTCTCCTCTCTGTGCCTGACTCTTCAACGTCTGTCTCCTCTCTGTGCCTGACTTTTCACCTGACTCTTCACTGTCTCCTCTCTGTGCCTGACTCTTTACTGACTGTCTCACCTCTGTGCCTTACTCTTCTCAGTCTGACTCATCTCTGTGCCTAACTCTTCTCCGTCTGCCTCATCTCTGTGCCTGACCCTTCTCAATCAGTCTCCTCTCTGAGCCTGACTCTTCACTGCCTGTATCCTCTCTGTACCTGACTTCACCTGACTCTTCACTGTCCGTCTTCTCTCTGTGCCTGACTCTTCAACTTCTGTCTCCTCTCTGTGCCTGACTCTTCACTGTCTGCCTCCTCTGTCCCTGACTCTTCAATGTCTGTCTCCCTCATCTATGCCTGACTCTTCACTGTCTGTCTCCTCTCTGTACCTGACTCTTCACTGTCTCCTCTCTCTTCCTGACTCTTCACTGTCTGTTTACTCTATGTGCCTGACTCTTCACTGTCCGCTTTATCTCTGTGCCTGACCCTTCACTGTCTGTCTCCTCTCTGTGCCTGACTCTTCACTGCCTGTCTTCTCTCTGTGCTGAATCTTTGCTGTCTGTCTCCTCTCTGTGCCTGACTCTTCACTGTCTGTCTCCTCTCTTCCTGACTCTTCACTGTCTGTCTGCTCTATGTGCCTGACCCTTCACTGTCTGCCTCATCTCTGTGCCTGACCTTTCACTGTCTGTTTACTCTATCTGCCTGACTTTTAACTGTCTGACTCATCTCTGTGCCTGACGTTTCACTGTCTGACTCCTCTGTGCCTGACTCTTCACTGTCTGTCTCCCTCCTCTGTGCTTGACTCTTCGCTGTCTGCCTCCTCTCGGTGCCTGACTCTTTTCTGTCTGCCTCCTCTCTGTGCCTGACACTTCACTGTCTGCCTCCTCTCTGTGCCTGATTCTTCACTGTCTGCCTCCTCTCTGTACCTGACTCTTCACTGTCTGTCTCCTCTCTGTGCCTGACTCTTCACTGTCTGCCTTATCTGTCTGCCTCATCTCTGTACCAGACTCTTCACTGTCTGCCTCATCTCTGTACCTGACTCTTCACTGTCTGCCTTATCTGTCTGCCTCATCTCTGTACCAGACTCTTCCCTGTCTGCCTCATGTCTGTGCCTGACTTTTCACTGTCTGTCTACTCTATGTGCCTGATTTTTCACTGTCTGCCTCATCTCTGTGCCTGACTCTTCACTGTCTGCCTCCTCTCCGTTCCTGACTCTTCACTGTCTGTCTCCTCTCTGTGCCTGACTCTTCACTGTCTGCCTCATCTCTGTGCCTGACCCTTCAATGTCTGTCTCCCTCATCTATGCCTGACTCTTCACTGTCTGCCTCCTCTGTGTGCCTGATTTTTCACTGTCTGCCTCATCTCTGTGCCTGACTCTTCACTGTCTGTCTCTTGTCTGTTCCTGACTCTTCACTGTCTGCCTCCTCTCTGTGCCTGACTCTTCACTGTCTGTCTCTTCTCTGTGCCTGACTTTTCACTGCCTGTCTCCTCTCTGTGCCTGACTCTTCACTGCCTGGGTATCTCCTCTCTGTGCCTGAATCTTTGCTGTCTGTCTCGTCTCTGTGCTTGACTCTTTGCTGTCTGTCTCCTCTCTGTGTCTGACTCTTCTCAGTCTGCCTTCTCTCTGTGCCTGATTCTTCACTGTCTGCCTCCTCTCTGTTTCTGACTCTTTACCGTCTGCCTCCTCTCTGTGCCTGACTCTTCACTGTCTGACTCCTCTCTTCCTTACTCTTCACTGTCTGTCTACTCTATGTGCCTGACTCTTCACTGTCTGCCTCCTCTCTGTGCCTGACTCTTCCCTGTCTGTCTCCTCTCTGTGCCTGACTCTTCTCTGTCTGTCTCCTCTCTTCCTGACTCTTCACTGTCTGTCTACTCTATGTGCATGACTTTTTACTGCCTGCCTCATCTCTATGCCTGACTCTTCACTGTCTGTCTCCTCTCTGTGCCTGACTCTTCACTGTCTGTCTCCTCTCTGTGCCTGACTCTTCACTGTCTGTCTGACTCTTCACTGTCTGCGTCCAATTCTTCACTGTATGTCTCCTCTGTGCCTGAATCTCCACTGTCTCCTCTCTGTGCCTGACTCTTCACTGTCTGTCTGACTCTTCACTGTCTGCGTCCAATTCTTCGCTGTATGTCTCCTCTGTGCCTGATTCTACCTAGTCTGTCTCCTCTCTGTGCCTGACTTTTCACCTGACTCTTCACTGTCTCCTCTCTGTGCCTGACTCTTCCCTGACTGTCTCACCTCTGTGCCTTACTCTTCTCAGTCTGACTCATCTCTGTGTCTAACTCTTCTCCGTCTGCCTCATCTCTGTGCCTGACCCTTCTCAATCAGTCTCCTCTCTGAGCCTGACTCTTCACTGCCTGTATCCTCTCTGTACCTGACTTCACCTGACTCTTCACTGTCCGTCTTCTCTCTGTGCCTGACTCTTCAACTTCTGTCTCCTCTCTGTGTCTGACTTTTCACCTGGCTCTTCACTGTCTGTCTCCTCTCTGTGCCTGACTCTTCACTGTCTGTCTCCTCTCTGTGCCTGACTCTTCACTGTCTGTCTCCTCTCTGTGCCTGACTCTTCACTGTCTGTCTCCTCTGTGTGCCTGACTCTTCACTGTCTGCCTCCTCTGTCCCTGACTCTTCAATGTCTGTCTCCCTCATCTATGCCTGACTCTTCACTGTCTGTCTCCTCTGTGTGCCTGACTCTTCACTGTCTGTCTCCTCTCTGTACCTGACTCTTCACTGTCTCCTCTCTCTTCCTGACTCTTCACTGTCTGTCTACTCTATGTGCCTGACTCTTCACTGTCTCTCTCCTCTCTGTGCCTGACTCTTCACTGCCTGTCTTCTCTCTGTGCTGAATCTTTGCTGTCTGTCTCCTCTCTGTGCCTGACTCTTCACTGTCTGTCTCCTCTCTTCCTGACACTTCACTGTCTGTCTGCTCTATGTGCCTGACTCTTCACTGTCTGCCTCATCTCTGTGCCTGACCTTTCACTGTCTGTTTACTCTATGTGCCTGACTTTTAACTGTCTGACTCATCTCTGTGCCCGACGTTTCACTGTCTGCCTCCTCTGTGCCTGACTCTTCACTGTCTGTCTCCCTCCTCTGTGCTTGACTCTTCGCTGTCTGCCTCCTCTCGGTGCCTGACTCTTTTCTGTCTGCCTCATCTCTGTGCCTGACACTTCACTGTCTGCCTCCTCTCTGTGCCTGATTCTTCACTGTCTGCCTCCTCTCTGTACCTGACTCTTCACTGTCTGTCTCCTCTCTGTGCCTGACTCTTCACTGTCTGCCTCCTCTCTGTACCCGACTCTTCACTGTCTGCCTTATCTGTCTGCCTCATCTCTGTACCAGACTCTTCACTGTCTGCCACATCTCTGTACCTGACTCTTCACTGTCTGCCTTATCTGTCTGCCTCATCTCTGTACCAGACTCTTCCCTGTCTGCCTTATGTCTGTGCCTGACTTTTTACTATCTGTCTACTCTATGTGCCTGATTTTTCACTGTCTGCCTCATCTCTGTGCCTGACTCTTCACTGTCTGTCTCTTCTCTGTGCCTGACTCTTCACTGTCTGCCTCCTCTCCGTGCCTGACTCTTCACTGTCTGTCTCCTCTCTGTGCCTGACTATTCACTGTCTGCCTCATCTCTGTGCCTGACCCTTCAATGTCTGTCTCCCTCATCTATGCCTGACTCTTCACTGTCTGCCTCCTCTGTGTGCCTGATTTTTCACTGTCTGCCTCATCTCTGTGCCTGACTCTTCACTGTCTGTCTCTTCTCTGTGCCTGACTCTTCACTGTCTGCCTCCTCTCTGTGCCTGACTCTTCACTGTCTGTCTCTTCTCTGTGCCTGACTTTTCACTGCCTGTCTCTTCTCTGTGCCTGACTCTTTACTGCCTGGCTATCTCCTCTCTGTGCCTGAATCTTTGCTGTCTGTCTCGTCTCTGTGCTTGACTCTTTGCTGTCTGTCTCCTCTCTGTGCCTGACTCTTCTCAGTCTGTCTCATCTCTGTGCCTAATTCTTCACTTTTTGTCTCCTCTCTGTGCCTGACTCTTCACTGCCTGTCTCCTCTCTGTACCTGACTCTCCACTGTCTCCTCTCTCTTCCTGACTCTTCACTGTCTGTCTACTCTATGTGCCTGACTCTTCACTGTCCGCTTTATCTCTGTGCCTGACCCTTCAAAGTCTGTCTCCTCTCTGTGCCTGACACTTCACTGCCTGTCTTCTCTCTGTGCTGAATCTTTGCTGTCTGTCTCCTCTCTGTGCCTGACTCTTCACTGTCTGTCTCCTCTCTTCCTGACTCTTCACTGTCTGTTTACTCTATGTGCCTGACTTTTAACTGTCTGACTTATCTCTGTGCCTGACTCTTCACTGTCTGCCTCCTCTCTGTGCTTGACTCTTTTCTGTCTGCCTCATCTCTGTGCTCGACACTTCACAGTCTGCCTCCTCTCTGTGCCTGATTCTTCACTGTCTGCCTCATCTCTGTGCCTGACCCTTCACTGCCTGTCTCATCTCTGTGCCCAACTCTTCCCTGTCTGCCTCCTCTGTCCCTGACTCTTCACTGTCTGCCTCATTTCTGTGCCTGACTCTTCACTGTCTGTCTCATCTCTGTGCCCGACCCTTCACTGTCTGTCTCATCTCTGTGCCTGACCTTTCACTGTCTGTTTACTCTATGTGCCTGACTTTTAACTGTCTGACTCATCTCTGTGCCTGACTCTTCACTGTCTGTCTCCTCTCTGTGCCTGACTCTTCACTGTCTGTCTCCTCTGTGTGCCTGACTCTTCACTGTCTGTCTCCTCTGTGTGCCTGACTCTTCACTGTCTGCCTCCTCTGTGTGCCTGATTTTTCACTGTCTGCCTCATCTCTGTGCCTGACTCTTCACTGTCTGTCTCTTCTCTGTGCCTGACTCTTCACTGTCTGCCTCCTCTCTGTGCCTGACTCTTCACTGTCTGTCTCTTCTCTGTGCCTGACTTTTCACTGCCTGTCTCTTCTCTGTGCCTGACTCTTTACTGCCTGGCTATCTCCTCTCTGTGCCTGAATCTTTGCTGTCTGTCTCGTCTCTGTGCTTGACTCTTTGCTGTCTGTCTCCTCTCTGTGTCTGACTCTTCACTGTCTGCCTCATCTCTGTGTCTGACCCTTCACTGCCTGCCTCCTCTCTGTGCCTGACTCTTCACTGTCTGCCTCCTCTCTGTGCCGGACTCTTCACTGTTTGCCTCTTCTCTGTGCCTGACCCTTCACTGTTAGTCTACTCTGTGTGCCTGACTCTTCCCTCTCCGCCTCCTCTGTCCCTGACTCTTTACTGTCTGCCTCATCTCTGTGCCTGACTCTTCACTGTCTGTCTCATCTCTGTGCCTGACTCTTCACTGTCTTTCTGCCTCCTTCATGGCTGACTATTCACTGGCTGTCTCCCTCCTCTTTGCCTGACATTTCACTGTTTGCCTCATCACTGTGCCTGACTCTTCACTGTCTGTCTGCCTCATCGCTGTGCCTGACTCGTCTCTGTCTGCCTCCTTTGTGCCTGACTCTTCACTGTCTGCCTCATCTCTGTGCCTGACACTTCACTGTCTGCCTCCCTCCTCTTTGCCTGACTCTTCACTGTCTGTCCCAACTCTGTGCCTGACTGTTCCCTGTCTGCCTCCTCTTGGTGCCTGACTCTTCACTGTCTGCCTCATCTCTGTGCCTGACTCTATACTGTCTGTCTCCTCTCTGTGGCTGACTCTTCACCTGACTCTTCACAGTCTGTCTCCTCTCTCTGCCTGACTTTTCACTGTCTGTCTACTATATGTGCCTGACTTTTCACTGTCTGCCTCATCTCGGTGCCTGATTCTTCACTGTCTGCCTCCTCTCTGTATCTGACTCTTCACTGTCTGCCTCATCTCTGTACCTGACTCTTCACTGTCTGCCTCATCTCTGTGCCGGACTCTTCACTGTCTGCCTCATGTTTGTGCCTGACTTTTCACTGTCTGTCTACTCTATGTGCCTGAGTTTTCACTGTCTGCCTCATCTCTGTGCCTGACTCTTCACTGTCCGTCTCTTCTCTGTGCCTGACTCTTCACTGTCTGCCTCATCTCTGTGCCTGACTCTTCACTGTCTGTCTCCTCTCTGTGCCTGACTCTTTACTGTCTGCCTCATCTCTGTGCCTGACCCTTCACTGCCTGTCTCCTCTCTGTGCCCAACTCTTCACTGTCTGTCTCCTCTCTTCCTGACTCTTCACTGTCTGTCTCCTCTGTGAGCCTGACTCTTCCCTGTCTGCCTCCTCTGTCCCTGACTCTTCACTGTCTGCCTCATCTCTGTGCCTGACTCTTCACGGTGTGTCTCATCTCTGTGCCTGACTCTTCACTGTTTGTCTCATCTCTCTGCCTGACTCTTCACTGTCTGTCTCATCTCTGTGCCTGACTCTTCACTGTCTCCCTCCTCTCTGTGCCTGACCCTTCACTGCCTGTCTCCTCTCCGTGCCCAACTCTTCACTGTCTGTCTCCTCTCTTCCTGACTCTTCACTGTCTGCCTCATTTCTGTGCCTGACTCTTCACTGTCTGTCTCATCTCTGTGCCCGACTCTTCACTGTCCGTCTCATCTCTGTGCCTGATTCTTCACTGTCTGTCTGCCTCCTTCATGGCTGACTCTTCACTGGCTGTCTCCCTCCTCTTTGCCTGACTCTTCACTGTCTGCCTCATCTCTGTGTCTGACTCTTCACTGTCTGCCTCCTCTCTGTGCCGGACTCTTCACTGTCTGCCTCATTTCTGTGCCTGACTCTTCACTGTCTGCCTCATCTCTGTGTCTGACACTTCACTGCCTGTCTCCTCTCTGTGCCTGACTCTTCACTGTCCGCCTCCTCTGTCCCTGACTCTTTACTGTCTGCCTCATCTCTGTGCCTGACTCTTCACTGTCTGTCTCATCTCTGTGCCTGACTCTCCACTGTCTGTCTCATCGCTGTGCCTGACTCTTCACTGTCTGTCTGCCTCCTTCATGGCTGACTCTTCACTGGCTGTCTCCCTCCTCTTTGCCTGACTTTTCACTGTTTGCCTCATCACTGTGCCTGACTCTTCACTGTCTGTCTGCCTCATCTCTGTGCCTGACTCGTCTCTGTCTGCCTCCTCTCTGTGCCGGACTCTTCACTGTCTGCCTCATTTCTGTGCCTGACTCTTCACTGTCTGCCTCATCTCTGTGTCTGACACTTCACTGCCTGTCTCCTCTCTGTGCCTGACTCTTCACTGTCCGCCTCCTCTGTCCCTGACTCTTCACTGCCTGTCTCCTCTCTGTGCCTGACTCTTCACTGTCTGCCTCCTCTCTGTGCCGGACTCTTCACTGTCTGCCTCATTTCTGTGCCTGACTCTTCACTGTCTGCCTCATCTCTGTGTCTGACACTTCACTGCCTGTCTCCTCTCTGTGCCTGACTCTTCACTGTCCGCCTCCTCTGTCCCTGACTCTTTACTGTCTGCCTCATCTCTGTGCCTGACTCTTCACTGTCTGTCTCATCTCTGTGCCTGACTCTTCACTGTCTGTCTCATCGCTGTGCCTGACTCTTCACTGTCTGCGCCCAACTCTTCACTGTCTGTTTCCTCTGTGCCTGAATCTCCACTGTAGGTCTCCTCTCTGTGCCCGATTCTACACTGTCAGTCTCCTCTCTGTGGCTGACTCTTCACCTGACTCTTCACAGTCTGTCTCCTCTCTCTGCCTGACTTTTCACTGTCTGTCTACTCTATGTGCCTGACTTTTCCCTGTCTGCCTCATCTCTGTGCCTGACTCTTTACTGTCTGGCTGCCTCCTTCGTGCCTGACTCTTTACTGTCTGTCTCCCTCCTCTTTGCCTGACTCTTCACTGTCTGTCCCAACTCTGTGCCTGACTTTTCAGTGTCTGCCTCCTCTCTGTGCCTGACTCTTCACTGTCTGCCTCATCTCTGTGCCTGACTCTTCACTGTCCGTCTTCTCTCTGTGCCTGACTCTTCAACGTCTGTCTCCTCTCTGTGCCTGACTTTTCACCTGGCTCTTCACTGTCTGTCTCCTCTCTGTGCCTGACTATTCACTGCCTGTCTCCTCTCTGTGCCTGAATCTTTGCATTCTGTCTCGTCTCTGTGCTTGAGTCTTCAATGTCTGTCTCCCTCATCTATGCCTGACTCTTCACTGTCTGTCTCCTCTGTGTGCCTGACTCTTCACTGTCTGCCTCCTCTCTGTGCCCGACTCTTCACTGCCGGTCTCCTCTTTGTGCCTGACTCTTCACTGCCTGCCTGTCTCCTCTCTGTGCCTGAATCTTTGCTGTCTGTCTCATCTCTGTGCTTGACTCTTTGCTGTCTGTCTCCTCTCTGTGCCTGACGCTTCTCGGTCTGCCTCAGCTCTGTGCCTAACTCTTCACTTTCTGTCTCCTCTCTGTGCCTGACTCTTCACTGTCTGTCTACTCAAAGTGCCTGACTTTTCCACTGTCTGACTCATCTCTGTGCTTGACTCTTCGCTGTCTGCCTCCTCTCGGTGCCTGACTCTTTTCTGTCTGCCTCATCTCTGTGCCTGAATCTTCACTGTCTGCCTCCTCTCTGTGCCGGACTCTTCACTGTCTGCATCCTCTCTGTGCCCGACTCTTCACTGTCTGGCTCCTCTCTGTGCCTGAATCTTCACTGTCTGCCTCCTCTCTGTGTCGGACTCTTCACTGTCTGCCTCATCTCTGTGCCTGACTCTTCACTGTCTGTGTCCGACTCTTCACTGTCTGTCTAACTCTTCACAGTCTGCGTCCAATTCCTCACTGTATGTCTCCTCTGTGCCTGAATCTCCACTGTCTGTCTCCTCTCTCTGCCTGATTCTACCTAGTCTGTCTCCACTCTGTGCCTGACTCTTCAACGTCTGTCTCCTCTCTGTGCCTGACTTTTCACCTGACTCTTCACTGTCTCCTCTCTGTGCCTGACTCTTCACTGACTGTCTCACCTCTGTGCCTAACTCTTCTCAGTCTGACTCATCTCTGTGCCTAACTCTTCTCCGTCTGCCTCATCTCTGTGCCTGACCCTTCTCAATCAGTCTCCTCTCTGAGCCTGACTCTTCACTGCCTGTATCCTCTCTGTACCTGACTTCACCTGACTCTTCACTGTCCGTCTTCTCTCTGTGCCTGACTCTTCAACTTCTGTCTCCTCTCTGTGCCTGACTTTTCACCTGGCTCTTCACTGTCTGTCTCCTCTCTGTGCCTGACTCTTCACTGTCTGTCTCCTCTCTGTGCCTGACTCTTCACTGTCTGTCTCCTCTCTGTGCCTGACTCTTCACTGTCTGTCTCCTCTGTGTGCCTGACTCTTCACTGTCTGCCTCCTCTGTCCCTGACTCCTCAATGTCTGTCTCCCTCATCTATGCCTGACTCTTCACTGTCTGTCTCCTCTGTGTGCCTGACTCTTCACTGTCTGTCTCCACTCTGTACCTGACTCTTCACTGTCTCCTCTCTCTTCCTGACTCTTCACTGTCTGTCTACTCTATGTGCCTGACTCTTCACTGTCCGCTTTATCTCTGTGCCTGACCCTTCACTGTCTGTCTCCTCTCTGTGCCTGACTCTTCACTGCCTGTCTTCTCTCTGTGCTGAATCTTTGCTGTCTGTCTCCTCTCTGTGCCTGACTCTTCACTGTCTGTCTCCTCTCTTCCTGACTCTTCACTGTCTGTCTGCTCTATGTGCCTGACTCTTCACTGTCTGCCTCATCTCTGTGCCTGACCTTTCACTGTCTGTTTACTCTATGTGCCTGACTTTTAACTGTCTGACTCATCTCTGTGCCCGATGTTTCACTGTCTGCCTCTTCTGTGCCTGACTCTTCACTGTCTGTCTCCCTCCTCTGTGCTTGACTCTTCGCTGTCTGCCTCCTCTCGGTGCCTGACTCTTCACTGTCTGTCTCTTGTCTGTACCTGACTCTTCACTGTCTGCCTCATCTCTGTACCAGACTCTTCACTGTCTGCCTCATCTCTGTACCTGACTCTTCACTGTCTGCCTCATCTCTGTACCTGACTCTTCACTGTCTGCCTCATCTCTGTACCAGACTCTTCACTGTCTGCCTCATCTCTGTACCTGACTCTTCACTGTCTGCCTTATCTGTCTGCCTCATCTCTGTACCAGACTCTTCCCTGTCTGCCTCATGTCTGTGCCTGACTTTTCACTGTCTGTCTACTCTATGTGCCTGATTTTTCACTGTCTGCCTCATCTCTGTGCCTGACTCTTCACTGTCTGTCTCCTCTCTGTGCCTGACTCTTCACTGTCTGCCTCATCTCTGTACCTGACTCTTCACTGTCTGCCTTATCTGTCTGTCTCATCTCTGTACCAGACTCTTCATTGTCTGCCTCATCTCTGTACCTGACTCTTCACTGTCTGCCTTATCTGTCTGCCTCATCTCTGTACCAGACTCTTCCCTGTATGCCTCATGTCTGTGCCTGACTTTTCACTGTCTGTCTACTCTATGTGCCTGATTTTTCACTGTCTGCCTCTTCTCTGTGCCTGACTCTTCACTGTCTGCCTCCTCTCAGTGCCTGACTCTTCACTGTCTGTCTCCTCTCTGTGCCTGACTCTCCACTGTCTGCCTCATCTCTGTGCCTGACCCTTCAATGTCTGTCTCCCTCATCTATGCTTGACTCTTCACTGTCTGCCTCCTCTGTGTGCCTGATTTTTCACTGTCTGCCTCATCTCTGTGCCTGACTCTTCACTGTCTGCCTTATCTGTCTGCCTCATCTCTGTACCAGACTCTTCACTGTCTGCCTTATCTGTCTGCCTCATCTCTGTACCAGACTCTTCCCTGTCTGCCTCATGTCTGTGCCTGACTTTTCACTGCCTGTCTACTCTATGTGCCTGATTTTTCACTGGTTGCCTCATCTCTGTGCCTGACTCTTCACTGTCTGTCTCTTCTCTGTGCCTGACTCTTCACTGTCTGCCTCCTCTCCGTGCCTGACTCTTCACTGTCTGTCTCCTCTCTGTGACTGACTCTTCACTGTCTGCCTCATCTCTGTGCCTGATCCTTCAATGTCTGTCTCCCTCATCTATGCCTGACTCTTCACTGTCTGCCTCCTCTGTGTGCCTGATTTTTCACTGTCTGCCTCATCTCTGTGCCCGACTCTTCACTGTCTGTCTCTTCCCCTTGCCTGACTCTTCACTGTCTGCCTCCTCTCTGTGCCTGACTCTTCACTGTCTGTCTCTTCTCTGTGCCTGACCTTTCACTGCCTGTCTCTTCTCTGTGCCTGACTCTTCACTGCCTGGCTATCTCCTCTCTGTGCCTGAATCTTTGCTGTCTGTCTCGTCTCTGTGCTTGACTCTTTGCTGTCTGTCTCCTCTCTGTGCCTGACTCTTCACTGTCCGCTTTATCTCTGTGCCTGACCCTTCAAAGTCTGTCTCCTCTCTGTGCCTGACTCTTCACTGCCTGTCTTCTCTCTGTGCTGAATCTTTGCTGTCTGTCTCCTCTCTTCCTGACTCTTCACTGTCTGTTTACTCTACGTGCCTGACTCTTCACTGTCTGCCTCCTCTCTGTGCCTGATTCTTCACTGTCTGCCTCATCTCTGTGCCTGACCCTTCACTGCCTGTCTCCTCTCTGTGCCCCACTCTTCCCTGTCTGCCACCTCTGTCCCTGACTCTTCACTGTCTGCCTCATTTATGTGCCTGACTCTTCACTGTCTGTCTCATCTCTGTGCCCGACTCTTCACTGTCTGTCTCATCTCTGTGCCTGACGCTTCACTGTCTGTCTGCCTCCTTCATGGCTAACTCTTCACTGGCTGTCTCCCTCCTCTTTGCCTGACTCTTCACTGTCTGTCTGCTCTATGTGCCTGACCCTTCACTGTCTGCCTCATCTCTGTGCCTGACCTTTCACTGTCTGTTTACTCTATGTGCCTGACTTTTAACTGTCTGACTCATCTCTGTGCCTGACGTTTCACTGTCTGCCTCCTCTGTGCCTGACTCTTCACTGTCTGTCTCCCTCCTCTGTGCTTGACTCTTCGCTGTCTGCCTCCTCTCGGTGCCTGACTCTTTTCTGTCTGCCTCCTCTCTGTGCCTGATTCTTCACTGTCTGCCTCCTCTCTGTACCTGACTCTTCACTGTCTGTCTCCTCTCTGTGCCTGACTCTTCACTGTCTGCCTCATCTCTGTACCTGACTCTTCACTGTCTGCCTTATCTGTCTGTCTCATCTCTGTACCAGACTCTTCACTGTCTGCCTCATCTCTGTACCTGACTCTTCACTGTCTGCCTTATCTGTCTGCCTCATCTCTGTACCAGACTCTTCCCTGTATGCCTCATGTCTGTGCCTGACTTTTCACTGTCTGTCTACTCTATGTGCCTGATGTTTCACTGTCTGCCTCTTCTCTGTGCCTGACTCTTCACTGTCTGCCTCCTCTCCGTGCCTGACTCTTCACTGTCTGTCTCCTCTCTGTGCCTGACTCTTCACTGTCTGCCTCATCTCTGTGCCTGACCCTTCAATGTCTGTCTCCCTCATCTATGCTTGACTCTTCATTGTCTGCCTCCTCTGTGTGCCTGATTTTTCACTGTCTGCCTCATCTCTGTGCCTGACTCTTCACTCTCTGTCTCTTCTCTGTGCCTGACTCTTCACTGTCTGCCTCCTCTCTGTGCCTGACTCTTCACTGTCTGTCTCTTCTCTGTGCCTGACTTTTCACTGCCTGTCTCTTCTCTGTGCCTGACTCTTCACTGCCTGGCTATCTCCTCTCTGTGCCTGAATCTTTGCTGTCTGTCTCGTCTCTGTGCTTGACTCTTTGCTGTCTGTCTCCTCTCTGTGTCTGACTCTTCTCTGTCTGCCTCCTCTCTGTGCCTGATTCTTCACTGTCTGCCTCCTCTCTGTTTCTGACTCTTTACTGTCTGCCTCCTCTCTGTGCCTGACTCTTCACTGTCTGACTCCTCTCTTCCTTACTCTTCACTGTCTGTCTACTCTATGTGCCTGACTCTTCACTGTCTGCCTCCTCTCTGTGCCTGACTCTTCACTGTCTGGTTCCTCTCTGTGCCTGAATCTTCACTGTCTGCCTCCTCTCTGTGCCGGACTCTTCACTGTTTGCATCCTCTCTGTGCCTGACTCTTCACTGTCTGGCTCCTCTCTGTGCCTGAATCTTCACTGTCTGCCTCCTCTCTGTGCCGGACTCTTCACTGTCTGCCTCATCTCTGTGCCTGACTCTTCACTGTCTGTGTCCGACTCTTCACTGTCTGTCTGACTCTTCACTGTCTGCGTCCAATTCTTCACTGTATGTCTCCTCTGTGCCTGAATCTCCACTGTCTGTCTCCTCTCTGTGCCTGATTCTACCTAGTCTGTCTCTTCTCTGTGCCTGAGTTTTCACCTGACTCTTCACTGTCTCCTCTCTGTGCCTGACTCTTCACTGACCTGTCTCACCTCCGTGCCTTACTCTTTTCTGTCTGCCTCATCTCTGTGCCCGACCCTTCTCAATCAGTCTCCTCTCTGAGCCTGACTCTTCACTGCCTGTATCCTCTCTGTACCTGACTTCACCTGACTCTTCAACTTCTGTCTCCTCTCTGTGTCTGACTTTTCACCTGGCTCTTCACTGTCTGTCTCCTCCCTGTGCCTGACTCTTCACTGTCTGTCTCCTCTCTGTGCCTGACTCTTCACTGTCTGTCTCCTCTCTGTGCCTGACTCTTCACTGTCTGTCTCCTCTGTGTGCCTTACTCTTCACTGTCTGCCTCCTCTGTCCCTGACTCTTCAATGTCTGTCTCCCTCATCTATGCCTGACTCTTCACTGTCTGTCTCCTCTGTGTGCCTGACTCTTCACTGTCTGTCTCCTCTCTGTACCTGACTCTTCACTGTCTCCTCTCTCTTCCTGACTCTTCACTGTCTGTCTCCTCTCTGTGCCTGACTCTTCACTGCCTGTCTTCTCTCTGTGCTGAATCTTTGCTGTCTGTCTCCTCTCTGTGCCTGACTCTTCACTGTCTGTCTCCTCTCTTCCTGACTCTTCACTGTCTGTTTACTCTATGTGCCTGACTTTTAACTGTCTGACTCATCTCTGTGCCCGACGTTTCACTGTCTGCCTCCTCTGTTCCTGACTCTTCACTGTCTGTCTCCCTCCTCTGTGCTTGACTCTTCGCTGTCTGCCTCCTCTCGGTGCCTGATTCTTCACTGTCTGCCTCCTCTCTGTACCTGACTCTTCACTGTCTGTCTTCTCTCTGTGCCTGACTCTGCACTGTCTGCCTCATCTCTGTACCTGACTCTTCACTGTCTGCCTTATCTGTCTGCCTCATCTCTGTACCAGACTCTTCCCTGTCTGCCTCATCTCTGTGCCTGACTCTTCACTGTCTGTCTCTTCTCTGTGCCTGACTCTTCACTGTCTGCCTCCTCTCCGTGCCTGACTCTTCACTGTCTGTCTCCTCTCTGTGCCTGATTTTTCACTGTCTGCCTCATCTCTGTGCCTGACCCTTCAATGTCTGTCTCCCTCATCTATGCCTGACTCTTCACTGTCTGCCTCCTCTGTGTGCCTGATTTTTCACTGTCTGCCTCATCTTTGTGCCTGACTCTTCACTGTCTGTCTCTTCTCTGTGCCTGACTCTTCACTGTCTGCCTCCTCTCTGTGAGCCTGACTCTTCCCTGTCTGCCTCCTCTGTCCCTGACTCTTCACTGTCTGCCTCATCTCTGTGCCTGACTCTTCACGGTGTGTCTCATCTCTGTGCCTGACTCTTCACTGTTTGTCTCATCTCTCTGCCTGACTCTTCACTGTCTGTCTCATCTCTGTGCCTGACTCTTCACTGTCTCCCTCCTCTCTGTGCCTGACCCTTCACTGCCTGTCTCCTCTCCGTGCCCAACTCTTCACTGTCTGTCTCCTCTCTTCCTGACTCTTCACTGTCTGCCTCATTTCTGTGCCTGACTCTTCACTGTCTGTCTCATCTCTGTGCCCGACTCTTCACTGTCCGTCTCATCTCTGTGCCTGATTCTTCACTGTCTGTCTGCCTCCTTCATGGCTGACTCTTCACTGGCTGTCTCCCTCCTCTTTGCCTGACTCTTCACTGTCTGCCTCATCTCTGTGTCTGACTCTTCACTGTCTGCCTCCTCTCTGTGCCGGACTCTTCACTGTCTGCCTCATTTCTGTGCCTGACTCTTCACTGTCTGCCTCATCTCTGTGTCTGACACTTCACTGCCTGTCTCCTCTCTGTGCCTGACTCTTCACTGTCCGCCTCCTCTGTCCCTGACTCTTTACTGTCTGCCTCATCTCTGTGCCTGACTCTTCACTGTCTGTCTCATCTCTGTGCCTGACTCTCCACTGTCTGTCTCATCGCTGTGCCTGACTCTTCACTGTCTGTCTGCCTCCTTCATGGCTGACTCTTCACTGGCTGTCTCCCTCCTCTTTGCCTGACTTTTCACTGTTTGCCTCATCACTGTGCCTGACTCTTCACTGTCTGTCTGCCTCATCTCTGTGCCTGACTCGTCTCTGTCTGCCTCCTCTCTGTGCCGGACTCTTCACTGTCTGCCTCATTTCTGTGCCTGACTCTTCACTGTCTGCCTCATCTCTGTGTCTGACACTTCACTGCCTGTCTCCTCTCTGTGCCTGACTCTTCACTGTCCGCCTCCTCTGTCCCTGACTCTTCACTGCCTGTCTCCTCTCTGTGCCTGACTCTTCACTGTCTGCCTCCTCTCTGTGCCGGACTCTTCACTGTCTGCCTCATTTCTGTGCCTGACTCTTCACTGTCTGCCTCATCTCTGTGTCTGACACTTCACTGCCTGTCTCCTCTCTGTGCCTGACTCTTCACTGTCCGCCTCCTCTGTCCCTGACTCTTTACTGTCTGCCTCATCTCTGTGCCTGACTCTTCACTGTCTGTCTCATCTCTGTGCCTGACTCTTCACTGTCTGTCTCATCGCTGTGCCTGACTCTTCACTGTCTGCGCCCAACTCTTCACTGTCTGTTTCCTCTGTGCCTGAATCTCCACTGTAGGTCTCCTCTCTGTGCCCGATTCTACACTGTCAGTCTCCTCTCTGTGGCTGACTCTTCACCTGACTCTTCACAGTCTGTCTCCTCTCTCTGCCTGACTTTTCACTGTCTGTCTACTCTATGTGCCTGACTTTTCCCTGTCTGCCTCATCTCTGTGCCTGACTCTTTACTGTCTGGCTGCCTCCTTCGTGCCTGACTCTTTACTGTCTGTCTCCCTCCTCTTTGCCTGACTCTTCACTGTCTGTCCCAACTCTGTGCCTGACTTTTCAGTGTCTGCCTCCTCTCTGTGCCTGACTCTTCACTGTCTGCCTCATCTCTGTGCCTGACTCTTCACTGTCCGTCTTCTCTCTGTGCCTGACTCTTCAACGTCTGTCTCCTCTCTGTGCCTGACTTTTCACCTGGCTCTTCACTGTCTGTCTCCTCTCTGTGCCTGACTATTCACTGCCTGTCTCCTCTCTGTGCCTGAATCTTTGCATTCTGTCTCGTCTCTGTGCTTGAGTCTTCAATGTCTGTCTCCCTCATCTATGCCTGACTCTTCACTGTCTGTCTCCTCTGTGTGCCTGACTCTTCACTGTCTGCCTCCTCTCTGTGCCCGACTCTTCACTGCCGGTCTCCTCTTTGTGCCTGACTCTTCACTGCCTGCCTGTCTCCTCTCTGTGCCTGAATCTTTGCTGTCTGTCTCATCTCTGTGCTTGACTCTTTGCTGTCTGTCTCCTCTCTGTGCCTGACGCTTCTCGGTCTGCCTCAGCTCTGTGCCTAACTCTTCACTTTCTGTCTCCTCTCTGTGCCTGACTCTTCACTGTCTGTCTACTCAAAGTGCCTGACTTTTCCACTGTCTGACTCATCTCTGTGCTTGACTCTTCGCTGTCTGCCTCCTCTCGGTGCCTGACTCTTTTCTGTCTGCCTCATCTCTGTGCCTGAATCTTCACTGTCTGCCTCCTCTCTGTGCCGGACTCTTCACTGTCTGCATCCTCTCTGTGCCCGACTCTTCACTGTCTGGCTCCTCTCTGTGCCTGAATCTTCACTGTCTGCCTCCTCTCTGTGTCGGACTCTTCACTGTCTGCCTCATCTCTGTGCCTGACTCTTCACTGTCTGTGTCCGACTCTTCACTGTCTGTCTAACTCTTCACAGTCTGCGTCCAATTCCTCACTGTATGTCTCCTCTGTGCCTGAATCTCCACTGTCTGTCTCCTCTCTCTGCCTGATTCTACCTAGTCTGTCTCCACTCTGTGCCTGACTCTTCAACGTCTGTCTCCTCTCTGTGCCTGACTTTTCACCTGACTCTTCACTGTCTCCTCTCTGTGCCTGACTCTTCACTGACTGTCTCACCTCTGTGCCTAACTCTTCTCAGTCTGACTCATCTCTGTGCCTAACTCTTCTCCGTCTGCCTCATCTCTGTGCCTGACCCTTCTCAATCAGTCTCCTCTCTGAGCCTGACTCTTCACTGCCTGTATCCTCTCTGTACCTGACTTCACCTGACTCTTCACTGTCCGTCTTCTCTCTGTGCCTGACTCTTCAACTTCTGTCTCCTCTCTGTGCCTGACTTTTCACCTGGCTCTTCACTGTCTGTCTCCTCTCTGTGCCTGACTCTTCACTGTCTGTCTCCTCTCTGTGCCTGACTCTTCACTGTCTGTCTCCTCTCTGTGCCTGACTCTTCACTGTCTGTCTCCTCTGTGTGCCTGACTCTTCACTGTCTGCCTCCTCTGTCCCTGACTCCTCAATGTCTGTCTCCCTCATCTATGCCTGACTCTTCACTGTCTGTCTCCTCTGTGTGCCTGACTCTTCACTGTCTGTCTCCACTCTGTACCTGACTCTTCACTGTCTCCTCTCTCTTCCTGACTCTTCACTGTCTGTCTACTCTATGTGCCTGACTCTTCACTGTCCGCTTTATCTCTGTGCCTGACCCTTCACTGTCTGTCTCCTCTCTGTGCCTGACTCTTCACTGCCTGTCTTCTCTCTGTGCTGAATCTTTGCTGTCTGTCTCCTCTCTGTGCCTGACTCTTCACTGTCTGTCTCCTCTCTTCCTGACTCTTCACTGTCTGTCTGCTCTATGTGCCTGACTCTTCACTGTCTGCCTCATCTCTGTGCCTGACCTTTCACTGTCTGTTTACTCTATGTGCCTGACTTTTAACTGTCTGACTCATCTCTGTGCCCGATGTTTCACTGTCTGCCTCTTCTGTGCCTGACTCTTCACTGTCTGTCTCCCTCCTCTGTGCTTGACTCTTCGCTGTCTGCCTCCTCTCGGTGCCTGACTCTTCACTGTCTGTCTCTTGTCTGTACCTGACTCTTCACTGTCTGCCTCATCTCTGTACCAGACTCTTCACTGTCTGCCTCATCTCTGTACCTGACTCTTCACTGTCTGCCTCATCTCTGTACCTGACTCTTCACTGTCTGCCTCATCTCTGTACCAGACTCTTCACTGTCTGCCTCATCTCTGTACCTGACTCTTCACTGTCTGCCTTATCTGTCTGCCTCATCTCTGTACCAGACTCTTCCCTGTCTGCCTCATGTCTGTGCCTGACTTTTCACTGTCTGTCTACTCTATGTGCCTGATTTTTCACTGTCTGCCTCATCTCTGTGCCTGACTCTTCACTGTCTGTCTCCTCTCTGTGCCTGACTCTTCACTGTCTGCCTCATCTCTGTACCTGACTCTTCACTGTCTGCCTTATCTGTCTGTCTCATCTCTGTACCAGACTCTTCATTGTCTGCCTCATCTCTGTACCTGACTCTTCACTGTCTGCCTTATCTGTCTGCCTCATCTCTGTACCAGACTCTTCCCTGTATGCCTCATGTCTGTGCCTGACTTTTCACTGTCTGTCTACTCTATGTGCCTGA
This sequence comes from Lissotriton vulgaris, assembly GCF_964263255.1. NCBI lineage: Eukaryota > Metazoa > Chordata > Amphibia > Caudata > Salamandridae > Lissotriton > Lissotriton vulgaris. Next base: position 190,109,271 of record NC_141685.1, read on the forward strand.
TTTTTCACTGTCTGCCTCTTCTCTGTGCCTGACTCTTCACTGTCTGCCTCCTCTCAGTGCCTGACTCTTCACTGTCTGTCTCCTCTCTGTGCCTGACTCTCCACTGTCTGCCTCATCTCTGTGCCTGACCCTTCAATGTCTGTCTCCCTCATCTATGCTTGACTCTTCACTGTCTGCCTCCTCTGTGTGCCTGATTTTTCACTGTCTGCCTCATCTCTGTGCCTGACTCTTCACTGTCTGCCTTATCTGTCTGCCTCATCTCTGTACCAGACTCTTCACTGTCTGCCTTATCTGTCTGCCTCATCTCTGTACCAGACTCTTCCCTGTCTGCCTCATGTCTGTGCCTGACTTTTCACTGCCTGTCTACTCTATGTGCCTGATTTTTCACTGGTTGCCTCATCTCTGTGCCTGACTCTTCACTGTCTGTCTCTTCTCTGTGCCTGACTCTTCACTGTCTGCCTCCTCTCCGTGCCTGACTCTTCACTGTCTGTCTCCTCTCTGTGACTGACTCTTCACTGTCTGCCTCATCTCTGTGCCTGATCCTTCAATGTCTGTCTCCCTCATCTATGCCTGACTCTTCACTGTCTGCCTCCTCTGTGTGCCTGATTTTTCACTGTCTGCCTCATCTCTGTGCCCGACTCTTCACTGTCTGTCTCTTCCCCTTGCCTGACTCTTCACTGTCTGCCTCCTCTCTGTGCCTGACTCTTCACTGTCTGTCTCTTCTCTGTGCCTGACCTTTCACTGCCTGTCTCTTCTCTGTGCCTGACTCTTCACTGCCTGGCTATCTCCTCTCTGTGCCTGAATCTTTGCTGTCTGTCTCGTCTCTGTGCTTGACTCTTTGCTGTCTGTCTCCTCTCTGTGCCTGACTCTTCACTGTCCGCTTTATCTCTGTGCCTGACCCTTCAAAGTCTGTCTCCTCTCTGTGCCTGACTCTTCACTGCCTGTCTTCTCTCTGTGCTGAATCTTTGCTGTCTGTCTCCTCTCTTCCTGACTCTTCACTGTCTGTTTACTCTACGTGCCTGACTCTTCACTGTCTGCCTCCTCTCTGTGCCTGATTCTTCACTGTCTGCCTCATCTCTGTGCCTGACCCTTCACTGCCTGTCTCCTCTCTGTGCCCCACTCTTCCCTGTCTGCCACCTCTGTCCCTGACTCTTCACTGTCTGCCTCATTTATGTGCCTGACTCTTCACTGTCTGTCTCATCTCTGTGCCCGACTCTTCACTGTCTGTCTCATCTCTGTGCCTGACGCTTCACTGTCTGTCTGCCTCCTTCATGGCTAACTCTTCACTGGCTGTCTCCCTCCTCTTTGCCTGACTCTTCACTGTCTGTCTGCTCTATGTGCCTGACCCTTCACTGTCTGCCTCATCTCTGTGCCTGACCTTTCACTGTCTGTTTACTCTATGTGCCTGACTTTTAACTGTCTGACTCATCTCTGTGCCTGACGTTTCACTGTCTGCCTCCTCTGTGCCTGACTCTTCACTGTCTGTCTCCCTCCTCTGTGCTTGACTCTTCGCTGTCTGCCTCCTCTCGGTGCCTGACTCTTTTCTGTCTGCCTCCTCTCTGTGCCTGATTCTTCACTGTCTGCCTCCTCTCTGTACCTGACTCTTCACTGTCTGTCTCCTCTCTGTGCCTGACTCTTCACTGTCTGCCTCATCTCTGTACCTGACTCTTCACTGTCTGCCTTATCTGTCTGTCTCATCTCTGTACCAGACTCTTCACTGTCTGCCTCATCTCTGTACCTGACTCTTCACTGTCTGCCTTATCTGTCTGCCTCATCTCTGTACCAGACTCTTCCCTGTATGCCTCATGTCTGTGCCTGACTTTTCACTGTCTGTCTACTCTATGTGCCTGATGTTTCACTGTCTGCCTCTTCTCTGTGCCTGACTCTTCACTGTCTGCCTCCTCTCCGTGCCTGACTCTTCACTGTCTGTCTCCTCTCTGTGCCTGACTCTTCACTGTCTGCCTCATCTCTGTGCCTGACCCTTCAATGTCTGTCTCCCTCATCTATGCTTGACTCTTCATTGTCTGCCTCCTCTGTGTGCCTGATTTTTCACTGTCTGCCTCATCTCTGTGCCTGACTCTTCACTCTCTGTCTCTTCTCTGTGCCTGACTCTTCACTGTCTGCCTCCTCTCTGTGCCTGACTCTTCACTGTCTGTCTCTTCTCTGTGCCTGACTTTTCACTGCCTGTCTCTTCTCTGTGCCTGACTCTTCACTGCCTGGCTATCTCCTCTCTGTGCCTGAATCTTTGCTGTCTGTCTCGTCTCTGTGCTTGACTCTTTGCTGTCTGTCTCCTCTCTGTGTCTGACTCTTCTCTGTCTGCCTCCTCTCTGTGCCTGATTCTTCACTGTCTGCCTCCTCTCTGTTTCTGACTCTTTACTGTCTGCCTCCTCTCTGTGCCTGACTCTTCACTGTCTGACTCCTCTCTTCCTTACTCTTCACTGTCTGTCTACTCTATGTGCCTGACTCTTCACTGTCTGCCTCCTCTCTGTGCCTGACTCTTCACTGTCTGGTTCCTCTCTGTGCCTGAATCTTCACTGTCTGCCTCCTCTCTGTGCCGGACTCTTCACTGTTTGCATCCTCTCTGTGCCTGACTCTTCACTGTCTGGCTCCTCTCTGTGCCTGAATCTTCACTGTCTGCCTCCTCTCTGTGCCGGACTCTTCACTGTCTGCCTCATCTCTGTGCCTGACTCTTCACTGTCTGTGTCCGACTCTTCACTGTCTGTCTGACTCTTCACTGTCTGCGTCCAATTCTTCACTGTATGTCTCCTCTGTGCCTGAATCTCCACTGTCTGTCTCCTCTCTGTGCCTGATTCTACCTAGTCTGTCTCTTCTCTGTGCCTGAGTTTTCACCTGACTCTTCACTGTCTCCTCTCTGTGCCTGACTCTTCACTGACCTGTCTCACCTCCGTGCCTTACTCTTTTCTGTCTGCCTCATCTCTGTGCCCGACCCTTCTCAATCAGTCTCCTCTCTGAGCCTGACTCTTCACTGCCTGTATCCTCTCTGTACCTGACTTCACCTGACTCTTCAACTTCTGTCTCCTCTCTGTGTCTGACTTTTCACCTGGCTCTTCACTGTCTGTCTCCTCCCTGTGCCTGACTCTTCACTGTCTGTCTCCTCTCTGTGCCTGACTCTTCACTGTCTGTCTCCTCTCTGTGCCTGACTCTTCACTGTCTGTCTCCTCTGTGTGCCTTACTCTTCACTGTCTGCCTCCTCTGTCCCTGACTCTTCAATGTCTGTCTCCCTCATCTATGCCTGACTCTTCACTGTCTGTCTCCTCTGTGTGCCTGACTCTTCACTGTCTGTCTCCTCTCTGTACCTGACTCTTCACTGTCTCCTCTCTCTTCCTGACTCTTCACTGTCTGTCTCCTCTCTGTGCCTGACTCTTCACTGCCTGTCTTCTCTCTGTGCTGAATCTTTGCTGTCTGTCTCCTCTCTGTGCCTGACTCTTCACTGTCTGTCTCCTCTCTTCCTGACTCTTCACTGTCTGTTTACTCTATGTGCCTGACTTTTAACTGTCTGACTCATCTCTGTGCCCGACGTTTCACTGTCTGCCTCCTCTGTTCCTGACTCTTCACTGTCTGTCTCCCTCCTCTGTGCTTGACTCTTCGCTGTCTGCCTCCTCTCGGTGCCTGATTCTTCACTGTCTGCCTCCTCTCTGTACCTGACTCTTCACTGTCTGTCTTCTCTCTGTGCCTGACTCTGCACTGTCTGCCTCATCTCTGTACCTGACTCTTCACTGTCTGCCTTATCTGTCTGCCTCATCTCTGTACCAGACTCTTCCCTGTCTGCCTCATCTCTGTGCCTGACTCTTCACTGTCTGTCTCTTCTCTGTGCCTGACTCTTCACTGTCTGCCTCCTCTCCGTGCCTGACTCTTCACTGTCTGTCTCCTCTCTGTGCCTGATTTTTCACTGTCTGCCTCATCTCTGTGCCTGACCCTTCAATGTCTGTCTCCCTCATCTATGCCTGACTCTTCACTGTCTGCCTCCTCTGTGTGCCTGATTTTTCACTGTCTGCCTCATCTTTGTGCCTGACTCTTCACTGTCTGTCTCTTCTCTGTGCCTGACTCTTCACTGTCTGCCTCCTCTCTGTGCCTGACTCTTCACTGTCTGTCTCTTCTCTGTGCCTGACTTTTCACTGCCTGTCTCTTCTCTGTGCCTGACTCTTTACTGCCTGGCTATCTCCTCTCTGTGCCTGAATCTTTGCTGTCTGTCTCGTCTCTGTGTCTGACTCTTCACTGCCTGTCTCCTCTCTGTACCTGACTCTCCACTGTCTCCTCTCTCTTCCTGACTCTTCACTGTCTGTCTACTCTATGTGCCTGACTCTTCACTGTCCGCTTTATCTCTGTGCCTGACCCTTCAAAGTCTGTCTCCTCTCTGTGCCTGACACTTCACTGCCTGTCTTCTCTCTGTGCTGAATCTTTGCTGTCTGTCTCCTCTCTGTGCCTGACTCTTCACTGTCTGTCTCCTCTCTTCCTGACTCTTCACTGTCTGTTTACTCTATGTGCCTGACTTTTAACTGTCTGACTTATCTCTGTGCCTGACTCTTCACTGTCTGCCTCCTCTCTGTGCCTGACTCTTTTCTGTCTGCCTCATCTCTGTGCTCGACACTTCACAGTCTGCCTCCTCTCTGTGCCTGATTCTTCACTGTCTGCCTCATCTCTGTGCCTGACCCTTCACTGCCTGTCTCCTCTCTGTGCCCAACTCTTCCCTGTCTGCCTCCTCTGTCCCTGACTCTTCACTGTCTGCCTCATTTCTGTGCCTGACTCTTCACTGTCTGTCTCATCTATGTGCCCGACTCTTCACTGTCTGTCTCATCTCTGTGCCCGACTCTTCACTGTCTGTCTGCCTCCTCTCTGTGCCTGACTCTTTTCTGTCTGCCTCATCTCTGTGCTCGACACTTCACAGTCTGCCTCCTCTCTGTGCCTGATTCTTCACTGTCTGCCTCATCTCTGTGCCTGACCCTTCACTGCCTGTCTCCTCTCTGTGCCCAACTCTTCCCTGTCTGCCTCCTCTGTCCCTGACTTTTCCACTGTCTGCCTCATCTCTGTGCCTGACTTTTCACTGTCTGTTTACTCTATGTGCCTGACTCTTCACTGTCTGACTCATCTCTGTGCCTGACTCTTCACTGTCTGCCTCCTCTGTGCCTGACTCTTCACTGTCTGTCTCCCTCCTCTGTGCTTGACTCTTCGCTGTCTGCCTCCTCTCGGTGCCTGACTCTTTTCTGTCTGCCTCATCTCTGTGCCTGACACTTCACTGTCTGCCTCCTCTCTGTGCCTGATTCTTCACTGTCTGCCTCCTCTCTGTTTCTGAGTCTTTACTGTCTGCCTCCTCTCTGTGCCTGACTCTTCACTGTCTGACTCCTCTCTTCCTTACTCTTCACCGTCTGTCTACTCTATGTGCCTGACTCTTCACTGCCTGTATCCTCTCTGTACCTGACTTCACCTGACTCTTCAACTTCTGTCTCCTCTCTGTGTCTGACTTTTCACCTGGCTCTTCACTGTCTGTCTCCTCCCTGTGCCTGACTCTTCACTGTCTGTCTCCTCCCTGTGCCTGACTCTTCACTGTCTGTCTCCTCTCTGTGCCTGACTCTTCACTGTCTGTCTCCTCTGTGTGCCTTACTCTTCACTGTCTGCCTCCTCTGTCCCTGACTCTTCAATGTCTGTCTCCCTCATCTATGCCTGACTCTTCACTGTCTGTCTCCTCTGTGTGCCTGACTCTTCACTGTCTGTCTCCTCTCTGTACCTGACTCTTCACTGTCTCCTCTCTCTTCCTGACTCTTCACTGTCTGTCTCCCTCATCTATGCCTGACTCTTCACTGTCTGCCTCCTCTGTGTGCCTGATTTTTCACTGTCTGCCTCATCTCTGTGCCTGACTCTTCACTGTCTGTCTCTTCTCTGTGCCTGACTCTTCACTGTCTGCCTCCTCTCTGTGCCTGACTCTTCACTGTCTGTCTCTTCTCTGTGCCTGACTTTTCACTGCCTGTCTCTTCTCTGTGCCTGACTCTTTACTGCCTGGCTATCTCCTCTCTGTGCCTGAATCTTTGCTGTCTGTCTCGTCTCTGTGCCTGACTCTTCACTGCCTGTCTCCTCTCTGTACCTGACTCTCCACTGTCTCCTCTCTCTTCCTGACTCTTCACTGTCTGTCTACTCTATGTGCCTGACTCTTCACTGTCCGCTTTATCTCTGTGCCTGACCCTTCAAAGTCTGTCTCCTCTCTGTGCCTGACACTTCACTGCCTGTCTTCTCTCTGTGCTGAATCTTTGCTGTCTGTCTCCTCTCTGTGCCTGACTCTTCACTGTCTGTCTCCTCTCTTCCTGACTCTTCACTGTCTGTTTACTCTATGTGCCTGACTTTTAACTGTCTGACTTATCTCTGTGCCTGACTCTTCACTGTCTGCCTCCTCTCTGTGCCTGACTCTTTTCTGTCTGCCTCATCTCTGTGCTCGACACTTCACAGTCTGCCTCCTCTCTGTGCCTGATTCTTCACTGTCTGCCTCATCTCTGTGCCTGACCCTTCACTGCCTGTCTCCTCTCTGTGCCCAACTCTTCCCTGTCTGCCTCCTCTGTCCCTGACTCTTCACTGTCTGCCTCATTTCTGTGCCTGACTCTTCACTGTCTGTCTCATCTATGTGCCCGACTCTTCACTGTCTGTCTCATCTCTGTGCCCGACTCTTCACTGTCTGTCTGCCTCCTTCATGGCTGACTCTTCACTGGCTGTCTCCCTCCTCTTTGCCTGACTCTTCACTGTCTGCCTCATCTTTGTGTCTGACCCTTCACTGCCTGCCTCCTCTCTGTGCCTGACTCTTCACTGTCTGCCTCCTCTCTGTGCCGGACTCTTCACTGTTTGCCTCTTCTCTGTGCCTGACCCTTCACTGTTAGTCTACTCTGTGTGCCTGACTCTTCCCTCTCCGCCTCCTCTGTCCCTGACTCTTTACTGTCTGCCTCATCTCTGTGCCTGACTCTTCACTGTCTGTCTCATCTCTGTGCCTGACTCTTCACTGTCTTTCTGCCTCCTTCATGGCTGACTATTCACTGGCTGTCTCCCTCCTCTTTGCCTGACATTTCACTGTTTGCCTCATCACTGTGCCTGACTCTTCACTGTCTGTCTGCCTCATCTCTGTGCCTGACTCGTCTCTGTCTGCCTCCTTTGTGCCTGACTCTTCACTGTCTGTCTCCCTCCTCTTTGCCTGACTCTTCACTGTCTGTCCCAACTCTGTGCATGACCGTTCACTGTCTGCCTCCTCTTGGTGCCTGACTCTTCACTGTCTGCCTCATCTCTGTGCCTGACTCTATACTGTCTGTCTCCTCTCTGTGGCTGACTCTTCACCTGACTCTTCACAGTCTGTCTCCTCTCTCTGCCTGACTTTTCACTGTCTGTCTACTATATGTGCCTGACTTTTCACTGTCTGCCTCATCTCTGTGCCTGATTCTTCACTGTCTGCCTCCTCTCTGTATCTGACTCTTCACTGTCTGCCTCATCTCTGTACATGACTCTTCACTGTCTGCCTTATCTGTCTGCCTCATCTCTGTACCAGACTCTTCACTGTCTGCCTCATCTCTGTGCCGGACTCTTCACTGTCTGTCTCCTCTCTGTGCCTGACTCTTTACTGTCTGCCTCATCTCTGTGCCTGACCCTTCACTGCCTGTCTCCTCTCTGTGCCCAACTCTTCACGGTCTGTCTCCTCTCTTCCTGACTCTTCACTGTCTGTCTCCTCTGTGTGCCTGACTCTTTCCTGTCTGCCTCCTCTGTCCCTGACTCTTCACTGTCTGCCTCATCTCTGTGCCTGACTCTTCACGGTGTGTCTCATCTCTGTGCCTGACTCTTCACGGTGTGTCTCATCTCTGTGCCTGACTCTTCACTGTTTGTCTCATCTCTCTGCCTGACTCTTCACTGTCTGTCTCATCTCTGTGCCTGACTCTTCACTGTCTGCCTCTTCTCTGTGCCTGACCCTTCACTGCCTATCTCCTCTCTGTGACTGACAATTCACTGCCTGCCTCCTCTCTGTGCCAGACTCTTCACTGTCTGCCTCTTCTCTGTGCCTGACCCTTCACTGTCTGTCTACTTTATGTGCCTGACTTTTCACTGTCTGCCTCATCACTGTGCCTGACCCTTCACTGCCTGTCTCCTCTCTGTGCCCAACTCTTCACTGTCTGTCTCCTCTCTTCCTGACTCTTCACTGTCTGTCTTCTCTGTGTGCCTGACTCTTTCCTGTCTGCCTACTCTGTCCCTGACTCTTCACTGTCTGCCTCATTTCTGTGCCTGACTCTTCACTGTCTGTCTCATCTCTGTGCCCGACTCTTCACTGTCCATCTCATCTCTGTGCCTGACTCTTCACTGTCTGTCTGCCTCCTTCATGGCTGACTCTTCACTGGCTGTCTCCCTCCTCTTTGCCTGACTCTTCACTGTCTGCCTCATCTCTGTGTCTGACACTTCACTGCCTGTCTCCTCTTTGTGCCTGACTCTTCACTGTCTGCCTCCTCTCTGTGCCGGACTCTTCACTGTTTGCCTCTTCTCTGTGCCTGACCCTTCACTGTCTGTCTCCTCTGTGTGCCTGACTCTTCCCTGTCCGCCTCCTCAGTCCCTGACTCTTTACTGTCTGCCTCATCTCTGTGCCTGACTCTTCACTGTCTGTCTCATCTCTGTGCCTGACTCTTCACTGTTTGTCTCATCGCTGTGCCTGACTCTTCACTGTCTGTCTGCCTCCTTTGTGCCTGACTCTTCACTGTCTGTCTCCCTCCTCTTTGCCTGACTTTTCACTGTTTGCCTCATCACTGTGCCTGACTCTTCACTGTCTGTCTGCCTCCTTTGTGCCTGACTCTTCACTGTCTGTCTCCCTCCTCTTTGCCTGACTATTCACTGTCTGTCTCAACTCTGTGCCTGACTGTTCACTGTCTGCCTCCTCTCTTCCTGACTCTTCACTGTCTGTCTTCTCTGTGTGCCTGACTCTTTCCTGTCTGCCTACTCTGTCCCTGACTCTTCACTGTCTACCTCATTTCTGTGCCTGACTCTTCACTGTCTGTCTCATCTCTGTGCCCGACTCTTCACTGTCCGTCTCATCTCTGTGCCTGACTCTTCACTGTCTGTCTGCCTCCTTCATGGCTGACTCTTCACTGGCTGTCTCCCTCCTCTTTGCCTGACTCTTCACTGTCTGCCTCATCTCTGTGTCTGACACTTCACTGCCTGTCTCCTCTTTGTGCCTGACTCTTCACTGTCTGCCTCCTCTCTGTGCCGGACTCTTCACTGTTTGCCTCTTCTCTGTGCCTGACCCTTCACTGTCTGTCTCCTCTGTGTGCCTGACTCTTCCCTGTCCGCCTCCTCAGTCCCTGACTCTTTACTGTCTGCCTCATCTCTGTGCCTGACTCTTCACTGTCTGTCTCATCTCTGTGCCTGACTCTTCACTGTTTGTCTCATCGCTGTGCCTGACTCTTCACTGTCTGTCTGCCTCCTTTGTGCCTGACTCTTCACTGTCTGTCTCCCTCCTCTTTGCCTGACTTTTCACTGTTTGCCTCATCACTGTGCCTGACTCTTCACTGTCTGTCTGCCTCCTTTGTGCCTGACTCTTCACTGTCTGTCTCCCTCCTCTTTGCCTGACTATTCACTGTCTGTCTCAACTCTGTGCCTGACTGTTCACTGTCTGCCTCCTCTCGGTGCCTGACTCTTCACTGTCTGCCTCATCTCTGTACCTGACTCTTCACTGTCTGCGGCCGACTCTTCACTGTCTGTCTGACTCTTCACTGTCTGCGCCCGACTCTTCACTGTCTGTGCCTGAATCTCCACTGTAGGTCTCCTCTCTGTGCCTGATTCTACACTGTCTGTCTCCTCTCTGTGGCTGACTCTTCACCTGACTCTTCACAGTCTGTCTCCTCTCTCTGCCTGACTTTTCACTGTCTGTCTACTCTATGTGCCTGACTTTTCACTGTCTGACTCATCTCTGTGCCTGACTCTTTACTGTCTGGCTGCCTCCTTCGTTCCTGACTCTTCACTGCCTGTCTCCCTCCTCTTTGCCTGACTCTTCACTGTCTGTCCCAACTCTGTGCCTGACTTTTCAGTGTCTGCCTCCTCTCTGTGCCTGACTCTTCACTGTCTGCCTCATCTCTGTGCCTGACTCTTCACTGTCTGTGTCCGACTCTTCACTGTCTGTCTAACTCTTCACTGTCTGTCTTCTCTGTGCCTGAATCTCCACTATTTGTCTCCTCTCTGTGCCTGATTCCACTCTGTCCGACTCATCTCTGTGCCTAACTCTTCTCCGTCTGCCTCATCTCTGTGCCTGACCCTTCTTTTTCTGTCTCCTCTCTGAGCCTGACTCTTCACTGCCTGTATCCTCTCTGTACCTGACTTCCCCTGACTCTTCACTGTCCGTCTTCTCTCTGTGCCTGACTCTTCAACGTCTGTCTCCTCTCTGTGCCTGACTTTTCACCTGCCTCTTCACTGTCTGTCTCCTCTGTGTGCCTGACTCTTCACTGTCTGTCTACTCTCTGTGCCTGACTCTTCACTGTCTGTCTCCTCTGTGTGCCCGACCCTTCACTGTCTGCCTCCTCTGTCCCTGACTCTTTAATGTCTGTCTCCCTCATCTATGCGAGACTCTACACTGTCTGTCTCCTCTGTGTGCCTGACTCTTCACTGTCTGCCTCCTCTCTGTGCCCGACTCTTCACTGCCTGTCTCCTCTCTGTGCCTGACTCTTCACTGCCTGCCTGTCTCCTCTCTGTGCCTGAATCTTTGCTGTCTGTCTCCTCTCTGTGCTTGACTCTTTGCTGTCTGTCTCCTCTCTGTGCCTGACTCTTCTCAGTCTGCCTCATCTCTGTGCCTAACTCTTCACTTTCTGTCTCCTCTCTGTGCCTGACTCTTCACTGTCTGTCTCCTCTCTGTGCCTGACTCTTCACTGTCTGTCTACTCTCTGTGCCTGACTCTTCACTGTCTGTCTCCTCTGTGTGCCCGACCCTTCACTGTCTGCCTCCTCTGTCCCTGACTCTTTAATGTCTGTCTCCCTCATCTATGCGAGACTCTACACTGTCTGTCTCCTCTGTGTGCCTGACTCTTCACTGTCTGCCTCCTCTCTGTGCCCGACTCTTCACTGCCTGTCTCCTCTCTGTGCCTGACTCTTCACTGCCTGCCTGTCTCCTCTCTGTGCCTGAATCTTTGCTGTCTGTCTCCTCTCTGTGCTTGACTCTTTGCTGTCTGTCTCCTCTCTGTGCCTGACTCTTCTCAGTCTGCCTCATCTCTGTGCCTAACTCTTCACTTTCTGTCTCCTCTCTGTGCCTGACTTTTCCACTGTCTGCCTCATCTCTGTGCCTGACTTTTCACTGTCTGTTTACTCTATGTGCCTGACTCTTCACTGTCTGACTCATCTCTGTGCCTGACTCTTCACTGTCTGCCTCCTCTGTGCCTGACTCTTCACTGTCTGTCTCCCTCCTCTGTGCTTGACTCTTCGCTGTCTGCCTCCTCTCGGTGCCTGACTCTTTTCTGTCTGCCTCATCTCTGTGCCTGACACTTCACTGTCTGCCTCCTCTCTGTGCCTGATTCTTCACTGTCTGCCTCCTCTCTGTTTCTGAGTCTTTACTGTCTGCCTCCTCTCTGTGCCTGACTCTTCACTGTCTGACTCCTCTCTTCCTTACTCTTCACCGTCTGTCTACTCTATGTGCCTGACTCTTCACTGTCTGCCTCCTCTCTGTGCCTGACTCTTCACTGTCTGCCTCATCTCTGTACCTGACTCTTCACTGTCTGCCTTATCTGTCTGCCTCATCTCTGTACCAGACTCTTCACTGTCTGCCTCATCTCTGTACCTGACTCTTCACTGTCTGCCTTATCTGTCTGCCTCATCTCTGTACCAGACTCTTCCCTGTCTGCCTCATGTCTGTGCCTGACTTTTCACTGTCTGTCTACTCTATGTGCCCGATTTTTCACTGTCTGCCTCATCTCTGTGCCTGACTCTTCACTGTCTGCCTCCTCTCCGTGCCTGACTCTTCACTGTCTGTCTCCTCTCTGTGCCTGACTCTTCACTGTCTGCCTCATCTCTGTGCCTGACCCTTCAATGTCTGTCTCCCTCATCTATGCCTGACTCTTCACTGTCTGCCTCCTCTGTGTGCCTGATTTTTCACTGTCTGCCTCATCTCTGTGCCTGACTCTTCACTGTCTGTCTCTTCTCTGTGCCTGACTCTTCACTGTCTGCCTCCTCTCTGTGCCTGACTCTTCACTGTCTGTCTCTTCTCTGTGCCTGACTTTTCACTGCCTGTCTCTTCTCTGTGCCTGACTCTTCACTGCCTGGTTATCTCCTCTCTGTGCCTGAATCTTTGCTGTCTGTCTCGTCTCTGTGCTTGACTCTTTGCTGTCTGTCTCCTCTCTGTGTCTGACTCTTCTCAGTCTGCCTCCTCTCTGTGCCTGATTCTTCACTGTCTGCCTCCTCTCTGTTTCTGACTCTTTACTGTCTGCCTCCTCTCTGTGCCTGACTCTTCACTGTCTGACTCCTCTCTTCCTTACTCTTCACTGTCTGTCTACTCTATGTGCCTGACTCTTCACTGTCTGCCTCCTCTCTGTGCCTGACTCTTCACTGTCTGGCTCCTCTCTGTGACTGAATCTTCACTGTCTGCCTCCTCTCTGTGCCGGACTCTTCACTGTCTGCATCCTCTCTGTGCCTGACTCTTCACTGTCTGGCTCCTCTCTGTGCCTGAATCTTCACTGTCTGCCTCCTCTCTGTGCCGGACTCTTCACTGTCTGCCTCATCTCTGTGCCTGTCTCTTCCCTGTCTGTCTCCTCTCTGTGCCTGACTCTTCACTGTCTGTCTCCTCTCTTCCTGACTCTTCACTGTCTGTCTACTCTATGTGCCTGACTTTTTACTGCCTGCCTCATCTCTATGCCTGACTCTTCACTGTCTGTCTCCTCTCTGTGCCTGACTGTTCACTGTCTGTCTCCTCTCTGTGCCTGACTCTTCACTGTCTGTCTGACTCTTCACTGTCTGCGTCCAATTCTTCACTGTATGTCTCCTCTGTGCCTGAATCTCCACTGTCTGTCTCCTCTCTGTGCCTGATTCTACCTAGTCTGTCTCCTCTCTGTGCCTGACTTTTCACCTGACTCTTCACTGTCTCCTCTCTGTGCCTGACTCTTCACTGACTGTCTCACCTCTGTGCCTTACTCTTCTCAGTCTGACTCATCTCTGTGCCGAACTCTTCTCCGTCTGCCTCATCTCTGTGCCTGACCCTTCTCAATCAGTCTCCTCTCTGAGGCTGACTCTTCACTGCCTGTATCCTCTCTGTACCTGACTTCACCGGACTCTTCACTGTCCGTCTTCTCTCTGTGCCTGACTCTTCAACTTCTGTCTCCTCTCTGTGTCTGACTTTTCACCTGGCTCTTCACTGTCTGTCTCCTCTCTGTGCCTGACTCTTCACTGTCTGTCTCCTCTCTGTGCCTGACTCTTCACTGTCAGTCTCCTCTGTGTGCCTGACTCTTCACTGTCTGTCTCCTCTCTGTACCTGACTCTTCACTGTCTACTCTCTCTTCCTGACTCTTCACTGTCTGTCTACTCTATGTGCCTGACTCTTCACTGTCCGCTTTATCTCTGTGCCTGACCCTTCACTGTCTGTCTCCTCTCTGTGCCTGACTCTTCACTGCCTGTCTTCTCTCTGTGCTGAATCTTTGCTGTCTGTCTCCTCTCTGTGCCTGACTCTTCACTGTCTGTCTCCTCTCTTCCTGACACTTCACTGTCTGTCTGCTCTATGTGCCTGACTCTTCACTGTCTGCCTCATCTCTGTGCCTGACCTTTCACTGTCTGTTTACTCTATGTGCCTGACTTTTAACTGTCTGACTCATCTCTGTGCCCGACGTTTCACTGTCTGCCTCCTCTGTGCCTGACTCTTCACTGTCTGTCTCCCTCCTCTGTGCTTGACTCTTCGCTGTCTGCCTCCTCTCGGTGCCTGACTCTTTTCTGTCTGCCTCATCTCTGTGCCTGACACTTCACTGTCTGCCTCCTCTCTGTACCTGATTCTTCACTGTTTGCCTCCTCTCTGTACCTGACTCTTCACTGTCTGTCTCCTCTCTGTGCCTGACTCTTCACTGTCTGCCTCATCTCTGTACCTGACTCTTCACTGTCTGCCTTATCTGTCTGCCTCATCTCTGTACCAGACTCTTCACTGTCTGCCACATCTCTGTACCTGACTCTTCACTGTCTGCCTTATCTGTCTGCCTCATCTCTGTACCAGACTCTTCCCTGTCTGCCTCATGTCTGTGCCTGACTTTTTACTATCTGTCTACTCTATGTGCCTGATTTTTCACTGTCTGCCTCATCTCTGTGCCTGACTCTTCACTGTCTGTCTCTTCTCTGTGCCTGACTCTTCACTGTCTGCCTCCTCTCCGTGCCTGACTCTTCACTGTCTGTCTCCTCTCTGTGCCTGACTATTCACTGTCTGCCTCATCTCTGTGCCTGACCCTTCAATGTCTGTCTCCCTCATCTATGCCTGACTCTTCACTGTCTGCCTCCTCTGTGTGCCTGATTTTTCACTGTCTGCCTCATCTCTGTGCCTGACTCTTCACTGTCTGTCTCTTCTCTGTGCCTGACTCTTCACTGTCTGCCTCCTCTCTGTGCCTGACTCTTCACTGTCTGTCTCTTCTCTGTGCCTGACTTTTCACTGCCTGTCTCTTCTCTGTGCCTGACTCTTTACTGCCTGGCTATCTCCTCTCTGTGCCTGAATCTTTGCTGTCTGTCTCGTCTCTGTGCTTGACTCTTTGCTGTCTGTCTCCTCTCTGTGCCTGACTCTTCTCAGTCTGTCTCATCTCTGTGCCTAATTCTTCACTTTTTGTCTCCTCTCTGTGCCTGACTCTTCACTGCCTGTCTCCTCTCTGTACCTGACTCTCCACTGTCTCCTCTCTCTTCCTGACTCTTCACTGTCTGTCTACTCTATGTGCCTGACTCTTCACTGTCCGTTTTATCTCTGTGCCTGACCCTTCAAAGTCTGTCTCCTCTCTGTGCCTGACACTTCACTGCCTGTCTTCTCTCTGTGCTGAATCTTTGCTGTCTGTCTCCTCTCTGTGCCTGACTCTTCACTGTCTGTCTCCTCTCTTCCTGACTCTTCACTGTCTGTTTACTCTATGTGCCTGACTTTTAACTGTCTGACTTATCTCTGTGCCTGACTCTTCACTGTCTGCCTCCTCTCTGTGCCTGACTCTTTTCTGTCTGCCTCATCTCTGTGCTCGACACTTCACAGTCTGCCTCCTCTCTGTGCCTGATTCTTCACTGTCTGCCTCATCTCTGTGCCTGACCCTTCACTGCCTGTCTCCTCTCTGTGCCCAACTCTTCCCTGTCTGCCTCCTCTGTCCCTGACTCTTCACTGTCTGCCTCATTTCTGTGCCTGACTCTTCACTGTCTGTCTCATCTCTGTGCCCGACTCTTCACTGTCTGTCTCATCTCTGTGCCCGACTCTTCACTGTCTGTCTCCTCTCTTCCTGACTCTTCACTGTCTGTCTTCTCTGTGTGCCTGACTCTTCCCTGTCTGCCTACTCTGTCCCTGACTCTTCACTGTCTGCCTCATTTCTGTGCCTGACTCTTCACTGTCTGTCTCATCTCTGTGCCCGACTCTTCACTGTCCGTCTCATCTCTGTGCCTGACTCTTCACTGTCTGTCTGCCTCCTTCATGGCTGACTCTTCACTGGCTGTCTCCCTCCTCTTTGCCTGACTCTTCACTGTCTGCCTCCTCTCTGTGCCAGACTCTTCACTGTCTGCCTCCTCTCTGTGCCGGACTCTTCACTGTTTGCCTCTTCTCTGTGCCTGACCCTTCACTGTTAGTCTACTCTGTTCGCCTGACTCTTCCCTCTCCGCCTCCTCTGTCCCTGACTCTTTACTGTCTGCCTCATCTCTGTGCCTGACTCTTCACTGTCTGTCTCATCTCTGTGCCTGACTCTTCACTGTGCTTCTGCCTCCTTCATGGCTGACTATTCACTGGCTGTCTCCCTCCTCTTTGCCTGACATTTCACTGTTTGCCTCATCACTGTGCCTGACTCTTCACTGTCTGTCTGCCTCATCGCTGTGCCTGACTCGTCTCTGTCTGCCTCCTTTGTGCCTGACTCTTCACTGTCTGTCTCCCTCCTCTTTGCCTGACTCTTCACTGTCTGTCCCAACTCTGTGCCTGACTGTTCACTGTCTGCCTCCTCTTGGTGCCTGACTCTTCACTGTCTGTCTACTATATGTGCCTGACTTTTCACTGTCTGCCTCATCTCTGTGCCTGATTCTTCACTGTCTGCCTCCTCTCTGTATCTGACTCTTCACTGTCTGCCTCATCTCTGTACCTGACTCTTCACTGTCTGCCTCATCTCTGTGCCGGACTCTTCACTGTCTGCCTCATGTTTGTGCCTGACTTTTCACTGTCTGTCTACTCTATGTGCCTGAGTTTTCACTGTCTGCCTCATCTCTGTGCCTGACTCTTCACTGTCTGCCTCATCTCTGTGCCTGACTCTTCACTGTCTGCCTCATCTCTGTGCCTGACCCTTCACTGCCTGTCTCCTCTCTGTGCCCAACTCGTCACTGTCTGTCTCCTCTGTGTGCCTGACTCTTCCCTGTCTGCCTCCTCTGTCCCTGACTCTTCACTGTCTGCCTCATCTCTGTGCCTGACTCTTCACGGTGTGTCTCATCTCTGTGCCTGACTCTTCACTGTTTGTCTCATCTCTCTGCCTGACTCTTCACTGTCTGTCTCATCTCTGTGCCTGACTCTTCACTGTCTGTCTGCCTCCTTCATGGCTAACTCTTCACTGGCTGTCTCCCTCCTCTTTGCCTGCCTATTCACTGTCTGACTCATCTCTGTGCCTGACCCTTCACTGCCTATCTTCTCTCTGTGACTGACTCTTCACTGTCTGCCTCCTCTCTGTGCCAGACTCTTCACTGTTTGCCTCTTCTCTGTGCCTGACCCTTCACTGTCTGTCTACTTTATGTGCCTGACTTTTCACTGTCTGCCTCATCACTGTGCCTGACCCTTCACTGCCTGTCTCCTCTCCGTGCCCAACTCTTCACTGTCTGTCTCCTCTCTTCCTGACTCTTCACTGTCTGTCTTCTCTGTGTGCCTGACTGTTCCCTGTCTGCCTACTCTGTCCCTGACTCTTCACTGTCTGCCTCATTTCTGTGCCTGACTCTTCACTGTCTGTCTCATCTCTGTGCCCGACTCTTCACTGTCCGTCTCATCTCTGTGCCTGACTCTTCACTGTCTGTCTGCCTCCTTCATGGCTGACTCTTCACTGGCTGTCTCCCTCCTCTTTGCCTGACTCTTCACTGTCTGCCTCCTCTCTGTGCCAGACTCTTCACTGTTTGCCTCTTCTCTGTGCCTGACCCTTCACTGTCTGTCTACTTTATGTGCCTGACTTTTCACTGTCTGCCTCATCACTGTGCCTGACCCTTCACTGCCTGTCTCCTCTCCGTGCCCAACTCTTCACTGTCTGTCTCCTCTCTTCCTGACTCTTCACTGTCTGTCTTCTCTGTGTGCCTGACTCTTCCCTGTCTGCCTACTCTGTCCCTGACTCTTCACTGTCTGTCTCATCTCTGTGCCCGACTCTTCACTGTCCGTCTCATCTCTGTGCCTGACTCTTCACTTTCTGTCTGCCTCCTTCATGGCTGACTCTTCACTGGCTGTCTCCCTCCTCTTTGCCTGACTCTTCACTGTCTGCCTCATCTCTGTGTCTGACACTTCACTGCCTGTCTCCTCTCTGTGCCTGACTCTTCACTGTCTGCCTCCTCTCTGTGCCGGACTCTTCACTGTCTGCCTCATTTCTGTGCCTGACTCTTCACTGTCTGTCTCATCTCTGTGCCCGACTCTTCACTGTCCGTCTCATCTCTGTGCCTGACTCTTCACTGTCTGTCTGCCTCCTTCATGGCTGACTCTTCACTGGCTGTCTCCCTCCTCTTTGCCTGACTCTTCACTGTCTGCCTCATCTCTGTGTCTGACACTTCACTGCCTGTCTCCTCTCTGTGCCTGACTATTCACTGTCTGTCTCCTCTGTGTGCCTGACTCTTCCCTGTCCGCCTCCTCTGTCCCTGACTCTTTACTGTCTGCCTCATCTCTGTGCCTGACTCTTCACTGTCTGTCTCATCTCTGTGCCTGACTCTTCACTGTCTGTCTCATCGCTGTGCCTGACTCTTCACTGTCTGTCTGCCTCCTTCATGGCTGACTCTTCACTGGCTGTCTCCCTCCTCTTTGCCTGACTCTTCACTGTCTGCCTCATCTCTGTGTCTGACACTTCACTGCCTGTCTCCTCTCTGTGCCTGACTATTCACTGTCTGTCTCCTCTGTGTGCCTGACTCTTCCCTGTCCGCCTCCTCTGTCCCTGACTCTTTACTGTCTGCCTCATCTCTGTGCCTGACTCGTCTCTGTGTTCCTCTTCTCGGTGCCTGACTCTTCACTGTCTGCCTCATCTCTGTGCCTGACTCTTCACTGTCTGCGTCCGACTCTTCACTGTCTGTCTGACGCTTCACTGTCTGCGCCCGACTCTTCACTGTCTGTTTCCTCTGTGCCTGAATCTCCACTGTAGGTCTCCTCTCTGTGCCTGATTCTACACTGTCAGTCTCCTCTCTGTGGCTTACTCTTCACCTGACTCTTCACAGTCTGTCTCCTCTCTCTGCCTGACTTTTCACTGTCTGTCTTCTCTATGTGCCTGACTTTTCACTGTCTGCCTCATCTCTGTGCCTGACTCTTTACTGTCTGGCTGCCTCCTTCGTGCCTGACTCTTTACTGTCTGTCCCAACTCTGTGCCTGACTTTTCAGTGTCTGCCTCCTCTCTGTGCCTGACTCTTCACTGTCTGCCTCATCTCTGTGCCTGACTCTTCACTGTCCGTCTTCTCTCTGTGCCTGACTCTTCAACGTCTGTCTCCTCTCTGTGCCTGACTTTTCACCTGGCTCTTCACTGTATGTCTCCTCTCTGTGCCTGACTATTCACTGCCTGTCTCCTCTCTGTGCCTGACTCTTCGCTGCCTGTCTCCTCTCTGTGCCTGACTCTTCGCTGCCTGTCTCCTCTCTTCCTGACTCTTCACTGTCTGTCTACTCTATGTGCCTGACTTTTTACTGCCTGCCTCATCTCTATGCCTGACTCTTCACTGTGTGTCTCCTCTCTGTGCCTGACTCTTCACTGTCTGTCTCCTCTCTGTGCCTGACTCTTCACTGTCTGTCTCCTCTGTGTGCCCGACCCTTCACTGTCTGCCTCCTCTGTCCCTGACTCTTTAATGTCTGTCTCCCTCATCTATGCGAGACTCTTCACTGTCTGTCTCCTCTGTGTGCCTGACTCTTCACTGCCTGTCTCCTCTCTGTGCCCGACTCTTCACTACCTGTCTCCTCTCTGTGATTGACTCTTCACTGCCTGCCTGTCTCCTCTCTGTGCCTGAATCTTTGCATTCTGTCTCGTCTCTGTGCTTGAGTCTTCAATGTCTGTCGCCCTCATCTATGCCTGACTCTTCACTGTCTGTCTCCTCTGTGTGCCTGACTCTTCACTGTCTGCCTGCTCTCTGTGCCCGACTCTTCACTGCCTGTCTCCTCTTTGTGCCTGACTCTTCACTGCCTGCCTGTCTCCTCTCTGTGCCTGAATCTTTGCTGTCTGTCTCATCTCTGTGCTTGACTCTTTGCTGTCTGTCTCCTCTCTGTGCCTGACGCTTCTCAGTCTGCCTCATCTCTGTGCCTAACTCTTCACTTTCTGTCTCCTCTCTGTGCCTGACTCTTCACTGTCTGTCTACTCAAAGTGCCTGACTTTTCCACTGTCTGCCTCATCTCTGTGCCTGACTTTTCACTGTCTGTTTACTCTATGTGCCTGACTCTTCACTGTCTGACTCATCTCTGTGCCTGACTCTTCACTGTCTGCCTCCTCTGTGCCTGACTCTTCACTGTCTGTTTCCCTCCTCTGTGCTTGACTCTTCGCTGTCTGCCTCCTCTCGGTGCCTGACTCTTTTCTGTCTGCCTCATCTCTGTGCCTGACACTTCACTGTCTGCCTCCTCTCTGTGCCTGATTCTTCACTGTCTGCCTCCTCTCTGTTTCTGACTCTTTACTGTCTGCCTCCTCTCTGTGCCTGACTCTTCACTGTCTGACTCCTCTCTTCCTCACTCTTCACTGTCTGTCTACTCTATGTGCCTGACTCTTCACTGTCTGCCTCCTCTCTGTGCCTGACTCTTCACTGTCTGGCTCCTCTCTGTGCCTGAATCTTCACTGTCTGCCTCCTCTCTGTGCCGGACTCTTCACTGTCTGCATCCTCTCTGTGCCTGACTCTTCACTGTCTTGCTCCTCTCTGTGCCTGAATCTTCACTGTCTGCCTCCTCTCTGTGCCGGACTCTTCACTGTCTGCCTCATCTCTGTGCCTGACTCTTCACTGTCTGTGTCCGACTCTTCACTGTCTGTCTGACTCTTCACTGTCTGCGTCCAATTCCTCACTGTATGTCTCCTCTGTGCCTGAATCTCCACTGTCTGTCTCCTCTCTGTGCCTGATTCTACATAGTCTGTCTCCTCTCTGTGCCTGACTCTTCAACGTCTGTCTCCTCTCTGTGCCTGACTTTTCACCTGACTCTTCACTGTCTCCTCTCTGTGCCTGACTCTTCACTGACTGTCTCACCTCTGTGCCTTACTCTTCTCAGTCTGACTCATCTCTGTGCCTAACTCTTCTCCGTCTGCCTCATCTCTGTGCCTGACCCTTCCCAATCAGTCTCCTCTCTGAGCCTGACTCTTCACTGCCTGTATCCTCTCTGTACCTGACTGCACCTGACTCTTCACTGTCTGTCTTCTCTCTGTGCCTGACTCTTCAACTTCTGTCTCCTCTCTGTGCCTGACTTTTCACCTGGCTCTTCTCTGTCTGTCTCCTCTCTGTGCCTGACTCTTCACTGTCTGTCTCCTCTCTGTGCCTGACTCTTCACTGTCTGTCTCCTCTCTGTGCCTGACTCTTCACTGTCTGTCTCCTCTGTGTGCCTGACTCTTCACTGTCTGCCTCCTCTGTCCCTGACTCCTCAATGTCTGTCTCCCTCATCTTTGCCTGACTCTTCACTGTCTGTCTCCTCTGTGTGCCTGACTCTTCACTGTCTGTCTCCACTCTGTACCTGACTCTTCACTGTCTCCTCTCTCTTCCTGACTCTTCACTGTCTGTCTACTCTATGTGCCTGACTCTTCACTGTCCGCTTTATCTCTGTGCCTGACCCTTCACTGTCTGTCTCCTCTCTGTGCCTGACTCTTCACTGCCTGTCTTCTCTCTGTGCTGAATCTTTGCTGTCTGTCTCCTCTCTGTGCCTGACTCTTCACTGTCTGTCTCCTCTCTTCCTGACTCTTCACTGTCTGTCTGCTCTATGTGCCTGACTCTTCACTGTCTGCCTCATCTCTGTGCCTGACCTTTCACTGTCTGTTTACTCTATGTGCCTGACTTTTAACTGTCTGACTCATCTCTGTGCCCGACGTTTCACTGTCTGCCTCCTCTGTGCCTGACTCTTCACTGTCTGTCTCCCTCCTCTGTGCTTGACTCTTCGCTGTCTGCCTCCTCTCGGTGCCTGACTCTTCACTGTCTGTCTCTTCTCTGTACCTGACTCTTCACTGTCTGTCTCCTCTCCGTGCCTGATTTTTCACTGTCTGCCTCATCTCTGTGCCTGACTCTTCACTGTCTGTATCTTCTCTGTGCCTGACTCTTCACTGTCTGCCTTATCTGTCTGCCTCATCTCTGTACCAGACTCTTCACTGTCTGCCTCATCTCTGTAACTGACTCTTCACTGTCTGCCTTATCTGTCTGCCTCATCTCTGTACCAGACTCTTCCCTGTCTGCCTCATGTCTGTGCCTGACTTTTCACTGTCTGTCTACTCTATGTGCCTGATTTTTCACTGTCTGCCTCATCTCTGTGCCTGACTCTTCACTGTCTGTCTCTTCTCTGTGCCTGACTCTTCACTGTCTGCCTCCTCTCCGTGCCTGACTCTTCACTGTCTGTCTCCTCTCTGTGACTGACTCTTCACTGTCTGCCTCATCTCTGTGCCTGACCCTTCAATGTCTGTCTCTCTCATCTATGCCTGACTCTTCACTGTCTGCCTCCTCTGTGTGCCTGATTTTTCACTGTCTGCCTCATCTCTGTGCCCGACTCTTCACTGTCTGTCTCTTCCCCTTGCCTGACTCTTCACTGTCTGCCTCCTCTCTGTGCCTGACTCTTCACTGCCTGGCTATCTCCTCTCTGTGCCTGAATCTTCGCTGTCTGTCTCGTCTCTGTGCTTGACTCTTTGCTGTCTGTCTCCTCTCTGTGCCTGACTCTTCTCTGTCTGTCTCATCTCTGTGCCTAATTCTTCACTTTTTGTCTCCTCTCTGTGCCTGACTCTTCACTGCCTGTCTCCTCTCTGTACCTGACTCTTCACTGTCTCCTCTCTTTTCCTGACTCTTCACTGTCTGTCTACTCTATGTGCCTGACTCTTCACTGTCCACTTTATCTCTGTGCCTGACCCTTCAAAGTCTGTCTCCTCTCTGTTCCTGACTCTTCACTGCCTGTCTTCTCTCTGTGCTGAATCTTTGCTGTCTGTCTCCTCTCTGTGCCTGACTCTTCACTGTCTGTCTCCTCTCTTCCTGACTCTTCACTGTCTGTTTACTCTATGTGCCTGACTTTTAACTGTCTGACTCATCTCTGTGCCTGACGTGTCACTGTCTGCCTCCTCTGTGCCTGACTCGTCACTGTCTGTCTCCCTCCTCTGTGCTTGACTCTTCGCTGTCTGCCTCCTCTCGGTGCCTGACTCTTTTCTGTCTGCCTCAACTCTGTGCCTGACACTTCACTGTCTGCCTCCTCTTTGTGCCTGATTCTTCACTGTCTGCCTCCTCTCTGTACCTGACTCTTCACTGTCTGTCTCCTCTCTGTGCCTGACTCTTCACTGTCTGCCTCATCTCTGTACCTGACTCTTCACTGTCTGCCTTATCTGTCTGTCTCATCTCTGTACCAGACTCTTCACTGTCTGCCTCATCTCTGTACCTGACTCTTCACTGTCTGCCTTATCTGTCTGCCTCATCTCTGTACCAGACTCTTCACTGTCTGCCTCCTCTCCGTGCCTGACTCTTCACTGTCTGTCTCCTCTCTGTGCCTGACTCTTCACAGTCTGCCTGATCTCTGTGCCTGACCCTTCAATGTCTGTCTCCCTCATCTATGCCTGACTCTTTACTGTCTGCCTCCTCTGTGTGCCTGATTTTTCACTGTCTGCCTCATCTCTGTGCCTGACTCTTCACTCTCTGTCTCTTCTCTGTGCCTGACTCTTCACTGTCTGCCTCCTCTCTGTGCCTGACTCTTCACTGTCTGTCTCTTCTCTGTGCCTGACTTTTCACTGCCTGTCTCTTCTCTGTGCCTGACTCTTCACTGCCTGGCTATCTCCTCTCTGTGCCTGAATCTTTGCTGTCTGTCTCGTCTCTGTGCTTGACTCTTTGCTGTCTGTCTCCTCTCTGTGTCTGACTCTTCTCAGTCTGCCTCCTCTCTGTGCCTGATTCTTCACTGTCTGCCTCCTCTCTGTTTCTGACTCTTTACTGTCTGCCTCCTCTCTGTGCCTGACTCTTCACTGTCTGACTCCTCTCTTCCTTACTCTTCACTGTCTGTCTACTCTATGTGCCTGACTCTTCACTGTCTGCCTCCTCTCTGTGCCTGAATCTTCACTGTCTGCCTCCTCTCTGTGCCGGACTCTTCACTGTTTGCATCCTCTCTGTGCCTGACTGTTCACTGTCTGGCTCCTCTCTGTGCCTGAATCTTCACTGTCTGCCTCCTCTCTGTGCCGGACTCTTCACTGTCTGCCTCATCTTTGTGCCTGACTCTTCACTGTCTGTGTCCGACTCTTCACTGTCTGTCTGACTCTTCACTGTCTGCGTCCAATTCTTCACTGTATGTCTCCTCTGTGCCTGAATCTCCACTGTCTGTCTCCTCTCTGTGCCTGATTCTACCTAGTCTGTCTCCTCTCTGTGCCTGACTTTTCACCTGACTCTTCACTGTCTCCTCTCTGTGCCTGACTCTTCACTGACTGTCTCACCTCCGTGCCTTACTCTTCTCAGTCTGACTCATCTCTGTGCCTAACTCTTCTCCGTCTGCCTCATCTCTGTGCCTGACCCTTCTCAATCAGTCTCCTCTCTGAGCCTGACTCTTCACTGCCTGTATCCTCTCTGTACCTGACTTCACCTGACTCTTCAACTTCTGTCTCCTCTCTGTATCTGACTTTTCACCTGGCTCTTCACTGTCTGTCTCCTCTCTGTGCCTGACTCTTCACTGTCTGCCTCCTCTCCGTGCCTGACTCTTCACTGTCTGTCTCCTCTCTGTGACTGACTCTTCACTGTCTGCCTCATCTCTGTGCCTGACCCTTCAATGTCTGTCTCTCTCATCTATGCCTGACTCTTCACTGTCTGCCTCCTCTGTGTGCCTGATTTTTCACTGTCTGCCTCATCTCTGTGCCCGACTCTTCACTGTCTGTCTCTTCCCCTTGCCTGACTCTTCACTGTCTGCCTCCTCTCTGTGCCTGACTCTTCACTGCCTGGCTATCTCCTCTCTGTGCCTGAATCTTCGCTGTCTGTCTCGTCTCTGTGCTTGACTCTTTGCTGTCTGTCTCCTCTCTGTGCCTGACTCTTCTCTGTCTGTCTCATCTCTGTGCCTAATTCTTCACTTTTTGTCTCCTCTCTGTGCCTGACTCTTCACTGCCTGTCTCCTCTCTGTACCTGACTCTTCACTGTCTCCTCTCTTTTCCTGACTCTTCACTGTCTGTCTACTCTATGTGCCTGACTCTTCACTGTCCACTTTATCTCTGTGCCTGACCCTTCAAAGTCTGTCTCCTCTCTGTTCCTGACTCTTCACTGCCTGTCTTCTCTCTGTGCTGAATCTTTGCTGTCTGTCTCCTCTCTGTGCCTGACTCTTCACTGTCTGTCTCCTCTCTTCCTGACTCTTCACTGTCTGTTTACTCTATGTGCCTGACTTTTAACTGTCTGACTCATCTCTGTGCCTGACGTGTCACTGTCTGCCTCCTCTGTGCCTGACTCGTCACTGTCTGTCTCCCTCCTCTGTGCTTGACTCTTCGCTGTCTGCCTCCTCTCGGTGCCTGACTCTTTTCTGTCTGCCTCAACTCTGTGCCTGACACTTCACTGTCTGCCTCCTCTTTGTGCCTGATTCTTCACTGTCTGCCTCCTCTCTGTACCTGACTCTTCACTGTCTGTCTCCTCTCTGTGCCTGACTCTTCACTGTCTGCCTCATCTCTGTACCTGACTCTTCACTGTCTGCCTTATCTGTCTGTCTCATCTCTGTACCAGACTCTTCACTGTCTGCCTCATCTCTGTACCTGACTCTTCACTGTCTGCCTTATCTGTCTGCCTCATCTCTGTACCAGACTCTTCACTGTCTGCCTCCTCTCCGTGCCTGACTCTTCACTGTCTGTCTCCTCTCTGTGCCTGACTCTTCACAGTCTGCCTGATCTCTGTGCCTGACCCTTCAATGTCTGTCTCCCTCATCTATGCCTGACTCTTTACTGTCTGCCTCCTCTGTGTGCCTGATTTTTCACTGTCTGCCTCATCTCTGTGCCTGACTCTTCACTCTCTGTCTCTTCTCTGTGCCTGACTCTTCACTGTCTGCCTCCTCTCTGTGCCTGACTCTTCACTGTCTGTCTCTTCTCTGTGCCTGACTTTTCACTGCCTGTCTCTTCTCTGTGCCTGACTCTTCACTGCCTGGCTATCTCCTCTCTGTGCCTGAATCTTTGCTGTCTGTCTCGTCTCTGTGCTTGACTCTTTGCTGTCTGTCTCCTCTCTGTGTCTGACTCTTCTCAGTCTGCCTCCTCTCTGTGCCTGATTCTTCACTGTCTGCCTCCTCTCTGTTTCTGACTCTTTACTGTCTGCCTCCTCTCTGTGCCTGACTCTTCACTGTCTGACTCCTCTCTTCCTTACTCTTCACTGTCTGTCTACTCTATGTGCCTGACTCTTCACTGTCTGCCTCCTCTCTGTGCCTGAATCTTCACTGTCTGCCTCCTCTCTGTGCCGGACTCTTCACTGTTTGCATCCTCTCTGTGCCTGACTGTTCACTGTCTGGCTCCTCTCTGTGCCTGAATCTTCACTGTCTGCCTCCTCTCTGTGCCGGACTCTTCACTGTCTGCCTCATCTTTGTGCCTGACTCTTCACTGTCTGTGTCCGACTCTTCACTGTCTGTCTGACTCTTCACTGTCTGCGTCCAATTCTTCACTGTATGTCTCCTCTGTGCCTGAATCTCCACTGTCTGTCTCCTCTCTGTGCCTGATTCTACCTAGTCTGTCTCCTCTCTGTGCCTGACTTTTCACCTGACTCTTCACTGTCTCCTCTCTGTGCCTGACTCTTCACTGACTGTCTCACCTCCGTGCCTTACTCTTCTCAGTCTGACTCATCTCTGTGCCTAACTCTTCTCCGTCTGCCTCATCTCTGTGCCTGACCCTTCTCAATCAGTCTCCTCTCTGAGCCTGACTCTTCACTGCCTGTATCCTCTCTGTACCTGACTTCACCTGACTCTTCAACTTCTGTCTCCTCTCTGTATCTGACTTTTCACCTGGCTCTTCACTGTCTGTCTCCTCTCTGTGCCTGACTCTTCACTGTCTGTCTCCTCTCTGTGCCTGACTCTTCACTGTCTGTCTCCTCTGTGTGCCTGACTCTTCACTGTCTGCCTCCTCTGTCCCTGACTCTTCAATGTCTGTCTCCCTCATCTATGCCTGACTCTTCACTGTCTGTCTCCTCTGTGTGCCTGACTCTTCACTGTCTGTCTCCTCTCTGTACCTGACTCTTCACTGTCTCCTCTCTCTTCCTGACTCTTCACTGTCTGTCTACTCTATGTGCCTGACTCTTCACTATCCGCTTTATCTCTGTGCCTGACCCTTCACTGTCTGTCTCCTCTCTGTGCCTGACTCTTCACTGCCTGTCTTCTCTCTGTGCTGAATCTTTGCTGTCTGTCTCCTCTCTGTGCCTGACTCTTCACTGTCTATCTCCTCTCTTCCTGACTCTTCACTGTCTGTCTGCTCTATGTGCCTGACTCTTCACTGTCTGCCTCATCTCTGTGCCTGACCTTTCACTGTCTGTTTACTCTATGTGCCTGACTTTTAACTGTCTGACTCATCTCTGTGCCCGACGTTTCACTGTCTGCCTCCTCTGTGCCTGACTCTTCACTGTCTGTCTCCCTCCTCTGTGCTTGACTCTTCGCTGACTGCCTCCTCTCGGTGCCTGACTCTTTTCTGTCTGCCTCATCTCTGTGCCTGACACTTCACTGTCAGCCTCCTCTCTGTGCCTGATTCTTCACTGTCTGCCTCTTCTCTGTACCTGACTCTTCACTGTCTGTCTCCTCTCTGTGCCTGACTCTTCACTGTCTGCCTCATCTCTGTACCTGACTCTTCACTGTCTGCCTTATCTGTCTGCCTCATCTCTGTACCAGACTCTTCACTGTCTGCCTCATCTCTGTACCTGACTCTTCACTGTCTGCCTTATCTGTCTGCCTCATCTCTGTACCAGACTCTTCCCTGTCTGCCTCATCTCTGTGCCTGACTCTTCACTGTCTGTCTCTTCTCTGTGCCTGACTCTTCACTGTCTGCCTCCTCTCCGTGCCTGACTCTTCACTGTCTGTCTCCTCTCTGTGCCTGACTCTTCACTGTCTGCCTCATCTCTGTGCCTGACCCTTCAATGTCTGTCTCCCTCATCTATGCCTGACTCTTCACTGTCTGCCTCCTCTGTGTGCCTGATTTTTCACTGTCTGCCTCATCTCTGTGCCTGACTCTTCACTGTCTGTCTCTTCTCTGTGCCTGACTCTTCACTGTCTGCCTCCTCTCTGTGCCTGACTCTTCACTGTCTGTCTCTTCTCTGTGCCTGACTCTTCACTGTCTGCCTCCTCTCCGTGCCTGACTCTTCACTGTCTGTCTCCTCTCTGTGCCTGACTCTTCACTGTCTGTCTCTTCTCTGTGCCTGACTTTTCACTGCCTGTCTCTTCTCTGTGCCTGACTCTTCACTGCCTGGCTATCTCCTCTCTGTGCCTGAATCTTTGCTGTCTGTCTCGTCTCTGTGCTTGACTCTTTGCTGTCTGTCTCCTCTCTGTGTCTGACTCTTCTCAGTCTGCCTCCTCTCTGTGCCTGATTCTTCACTGTCTGCCTCCTCTCTGTTTCTGACTCTTTACTGTCTGCCTCCTCTCTGTGCCTGACTCTTCACTGTCTGACTCCTCTCTTCCTTACTCTTCACTGTCTGTCTACTCTATGTGCCTGACTCTTCACTGTCTGCCTCCTCTCTGTGCCTGAATCTTCACTGTCTGCCTCCTCTCTGTGCCGGACTCTTCACTGTTTGCATCCTCTCTGTGCCTGACTGTTCACTGTCTGGCTCCTCTCTGTGCCTGAATCTTCACTGTCTGCCTCCTCTCTGTGCCGGACTCTTCACTGTCTGCCTCATCTTTGTGCCTGACTCTTCACTGTCTGTGTCCGACTCTTCACTGTCTGTCTGACTCTTCACTGTCTGCGTCCAATTCTTCACTGTATGTCTCCTCTGTGCCTGAATCTCCACTGTCTGTCTCCTCTCTGTGCCTGATTCTACCTAGTCTGTCTCCTCTCTGTGCCTGACTTTTCACCTGACTCTTCACTGTCTCCTCTCTGTGCCTGACTCTTCACTGACTGTCTCACCTCCGTGCCTTACTCTTCTCAGTCTGACTCATCTCTGTGCCTAACTCTTCTCCGTCTGCCTCATCTCTGTGCCTGACCCTTCTCAATCAGTCTCCTCTCTGAGCCTGACTCTTCACTGCCTGTATCCTCTCTGTACCTGACTTCACCTGACTCTTCAACTTCTGTCTCCTCTCTGTATCTGACTTTTCACCTGGCTCTTCACTGTCTGTCTCCTCTCTGTGCCTGACTCTTCACTGTCTGCCTCCTCTCCGTGCCTGACTCTTCACTGTCTGTCTCCTCTCTGTGACTGACTCTTCACTGTCTGCCTCATCTCTGTGCCTGACCCTTCAATGTCTGTCTCTCTCATCTATGCCTGACTCTTCACTGTCTGCCTCCTCTGTGTGCCTGATTTTTCACTGTCTGCCTCATCTCTGTGCCCGACTCTTCACTGTCTGTCTCTTCCCCTTGCCTGACTCTTCACTGTCTGCCTCCTCTCTGTGCCTGACTCTTCACTGCCTGGCTATCTCCTCTCTGTGCCTGAATCTTCGCTGTCTGTCTCGTCTCTGTGCTTGACTCTTTGCTGTCTGTCTCCTCTCTGTGCCTGACTCTTCTCTGTCTGTCTCATCTCTGTGCCTAATTCTTCACTTTTTGTCTCCTCTCTGTGCCTGACTCTTCACTGCCTGTCTCCTCTCTGTACCTGACTCTTCACTGTCTCCTCTCTTTTCCTGACTCTTCACTGTCTGTCTACTCTATGTGCCTGACTCTTCACTGTCCACTTTATCTCTGTGCCTGACCCTTCAAAGTCTGTCTCCTCTCTGTTCCTGACTCTTCACTGCCTGTCTTCTCTCTGTGCTGAATCTTTGCTGTCTGTCTCCTCTCTGTGCCTGACTCTTCACTGTCTGTCTCCTCTCTTCCTGACTCTTCACTGTCTGTTTACTCTATGTGCCTGACTTTTAACTGTCTGACTCATCTCTGTGCCTGACGTGTCACTGTCTGCCTCCTCTGTGCCTGACTCGTCACTGTCTGTCTCCCTCCTCTGTGCTTGACTCTTCGCTGTCTGCCTCCTCTCGGTGCCTGACTCTTTTCTGTCTGCCTCAACTCTGTGCCTGACACTTCACTGTCTGCCTCCTCTTTGTGCCTGATTCTTCACTGTCTGCCTCCTCTCTGTACCTGACTCTTCACTGTCTGTCTCCTCTCTGTGCCTGACTCTTCACTGTCTGCCTCATCTCTGTACCTGACTCTTCACTGTCTGCCTTATCTGTCTGTCTCATCTCTGTACCAGACTCTTCACTGTCTGCCTCATCTCTG
Source organism: Lissotriton vulgaris (assembly GCF_964263255.1). NCBI lineage: Eukaryota > Metazoa > Chordata > Amphibia > Caudata > Salamandridae > Lissotriton > Lissotriton vulgaris. The sequence continues at coordinate 190,139,128 of NC_141685.1, forward strand.
TACCTGACTCTTCACTGTCTGCCTTATCTGTCTGCCTCATCTCTGTACCAGACTCTTCACTGTCTGCCTCCTCTCCGTGCCTGACTCTTCACTGTCTGTCTCCTCTCTGTGCCTGACTCTTCACAGTCTGCCTGATCTCTGTGCCTGACCCTTCAATGTCTGTCTCCCTCATCTATGCCTGACTCTTTACTGTCTGCCTCCTCTGTGTGCCTGATTTTTCACTGTCTGCCTCATCTCTGTGCCTGACTCTTCACTCTCTGTCTCTTCTCTGTGCCTGACTCTTCACTGTCTGCCTCCTCTCTGTGCCTGACTCTTCACTGTCTGTCTCTTCTCTGTGCCTGACTTTTCACTGCCTGTCTCTTCTCTGTGCCTGACTCTTCACTGCCTGGCTATCTCCTCTCTGTGCCTGAATCTTTGCTGTCTGTCTCGTCTCTGTGCTTGACTCTTTGCTGTCTGTCTCCTCTCTGTGTCTGACTCTTCTCAGTCTGCCTCCTCTCTGTGCCTGATTCTTCACTGTCTGCCTCCTCTCTGTTTCTGACTCTTTACTGTCTGCCTCCTCTCTGTGCCTGACTCTTCACTGTCTGACTCCTCTCTTCCTTACTCTTCACTGTCTGTCTACTCTATGTGCCTGACTCTTCACTGTCTGCCTCCTCTCTGTGCCTGAATCTTCACTGTCTGCCTCCTCTCTGTGCCGGACTCTTCACTGTTTGCATCCTCTCTGTGCCTGACTGTTCACTGTCTGGCTCCTCTCTGTGCCTGAATCTTCACTGTCTGCCTCCTCTCTGTGCCGGACTCTTCACTGTCTGCCTCATCTTTGTGCCTGACTCTTCACTGTCTGTGTCCGACTCTTCACTGTCTGTCTGACTCTTCACTGTCTGCGTCCAATTCTTCACTGTATGTCTCCTCTGTGCCTGAATCTCCACTGTCTGTCTCCTCTCTGTGCCTGATTCTACCTAGTCTGTCTCCTCTCTGTGCCTGACTTTTCACCTGACTCTTCACTGTCTCCTCTCTGTGCCTGACTCTTCACTGACTGTCTCACCTCCGTGCCTTACTCTTCTCAGTCTGACTCATCTCTGTGCCTAACTCTTCTCCGTCTGCCTCATCTCTGTGCCTGACCCTTCTCAATCAGTCTCCTCTCTGAGCCTGACTCTTCACTGCCTGTATCCTCTCTGTACCTGACTTCACCTGACTCTTCAACTTCTGTCTCCTCTCTGTATCTGACTTTTCACCTGGCTCTTCACTGTCTGTCTCCTCTCTGTGCCTGACTCTTCACTGTCTGTCTCCTCTCTGTGCCTGACTCTTCACTGTCTGTCTCCTCTGTGTGCCTGACTCTTCACTGTCTGCCTCCTCTGTCCCTGACTCTTCAATGTCTGTCTCCCTCATCTATGCCTGACTCTTCACTGTCTGTCTCCTCTGTGTGCCTGACTCTTCACTGTCTGTCTCCTCTCTGTACCTGACTCTTCACTGTCTCCTCTCTCTTCCTGACTCTTCACTGTCTGTCTACTCTATGTGCCTGACTCTTCACTATCCGCTTTATCTCTGTGCCTGACCCTTCACTGTCTGTCTCCTCTCTGTGCCTGACTCTTCACTGCCTGTCTTCTCTCTGTGCTGAATCTTTGCTGTCTGTCTCCTCTCTGTGCCTGACTCTTCACTGTCTATCTCCTCTCTTCCTGACTCTTCACTGTCTGTCTGCTCTATGTGCCTGACTCTTCACTGTCTGCCTCATCTCTGTGCCTGACCTTTCACTGTCTGTTTACTCTATGTGCCTGACTTTTAACTGTCTGACTCATCTCTGTGCCCGACGTTTCACTGTCTGCCTCCTCTGTGCCTGACTCTTCACTGTCTGTCTCCCTCCTCTGTGCTTGACTCTTCGCTGACTGCCTCCTCTCGGTGCCTGACTCTTTTCTGTCTGCCTCATCTCTGTGCCTGACACTTCACTGTCAGCCTCCTCTCTGTGCCTGATTCTTCACTGTCTGCCTCTTCTCTGTACCTGACTCTTCACTGTCTGTCTCCTCTCTGTGCCTGACTCTTCACTGTCTGCCTCATCTCTGTACCTGACTCTTCACTGTCTGCCTTATCTGTCTGCCTCATCTCTGTACCAGACTCTTCACTGTCTGCCTCATCTCTGTACCTGACTCTTCACTGTCTGCCTTATCTGTCTGCCTCATCTCTGTACCAGACTCTTCCCTGTCTGCCTCATCTCTGTGCCTGACTCTTCACTGTCTGTCTCTTCTCTGTGCCTGACTCTTCACTGTCTGCCTCCTCTCCGTGCCTGACTCTTCACTGTCTGTCTCCTCTCTGTGCCTGACTCTTCACTGTCTGCCTCATCTCTGTGCCTGACCCTTCAATGTCTGTCTCCCTCATCTATGCCTGACTCTTCACTGTCTGCCTCCTCTGTGTGCCTGATTTTTCACTGTCTGCCTCATCTCTGTGCCTGACTCTTCACTGTCTGTCTCTTCTCTGTGCCTGACTCTTCACTGTCTGCCTCCTCTCTGTGCCTGACTCTTCACTGTCTGTCTCTTCTCTGTGCCTGACTCTTCACTGTCTGCCTCCTCTCCGTGCCTGACTCTTCACTGTCTGTCTCCTCTCTGTGCCTGACTCTTCACTGTCTGCCTCATCTCTGTGCCTGACCCTTCAATGTCTGTCTCCCTCATCTATGCCTGACTCTTCACTGTCTGCCTCCTCTGTGTGCCTGATTTTTCACTGTCTGCCTCATCTCTGGGCCTGACTTTTCACTGCCTGTCTCTTCTCTGTGCCTGACTCTTTACTGCCTGGCTATCTCCTCTCTGTGCCTGAATCTTTGCTGTCTGTCTCGTCTCTGTGCTTGACTCTTTGCTGTCTGTCTCCTCTCTGTGCCTGACTCTTCTCAGTCTGTCTCATCTCTGTGCCTAATTCTTCACTTTTTGTCTTCTCTCTGTGCCTGACTCTTCACTGCTGTCTCCTCTCTGTACCTGACTCTCCACTGTCTCCTCTCTCTTCCTGACTCTTCACTGTCTGTCTACTCTATGTGCCTGACTCTTCACTGTCCGCTTTATCTCTGTGCCTGACCCTTCAAAGTCTGTCTTCTCTCTGTGCTGAATCTTTGCTGTCTGTCTCCTCTCTTCCTGACTCTTCACTGTCTGTTTACTCTATGTGCCTGACTTTTAACTGTCTGCCTCCTCTCTGTGCCTGACTCTTTTCTGTCTGCCTCATCTCTGTGCCTGACTCTTTTCTGTCTGCCTCATCTCTGTGTCTGACTCTTTTCTGTCTGCCTCATCTCTGTGCTCGACACTTCACAGTCTGTCTCCTCTCTGTGCCTGATTCTTCACTGTCTGCCTCATCTCTGTGCCTGACCCTTCACTGCCTGTCTCCTCTCTGTGCCCAACTCTTCCCTGTCTGCCTCCTCTGTCCCTGACTCTTCACTGTCTGCCTCATTTCTGTGCCTGACTCTTCACTGTCTGTCCCATCTATGTGCCCGACTCTTCACTGTCTGTCTCATCTCTGTGCCCGACTCTTCACTGTCTGTCTGCCTCCTTCATGGCTGACTCTTCACTGGCTGTCTCCCTCCTCTTTGCCTGACTCTTCACTGTCTGCCTCATCTCTGTGTCTGACCCTTCACTGCCTGCCTCCTCTCTGTGCCTGACTCTTCACTGTCTGCCTCCTCTCTGTGCCTGACTCTTTTCTGTCTGCCTCATCTCTGTGCTCGACACTTCACAGTCTGCCTCCTCTCTGTGCCTGATTCTTCACTGTCTGCCTCATCTCTGTGCCTGACCCTTCACTGCCTGTCTCCTCTCTGTGCCCAACTCTTCCCTGTCTGCCTCCTCTGTCCCTGACTCTTCACTGTCTGCCTCATTTCTGTGCCTGACTCTTCACTGTCTGTCTCATCTATGTGCCCGACTCTTCACTGTCTGCCTCCACTCTGTGCCTGACTCTTCACTGTCTGGCTCCTCTCTGTGCCTGAATCTTCACTGTCTGCCTCCTCTCTGTGCCGGACTCTTCACTGTTTGCATCCTCTCTGTGCCTGACTCTTCACTGTCTGGCTCCTCTCTGTGCCTGAATCTTCACTGTCTGCCTCCTCTCTGTGCCGGACTCTTCACTGTCTGCCTCATCTCTGTGCCTGACTCTTCACTGTCTGTGTCCGACTCTTCACTGTCTGTCTGACTCTTCACTGTCTGCGTCCAATTCTTCACTGTATGTCTCCTCTGTGCCTGAATCTCCACTGTCTGTCTCCTCTCTGTGCCTGATTCTACCTAGTCTGTCTCCTCTCTGTGCCTGACTCTTCACTGACTGTCTCACCTCCGTGCCTTACTCTTCTCAGTCTGACTCATCTCTGTGCCTAACTCTTCTCCGTCTGCCTCATCTCTGTGCCTGACCCTTCTCAATCAGTCTCCTCTCTGAGCCTGACTCTTCACTGCCTGTATCCTCTCTGTACCTGACTTCACCTGACTCTTCAACTTCTGTCTCCTCTCTGTATCTGACTTTTCACCTGGCTCTTCACTGTCTGTCTCCTCTCTGTGCCTGACTCTTCACTGTCTGTCTCCTCTCTGTGCCTGACTCTTCACTGTCTGTCTCCTCTCTGTGCCTGACTCTTCACTGTCTGTCTCCTCTGTGTGCCTGACTCTTCACTGTCTGCCTCCTCTGTCCCTGACTCTTCAATGTCTGTCTCCCTCATCTATGCCTGACTCTTCACTGTCTGTCTCCTCTGTGTGCCTGACTCTTCACTGTCTGTCTCCTCTCTGTACCTGACTCTTCACTGTCTCCTCTCTCTTCCTGACTCTTCACTGTCTGTCTACTCTATGTGCCTGACTCTTCACTATCCGCTTTATCTCTGTGCCTGACCCTTCACTGTCTGTCTCCTCTCTGTGCCTGACTCTTCACTGCCTGTCTTCTCTCTGTGCTGAATCTTTGCTGTCTGTCTCCTCTCTGTGCCTGACTCTTCACTGTCTATCTCCTCTCTTCCTGACTCTTCACTGTCTGTCTGCTCTATGTGCCTGACTCTTCACTGTCTGCCTCATCTCTGTGCCTGACCTTTCACTGTCTGTTTACTCTATGTGCCTGACTTTTAACTGTCTGACTCATCTCTGTGCCCGACGTTTCACTGTCTGCCTCCTCTGTGCCTGACTCTTCACTGTCTGTCTCCCTCCTCTGTGCTTGACTCTTCGCTGTCTGCCTCCTCTCGGTGCCTGACTCTTTTCTGTCTGCCTCATCTCTGTGCCTGACACTTCACTGTCAGCCTCCTCTCTGTGCCTGATTCTTCACTGTCTGCCTCTTCTCTGTACCTGACTCTTCACTGTCTGTCTCCTCTCTGTGCCTGACTCTTCACTGTCTGCCTCATCTCTGTACCTGACTCTTCACTGTCTGCCTTATCTGTCTGCCTCATCTCTGTACCAGACTCTTCACTGTCTGCCTCATCTCTGTACCTGACTCTTCACTGTCTGCCTTATCTGTCTGCCTCATCTCTGTACCAGACTCTTCCCTGTCTGCCTCATCTCTGTGCCTGACTCTTCACTGTCTGTCTCTTCTCTGTGCCTGACTCTTCACTGTCTGCCTCCTCTCCGTGCCTGACTCTTCACTGTCTGTCTCCTCTCTGTGCCTGACTCTTCACTGTCTGCCTCATCTCTGTGCCTGACCCTTCAATGTCTGTCTCCCTCATCTATGCCTGACTCTTCACTGTCTGCCTCCTCTGTGTGCCTGATTTTTCACTGTCTGCCTCATCTCTGTGCCTGACTCTTCACTGTCTGTCTCTTCTCTGTGCCTGACTCTTCACTGTCTGCCTCCTCTCTGTGCCTGACTCTTCACTGTCTGTCTCTTCTCTGGGCCTGACTTTTCACTGCCTGTCTCTTCTCTGTGCCTGACTCTTTACTGCCTGGCTATCTCCTCTCTGTGCCTGAATCTTTGCTGTCTGTCTCGTCTCTGTGCTTGACTCTTTGCTGTCTGTCTCCTCTCTGTGCCTGACTCTTCTCAGTCTGTCTCATCTCTGTGCCTAATTCTTCACTTTTTGTCTTCTCTCTGTGCCTGACTCTTCACTGCTGTCTCCTCTCTGTACCTGACTCTCCACTGTCTCCTCTCTCTTCCTGACTCTTCACTGTCTGTCTACTCTATGTGCCTGACTCTTCACTGTCCGCTTTATCTCTGTGCCTGACCCTTCAAAGTCTGTCTTCTCTCTGTGCTGAATCTTTGCTGTCTGTCTCCTCTCTTCCTGACTCTTCACTGTCTGTTTACTCTATGTGCCTGACTTTTAACTGTCTGCCTCCTCTCTGTGCCTGACTCTTTTCTGTCTGCCTCATCTCTGTGCCTGACTCTTTTCTGTCTGCCTCATCTCTGTGCCTGACTCTTTTCTGTCTGCCTCATCTCTGTGCTCGACACTTCACAGTCTGCCTCCTCTCTGTGCCTGATTCTTCACTGTCTGCCTCATCTCTGTGCCTGACCCTTCACTGCCTGTCTCCTCTCTGTGCCCAACTCTTCCCTGTCTGCCTCCTCTGTCCCTGACTCTTCACTGTCTGCCTCATTTCTGTGCCTGACTCTTCACTGTCTGTCCCATCTATGTGCCCGACTTTTCACTGTCTGTCTCATCTCTGTGCCCGACTCTTCACTGTCTGTCTGCCTCCTTCATGGCTGACTCTTCACTGGCTGTCTCCCTCCTCTTTGCCTGACTCTTCACTGTCTGCCTCATCTCTGTGTCTGACCCTTCACTGCCTGCCTCCTCTTTGTGCCTGACTCTTCACTGTCTGCCTCCTCTCTGTGCCTGACTCTTTTCTGTCTGCCTCATCTCTGTGCTCGACACTTCACAGTCTGCCTCCTCTCTGTGCCTGATTCTTCACTGTCTGCCTCATCTCTGTGCCTGACCCTTCACTGCCTGTCTCCTCTCTGTGCCCAACTCTTCCCTGTCTGCCTCCTCTGTCCCTGACTCTTCACTGTCTGCCTCATTTCTGTGCCTGACTCTTCACTGTCTGTCTCATCTATGTGCCCGACTCTTCACTATCTGTCTCATCTCTGTGCCCGACTCTTCACTGTCTGTCTGCCTCCTTCATGGCTGACTCTTCACTGGCTGTCTCCCTCCTCTTTGCCTGACTCTTCACTGTCTGCCTCATCTCTGTGTCTGACCCTTCACTGCCTGCCTCCTCTCTGTGCCTGACTCTTCACTGTCTGCCTCCTCTCTGTGCCGGACTCTTCACTGTTTGCCTCTTCTCTGTGCCTGACCCTTCACTGTTAGTCTACTCTGTGTGCCTGACTCTTCCCTCTCCACCTCCTCTGTCCCTGACTCTTTACTGTCTGCCTCATCTCTGTGCCTGACTCTTCACTGTCTGTCTCATCTCTGTGCCTGACTCTTCACTGTCTTTCTGCCTCCTTCATGGCTGACTATTCACTAACTGTCTCCCTCCTCTTTGCCTGACATTTCACTGTTTGCCTCATCACTGTGCCTGACTCTTCACTGTCTGTCTGCCTCATCTCTGTGCCTGACTCGTCTCTGTCTGCCTCCTTTGTGCCTGACTCTTCACTGTCTGTCTCCCTCCTATTTGCCTGACTCTTCACTGTCTGTCCCAACTCTGTGCCTGACCGTTCACTGTCTGCCTCCTCTTGGTGCCTGACTCTTCACTGTCTGCCTCATCTCTGTGCCTGACTCTATACTGTCTGTCGCCTCTCTGTGGCTGACTCTTCACCTGACTCTTCACAGTCTGTCTCCTCTCTCTGCCTGACTTTTCACTGTCTGTCTACTATATGTGCCTGACTTTTCACTGTCTGCCTCATCTCTGTGCCTGATTCTTCACTGTCTGCCTCCTCTCTGTATCTGACTCTTCACTGTCTGCCTCATCTCTGTACATGACTCTTCACTGTCTGCCTTATCTGTCTGCCTCATCTCTGTACCAGACTCTTCACTGTCTGCCTCATCTCTGTGCCGGACTCTTCACTGTCTGTCTCCTCTCTGTGCCTGACTCTTTCCTGTCTACCTACTCTGTCCCTGACTCTTCACTGTCTGCCTCATTTCTGTGCCTGACTCTTCACAGTCTGTCTCATCTCTGTGCCAGACTCTTCACTGTCCGTCTCATCTCTGTGCCTGACTCTTCACTGTCTGTCTGCCTCCTTCATGGCTGACTCTTCACTGGCTGTCTCCCTCCTCTTTGCCTGACTCTTCACTGTCTGCCTCATCTCTGTGTCTGACACTTCACTGCCTGTCTCCTCTCTGTGCCTGACTCTTCACTGTCTGCCTCCTCTCTGTGCCGGACTCTTCACTGTTTGCCTCTTCTCTGTGCCTGACCCTTCACTGTCTGTCTCCTCTGTGTGCCTGACTCTTCCCTGTCCGCCTCCTCTGTCCATGACTCTTTACTGTCTGTCTCATCTCTGTGCCTGACTCTTCACTGTCTGTCTCATCGCTGTGCCTGACTCTTCACTGTCTGTCTGCCTCCTTCATTGCTGACTCTTCACTGGCTGTCTCCCTCCTCTTTGCCTGACTTTTCACTGTTTGCCTCATCACTGTGCCTGACTCTTCACTGTCTGTCTGCCTCCTTTGTGCCTGACTCTTCACTGTCTGTCTCTCTCCTCTTTGCCTGACTTTTCACTGTCTGTCTCAACTCTGTGCCTGACTGTTCGCTGTCTGCCTCCTCTCGGTGCCTGACTCTTCACTGTCTGCCTCATCTCTGTGCCTGACTCTTCACTGTCTGCGTCCGACTCTTCACTGTCTGTCTGACTCTTCACTGTCTGCGCCCGACTCTTCACTGTCTGTGCCTGAATCTCCACTGTAGGTCTCCTCTCTGTGCCTGATTCTACACTGTCTGTCTCCTCTCTGTGGCTGACTCTTCACCTGACTCTTCACAGTCTGTCTCCTCTCTCTGCCTGACTTTTCACTGTCTGTCTACTCTATGTGCCTGACTTTTCACTGTCTGACTCATCTCTGTGCCTGACTCTTTACTGTCTGGCTGCCTCCTTCGTGCCTGACTCTTCACTGCCTGTCTCCCTCCTCTTTGCCTGACTCTTCACTGTCTGTCCCAACTCTGTGCCTGACTTTTCAGTGTCTGCCTCCTCTCTGTGCCTGACTCTTCGCTGTCTGCCTCATCTCTGTGCCTGACTCTTCACTGTCTGTGTCCGACTCTTCACTGTCTGTCTAACTCTTCACTGTCTGTCTTCTCTGTGCCTGAATCTCCACTATTTGTCTCCTCTCTGTGCCTGATTCCACACTGTCCGACTCATCTCTGTGCCTAACTCTTCTCCGTCTGCCTCATCTCTGTGCCTGACCCTTCTCTTTCTGTCTCCTCTCTGAGCCTGACTCTTCACTGCCTGTATCCTCTCTGTACCTGACTTCCCCTGACTCTTCACTGTCCGTCTTCTCTCTGTGCCTGACTCTTCAACGTCTGTCTCCTCTCTGTGCCTGACTTTTCACCTGCCTCTTCACTGTCTGTCTACTCTATGTACCTGACCCTTCACTGTCTGCCTCCTCTCTGTGCCTGACTCTTCACTGTCTGGCTCCTCTCTGTGCCTGAATCTTCACTGTCTGCCTCCTCTCTGTGCCTGACTCTTCACTGTCTGTCTCCTCTCTGTGCCTGACTCTTCACTGTCTGTCTACTCTCTGTGCCTGACTCTTCACTGTCTGTCTCCTCTGTGTGCCCGACCCTTCACTGTCTGCCTCCTCTGTCCCTGACTCTTTAATGTCTGTCTCCCTCATCTATGCGAGACTCTACACTGTCTGTCTCCTCTGTGTGCCTGACTCTTCACTGCCTGTCTCCTCTCTGTGCCCGACTCTTCACTGCCTGTCTCCTCTCTGTGATTGACTCTTCACTGCCTGCCTGTCTCCTCTCTGTGCCTGAATCTTTGCTGTCTGTCTCGTCTCTGTGCTTGAGTCTTCAATGTCTGTCTCCCTCATCTATGCCTGACTCTTCACTGTCTGTCTCCTCTGTGTGCCTGACTCTTCACTGTCTGCCTCCTCTCTGTGCCCGACTCTTTACTGCCTGTCTCCTCTCTGTGCCTGACTCTTCACTGCCTGCCTGTCTCCTCTCGGTGCCTGAATCTTTGCTGTCTGTCTCCTCTCTGTGCTGGACTCTTTGCTGTCTGTCTCCTCTCTGTGCCTGACTCTTCTCAGTCTGCCTCATCTCTGTGCCTAACTCTTCACTTTCTGTCTCCTCTCTGTGCCTGACTCTTCACTGTCTGTCTACTCTATGTGCCTGACTTTTCCACTGTCTGCCTCATCTCTGTGCCTGACTTTTCACTGTCTGTTTACTCTATGTGCCTGACTCTTCACTGTCTGACTCATCTCTGTGCCTGACTCTTCACTGTCTGCCTCCTCTGTGCCTGACTCTTCACTGTCTGTCTCCCTCCTCTGTGCTTGACTCTTCGCTGTCTGCCTCCTCTCGGTGCCTGACTCTTTTCTGTCTGCCTCATCTCTGTGCCTGACACTTCACTGTCTGCCTCCTCTCTGTGCCTGATTCTTCACTGTCTGCCTCCTCTCTGTTTTTGAGTCTTTACTGTCTGCCTCCTCTCTGTGCCTGACTCTTCACTGTCTGACTCCTCTCTTCCTTACTCTTCACTGTCTGTCTACTCTATGTGCCTGACTCTTCACTGTCTGCCTCCTCTCTGTGCCTGACTCTTCACTGTCTGGCTCCTCTCTGTGCCTGAATCTTCACTGTCTGCCTCCTCTCTGTGCCAGACTCTTCACTGTCTGCATCCTCTCTGTGCCTGACTCTTCACTGTCTGGCTCCTCTCTGTGCCTGAATCTTCACTGTCTGCCTCCTCTCTGTGCCGGACTCTTCACTGTCTGCCTCATCTCTGTGCCTGACTCTTCACTGTCTGTGTCCGACTCTTCACTGTCTGTCTGACTCTTCACTGTCTGCGTCCTATTCCTCACTGTATGTCTCCTCTGTGCCTGAATCTCCACTGTCTGTCTCCTCTCTGTGCCTGATTCTACCTAGTCTGTCTCCTCTCTGTGCCTGACTCTTCAACGTCTGTCTACTCTCTGTGCCTGACTTTTCACCCGACTCTTCACTGTCTCCTCTCTGTGCCTGACTCTTCACTGACTGTCTCACCTCTGTGCCTTACTCTTCTCAGTCTGACTCATCTCTGTGCCTAACTCTTCTCCGTCTGCCTCATCTCTGTGCCTGACCCTTCTCAATCAGTCTCCTCTCTGAGCCTGACTCTTCACTGCCTGTATCCTCTCTGTACCTGACTTCACCTGACTCTTCACTGTCCGTCTTCTCTCTGTGCCTGACTCTTCAACTTCTGTCTCCTCTCTGTGCCTTACTTTTCACCTGGCTCTTCACTGTCTGTCTCATCTCTGTACCAGACTCTTCCCTGTCTGCCTCATGTCTGTGCCTGACTTTTCACTGTCTGTCTACTCTATGTGCCTGATTTTTCACTGTCTGCCTCATCTCTGTGCCTGACTCTTCACTGTCTGTCTCTTCTCTGTGCCTGACTCTTCACTGTCTGCCTCCTCTCCGTGCCTGACTCTTCACTGTCTGTCTCCTCTCTGTGACTGACTCTTCACTGTCTGCCTCATCTCTGTGCCTGACCCTTCAATGTCTGTCTCCTCTCTGTGCCTGACTCTTCACTGTCTGTCTCCTCTCTGTGCCTGACTCTTCACTGTCTGTCTCCTCTGTGTGCCTGACTCTTCACTGTCTGTCTCCACTCTGTACCTGACTCTTCACTGTCTCCTCTCTCTTCCTGACTCTTCACTGTCTGCCTCCTCTCTGTGCCTGACTCTTCACTGCCTGTCTTCTCTCTGTGCTGAATCTTTGCTGTCTGTCTCCTCTCTGTGCCTGACTCTTCACTGTCTGTCTTCTCTCTTCCTGACTCTTCACTGTCTGTCTGCTCTATGTGCCTGACTCTTCACTGTCTGCCTCATCTCTGTGCCTGACCTTTCACTGTCTGTTTACTCTATGTGCCTGACTTTTAACTGTCTGACTCATCTCTGTGCCCGACGTTTCACTGTCTGCCTCCTCTGTGCCTGACTCTTCACTTTCTGTCTCCCTCCTCTGTGCTTGACTCTTCGCTGTCTGCCTCCTCTCGGTGCCTGACTCTTCACTGTCTGTCTCCTCTCTGTACCTGACTCTTCACTGTCTGTCTCCTCTCTGTGCCTGACTCTTCACTGTCTGCCTCATCTCTGTACCTGACTCTTCACTGTCTGCCTTATCTGTCTGCCTCATCTCTGTACCAGACTCTTCACTGTCTGCCTCATCTCTGTACCTGACTCTTCACTGTCTGCCTTATCTGTCTGCCTCTTCTCTGTACCAGAATCTTCCCTGTCTGCCTCATGTCTGTGCCTGACTTTTCACTGTCTGTCTTCTCTATGTGCCTGATTTTTCACTGTCTGCCTCATCTCTGTGCCTGACTCTTCACTGTCTGTCTCTTCTCTGTGCCTGACTCTTCACTGTCTGCCTTATCTGTCTGCCTCATCTCTGTACCAGACTCTTCACTGTCTGCCTCATCTCTGTACCTGACTCTTCACTGTCTGCCTTATCTGTTTGCCTCATCTCTGTACCAGACTCTTCCCTGTCTGCCTCATGTCTGTGCCTGACTTTTCACTGTCTGTCTCTTCTCTGTGCCTGACTCTTCACTGTCTGCCTCCTCTCCGTGCCTGACTCTTCACTGTCTGTCTCCTCTCTGTGACTGACTCTTCACTGTCTGCCTCATCTCTGTGCCTGACTCTTCAATATCTGTCTCTTCTCTGTGCCTGACTCTTCACTGTCTGCCTCATCTCTGTGCCTGACTCTTCACTGTCTGTCTCTTCTCTGTGCCTGACTCTTCACTGTCTGCCTCCTCTCCGTGCCTGACTCTTCACTGTCTGTCTCCTCTCTGTGACTGACTCTTCACTGTCTGCCTCATCTCTGTGCCTGACCCTTCAATATCTGTCTCTTCTCTGTGCCTGACTCTTCACTTTCTGCCTCCTCTCCGTGCCTGACTCTTCACTGTCTGTCTCCTCTCTGTGCCTGACTCTTCACTGTCTGCCTCCTCTGTGTGCCTGATTTTTCACTGTCTGCCTCATCTCTGTGCCCGATTCTTCACTGTCTGTCTCTTCCCCGTGCCTGACTCTTCACTGTCTGCCTCCTCTCTGTGCCTGACTCTTCACTGTCTGTCTCTTCTCTGTGCCTGACTTTTCACTGCCTGTCTCTTCTCTGTGCCTGACTCTTCACTGCCTGGCTATCTCCTCTCTGTGCCTGAATCTTTGCTGTCTGTCTCGTCTCTGTGCTTGACTCTTTGCTGTCTGTCTCCTCTCTGTGCCTGACTCTTCTCTGTCTGTCTCATCTCTGTGCCTAATTCTTCACTTTTTGTCTCCTCTCTGTGCCTGACTCTTCACTGCCTGTCTCCTCTCTGTACCTGACTCTTCACTGTCTCCTCTCTCTTCCTGACTCTTCACTGTCTGTCTACTCTATGTGCCTGACTCTTCACTGTCCGCTTTATCTCTGTGCCTGACCCTTCAAAGTCTGTCTCCTCTCTGTTCCTGACTCTTCACTGCCTGTCTTCTCTCTGAGCTGAATCTTTGCTGTCTGTCTCCTCTCTGTGCCTGACTCTTCACTGTCTGCCTCCTCTCTGTGCCTGACTCTTTTCTGTCTGCCTCATCTCTGTGCTCGACACTTCAGTCTGCCTCCTCTCTGTGCCTGATTCTTCACTGTCTGCCTCATCTCTGTGCCTGACCCTTCACTGCCTGTCTCCTCTCTGTGCCCAACTCTTCCCTGTCTGCCTCCTCTGTCCCTGACTCTTCACTGTCTGCCTCATTTCTGTGCCTGACTCTTCACTGTCTGTCTCATCTCTGTGCCCGACTCGTTACTGTCTGTCTGCCTCCTTCATGGCTGACTCTTCACTGGCTGTCTCCCTCCTCTTTGCCTGACTCTTCACTGTCTGCCTCATCTCTGTGTCAGACCCTTCACTGCCTGACTCTTCACTGTGCCTGACTCTTCACTGTCTGCCTCCTCTCTGTGCCGTACTCTTCACTGTTTGCCTCTTCTCTGTGCCTGACCATTCACTGTTTGTCTACTCTGTGTGCCTGACTCTTCCCTCTCCGCCTCCTCTGTCCCTGACTCTTTACTGTCTGCCTCATCTCTGTGCCTGACTCTTCACTGTCTGTCTCATCTCTGTGCCTGACTCTTCACTGTCAGTCTCATCTCTGTGCCTGACTCTTCACTGTCTGTCTGCCTCCTTCATGGCTGACTCTTCACTGGCTGTCTCCCTCCTCTTTGCCTGACATTTCACTGTTTGCCTCATCACTGTGCCTGACTCTTCACTGTCTGTCTGCCTCATCTCTGTGCCTGACTCGTCTCTGTCTGCCTCCTTTGTGCCTGACTCTTTACTGTCTGTCTCCCTCCTCTTTGCCTGACTCTTCACTGTCTGTCCCAACTCTGTGCCTGACTGTTCACTGTCTGTCCCAACTCTGTGCCTGACTCTTCACTGTCTGCCTCATCTCTGTGCCTGACTCTATACTGTCTGTCTCCTCTCTGTGGCTGACTCTTCACCTGATTCTTCACAGTCTGTCTCCTCTCTCTGCCTGACTTTTCACTGTCTGTCTACTCTATGTACCTGACTTTTCACTGTCTGCCTCATCTCTGTACCTGACTCTTCACTGTCTGCCTTATCTGTCTGCCTCATCTCTGTACCAGACTCTTCACTGTCTGCCTCATCTCTGTGCCTGACTTTTCACTGTCTGTCTACTCTATGTGCCTGAGTTTTCACTGTCTGCCTCATCTCTGTGCCTGACTCTTCACTGTCTGCCTCATCTCTGTGCCTGACTCTTCACTGTCTGCCTCATCTCTGTGCCTGACTCTTCACTGTCTGTCTCCTCTCTGTGCCTGACTCTTTACTGTCTGCCTCATCTCTGTGCCTGACCCTTCACTGCCTGTCTCCTCTCTGTGCCCAACTCTTCACTGTCTATCTCCTCTCTTGCTGACTCTTCACTGTCTGTCTCCTCTATGTGCCTGACTCTTCCCTGTCTGCCTCCTCTGTCCCTGACTCATCACTGTCTGCCTCATCTCTGTGCCTGACTCTTCACTGTCTGTCTCATCTCTGTGCCTGACTCTTCACTGTTTGTCTCATATCTGTGCCTGACTCTTCACTGTCTGTCTCATCTCTGTGCCTGACTCTTCACTGTCTGTCTGCCTCCTTCATGGCTAACTCTTCACTGGCTGTCTCCCTCCTCTTTGCGTGACTCTTCACTGTCTGCGTCATCTCTGTGCCTGACCCTTCACTGCCTGTCTCCTCTCTGTGACTGACTCTTCACTGTCTGCCTCCTCTCTGTGCCAGGCTCTTCACTGTCTGCCTCTTCTCTGTGCCTGACCCTTCACTGTCTGTCTACTTTATGTGCCTGACTTTTTACTGTCTGCCTCATCACTGTGCCTGACTCTTCACTGTCTGTCTGCCTCATCTCTGTGCCTGACTCGTCTCAGTCTGCCTCCTTTGTGCCTGACTCTTCACTGTCTGTCTCCCTCCTCTTTGCCTGACTCTTCACTGTCTGTCCCAACTCTGTGCCTGACTCTTCACTGTCTGCTCCTCTTGGTGCCTGACTCTTCACTGTCTGCCTCATCTCTGAGCCTGACTCTACACTGTCTGTCTCCTCTCTGTGCCTGACTCTTCACTGTCTGCGTCCGACTCTTCACTGTCTGTCTGACTCTTCACTGTCTGCGTCCAACTCTTCACTGTCTGTCTCCTCTGTGCCTGTATCTCCACTGTCGGTCTCCTCTCTGTGCCTGACTCTTCACCTGACTCTTCACTGTCTGTCTCCTCTCTCTGCTTGACTTTTCACTGCCTGTCTACTCTATGTGTCTGACTTTTCACTGTCTGCCTCATCTCTGTGTCTGGCTCTTCACTGTCTGTCTGCCTCATATCTGTGCCTGACTCTTTACTGTCTGCCTCCCTCCTCTTTGCCTTACTCTTCACTGTCTGTCTCAACTCTGAACCTGACTTTTCAGTGTCTGCCTCCTCTCAGTGCCTGACTTTTCACTTTCTGCCTCATCTCTGTGCCTGACTCTTCACTGTCTGTGTCCGACTCTTCACTGTATGTCTCCTCTGTGCCTGAATCTCCACTGTCTGTCTCCTCTCTGTGCCTGATTCTACACTGTCTGTCTCCTCTCTGTGCCTGACTCTTCACTGCCTGTATCCTCTCTGTACCTGACTTCACCTGACTCTTCACTGTCCGTCTTCTCTCTGTGCCTGACTCTTCCATTCCATTCCAAAAATCTTTATTTCGATCACAGATCATAAAAGATGCATAACATTTATACACAATTAAAAACGAATTAAACACAATGTGATCCAGTGATTAAAACATTTTAAAAACAAGGGGTGCTGCGAAAACAGTATATAACTTTCGAGGAGTCTTTTTATACAAGTCTTTTGACCCATCGGCTTCGAGTGAACCACATGGAGGTTAAAAATTTCGAGAGGGCAAAGACTACAGTGGGAGAGAGGTCTGTCTTTAAAACTCTGTAAGCAGGTTGAAAAGATCTAAAGCCCAAGTTCCTGAGTAGTGGGACTAACCAGTATTTCCTGCTCCTCTCATAGCCCTTGCAGAAGAAGACAACGTGAACGTCATCCTTCTTCGGATGAGCACACACTGGGCAAGTTTCTATGGTGGAGCGACATGACCAGGACGCTGTAAATGATGCTAAAGGGAGGCTTCCGTATCTCCATTGTAAGAATAATTTCCTCGTTAATACAGGAGACATAGCGTCTAGAGTACTTTTGAGACAGTAGGAGTCTTTCGCTTTTAGGAACAAATGTGTCAAGGATCCTTCTCGAGTGGCGTCAATAGCTTTTGTGAGCATCAGTTCTTGGTATGCTCTCACAAGTACCTTTTTTGGAGTCTTTAGACAGGTGTTTGAAGGATCCGTCCAAAGTTCCGGGTAGCCCATCTCCTCTAGCATTCCCTTGACATAAATCATCCACGGGATCCTCTTGGCATTCCGTAACTCCAGGAATTCCTGTAGCTCCTTGTTAGACCTGGCACCTTGGCGTGAGTCTCCCTTCCACTTTTTGCTGATGTGCCTCCGATGTTTTGCTGGTTTTCCGATACTCAGGGCACTGCGCCACGGCTGATCCGTGCCGCAGTGCAAGTGCTCCCTACTGTAACCTGTACATACGATTGGTATCCATGATTGGTGCATTGGATTTACTGTTAGTCCCTAGTAAAGCGCACGAGAGAGTGCCGGGGCTTGTAGATGCCAATACTGCTGGTGGGCCTGCAGCGCTGGTTGCGCCACCCACCAAGGCAGCCGTAAAAGATGTGTCTGGGAACTGCGACCGCAGAACCCGCGTGCGGTCTCGTACTGCCACGCTAGCTGGGCAAGTGTCCCCACTTGCCCGCACCGACCCTTCCCTTGACTGCATATTAGACACCCCTATGGTAGGCCTGCGGGCAGGGTGCATTGTAGGTGTAAGGTAGGACAAGCCCTGATGTGCGTGGCATGTCCTGGTAGTGACTTACAACGAAGACCGTATTTCACTACTGAAGGCTACCTGCTCCATTAGGCCAGACTGAGCTGCGAGGATTATTACGACCTATAATCCCCGCAGGCTCAAGGAGCATGGTAGTGAGTCATGTTTAGGATGCCTGAACTCAGGATGATGAGAGATTTCTTGTAGACAAGTTTATTTCAATATCCTGGGTTTGCAAATGCTACTTTTAGAAAGTTAGCATTTGCTTGCCTAACCATTTCAGTTGCCTCTGCCAGTATGTGTATCCGACTGTCTGGGATGTGTGAGTGACAGGGCTGGAGGGATGACAGGTGGTGAATGCGCAGATTACACCTTAGTGGGAGGTAGGAGTGCCTCTTGACTCGAACTGTCACTGTGCTCGGCCACCACAATGCTGGCTCCACCCTCCTGGGGAGCGGCGGATGACTCTGCCGGCACCTGGCCCAGGAAGGGCGAAGCCCCCATCAACAAGGTACTCTGGCCAACCCTGTCAGGACAATGCTGGCTCCACCTCCTGTGGGGCGTCTGATGCGCCTGCCCCTCACACTGAAAGCAGGAGCCGGAGCACACCCGCCGGGGTACTCCAGAACTGAGAGTGGCTATGCAAAGGCCCCCCTGGCCTGCGAGAACAAAGGAATTGGCCTATAAAAGACGGAGCCCTGCTCCTTGAAAATTAGATCCAGTTTGGGCCACAGAACGACTCTGCCCTACGAGAAGGACCGCGAGAAGACAAGGAAGGGTGCTGACTCTTGCCTGTGTCTGGTGCCTTGCTGCTGAAGGAGAGGAAGACAAAAAGACTACGAAAAGACTTTTGTGCTACTTGTGCCAAACTCTGCGAAGAGATCTCCAAGGGCTTGGAATTGAACTTGCCCCCTGACCAGCGTCCCAGGACCAGTGGACGCTAACCCCCTTGGAAGAAAGCGACTGCGGGTGCTGACCATCGCCGCAGCACCGACAAAGAGGAAGCTCCTCTAAGGCATCCACACCCTCCCGACCACCGTGACCGGGGCCCAAAGCAACAGCGGAAGCACAGTGAGGACCAGCCGCCGCTGGCCCGAACATCGTGACCACAACTGCGCTGGGAGCCCGAGAGCAAAGCAAAGGAGGGCCCGTCCGGTCCGAGCTATCGAGGCGACCGCATAGCGAGCCGTCCCTCACCTGCAAAGACAGACCATTGCCCTACGAGAATCCACAAGGTCGGTAGCCTGCCCGACAGCCCAGCTGTGAGCCCACAGCTGCATCGACATTTGGCTGGGTACGTCCTGCACTTGGGGACCGTACTGTCACTTGTCACCGCCGCACAGCCGCCGTCTCCAAGGTCGGAGCAGACGACGAAGAGAGGACCGTGCCGCCACAGAGCACCGCTGCCCCGGACGACCAGTGACCTGCTCGGCCGAAGAGCCGCAACGATCAGCGACACCGGGAAGGCAACGCGACGTGGGACAGATCCCCTGGAAGCCGCTGGCTCCACAAAGAACTTTGTTTAACGCCGGCCTACGGGCCTCACAAGAACTACGATAAGAACTGTGGTAACCTAAAGCTAGTATCCTGCAACCGTATCCATAAAGTTATTGACTGTATTCACAAGCCTGCGTAAAGTCTATATAAAGAGATATATTTTTACAAGAATACAGTCTGGTCTCGTTGTGTGGTGGGTTGGTGGTGAAGGTGTACTGTTGCAAGTGTTTAACCCTATGTGCCCCAAAGATTAGCCTACGACTGCTTAAGCCACACTACCTAGAGGGTAAGCAGAGGTTGTCTGGAAGGTAACCCTCAGCCCTGACGAGGAAGAGAGAGTCCCTGCTTGTCGCTAGTGTTGCACTGCGCCAACTAGAGCCTCCCCCTTCCTACATTGGACGCAGCGGTGAGGATTTTCGAATTTACACTTGCGATAGTTATACCTGAGCTTCTGACCGCTACACAAGGATTACGGTACAGTTACTAAACCACAGACTTTGCCTTTTAAAAGAAGATTCCGAGTGCCGAAACCATGCCGGGCACAAAGAGCCTGGATGGAGCGGAGTCCACGACCTCCGAGGTCTTGGAGATAGAATGGGACGCCGCGAAGCTGGACAAATACTCAAAGATGGAGCTGAAGTTTTTTTGTAGGAAACTAAAGGTTCCGCACGCTGGTTGCAAAAACAAGCCGGAGCTCTACAAGGCCCTGAAAGCCTGGGTGGAGTCCAGAAAGACCCCGGAAGAGCAAGACGTCCTCGCCGAGCAGAATGCAACAGAGGAGCAGAATGCAACGGAGGAGCAGAATGCAACGGAGGAGCAGAATGCACTTGGGGATCTGATCGATCTCGAGCGACAAGACAGCGAGCACAGCTTGGGTAAAGGCCTGTCGCCAGAGGAGCTGGCGGACAGGAAGGAAACCCGGAATCACGAAAGGAAATTGGTAGAATTGAAAATCCAGCTGGAGCTGGAAACAAAAAGAATGACGCTGGAAGAACGAAAGCACCAAATGAATTACGAAATCAAGATGAGGGAGATGAGTCTCAAAGAGAGAGACTTGGATCGGCCTCCCTCTGGTGGCAGCACATCGCCAGTGCAGATAGAGTCAAGAGTGCATATCCCGAAGGACGTAGTCAAGGAGTTCTTTAAGGGGGATGACATAGGACAATGGTTTAGGGCATATGAGGTAGCCATGTCCTCCCACCGGGTCCCTGAAAAGGATTGGGGAGCGGGGTTGTGGGGAAGGTTCCTTAGCGAAGGGAGAGATACCTTGCTAGATTTGCCCGTTGAGAGTCAGAGGTCCTATACCCACATGAAAGAAGCTTTGTTGAACAGGTACGGGCTTACCCCTGAGATGTATAGACAGAAGTTTAGGGGATGTACTAAGCGGCCTGGGAATACGTATGTGGAATATGTGACTTACTTTTGCAGAGCACTGGATGGTTGGGTGAAAGGTAACAAAGTGAATGATTTTCAAGGTCTCTTTGATTTAATTGCATGGGAGCACTTGTCTGATCACTGTTTTCCTGAGTTACGCCAGCATCTGATCGATAGCAAGCTGTCCAACCCGAGGAAGCTTGCTGAGGAGGCGGACCGCTGGCTCAGCACCAGGGTCCACAAGGGTCCCGTGGGAGATTCCGCCAAGAGTGGGCAGGGTCCCCAGCAGAAGAGTGGGGGGGACAAAGGGGGAAAACAGAAAGGGTTCCAAAAAGGCCCCCAAAGTAGTTCCCAAGGGAATCCGCAGCAGGGTTCTCAGCCTCCCCCACCCCCGAAGCAGAATGGGGCCCCGACAGGTAAACCTGTTCCAAAGGGGCCCTTCAATTGTTTCAAATGTGGCGAGCCTGGGCACATATCCAGTGACCCCAAGTGTCGCCTATTTGGAAAACCCGCACCCACTGGTGCTCCGCCCCGACAGGTGACTAGCGTTCACCTGGGAGAAGAAATGATGGTCCCGGGGGGTGGAGATCCCGTTCACATGACCCTGGTCTCGTTAGGAGACAGCGAGATGATCCCTACGAACTACCTGCCCTCTAACACTAAAAAATATGGGCAGGTGGTGATCATCAATGGTAAGGAAGCCGAGGCTCTTAGAGACACAGGAGCCAGTGTGACTGCAGTGAGGCAGCACCTGGTGTCTCAAGAGCAGGTTGTACCCCATGCCTACTGTAGGGTTATCAATGCTGATAATTCCGAGAGCCAGTGTCCGATGGCTCAAGTTCCCTTCGAGTGGGGGGGGGTCTCTGGTACTCTGCAGGTCTGTGTGAGAAAAACCATGCCTGTTGACTGTTTGCTAGGGAACGACTTGGAGCACTCCCCTTGGGAAAAGGTGGAGAAAACGACTCACCTGCGGATGGTGGGTCTGCCTGACTGGGCGTGCGTGACCACACGGTCGATGGCAGCCAGTAAGGGTGATCGAGAGGTCCTGGGGCCTGATGGAGAGGCCCAGGAACCGGCCTTAGGGAGAAGGCGTAGGTGGCGCGGGAAACCGGCCCCGGAAGTTCCTACGGTCCAGGAGGAGGCAGACCTTGAGGGGGATGCCCTGGAGCCTACAGGGGAACAGATCGCTGAACTGGGGGACCTGCCTGAGCTGACCCATTGGCAGCAAGAAGGAGGACCCTCCAGGGAGGAATTCTGCAGGGAGCAGAAAGAATGCCCTTCTCTCGTAGGTATGCGGCAGCAGGCTGCAGACCAGGCCAATGGTGTTCAGGCCAAAACACATTACGTGTACTGGGAGAACGACCTCCTGTATTCGGAGCCTAAGGCTGCTGAACCTGGGTCAGCCCGTGTGCTGGTGGTACCCCAGAAGTTCAGAGCCTTCCTACTGGGTCTGGCTCATGATGTGCCTTTAGCAGGACATTTGGGGATGGACAAGACCTATGACAGGCTTGTCACCCACTTTTACTGGCCCCAGATGCACAAGAGTTCCGATACGTATTGCAGAACCTGTCCAACTTGCCAGGCAAGTGGGAAGACGGGAGGGAAGAACAAGGCTCCCCTCCAACCCTTCCCTGTGGTCGGTACGCCATTCCAGCGAGTGGGTATTGACATCGTTGGGCCTCTGGACCCCAAGACAGCCATGGGCAACAGGTTCATCCTGGTCTTGGTGGACCATGCCACCCGGTACCCTGAAGCCATACCTCTGAGGACAGTGACGGCTCCCGTGGTGGGGCGTGCACTGATGGGAATTTTCTCATGAGTAGGATTCCCTCTAGAGGTAGTGAGCGACAGGGGGACCAATTTCATATCGAAGTATATGAAGTCCCTTTGGCAAGAGTGTGGCGTAACGTACAAGTTCACCACACCCTACCATCCCCAAGGTAACGGGTTGGTTGAAAGATTCAACCGAACCCTCAAAGGCATGATCATGGGCCTGGAAGGTCCGATGAGGCGTAAGTGGGACGTCCTCTTACCATGCCTGCTGTTTGCATATCGCGAGGTACCACAGAAGTCCCTAGGGTTCAGCCCCTTTGAACTGCTGTACGGTCACCCCGTAAGAGGACCACTGAGTTTGGTAAAGGAAGGCTGGGAGCAATCTCCCAGGAAACCTCCCCAGAATGTATATAGCTACATGCTGGCCTTCAGAAACCAGACCAGGCGCTTCAGACAACTTGCCGAGGCAAATCTGGAAGCGAGCCAGGAAGAAATGAAGCGGTGGTACGATCAGAATGCCACTCTGGTCGAGCTTCAGCCTGGACAAGAGGTGTATGTCTTAGCCCCAGTGGAGCCCTGTGCCCTTCAAGATAAGTGGACAGGTCCATTTGAGGTTGTGGAGCGGAAGAGCCCCGTGACATACTTGGTGGACATGAAGACGCCCAGGAACCCTTTGCGGGTCCTACATGTCAACCGCCTCAAGCCCCACTTGCGAAGGTCCGAAGTGGGCATGTTGTTGGCAACCGATGACGGAATGGAGGAGGAGTCAGAGCCTCTACCGGACCTCTTGGTGGCCTGTGAGAAGGATGGGTCAGTGGATGGAGTTAACCTCTCACCCTCCCTGACCGCCGAACAACAGGAGGATTGCCGCCAGTTGCTGGGGCAGTTTCCAGACCTGTTTTCCCTGGTTCCGAGTGTCACAGATTGGTGCGTCCATGATGTGGACACTGGAGACAGCTTACCGGTGAAGCATAAGGCTTACCGGGTGACTGACAGGGTACGGGCCTGCATCAAGGAGGAGGTCTCCAAGATGCTTGCCCTCGGGGTGGTTGAGTCTTCCAGCAGTCCTTGGTCCAGCCCCGTGGTCTTGGTTCCGAAGGCTGCTGCGCTGGGAGCCACACCCGAACTCCGGTTCTGTGTGGACTACAGAGGACTCAATTCAGTCACGAAGACTGACGCGCACCCCATCCCCCGAGCTGACGAGCTCATTGATCGGCTAGGGGCTGCCCGGTTTCTCAGCACGTTTGATTTGACGTCTGGGTACTGGCAGATCGCCTTGACCGATGGGGCAAAGGAGAGGTCGGCATTCTCTACACCAGATGGGCATTTCCAGTTCCGGGTTATGCCATTTGGAATGAAGAATGCCCCTGCCACCTTTCAGAGATTGGTCAACCAGGTGTTGGCTGGACTGGACGAGTTCAGTGCCGCCTACCTGGATGACATCGCGGTGTTCAGCGGCACCTGGCCCGAACACCTGCGACACCTCTGGGAAGTGTTGATGGCCCTGCGCAGAACAGGCCTCACAATCAAGGCAAGCAAGTGCCAGATTGGGCAGGGTTCAGTGGTGTACTTGGGACACCAAGTTGGGAGTGGCAAGGTAGCCCCCTTGCAGCCCAAAATCGAAACCATCCTGGCTTGGGAACCCCCCAAGACCCAGACTGCAGTGAGAGCCTTCCTGGGGCTCACTGGGTATTACAGGAGGTTTGTCAAGGGCTATGGCACGATCGTGACCCCCTTGACAGAGCTGACTTCGAAGAAGCAGCCCAGGAATGTGATTTGGACTGACACCTGTCAGAAAGCTTTCGACACCCTGAAGACTGCCATGTGCACGGCGCCCGTGCTCCTGGCCCCTGATTTCTCCAAAGAGTTCATTGTGCAAACAGACGCTTCAGAGCATGGTGTAGGGGCTGTTCTTTCACAGATGACTGAGGAGGGCTTTGACCAACCCGTAGCCTTCATAAGTCGGAGGTTACTTCCACGGGAAAGTAGGTGGAGTGCAATAGAGCGTGAAGCATTTGCTGTGGTCTGGGCGCTGAAGAAGCTAAGACCCTACTTGTTTGGGTCTCACTTCCGAGTTCAGACGGACCACAGGCCCCTCAGATGGTTGATGCAAATGAGGGGTGAGAACCCGAAACTGTTGAGGTGGTCCATTTCTCTACAGAGTATGGACTTTACGGTGGAACACCGCCCTGGCACCGATCACGCCAACGCTGACGGTCTGTCCAGATTTTTCCGCCTTAGTGATGTGGAACTCCCTGGGGAAGGGTAGTTCCCCCCACATTTCAGCTGGAGGGGACACATGTTAGACCTGGCACCTTGGCGTGAGTCTCCCTTCCACTTTTTGCTGATGTGCCTCCGATGTTTTGCTGGTTTTCCGATACTCAGGGCACTGCGCCACGGCTGATCCGTGCCGCAGTGCAAGTGCTCCCTACTGTAACCTGTACATACGATTGGTATCCATGATTGGTGCATTGGATTTACTGTTAGTCCCTAGTAAAGCGCACGAGAGAGTGCCGGGGCTTGTAGATGCCAATACTGCTGGTGGGCCTGCAGCGCTGGTTGCGCCACCCACCAAGGCAGCCGTAAAAGATGTGTCTGGGAACTGCGACCGCAGAACCCGCGTGCGGTCTCGTACTGCCACGCTAGCTGGGCAAGTGTCCCCACTTGCCCGCACCGACCCTTCCCTTGACTGCATATTAGACACCCCTATGGTAGGCCTGCGGGCAGGGTGCATTGTAGGTGTAAGGTAGGACAAGCCCTGATGTGCGTGGCATGTCCTGGTAGTGACTTACAACGAAGACCGTATTTCACTACTGAAGGCTACCTGCTCCATTAGGCCAGACTGAGCTGCGAGGATTATTACGACCTATAATCCCCGCAGGCTCAAGGAGCATGGTAGTGAGTCATGTTTAGGATGCCTGAACTCAGGATGATGAGATATTTCTTGTAGACAAGTTTATTTCAATATCCTGGGTTTGCAAATGCTACTTTTAGAAAGTTAGCATTTGCTTGCCTAACCATTTCAGTTGCCTCTGCCAGTATGTGTATCCGACTGTCTGGGATGTGTGAGTGACAGGGCTGGAGGGATGACAGGTGGTGAATGCGCAGATTACACCTTAGTGGGAGGTAGGAGTGCCTCTTGACTCGAACTGTCACTGTGCTCGGCCACCACAATGCTGGCTCCACCCTCCTGGGGAGCGGCGGATGACTCTGCCGGCACCTGGCCCAGGAAGGGCGAAGCCCCCATCAACAAGGTACTCTGGCCAACCCTGTCAGGACAATGCTGGCTCCACCTCCTGTGGGGCGTCTGATGCGCCTGCCCCTCACACTGAAAGCAGGAGCCGGAGCACACCCGCCGGGGTACTCCAGAACTGAGAGTGGCTATGCAAAGGCCCCCCTGGCCTGCGAGAACAAAGGAATTGGCCTATAAAAGACGGAGCCCTGCTCCTTGAAAATTAGATCCAGTTTGGGCCACAGAACGACTCTGCCCTACGAGAAGGACCGCGAGAAGACAAGGAAGGGTGCTGACTCTTGCCTGTGTCTGGTGCCTTGCTGCTGAAGGAGAGGAAGACAAAAAGACTACGAAAAGACTTTTGTGCTACTTGTGCCAAACTCTGCGAAGAGATCTCCAAGGGCTTGGAATTGAACTTGCCCCCTGACCAGCGTCCCAGGACCAGTGGACGCTAACCCCCTTGGAAGAAAGCGACTGCAGGTGCTGACCATCGCCGCAGCACCGACAAAGAGGAAGCTCCTCTAAGGCATCCACACCCTCCCGACCACCGTGACCGGGGCCCAAAGCAACAGCGGAAGCACAGTGAGGACCAGCCGCCGCTGGCCCGAACATCGTGACCACAACTGCGCTGGGAGCCCGAGAGCAAAGCAAAGGAGGGCCCGTCCGGTCCGAGCTATCGAGGCGACCGCATAGCGAGCCGTCCCTCACCTGCAAGGACAGACCATTGCCCTACGAGAATCCACAAGGTCGGTAGCCTGCCCGACAGCCCAGCTGTGAGCCCACAGCTGCATCGACATTTGGCTGGGTACGTCCTGCACTTGGGGACCGTACTGTCACTTGTCACCGCCGCACAGCCGCCGTCTCCAAGGTCGGAGCAGACGACGAAGAGAGGACCGTGCCGCCACAGAGCACCGCTGCCCCGGACGACCAGTGACCTGCTCGGCCGAAGAGCCGCAACGATCAGCGACACCGGGAAGGCAACGCGACGTGGGACAGATCCCCTGGAAGCCGCTGGCTCCACAAAGAACTTTGTTTAACGCCGGCCTACGGGCCTCACAAGAACTACGATAAGAACTGTGGTAACCTAAAGCTAGTATCCTGCAACCGTATCCATAAAGTTATTGACTGTATTCACAAGCCTGCGTAAAGTCTATATAAAGAGATATATTTTTACAAGAATACAGTCTGGTCTCGTTGTGTGGTGGGTTGGTGGTGAAGGTGTACTGTTGCAAGTGTTTAACCCTATGTGCCCCAAAGATTAGCCTACGACTGCTTAAGCCACACTACCTAGAGGGTAAGCAGAGGTTGTCTGGAAGGTAACCCTCAGCCCTGACGAGGAAGAGAGAGTCCCTGCTTGTCGCTAGTGTTGCACTGCGCCAACTAGAGCCTCCCCCTTCCTACACTCCTCTCTATAGTTTATAAGATCTGGGCTACACCACAAACGCCTCCAAAATGTTAGGGGTTTAAGTCCTAGCTCCTCCGTTATTGGTCGAATTCCCAAGTCTAATCTAAGGGGAAGTAATGGAGTGCTCTGGGGGAGGGCAGCGACCTGTCTCAGAAATTTATTTTCAGTTGACTGTAATTTAGGGAGTTGAGAGTGTCCCCACAGCTCACCCCCATATGTGACACCCGCACGGGCTTGAGTTTTGTAGATATGAATGATTGGGGTTAGTGGGAGATTGGAGGATTTATTCGCCAGACGCATAGTGCCAACCGCCAACTGAGCCAGTTTGATGGTCACTTTAGTCTGGTGAGACGTCCACGTTAGATGTTCATTTAAAGTAATCCCCAAGTATTCGATATTGTGCACACGTTCTAGTTGGACTGTGCCTAGCCTAGGTGGGGCCCGATTATGGAGGTTTGGATTCAAAATCATGAATTTAGTTTTCTGTGGGTTGATTTCCAATCCTCATTCAGAGCAGAACTCTAAAAAACCGTCCAAGATGCGTTGAATCCCCATAGGGGATTTAGACAGCAGCAGGGTGTCATCTGCAAACATAATTGCAGGCACCCTGCTGCCTGTCAAATTTGGGGCATCAGTGTTGGCAATCCTGTTTAGGTGGGCAACAACCCCGTTCACAAAGAGGCAAAACAGGGTCGGTGCAAGCACACAACCCTGTCTAACCCCTCTGCGAACGGGGAACCTTTCGGTTAACTTGCCACCTTTGCCACACCTTACGCGGGCGTAGTTGTTATAGTGTAGTCTCATCAGGATTGCCAGAATATCACCAGGGACGTTCAGCTCTTCCATAACTCTCCACAGCCTCGCTCTGGGTACCAAATCGAAGGCGGCACGTAAGTCTACAAAAATAGTATACAGAGTGCCGCCCTCGATTACAGCTGTTCTCCAGTAGAGGAGATTCAGCCTGAAAATTTGGTCTATAGTCGATACACCCTGCCTAAATCCTGCCTGATAGGGGGACAGGATGTCCATCTCTTCTATCCAGGCCAGGAGCCGATTCAGAATCAGTCTTCCGAAAAGTTTTTGGGATATGTCGATAAGACTGATGGGACGATAGTTGGCAGGAAGCAGAGGGGATCCCTTTTTATAGATTGGGACCACCTCTGCTCCCATCCAAGTATCGGGTACCTCCATTCCCCCCAGAATGGCATTGAATATCAATGTAAGATAAGGTGCCCATATCCCTGGTTCCTGCTTAAACAAGTCCCCGGGCACCCCATCAAGTCCCGGGGCTTTACCAGCAGCTAGGCCTTTAATGGCCTCCCTCACCTCTTTTTCAGTAAAAGGAACCCCTGTGGGACTAGATGTCTTTATGATACCAGCTCTATTTTGGTCCCCCCCTCCCTCCGCATACAACGCCTCGAAGTGGCTTTGCCATACCGTAGGGGCTATGTTAGGCTCTATTGCGGAGGATAAGTCCTCGGTGCCATTAGCGACTACGCGCCAAAATTTGCGGGAATCTCTGTTTGTTAGTGCTCTAACAAGATTTTCCCAGTAATCATGGTCCCATTCCGCCCGCGCATTCTCCAGGAGGTTTTTATACGATCTTCTCCTGGCACGGATTTCTTCCTTGCTAAGGCGTCCCTTTATAGCAAGTAACAAATGGGCCTTGGCTTCCCTGCAAGCGGCGTTATACCAAGACGTCTTGGACGGGGGGCCTTTCCTTTTCCCTGAGGATGAGAACAGATCCTGCTCTAAGGTTTTGATAATGTCTGCGTGTATTTGTGCAAGCTTTCCTCTGCTGGCATCATCTTGCACCTCATTTCCTAACTTGAAGGCGCTCTCCAAAAATGGGATGATCCTTTCATATAACTGCGGTATTCTATCAAGACTATTGGCCAGTTTCTCCCACTTGACTTTCCTCTGATTATTTTCAAGTAGGAGCCCCGCCTTATCTTTGTCCGTTCCGTGAGATGTAACCTCACCCCCAGGCAGGGAATAAGTCAATTCCAAGGCATTATGGTCACTGTCCATTCTTTCAGTGACTTTGAAATCGACTATTGATGGCCACATGAACAGTTTAACCATAATGTAGTCCAGTCTAGATTCGCTACCTGTTTTGTTATAGGTATGGATACTGGGTATGTCTGATTTGCAACGGCCATTGCACGCCCTTAGACCTTGGTTGAGAGTGAGGGCAGTTATCTGCAAGGCCAAAGGAGTCCAGGCCCTTGGGGGTGGTGCTACCGTCTCAGGGACGAACCAACATGAATCTTCCTCGTAGGAAGGGCCGTCGCGTAGTCCAGGCAGTGGTTCATAATGAGAGTTAAGATCACTTCCCACCAGGCAGGCAAGTTCACATGGAATGCCTTCTAAGAGCCGAGCTAATTCATCTATGGTGCCAGATTCTTTGTGCATTGGTACCGGCCTTGAATAGATGTTAATGACTAACAACTTCATGGAGTCTGGCCACTCAAGTAGAACAGCCAATATGTCATCTGAGGCGGTCTCTAGACAGGTAGCTTGATAACCTAGGCCTGTTGCTACCCAGGTCGTGAGTCCCCCTGACGGCCTACCCCTTCCCCCCCATTTAGCGGCTTTGGAAAAAGAGACGAAGCCCGGAAATAATATTTCCTCACGCGCCCAAGTCTCTTGAAAAAGGAGTATATTTTTGGAGCTGATGTAAGAACCCCACTCTATGCAGTCTATTTTGTTGGCTAGGCCTGCCACGTTCCAAGAGATCAGCTTGGGTAGTGGCTAGGCCTATAGAAACAGAGTTGTTGGGGATGAGCTCTATGGGCGCCAGTTGGCTTGTGGGGGAGTAATTCGTAACCGAGGGCATATTAATAGGGGATAAAATAGGGTCCGTCATACTTGGAACCTGACTAAGTTCAACTATATTGGATGCCTTAGTATATGTATCTGGGGCTGGGAGTGTATTGATCTCGATCGTGGGAACACTCCCCTCTTCAGCCGCCTGTCAGTCTACCATTTCTAGACTACTGTATCTATTGTGGGTAGATAGATAGGCTGGGTAATGTGTTCTGTGTGGCCCAGGAATTCCTCTCCTATAGCCACCCCCCCTCCTCCTTGTAACAGTTTCCCAGCCAGCCTCATCCCCATACGAAGGGAACTGCTCTATTAGTCTTCATCTGTGTTGTGGGTGGACATTACTCTCCCTAGGGCAGTTTTCCCAGCCGTCCAACAGCTCTTGGTGGTGCCCCCATCTGTGGTCCTCTAAGTTATAAAGGCTTGAGGGGTAAAAAAATGAAAGAGGAAGTGGTTGAATGTTACTGCCAAAATCCTCATCGGAGGCCCAGGTGCAGATGTATGCGGCTGTATTCGGGTCTCTGAAGGTGACCAGGATACAGTCTCCCCTAATGGATTTCCTAGTGTAACCCACCCACGTTGCCCTCCTAGCCATGGAGATATCACTGGTTGTTCCTCTCGGGAGTGGTCTATTTACAGAGAGCCAGTTAATGACTTTGTTCCTGTTAGACCTGGCACCTTGGCGTGAGTCTCCCTTCCACTTTTTGCTGATGTGCCTCCGATGTTTTGCTGGTTTTCCGATACTCAGGGCACTGCGCCACGGCTGATCCGTGTCGCAGTGCAAGTGCTCCCTACTGTAAACTGTACATACGATTGGTATCCATGATTGGTGCATTGGATTTACTGTTAGTCCCCAGTAAAGCGCACGAGAGAGTGCCGGGGCGTGTAGATGCCGATACTGCTGGTGGGCTTGCAGCGCTGGTTGCGCCACCCACCCGAGCAGCCGTAAACTTGTGTCTGGGAACTGCGACCGCAGAACCCGCGTGCGGTCTCGTACTGTCACGCTAGCTGGGCAAGTGTCCCCACTTGCCAGCCCCGACCCTTCCCTTGACTACATATTAGACACCCCTATGGTAGGCCTGCGGGCAGGGTGCATTGTAGGTGCGAGGTAGGACAAGCCCTGATGTGCGTGGCATGTCCTGGTAGTGACCTACACGAAGACCGTATTTTCACTACTGAAGGCTACCTGCTCCATTAGGCCAGACTGAGCTGCGAGGATTATTATACCCTATAGTCCCCGCAGGCTCAAGGAGCATGGTAGTGAGTCATGTTTAGTATGCCTGGACTCAGGATGATGAGATATTTCTTGTAGTCAAGTTTATTTTATTATCCTGGGTTTGCAAATGCTACTTTTAGAAAGTCAGCATTTGCTTGCCTAACCATTTCAGTTGCCTCTGCCAGTATGTGTATCCGACTGTCTGGGATGTGTGAGTGACAGGGCTGGAGGGATGACAGGTGGTGAGTGTGCAGATTACACCTTAGTGGGAGGGAGGAGTGCCTCTTGACTCGAACTGTCACTGTGCTCGACCACCACAATGCTGGCTCCACCCTCCTGGGGAGCGGCGGATGACTCTGCCGGCACCTGGCCCAGGAAGGGCGAAGCCCCATCAACAAGGTACTCTGGCCACTCCTGTCCGGACAATGCTGGCTCCACCTCCTGTGGGGCGTCTGATGCGCCTGCCCCTCACACTGAAAGCAGAAGCCGGAGTACACCCGCCGGGGTACTCCAGAACTGAGAGTGGCTATGCAAAGGCCCCCCTGGCCTGCGAGAACAAAAGAATTGGCCTATAAAAGATGGAGCCCTGCTCCTTGAAAGTTAGATCCAGTTTGGGCCACAGAACGACTCTGCCCTACGAGAAGGACCGCGAGAAGACAAAGAAGAGTGCTGACTCTTGCTTGTGTCTGGTGCCTTGCTGCTGAAGGAGAGGAAGACAAAACGACGAAACGACTTTTGTGCTACTTTGTGCCAAACTCTGCAAAGAGATCTCCAAGGGCTTGAAGCTGAACTTGCCCCCTGACCAGCATCCCAGGACCAGTGGACGCTAAAACCCCCCTTGGAAGAAAGCGACTGCGGGTGCTGACCATCGCCGCAGTACCGACAAAGAGGAAGCTCCTCTAAGGCATCCACTCCCTCCCGACCACCGTGACCGGGGCCCAAAGCTACAGCGGAAGCACAGTGAGGACCAGCCGCCGCTGGCCCGAACATCGTGACCACACCTGCGCTGGGAGCCCGAGAGCAAAGAGAAGGAGGACCCGTCTGGTCCGAGCTATCGAGGCGACTGCATAGCGAGCCGTCCCTCACCTGCAAGGACAGACTATTGCCCTACGAGAATCCACACGGTCGGTAGCCTGCCCGACAGCCCAGCTGTGAGCCCACAGCTGCACCGACATTTGGCTGGGTACGTCCTGCACTTGGGGACCGTACTGCCACTTGTCACCGCCACACAGCCGCCGACTCCAGGGTCGGAGCAGACGACGAGAAGAGGACCGTGCCGCCACAGAGCACCGCTGCCCCGGACGACCAGTGACCTGCTCGGCCGAAGAGCCGCAACGATCAGCGACACCGGGAAGGCAACGCGACGTGGGACAGATCCCCTGGAAGCCGCTGGCTCCACCAAGAACTTTGTTTAACGCCGGCCTACGGGCCTCACAAGAACTACGATAAGAACTGTGGTAACCTAAAGCGAATATCCTGCAACCGTATCCGTATTGACTGTATTCACAAGCCTGCGTAAAGTTTATATAAAGAGATATATTTTTACAAGAATACAGTCTGGTCTCGTTGTGTGGTGGGTTGGTTGTAAAGGTGTACTGTTGCAAGTGTTTAACCCTATGTGCCCCAAAGATTAGCCTAAGACTGCTTAAGCCACACTACCTAGAGGGTAAGCAGAGGTTGTCTGGAAGGTAACCCTCAGCCCTGACGAGGAAGAGAGAGTCCCTGCTTGTCGCTAGTGCTTGCACTGCGCCAACTAGAGTCTCCCCCTTCCTACATTGGACGCAGCGGTGAGGATTTTCGAATTTACACTTGCGATAGTTATACCTGAGCTTCTGACCGCTACACAAGGATTACGGTACGAAACCACAGACTTTGCTTTTTGAAAAGAAGATTCCGAGTGCAGAAACCATGCCGGGCACAAAGAGCCTGGATGGAGCAGAGTCCACGACCTCCGAAGTTTTGGAGGTAGAGTGGGACGCCGCAAAGCTAGACAAGTACTCAAAGCTGGAGCTGAAGTTTTTTTGTAGGAAACTGAAGGTTCCGCACGCTGGTTGTAAAAACAAACCGGAGTTCTACAAGGCCCTGAAAGCCTGGGTGGAATCAAGAAAGACCCCGGAAGAGCAAGACGACCTCGCCGAGCAGAATGCAACGGAGGAGCAGAATGCACTTGGGGATCTGATCGATCTCGAGCGACAAGACAGCGAGCACAGCTTGGGTAAAGGCCTGTCGCCAGAGGAGCT
Source organism: Lissotriton vulgaris (assembly GCF_964263255.1). Taxonomy (NCBI): domain Eukaryota; kingdom Metazoa; phylum Chordata; class Amphibia; order Caudata; family Salamandridae; genus Lissotriton; species Lissotriton vulgaris. The sequence goes on from NC_141685.1 coordinate 190,172,016, forward strand.
GGCGGACAGGAAGGAAACCCGGAATCACGAAAGAAAGTTGGCAGAATTGAAAATCCAGCTGGAGCTTGAAACGAAAAGAATGGCGCTGGAAGAGCGAAAGCACCAGATGGATTATGAGGTGAAAATGAGGGAGATAAGTCTCAAGGAAAGAGGCTTGGATCGTCCTCCCTCTGGTGGCAGCACATCGCCAGTGCAGGTAGAGTCAAGAGTGCATATCCCGAAGGACGTAGTCAAGGAGTTCTTTAAGGGGGATGACATAGGACAATGGTTTAGGGCATATGAGGTAGCCATGTCCTCCCACCGGGTCCCTGAGAAGGATTGGGGAGCGGGGTTGTGGGGAAGGTTCCTTAGCGAAGGGAGAGATACCTTGCTAGATTTGCCCGTCGAGAATCAGAGGTCCTATGCCCACATGAAAGAAGCTTTGTTGAGCAGGTACGGGCTTACCCCTGAAATGTATAGACAGAAGTTTAGGGGGTGTACTAAGCGGCCTGGGAATACGTATGTGGAGTATGTGACTTACTTTTGCAGAGCACTGGATGGTTGGGTGAAAGGTAACAAAGTGAATGATTTTCAAGGTCTCTTTGATTTAATTGCATGGGAGCACTTGTCTGATCACTGTTTTCCTGAGTTACGCCAACATCTGATCGATAGCAAGCTGTCCAACCCGAGGAAGCTTGCTGAGGAGGCGGACCGCTGGCTCAGCACCAGGGTCCACAAGGGTCCCGTGGGAGATTCCGCCAAGAATGGGCAGGGTCCCCAGCAGAAGAGTGGGGGGGACAAAGGGGGAAAACAGAAAGGGTTCCAAAAAGGCCCCCAAAGTAGTCCCCAAGGGAATCCGCAGCAGGGTTCTCAGCCTCCCCCAGCCCCGAAGCAGAATGGGGCCCCGACAGGTAAACCTGTTCCAAAGGGGCCCTTCAATTGTTTCAAATGTGGCGAGCCTGGGCACATATCGAGTGACCCCAAGTGTCGCCTATTTGGAAAACCCGCACCCACTGGTGCTCCGCCCCGACAAGTGACTAGCGTTCACCTGGGAGAAGAAATGATGGTCCCGGGGGGTGGAGATCCCGTTCACATGACCCTGGTCTCGTTAGGAGACAGCGAGATGATCCCTACGAACTACCTGCCCTCTAACACTAAGAAATATGGGCAGGTGGTGATCATCAATGGTAAGGAAGCCGAGGCTCTTAGAGACACAGGAGCCAGTGTGACTGCAGTGAGGCAGCACCTGGTGTCTCAAGAGCAGGTTGTACCCCATGCCTACTGTAGGGTTATCAATGCTGATAATTCCGAGAGCCAGTGTCCGATGGCTCAAGTTCCCTTCGAGTGGGGGGGGGTCTCTGGTACTCTGCAGGTCTGTGTGAGGAAAACCATGCCTGTTGACTGTTTGCTAGGGAACGACTTGGAGCACTCCCCTTGGGAAAAGGTGGAGAAAACGACTCACCTACGGATGGTGGGTCTGCCTGACTGGGCGTGCGTGACCACCCGGTCGATGGCAGCCAGTAAGGGTGATCGAGAGATCCTGGGGCCTGATGGAGAGGCCCAGGAACCGGTCTTAGGGAGAAGGCGCAGGGGGCGCGGGAAACCGGCCCCTGAAGTTCCTACGGTCCAGGAGGAGGCAGACCTTGAGGGGGATGCCCTGGAGCCTACAGGGGAACAGATCGCCGAACTGGGGGACCTGCCTGAGCTGACCCATTGGCAGCAAGAAGGAGGACCCTCCAGGGAGGAATTCTGCAGGGAGCAGAAAGAATGCCCTTCTCTCGTGGGTATGCGGCAGCAGGCTGCAGACCAGGCCAATGGTGTTCAGGCCAAAACACATTACGTGTACTGGGAGAATGACCTCCTGTATTCGGAGCCTAAGGCTCCTGAACCTGGGTCAGCCCGTGTGCTGGTGGTACCCCAGAAGTTCAGAGCCTTCCTACTGGGTCTGGCTCATGATGTGCCTTTAGCAGGACATCTAGGGATGGACAAGACCTATGACAGGCTTGTCACCCACTTTTACTGGCCCCAAATACATAAGAGTTCCGATACTTATTGCAGAACCTGTCCAACTTGCCAGGCAAGTGGGAAGACGGGAGGGAAGAACAAGGCTCCCCTCCAACCCTTCCCTGTGGTCGGTACGCCATTCCAGCGAGTGGGTATTGACATCGTTGGGCCTCTGGACCCCAAGACAGCCATGGGCAACAGGTTCATCCTGGTCTTGGTGGACCATGCCACCCGGTACCCTGAAGCCATACCTCTGAGGACAGTGACGGCTCCCGTGGTGGGGCGTGCACTGATGGGAATTTTCTCACGAGTAGGATTCCCTCTAGAGGTAGTGAGCGACAGGGGGACCAATTTCATATCGAAATATATGAAATCCCTTTGGCAAGAGTGTGGCGTAACGTACAAGTTCACCACACCTTACCACCCCCAAGGTAACGGGTTGGTTGAAAGATTCAACCGAACCCTCAAAGGCATGATCATGGGCCTGGAAGGTCCGATGAGGCGTAAGTGGGACGTCCTCTTACCATGCCTACTGTTTGCATATCGCGAGGTGCCACAGAAGTCCCTAGGGTTCAGTCCCTTTGAACTGCTGTACGGTCACCCCGTGAGAGGACCGCTGAGTTTGGTAAAGGAAGGCTGGGAGCAATCTCCCAGGAAACCTCCCCAGAGTGTATATAGCTACATGCTGGCCTTCAGAAACCAGACCAGGCGCTTCAGACAACTTGCCGAGGCAAATCTGGAAGCGAGCCAGGAAGAAATGAAGCGGTGGTACGATCAGAATGCCACTCTGGTCGAGCTTCAGCCTGGACAAGAGGTGTATGTCTTAGCCCCAGTGGAGCCCTGTGCCCTTCAAGATAAGTGGACAGGACCATTCGAGGTGGTGGAACGGAAGAGCCCCGTGACATACTTGGTGGACATGAAGACGGCCAGGAACCCTTTGCGGGTCCTACATGTCAACCGCCTCAAGCCCCACTTGCGAAGGTCCGAAGTGGGCATGTTGTTGGCAACCGATGACGGAATGGAGGAGGAGTCAGAGCCTCTACCGGACCTCTTGGTGGCCTGTGAGAAGGATGGGTCAGTGGATGGAGTTAACCTCTCACCCTCCCTGACCGCCGAACAACAGGAGGATTGCCGCCAGTTGCTGGGGCAGTTTCCAGACCTGTTTTCCCTGGTTCCGAGTGTCACAGATTGGTGCGTCCATGATGTGGACACTGGAGACAGCTTGCCGGTGAAGCATAAGGCTTACCGAGTGACTGACAGGGTACGGGCCTGCATCAAGGAGGAGGTCTCCAAGATGCTTGCCCTCGGGGTGGTTGAGTCTTCCAGCAGTCCTTGGTCCAGTGATGTAAATAATTAATTTACTCTCTTAATTTCTATGCAGATAAGTACTTAATCAATAATAACTCAATCGAAATGAAGGAAAACAGAGTCCGTGGTGTAAGAGTTTCTAAGGGTTTTATTCCTCATAAAGGAATCAGGATATCATGTTCTGACCACCACACAGGATGTCAGAAGGGATAGATGAGCGCGCTGTCGTTTATTGACAATACATAGCTTATATACTTGATTTACATCATAATGTTCAATGTAAGAGGCGTAACAGCTGAGAGAAGACAAGATAACAGTATACACGTGGTGCTAGTACATCATCAAGAGGCGTAAACTAGGCGTGAACTAGGGTGTGTGCTAGAAACGTCACTGATAGGTGACGCAAGTGGGTGGCACCAAGGGGTGGTGCTAACAGAATGTTGCAATGTCAGCAGAAATCGGAAGCTTGGATGCGCGCGCAGCTGCATGACGTGTGATAGACGGGGTGCAGGGGACTTGACATTTACACTGGCGGAAAGAGACAGAAGTCTGGCATGTCAGATCAACTTGTGCTTCTATCATATCTGATATCTGATGTTTAGGAACTAAGCTATCTGGGCAGAAAGGTCTCTAGAGCAGAAGCTATTCTATACTTGCTGTGAGTGCGTGTATAAGCGCCTGAGTGTCTGTATGAGAAGCGTGGGGGCATGGGGCCTTCCATGGAAGCATGGCAACAGAGGCTATGAATTACTTGCATAAAGACAGGTCGGCCCTTTAGCCCTGTAGCTGAGGAAGGATGTTTACTGAAGCTAGCAGGCTGGAATGTATCTTCGGGGAGGAAAACAGATAACTCGAAGATTATAGTCAATCTTGGCAGGCAGCAGGCTGAGCTGAGCACGGAGGGCCGCGCTAGAAGTAAGTCAGAGTTCACGGGTACGGGGGCTGCTTGGGCAGAGGCCCTCGCAGTCAGAAGCCAGAAAAGAGGCTCGGTGGCAGAGATTCAGGGCCTACTTTCAGCCAGGCTGAAAAACGTAGGAGTACACTTCAAAAAGACGTTGGCATAGCATACTTAGGAACGGACCATCAAACCCATTCATGGTGGGTCTGAAAGAGGACAAGTTAACGTTGGACGCAAATGTATTTGCGTCTTCATAGCTGGTACAGGAGGGAAGTTACATGCACTTTTAACTCGTACATGGAGTCGGTGGGGTACTCGCTAGGGAACACAACATGACCATAAAATTTATATTACCTCATTCCCTCCTTGTTCCCTACGGACCCTTCATGATATATCGATCCTCATAAATCGATCAGTTTGTTCTTGTAACATTATATGTTCGTCTTTCTTTCTTTGACTGTTTGAGAGGCAACTGGAATGCTCAATGCAGGATGTGGCACACAGTCCACATATCGCTGGCCCACACTGCAGGCACAGGCAACAACTGAATACTATAACAAGGCCAATGCCTAGGAAGGATAAGATCTTCCATCCCCAAGCTGTTAACGTAGTCCAGAACCAACCGGACCAAGTCCAGGTGCCTGGATTCTGATGTATCTGATTCGCAATTTTATGTAAACGGGTGATAGCTTGATAGACAGATGGTGCGTTTTGTGGAATGAAAACACAGCAACTTGACCCGATGACCTTACAGGCTCCACCTCTATCTGCCAAGATGACGTCAATCACAAGGCGATTTTGAAGGACAACAGTCCGTATAGCAGACTGCTCCTCTGTTAAGTTACCTAGAGCGGAGGCAGTTTCGTTCACTACTGCTTCGAGTGTTCTCGTTAATCTGCGTATTAATTTACTGTTTTGGACAGGCCCTAGGAAGAAAAAGAATCCTTTATTGAAATCAGTGTACTGTTCCCATGCCGTTTCTGTGTAGTCGACAAGGGGAATATCTCTTTTGGGTCTATTCGGTGCTAGATTCGTATTTCTATGGTAATCAGGGGGAGCTAGAAAAACAGGTGGCAGGAGGAAGGCAATGTAACAGGTACCATCCCAATCTGGAGGCAAACGTATGTATGCGGTATGACCACAAACAAAGTAGGAATGACTGATAGCTTTAAAGGACGATTTACCATGGTCACTGAACTCGACCACAGTAGTGCATTTACTATGACCTACGTGTACTGAACCTTTCTTGCTAACACATAATTCACCTGTGACTGGTAGTACTAACATATGGGGCAGAACTGGAGCAGTTTCAGATTCAACAGTGAGGATCATAAGGCTAATTGTGTAATTACCTAATCCATATACTTCATTTTCTAGATCAGTTCCTATTCGAGTGGGAAGTCCCTCTTTATCAGGATAACAGACGTTGAGCAGGACTAAGTTCAAGTTTCCCCAAACCCAGCCCCCATCGAAAACAGCAATATCAGGATCTAAAGAATTAATTATTTTAAACCATGCTCCACAGGAGCCATTGTGAGTGAATGGGTACGGAAAGAGAGGCAGAGCTCCCTTGTAATTCTGGTAGGGAGGGAGTCGGCCACATATCCAACAGTCTGTAGCATTATTTGTCTGATGGGAATGGTGTAACATACTAATGAATGTATTGTTGCGCAGCGCAAGTCTGTAAGAGAGTTCATGTGCGGGAAGTTCACTAAAAGTGTGTTCAGCAGAGACATTGTAAGCAGATTGTTCACGCCTGAAAATAGGCCAGTACATAGGAAGCAGAATGCTGGCAATAATAATTAGAATACTCAGAATAAACATGATTATTAGTGTCACTATGCAGTGACTACGAAGTGATTTGCAATATGTTCTTCTCTTTTCCTCTCTCTCTCTAACTCGATCTAGGGGATACATGTCAGAAACTATTTAACCGATTCACCTAGGGGAGGACTTAAACAATTAAACTGTCTGACTTGCTAGATCGAAGCTTCATACGGTAAAGTTCTTGAGGAGTCTTTTCTCTTTTAGGCACAGTAACGTCTTGTGCTTCAACACAGTCTTTGGTGGGGGTGGACGAGTCAGAGTCCTGTTTCAGTCCGTTTTTTAGTTCATTGCATAGTTTGATGTGACTCGTGTGGACCCACCCCTTTCTCCCCTCGATTTTCACGGCGGTCCTGGTGGTAAGCAGAACGGTCTTTGGAGACTTCCAGCGGGGCTCCAGCGGACTTTTCCGGTCGAAATTCCGGACGAGTACCAGGTCCCCTGGACGGACCTCATGCGCCTTTACATCGGTGTTGTCAGGGAAGGCTGCGGCAACCTGTGAACGACATGATTGGAGTGCAGACATCAAGGAGGCAAGGTAATCTGTCAACATGTTACAATCAATATCAGTGATCTTTTTCGGAACGGGCGTCCCCCACATATTCGGCGGTCTGCCAAAGACCACTTCGTACGGGGATAGCCCTGATCTCGAGTGGGCGACCATTCTCATGTAGAATAGTGCCACGGGCAGGGCGACTATCCAGTCGACCCCTTTTTCCTGACAGATCTTGGCAAGACGGATTTTTAGTGTCTGATTATGCCTTTCTACAAGGCCAGCTGCTTCGGGATGTCGGACACAGTGGAACCTCCACTGATATCCTAGCAAGAGGGAAACTTGTCTCATCAGCTCGGACGAGAACGGCTGTCCGTTATCTGAATACACGACACGGGGCAAACCGTACCGTGGGAAGAATTCACGAACCAACTGTCTGGCAGTGGTCGGAGCAGTGTAGTCTGGGACTGGGTATGCTTCGGTCCAGCGGGACAGAGCACAAACAATTACAAGGACATACTTAAATCCTCTACAGCTATTCATCTGGATATAATCCATCTGGAGGACTTCAAAAGGGTGATCGGGAGGATGAAATCCACCTTGCTCAACAGGGACACTTTTACCTGGATTGAACTGACAACAGATCATGCAAGTACGCACTTTCTGTTTTGCTGCTGCTCGTAAGTGTTTGTTGTACCAGAGATTCTGTAAACTGTCTAACATGGCTTTCTCTCCAAGATGGGCAGGACTATGTGCTGTATTTATCATGACTTGAACCATTGAGTCGGGGAGAAACCATATAGATTTTCCCTTCGTCACCCAACCTTGATCTGTCTGAATCCCTCCTAGTTCAGTCCATTTCTTTATCTCCTCTGGAGTAGCATGTGTCTGGATATCAATTACATCTAGGGCGGGATCTCTAACTGCCATACACTGGGTCTGGACTATTGTCTTTGTCACATCAGTAGTCTGGGTGTGAGTCAGTGCTGTATGTTTTGCTGTCTGGTCTGCCAGGTCGTTACCCTGGGAAACAGAATCTGTGACTTTAGTATGTGCCTTACACTTCATGACTGATATGCCCGAGGGCAAATGTATTGCTTCTAACAGTGCTTGAATGAGGGGGCCATGTTGGATCTTGGCCCCATGGGAAGTCAGAAAACCTCGTTCTTGCCAGAGGACTCCGAAGTCGTGTACAACTCCGAAGGCATAGCGGGAATCTGTGTATATGTTAACATTTCTGTTCTTGGCTAGAATACAGGCTCGAGTCAGAGCGATGAGCTCTGCCGCTTGAGCAGACAGTGTGTCAATACGATGTGTTTCTTTAATTTCAGTTTCAGTGGTCACGGCGTACGCGGCCACTAATTCTCCTGTACTTGTTCTCATGCATGAACCATCCACATAAAGTGTCAGGTCTGGATTTGTCAATGGGACATCTGTTAAGTCTCGTCTAGGCTTAGTTACTGCATTAATTATTTCTATACAATCATGCGGAGCTGGATCTGTCATAACTGTAGGTAACAGTGTTGCTGGGTTCAGGATGCTGCAACGTCTGATTTCTATGTGTGGCTGGAATAGTGTTAATTCATAACCTGTCAGTCGTGCTATAGTTAAGTGTTGAGTCTGGGTTCTGTTTAACAAAACCTCTACAGAATGTGGTACTTGAACTGTTAACTGATGACCTAAAACAATTGAATCACTTTGTCTTATTGCTAACGCTGTTGCTGCTACTGACTTTAAGCACGCAGGGAGTGCTTGAGCTACTGAATCCAATGTACTAGAAAAATAAGCACAAGGCTTATGTGAACCTGCTTGGTCTTGAGTGAGGACAGACAACGCTGTGCCATCACGTTCTGTAACAAAAAGTGTAAACGGTTTGCTGTAACATGGTGTCGCTAAAACTGGTGCTTGGCATAAAACTTTCTTTAATTCTTCAAAAGCTTGTGTGTGTTCCTGAGTCCAAGGGAGGACAGTCGAAGTCGCTGCCTCCTGTGTCGTTAACTGGATGAGTGGTTTAGCTAGAAATGCATACTGGGGAATCCATTGTCTGCAGTACGAGGTGAGGCCTATGAAGGCCCGCACTTCCTTTTGTGTCTTGGGTTGCGGCATGTTCACAATTAACTGAATGCGATCGGGAGTGAGCTGTCTCCCCACTTTGGACAGCAAGTGACCCAAGTACACAACTTGCTGAACACAGAATTGTAGCTTCGAAGGAGACACCTTGTGTCCCTTGTCGGCCAGGAAATGTAAAACTGTCAGTGATGCTTTTTCACATTCGGGCTCACTTCGTGCGGTGATCAGCAGATCATCGACGTATTGTAGTAAAGCGGTGTTAACTGGCATTTGAATACAATCTAGTTGTCTTTTCAGTGCTTGACTATAGATGCTGGGGCTTTCTGTGAATCCTTGAGGTGCGCGCGAAAATTTGAAACTGCGTCCATTTAAACAGAATCCGAAGAGATATTGGCTCTCTGGATCAATAGGCACGCTGAAGAAGGCGTTCTTGAGATCAATTACAGTAAAGAACGTTGCTTCTGAATCAATAGCAGTCAAGAGAGATGATATATCGGGGACCACAGGATACTGTGGGATAATGCATTTATTCAATTCTCGAAGATCAATCACCAGCCGATATACTGGCGGTGCATTGGGATCAGTACGTTTAAGAATCGGAATGATGGGTGAGTTACAGATATTGGAGTCGGTCTCGACGACCACTCCTTGGGCAATGAGCTCTTCAATGATTTTCAGTAAAGCCGCTACAGCATCGGGTGGTAACTTGTATTGTCTGATTCTGGGTAATACAACACCTGCCTTGAGGGTAACGCGGTATGGTGTAATGTGCATACATCCTACATCAGTTGGGCCTTTTGCCCACAAGTAATCAGGTACATTTTTCAATCTGACGTCAAACTCACGAAGGACGTAATGACCCTTGAAATCCCGCAGAAAGAGTCTAACCCCCTCCGGGGAGCAGCATATTATAGCTCCTAGAGCCTTCAGTGTTTTAATTCCTAACAGATTTTACGGACATGATTTTGTTAGCAACAGGTCTGTAACGCGTGATAATGGACCCACAGCCAGGGGAACTGGTTCTGATACTTCATTTACAATAGGTTGTCCTGAAAAACCAAGGGAAACATTTTGTGAGCCTGAGAGGGGTGCCCCTGGAACTTCGTCATGACTTATTGTAGTGCGACTTGCCCCTGTGTCAATTAAAAACTTTCTATCTTTCCCCAATACTTGACTGTGTACATAAGGACCTTCTTGATCTACAGGAATCTCGATAAGAGGCAAGCCACCTTCCCTCTCTAGGCTGTTTCATGTATATCGGGAATATTCGGGGTAAGCAGACTGGGCATACTGGTACATCTGTTGTGAGACTTGCTGAGTTGCAGCAATGGGCTGTGGCTGTGGTACTGCTACGGTCTGTGCTGTCTGTGCAGATGCATGCATGGGCTGTGTATTCTGTGTAGACTGATGCTGGTTATGGTCTTGTCTAGGCGGATGCGGTCTCTCTTTAGTTTTACCTGTCGCTATGTTATGTTTCAGAACTGCACATTCGTGTACGTAGTGACCTGGCTGCTTGCAATAATTGCATGTCCCTTTAACAGGAGCTGCAGCGTGACTTGTCTGGGTCGTACCTTTCCTGTGACTGTCGGATGGGACCGTCTGGGCTACTAACATTTTCATTTTCGTGTCTTTCATGCGCTTCTGTTCCTGATCTTGTTCTTCCCTAATTCTATTCTGGTGATATTGTAACATTTGTAACATCTGGGATGGCGTATTTGCTTGCCATGTACTCTCGACTTTATACACTCTATTTTTAACTAACGGTAGGGAATTCTCGACTAACTTTGATACAAAAAGATGTGGGTACGACTCGCTACTTGGCTGGAGGCCACTATTGATAATAAAACATTTCTCGAATCTTGAATAAAAGTCGCTAGTATCTTCATCATGTTTCTGTTTACAGGACGAGATTGCATCCCAATCCTCCTTTCTAGTTGTCAATAATCTGGGCAGGACCTGTACTATCAAACCTGGTAATGCTTTAGTTTTGTCCCCAAGGCCTAACCCTGGAACCCGTTTTTTCTCTTCGTCTTCTATTTCTGCCCAGGCAATCTTTGTGTCTCCCACCTCCCATTCCTTTTCCTTTAATTTCTCGAATATACCCGTAGGCAATAATACTTTCAACATTTTCATGATATCATCATATGTGTAGTCCCCCATTAATAACATGTCTTTAAGCTCTCTATGGAAACCTGCAGGGTCTTTATCATGGCATGGTACTAATTTCTTCATTTCTAACAGTTCTAATTTAGTCAGAGGCGTGTGCACATACACGCGTTTCAAAACCTTGTCCTCACCCATAACAGGGTGTACTTCTCGTAAGGGGTTCTGACTTTCAATACCACCCCCGCACTGCATATGGTACATTTTCCTTTCTGGAGGTGGGGCGGGGACATATTCAGGACTTACAAAGGTATCATATCTGCGTCGTTGTTCTAGAATTATTTGAACTAATTTAGTGCTTAGGCCTCTCCATCTATCCATCAGTAGTGCTTCTAGTGTCTCATGTAAGGGACCTGGATCGGAATAATGTTTTCTGTACTTAATGAGAAGGTGCTGAATCATATATACCCCTGCTAATTTCTGTTCGTCGGGGGAGAGGTTCAGAAATGTCTGTGCTACGGTGTCATCATTATATATGTCTGCATTTTCGGCCCATGATACCGCTGATCGGGCTAATTCTTGTTCATCCATAGAATTGAGTACATGGTACCCCACTCGATCTCGAAGCCGTTTATCAGTTTCCTGGAACTGATGCTCAGCAGAATTCGGATTCGTTAAGGCAGAGAAGAAAACTCTCTTGCTTTCTGGACGGATACCCTTCCTAAGATAAGTTCCCTTACCTACATATGCTATAGTGCTTGTAGTCGGTTCTAGTTCTTCAGATTCTTCTTCCTCCTCGGAGGGAGCCTTTTCTTTCTCATTCTCGTGTACTGCTATCACTGCTTTCTTAATCTTTTTATACATGGCCTCTATGCAATTTTGTCTGTCATGTTTTCCATCAGCTATATTTTGACCCCACTTGTTCAATGCATCTAATTCACTCTGATCTGTTCCGGGCCTGTCTCGTTCTCTTATTAGACAATTTATGAAAAATCGTAGTATCAGTGCTTGCATGTTAACTTTCTGTTTCTCCAGGGCATCCTTAATACTGTCGGGGTCCTTTCCCGTTTGAACGAACTCATATATTCTATCTAGGCGCTCCTTCATTCCTGCATAACATAACAAACTATCAGTAGCAGATCTTAACCGTAAAGACGCTAATATCATTAAGTCGTCCTGTCCAGGTTCTGGATCATATCTACAAACTGACATATTTTCTTTTAGTGCATCAAGACGGGATGAATTAGAAGAACGGGGGGATCTGTGCGTAAGAGGACTCTGCATACCTCTGAGATTTAATCTGTGAGTCGGTGGCGGGGTCTGGAGACCCGCGGTCGCACCTCCTGAAGCGGAAACTTGGGCATTATCTCTGTGTGTAGTCAGTATCTGAATTTGTCTTTTAGTAGGATCTGATTGAAGTGGTTTCGGCAGATCAGTTTTAGGTGAGGGAAGTGGCGGAGCTGGCGGAACGGAACTAGTCTTTTTCGGTGTCGGCTGAGAGTGATCTTGGGGGGCAGTACCACCCCCGGCCCTGTCAGTAGGCAGGGCACGAACAGGCAGATTGGTGTAAGCTGGCGCTACATCTTCGAGATATGAATTTAGGAATATGTCTTTAGTAGTCTTATGCATTACTTTAGTTGGAACTAATGGTGACGGCAAATTTTTCGGTATTTCTGAAATGGCGTCAGGGGTACCATCGGCCAAAAGATACATGTTGTTCACTTTGCCATTTTGGATACGATCTATTTGTTCTACTTTTACTCGAATTCCCTCAGTAACTAATTCGTTTTCTTGGGCCTTTTCTGATTCTTTAAGCCTGTCTTCTCTACGGAGTGCTCTATCAGCACGCTTACGTGATTCCTTACGCCAAAATTCTATGGCGTCTTTCTGAGATTGTCTAGCTTTCTTTTTCCGTAATATTTCTTCTACCTTTATGATGCACTCGGCATCCCATGTTCCGTTAACTGGCCATCGGTATCTTTCCTCTAGGTGCTTGGTATAATCTGTCCATAACTCTAGATACAAGATGGCGTCTATGCCATGCTTATTATACATGAAATTACCTGGAGTGTCCCTAGGGGGGATTGGAATCTCTTCCTCTAACATCCCTTTCCTAGTTCCTATCTGCTTTAATTTGTTAAAAAACGGCATTGTGCCTACTTGATACTGAAATGCTTGATCCTTAATACTTAATTTCGCCTGTAACTATTTAAACAAAAAAAACACAATAATGCACAAAAACAATCACATTCATACCACGACATTAATCACATGAAACATTTAAAGACATAGCTAACTTCCCCCTACTCTGAATGTACCGCTCAACGATACAGATACACTGCTGTAACAGTGCAGAAATTCGGAATACTTTATATACTGCTAAACAGTACAGATACACTGCCTAAAAACAGTGCAGACCGGACTTGCGTACCCAAACCCGTCTAGATACGACCCAGCAATGGTACTCACCGGGAAGCACGGAAAACAGAAGGCCTCGGAAAACTCGACTGGACTCGACTCGGAACTTCGGAAAACTTCGGAAAACTTCGGAAAACTTCGGAAAACTTCGGAAAACTTCGGAAAACTGGTGGGCCTCTTCACACCTCGGACCTTGCTTCCTTCGGCTGGGCTCTGGTCGGGATCCTCCGCACTCCTCACCGCCTCGTCTGGGCACTGATCGCAGTCTTCGTCACCTCCGTGTGTCAGAGGGGGATGCAGGAAATCCTGCCAGTACACGTGTGGTCCGTCTAACTGATGGCAGGGGACACGGATTGCAACGCACCTTCCGGCGCGTGAGGTGGGGGAGGGGTCCCTATTCGGGCGCCAAAATGATGTAAATAATTAATTTACTCTCTTAATTTCTATGCAGATAAGTACTTAATCAATAATAACTCAATCGAAATGAAGGAAAACAGAGTCCGTGGTGTAAGAGTTTCTAAGGGTTTTATTCCTCATAAAGGAATCAGGATATCATGTTCTGACCACCACACAGGATGTCAGAAGGGATAGATGAGCGCGCTGTCGTTTATTGACAATACATAGCTTATATACTTGATTTACATCATAATGTTCAATGTAAGAGGCGTAACAGCTGAGAGAAGACAAGATAACAGTATACACGTGGTGCTAGTACATCATCAAGAGGCGTAAACTAGGCGTGAACTAGGGTGTGTGCTAGAAACGTCACTGATAGGTGACGCAAGTGGGTGGCACCAAGGGGTGGTGCTAACAGAATGTTGCAATGTCAGCAGAAATCGGAAGCTTGGATGCGCGCGCAGCTGCATGACGTGTGATAGACGGGGTGCAGGGGACTTGACATTTACACTGGCGGAAAGAGACAGAAGTCTGGCATGTCAGATCAACTTGTGCTTCTATCATATCTGATATCTGATGTTTAGGAACTAAGCTATCTGGGCAGAAAGGTCTCTAGAGCAGAAGCTATTCTATACTTGCTGTGAGTGCGTGTATAAGCGCCTGAGTGTCTGTATGAGAAGCGTGGGGGCATGGGGCCTTCCATGGAAGCATGGCAACAGAGGCTATGAATTACTTGCATAAAGACAGGTCGGCCCTTTAGCCCTGTAGCTGAGGAAGGATGTTTACTGAAGCTAGCAGGCTGGAATGTATCTTCGGGGAGGAAAACAGATAACTCGAAGATTATAGTCAATCTTGGCAGGCAGCAGGCTGAGCTGAGCACGGAGGGCCGCGCTAGAAGTAAGTCAGAGTTCACGGGTACGGGGGCTGCTTGGGCAGAGGCCCTCGCAGTCAGAAGCCAGAAAAGAGGCTCGGTGGCAGAGATTCAGGGCCTACTTTCAGCCAGGCTGAAAAACGTAGGAGTACACTTCAAAAAGACGTTGGCATAGCATACTTAGGAACGGACCATCAAACCCATTCATGGTGGGTCTGAAAGAGGACAAGTTAACGTTGGACGCAAATGTATTTGCGTCTTCATAGCTGGTACAGGAGGGAAGTTACATGCACTTTTAACTCGTACATGGAGTCGGTGGGGTACTCGCTAGGGAACACAACATGACCATAAAATTTATATTACCTCACCAGCCCCGTGGTCTTGGTTCCGAAGGCTGCTGCGCCGGGAGCCACACCCGAACTCCGGTTCTGTGTGGACTACAGAGGACTCAATTCAGTCACGAAGACTGACGCGCACCCCATCCCCAGAGCTGACGAGCTCATTGATCGGCTAGGGGCTGCCCGGTTTCTCAGCACGTTTGATCTGACGTCTGGGTACTGGCAGATCGCCTTGACCGATGGGGCAAAGGAGAGGTCAGCATTCTCTACACCAGATGGGCATTTCCAGTTCCGGGTCATGCCATTTGGAATGAAGAATGCCCCTGCCACCTTTCAGAGATTGGTCAACCAGGTGTTGGCTGGACTGGACGAGTTCAGTGCCGCCTACCTGGATGACATCGCGGTGTTCAGCGGCACCTGGCCCGACCACCTGCGACACCTCTGGGAAGTGTTGATGGCCCTGCGCAGAGCAGGCCTCACAATCAAGGCAAGCAAGTGCCAGATTGGGCAGGGTTCCGTGGTGTACTTGGGACACCAAGTTGGGAGTGGCAAGGTAGCCCCCTTGCAGCCCAAAATCGAAACCATCCTGGCTTGGGAACCCCCCAAGACCCAGACTGCAGTGAGAGCCTTCCTGGGGCTCACTGGGTATTACAGGAGGTTTGTCAAGGGCTATGGCACGATCGTGACCCCCTTGACAGAGCTGACTTCGAAGAAGCAGCCCAGGAATGTGATTTGGACTGACACCTGTCAGAAAGCTTTCGACACCCTGAAGACTGCCATGTGCACGGCGCCCGTGCTCCTGGCCCCTGATTTCTCCAAAGAGTTCATTGTGCAAACAGACGCTTCAGAGCATGGTGTAGGGGCTGTTCTTTCACAGATGACTGAGGAGGGCTTTGACCAACCCGTAGCCTTCATAAGTCGGAGGTTACTTCCACGGGAAAGTAGGTGGAGTGCAATAGAGCGTGAAGCATTTGCTGTGGTCTGGGCACTGAAGAAGCTAAGACCCTACTTGTTTGGGTCTCACTTCCGAGTTCAGACGGACCACAGGCCCCTCAGATGGTTGATGCAAATGAGGGGTGAGAACCCGAAACTGTTGAGGTGGTCCATTTCTCTACAGAGTATGGACTTTACGGTGGAACACCGCCCTGGCACCGATCACGCCAACGCTGACGGTCTGTCCAGATTTTTCCGCCTTAGTGATGTGGAACTCCCTGGGGAAGGGTAGTTCCCCCCACATTTCAGCTGGAGGGGACACGTGTTAGACCTGGCACCTTGGCGTGAGTCTCCCTTCCACTTTTTGCTGATGTGCCTCCGATGTTTTGCTGGTTTTCCGATACTCAGGGCACTGCGCCACGGCTGATCCGTGTCGCAGTGCAAGTGCTCCCTACTGTAAACTGTACATACGATTGGTATCCATGATTGGTGCATTGGATTTACTGTTAGTCCCCAGTAAAGCGCACGAGAGAGTGCCGGGGCGTGTAGATGCCGATACTGCTGGTGGGCTTGCAGCGCTGGTTGCGCCACCCACCCGAGCAGCCGTAAACTTGTGTCTGGGAACTGCGACCGCAGAACCCGCGTGCGGTCTCGTACTGTCACGCTAGCTGGGCAAGTGTCCCCACTTGCCAGCCCCGACCCTTCCCTTGACTACATATTAGACACCCCTATGGTAGGCCTGCGGGCAGGGTGCATTGTAGGTGCGAGGTAGGACAAGCCCTGATGTGCGTGGCATGTCCTGGTAGTGACCTACACGAAGACCGTATTTTCACTACTGAAGGCTACCTGCTCCATTAGGCCAGACTGAGCTGCGAGGATTATTATACCCTATAGTCCCCGCAGGCTCAAGGAGCATGGTAGTGAGTCATGTTTAGTATGCCTGGACTCAGGATGATGAGATATTTCTTGTAGTCAAGTTTATTTTATTATCCTGGGTTTGCAAATGCTACTTTTAGAAAGTCAGCATTTGCTTGCCTAACCATTTCAGTTGCCTCTGCCAGTATGTGTATCCGACTGTCTGGGATGTGTGAGTGACAGGGCTGGAGGGATGACAGGTGGTGAGTGTGCAGATTACACCTTAGTGGGAGGGAGGAGTGCCTCTTGACTCGAACTGTCACTGTGCTCGACCACCACAATGCTGGCTCCACCCTCCTGGGGAGCGGCGGATGACTCTGCCGGCACCTGGCCCAGGAAGGGCGAAGCCCCATCAACAAGGTACTCTGGCCACTCCTGTCCGGACAATGCTGGCTCCACCTCCTGTGGGGCGTCTGATGCGCCTGCCCCTCACACTGAAAGCAGAAGCCGGAGTACACCCGCCGGGGTACTCCAGAACTGAGAGTGGCTATGCAAAGGCCCCCCTGGCCTGCGAGAACAAAAGAATTGGCCTATAAAAGATGGAGCCCTGCTCCTTGAAAGTTAGATCCAGTTTGGGCCACAGAACGACTCTGCCCTACGAGAAGGACCGCGAGAAGACAAAGAAGAGTGCTGACTCTTGCTTGTGTCTGGTGCCTTGCTGCTGAAGGAGAGGAAGACAAAACGACGAAACGACTTTTGTGCTACTTTGTGCCAAACTCTGCAAAGAGATCTCCAAGGGCTTGAAGCTGAACTTGCCCCCTGACCAGCATCCCAGGACCAGTGGACGCTAAAACCCCCCTTGGAAGAAAGCGACTGCGGGTGCTGACCATCGCCGCAGTACCGACAAAGAGGAAGCTCCTCTAAGGCATCCACTCCCTCCCGACCACCGTGACCGGGGCCCAAAGCTACAGCGGAAGCACAGTGAGGACCAGCCGCCGCTGGCCCGAACATCGTGACCACACCTGCGCTGGGAGCCCGAGAGCAAAGAGAAGGAGGACCCGTCTGGTCCGAGCTATCGAGGCGACTGCATAGCGAGCCGTCCCTCACCTGCAAGGACAGACTATTGCCCTACGAGAATCCACACGGTCGGTAGCCTGCCCGACAGCCCAGCTGTGAGCCCACAGCTGCACCGACATTTGGCTGGGTACGTCCTGCACTTGGGGACCGTACTGCCACTTGTCACCGCCACACAGCCGCCGACTCCAGGGTCGGAGCAGACGACGAGAAGAGGACCGTGCCGCCACAGAGCACCGCTGCCCCGGACGACCAGTGACCTGCTCGGCCGAAGAGCCGCAACGATCAGCGACACCGGGAAGGCAACGCGACGTGGGACAGATCCCCTGGAAGCCGCTGGCTCCACCAAGAACTTTGTTTAACGCCGGCCTACGGGCCTCACAAGAACTACGATAAGAACTGTGGTAACCTAAAGCGAATATCCTGCAACCGTATCCGTATTGACTGTATTCACAAGCCTGCGTAAAGTTTATATAAAGAGATATATTTTTACAAGAATACAGTCTGGTCTCGTTGTGTGGTGGGTTGGTTGTAAAGGTGTACTGTTGCAAGTGTTTAACCCTATGTGCCCCAAAGATTAGCCTAAGACTGCTTAAGCCACACTACCTAGAGGGTAAGCAGAGGTTGTCTGGAAGGTAACCCTCAGCCCTGACGAGGAAGAGAGAGTCCCTGCTTGTCGCTAGTGCTTGCACTGCGCCAACTAGAGTCTCCCCCTTCCTACAGTTCCTAAGTGAGGTAGTGGATTCAAATGTAGGAGATTTTAATTCCCGGACCCCCGCCAGAACTAAGGTGTAAGGTGCTGCTTCTGGGGGGAGGTTTATAGGCTTATGTCTGCGGTTAGTGTTTGATTTCTCTCCAGTAAATGGTGGGTCACCCTTGGCATTAGTCGAAGGCAGAGCATTGTCTTTCGGTGGGGGGATTATTTTAGGAGTGGGAGTTGCTGTTTGCTGTGTTGGGATAGGGGCCTTGTTGGCATTTGGGGGTTGCGGAGTATTGTTTGGTATGGATTGTAAAGGTTTGGGGTTTGTGAGTGGAAGCTTATTATTTGTGGCTGTAGGAGATCCATTACCCTTAGTGGACTTGGCTCCTAGTCCCTCTTTTACTGTTTTAGATCCACTATTATCGAGTTTCCTTGAATCGGCAAGTTGCACAGTTGTTTTTTCGATGATAACTAATCTGGCTTCGATCTTAATCAATCTAGCCTCAAGGGGACTCAATAGGGACCTAAGGAGTGTTCCTATGTCCTCCAGTGTGATGTCATCGGAGGTGATGTCTACTGGCGCGGTGTTAGTAGGCTGTGGTAGTGAGTTGTGTTAGTAGTTCTAGGGGGAGTTGACATTCCCGACCTCTCTGGCATGATAGCAGAGGTAGCTCCTTTCCCCCCTTTACCTCTAGGTTGTTTGGGTTTGGGAGATTTAATCATGTTATCTTCTTTGTTTTGGGGCCCCCGCTTCCTTTTTTGTATAGCCCCTTCTCTAGCCCCCCTATTACTATCTATGTTAGGTTCTAAGACTTTGGCTGCCTCAGTATTCTCTGTTGATGTTGATGTTGGTTGGGGGATTTGAGTATTGGGTAAGGCCATAAGGCTCATATCCTCAAAGTCACTCGGGACCTCAATGGTGAACTCTGGGTTAGTAGTTGAAATGCCTGGAAATGGACATGTTGCCTGGTCAGTGCTACCGCTAGTTGGCAAACCGGATCTATCTTCTGGGGTTCTTGCTTGGGCCATTGGGCCCATTGAAGATCTCCTTACCCAGTCTATTTCTTGGGAGATTCTTCGCTCCAGGACCTCGATTTCCTCAATCAGGAGAGAACCAGCTTTAGCAAAGTAGGTGTCGATGGGGCCTTTGACAGCTCCAGCCGCGGCTAGGGAGGATGTTTTACTTCTGGTTTCCCTGGTACTCATTTCACAGGTGTTTAAACTTCCTTGGTATGGCAGAAAAAGAGACAGGGCCCGGACCGGACTCTCACGTACTCGAAAGGCCTCAAACGGCCCGCTCTTTGCCCGGTCTTCGCCCGGTCTTCGCCCGCGCCTCCGTCCGCGCGCGTCCCACGATCGCGTTAGGAGGCTGGCCTAAATAGGAGGAGTGGGCGGGAAGAGGCACCAGGTGAGCGGAATGAAGGAACGCAAGCGCTCCTGGTCCTCGCAGTCCCGCTCCCGGTTGCTGGCAGTGAAGTCCTTGCTGTTAGTGATGGCCGAGCACTCGGGCTCCCAGGCCGTAGGCAGACACAGTTTGTCAGGGTTCAGAGGGCAGTTAGGCTTCCTTTGCAGTCCTTCTGTGAGCGGCTCCCGCGAAGCGGGGGCCGCGAGGCGCTTTGTGCTCACATGGAGGAGGGGGCGGGTAGAGGCACCAGGTGCGCGGAATGAAAGAACGCAAGCGCTTCTGGTCCTCGTAGTCCCGCTCCCGGTTGCTGGCAGTGAAGTCCTTGCTGTTAGTGATGGCCGAGCACTCGGGCTCCCAGGCCGTAGGCAGACACAGTTTGTCAGGGTTCAGAGGGCAGTTAGGCTTCCTTTGCAGTCAGTCAGTCAGTCAAAATACTTTATTGCGATAACTTAATATCATACAAAGACAATGGCAAATATATAATACATTGATGCAAACAACACATACATTGAGAGCAATTAAAATCAATTAAGATTAACAAGTTAAAAATCATCATACGTCATGTTACAATTTTATATCAGCATGAGTAATACAAAGTGCAAAGTGCTAAAGTGCAAAGAGGACTTAAAAGGGCTTAAAAATACTAAGGTGGTCCCCAGCAAAATATTCAAAACTAGCAACTACTGACCCTGTTACAGTGCTTTCTAAGGTTACTAAACCAAAACGATCACAAACAAACAGTCTAACTAGAGTGCTGGTCTATACTACAAAGGGAGGTAGACACATTTTTAAATCTAATGTTCCTGCTTCTAATAGCTCTCACCAGGAAGCTAGCCACGTGAAACATAATCCTGGGAGTTTGTAACAGTTGTAAATAGATAAGAGCAGGTCTAACTAAAATGAATCCTGCTTCCTTGAGTATAGGTACGAGAAACAATCTCCGAGCTTCATTGTAATGGCTACAGAACATTATAAAATGCATGGTACTTTGCTCAGAGAAATGGTTGCAGGAACAGGGTGGTGCCTTTTCTGGGGTACTCCATACAGGATAAAAGCCCAAACTAAAATGTATCAGATTAAAACGGAAACGAGTTAAAATAAACCTGTGGTAGGGATGGGTCACCACGTTAAGGTAACTGTCAGGACCATTAGGTATAGCCAACAATAAACTGGCCCTGACACAGGGTTTTTTCAGCTCAGTTTCTTCCCTCTCCAGGGATAGGAGCTCCTTCATTGCAAGTTTGGTGTAAACAATGTCTTTAGATGTTATAGAGTCAATAACAGTATAAAGCTCAGGCCTCCCCAACCTCAGAAAACTTTCCTTAATATACATCAACCACCTAATCCTGTACACATTATCTAGGGTCAAACAGTCCCTCATTATGATATGATTTAGGGGAATTTTTGTGTTAAGCCACATCCTCAGCCAAGCAACTAAAGGTGCTATTCTGATCAGGTCTGAGATGTAGCCTTCCCCCAATTCCATATGGACGGTGTAGGACGGGGTTGACTGAGGGACACCCAGAACAGATCTAAAAAATGTGTTTTCCACTGTCTGCATGGGTTCCACTCCTCTATATCCCCACAATGAGCCACCATATAATGCAACTGAAATACATTTAGCCTTATATATTTTACTAACAGCTGCAAATGGCCTACCCCCCAGTTTTTTAGAAAACCCATGGAGGGCTGCAGATGTCCTAGCCAACATGGTTGCTCTGCTATTAACATGAGGACCCCAGCTACCTTTGTCGTCAAAGGTGATCCCCAGGTAGGGAAAGGAGGAGACGCGTGCAAGCTTTTCCTGCCCACAGAGAAAGATTTTATGAGAAGGTCTCCTAGAGGCCCTGCCCATAAGCATAACCTGAGATTTTTTCGCGTTTATTTTCAGGTCAAGTGAGCCCATAAAGGATTCAAAGGCATCCAGGAGTCGTTGAAGCCCCACCCCGGTGCGTGCAAGAAGAACCGCGTCATCAGCGTAAAGGAGAACTGGTATCCCCTGTTCTCCTGCACGCGGGATGTCGCTTGTAACGCCCCTAAGGGCAGGCTCCAAAGCGTTCACATATAACGTGAACAACAGTGGTGCCAATATACATCCCTGTCTGACTCCCTTTTCAGAAGCAAAGACATCTGTACACCTTCCATTCGAGGAAACTCTAATTTTAGCAGTAAGGCCAGAGTGTAGGTCAGCCAATAAATTAACTATGGACCTATCCAGGCCCATGTCAAGTAATTTTAACCAGAGCTTAGTTCTGTTGACCATATCAAACGCAGAGGAGAGGTCCATGAAACCAAGGTACATGGACCCATCCTTGGCCCTGGTGTATTTCTCGATCAGCAAGTGGAGATTGAGGCATTGATCCAGGGTACTTCTTTTAGGTCTAAACCCATATTACACGTTAGTCAAGATATTATTCTCTGTAGCCCATTCGTTCAATTTGACTAATATGACTCTCCCTAGAATCTTGACTGAAGAATCTATCAGTGAAATTGGTCTAAAACATGCAGGATCCTGCCTATTTCCTTTTTTAAAAACAGGAATAATTATAGATGTTTTCCATGACTTGGGGATATTATCATGGTTTAAGGCATTAAAGACCCTGCAAAGCAATCTTGACCAGAAGTTAGGGAAGCATTTAAAGGCATCAGCAGGAACACCGTCTGGTCCCGGTGCCTTTTTTTTCAGGGTACAATCTATTGCAGATAATACTTCCTTGACTTCAAAGTGCAAATGGTTCCCTAATGGAATAATATTCGCATCCTGTTCCCTAGTTTCAGCGTTATTGTGATCTGAATAGATGTCTCTGAAGTGTTTGATCCA
This sequence comes from Lissotriton vulgaris, assembly GCF_964263255.1. Taxonomy (NCBI): domain Eukaryota; kingdom Metazoa; phylum Chordata; class Amphibia; order Caudata; family Salamandridae; genus Lissotriton; species Lissotriton vulgaris. The sequence continues at coordinate 190,194,506 of NC_141685.1, forward strand.
ACCCTCGTCAGGGATGTTAGTTTCTAGGGGGGAATTATCCTCCCCAGTGAGTAGGGGTTGGTTGACAATCCTCCAGAATTCTCCACTATTTTTTAGTATGGCTGGATCAGTGAGTTGTGTCCAGGCTTCATCTTTAAGCTGTTTTTTCCTTTCTGCAATGGCCTTTTTGTATAGTGCTCTACTATTACTGATGAGATCACGATCTTTCGGTACGGTTTTTAAAGCATTGAGCAATGCAGAATGTGCTTTTGAGCAACTGTGATCAAACCATCTTTTAAAAGGTTTCAACTTGGGTTTGCTAGTCACAGAAAGCCTGCAATTTATCTTACTACATATGCTACTAAATGCAAGGATCACCTCCCCATCATTAGATACACTGGATAAACACACTCCGACCTCCTCCTCAGCCTCAGAAAGAACCTCTTGTACGAAGGGTTCTGGGATTATGCTATCCCATTTCAGTCTTCGTCCCTGATCCTTAACTTTGAGCTTTCTTTTTTCATAACAAGGACCATAATTACGCCCTAAAAGCTCAGAGGCTACTAGGTCCATGGAAACTGGGTTATGATCACTGAAAGCGGAGACCACAGTTCTATACATTAAAACCTTAAGTAAAAAACATGCAGAAATGAAAATGTAATCAATAATAGAGCCATTGTCTGTTCCTTTAAAAGTAGGGGCCCTAACCCCCCCCCCCTCCCCACAGCTGGATTCGTATAAGTTCCATCTTGCAAGGAATTTCTCTAAACAACCCCCCTGTTTGTTATGTTCAAGATGGACCAGTGCACAATTAGGAGGGGATTCTGAGTCATCGCAAACACACATAAGTGAACAAGGGTGTATATTAAAATCACCCAAAAAGATGATTTCAAATGCATTAACATCTTCATTATAGACTGACAGAAAGTAATCCAATCTACCTAGACTATATGATGTACAGTCGACAGCGTTGGAATTATAAAAATTTAGAAACAAAATATTGGGAGATTCCACACAAGACAATTCAACAATAAGACATTGCTCAGATCCTGAGTCACATTTCTTAAGGCTACCTTTGATGTCTAGTTTAAAGAGGCTTAACAGTCCTCCCTTCGCTCTTCCTGCTGTGCTAGCCACGGCAGGAATACAAAAATAACTGTAGCCGTCAAGAGAGAAACTATTATTTGTGTCCCAGGTTTCCTGCAAAGCAACGATGTCATACTTGGTTATAAAATTTGTCCATGTTGCATTACCTACTTTAGTCCTAATACCTGCTATGTTCCAAGTAAGCATACTGAGTGCTGGCACAATATTCTCTGTTTGATTAGGATGTTCTGACAAAAGTCAGTCATTATGGTCCAAAAAGGATAGAGGTGCAAATCGATTGGACAATAAGAGGGGTTGAGCAAAAGGATTCTGGTATACTAAGGGAGCGGATTGATTTACAATATTCCGGTGTTGTTCACGGCCCCATCTATTGTTTAGATAAGAGTTAATATCCCATCCAAAGGCTGGTGTCTTAGGGTAGGTGACGTTCTGCTGTTCTCCATAAAAGAACTTCAAAGTTAATGGTACAACAGAACCCTGCCTGCCTTGGGGTGGGAGTAAATTAATGAGGATGTTTGGCAACACACCAGAGTGTGAGAAGCTTACTGCCACACAATCCCCCTTAAATTTTTTGGGGCGGTTTCCTAGCCATGAAACCCTTTTAGCGGTTTTAATCTCTTGAGCCAGCTGTTGACCCCCCCCCCTGGGGCTAACCTCATATTAGTTGTGAGACACTGCAGGGCTTTATTAGACAGAGAGGAAGGGGATTCTTCAGTACCGGCTTCTAAGGGTGGTACATTTGCCAGTACTAAAACAACAGGTGAGGCTTCGACTATAAATTGAAGTGGGTCAGTTGGCTGAGCTTGTGCAGTGGGTATCTCAACCGTTAAAGGACTGTCCCCTCTATTATTATTGGTTCCATTAGTTTTTGGGTCTGGAAACTGAGGTGGCGGATTATGTAATACTTCATCTGTATTCTCCCCCTCCTGATCATCAACTTCTCCAATATTATTGTCCAGGTTTGTTACCAACATCGTAACATTATCAACACCCTCTGTTAGTTTATTCAACTGCCCTCCCAGCTTTTTGACCTCGGATTGTAATTTATCAATTTTGGTGAGTAATAGTTTAACAATGGATTTGATTTTACTATCTATTAAGTCAGCAATTCTATCAAGCAAATCCTCATCATGGCTGACATTAGACTTAACACTTCCCCCTCCAACTTCCTTCAGGTTAACTTTTGGAGTGTTTACCCTCTTCCTCCTAGTCCCAGATCTTAGTCCTCCCCGTTTCGGCGTGTGTTTGGTTTTCACAGTGTCTAACCGGGAAGTTTGTTCAGAGATAGAAATGTCTTCATCTGTAGGGTCAACACGATTTTCCTGATCCAAATCACTGTCAGAATTATTTCCATGCTCCACAATAAGAACCTAAGGTCCAGACAACATATTATCATTTAAAGTGCCTGATTCCTGCGTGGTGGGGCAATTAGAACTGGCATCAGGAAGAGTCTGCAGGGGAACTAAGTCATCAGGTGAGGAGGTTAGAGAAGGGGACAAACAGTGTAGGTCAGGTGACTGACTCAGACCCAGGGATTCTCTCCTCTGTAGGTTATTTTTTTTCACTGTTTGCACCATGTAGTTTTCCATTGTGTTAGCTGGTGGTGCAGATCCCTTTTTAGACATACTGATGAATATAACGAAGAGCAAAGACTCCTCAAACACACAGGGAATTATGTATCATATACAATACAGTCTTACTTGGACAGTAGGATGCCTCGTGAGCCTTATGCAGGGTTTCTGGCCCAGCCCCTGCCTCCTCCTGCCGATGAGGGCCGTAGAGGGCCCGCCCTTTGCCCGGGCTTCGCGTCCCGCGTCGCGGGGGTTCCGGTGTCTTTATCTCCGCGTTGGCGCTCTCCTTGGCGCTTCTGCCGTCACTGTAGACGCGCCGCCGCGAGGCCTGCCGGGAGTTGAAGTCCCCCGGAGCGGCGGCGCGGAGTCCGGTGTCTTACTGACTCTTGGCGGTGGCGGCAAAGGTAAGGGAAGCTTCTTTCTCCCCTGCGTGACTCTCTTGGTGGTGGCGGCGCTTTAGGCTGTGTCTCCCCCGCTCTGCCGGGGTTCCGGTGTCTTTATCCCCGCGTTGGCGCTCTCCTTGGCGCGTCTGCCGTCACTGTAGACGCGCCGCCGCGAGGCCTGCCGGGAGTTGAAGTCCCCCGGAGCGGCGCCGCGGAGTCCGGTGTCTTACTGACTCTTGGCGGTGGCGGCAAAGGTAAGGGAAGCTTCTTTCTCCCCTGCGTGACTCTCTTGGCGGTGGCGGCGCTTTAGGCTGTGTCTCCCCCTTTGCAGTCCTTCTCCTCTCTGTGCCTGACTTTTCACCTTACTCTTCACTGTCTCCTCTCTGTGCCTGACTCTTCACTGACTGTCCCACCTCTGTGCCTTACTCTTCTCAGTCTGACTAATCTCTGTGCCTAACTCTTCTCCGTCTGCCTCATCTCTGTGCCTGACCCTTCTCAATCAGTCTCCTCTCTGAGCCTGACTCTTCACTGCCTGTATCCTCTCTGAACCTGACTTCACCTGACTCTTCACTGTCCGTCTTCTCTATGTGCCTGACTCTTCACTGTCTGTCTCCTCTCTGTGCCTGACTCTTCACTGCGCTTTGTGCTCACAGGGAGGAGGGGGCGGGAAGAGGCACCAGGTGCGCGGAATGAAAGAACGCAAGCGCTCCTGGTTCTCACAGTCCAGCTCCCGGTTGCTGGTTGTCTGAACTCTGTGCCTGACTTTTCAGTGTCTGCCTCCTCTCGGTGCCTGATTCAACACTGTCTGTCTCCTCTCTGTGCCTGACTCTTCAAAGTCTGTCTCCTCTCTGTGCCTGACTCTTCACTGCCTGTCTCCTCTTTGTGCTTGAATCTTTGCTGTCTGTCTCTTCTCTGTGCCTGACTCTTCACTGTCTGTCTCCTCTTCCTGACTCTTCACTGTCTCTCTTCTACTCTATAGTATAGTATAAACCATTTTGTAACGCGCTCTGTTACTGGGGAGTATCCTGGCACGGGGAGGGAAACAAAAAGGCAGAAAGCAGAACATCGAGGGACCCTCCTAGACTACACTCTTGAATAGGTGGGTTTTCAGATGTTTTTTGAAAGCAGCCACTGTCGGCGTGGAGCGCAGACGGAGAGGAAGTGCATTCCAGGCCCGTGCCACAACCACAGATATCGACTGACCACCAAGTCTGGCACGTTTAAAATGGGGAAGGGACAGTTTAAACAAAGTGGCAGATCTCAGGGTACGTGCCGGGGTATATCTTGTGAATCTCTTTCTCAAGTACCGGGGGCCTTGGTCATGAATTGCACGAAACGCCAACACCAACGATTTAAACAAAATGCGTTGTGCTACAGGAAGCCAGTGAAGCGAGCGCAGCTCAACGCGAACGCTCTTCCATCTGGGGATGTTAAAAAGTAGACGTACAGCCGCATTCTGAATAATTTGGAGGCGTTTGACCAGGTATGCCGGGATGCCACTGAACAGAGCATTTGCATAGTCGAGGCGAGCCAATACTCTATGTGCCTGACTCTTCACAGTCTGCCTCATCTCTGTGCCTGACCCTTCACTGTCTGTCTCCTCTGTGTGCCTGACTCTTCACTGTCTGCCTCATCTCTATGCCTGACCCTTCACTCCCTGTCTACTCTATGTGCCTGACTTTCCACTGTCTGCCTCATCTCTATGCCTAACTCTTCACTGTCTGTATCCTCTCTGTGCCTGACTCTTCACTGTCTGTCTACTCTATGTGCCTGACTCTTCACTGTCCGCTTCATCTCTGTGCCTGACCCTTCACTGTCTGTCTCCTCTCTGTGCCTGACTCTTCACTGCCTGTCTTCTCTATGTGCTGAATCTTTGCTGTCTGTCTGCTCTATGTGCCTGACTCTTCACTGTCTGCCTCATCTCTGTGCCTGACTTTTCACTGTCTGTTTACTCTATGTGCCTGACATTTAACTGTCTTATCATCTCTGTGCCTGACTCTTCACTGTCTGCCTCCTCTGTGCCTGACTCTTCCCTGTCTGTCTCCCTCCTCTGTGCTTGACTCTTCACTGTCTGCCTCCTCTCGGTGCCTGACTCTTTTCTGTCTACCTCATTTCTGTGCCTGACACTTCACAATCTGCCTCCTCTCTGTGCCTGATTCTTCACTGTCTGCCTCCTCTCTGTACCTGATTCTTCACTGTCTGTCTCCTCTCTGTGCCTGACTCTTCACTGTCTGCCTCATCTCTGTACCTGACTCTTCACTGTCTGCCTTATCTGTCTGCCTCATCTCTGTACCAGACTCTTCACTGTCTCCCTCCTCTTTGCCTGACTCTTTACTGTCTGTATGAACTCTGTGCCTGACTTTTCAGTGTCTGCCTCCTCTCTGTGCCTGATTCAACACGGTCTGTCTCCTCTCTGTGCCTGACTCTTCAAAGTCTGCATCCTCTCTGTGCCTGACTCTTCACTGTCTGTCTCCTCTCTGTGCCTGACTCTTCACTGTCTGTCTCCTCTGTGTGCCTGACCCTTCACTGTCTGCCTCCTGTGTCCCTGACTCTTCAATGTCTGTCTCCCTCATCTATGCCTGACTCTTCACTGTCTGTCTCCTCTGTGTGCCTGGCTCTTTGCTGTCTGTCTCCTCTCTGTGCCTAACTCTTCTCAGTCTGCCTCATCTCTGTGCCTAACTCTTCACTTTCTGTCTCCTCTCTGTGCCTGACTCTTCACTGTCTGTCTCCTCTCTGTGCCTGACTCTTCACTGCCTGTCTTCTCTCTGTTCTGAATCTTTGCTCTCTGTCTCCTTTCTTCCTGACTCTTCACTGTCTGTCTACTCTATGTGCCTGACTCTTCACTGTCTGCCTCATCTCTGTGCCTGACTTTTCACTGTCTGTTTACTCTATGTGCCTGACATTTAACTGTCTGACTCATCTCTGTGCCTGACTCTTAACTGTCTGCCTCCTCTGTGCCTGACTCTTTTCTGTCTGCCTCATCTCTGTGCCTGACACTTCACTGTCTGCCTCCTCTCTGTGCCTGATTCTTCACTATCTGCCCCCTCTCTGTACCTGACTCTTCACTGTCTGCCTCCTCACTGTGCCTGACTCTTCACTGTCTGACTCCTCTCTTCCTGACTCTTCACTGTCTGTCTACTCTATGTGCCTGACTCTTCGCTGTCTGCCTCCTCTCTGTGCCTGACTCTTCACTGTCTGGCTCCTCTCTGTGCCAGACTCTTCACTGCCTGTCTTCTCTATGTGCTGAATCTTTGTTGTCTGTCTGCTCTATGTGCCTGACTCTTCACTGTCTGCCTCATCTCTGTGCCTGACTTTTCACTGTCTGTTTACTCTATGTGCCTGACTTTTAACTGTCTGACTCATCTCTGTGCCTGACTCTTCACTGTCTGCCTCCTCTGTGCCTGACTCTTCCCTGTCTGTCTCCCTCCTCTGTGCTTGATTCTTCGCTGTCTGCCTTCTCTCTGTGCCTGACTCTTCACTGTCTGCCTCATCTCTGTACCTGACTCTTCACTGTCTGCCTTATCTGTCTGCCTCATCTCTGTACCAGACTCTTCACTGTCTGCCTCATCTCTTTGCCGGACTCTTCACTGTCTGCCTCATGTCTGTGCCTGACTTTTCACTGTCTGTCTACTCTATGTGCCTGATTCTTCACTGTCTGCCTCCTCTCTGTGCCTGACTCTTCACTGTCTGCCTCATCTCTGTACCTGACTCTTCACTTTCTGCCTTATCTGTCTGCCTCATCTCTGTACCAGAACCTTCACTGTCTGCCTCATCTCTTTGCCGGACTCTTCACTGTCTGCCTCATGTCTGTGCCTGACTTTTCACTGTCTGTCTACCCTATGTGCCTGATTTTTCATTGTCTGCCTCATCTCTGTGCCTGATTCTTCACTGTCTGTATCTTCTCTGTGCCTGACTCTTCACTGTCTGCCTCCTCTCTCTGTCTTACTCTTCACTGTCTGTCTCCTCTCTGTGCCTGACTCTTCACTGTCTGCCTCATCTTTGTGCCTGACCCTTCACTGCCTGTCTCCTCTCTGTGCCCAACTATTCCCTGTCTGCCTCCTCTGTCCCTGACTCTTCACTGTCTGCCTCATTTCTGTGCCTGACTCTTCACTGTCTGTCTCATCTCTGTGCCCGACTCTTCACTGTCTGTCTCATCTCTGTGCCTGACTCTTCACTGTCTGTCTGCCTCCTTCATGGCTGACTCTTCACTGGCTGTCTCCCTCCTATTTGCCTGACTCTTCACTGTCTGCCTCATCTCTGTGTCTGACCCTTCACTGCCTGTCTCCTCTCTGTGCCTGACTCTTCACTGTCTGCCTCCTCTCTGTGCCGGACTCTTTATTGTTTGCCTCTTCTCTGTGCCTGACCCTTCACTGTTTGTCTCCTCTGTGTGCCCGACTCTTCCCTGTCCTCCTCCTCTGTCCCTGACTCTTTACTGTCTGCCTCATCTCTGTGCCTGACTCTTCACTGTCTGTCTCATCTCTGTGCCTGACTCTTCACTGTCTGTCTGCCTCCTTCATGGCTGACTCTTCACTGGCTGTCTCCCTCCTCTTTGCCTGATATTTCACGGTTTGCCTCATCACTGTGCCTGACTCTTCACTGTCTGTCTGCCTCATCTCTGTGCCTGACTCGTCTCTGTCTGCCTCCTTTGTGCCTTCCTCTTCACTGTCTGTCTCCCTCCTCTTTGCCTGACTCTTCACTGTCTGTCCCAACTCTGTGCCTGACTGTTCACAGTCTGCCTCCTCTCGGTGCCTGACTTTTCACTGTCTGCCTCATCTCTGTGCCTGACTCTTTACTGTCTGGCTGCCTCCTTCGTGCCTGACTCTTCACTGTCTGTCTCCCTCCTCTTTGCCTGACTCTTCACTGTCTGTCCCAACTCTGTGCCTGACTTTTCAGTGTTTGCCTCCTCTCTGTGCCTGACTCTTCACTGTCTGCCTCATCTCTGTGCCTGACTCTTCACTGTCTGTGTCCGACTCTTCACTGTCTGTCTAACTCTTCACTGTCTGCGTCTGACTCTTCACTGTCTGTCTTCTCTGTGCCTGAATCTCCACTATTTGTCTCCTCTCTGTGCCTGATTCTACACTGTCGGACTCATCTCTGTGCCTAACTCTTCTCCGTCTGCCTCATCTCTGTACCTGACCCTTCTCTTTCTGTCTCCTCTCTGAGCCTGACTCTTCACTGCCTGTATCCTCTCTGTACTTGACTTCCCCTGACTCTTCACTGTCCGTCTTCTCTCCGTGCCTGACTCTTCAACGTCTGTCTCCTCTCAGTGCCTGAATTTTCACCTGGCTCTTCACTGTCTGTCTCCTCTCTGTGCCTGACTATTCACTGCCTGTCTCCTCTCTGTGCCTGACTCTTCGCTGCCTGTCTCCTCTCTGTACCTGACTCTTCACTGTCTGCCTCCTCTCTGTGTCTGACTCTTCACTGTCTGTCTCCTCTCTGTGCCTGACTATTCACTGTCTGTCTCATCTCTATGCCTGACTCTTCACTGTCTGCCTCCTCTCTGTGTCTGACTCTTCACTGTCTGTCTCCTCTCTGTGCCTGACTCTTCACTGTCTGTCTCCTCTGTGTGCCCGACCCTTCACTGTCTGCCTCCTCTGTCCCTGACTCTTCAATGTCTGTCTCCCTCATCTATGCCTGACTCTTCACTGTCTGTCTCCTCTTTGTGCCTGACTCTTTGCTGTCTGTCTCCTCTCTGTGCCTAACTCTTCTCAGTCTGCCTCATCTCTGTGCCTAACTCTTCACTTTCTGTCTCCTCTCTGTGCCTGACTCTTCAGTGTCTGTCTCCTCTCTGTGCCTGACTCTTCACTGCCTGTCTTCTCTCTGTGCTGAATCTTTGCTGTCTGTCTCCTCTCTTCCTGACTCTTCACTGTCTGTCTACTCTATGTGTCTGACTCTTCACTGTCTGCCTCATCTCTGTGCCTGACTTTTCACTGTCTGTTTACTCTACGTGCCTGACATTTAACTTTCTGACTCATCTCTGTGCCTGACTCTTAACTGTCTGCCTCCTCTGTGCCTGACTCTTTTCTGTCTGCCTCATCTCTGTGCCTGACACTTCACTGTCTGCCTCCTCTCTGTGCCTGATTCTTCACTATCTGCCTCCTCTCTGTACCTGACTCTTCACTGTCTGCCTCCTCACTGTGCCTGACTCTTCACTGTCTGACTCCTCTCTTCCTGACTCTTCACTGTCTGTCTACTCTATGTGCCTGACTCTTCACTGTCTGCCTCCTCTCTGTGCCTGACTCTTCACTGTCTGGCTCCTCTCTGTGCCTGACTCTTCACTGTCTGCCTCCTCTCTGTGCCGGACTCTTCACAGTCTGCCTCATCTCTGTGCCTGACTTTTCACTGTCTGTCTACTCTATTTGCTTGACTTTTCACTGTCTGTCTCCTCTCTGTACCTGACTCTTCACTGTCTCCTCTCTCATCCTGACTCTTCACTGTCTGTCTACTCTATGTGCCTGACTCTTCACTGTCCGCTTCATCTCTGTGCCTGACCCTTCACTGTCTGTCTCCTCTCTGTGCCTGACTCTTCACTGCCTGTCTTCTCTATGTGCTGAATCTTTGCTGTCTGTCTGCTCTATGTGCCTGACTCTTCACTGTCTGCCTCATCTCTGTGCCTGACTTTTCACTGTCTGTTTACTCTATGTGCCTGACATTTAACTGTCTGACTCATCTCTGTGCCTGCTTCACTGTCTGCCTCCTCTGTGCCTGACTCTTCCCTGTCTGTCTCCCTCCTCTGTGCTTGACTCTTCACTTTCTGCCTCCTCTCGGTGCCTGACTCTTTTCTGTCTGCCTCATCTCTGTGCCTGACACTTCACGGTCTGCCTCCTCTCTGTGCCTGATTCTTCACTGTCTGCCTCCTCTCTGTGTCTGACTCTTCACTGTCTGTCTCCTCTCTGTGCCTGACTCTTCACTGTCTGTCTACTCTGTGTGCCCAACCCTTCACTGTCTGCCTCCTCTGTCCCTGACTCTTCAATGTCTGTCTCCCTCATCTATGCCTGACTCTTCACTGTCTGTCTCCTCTGTGTGCCTGTCTCTTCACTGTCTGCCTCCTCTCTGTGCCCGACTCTTCACTGCCTGTCTCCTCTCTGTGCCTGACTCTTCACTGCCTGCCTGTCTCCTCTCTGTGCCTGAATATTTGCTGTCTGTCTTGTCTCTGTGCTTGACTCTTCAATGTCTGTCTCCCTCATCTATGCCTGACTCTTCACTGTCTGTCTCCTCTGTGTGCCTGACTCTTCACTGTCTGCCTCCTCTCTGTGCCCGACTCTTCACTGCCTGTCTCCTCTCTGTGCCCAACTCTTCCCTGTCAGCCTCCTCTGTCCCTGACTCTTCACTGTCTGTGTCCGTCTCTTCACTGTCTGTCTGACTCTTCACTGTCTGCGTCCAACTCTTTACTGTATGTCTCCTCTGTGCCTGAATCTCCACTGTCTGTCTCCTCTCTGTGCCTGATTCTACACTGTCTGTCTCCTCTCTGCGCCTGACTGTTCAACGTCTGTCTCCTCTCTGTGCCTGACTCTTCAGTGACTGTCTCACCTCTGTGCATCATCTCTATGCCTAACTCTTCACTGTCTGTCTCCTCTCTGTGCCTGACTCTTCACTGTCTGTCTCCTTTCTGTGCCTGACACTTCACTGTCTGTCTCCTCTGTGTGCCTTACCCTTCACTGTCTGCCTCCTCTGTCCCTGACTCTTCAATGTCTGTCTCCCTCATCTATGCCTGACTCTTCACTGTCTGTCTCCTCTGTGTGCCTGACTCTTTGCTGTCTGTCTCCTCTCTGTGCCTAACTCTTCTCAGTCTGCCTCATCTCTGTGCCTGACTATTCACTGCCTGTCTCCTCTCTGTGCCTGACTCTTCGCTGCCTGTCTCCTCTCTGTACCTGACTCTTCACTGTCTGCCTCCTCTCTGTACCAGACTCTTCACTGTCTGCCTCATCTCTGTGCCGGACTCTTCACTGTCTACCTCATGTCTGTGCCTGACTTTTCACTGTCTGTCTACTCTATGTGCCTGATTTTTCACTGTCTGCCTCATCTCTGTGCCTGATTCTTCACTGTCTGTATCTTCTCTGTGCCTGACTCTTCACTGTCTGCCTCATCTCTGTGCCTGACCCTTCACTGCCTATCTCCTCTCTGTGCCCAACTCTTCCCTGTCTGCCTCCTCTGTCCCTGACTCTTCACTGTCTGCCTCATTTCTGTGCCTGACTCTTCATTGTCTGTCTCATCTCTGTGCCCGACTCTTCACTGTCTGTCTCATCTCTTTGCCTGACTCTTCACTGTCTGTCTGCCTCCTTCATGGCTGACTCTTCACTGGCTGTCTCCCTCCTCTTTGCCTGACTCTTCACTGTCTGCCTCATCTCTGTGTCTGACCCTTCACTGCCTGTCTCCTCTCTGTGCCTGACTCTTCACTGTCTGCCTCCTCTCTGTGCCAGACTCTTCACTGTTTGCCTCTTCTCTGTGCCTGACCCTTCATTGTTTGTCTCCTCTGTGTGCCCGACTCTTCCCTGTCCTCCTCCTCTGTCCCTGACTCTTTACTGTCTGCCTCATCTCTGTGCCTGACTCTTCACAGTCTGTCTCATCTCTGTGCCTGACTCTTCACTGTCTGTCTGCCTCCTTCATGGCTGACTCTTCACTGGCTGTCTCCCTCCTCTTTGCCTGACATTTCACTGTTTGCCTCATCACTGTGCCTGACTCTTCACTGTTTGTCTGCCTCATCTCTGTGCCTGATTCGTCTCTGTCTGCCTCTTTTGTGCCTGCCTCTTCACTGTCTGTCTCCCTCCTCTTTGCCTTACTCTTCACTGTTTGTCCCAACTCTGTGCCTGACTGTTCACTGTCTGCCTCCTCTCGGTGCCTGACTCTTCACTGTCTGCCTCCTCTCTGTGGCTGACTCTTCACCTGACTCTTCACAGTCTGTCTCCTCTCTCTGCCTGACTGTTCACTGTCTGCCTCCTCTCGGTGCCTGACTTTTCACTGTCTGCCTCATCTCTGTGCCTGACTCTTTACTGTCTGGCTGCCTCCATCGTGCCTGACTCTTCACTGTCTGTCTCCCTCCTCTTTGCCTGACTCTTCACTGTCTGTCCCAACTCTGTGCCTGACTTTTCAGTGTCTGCCTCCTCTCTGTGCCTGACTCTTCACTGTCTGCCTCATCTCTGTGCCTGACTCTTCACTGTCTGTGTCCGACTCTTCACTGTCTGTCTAACTCTTCACTGTCTGCGTCTGACTCTTCACTGTCTGTCTTCTCTGTGCCTGAATCTTCACTATTTGTCTCCTCTCTGTGCCTGATTCTACACTGTCTGACTCATCTCTGTGCCTAACTCTTCTCCGTCTGCCTCATCTCTGTGCCTGACCCGTCTCTTTCTGTCTCCTCTCTGAGCCTGACTCTTCACTGCCTGTATCCTCTCTGTACCTGACTTCCCCTGACTCTTCACTGTCCGTCTTCTCTCCATGCCTGACAATTCAAATGTCTGTCTCCTCTCTGTGCCTGACTTTTCACCTGGCTCTTCACTGTCTATCTCCTCTCTGTGCCTGACTATTCACTGCCTGTCTCCTCTCTATGCCTAACTCTTCACTGTCTGTCTCCTCTCTGTGCCTGACTCTTCACTGTCTGTCTCCTTTCTGTGCCCGACTCTTCACTGTCTGTCTCCTCTGTGTGCCTGACCCTTCACTGTCTGCCTCCTCTGTCCCTGACTCTTCAATGTCTGTCTCCCTCATCTATGCCTGACTCTTCACTGTCTGTCTCCTCTGTTTGCCTGACTCTTTGCTGTCTGTCTCCTCTCTGTGCCTAACTCTTCTCAGTCTGTCTCATCTCTGTGCCTAACTCTTCACTTTCTGTCTCCTCTCTGTGCCTGACTCTTCACTGTCTGTCTCCTCTCTGTGCCTGACTCTTCACTGTCTGTCTCCTCTGTGTGCCTGACCCTTCACTGTCTGCCTCCTCTGTCCCTGACTCTTCAATGTCTGTCTCCCTCATCTATGCCTGACTCTTCACTGTCTGTCTCCTCTTTGTGCCTGACTCTTTGCTGTCTGTCTCCTCTCTGTGCCTAACTCTTCTCAGTCTGCCTCATTTCTGTGCCTAACTCTTCACTTTCTGTCTCCTCTATGTGCCTGACTCTTCAGTGTCTGTCTCCTCTCTGTGCCTGACTCTTCACTGCCTGTCTTCTCTCTGTGCTGAATCTTTGCTGTCTGTCTCCTCTCTTCCTGACTCTTCACTGTCTGTCTACTCTATGTGCCTGACTCTTCACTGTCTGTCTCCTCTATGTGCCTGACTCTTCAGTGTCTGTCTCCTCTCTGTGCCTGACTCTTCACTGCCTGTCTTCTCTCTGTGCTGAATCTTTGCTGTCTGTCTCCTCTCTTCCTGACTCTTCACAGTCTGTCTACTCTATGTGCCTGACTCTTCACTGTCTGCCTCCTCTCTGTGTCTGACTCTTCACTGTCTGTCTCCTCTCTGTGCCCGACTCTTCACTGCCTGTCTCCTCTCTGTGCCTGACTCTTCACTGCCTGCCTGTCTCCTCTCTGTGCCTGAATATTTGCTGTCTGTCTCGTCTCTGTGCTTGACTCTTTGCTGTCTGTCTCCTCTCTATGCCTGACTCTTCTCAGTCTGCCTCATCTCTGTGCCTAACTCTTCACTTTCTGCCTCATCTCTGTGCCTGACTTTTCACTGTCTGTTTACTCTATGTGCCTGACATTTAACTGTCTGACTCATCTCTGTGCCTGACTCTTCACTGTCTGCCTCCTCTGTGCCTGGCTCTTCACTGTCTGTCTCCCTCCTCTGTGCTTGACTCTTCGCTGTCTGCCTCCTCTCGGTGCCTGACTCTTTTCTGTCTGCCTCATCTCTGTGCCTGACACTTCACCGTCTGCCTCCTCTCTGTGCCTGATTCTTCACTGTCTGCCTCCTCTCTGTACCTGAATCTTCACTGTCTGCCTCCTCTCCGTGCCTGACTCTTCACTGTCTGACTCCTCTCTTCCTGACTCTTCACTGTTTGTCTACTCTATGTGCCTGACTCTTCACTGTCTGCCTCCTCTCTGTGCCTGACTCTTCACTGTCTGGCTCCTCTCTGTGCCTGAATCTTCACTGTCTGCCTCCTCTCTGTGCCGGACTCTTCACTATCTGCCTCATCTCTGTGCCTGACTTTTCACTGTCTGTCTACTCTATGTGCCTGACTTTTCACTGTATGCCTCATCTCTGTGCCTGACTCTTCACTGTCTGTCTCCTCTCTTTGCCTGACCCTTCACTGTATGCCTCATCTCTGTGCCTGACCCTTCACTGCCTGTCTCCTCTCTGTGCCCGACTCTTCACTGTATGCCTCATCTCTGTGCCTGACTCTTCACTGTCTGTGTCCAACTCTTCACTGTCTGTCTGACTCTTTACTGTCTGCGTCCAACTCTTTACTGTATGTCTCCTCTGTACCTGAATCTCCACTGTCTGTCTCCTCTCTGTGCCTGATTCTACACTGTCTGTCTCCTCTCTGTGCCTGACTGTTCAACGTCTGTCTCCTCTCTGTGCCTGACTTTTCACCTGACTCTTCACTGTCTCCTCTCTGTGCCTGACTCTTCACTGACTGTCTCACCTCTGTGCCTCATCTCTATGCCTAACTCTTCACTGTCTGTCTCCTCTCTGTGCCTGACTCTTCACCGTCTGTCTCCTTTCTGTGCCTGACTCTTCACTGTCTGCCTCCTCTGTCCCTGACTCTTCAATGTCTGTCTCCCTCATCTATGCCTGACTCTTCACTGTCTGTCTCCTCTGTGTGCCTGACTCTTTGCTGTCTGTCTCCTCTCTGTGCCTAACTCTTCTCAGTCTGCCTCATCTCTGTGCCTAACTCTTCACTTTCTGTCTCCTCTCTATGCCTAACTCTTCACTGTCTGTCTCCTCTCTGTGCCTGACTCTTCACTGTCTGTCTCCTCTCTGTGCCTGACTCTTCACTGTCTGTCTCCTCTGTGTGCCTGACCCTTCACTGTCTACCTCCGCTGTCCCTGACTCTTTAATGTCTGTCTCCCTCATCTATGCCTGACTCTTCACTGTCTGTCTCCTCTTTGTGCCTGACTCTTTGCTGTCTGTCTCCTCTCTGTGCCTAACTCTTCTCAGTCTGCCTCATCTCTGTGCCTAACTCTTCACTTTCTGTCTCCTCTATGTGCCTGACTCTTCACTGTCTGCCTCCTCACTGTGCCTGACTCTTCACTGTCTGACTCCTCTCTTCCTGACTCTTCACTGTCTGGTTCCTCTCTGTGCCTGACATTTCACTGTCTGCCTCCTCTCTGTGCCGGACTCTTCACTGTCTGCCTCATCTCTGTGCCTGACTCTTCACTGTCTGCCTCCTCTCTGTGCCTGACTCTTCACTGTCTGGCTCCTCTCTGTGCCTGACATTTCACTGTCTGCCTCCTCTCTGTGCCGGACTCTTCACTGTCTGCCTCATCTCTGTGCCTGACTTTTCACTGTCTGTCTACTGTATTTGCTTGACTTTTCACTGTCTGTCTCCTCTCTGTACCTGACTCTTCACTGTCTCCTCTCTCATCCTAACTCTTCACTGTCTGTCTACTCTATGTGCCTGACTCTTCACTGTCCGCTTCATCTCTGTGCCTGACCCTTCACTGTCTGTCTCCTCTCTGTGCCTGACTCTTCACTGCCTGTCTTCTCGATGTGCTGAATCTGTGCTGTCTGTCTGCTCTATGTGCCTGACTCTTCACTGTCTGCCTCATCTCTGTGCCTGACTTTTCACTGTCTGTTTACTCTATGTGTCTGACTTTTAACTGTCTGACTCATCTCTGTGCCTGCTTCACTGTCTGCCTCCTCTGTGCCTGACTCTTCCCTGTCTGTCTCCCTCCTCTGTGCTTGACTCTTCACTTTCTGCCTCCTCTCGGTGCCTGACTCTTTTCTGTCTGCCTCATCTCTGTGCCTGACACTTCACAGTCTGCCTCCTCTCTGTGCCTGATTCTTCACTGTCTGCCTCCTCTCTGTGTCTGACTCTTCACTGTCTGTCTCCTCTCTGTGCCTGACTCTTCACTGTCTGTCTCCTCTGTGTGCCCGACCCTTCACTGTCTGCCTCCTCTGTCCCTGACTCTTTAATGTCTGTCTCCCTCATCTATGCCTGACTCTTCACTGTCTGTCTCCTCTGTGTGCCTGTCTCTTCACTGTCTGCCTCCTCTCTGTGCCCGACTCTTCACTGCCTGTCTCCTCTCTGTGCCTGACTCTTCACTGCCTGCCTGTCTCCTCTCTGTGCCTGAATATTTGCTGTCTGTCTCGTCTCTGTGCTTGACTCTTCAATGTCTGTCTCCCTCATCTATGCCTGACTCTTCACTGTCTGTCTCCTCTGTGTGCCTGACTCTTCACTGTCTGCATCCTCTCTGTGCCCGACTTTTCACTGTATGCCTCATCTCTGTGCCTGACTCTTCACTGTCTGTCTCCTCTCTGTGCCTGACCCTTCACTGTCTGCCTCATCTCTGTGCCTGACCCTTCACTGCCTTTCTCCTCTCTGTGCCCGACTCTTCACTGTATGCCTCATCTCTGTGCCTGACTCTTCACTGTCTGTGTCCGACTCTTCACTGTCTGTCTGACTCTTCACTGTCTGCGTCCAACTCTTTACTGTATGTCTCCTCTGTGCCTGAATCTCCACTCTCTGTCTTCTCTCTGTGCCTGATTCTACACTGTCTGTCTCCTCTCTGTGCCTGACTGTTCAATGTCTGTCTCCTCTCTGTGCCTGACTTTTCACCTGACTCTTCACTGTCTCCTCTCTGTGCCTGACTCTTCACTGACTGTCTCACCTCTGTGCCTCATCTCTATGCCTAACTCTTCACTGTCTGTCTCCTCTCTGTGCCTGACTCTTCACTGTCTGTCTCCTTTCTGTGCCTGACTCTTCACTGTCTGTCTCCTCTGTGTGCCTTACCCTTCACTGTCTGCCTCCTCTGTCCCTGACTCTTCAATGTCTGTCTCCCTCATCTATGTCTGACTCTTCACTGTCTGTCTCCTCTCTGTGCCTAACTCTTCTCAGTCTGCCTCATCTCTGTGCCTAACTCTTCACTTTCTGTCTCCTCTCTATGCCTAACTCTTCACTGTCTCCTCTCTATGCCTAACTCTTCACTGTCTGTCTCCTCTCTGTGCCTGACTCTTCCCTGTCTGTCTCCTCTCTGTGCCTGACTCTTCACTGTCTGTCTCCTCTCTGTGCCTGACTCTTCACTGTCTGTCTCCTCTGTGTGCTTGACCCTTCACTGTCTGCCTCCTCTGTCCCTGACTCTTCAATGTCTGTCTCCCTCATCTATGCCTGACTCTTTGCTGTCTGTCTCCTCTCTGTGCCTAACTCTTCTCAGTCTGCCTCATCTCTGTGCCTAACTCTTCACTTTCTGTCTCCTCTCTGTGCCTGACTCTTCAGTGTCTGTCTCCTCTCTCTTTACCTGACTCTTCACTGCCTGTCTTCTCTCTGTGCTGAATCTTTGCTGTCTGTCTCCTCTCTTCCTGACTCTTCACTGTCTGTCTACTCTATGTGTCTGACTCTTCACTGTCTGCCTCATCTCTGTGCCTGACTTTTCACTGTCTGTTTACTCTACGTGCCTGACATTTAACTGTCTGACTCATCTCTGTGCCTGACTCCTAACTGTCTGCCTCCTCTGTGCCTGACTCTTTTCTGTCTGCCTCATCTCTGTGCCTGACACTTCACTATCTGCCTCCTCTCTGTGCCTGATTCTTAACTATCTGCCTCCTCTCTGTACCTGACTCTTCACTGTCTGTCTACTCTATGTGCCTGACTCTTCACTGTCTGCCTCCTCTCTGTACCTGACTCTTCACTGTCTGGCTCCTCTCTGTGCCTGACTCTTCACTGTCTGCCTCCTCTCGGTGCCGGATCCTTCACTGTCTGCCTCATCCCTGTGCCTGACTTTTCACTGTCTGTCTACTCTATTTGCTTGACTTTTCACTGTCTGTCTCCTCTCTGTACCTGACTCTTCACTGTCTCCTCTCTCATCCTGACTCTTCACTGTCTGTCTACTCTATGTGCCTGACTCTTCACTGTCCGCTTCATCTCTGTGCCTGACTCTTCACTGTCCGTCTTCTCTCCATGCCTGACTCTTCAACGTCTGTCTCCTCTCTGTGCCTGACTTTTCACCTGGCTCTTCACTGTCTGTCTCCTCTCTGTGCCTGACTATTCACTGCCTGTCTCCTCTCTGTGCCTGACTCTTTGCTGCCTGTCTCCTCTCTGTACCTGACTCTTCACTGTCTGCCTCCTCTCTGTGCCTGACTCTTCACTGTCTGTCTCCTCTCTTCCTGACTCTTCACTGTCTTTCTACTCTATGTGCCTGACTTTTTACTGTCTGCCTCATCTCTATGCCTGACTCTTCACTGTCTGTCTCCTCTCTGTGTCTGACTCTTCACTGTCTGTCTCCTCTCTGTGCCTGACTCTTCACTGTCTGTCTCCTCTGTGTGCCCGACCCTTCACTGTCTGCCTCATCTGTCCCTGACTCTTCAATGTCTGCCTCCCTCATCTATGCCTGACTCTTCACTGTCTGTCTCCTCTGTGTGCCTGTCTCTTCACTCTCTGCCTCCTCTCTGTGCCTGACTCTTCACTGCCTGTCTCCTCTCTGTGCCTGACTCTTCACTGCCTGCCTGTCTCCTCTCTGTGCCTGAATATTTGCTGTCTGTCTCGTCTCTGTGCTTGACTCTTCAATGTCTGTCTCCCTCATCTATGCCTGACTCTTCACTGTCTGTCTCCTCTGTGTGCCTGACTCTTCACTGTCTGCCTCCTCTCTGTGCCCGACTCTTCACTGTCTGTCTCCTCTCTGTGCCTGACTCTTCACTGCCTGCCTGTCTCCTCTCTGTGCCTAGATCTTTGCTGTCTGTCTTGTCTCTGTGCTTGACTCTTTGCTGTCTGTCTCCTCTCTGTGCCTGACTCTTCTCAGTCTGCCTCATCTCTGTGCCTAACTCTTCACTTTCTGTCTCCTCTCTGTGCCTGACTCTTCACTGTCTGTCTACTCTATGTGCCTGACTCTTCACTGTCTGCCTCATCTCTGTGCCTGACTTTTCACTGTCTGTTTACTCTATGTGCCTGACATTTAACTGTCTGACTCATCTCTGTGCCTGACTCTTCACTGTCTGCCTCCTCTGTGCCTGACTCTTCACTGTCTGTCTCCCTCCTCTGTGCTTGACTCTTCGCTGTCTGCCTCCTCTCGGTGCCTGACTCTTTTCTGTCTGCCTCATCTCTGTGCCTGACACTTCACCGTCTGCCTCCTCTCTGTGCCTGATTCTTCACTGTCTGCCTCCTCTCTGTACCTGAATCTTCACTGTCTGCCTCCTCTCCGTGCCTGACTTTTCAGTGTTTGCCTCCTCTCTGTGCCTGACTCTTCACTGTCTGCCTCATCTCTGTGCCTGACTCTTCACTGTCTGTGTCCGACTCTTCACTGTCTGTCTAACTCTTCACTGTCTGCGTCTGACTCTTCACTGTCTGTCTTCTCTGTGCCTGAATCTCCACTATTTGTCTCCTCTCTGTGCCTGATTCTACACTGTCGGACTCATCTCTGTGCCTAACTCTTCTCCGTCTGCCTCATCTCTGTACCTGACCCTTCTCTTTCTGTCTCCTCTCTGAGCCTGACTCTTCACTGCCTGTATCCTCTCTGTACTTGACTTCCCCTGACTCTTCACTGTCCGTCTTCTCTCCGTGCCTGACTCTTCAACGTCTGTCTCCTCTCAGTGCCTGAATTTTCACCTGGCTCTTCACTGTCTGTCTCCTCTCTGTGCCTGACTATTCACTGCCTGTCTCCTCTCTGTGCCTGACTCTTCGCTGCCTGTCTCCTCTCTGTACCTGACTCTTCACTGTCTGCCTCCTCTCTGTGCCTGACTCTTCACTGTCTGTCTCCTCTCTTCCTGACTCTTCACTGTCTGTCTACTCTATGTGCCTGACTTTTTACTGTCTGTCTCATCTCTATGCCTGACTCTTCACTGTCTGCCTCCTCTCTGTGTCTGACTCTTCACTGTCTGTCTCCTCTCTGTGCCTGACTCTTCACTGTCTGTCTCCTCTGTGTGCCCGACCCTTCACTGTCTGCCTCCTCTGTCCCTGACTCTTCAATGTCTGTCTCCCTCATCTATGCCTGACTCTTCACTGTCTGTCTCCTCTTTGTGCCTGACTCTTTGCTGTCTGTCTCCTCTCTGTGCCTAACTCTTCTCAGTCTGCCTCATCTCTGTGCCTAACTCTTCACTTTCTGTCTCCTCTCTGTGCCTGACTCTTCAGTGTCTGTCTCCTCTCTGTGCCTGACTCTTCACTGCCTGTCTTCTCTCTGTGCTGAATCTTTGCTGTCTGTCTCCTCTCTTCCTGACTCTTCACTGTCTGTCTACTCTATGTGTCTGACTCTTCACTGTCTGCCTCATCTCTGTGCCTGACTTTTCACTGTCTGTTTACTCTACGTGCCTGACATTTAACTTTCTGACTCATCTCTGTGCCTGACTCTTAACTGTCTGCCTCCTCTGTGCCTGACTCTTTTCTGTCTGCCTCATCTCTGTGCCTGACACTTCACTGTCTGCCTCCTCTCTGTGCCTGATTCTTCACTATCTGCCTCCTCTCTGTACCTGACTCTTCACTGTCTGCCTCCTCACTGTGCCTGACTCTTCACTGTCTGACTCCTCTCTTCCTGACTCTTCACTGTCTGTCTACTCTATGTGCCTGACTCTTCACTGTCTGCCTCCTCTCTGTGCCTGACTCTTCACTGTCTGGCTCCTCTCTGTGCCTGACTCTTCACTGTCTGCCTCCTCTCTGTGCCGGACTCTTCACAGTCTGCCTCATCTCTGTGCCTGACTTTTCACTGTCTGTCTACTCTATTTGCTTGACTTTTCACTGTCTGTCTCCTCTCTGTACCTGACTCTTCACTGTCTCCTCTCTCATCCTGACTCTTCACTGTCTGTCTACTCTATGTGCCTGACTCTTCACTGTCCGCTTCATCTCTGTGCCTGACCCTTCACTGTCTGTCTCCTCTCTGTGCCTGACTCTTCACTGCCTGTCTTCTCTATGTGCTGAATCTTTGCTGTCTGTCTGCTCTATGTGCCTGACTCTTCACTGTCTGCCTCATCTCTGTGCCTGACTTTTCACTGTCTGTTTACTCTATGTGCCTGACATTTAACTGTCTGACTCATCTCTGTGCCTGCTTCACTGTCTGCCTCCTCTGTGCCTGACTCTTCCCTGTCTGTCTCCCTCCTCTGTGCTTGACTCTTCACTTTCTGCCTCCTCTCGGTGCCTGACTCTTTTCTGTCTGCCTCATCTCTGTGCCTGACACTTCACGGTCTGCCTCCTCTCTGTGCCTGATTCTTCACTGTCTGCCTCCTCTCTGTGTCTGACTCTTCACTGTCTGTCTCCTCTCTGTGCCTGACTCTTCACTGTCTGTCTACTCTGTGTGCCCAACCCTTCACTGTCTGCCTCCTCTGTCCCTGACTCTTCAATGTCTGTCTCCCTCATCTATGCCTGACTCTTCACTGTCTGTCTCCTCTGTGTGCCTGTCTCTTCACTGTCTGCCTCCTCTCTGTGCCCGACTCTTCACTGCCTGTCTCCTCTCTGTGCCTGACTCTTCACTGCCTGCCTGTCTCCTCTCTGTGCCTGAATATTTGCTGTCTGTCTTGTCTCTGTGCTTGACTCTTCAATGTCTGTCTCCCTCATCTATGCCTGACTCTTCACTGTCTGTCTCCTCTGTGTGCCTGACTCTTCACTGTCTGCCTCCTCTCTGTGCCCGACTCTTCACTGCCTGTCTCCTCTCTGTGCCCAACTCTTCCCTGTCAGCCTCCTCTGTCCCTGACTCTTCACTGTCTGTGTCCGTCTCTTCACTGTCTGTCTGACTCTTCACTGTCTGCGTCCAACTCTTTACTGTATGTCTCCTCTGTGCCTGAATCTCCACTGTCTGTCTCCTCTCTGTGCCTGATTCTACACTGTCTGTCTCCTCTCTGCGCCTGACTGTTCAACGTCTGTCTCCTCTCTGTGCCTGACTCTTCAGTGACTGTCTCACCTCTGTGCATCATCTCTATGCCTAACTCTTCACTGTCTGTCTCCTCTCTGTGCCTGACTCTTCACTGTCTGTCTCCTTTCTGTGCCTGACACTTCACTGTCTGTCTCCTCTGTGTGCCTTACCCTTCACTGTCTGCCTCCTCTGTCCCTGACTCTTCAATGTCTGTCTCCCTCATCTATGCCTGACTCTTCACTGTCTGTCTCCTCTGTGTGCCTGACTCTTTGCTGTCTGTCTCCTCTCTGTGCCTAACTCTTCTCAGTCTGCCTCATCTCTGTGCCTGACTATTCACTGCCTGTCTCCTCTCTGTGCCTGACTCTTCGCTGCCTGTCTCCTCTCTGTACCTGACTCTTCACTGTCTGCCTCCTCTCTGTACCAGACTCTTCACTGTCTGCCTCATCTCTGTGCCGGACTCTTCACTGTCTACCTCATGTCTGTGCCTGACTTTTCACTGTCTGTCTACTCTATGTGCCTGATTTTTCACTGTCTGCCTCATCTCTGTGCCTGATTCTTCACTGTCTGTATCTTCTCTGTGCCTGACTCTTCACTGTCTGCCTCATCTCTGTGCCTGACCCTTCACTGCCTATCTCCTCTCTGTGCCCAACTCTTCCCTGTCTGCCTCCTCTGTCCCTGACTCTTCACTGTCTGCCTCATTTCTGTGCCTGACTCTTCATTGTCTGTCTCATCTCTGTGCCCGACTCTTCACTGTCTGTCTCATCTCTTTGCCTGACTCTTCACTGTCTGTCTGCCTCCTTCATGGCTGACTCTTCACTGGCTGTCTCCCTCCTCTTTGCCTGACTCTTCACTGTCTGCCTCATCTCTGTGTCTGACCCTTCACTGCCTGTCTCCTCTCTGTGCCTGACTCTTCACTGTCTGCCTCCTCTCTGTGCCAGACTCTTCACTGTTTGCCTCTTCTCTGTGCCTGACCCTTCATTGTTTGTCTCCTCTGTGTGCCCGACTCTTCCCTGTCCTCCTCCTCTGTCCCTGACTCTTTACTGTCTGCCTCATCTCTGTGCCTGACTCTTCACAGTCTGTCTCATCTCTGTGCCTGACTCTTCACTGTCTGTCTGCCTCCTTCATGGCTGACTCTTCACTGGCTGTCTCCCTCCTCTTTGCCTGACATTTCACTGTTTGCCTCATCACTGTGCCTGACTCTTCACTGTTTGTCTGCCTCATCTCTGTGCCTGATTCGTCTCTGTCTGCCTCTTTTGTGCCTGCCTCTTCACTGTCTGTCTCCCTCCTCTTTGCCTTACTCTTCACTGTTTGTCCCAACTCTGTGCCTGACTGTTCACTGTCTGCCTCCTCTCGGTGCCTGACTCTTCACTGTCTGCCTCCTCTCTGTGGCTGACTCTTCACCTGACTCTTCACAGTCTGTCTCCTCTCTCTGCCTGACTGTTCACTGTCTGCCTCCTCTCGGTGCCTGACTTTTCACTGTCTGCCTCATCTCTGTGCCTGACTCTTTACTGTCTGGCTGCCTCCATCGTGCCTGACTCTTCACTGTCTGTCTCCCTCCTCTTTGCCTGACTCTTCACTGTCTGTCCCAACTCTGTGCCTGACTTTTCAGTGTCTGCCTCCTCTCTGTGCCTGACTCTTCACTGTCTGCCTCATCTCTGTGCCTGACTCTTCACTGTCTGTGTCCGACTCTTCACTGTCTGTCTAACTCTTCACTGTCTGCGTCTGACTCTTCACTGTCTGTCTTCTCTGTGCCTGAATCTTCACTATTTGTCTCCTCTCTGTGCCTGATTCTACACTGTCTGACTCATCTCTGTGCCTAACTCTTCTCCGTCTGCCTCATCTCTGTGCCTGACCCGTCTCTTTCTGTCTCCTCTCTGAGCCTGACTCTTCACTGCCTGTATCCTCTCTGTACCTGACTTCCCCTGACTCTTCACTGTCCGTCTTCTCTCCATGCCTGACTCTTCAAATGTCTGTCTCCTCTCTGTGCCTGACTTTTCACCTGGCTCTTCACTGTCTATCTCCTCTCTGTGCCTGACTATTCACTGCCTGTCTCCTCTCTATGCCTAACTCTTCACTGTCTGTCTCCTCTCTGTGCCTGACTCTTCACTGTCTGTCTCCTTTCTGTGCCCGACTCTTCACTGTCTGTCTCCTCTGTGTGCCTGACCCTTCACTGTCTGCCTCCTCTGTCCCTGACTCTTCAATGTCTGTCTCCCTCATCTATGCCTGACTCTTCACTGTCTGTCTCCTCTGTTTGCCTGACTCTTTGCTGTCTGTCTCCTCTCTGTGCCTAACTCTTCTCAGTCTGTCTCATCTCTGTGCCTAACTCTTCACTTTCTGTCTCCTCTCTGTGCCTGACTCTTCACTGTCTGTCTCCTCTCTGTGCCTGACTCTTCACTGTCTGTCTCCTCTGTGTGCCTGACCCTTCACTGTCTGCCTCCTCTGTCCCTGACTCTTCAATGTCTGTCTCCCTCATCTATGCCTGACTCTTCACTGTCTGTCTCCTCTTTGTGCCTGACTCTTTGCTGTCTGTCTCCTCTCTGTGCCTAACTCTTCTCAGTCTGCCTCATTTCTGTACCTAACTCTTCACTTTCTGTCTCCTCTATGTGCCTGACTCTTCAGTGTCTGTCTCCTCTCTGTGCCTGACTCTTCACTGCCTGTCTTCTCTCTGTGCTGAATCTTTGCTGTCTGTCTCCTCTCTTCCTGACTCTTCACTGTCTGTCTACTCTATGTGCCTGACTCTTCACTGTCTGTCTCCTCTATGTGCCTGACTCTTCAGTGTCTGTCTCCTCTCTGTGCCTGACTCTTCACTGCCTGTCTTCTCTCTGTGCTGAATCTTTGCTGTCTGTCTCCTCTCTTCCTGACTCTTCACTGTCTGTCTACTCTATGTGCCTGACTCTTCACTGTCTGCCTCCTCTCTGTGTCTGACTCTTCACTGTCTGTCTCCTCTCTGTGCCCGACTCTTCACTGCCTGTCTCCTCTCTGTGCCTGACTCTTCACTGCCTGCCTGTCTCCTCTCTGTGCCTGAATATTTGCTGTCTGTCTCGTCTCTGTGCTTGACTCTTTGCTGTCTGTCTCCTCTCTATGCCTGACTCTTCTCAGTCTGCCTCATCTCTGTGCCTAACTCTTCACTTTCTGTCTCATCTCTGTGCCTGACTCTTCACTGTCTGTCTATTCTATGTGCCTGACTCTTCACTGTCTGCCTCATCTCTGTGCCTGACTTTTCACTGTCTGTTTACTCTATGTGCCTGACATTTAACTGTCTGACTCATCTCTGTGCCTGACTCTTCACTGTCTGCCTCCTCTGTGCCTGGCTCTTCACTGTCTGTCTCCCTCCTCTGTGCTTGACTCTTCGCTGTCTGCCTCCTCTCGGTGCCTGACTCTTTTCTGTCTGCCTCATCTCTGTGCCTGACACTTCACCGTCTGCCTCCTCTCTGTGCCTGATTCTTCACTGTCTGCCTCCTCTCTGTACCTGAATCTTCACTGTCTGCCTCCTCTCCGTGCCTGACTCTTCACTGTCTGACTCCTCTCTTCCTGACTCTTCACTGTTTGTCTACTCTATGTGCCTGACTCTTCACTGTCTGCCTCCTCTCTGTGCCTGACTCTTCACTGTCTGGCTCCTCTCTGTGCCTGAATCTTCACTGTCTGCCTCCTCTCTGTGCCGGACTCTTCACTATCTGCCTCATCTCTGTGCCTGACTTTTCACTGTCTGTCTACTCTATGTGCCTGACTTTTCACTGTATGCCTCATCTCTGTGCCTGACTCTTCACTGTCTGTCTCCTCTCTTTGCCTGACCCTTCACTGTATGCCTCATCTCTGTGCCTGACCCTTCACTGCCTGTCTCCTCTCTGTGCCCGACTCTTCACTGTATGCCTCATCTCTGTGCCTGACTCTTCACTGTCTGTGTCCAACTCTTCACTGTCTGTCTGACTCTTTACTGTCTGCGTCCAACTCTTTACTGTATGTCTCCTCTGTACCTGAATCTCCACTGTCTGTCTCCTCTCTGTGCCTGATTCTACACTGTCTGTCTCCTCTCTGTGCCTGACTGTTCAACGTCTGTCTCCTCTCTGTGCCTGACTTTTCACCTGACTCTTCACTGTCTCCTCTCTGTGCCTGACTCTTCACTGACTGTCTCACCTCTGTGCCTCATCTCTATGCCTAACTCTTCACTGTCTGTCTCCTCTCTGTGCCTGACTCTTCACCGTCTGTCTCCTTTCTGTGCCTGACTCTTCACTGTCTGCCTCCTCTGTCCCTGACTCTTCAATGTCTGTCTCCCTCATCTATGCCTGACTCTTCACTGTCTGTCTCCTCTGTGTGCCTGACTCTTTGCTGTCTGTCTCCTCTCTGTGCCTAACTCTTCTCAGTCTGCCTCATCTCTGTGCCTAACTCTTCACTTTCTGTCTCCTCTATATGCCTAACTCTTCACTGTCTGTCTCCTCTCTGTGCCTGACTCTTCACTGTCTGTCTCCTCTCTGTGCCTGACTCTTCACTGTCTGTCTCCTCTGTGTGCCTGACCCTTCACTGTCTACCTCCGCTGTCCCTGACTCTTTAATGTCTGTCTCCCTCATCTATGCCTGACTCTTCACTGTCTGTCTCCTCTTTGTGCCTGACTCTTTGCTGTCTGTCTCCTCTCTGTGCCTAACTCTTCTCAGTCTGCCTCATCTCTGTGCCTAACTCTTCACTTTCTGTCTCCTCTATGTGCCTGACTCTTCACTGTCTGCCTCCTCACTGTGCCTGACTCTTCACTGTCTGACTCCTCTCTTCCTGACTCTTCACTGTCTGGCTCCTCTCTGTGCCTGACATTTCACTGTCTGCCTCCTCTCTGTGCCGGACTCTTCACTGTCTGCCTCATCTCTGTGCCTGACTCTTCACTGTCTGCCTCCTCTCTGTGCCTGACTCTTCACTGTCTGGCTCCTCTCTGTGCCTGACATTTCACTGTCTGCCTCCTCTCTGTGCCGGACTCTTCACTGTCTGCCTCATCTCTGTGCCTGACTTTTCACTGTCTGTCTACTGTATTTGCTTGACTTTTCACTGTCTGTCTCCTCTCTGTACCTGACTCTTCACTGTCTCCTCTCTCATCCTAACTCTTCACTGTCTGTCTACTCTATGTGCCTGACTCTTCACTGTCCGCTTCATCTCTGTGCCTGACCCTTCACTGTCTGTCTCCTCTCTGTGCCTGACTCTTCACTGCCTGTCTTCTCGATGTGCTGAATCTGTGCTGTCTGTCTGCTCTATGTGCCTGACTCTTCACTGTCTGCCTCATCTCTGTGCCTGACTTTTCACTGTCTGTTTACTCTATGTGTCTGACTTTTAACTGTCTGACTCATCTCTGTGCCTGCTTCACTGTCTGCCTCCTCTGTGCCTGACTCTTCCCTGTCTGTCTCCCTCCTCTGTGCTTGACTCTTCACTTTCTGCCTCCTCTCGGTGCCTGATTCTTTTCTGTCTGCCTCATCTCTGTGCCTGACACTTCACAGTCTGCCTCCTCTCTGTGCCTGATTCTTCACTGTCTGCCTCCTCTCTGTGTCTGACTCTTCAC
This sequence comes from Lissotriton vulgaris, assembly GCF_964263255.1. NCBI lineage: Eukaryota > Metazoa > Chordata > Amphibia > Caudata > Salamandridae > Lissotriton > Lissotriton vulgaris. Next base: position 190,221,976 of record NC_141685.1, read on the forward strand.
TGTCTGTCTCCTCTCTGTGCCTGACTCTTCACTGTCTGTCTCCTCTGTGTGCCCGACCCTTCACTGTCTGCCTCCTCTGTCCCTGACTCTTTAATGTCTGTCTCCCTCATCTATGCCTGACTCTTCACTGTCTGTCTCCTCTGTGTGCCTGTCTCTTCACTGTCTGCCTCCTCTCTGTGCCCGACTCTTCACTGCCTGTCTCCTCTCTGTGCCTGACTCTTCACTGCCTGCCTGTCTCCTCTCTGTGCCTGAATATTTGCTGTCTGTCTCGTCTCTGTGCTTGACTCTTCAATGTCTGTCTCCCTCATCTATGCCTGACTCTTCACTGTCTGTCTCCTCTGTGTGCCTGACTCTTCACTGTCTGCATCCTCTCTGTGCCCGACTTTTCACTGTATGCCTCATCTCTGTGCCTGACTCTTCACTGTCTGTCTCCTCTCTGTGCCTGACCCTTCACTGTCTGCCTCATCTCTGTGCCTGACCCTTCACTGCCTTTCTCCTCTCTGTGCCCGACTCTTCACTGTATGCCTCATCTCTGTGCCTGACTCTTCACTGTCTGTGTCCGACTCTTCACTGTCTGTCTGACTCTTCACTGTCTGCGTCCAACTCTTTACTGTATGTCTCCTCTGTGCCTGAAACTCCACTGTCTGTCTTCTCTCTGTGCCTGATTCTACACTGTCTGTCTCCTCTCTGTGCCTGACTGTTCAATGTCTGTCTCCTCTCTGTGCCTGACTTTTCACCCGACTCTTCACTGTCTCCTCTCTGTGCCTGACTCTTCACTGACTGTCTCACCTCTGTGCCTCATCTCTATGCCTAACTCTTCACTGTCTGCCTCCTCTGTCCCTGACTCTTCAATGTCTGTCTCCCTCATCTATGCCTGACTCTTCACTGTCTGTCTCCTCTGTGTGCCTGACTCTTTGCTGTCTGTCTCCTCTCTGTGCCTAACTCTTCTCAGTCTGCCTCATCTCTGTGCCTAACTCTTCACTTTCTGTCTCCTCTCTATGCCTAACTCTTCACTGTCTGTCTCCTTTCTGTGCCCGACTCTTCACTGTCTGTCTCCTCTGTGTGCCTTACCCTTCACTGTCTGCCTCCTCTGTCCCTGACTCTTCAATGTCTGTCTCCCTCATCTATGTCTGACTCTTCACTGTCTGTCTCCTCTCTGTGCCTAACTCTTCTCAGTCTGCCTCATCTCTGTGCCTAACTCTTCACTTTCTGTCTCCTCTCTATGCCTAACTCTTCACTGTCTCCTCTCTATGCCTAACTCTTCACTGTCTGTCTCCTCTCTGTGCCTGACTCTTCACTGTCTGTCTCCTCTCTGTGCCTGACTCTTCACTGTCTGTCTCCTCTCTGTGCCTGACTCTTCACTGTCTGTCTCCTCTGTGTGCTTGACCCTTCACTGTCTGCCTCCTCTGTCCCTGACTCTTCAATGTCTGTCTCCCTCATCTATGCCTGACTCTTTGCTGTCTGTCTCCTCTCTGTGCCTAACTCTTCTCAGTCTGCCTCATCTCTGTGCCTAACTCTTCACTTTCTGTCTCCTCTCTGTGCCTGACTCTTCAGTGTCTGTCTCCTCTCTCTTTACCTGACTCTTCACTGCCTGTCTTCTCTCTGTGCTGAATCTTTGCTGTCTGTCTCCTCTCTTCCTGACTCTTCACTGTCTGTCTACTCTATGTGTCTGACTCTTCACTGTCTGCCTCATCTCTGTGCCTGACTTTTCACTGTCTGTTTACTCTACGTGCCTGACATTTAACTGTCTGACTCATCTCTGTGCCTGACTCCTAACTGTCTGCCTCCTCTGTGCCTGACTCTTTTCTGTCTGCCTCATCTCTGTGCCTGACACTTCACTATCTGCCTCCTCTCTGTGCCTGATTCTTCACTATCTGCCTCCTCTCTGTACCTGACTCTTCACTGTCTGTCTACTCTATGTGCCTGACTCTTCACTGTCTGCCTCCTCTCTGTACCTGACTCTTCACTGTCTGGCTCCTCTCTGTGCCTGACTCTTCACTGTCTGCCTCCTCTCGGTGCCGGATTCTTCACTGTCTGCCTCATCCCTGTGCCTGACTTTTCACTGTCTGTCTACTCTATTTGCTTGACTTTTCACTGTCTGTCTCCTCTCTGTACCTGACTCTTCACTGTCTCCTCTCTCATCCTGACTCTTCACTGTCTGTCTACTCTATGTGCCTGACTCTTCACTGTCCGCTTCATCTCTGTGCCTGACTCTTCACTGTCCGTCTTCTCTCCATGCCTGACTCTTCAACGTCTGTCTCCTCTCTGTGCCTGACTTTTCACCTGGCTCTTCACTGTCTGTCTCCTCTCTGTGCCTGACTATTCACTGCCTGTCTCCTCTCTGTGCCTGACTCTACGCTGCCTGTCTCCTCTCTGTACCTGACTCTTCACTGTCTGCCTCCTCTCTGTGCCTGACTCTTCACTGTCTGTCTCCTCTCTTCCTGACTCTTCACCATCTTTCTACTCTATGTGCCTGACTTTTTACTGTCTGCCTCATCTCTATGCCTGACTCTTCACTGTCTGTCTCCTCTCTGTGTCTGACTCTTCACTGTCTGTCTCCTCTCTGTGCCTGACTCTTCACTGTCTGTCTCCTCTGTGTGCCCGACCCTTCACTGTCTGCCTCCTCTGTCCCTGACTCTTCAATGTCTGCCTCCCTCATCTATGCCTGACTCTTCACTGTCTGTCTCCTCTGTGTGCCTGTCTCTTCACTCTCTGCCTCCTCTCTGTGCCCGACTCTTCACTGCCTGTCTCCTCTCTGTGCCTGACTCTTCACTGCCTGCCTGTCTCCTCTCTGTGCCTGAATATTTGCTGTCTGTCTCGTCTCTGTGCTTGACTCTTCAATGTCTGTCTCCCTCATCTATGCCTGACTCTTCACTGTCTGTCTCCTCTGTGTGCCTGACTCTTCACTGTCTGCCTCCTCTCTGTGCCCGACTCTTCACTGTCTGTCTCCTCTCTGTGCCTGACTCTTCACTGCCTGCCTGTCTCCTCTCTGTGCCTAGATCTTTGCTGTCTGTCTTGTCTCTGTGCTTGACTCTTTGCTGTCTGTCTCCTCTCTGTGCCTGACTCTTCTCAGTCTGCCTCATCTCTGTGCCTAACTCTTCACTTTCTGTCTCCTCTCTGTGCCTGACTCTTCACTGTCTGTCTACTCTATGTGCCTGACTCTTCACTGTCTGCCTCATCTCTGTGCCTGACTTTTCACTGTCTGTTTACTCTATGTGCCTGACATTTAACTGTCTGACTCATCTCTGTGCCTGACTCTTCACTGTCTGCCTCCTCTGTGCCTGACTCTTCACTGTCTGTCTCCCTCCTCTGTGCTTGACTCTTCGCTGTCTGCCTCCTCTCGGTGCCTGACTCTTTTCTGTCTGCCTCATCTCTGTGCCTGACACTTCACCGTCTGCCTCCTCTCTGTGCCTGATTCTTCACTGTCTGCCTCCTCTCTGTACCTGAATCTTCACTGTCTGCCTCCTCTCCGTGCCTGACTCTTCACTGTCTGACTCCTCTCTTCCTGACTCTTCACTGTCTGTCTACTCTATGTGCCTGACTCGTCACTGTCTGCCTCCTCTCTGTGCCTGACTCTTCACTGTCTGGCTCCTCTCTGTGCCTGAATCTTCACTGTCTGCCTCCTCTCTGTGCCGGACTCTTCACTATCTGCCTCATCTCTGTGCCTGACTTTTCACTGTCTGTCTACTCTATGTGCCTGACTTTTCACTGTATGCCTCATCTCTGTGCCTGACAATTCACTGTCTGTCTCCTCTCTGTGCCTGACGCTTCACTGTCTGCCTCATCTCTGTGCCTGACCCTTCACTGCCTGTCTCCTCTCTGTGCCCGACTCTTCACTGTATGCCTCATCTCTGTGCCTGACTCTTCACTGTCTGTGTCCGACTCTTCACTGTCTGTCTGACTCTTCACTGTCTGCGTCCAACTCTTTACTGTATGTCTCCTCTGTACCTGAATCTCCACTGTCTGTCTCCTCTCTGTGCCTGATTCTACACTGTCTGTCTCCTCTCTGTGCCTGACTGTTCAACGTCTGTCTCCTCTCTGTGCCTGACTTTTCACCTGACTCTTCACTGTCTCCTCTCTGTGCCTGACTCTTCACTGACTGTCTCACCTCTGTGCCTCATCTCTATGCCTAACTCTTCACTGTCTGTCTCCTCTCTGTGCCTGACTCTTCACTATCTGTCTCCTTTCTGTGCCTGACTCTTCACTGTCTGTCTCCTCTGTGTGCCTGACCCTTCACTGTCTGCCTCCTCTGTCCCTGACTCTTCAATGTCTGTCTCCCTCATCTATGCCTGACTCTTCACTGTCTGTCTCCTCTGTGTGCCTGACTCTTTGCTGTCTGTCTCCTCTCTGTGCCTAACTCTTCTCAGTCTGCCTCATCTCTGTGCCTAACTCTTCACTTTCTGTCTCCTCTCTATGCCTAACTCTTCACTGTCTGTCTCCTTTCTGTGCCCGACTCTTCACTGTCTGTCTCCTCTGTGTGCCTGACCCTTCACTGTCTGCCTCCTCTGTCCCTGACTCTTCAATGTCTGTCTCCCTCATCTATGCCTGACTCTTCAATGTCTGTCTCCTCTGTTTGCCTGACTCTTTGCTGTCTGTCTCCTCTCTGTGCCTAACTCTTCTCAGTCTGTCTCATCTCTGTGCCTAACTCTTCACTTTCTGTCTCCTCTCTGTGCCTGACTCTTCACTGTCTGTCTCCTCTCTGTGCCTGACTCTTCACTGTCTGTCTCCTCTGTGTGCCTGACCCTTCACTGTCTGCCTCCTCTGTCCCTGACTCTTCAATGTCTGTCTCCCTCATCTATGCCTGACTCTTCACTGTCTGTCTCCTCTTTGTGCCTGACTCTTTGCTGTCTGTCTCCTCTCTGTGCCTAACTCTTCTCAGTCTGCCTCATTTCTGTGCCTAACTCTTCACTTTCTGTCTCCTCTATGTGCCTGACTCTTCAGTGTCTGTCTCCTCTCTGTGCCTGACTCTTCACTGCCTGTCTTCTCTCTGTGCTGAATCTTTGCTGTCTGTCTCCTCTCTTCCTGACTCTTCACTGTCTGTCTACTCTATGTGCCTGACTCTTCACTGTCTGTCTCCTCTATGTGCCTGACTCTTCAGTGTCTGTCTCCTCTCTGTGCCTGACTCTTCACTGCCTGTCTTCTCTCTGTGCTGAATCTTTGCTGTCTGTCTCCTCTCTTCCTGACTCTTCACTGTCTGTCTACTCTATGTGCCTGACTCTTCACTGTCTGCCTCCTCTCTGTGTCTGACTCTTCACTGTCTGCCTCCTCTCTGTGCCCGACTCTTCACTGCCTGTCTCCTCTCTGTGCCTGACTCTTCACTGCCTGCCTGTCTCCTCTCTGTGCCTGAATATTTGCTGTCTGTCTCGTCTCTGTGCTTGACTCTTTGCTGTCTGTCTCCTCTCTATGCCTGACTCTTCTCAGTCTGCCTCATCTCTGTGCCTAACTCTTCACTTTCTGTCTCATCTCTGTGCCTGACTCTTCACTGTCTGTCTATTCTATGTGCCTGACTCTTCACTGTCTGCCTCATCTCTGTGCCTGACTTTTCACTGTCTGTTTACTCTATGTGCTTGACATTTAACTGTCTGACTCATCTCTGTGCCTGACTCTTCACTGTCTGCCTCCTCTGTGCCTGGCTCTTCACTGTCTGTCTCCCTCCTCTGTGCTTGACTCTTCGCTGTCTGCCTCCTCTCGGTGCCTGACTCTTTTCTGTCTGCCTCATCTCTGTGCCTGACACTTCACCGTCTGCCTCCTCTCTGTGCCTGATTCTTCACTGTCTGCCTCCTCTCTGTACCTGAATCTTCACTGTCTGCCTCCTCTCCGTGCCTGACTCTTCACTGTCTGACTCCTCTCTTCCTGACTCTTCACTGTTTGTCTACTCTATGTGCCTGACTCTTCACTGTCTGCCTCCTCTCTGTGCCTGACTCTTCACTGTCTGGCTCCTCTCTGTGCCTGAATCTTCACTGTCTGCCTCCTCTCTGTGCCGGACTCTTCACTATCTGCCTCATCTCTGTGCCTGACTTTTCACTGTCTGTCTACTCTATGTGCCTGACTTTTCACTGTATGCCTCATCTCTGTGCCTGACTCTTCACTGTCTGTCTCCTCTCTTTGCCTGACCCTTCACTGTATGCCTCATCTCTGTGCCTGACCCTTCACTGCCTGTCTCCTCTCTGTGCCCGACTCTTCACTGTATGCCTCATCTCTGTGCCTGACTCTTCACTGTCTGTGTCCAACTCTTCACTGTCTGTCTGACTCTTTACTGTCTGCGTCCAACTCTTTACTGTATGTCTCCTCTGTACCTGAATCTCCACTGTCTGTCTCCTCTCTGTGCCTGATTCTACACTGTCTGTCTCCTCTCTGTGCCTGACTGTTCAACGTCTGTCTCCTCTCTGTGCCTGACTTTTCACCTGACTCTTCACTGTCTCCTCTCTGTGCCTGACTCTTCACTGACTGTCTCACCTCTGTGCCTCATCTCTATGCCTAACTCTTCACTGTCTGTCTCCTCTCTGTGCCTGACTCTTCACCGTCTGTCTCCTTTCTGTGCCTGACTCTTCACTGTCTGCCTCCTCTGTCCCTGACTCTTCAATGTCTGTCTCCCTCATCTATGCCTGACTCTTCACTGTCTGTCTCCTCTGTGTGCCTGACTCTTTGCTGTCTGTCTCCTCTCTGTGCCTAACTCTTCTCAGTCTGCCTCATCTCTGTGCCTAACTCTTCACTTTCTGTCTCCTCTCTATGCCTAACTCTTCACTGTCTGTCTCCTCTCTGTGCCTGACTCTTCACTGTCTGTCTCCTCTCTGTGCCTGACTCTTCACTGTCTGTCTCCTCTGTGTGCCTGACCCTTCACTGTCTACCTCCGCTGTCCCTGACTCTTTAATGTCTGTCTCCCTCATCTATGCCTGACTCTTCACTGTCTGTCTCCTCTTTGTGCCTGACTCTTTGCTGTCTGTCTCCTCTCTGTGCCTAACTCTTCTCAGTCTGCCTCATCTCTGTGCCTAACTCTTCACTTTCTGTCTCCTCTATGTGCCTGACTCTTCACTGTCTGCCTCCTCACTGTGCCTGACTCTTCACTGTCTGACTCCTCTCTTCCTGACTCTTCACTGTCTGGCTCCTCTCTGTGCCTGACATTTCACTGTCTGCCTCCTCTCTGTGCCGGACTCTTCACTGTCTGCCTCATCTGTGTGCCTGACTCTTCACTGTCTGCCTCCTCTCTGTGCCTGACTCTTCACTGTCTGGCTCCTCTCTGTGCCTGACATTTCACTGTCTGCCTCCTCTCTGTGCCGGACTCTTCACTGTCTGCCTCATCTCTGTGCCTGACTTTTCACTGTCTGTCTACTGTATTTGCTTGACTTTTCACTGTCTGTCTCCTCTCTGTACCTGACTCTTCACTGTCTCCTCTCTCATCCTAACTCTTCACTGTCTGTCTACTCTATGTGCCTGACTCTTCACTGTCCGCTTCATCTCTGTGCCTGACCCTTCACTGTCTGTCTCCTCTCTGTGCCTGACTCTTCACTGCCTGTCTTCTCGATGTGCTGAATCTGTGCTGTCTGTCTGCTCTATGTGCCTGACTCTTCACTGTCTGCCTCATCTCTGTGCCTGACTTTTCACTGTCTGTTTACTCTATGTGTCTGACTTTTAACTGTCTGACTCATCTCTGTGCCTGCTTCACTGTCTGCCTCCTCTGTGCCTGACTCTTCCCTGTCTGTCTCCCTCCTCTGTGCTTGACTCTTCACTTTCTGCCTCCTCTCGGTGCCTGACTCTTTTCTGTCTGCCTCATCTCTGTGCCTGACACTTCACAGTCTGCCTCCTCTCTGTGCCTGATTCTTCACTGTCTGCCTCCTCTCTGTGTCTGACTCTTCACTGTCTGTCTCCTCTCTGTGCCTGACTCTTCACTGTCTGTCTCCTCTGTGTGCCCGACCCTTCACTGTCTGCCTCCTCTGTCCCTGACTCTTTAATGTCTGTCTCCCTCATCTATGCCTGACTCTTCACTGTCTGTCTCCTCTGTGTGCCTGTCTCTTCACTGTCTGCCTCCTCTCTGTGCCCGACTCTTCACTGCCTGTCTCCTCTCTGTGCCTGACTCTTCACTGCCTGCCTGTCTCCTCTCTGTGCCTGAATATTTGCTGTCTGTCTCGTCTCTGTGCTTGACTCTTCAATGTCTGTCTCCCTCATCTATGCCTGACTCTTCACTGTCTGTCTCCTCTGTGTGCCTGACTCTTCACTGTCTGCATCCTCTCTGTGCCCGACTTTTCACTGTATGCCTCATCTCTGTGCCTGACTCTTCACTGTCTGTCTCCTCTCTGTGCCTGACCCTTCACTGTCTGCCTCATCTCTGTGCCTGACCCTTCACTGCCTTTCTCCTCTCTGTGCCCGACTCTTCACTGTATGCCTCATCTCTGTGCCTGACTCTTCACTGTCTGTGTCCGACTCTTCACTGTCTGTCTGACTCTTCACTGTCTGCGTCCAACTCTTTACTGTATGTCTCCTCTGTGCCTGAATCTCCACTGTCTGTCTTCTCTCTGTGCCTGATTCTACACTGTCTGTCTCCTCTCTGTGCCTGACTGTTCAATGTCTGTCTCCTCTCTGTGCCTGACTTTTCACCTGACTCTTCACTGTCTCCTCTCTGTGCCTGACTCTTCACTGACTGTCTCACCTCTGTGCCTCATCTCTATGCCTAACTCTTCACTGTCTGTCTCCTCTCTGTGCCTGACTCTTCACTGTCTGTCTCCTTTCTGTGCCTGACTCTTCATTGTCTGTCTCCTCTGTGTGCCTTACCCTTCACTGTCTGCCTCCTCTGTCCCTGACTCTTCAATGTCTGTCTCCCTCATCTATGTCTGACTCTTCACTGTCTGTCTCCTCTCTGTGCCTAATTCTTCTCAGTCTGCCTCATCTCTGTGCCTAACTCTTCACTTTCTGTCTCCTCTCTATGCCTAACTCTTCACTGTCTCCTCTCTATGCCTAACTCTTTTCTGTCTGTCTCCTCTCTGTGCCTGACTCTTCACTGTCTGTCTCCTCTCTGTGCCTGACTCTTCACTGTCTGTCTCCTCTCTGTGCCTGACTCTTCACTGTCTGTCTCCTCTGTGTGCTTGACCCTTCACTGTCTGCCTCCTCTGTCCCTGACTCTTCAATGTCTGTCTCCCTCATCTATGCCTGACTCTTTGCTGTCTGTCTCCTCTCTGTGCCTAACTCTTCTCAGTCTGCCTCATCTCTGTGCCTAACTCTTCACTTTCTGTCTCCTCTCTGTGCCTGACTCTTCAGTGTCTGTCTCCTCTCTCTTTACCTGACTCTTCACTGCCTGTCTTCTCTCTGTGCTGAATCTTTGCTGTCTGTCTCCTCTCTTCCTGACTCTTCACTGTCTGTCTACTCTATGTGTCTGACTCTTCACTGTCTGCCTCATCTCTGTGCCTGACTTTTCACTGTCTGTTTACTCTACGTGCCTGACATTTAACTGTCTGACTCATCTCTGTGCCTGACTCCTAACTGTCTGCCTCCTCTGTGCCTGACTCTTTTCTGTCTGCCTCATCTCTGTGCCTGACACTTCACTATCTGCCTCCTCTCTGTGCCTGATTCTTCACTATCTGCCTCCTCTCTGTACCTGACTCTTCACTGTCTGTCTACTCTATGTGCCTGACTCTTCACTGTCTGCCTCCTCTCTGTACCTGACTCTTCACTGTCTGGCTCCTCTCTGTGCCTGACTCTTCACTGTCTGCCTCCTCTCGGTGCCGGATTCTTCACTGTCTGCCTCATCCCTGTGCCTGACTTTTCACTGTCTGTCTACTCTATTTGCTTGACTTTTCACTGTCTGTCTCCTCTCTGTACCTGACTCTTCACTGTCTCCTCTCTCATCCTGACTCTTCACTGTCTGTCTACTCTATGTGCCTGACTCTTCACTGTCCGCTTCATCTCTGTGCCTGACTCTTCACTGTCCGTCTTCTCTCCATGCCTGACTCTTCAACGTCTGTCTCCTCTCTGTGCCTGACTTTTCACCTGGCTCTTCACTGTCTGTCTCCTCTCTGTGCCTGACTATTCACTGCCTGTCTCCTCTCTGTGCCTGACTCTTCGCTGCCTGTCTCCTCTCTGTACCTGACTCTTCACTGTCTGCCTCCTCTCTGTGCCTGACTCTTCACTGTCTGTCTCCTCTCTTCCTGACTCTTCACTGTCTTTCTACTCTATGTGCCTGACTTTTTACTGTCTGCCTCATCTCTATGCCTGACTCTTCACTGTCTGTCTCCTCTCTGTGTCTGACTCTTCACTGTCTGTCTCCTCTCTGTGCCTGACTCTTCACTGTCTGTCTCCTCTGTGTGCCCGACCCTTCACTGTCTGCCTCCTCTGTCCCTGACTCTTCAATGTCTGCCTCCCTCATCTATGCCTGACTCTTCACTGTCTGTCTCCTCTGTGTGCCTGTCTCTTCACTCTCTGCCTCCTCTCTGTGCCCGACTCTTCACTGCCTGTCTCCTCTCTGTGCCTGACTCTTCACTGCCTGCCTGTCTCCTCTCTGTGCCTGAATATTTGCTGTCTGTCTCGTCTCTGTGCTTGACTCTTCAATGTCTGTCTCCCTCATCTATGCCTGACTCTTCACTGTCTGTCTCCTCTGTGTGCCTGACTCTTCACTGTCTGCCTCCTCTCTGTGCCCGACTCTTCACTGTCTGTCTCCTCTCTGTGCCTGACTCTTCACTGCCTGCCTGTCTCCTCTCTGTGCCTAGATCTTTGCTGTCTGTCTTGTCTCTGTGCTTGACTCTTTGCTGTCTGTCTCCTCTCTGTGCCTGACTCTTCTCAGTCTGCCTCATCTCTGTGCCTAACTCTTCACTTTCTGTCTCCTCTCTGTGCCTGACTCTTCACTGTCTGTCTACTCTATGTGCCTGACTCTTCACTGTCTGCCTCATCTCTGTGCCTGACTTTTCACTGTCTGTTTACTCTATGTGCCTGACATTTAACTGTCTGACTCATCTCTGTGCCTGACTCTTCACTGTCTGCCTCCTCTGTGCCTGACTCTTCACTGTCTGTCTCCCTCCTCTGTGCTTGACTCTTCGCTGTCTGCCTCCTCTCGGTGCCTGACTCTTTTCTGTCTGCCTCATCTCTGTGCCTGACACTTCACCGTCTGCCTCCTCTCTGTGCCTGATTCTTCACTGTCTGCCTCCTCTCTGTACCTGAATCTTCACTGTCTGCCTCCTCTCCGTGCCTGACTCTTCACTGTCTGACTCCTCTCTTCCTGACTCTTCACTGTCTGTCTACTCTATGTGCCTGACTCGTCACTGTCTGCCTCCTCTCTGTGCCTGACTCTTCACTGTCTGGCTCCTCTCTGTGCCTGAATCTTCACTGTCTGCCTCCTCTCTGTGCCGGACTCTTCACTATCTGCCTCATCTCTGTGCCTGACTTTTCACTGTCTGTCTACTCTATGTGCCTGACTTTTCACTGTATGCCTCATCTCTGTGCCTGACAATTCACTGTCTGTCTCCTCTCTGTGCCTGACGCTTCACTGTCTGCCTCATCTCTGTGCCTGACCCTTCACTGCCTGTCTCCTCTCTGTGCCCGACTCTTCACTGTATGCCTCATCTCTGTGCCTGACTCTTCACTGTCTGTGTCCGACTCTTCACTGTCTGTCTGACTCTTCACTGTCTGCGTCCAACTCTTTACTGTATGTCTCCTCTGTACCTGAATCTCCACTGTCTGTCTCCTCTCTGTGCCTGATTCTACACTGTCTGTCTCCTCTCTGTGCCTGACTGTTCAACGTCTGTCTCCTCTCTGTGCCTGACTTTTCACCTGACTCTTCACTGTCTCCTCTCTGTGCCTGACTCTTCACTGACTGTCTCACCTCTGTGCCTCATCTCTATGCCTAACTCTTCACTGTCTGTCTCCTCTCTGTGCCTGACTCTTCACTATCTGTCTCCTTTCTGTGCCTGACTCTTCACTGTCTGTCTCCTCTGTGTGCCTGACCCTTCACTGTCTGCCTCCTCTGTCCCTGACTCTTCAATGTCTGTCTCCCTCATCTATGCCTGACTCTTCACTGTCTGTCTCCTCTGTGTGCCTGACTCTTTGCTGTCTGTCTCCTCTCTGTGCCTAACTCTTCTCAGTCTGCCTCATCTCTGTGCCTAACTCTTCACTTTCTGTCTCCTCTCTATGCCTAACTCTTCACTGTCTGTCTCCTTTCTGTGCCCGACTCTTCACTGTCTGTCTCCTCTGTGTGCCTGACCCTTCACTGTCTGCCTCCTCTGTCCCTGACTCTTCAATGTCTGTCTCCCTCATCTATGCCTGACTCTTCAATGTCTGTCTCCTCTGTTTGCCTGACTCTTTGCTGTCTGTCTCCTCTCTGTGCCTAACTCTTCTCAGTCTGTCTCATCTCTGTGCCTAACTCTTCACTTTCTGTCTCCTCTCTGTGCCTGACTCTTCACTGTCTGTCTCCTCTCTGTGCCTGACTCTTCACTGTCTGTCTCCTCTGTGTGCCTGACCCTTCACTGTCTGCCTCCTCTGTCCCTGACTCTTCAATGTCTGTCTCCCTCATCTATGCCTGACTCTTCACTGTCTGTCTCCTCTTTGTGCCTGACTCTTTGCTGTCTGTCTCCTCTCTGTGCCTAACTCTTCTCAGTCTGCCTCATTTCTGTGCCTAACTCTTCACTTTCTGTCTCCTCTATGTGCCTGACTCTTCAGTGTCTGTCTCCTCTCTGTGCCTGACTCTTCACTGCCTGTCTTCTCTCTGTGCTGAATCTTTGCTGTCTGTCTCCTCTCTTCCTGACTCTTCACTGTCTGTCTACTCTATGTGCCTGACTCTTCACTGTCTGTCTCCTCTATGTGCCTGACTCTTCAGTGTCTGTCTCCTCTCTGTGCCTGACTCTTCACTGCCTGTCTTCTCTCTGTGCTGAATCTTTGCTGTCTGTCTCCTCTCTTCCTGACTCTTCACTGTCTGTCTACTCTATGTGCCTGACTCTTCACTGTCTGCCTCCTCTCTGTGTCTGACTCTTCACTGTCTGCCTCCTCTCTGTGCCCGACTCTTCACTGCCTGTCTCCTCTCTGTGCCTGACTCTTCACTGCCTGCCTGTCTCCTCTCTGTGCCTGAATATTTGCTGTCTGTCTCGTCTCTGTGCTTGACTCTTTGCTGTCTGTCTCCTCTCTATGCCTGACTCTTCTCAGTCTGCCTCATCTCTGTGCCTAACTCTTCACTTTCTGTCTCATCTCTGTGCCTGACTCTTCACTGTCTGTCTATTCTATGTGCCTGACTCTTCACTGTCTGCCTCATCTCTGTGCCTGACTTTTCACTGTCTGTTTACTCTATGTGCTTGACATTTAACTGTCTGACTCATCTCTGTGCCTGACTCTTCACTGTCTGCCTCCTCTGTGCCTGGCTCTTCACTGTCTGTCTCCCTCCTCTGTGCTTGACTCTTCGCTGTCTGCCTCCTCTCGGTGCCTGACTCTTTTCTGTCTGCCTCATCTCTGTGCCTGACACTTCACCGTCTGCCTCCTCTCTGTGCCTGATTCTTCACTGTCTGCCTCCTCTCTGTACCTGAATCTTCACTGTCTGCCTCCTCTCCGTGCCTGACTCTTCACTGTCTGACTCCTCTCTTCCTGACTCTTCACTGTTTGTCTACTCTATGTGCCTGACTCTTCACTGTCTGCCTCCTCTCTGTGCCTGACTCTTCACTGTCTGGCTCCTCTCTGTGCCTGAATCTTCACTGTCTGCCTCCTCTCTGTGCCGGACTCTTCACTATCTGCCTCATCTCTGTGCCTGACTTTTCACTGTCTGTCTACTCTATGTGCCTGACTTTTCACTGTATGCCTCATCTCTGTGCCTGACTCTTCACTGTCTGTCTCCTCTCTTTGCCTGACCCTTCACTGTATGCCTCATCTCTGTGCCTGACCCTTCACTGCCTGTCTCCTCTCTGTGCCCGACTCTTCACTGTATGCCTCATCTCTGTGCCTGACTCTTCACTGTCTGTGTCCAACTCTTCACTGTCTGTCTGACTCTTTACTGTCTGCGTCCAACTCTTTACTGTATGTCTCCTCTGTACCTGAATCTCCACTGTCTGTCTCCTCTCTGTGCCTGATTCTACACTGTCTGTCTCCTCTCTGTGCCTGACTGTTCAACGTCTGTCTCCTCTCTGTGCCTGACTTTTCACCTGACTCTTCACTGTCTCCTCTCTGTGCCTGACTCTTCACTGACTGTCTCACCTCTGTGCCTCATCTCTATGCCTAACTCTTCACTGTCTGTCTCCTCTCTGTGCCTGACTCTTCACCGTCTGTCTCCTTTCTGTGCCTGACTCTTCACTGTCTGCCTCCTCTGTCCCTGACTCTTCAATGTCTGTCTCCCTCATCTATGCCTGACTCTTCACTGTCTGTCTCCTCTGTGTGCCTGACTCTTTGCTGTCTGTCTCCTCTCTGTGCCTAACTCTTCTCAGTCTGCCTCATCTCTGTGCCTAACTCTTCACTTTCTGTCTCCTCTCTATGCCTAACTCTTCACTGTCTGTCTCCTCTCTGTGCCTGACTCTTCACTGTCTGTCTCCTCTCTGTGCCTGACTCTTCACTGTCTGTCTCCTCTGTGTGCCTGACCCTTCACTGTCTACCTCCGCTGTCCCTGACTCTTTAATGTCTGTCTCCCTCATCTATGCCTGACTCTTCACTGTCTGTCTCCTCTTTGTGCCTGACTCTTTGCTGTCTGTCTCCTCTCTGTGCCTAACTCTTCTCAGTCTGCCTCATCTCTGTGCCTAACTCTTCACTTTCTGTCTCCTCTATGTGCCTGACTCTTCACTGTCTGCCTCCTCACTGTGCCTGACTCTTCACTGTCTGACTCCTCTCTTCCTGACTCTTCACTGTCTGGCTCCTCTCTGTGCCTGACATTTCACTGTCTGCCTCCTCTCTGTGCCGGACTCTTCACTGTCTGCCTCATCTGTGTGCCTGACTCTTCACTGTCTGCCTCCTCTCTGTGCCTGACTCTTCACTGTCTGGCTCCTCTCTGTGCCTGACATTTCACTGTCTGCCTCCTCTCTGTGCCGGACTCTTCACTGTCTGCCTCATCTCTGTGCCTGACTTTTCACTGTCTGTCTACTGTATTTGCTTGACTTTTCACTGTCTGTCTCCTCTCTGTACCTGACTCTTCACTGTCTCCTCTCTCATCCTAACTCTTCACTGTCTGTCTACTCTATGTGCCTGACTCTTCACTGTCCGCTTCATCTCTGTGCCTGACCCTTCACTGTCTGTCTCCTCTCTGTGCCTGACTCTTCACTGCCTGTCTTCTCGATGTGCTGAATCTGTGCTGTCTGTCTGCTCTATGTGCCTGACTCTTCACTGTCTGCCTCATCTCTGTGCCTGACTTTTCACTGTCTGTTTACTCTATGTGTCTGACTTTTAACTGTCTGACTCATCTCTGTGCCTGCTTCACTGTCTGCCTCCTCTGTGCCTGACTCTTCCCTGTCTGTCTCCCTCCTCTGTGCTTGACTCTTCACTTTCTGCCTCCTCTCGGTGCCTGACTCTTTTCTGTCTGCCTCATCTCTGTGCCTGACACTTCACAGTCTGCCTCCTCTCTGTGCCTGATTCTTCACTGTCTGCCTCCTCTCTGTGTCTGACTCTTCACTGTCTGTCTCCTCTCTGTGCCTGACTCTTCACTGTCTGTCTCCTCTGTGTGCCCGACCCTTCACTGTCTGCCTCCTCTGTCCCTGACTCTTTAATGTCTGTCTCCCTCATCTATGCCTGACTCTTCACTGTCTGTCTCCTCTGTGTGCCTGTCTCTTCACTGTCTGCCTCCTCTCTGTGCCCGACTCTTCACTGCCTGTCTCCTCTCTGTGCCTGACTCTTCACTGCCTGCCTGTCTCCTCTCTGTGCCTGAATATTTGCTGTCTGTCTCGTCTCTGTGCTTGACTCTTCAATGTCTGTCTCCCTCATCTATGCCTGACTCTTCACTGTCTGTCTCCTCTGTGTGCCTGACTCTTCACAGTCTGCATCCTCTCTGTGCCCGACTTTTCACTGTATGCCTCATCTCTGTGCCTGACTCTTCACTGTCTGTCTCCTCTCTGTGCCTGACCCTTCACTGTCTGCCTCATCTCTGTGCCTGACCCTTCACTGCCTTTCTCCTCTCTGTGCCCGACTCTTCACTGTATGCCTCATCTCTGTGCCTGACTCTTCACTGTCTGTGTCCGACTCTTCACTGTCTGTCTGACTCTTCACTGTCTGCGTCCAACTCTTTACTGTATGTCTCCTCTGTGCCTGAATCTCCACTGTCTGTCTTCTCTCTGTGCCTGATTCTACACTGTCTGTCTCCTCTCTGTGCCTGACTGTTCAATGTCTGTCTCCTCTCTGTGCCTGACTTTTCACCTGACTCTTCACTGTCTCCTCTCTGTGCCTGACTCTTCACTGACTGTCTCACCTCTGTGCCTCATCTCTATGCCTAACTCTTCACTGTCTGTCTCCTCTCTGTGCCTGACTCTTCACTGTCTGTCTCCTTTCTGTGCCTGACTCTTCATTGTCTGTCTCCTCTGTGTGCCTTACCCTTCACTGTCTGCCTCCTCTGTCCCTGACTCTTCAATGTCTGTCTCCCTCATCTATGTCTGACTCTTCACTGTCTGTCTCCTCTCTGTGCCTAATTCTTCTCAGTCTGCCTCATCTCTGTGCCTAACTCTTCACTTTCTGTCTCCTCTCTATGCCTAACTCTTCACTGTCTCCTCTCTATGCCTAACTCTTTTCTGTCTGTCTCCTCTCTGTGCCTGACTCTTCACTGTCTGTCTCCTCTCTGTGCCTGACTCTTCACTGTCTGTCTCCTCTCTGTGCCTGACTCTTCACTGTCTGTCTCCTCTGTGTGCTTGACCCTTCACTGTCTGCCTCCTCTGTCCCTGACTCTTCAATGTCTGTCTCCCTCATCTATGCCTGACTCTTTGCTGTCTGTCTCCTCTCTGTGCCTAACTCTTCTCAGTCTGCCTCATCTCTGTGCCTAACTCTTCACTTTCTGTCTCCTCTCTGTGCCTGACTCTTCAGTGTCTGTCTCCTCTCTCTTTACCTGACTCTTCACTGCCTGTCTTCTCTCTGTGCTGAATCTTTGCTGTCTGTCTCCTCTCTTCCTGACTCTTCACTGTCTGTCTACTCTATGTGTCTGACTCTTCACTGTCTGCCTCATCTCTGTGCCTGACTTTTCACTGTCTGTTTACTCTACGTGCCTGACATTTAACTGTCTGACTCATCTCTGTGCCTGACTCCTAACTGTCTGCCTCCTCTGTGCCTGACTCTTTTCTGTCTGCCTCATCTCTGTGCCTGACACTTCACTATCTGCCTCCTCTCTGTGCCTGATTCTTCACTATCTGCCTCCTCTCTGTACCTGACTCTTCACTGTCTGTCTACTCTATGTGCCTGACTCTTCACTGTCTGCCTCCTCTCTGTACCTGACTCTTCACTGTCTGGCTCCTCTCTGTGCCTGACTCTTCACTGTCTGCCTCCTCTCGGTGCCGGATTCTTCACTGTCTGCCTCATCCCTGTGCCTGACTTTTCACTGTCTGTCTACTCTATTTGCTTGACTTTTCACTGTCTGTCTCCTCTCTGTACCTGACTCTTCACTGTCTCCTCTCTCATCCTGACTCTTCACTGTCTGTCTACTCTATGTGCCTGACTCTTCACTGTCCGCTTCATCTCTGTGCCTGACTCTTCACTGTCCGTCTTCTCTCCATGCCTGACTCTTCAACGTCTGTCTCCTCTCTGTGCCTGACTTTTCACCTGGCTCTTCACTGTCTGTCTCCTCTCTGTGCCTGACTATTCACTGCCTGTCTCCTCTCTGTGCCTGACTCTTCGCTGCCTGTCTCCTCTCTGTACCTGACTCTTCACTGTCTGCCTCCTCTCTGTGCCTGACTCTTCACTGTCTGTCTCCTCTCTTCCTGACTCTTCACTGTCTTTCTACTCTATGTGCCTGACTTTTTACTGTCTGCCTCATCTCTATGCCTGACTCTTCACTGTCTGTCTCCTCTCTGTGTCTGACTCTTCACTGTCTGTCTCCTCTCTGTGCCTGACTCTTCACTGTCTGTCTCCTCTGTGTGCCCGACCCTTCACTGTCTGCCTCCTCTGTCCCTGACTCTTCAATGTCTGCCTCCCTCATCTATGCCTGACTCTTCACTGTCTGTCTCCTCTGTGTGCCTGTCTCTTCACTCTCTGCCTCCTCTCTGTGCCCGACTCTTCACTGCCTGTCTCCTCTCTGTGCCTGACTCTTCACTGCCTGCCTGTCTCCTCTCTGTGCCTGAATATTTGCTGTCTGTCTCGTCTTTGTGCTTGACTCTTCAATGTCTGTCTCCCTCATCTATGCCTGACTCTTCACTGTCTGTCTCCTCTGTGTGCCTGACTCGTCACTGTCTGCCTCCTCTCTGTGCCCGACTCTTCACTGTCTGTCTCCTCTCTGTGCCTGACTCTTCACTGCCTGCCTGTCTCCTCTCTGTGCCTAGATCTTTGCTGTCTGTCTTGTCTCTGTGCTTGACTCTTTGCTGTCTGTCTCCTCTCTGTGCCTGACTCTTCTCAGTCTGCCTCATCTCTGTGCCTAACTCTTCACTTTCTGTCTCCTCTCTGTGCCTGACTCTTCAGTGTCTGTCTCCTCTCTCTTTACCTGACTCTTCACTGCCTGTCTTCTCTCTGTGCTGAATCTTTGCTGTCTGTCTCCTCTCTTCCTGACTCTTCACTGTCTGTCTACTCTATGTGTCTGACTCTTCACTGTCTGCCTCATCTCTGTGCCTGACTTTTCACTGTCTGTTTACTCTACGTGCCTGACATTTAACTGTCTGACTCATCTCTGTGCCTGACTCCTAACTGTCTGCCTCCTCTGTGCCTGACTCTTTTCTGTCTGCCTCATCTCTGTGCCTGACACTTCACTATCTGCCTCCTCTCTGTGCCTGATTCTTCACTATCTGCCTCCTCTCTGTACCTGACTCTTCACTGTCTGTCTACTCTATGTGCCTGACTCTTCACTGTCTGCCTCCTCTCTGTACCTGACTCTTCACTGTCTGGCTCCTCTCTGTGCCTGACTCTTCACTGTCTGCCTCCTCTCGGTGCCGGATTCTTCACTGTCTGCCTCATCCCTGTGCCTGACTTTTCACTGTCTGTCTACTCTATTTGCTTGACTTTTCACTGTCTGTCTCCTCTCTGTACCTGACTCTTCACTGTCTCCTCTCTCATCCTGACTCTTCACTGTCTGTCTACTCTATGTGCCTGACTCTTCACTGTCCGCTTCATCTCTGTGCCTGACTCTTCACTGTCCGTCTTCTCTCCATGCCTGACTCTTCAACGTCTGTCTCCTCTCTGTGCCTGACTTTTCACCTGGCTCTTCACTGTCTGTCTCCTCTCTGTGCCTGACTATTCACTGCCTGTCTCCTCTCTGTGCCTGACTCTTCGCTGCCTGTCTCCTCTCTGTACCTGACTCTTCACTGTCTGCCTCCTCTCTGTGCCTGACTCTTCACTGTCTGTCTCCTCTCTTCCTGACTCTTCACTGTCTTTCTACTCTATGTGCCTGACTTTTTACTGTCTGCCTCATCTCTATGCCTGACTCTTCACTGTCTGTCTCCTCTCTGTGTCTGACTCTTCACTGTCTGTCTCCTCTCTGTGCCTGACTCTTCACTGTCTGTCTCCTCTGTGTGCCCCACCCTTCACTGTCTGCCTCCTCTGTCCCTGACTCTTCAATGTCTGCCTCCCTTATCTATGCCTGACTCTTCACTGTCTGTCTCCTCTGTGTGCCTGTCTCTTCACTCTCTGCCTCCTCTCTGTGCCCGACTCTTCACTGCCTGTCTCCTCTCTGTGCCTGACTCTTCACTGCCTGCCTGTCTCCTCTCTGTGCCTGAATATTTGCTGTCTGTCTCGTCTCTGTGCTTGACTCTTCAATGTCTGTCTCCCTCATCTATGCCTGACTCTTCACTGTCTGTCTCCTCTGTGTGCCTGACTCTTCACTGTCTGCCTCCTCTCTGTGCCCGACTCTTCACTGTCTGTCTCCTCTCTGTGCCTGACTCTTCACTGCCTGCCTGTCTCCTCTCTGTGCCTAGATCTTTGCTGTCTGTCTTGTCTCTGTGCTTGACTCTTTGCTGTCTGTCTCCTCTCTGTGCCTGACTCTTCTCAGTCTGCCTCATCTCTGTGCCTAACTCTTCACTTTCTGTCTCCTCTCTGTGCCTGACTCTTCACTGTCTGTCTACTCTATGTGCCTGACTCTTCACTGTCTGCCTCATCTCTGTGCCTGACTTTTCACTGTCTGTTTACTCTATGTGCCTGACATTTAACTGTCTGACTCATCTCTGTGCCTGACTCTTCACTGTCTGCCTCCTCTGTGCCTGACTCTTCACTGTCTGTCTCCCTCCTCTGTGCTTGACTCTTCGCTGTCTGCCTCCTCTCGGTGCCTGACACTTCACCGTCTGCCTCCTCTCTGTGCCTGATTCTTCACTGTCTGCCTCCTCTCTGTACCTGAATCTTCACTGTCTGCCTCCTCTCCGTGCCTGACTCTTCACTGTCTGACTCCTCTCTTCCTGACTCTTCACTGTCTGTCTACTCTATGTGCCTGACTCGTCACTGTCTGCCTCCTCTCTGTGCCTGACTCTTCACTGTCTGGCTCCTCTCTGTGCCTGAATCTTCACTGTCTGCCTCCTCTCTGTGCCGGACTCTTCACTATCTGCCTCATCTCTGTGCCTGACTTTTCACTGTCTGTCTACTCTATGTGCCTGACTTTTCACTGTATGCCTCATCTCTGTGCCTGACAATTCACTGTCTGTCTCCTCTCTGTGCCTGACGCTTCACTGTCTGCCTCATCTCTGTGCCTGACCCTTCACTGCCTGTCTCCTCTCTGTGCCCGACTCTTCACTGTATGCCTCATCTCTGTGCCTGACTCTTCACTGTCTGTGTCCGACTCTTCACTGTCTGTCTGACTCTTCACTGTCTGCGTCCAACTCTTTACTGTATGTCTCCTCTGTACCTGAATCTCCACTGTCTGTCTCCTCTCTGTGCCTGATTCTACACTGTCTGTCTCCTCTCTGTGCCTGACTGTTCAACGTCTGTCTCCTCTCTGTGCCTGACTTTTCACCTGACTCTTCACTGTCTCCTCTCTGTGCCTGACTCTTCACTGACTGTCTCACCTCTGTGCCTCATCTCTATGCCTAACTCTTCACTGTCTGTCTCCTCTCTGTGCCTGACTCTTCACTATCTGTCTCCTTTCTGTGCCTGACTCTTCACTGTCTGTCTCCTCTGTGTGCCTGACCCTTCACTGTCTGCCTCCTCTGTCCCTGACTCTTCAATGTCTGTCTCCCTCATCTATGCCTGACTCTTCACTGTCTGTCTCCTCTGTGTGCCTGACTCTTTGCTGTCTGTCTCCTCTCTGTGCCTAACTCTTCTCAGTCTGCCTCATCTCTGTGCCTAACTCTTCACTTTCTGTCTCCTCTCTATGCCTAACTCTTCACTGTCTGTCTCCTTTCTGTGCCCGACTCTTCACTGTCTGTCTCCTCTGTGTGCCTGACCCTTCACTGTCTGCCTCCTCTGTCCCTGACTCTTCAATGTCTGTCTCCCTCATCTATGCCTGACTCTTCAATGTCTGTCTCCTCTGTTTGCCTGACTCTTTGCTGTCTGTCTCCTCTCTGTGCCTAACTCTTCTCAGTCTGTCTCATCTCTGTGCCTAACTCTTCACTTTCTGTCTCCTCTCTGTGCCTGACTCTTCACTGTCTGTCTCCTCTCTGTGCCTGACTCTTCACTGTCTGTCTCCTCTGTGTGCCTGACCCTTCACTGTCTGCCTCCTCTGTCCCTGACTCTTCAATGTCTGTCTCCCTCATCTATGCCTGACTCTTCACTGTCTGTCTCCTCTTTGTGCCTGACTCTTTGCTGTCTGTCTCCTCTCTGTGCCTAACTCTTCTCAGTCTGCCTCATTTCTGTGCCTAACTCTTCACTTTCTGTCTCCTCTATGTGCCTGACTCTTCAGTGTCTGTCTCCTCTCTGTGCCTGACTCTTCACTGCCTGTCTTCTCTCTGTGCTGAATCTTTGCTGTCTGTCTCCTCTCTTCCTGACTCTTCACTGTCTGTCTACTCTATGTGCCTGACTCTTCACTGTCTGTCTCCTCTATGTGCCTGACTCTTCAGTGTCTGTCTCCTCTCTGTGCCTGACTCTTCACTGCCTGTCTTCTCTCTGTGCTGAATCTTTGCTGTCTGTCTCCTCTCTTCCTGACTCTTCACTGTCTGTCTACTCTATGTGCCTGACTCTTCACTGTCTGCCTCCTCTCTGTGTCTGACTCTTCACTGTCTGCCTCCTCTCTGTGCCCGACTCTTCACTGCCTGTCTCCTCTCTGTGCCTGACTCTTCACTGCCTGCCTGTCTCCTCTCTGTGCCTGAATATTTGCTGTCTGTCTCGTCTCTGTGCTTGACTCTTTGCTGTCTGTCTCCTCTCTATGCCTGACTCTTCTCAGTCTGCCTCATCTCTGTGCCTAACTCTTCACTTTCTGTCTCATCTCTGTGCCTGACTCTTCACTGTCTGTCTATTCTATGTGCCTGACTCTTCACTGTCTGCCTCATCTCTGTGCCTGACTTTTCACTGTCTGTTTACTCTATGTGCTTGACATTTAACTGTCTGACTCATCTCTGTGCCTGACTCTTCACTGTCTGCCTCCTCTGTGCCTGGCTCTTCACTGTCTGTCTCCCTCCTCTGTGCTTGACTCTTCGCTGTCTGCCTCCTCTCGGTGCCTGACTCTTTTCTGTCTGCCTCATCTCTGTGCCTGACACTTCACCGTCTGCCTCCTCTCTGTGCCTGATTCTTCACTGTCTGCCTCCTCTCTGTACCTGAATCTTCACTGTCTGCCTCCTCTCCGTGCCTGACTCTTCACTGTCTGACTCCTCTCTTCCTGACTCTTCACTGTTTGTCTACTCTATGTGCCTGACTCTTCACTGTCTGCCTCCTCTCTGTGCCTGACTCTTCACTGTCTGGCTCCTCTCTGTGCCTGAATCTTCACTGTCTGCCTCCTCTCTGTGCCGGACTCTTCACTATCTGCCTCATCTCTGTGCCTGACTTTTCACTGTCTGTCTACTCTATGTGCCTGACTTTTCACTGTATGCCTCATCTCTGTGCCTGACTCTTCACTGTCTGTCTCCTCTCTTTGCCTGACCCTTCACTGTATGCCTCATCTCTGTGCCTGACCCTTCACTGCCTGTCTCCTCTCTGTGCCCGACTCTTCACTGTATGCCTCATCTCTGTGCCTGACTCTTCACTGTCTGTGTCCAACTCTTCACTGTCTGTCTGACTCTTTACTGTCTGCGTCCAACTCTTTACTGTATGTCTCCTCTGTACCTGAATCTCCACTGTCTGTCTCCTCTCTGTGCCTGATTCTACACTGTCTGTCTCCTCTCTGTGCCTGACTGTTCAACGTCTGTCTCCTCTCTGTGCCTGACTTTTCACCTGACTCTTCACTGTCTCCTCTCTGTGCCTGACTCTTCACTGACTGTCTCACCTCTGTGCCTCATCTCTATGCCTAACTCTTCACTGTCTGTCTCCTCTCTGTGCCTGACTCTTCACCGTCTGTCTCCTTTCTGTGCCTGACTCTTCACTGTCTGCCTCCTCTGTCCCTGACTCTTCAATGTCTGTCTCCCTCATCTATGCCTGACTCTTCACTGTCTGTCTCCTCTGTGTGCCTGACTCTTTGCTGTCTGTCTCCTCTCTGTGCCTAACTCTTCTCAGTCTGCCTCATCTCTGTGCCTAACTCTTCACTTTCTGTCTCCTCTCTATGCCTAACTCTTCACTGTCTGTCTCCTCTCTGTGCCTGACTCTTCACTGTCTGTCTCCTCTCTGTGCCTGACTCTTCACTGTCTGTCTCCTCTGTGTGCCTGACCCTTCACTGTCTACCTCCGCTGTCCCTGACTCTTTAATGTCTGTCTCCCTCATCTATGCCTGACTCTTCACTGTCTGTCTCCTCTTTGTGCCTGACTCTTTGCTGTCTGTCTCCTCTCTGTGCCTAACTCTTCTCAGTCTGCCTCATCTCTGTGCCTAACTCTTCACTTTCTGTCTCCTCTATGTGCCTGACTCTTCACTGTCTGCCTCCTCACTGTGCCTGACTCTTCACTGTCTGACTCCTCTCTTCCTGACTCTTCACTGTCTGGCTCCTCTCTGTGCCTGACATTTCACTGTCTGCCTCCTCTCTGTGCCGGACTCTTCACTGTCTGCCTCATCTGTGTGCCTGACTCTTCACTGTCTGCCTCCTCTCTGTGCCTGACTCTTCACTGTCTGGCTCCTCTCTGTGCCTGACATTTCACTGTCTGCCTCCTCTCTGTGCCGGACTCTTCACTGTCTGCCTCATCTCTGTGCCTGACTTTTCACTGTCTGTCTACTGTATTTGCTTGACTTTTCACTGTCTGTCTCCTCTCTGTACCTGACTCTTCACTGTCTCCTCTCTCATCCTAACTCTTCACTGTCTGTCTACTCTATGTGCCTGACTCTTCACTGTCCGCTTCATCTCTGTGCCTGACCCTTCACTGTCTGTCTCCTCTCTGTGCCTGACTCTTCACTGCCTGTCTTCTCGATGTGCTGAATCTGTGCTGTCTGTCTGCTCTATGTGCCTGACTCTTCACTGTCTGCCTCATCTCTGTGCCTGACTTTTCACTGTCTGTTTACTCTATGTGTCTGACTTTTAACTGTCTGACTCATCTCTGTGCCTGCTTCACTGTCTGCCTCCTCTGTGCCTGACTCTTCCCTGTCTGTCTCCCTCCTCTGTGCTTGACTCTTCACTTTCTGCCTCCTCTCGGTGCCTGACTCTTTTCTGTCTGCCTCATCTCTGTGCCTGACACTTCACAGTCTGCCTCCTCTCTGTGCCTGATTCTTCACTGTCTGCCTCCTCTCTGTGTCTGACTCTTCACTGTCTGTCTCCTCTCTGTGCCTGACTCTTCACTGTCTGTCTCCTCTGTGTGCCCGACCCTTCACTGTCTGCCTCCTCTGTCCCTGACTCTTTAATGTCTGTCTCCCTCATCTATGCCTGACTCTTCACTGT
Organism: Lissotriton vulgaris; assembly: GCF_964263255.1. NCBI lineage: Eukaryota > Metazoa > Chordata > Amphibia > Caudata > Salamandridae > Lissotriton > Lissotriton vulgaris. The sequence continues at coordinate 190,246,901 of NC_141685.1, forward strand.
CTGTCTCCTCTGTGTGCCTGTCTCTTCACTGTCTGCCTCCTCTCTGTGCCCGACTCTTCACTGCCTGTCTCCTCTCTGTGCCTGACTCTTCACTGCCTGCCTGTCTCCTCTCTGTGCCTGAATATTTGCTGTCTGTCTCGTCTCTGTGCTTGACTCTTCAATGTCTGTCTCCCTCATCTATGCCTGACTCTTCACTGTCTGTCTCCTCTGTGTGCCTGACTCTTCACAGTCTGCATCCTCTCTGTGCCCGACTTTTCACTGTATGCCTCATCTCTGTGCCTGACTCTTCACTGTCTGTCTCCTCTCTGTGCCTGACCCTTCACTGTCTGCCTCATCTCTGTGCCTGACCCTTCACTGCCTTTCTCCTCTCTGTGCCCGACTCTTCACTGTATGCCTCATCTCTGTGCCTGACTCTTCACTGTCTGTGTCCGACTCTTCACTGTCTGTCTGACTCTTCACTGTCTGCGTCCAACTCTTTACTGTATGTCTCCTCTGTGCCTGAATCTCCACTGTCTGTCTTCTCTCTGTGCCTGATTCTACACTGTCTGTCTCCTCTCTGTGCCTGACTGTTCAATGTCTGTCTCCTCTCTGTGCCTGACTTTTCACCTGACTCTTCACTGTCTCCTCTCTGTGCCTGACTCTTCACTGACTGTCTCACCTCTGTGCCTCATCTCTATGCCTAACTCTTCACTGTCTGTCTCCTCTCTGTGCCTGACTCTTCACTGTCTGTCTCCTTTCTGTGCCTGACTCTTCATTGTCTGTCTCCTCTGTGTGCCTTACCCTTCACTGTCTGCCTCCTCTGTCCCTGACTCTTCAATGTCTGTCTCCCTCATCTATGTCTGACTCTTCACTGTCTGTCTCCTCTCTGTGCCTAATTCTTCTCAGTCTGCCTCATCTCTGTGCCTAACTCTTCACTTTCTGTCTCCTCTCTATGCCTAACTCTTCACTGTCTCCTCTCTATGCCTAACTCTTTTCTGTCTGTCTCCTCTCTGTGCCTGACTCTTCACTGTCTGTCTCCTCTCTGTGCCTGACTCTTCACTGTCTGTCTCCTCTCTGTGCCTGACTCTTCACTGTCTGTCTCCTCTGTGTGCTTGACCCTTCACTGTCTGCCTCCTCTGTCCCTGACTCTTCAATGTCTGTCTCCCTCATCTATGCCTGACTCTTTGCTGTCTGTCTCCTCTCTGTGCCTAACTCTTCTCAGTCTGCCTCATCTCTGTGCCTAACTCTTCACTTTCTGTCTCCTCTCTGTGCCTGACTCTTCAGTGTCTGTCTCCTCTCTCTTTACCTGACTCTTCACTGCCTGTCTTCTCTCTGTGCTGAATCTTTGCTGTCTGTCTCCTCTCTTCCTGACTCTTCACTGTCTGTCTACTCTATGTGTCTGACTCTTCACTGTCTGCCTCATCTCTGTGCCTGACTTTTCACTGTCTGTTTACTCTACGTGCCTGACATTTAACTGTCTGACTCATCTCTGTGCCTGACTCCTAACTGTCTGCCTCCTCTGTGCCTGACTCTTTTCTGTCTGCCTCATCTCTGTGCCTGACACTTCACTATCTGCCTCCTCTCTGTGCCTGATTCTTCACTATCTGCCTCCTCTCTGTACCTGACTCTTCACTGTCTGTCTACTCTATGTGCCTGACTCTTCACTGTCTGCCTCCTCTCTGTACCTGACTCTTCACTGTCTGGCTCCTCTCTGTGCCTGACTCTTCACTGTCTGCCTCCTCTCGGTGCCGGATTCTTCACTGTCTGCCTCATCCCTGTGCCTGACTTTTCACTGTCTGTCTACTCTATTTGCTTGACTTTTCACTGTCTGTCTCCTCTCTGTACCTGACTCTTCACTGTCTCCTCTCTCATCCTGACTCTTCACTGTCTGTCTACTCTATGTGCCTGACTCTTCACTGTCCGCTTCATCTCTGTGCCTGACTCTTCACTGTCCGTCTTCTCTCCATGCCTGACTCTTCAACGTCTGTCTCCTCTCTGTGCCTGACTTTTCACCTGGCTCTTCACTGTCTGTCTCCTCTCTGTGCCTGACTATTCACTGCCTGTCTCCTCTCTGTGCCTGACTCTTCGCTGCCTGTCTCCTCTCTGTACCTGACTCTTCACTGTCTGCCTCCTCTCTGTGCCTGACTCTTCACTGTCTGTCTCCTCTCTTCCTGACTCTTCACTGTCTTTCTACTCTATGTGCCTGACTTTTTACTGTCTGCCTCATCTCTATGCCTGACTCTTCACTGTCTGTCTCCTCTCTGTGTCTGACTCTTCACTGTCTGTCTCCTCTCTGTGCCTGACTCTTCACTGTCTGTCTCCTCTGTGTGCCCGACCCTTCACTGTCTGCCTCCTCTGTCCCTGACTCTTCAATGTCTGCCTCCCTCATCTATGCCTGACTCTTCACTGTCTGTCTCCTCTGTGTGCCTGTCTCTTCACTCTCTGCCTCCTCTCTGTGCCCGACTCTTCACTGCCTGTCTCCTCTCTGTGCCTGACTCTTCACTGCCTGCCTGTCTCCTCTCTGTGCCTGAATATTTGCTGTCTGTCTCGTCTCTGTGCTTGACTCTTCAATGTCTGTCTCCCTCATCTATGCCTGACTCTTCACTGTCTGTCTCCTCTGTGTGCCTGACTCGTCACTGTCTGCCTCCTCTCTGTGCCCGACTCTTCACTGTCTGTCTCCTCTCTGTGCCTGACTCTTCACTGCCTGCCTGTCTCCTCTCTGTGCCTAGATCTTTGCTGTCTGTCTTGTCTCTGTGCTTGACTCTTTGCTGTCTGTCTCCTCTCTGTGCCTGACTCTTCTCAGTCTGCCTCATCTCTGTGCCTAACTCTTCACTTTCTGTCTCCTCTCTGTGCCTGACTCTTCAGTGTCTGTCTCCTCTCTCTTTACCTGACTCTTCACTGCCTGTCTTCTCTCTGTGCTGAATCTTTGCTGTCTGTCTCCTCTCTTCCTGACTCTTCACTGTCTGTCTACTCTATGTGTCTGACTCTTCACTGTCTGCCTCATCTCTGTGCCTGACTTTTCACTGTCTGTTTACTCTACGTGCCTGACATTTAACTGTCTGACTCATCTCTGTGCCTGACTCCTAACTGTCTGCCTCCTCTGTGCCTGACTCTTTTCTGTCTGCCTCATCTCTGTGCCTGACACTTCACTATCTGCCTCCTCTCTGTGCCTGATTCTTCACTATCTGCCTCCTCTCTGTACCTGACTCTTCACTGTCTGTCTACTCTATGTGCCTGACTCTTCACTGTCTGCCTCCTCTCTGTACCTGACTCTTCACTGTCTGGCTCCTCTCTGTGCCTGACTCTTCACTGTCTGCCTCCTCTCGGTGCCGGATTCTTCACTGTCTGCCTCATCCCTGTGCCTGACTTTTCACTGTCTGTCTACTCTATTTGCTTGACTTTTCACTGTCTGTCTCCTCTCTGTACCTGACTCTTCACTGTCTCCTCTCTCATCCTGACTCTTCACTGTCTGTCTACTCTATGTGCCTGACTCTTCACTGTCCGCTTCATCTCTGTGCCTGACTCTTCACTGTCCGTCTTCTCTCCATGCCTGACTCTTCAACGTCTGTCTCCTCTCTGTGCCTGACTTTTCACCTGGCTCTTCACTGTCTGTCTCCTCTCTGTGCCTGACTATTCACTGCCTGTCTCCTCTCTGTGCCTGACTCTTCGCTGCCTGTCTCCTCTCTGTACCTGACTCTTCACTGTCTGCCTCCTCTCTGTGCCTGACTCTTCACTGTCTGTCTCCTCTCTTCCTGACTCTTCACTGTCTTTCTACTCTATGTGCCTGACTTTTTACTGTCTGCCTCATCTCTATGCCTGACTCTTCACTGTCTGTCTCCTCTCTGTGTCTGACTCTTCACTGTCTGTCTCCTCTCTGTGCCTGACTCTTCACTGTCTGTCTCCTCTGTGTGCCCCACCCTTCACTGTCTGCCTCCTCTGTCCCTGACTCTTCAATGTCTGCCTCCCTTATCTATGCCTGACTCTTCACTGTCTGTCTCCTCTGTGTGCCTGTCTCTTCACTCTCTGCCTCCTCTCTGTGCCCGACTCTTCACTGCCTGTCTCCTCTCTGTGCCTGACTCTTCACTGCCTGCCTGTCTCCTCTCTGTGCCTGAATATTTGCTGTCTGTCTCGTCTCTGTGCTTGACTCTTCAATGTCTGTCTCCCTCATCTATGCCTGACTCTTCACTGTCTGTCTCCTCTGTGTGCCTGACTCTTCACTGTCTGCCTCCTCTCTGTGCCCGACTCTTCACTGTCTGTCTCCTCTCTGTGCCTGACTCTTCACTGCCTGCCTGTCTCCTCTCTGTGCCTAGATCTTTGCTGTCTGTCTTGTCTCTGTGCTTGACTCTTTGCTGTCTGTCTCCTCTCTGTGCCTGACTCTTCTCAGTCTGCCTCATCTCTGTGCCTAACTCTTCACTTTCTGTCTCCTCTCTGTGCCTGACTCTTCACTGTCTGTCTACTCTATGTGCCTGACTCTTCACTGTCTGCCTCATCTCTGTGCCTGACTTTTCACTGTCTGTTTACTCTATGTGCCTGACATTTAACTGTCTGACTCATCTCTGTGCCTGACTCTTCACTGTCTGCCTCCTCTGTGCCTGACTCTTCACTGTCTGTCTCCCTCCTCTGTGCTTGACTCTTCGCTGTCTGCCTCCTCTCGGTGCCTGACACTTCACCGTCTGCCTCCTCTCTGTGCCTGATTCTTCACTGTCTGCCTCCTCTCTGTACCTGAATCTTCACTGTCTGCCTCCTCTCCGTGCCTGACTCTTCACTGTCTGACTCCTCTCTTCCTGACTCTTCACTGTCTGTCTACTCTATGTGCCTGACTCGTCACTGTCTGCCTCCTCTCTGTGCCTGACTCTTCACTGTCTGGCTCCTCTCTGTGCCTGAATCTTCACTGTCTGCCTCCTCTCTGTGCCGGACTCTTCACTATCTGCCTCATCTCTGTGCCTGACTTTTCACTGTCTGTCTACTCTATGTGCCTGACTTTTCACTGTATGCCTCATCTCTGTGCCTGACAATTCACTGTCTGTCTCCTCTCTGTGCCTGACGCTTCACTGTCTGCCTCATCTCTGTGCCTGACCCTTCACTGCCTGTCTCCTCTCTGTGCCCGACTCTTCACTGTATGCCTCATCTCTGTGCCTGACTCTTCACTGTCTGTGTCCGACTCTTCACTGTCTGTCTGACTCTTCACTGTCTGCGTCCAACTCTTTACTGTATGTCTCCTCTGTACCTGAATCTCCACTGTCTGTCTCCTCTCTGTGCCTGATTCTACACTGTCTGTCTCCTCTCTGTGCCTGACTGTTCAACGTCTGTCTCCTCTCTGTGCCTGACTTTTCACCTGACTCTTCACTGTCTCCTCTCTGTGCCTGACTCTTCACTGACTGTCTCACCTCTGTGCCTCATCTCTATGCCTAACTCTTCACTGTCTGTCTCCTCTCTGTGCCTGACTCTTCACTATCTGTCTCCTTTCTGTGCCTGACTCTTCACTGTCTGTCTCCTCTGTGTGCCTGACCCTTCACTGTCTGCCTCCTCTGTCCCTGACTCTTCAATGTCTGTCTCCCTCATCTATGCCTGACTCTTCACTGTCTGTCTCCTCTGTGTGCCTGACTCTTTGCTGTCTGTCTCCTCTCTGTGCCTAACTCTTCTCAGTCTGCCTCATCTCTGTGCCTAACTCTTCACTTTCTGTCTCCTCTCTATGCCTAACTCTTCACTGTCTGTCTCCTCTCTGTGCCTGACTCTTCACTGTCTGTCTCCTCTCTGTGCCTGACTCTTCACTGTCTGTCTCCTCTGTGTGCCTGACCCTTCACTGTCTGCCTCCTCTGTCCCTGACTCTTCAATGTCTGTCTCCCTCATCTATGCCTGACTCTTCACTGTCTGTCTCCTCTTTGTGCCTGACTCTTTGCTGTCTGTCTCCTCTCTGTGCCTAACTCTTCTCAGTCTGCCTCATCTCTGTGCCTAACTCTTCACTTTCTGTCTCCTCTATGTGCCTGACTCTTCAGTGTCTGTCTCCTCTCTGTGCCTGACTCTTCACTGCCTGTCTTCTCTCTGTGCTGAATCTTTGCTGTTTCTCTCCTCTCTTCCTGACTCTTCACTGTCTGTCTACTCTATGTTCCTGAATCTTCACTGTCTGCCTCCTCTCTGTGTCAGACTCTTCACTGTCTGTCTCCTCTCTGTGCCCGACTCTTCACTGCCTGTCTCCTCTCTGTGCCTGACTCTTCACTGCCTGCCTGTCTCCTCTCTGTGCCTGAATATTTGCTGTCTGTCTCGTCTCTGTGCTTGACTCTTCAATGTCTGTCTCCCTCATCTATGCCTGACTCTTCACTGTCTGTCTCCTCTGTGTGCCTGACTCTTCACTGTCTGCCTCCTCTCTGTGCCCGACTCTTCACTGTCTGTCTCCTCTCTGTGCCTGACTCTTCACTGCCTGCCTGTCTCCTCTCTGTGCCTGACGCTTCACTGTCTGCCTCATCTCTGTGCCTGACCCTTCACTGCCTGTCTCCTCTCTGTGCCCGACTCTTCACTGTATGCCTCATCTCTGTGCCTGACTCTTCACTGTCTGTGTCCGACTCTTCACTGTCTGTCTGACTCTTCACTGTCTGCGTCCAACTCGTTACTGTATGTCTCCTCTGTACCTGAATCTCCACTGTCTGTCTTCTCTCTGTGCCTGATTCTACACTGTCTGTCTCCTCTCTGTGCCTGACTGTTCAATGTCTGTCTCCTCTCTGTGCCTGACTGTTCAACGTCTGTCTCCTCTCTGTGCCTGACTTTTCACCTGACTCTTCACTGTCTCCTCTCTGTGCCTGACTCTTCACTGACTGTCTCACCTCTGTGCCTCATCTCTATGCCTAACTCTTCACTGTCTGTCTCCTCTCTGTGCCTGACTCTTCACTATCTGTCTCCTTTCTGTGCCCGACTCTTCACTGTCTGTCTCCTCTGTGTGCCTGTCTCTTCACTGTCTGCCTCCTCTCTGTGCCCGACTCTTCACTGCCTGTCTCCTCTCTGTGCCTGACTCTTCACTGCCTGCCTGTCTCCTCTCTGTGCCTGAATATTTGCTGTCTGTCTCGTCTCTGTGCTTGACTCTTCAATGTCTGTCTCCCTCATCTATGCCTGACTCTTCACTGTCTGTCTCCTCTGTGTGCCTGACTCTTCACTGTCTGCATCCTCTCTGTGCCCGACTTTTCACTGTATGCCTCATCTCTGTGCCTGACTCTTCACTGTCTGTCTCCTCTCTGTGCCTGACCCTTCACTGTCTGCCTCATCTCTGTGCCTGACCCTTCACTGCCTTTCTCCTCTCTGTGCCCGACTCTTCACTGTATGCCTCATCTCTGTGCCTGACTCTTCACTGTCTGTGTCCGACTCTTCACTGTCTGTCTGACTCTTCACTGTCTGCGTCCAACTCGTTACTGTATGTCTCCTCTGTACCTGAATCTCCACTGTCTGTCTTCTCTCTGTGCCTGATTCTACACTGTCTGTCTCCTCTCTGTGCCTGACTGTTCAATGTCTGTCTCCTCTCTGTGCCTGACTGTTCAACGTCTGTCTCCTCTCTGTGCCTGACTTTTCACCTGACTCTTCACTGTCTCCTCTCTGTGCCTGACTCTTCACTGACTGTCTCACCTCTGTGCCTCATCTCTATGCCTAACTCTTCACTGTCTGTCTCCTCTCTGTGCCTGACTCTTCACTGTCTGTCTCCTTTCTGTGCCTGACTCTTCACTGTCTGTCTCCTCTGTGTGCCTTACCCTTCACTGTCTGCCTCCTCTGTCCCTGACTCTTCAATGTCTGTCTCCCTCATCTATGTCTGACTCTTCACTGTCTGTCTCCTCTCTGTGCCTAACTCTTCTCAGTCTGCCTCATCTCTGTGCCTAACTCTTCACTTTCTGTCTCCTCTCTATACCTAACTCTTCACTGTCTCCTCTCTATGCCTAACTCTTCACTGTCTGTCTCCTCTCTGTGCCTGACTCTTCACTGTCTGTCTCCTCTCTGTGCCTGACTCTTCACTGTCTGTCTCCTCTCTGTGCCTGACTCTTCACTGTCTGTCTCCTCTGTGTGCTTGACCCTTCACTGTCTGCCTCCTCTGTCCCTGACTCTTCAATGTCTGTCTCCCTCATCTATGCCTGACTCTTTGCTGTCTGTCTCCTCTCTGTGCCTAACTCTTCTCAGTCTGCCTCATCTCTGTGCCTAACTCTTCACTTTCTGTCTCCTCTCTGTGCCTGACTCTTCAGTGTCTGTCTCCTCTCTCTTTACCTGACTCTTCACTGACTGTCTTCTCTCTGTGCTGAATCTTTGCTGTCTGTCTCCTCTCTTCCTGACTCTTCACTGTCTGTCTACTCTATGTGTCTGACTCTTCACTGTCTGCCTCATCTCTGTGCCTGACTTTTCACTGTCTGTTTACTCTACGTGCCTGACATTTAACTGTCTGACTCATCTCTGTGCCTGACTCCTAACTGTCTGCCTCCTCTGTGCCTGACTCTTTTCTGTCTGCCTCATCTCTGTGCCTGACACTTCACTATCTGCCTCCTCTCTGTGCCTGATTCTTCACTATCTGCCTCCTCTCTGTACCTGACTCTTCACTGTCTGTCTACTCTATGTGCCTGACTCTTCACTGTCTGCCTCCTCTCTGTACCTGACTCTTCACTGTCTGGCTCCTCTCTGTGCCTGACTCTTCACTGTCTGCCTCCTCTCGGTGCCGGATTCTTCACTGTCTGCCTCATCCCTGTGCCTGACTTTTCACTGTCTGTCTACTCTATTTGCTTGACTTTTCACTGTCTGTCTCCTCTCTGTACCTGACTCTTCACTGTCTCCTCTCTCATCCTGACTCTTCACTGTCTGTCTACTCTATGTGCCTGACTCTTCACTGTCCGCTTCATCTCTGTGCCTGACTCTTCACTGTCCGTCTTCTCTCCATGCCTGACTCTTCAACGTCTGTCTCCTCTCTGTGCCTAACTTTTCACCTGGCTCTTCACTGTCTGTCTCCTCTCTGTGCCTGACTATTCACTGCCTGTCTCCTCTCTGTGCCTGACTCTTCGCTGCCTGTCTCCTCTCTGTACCTGACTCTTCACTGTCTGCCTCCTCTCTGTGCCTGACTCTTCACTGTCTGTCTCCTCTCTTCCTGACTCTTCACTGTCTTTCTACTCTATGTGCCTGACTTTTTACTGTCTGCCTCATCTCTATGCCTGACTCTTCACTGTCTGTCTCCTCTCTGTGTCTGACTCTTCACTGTCTGTCTCCTCTCTGTGCCTGACTCTTCACTGTCTGTCTCCTCTGTGTGCCCGACCCTTCACTGTATGCCTCCTCTGTCCCTGACTCTTCAATGTCTGCCTCCCTCATCTATGCCTGACTCTTCACTGTCTGTCTCCTCTGTGTGCCTGTCTCTTCACTCTCTGCCTCCTCTCTGTGCCCGACTCTTCACTGCCTGTCTCCTCTCTGTGCCTGACTCTTCACTGCCTGCCTGTCTCCTCTCTGTGCCTGAATATTTGCTGTCTGTCTCGTCTCTGTGCTTGACTCTTCAATGTCTGTCTCCCTCATCTATACCTGACTCTTCACTGTCTGTCTCCTCTGTGTGCCTGACTCTTCACTGTCTGCCTCCTCTCTGTGCCCGACTCTTCACTGTCTGTCTCCTCTCTGTGCCTGACTCTTCACTGCCTGCCTGTCTCCTCTCTGTGCCTAGATCTTTGCTGTCTGTCTTGTCTCTGTGCTTGACTCTTTGCTGTCTGTCTCCTCTCTGTGCCTGACTCTTCTCAGTCTGTCTACTCTATGTGCCTGACTCTTCACTGTCTGCCTCGTCTCTGTGCCTGACTTTTCACTGTCTGTTTACTCTATGTGCCTGACATTTAACTGTCTGACTCATCTCTGTGCCTGACTCTTCACTGTCTGCCTCCTCTGTGCCTGACTCTTCACTGTCTGTCTCCCTCCTCTGTGCTTGACTCTTCGCTATCTGCCTCCTCTCGGTGCCTGACTCTTTTCTGTCTGCCTCATCTCTGTGCCTGACACTTCACCGTCTGCCTCCTCTCTGTGCCTGATTCTTCACTGTCTGCCTCCTCTCTGTACCTGAATCTTCACTGTCTGCCTCCTCTCCGTGCCTGACTCTTCACTGTCTGACTCCTCTCTTCCTGACTCTTCACTGTCTGTCTACTCTATGTGCCTGACTCGTCACTGTCTGCCTCCTCTCTGTGCCTGACTCTTCACTGTCTGGCTCCTCTCTGTGCCTGAATCTTCACTGTCTGCCTCCTCTCTGTGCCGGACTCTTCACTATCTGCCTCATCTCTGTGCCTGACTTTTCACTGTCTGTCTACTCTATGTGCCTGACTTTTCACTGTATGCCTCATCTCTGTGCCTGACAATTCACTGTCTGTCTCCTGTCTGTGCCTGACGCTTCACTGTCTGCCTCATCTCTGTGCCTGACCCTTCACTGCCTGTCTCCTCTCTGTGCCCGACTCTTCACTGTATGCCTCATCTCTGTGCCTGACTCTTCACTGTCTGTGTCCGACTCTTCACTGTCTGTCTGACTCTTCACTGTCTGCGTCCAACTCTTTATTGTATGTCTCCTCTGTACCTGAATCTCCACTGTCTGTCTCCTCTCTGTGCCTGATTCTACACTGTCTGTCTCCTCTCTGTGCCTGACTGTTCAACGTCTGTCTCCTCTCTGTGCCTGACTTTTCACCTGACTCTTCACTGTCTCCTCTCTGTGCCTGACTCTTCACTGACTGTCTCACCTCTGTGCCTCATCTCTATGCCTAACTCTTCACTGTCTGTCTCCTCTCTGTGCCTGACTCTTCACTATCTGTCTCCTTTCTGTGCCTGACTCTTCACTGTCTGTCTCCTCTGTGTGCCTGACCCTTCACTGTCTGCCTCCTCTGTCCCTGACTCTTCAATGTCTGTCTCCCTCATCTATGCCTGACTCTTCACTGTCTGTCTCCTCTGTGTGCCTGACTCTTTGCTGTCTGTCTCCTCTCTGTGCCTAACTCTTCTCAGTCTGCCTCATCTCTGTGCCTAACTCTTCACTTTCTGTCTCCTCTCTATGCCTAACTCTTCACTGTCTGTCTCCTCTCTGTGCCTGACTCTTCACTGTCTGTCTCCTCTCTGTGCCTGACTCTTCACTGTCTGTCTCCTCTGTGTGCCTGACCCTTCACTGTCTGCCTCCTCTGTCCCTGACTCTTCAATGTCTGTCTCCCTCATCTATGCCTGACTCTTCACTGTCTGTCTCCTCTTTGTGCCTGACTCTTTGCTGTCTGTCTCCTCTCTGTGCCTAACTCTTCTCAGTCTGCCTCATCTCTGTGCCTAACTCTTCACTTTCTGTCTCCTCTATGTGCCTGACTCTTCAGTGTCTGTCTCCTCTCTGTGCCTGACTCTTCACTGCCTGTCTTCTCTCTGTGCTGAATCGTTGCTGTTTCTCTCCTCTCTTCCTGACTCTTCACTGTCTGTCTACTCTATGTTCCTGAATCTTCACTGTCTGCCTCCTCTCTGTGTCAGACTCTTCACTGTCTGTCTCCTCTCTGTGCCCGACTCTTCACTGCCTGTCTCCTCTCTGTGCCTGACTCTTCACTGCCTGCCTGTCTCCTCTCTGTGCCTGAATATTTGCTGTCTGTCTCGTCTCTGTGCTTGACTCTTCAATGTCTGTCTCCCTCATCTATGCCTGACTCTTCACTGTCTGTCTCCTCTGTGTGCCTGACTCTTCACTGTCTGCCTCCTCTCTGTGCCCGACTCTTCACTGTCTGTCTCCTCTCTGTGCCTGACTCTTCACTGCCTGCCTGTCTCCTCTCTGTGCCTGACGCTTCACTGTCTGCCTCATCTCTGTGCCTGACCCTTCACTGCCTGTCTCCTCTCTGTGCCCGACTCTTCACTGTATGCCTCATCTCTGTGCCTGACTCTTCACTGTCTGTGTCCGACTCTTCACTGTCTGTCTGACTCTTCACTGTCTGCGTCCAACTCGTTACTGTATGTCTCCTCTGTACCTGAATCTCCACTGTCTGTCTTCTCTCTGTGCCTGATTCTACACTGTCTGTCTCCTCTCTGTGCCTGACTGTTCAATGTCTGTCTCCTCTCTGTGCCTGACTGTTCAACGTCTGTCTCCTCTCTGTGCCTGACTTTTCACCTGACTCTTCACTGTCTCCTCTCTGTGCCTGACTCTTCACTGACTGTCTCACCTCTGTGCCTCATCTCTATGCCTAACTCTTCACTGTCTGTCTCCTCTCTGTGCCTGACTCTTCACTATCTGTCTCCTTTCTGTGCCCGACTCTTCACTGTCTGTCTCCTCTGTGTGCCTGACCCTTCACTGTCTGCCTCCTCTGTCCCTGACTCTTCAATGTCTGTCTCCCTCATCTATGCCTGACTCTTCACTGTCTGTCTCCTCTGTGTGCCTGACTCTTTGCTGTCTGTCTCCTCTCTGTGCCTAACTCTTCTCAGTCTGCCTCATCTCTGTGCCTAACTCTTCACTTTCTGTCTCCTCTCTATGCCTAACTCTTCACTGTCTGACTCCTCTCTTCCTGACTCTTCACTGTCTGTCTACTCTATGTGCCTGACTCGTCACTGTCTGCCTCCTCTCTGTGCCTGACTCTTCACTGTCTGGCTCCTCTCTGTGCCTGAATCTTCACTGTCTGCCTCCTCTCTGTGCCGGACTCTTCACTATCTGCCTCATCTCTGTGCCTGACTTTTCACTGTCTGTCTACTCTATGTGCCTGACTTTTCACTGTATGCCTCATCTCTGTGCCTGACAATTCACTGTCTGTCTCCTCTCTGTGCCTGACGCTTCACTGTCTGCCTCATCTCTGTGCCTGACCCTTCACTGCCTGTCTCCTCTCTGTGCCCGACTCTTCACTGTATGCCTCATCTCTGTGCCTGACTCTTCACTGTCTGTGTCCGACTCTTCACTGTCTGTCTGACTCTTCACTGTCTGCGTCCAACTCTTTACTGTATGTCTCCTCTGTACCTGAATCTCCACTGTCTGTCTCCTCTCTGTGCCTGATTCTACACTGTCTGTCTCCTCTCTGTGCCTGACTGTTCAACGTCTGTCTCCTCTCTGTGCCTGACTTTTCACCTGACTCTTCACTGTCTCCTCTCTGTGCCTGACTCTTCACTGACTGTCTCACCTCTGTGCCTCATCTCTATGCCTAACTCTTCACTGTCTGTCTCCTCTCTGTGCCTGACTCTTTGCTGTCTGTCTCCTCTCTGTGCCTAACTCTTCTCAGTCTGCCTCATCTCTGTGCCTAACTCTTCACTTTCTGTCTCCTCTCTATGCCTAACTCTTCACTGTCTGTCTCCTCTCTGTGCCTGACTCTTCACTGTCTGTCTCCTCTCTGTGCCTGACTCTTCACTGTCTGTCTCCTCTGTGTGCCTGACCCTTCACTGTCTGCCTCCTCTGTCCCTGACTCTTCAATGTCTGTCTCCCTCATCTATGCCTGACTCTTCACTGTCTGTCTCCTCTTTGTGCCTGACTCTTTGCTGTCTGTCTCCTCTCTGTGCCTAACTCTTCTCAGTCTGCCTCATCTCTGTGCCTAACTCTTCACTTTCTGTCTCCTCTATGTGCCTGACTCTTCAGTGTCTGTCTCCTCTCTGTGCCTGACTCTTCACTGCCTGTCTTCTCTCTGTGCTGAATCTTTGCTGTTTCTCTCCTCTCTTCCTGACTCTTCACTGTATGTCTACTCTATGTTCCTGAATCTTCACTGTCTGCCTCCTCTCTGTGTCAGACTCTTCACTGTCTGTCTCCTCTCTGTGCCCGACTCTTCACTGCCTGTCTCCTCTCTGTGCCTGACTCTTCACTGCCTGCCTGTCTCCTCTCTGTGCCTGAATATTTGCTGTCTGTCTCGTCTCTGTGCTTGACTCTTCAATGTCTGTCTCCCTCATCTATGCCTGACTCTTCACTGTCTGTCTCCTCTGTGTGCCTGACTCTTCACTGTCTGCCTCCTCTCTGTGCCCGACTCTTCACTGTCTGCCTCCTCTCTGTGCCTGACTCTTCACTGCCTGCCTGTCTCCTCTCTGTGCCTGACGCTTCACTGTCTGCCTCATCTCTGTGCCTGACCCTTCACTGCCTGTCTCCTCTCTGTGCCCGACTCTTCACTGTATGCCTCATCTCTGTGCCTGACTCTTCACTGTCTGTGTCCGACTCTTCACTGTCTGTCTGACTCTTCACTGTCTGCGTCCAACTCGTTACTGTATGTCTCCTCTGTACCTGAATCTCCACTGTCTGTCTTCTCTCTGTGCCTGATTCTACACTGTCTGTCTCCTCTCTGTGCCTGACTGTTCAATGTCTGTCTCCTCTCTGTGCCTGACTGTTCAACGTCTGTCTCCTCTCTGTGCCTGACTTTTCACCTGACTCTTCACTGTCTCCTCTCTGTGCCTGACTCTTCACTGACTGTCTCACCTCTGTGCCTCATCTCTATGCCTAACTCTTCACTGTCTGTCTCCTCTCTGTGCCTGACTCTTCACTATCTGTCTCCTTTCTGTGCCTGACCCTTCACTGTCTGCCTCCTCTGTCCCTGACTCTTCAATGTCTGTCTCCCTCATCTATGCCTGACTCTTCACAGTCTGTCTCCTCTGTGTGCCTGACTCTTTGCTGTCTGTCTCCTCTCTGTGCCTAACTCTTCTCAGTCTGCCTCATCTCTGTGCCTAACTCTTCACTTTCTGTCTCCTCTCTATGCCTAACTCTTTGCTGTCCGTCTCCTCTCTGTGCCTAACTCTTCTCAGTCTGCCTCATCTCTGTGCCTAACTCTTCACTTTCTGTCTCCTCTATGTGTCTGACTCTTCAGTGTCTGTCTCCTCTCTGTGCCTGACTCTTCACTGCCTGTCTTCTCTCTGTGCTGAATCTTTGCTGTTTCTCTCCTCTCTTCCTGACTCTTCACTGTCTGTCTACTCTATGTTCCTGACTCTTCACTGTCTGCCTCCTCTCTGTGTCTGACTCTTCACTGTCTGTCTCCTCTCTGTGCCCGACTCTTCACTGCCTGTGTCCTCTCTGTGCCTGACTCTTCACTGCCTGCCTGTCTCCTCTCTGTGCCTGAATATTTGCTGTCTGTCTCGTCTCTGTGCTTGACTCTTCAATGTCTGTCTCCCTCATCTATGCCTGACTCTTCACTGTCTGTCTCCTCTGTGTGCCTGACTCTTCACTGTCTGCCCCCTCTCTGTGCCCGACTCTTCACTGTCTGTCTCCTCTCTGTGCCTGACTCTTCACTGCCTGCCTGTCTCCTCTCTGTGCCTGAATCTTTGCTGTCTGTCTTGTCTCTGTGCTTGACTCTTTGCTGTCTGTCTCCTCTCTGTGCCTGACTCTTCTCAGTCTGCCCCATCTCTGTGCCTAACTCTTCACTTTCTGTCTCCTCTCTGTGCCTGACTCTTCACTGTCTGTCTACTCTATGTGCCTGACTCTTGACTGTCTGCCTCCTCTCTGTGCCTGACTCTTCACTGTCTGGCTCCTCTCTGTGCCTGACATTTCACTGTCTGCCTCCTCTCTGTGCCGGACTCTTCACTGTCTGCCTCATCTCTGTGCCTGACTTTTCACTGTCTGTCTACTCTATTTTCTTGACTTTTCACTGTCTGTCTCCTCTCTGTACCTGACTCTTCACTGTCTCCTCTCTCATCCTGACTCTTCACTGTCTGTCTACTCTATGTGCCTGACTCTTCACTGTCCGCTTCATCTCTGTGCCTGACCCTTCACTGTCTGTCTCCTCTCTGTGCCTGACTCTTCACTGCCTGTCTTCTCTACGTGCTGAATCTTTGCTGTCTATCTGCTCTATGTGCCTGACTCTTCACTGTCTGCCTCATCTCTGTGCCTGACTTTTCACTGTCTGTTTACTCTATGTGCCTGACTCTTCATTGTCTGTCTCATCTCTGTGCCCGACTCTTCACTGTCTGCCTCCTCTGTGCCTGATTCTTCCCTGTCTGTCTCCCTCCTCTGTGCTTGACTCATCACTTTCTGCCTCCTCTCGGTGCCTGACTCTTTTCTGTCTGCCTCATCTCTGTGCCTGACACTTCACAGTCTGCCTCCTCTCTGTGCCTGATTCTTCACTGTCTGCCTCCTCTCTGTGTCTGACTCTTCACTGTCTGTCTCCTCTCTGTGCCTGACTCTTCACTGTCTGTCTCCTCTGTGTGCCCGACCCTTCACTGTCTGCCTCCTCTGTCCCTGACTCTTCAATGTCTGTCTCCCTCATCTATGCCTGACTCTTCACTGTCTGCCTCCTCTCTGTGCCCGACTCTTCACTGCCTGTCTCCTCTCTGTGCCTGACTCTTCACTGCCTGCCTGTCTCCTCTCTGTGCCTGAATATTTGCTGTCTGTCTCGTCTCTGTGCTTGACTCTTCAATGTCTGTCTCCCTCATCTATGCCTGACTCTTCACTGTCTGCCTCCTCTCTGTGCCCGACTTTTCACTGTATGCCTCATCTCTGTGCCTGACTCTTCACTGTCTGTCTCCTCTCTGTGCCTGACCCTTCACTGTCTGCCTCATCTCTGTGCCTGACCCTTCACTGTCTGTCTCCTCTCTGTGCCTGACCCTTCACTGTATGCCTCATCTCTGTGCCTGACTCTTCACTGTCTGTGTCCGACTCTTCACTGTCTGTCTGACTCTTCACTGTCTGCGTCCAACTCTTTACTGTATGTCTCCTCTGTGCCTGAATCTCCACTGTCTGTCTCCTCTCTGTGCTTGATTCTACACTGTCTGTCTCCTCTCTGTGCCTGACTGTTCAAGGTCTGTCTCCTCTCTGTGCCTGACTTTTCACCTGACTCTTCACTGTCTCCTCTCTGTGCCTGACTCTTCACTGACTGTCTCACCTCTGTGCCTCATCTCTATGCCTAACTCTTCACTGTCTGTCTCCTCTCTGTGCCGGACTCTTCACTGTCTGTCTCCTTTCTGTGCCTGACTCTTCACTGTCTGTCTCCTCTGTGTGCCTTACCCTTCACTGTCTGCCTCCTCTGTCCCTGACTCTTCAATGTCTGTCTCCCTCATCTATGTCTGACTCTTCACTGTCTGTCTCCTCTGTGTGCCTGACTCTTTGCTGTCTGTCTCCTCTCTGTGCCTAACTCTTCTCAGTCTGCCTCATCTCTGTGCCTAACTCTTCACTTTCTGTCTCCTCTCTATGCCTAACTCTTCACTGTCTCCTCTCTATGCCTAACTCTTCACTGTCTGTCTCCTCTCTGTGCCTGACTCTTCACTGTCTGTCTCCTCTCTGTGCCTGACTCTTCACTGTCTGTCTCCTCTGTGAGCCTGACCCTTCACTGTCTGCCTCCTCTGTCCCTGACTCTTCAATGTCTGTCTCCCTCATCTATGCCTGACTCTTCACTGTCTGTCTCCTCTTTGTGCCTGACTCTTTGCTGTCTGTCTCCTCTCTGTGCCTAACTCTTCTCAGTCTGCCTCATCTCTGTGCCTAACTGTTAGACCTGGCACCTTGGCGTGAGTCTCCCTTCCACTTTTTGCTGATATGCCTCCGATGTTTGCTGGTTTTCCTATACTCAGGGCACTGCGCCACAGCTGATCCGTGCCGCAGTGCAAGTGCTCCCTACTGTAAAACTGTATATACGATTGGTATCCATGATTGGTGCATTGGATTTACTGTCAGACCCTAGTAAAGCGCACTAGAGAGTGCCGGGGCTTGTAGATGGCAATACTGCTGGTGGGCCTTCAGCGCTGGTTGCGCCACCCACCGAAGCAGCCGTAAAGATGTGTCTGGGAACTGCGACCGCAGAACCCGCGTGCGGTCCCGTACCGTCACGCCAGCTGGGCAAGTGCACCCACTTGCCAGCCTCGACCCTTCCCTTGACTACATATTAGTCACCCCTATGGTAGGCCTGCGGACAGGGTGCATTGTAGGTGTAAGGTAGGACAGGCCCTGATGTGTGTGGCATGTCCTAGTAGTGACTTACAACCGAGACCGTATTTCACTATTGAAGGCTACCTGCTCCATTAGGCCAGACTGAGCTGCTGGAATTATTACACCATATAATTCCCGCAGGCTCAAGGAGCATGGTAGCGAGTCATGTTTAGTATGCCTGAACTCAGGATGATAAGATATTTCTTGTAGTCAAGTTTATTTTAGTATCCTGGGTTTGCAAATGCTACTTTTAGAAAGTTGGCATTTGCTTGCTTAACCATTTCAGCCCGCCTCTGCTGGTATGTGTATCTGACTGTCTGGGATGTGTGAGTGACAGGGCTGGAGGGATGACAGGTGGTGAATGCGCAGATTACACCTTAGTGGGAGGTAGGAGTGCCTCTTGACTCGAACTGTAGCAGTGCTCGGCCACCACAATGCTGGCTCCACCCTCCTGGGGAGCGGCGGATGACTCTGCCGGCACCTGGCCCAGGAAGGGCGAAGCCTCCATCAACAAGGTACTCTGGCCGCCCCTGTCCGCACAATGCTGGCTCCACCCCCTGTGGGGCGTCTGATGCGCCTGCCCCTCACACTGAAAGCAGAAGCCGGAGTACACCCGCCGGGGTACTCAAGGACTGAGAGTGGCTATGCAAAGGCCCCCCTGGCCTGCGAGAACAAAAGAATTGGCCTATAAAAGAAGGAGCCCTGCTCCTTGAAAATTAGATCCGGTTTGGGCCACAGAAGGACTCTGCCCGATGAGAAGGACCGTGAGAGACAAGGAAGGGTGCTGACTCTTGCCTGTGTCTGGTGCCTTGCTGCCGAAGGAGAGAAAGGAGAAAAGACTACGAGAAGACTTTTGCTTTACTTTGTGCCAAACTCTGCTGAAGAGATCTCCAAGGGCTTGCAACTGAACTTGCCCCCCGACCAGCGTCCCAGGACCAGTGGACGCTACCCCCCTTGGAAGAAAGCGACTGCGGGTGCTAACCATCGCCGCAGTACCGACAGAGGAATCTCCTCTAAGGCATCCACGCCCTCCCGACCACCATGACCGGGGCCCAAAGCAACAGCGAGAGCAAAGTAAGGACCAGCCGCCGCTGGCCCGAACACCGTGACCGCAACTGCACCGGGAGCCCGAGAGCAAAGCGAAGGAGGACCCGTCCGGTCCGAGCTCTCGAGGTGACTGCATAACGAGCAGTCACTCACCTGCAAAGACAGACAGTTGCCCTACGAGAATCCGCAAGGTCGGTAGCCTGCCCGACCTCCCAGCTGTGAGCCCACAGCTGCACCGACATTTGGCTGGGTACGTCCTGCACTTGGGGACCGTACTGCCACTTGTCACCGCCGCACAGCCGCCGCCTCCAGGGTCGGAGCGGGCGACGAGGAGAGGACCGTGCCGCCACAGAACACCGCTGCCCCGGATGACCAGTGACCTGCTCGGCTGAAGAGCCGCAACGATCAGCGACCCCGGGAAGGCAACGCGACGTGGGATAGATCCCCTGGAAGCCGCCGGCTCCACAAGAACTTTGGTTAACACCGGCCTACGGGCCTCAAAAGAACTGCATAAGAACTGTGGTAACCTGAACTACGTAACCTGCAACCGTTTTCATAAAGTACGTTGACTGTATTCACAAGCCTGCTTAAAATCTATATAAAGATATATATTTTTACAGAATACAGTCTGGTCTCGTTGTGTGGTGGGTTGGTTGTAAAGGTGTACTGTTGCAAGTGTTTAACCTATATGCCCCAAAGATTAGCCTGCGACTGCTTAAGCCACACTACCTAGAGGGTAAGCAGAGGTTGTCTGGAAGGTAACCCTCAGCCCTGACGAGGAAGAGGAGAGTCCCTGCTTGTCGCTAGTGTTGCACTGCGCCAACTAGAGACTCCCCCTTCCTACATTGGACGCAGCGGTGAGGATTTTCGAATTTACACTTGCGATATCTATACCTGAGCTTCTGACCACTACACAAGGATTACGGTCTAGTTACTTAGCCACAGACTTTGCTTTTTGAATTTTGCTGAAAGAAGATTCCGAGTGCAGAAGCCATGTCAGGCACCAAGAGCCTGGATGGAGCAGAGTCCACGACCTCCGAGGTGTTGGAGGTAGAGTGGGACCCCACCAAAGTGGATAAATATTCCAGGGACGAACTGAAATTCTTTTGCAAGAAACTCAAGGTCCCGCACGCTGGCTGCAAAAACAAGACGCAGCTCTCCAAGGCCCTGAAAGCCTGGATAGAGTCCCGAAAACCCCCGGAGGAGCAAGACGTCCTCGCTGAGCAGAATGCAACGGAGGAGCAGAATGCACTTGGGGATCTGATCGACCTCGAGAGGCAAGACAGCGAGCACAGCTTTGGTAAAGGCCTGTCGCCAGAGGAGCTGGCGGACAGGAAGGAAACCCGGAATCACGAAAGAAAGTTGGCAGAATTGAAAATCCAGCTGGAGCTTGAAACGAAAAGAATGGCGCTGGAAGAGCGAAAGCACCAGATGGATTATGAAGTAAAAATGAGGGAGATAAGTCTCAAGGAGAGAGACTTGGAGCGTCCTCCCTCTGGTGGCAGCACATCGCCAGTGCAGGTAGAGTCAAGAGTGCACATCCCGAAGGACGTAGTTAAGGAGTTCTTTAAGGGGGATGACATAGGACAGTGGTTTAGGGCATACGAGGTAGCCATGTCCTCCCACCGGGTCCCTGACAAGGATTGGGGAGCGGGGTTGTGGGGAAGGTTCCTTAGCGAAGGGAGAGATACCTTGCTAGATTTGCCCGTTGAGAATCAGAGATCCTATGCCCACATGAAAGAAGCTTTAATGAACAGGTACGGGCTTACCCCCTGAAATGTATAGACAGAAGTTTAGGGGATGTACTAAGCGGCCTGGGAATACGTATGTGGAGTATGTGACTTACTTTTGCAGAGCGCTGGATGGTTGGGTGAAAGGTAACAAAGTTAATGATTTTCAAGGTCTCTTTGATTTAATTGCATGGGAGCACTTGTCTGATCACTGTTTTCCTGAGTTACGCCAACACCTGATCGATAGCAAGCTGTCCAACCCGAGGAAGCTTGCTGAGGAGGCGGACCGCTGGCTCAGCACCAGGGTCCACAAGGGTCCCGTGGGAGATTCCGCCAAGAGTGGGCAGGGTCCCCAGCAGAAGAGTGGGGGGGACAAGGGGGGAAAACAGAAAGGGTTCCAAAAAGGCCCCCAAAGTAGTTCCCAAGGGAGCCCGCAGCAGGGTTCTCAGCCTCCCCCACCCCCGAAGCAGAATGGGGCCTCGACAGGTAAACCTGTTCCAAAGGGGCCCTTCAATTGTTTCAAATGTGGCGAGCCTGGGCACATATCCAGTGACCCCAAGTGTCGCCTGTTTGGAAAACCCGCACCCACTGGTGCTCCGCCCCGACAAGTGACTAGTGTTCACCTGGGAGAAGAAATGATGGTCCCGGGGGGTGGAGATCCCGTTCACATGACCCTGGTCTCGTTAGGAGACAGCGAGATGATCCCTACGAACTACCTGCCCTCTAACACTAAGAAATATGGGCAGGTGGTGATCATCAATGGCAAGGAAGCTGAGGCTCTTAGAGACACAGGAGCCAGTGTGACTGCAGTGAGGCAGCACCTGGTGTCTCAAGAGCAGGTTGTACCCCATGCCTACTGTAGGGTTATCAACGCTGATTATTCTGAGAGTCAGTGTCCGATGGCTCAAGTTCCCTTCGAGTGGGGGGGGGTCTCTGGTACTCTGCAGGTCTGTGTGAGAAAAACCATGCCTGTTGACTGTTTGCTAGGGAACGACTTGGAGCACTCCCCTTGGGAAAAGGTGGAGAAGACGACTCACCTGCGGATGGTGGGTCTGCCTGACTGGGCGTGCGTGACCACCCGGTCAATGGCAGCCAGTAGGGGTGATCGAGAAGTCCTGGGGCCTGAGGGAGAGGCCCAGGAACCGGCCTTAGGGAGAAGGCGCAGGGGGCACGGGAAACCGGCTCCTGAAGTTCCCACGGTCCAGGAGGAAGCAGACCTTGAGGTTGATGCCCTGGAGCCTACAGGGGAACAGATCGCCGAACTGGGGGACCTGCCTGAGCTGACCCATTGGCAGCAAGAAGGAGGACCCTCCAGGGAGGAATTCTGCAGGGAGCAGAAAGAATGCCCTTCTCTCGTGGGTATGCGGCAGCAGGCTGCAGACCAGGCCAATGGTGTTCAGGCCAAAACACATTACGTGTACTGGGAGAACGACCTCCTGTATTCGGAGCCTAAGGCTGCTGAACCTGGGTCAGCCCGTGTGCTGGTGGTACCCCAGAAGTTCAGAGCCTTCCTACTGGGTCTGGCTCATGATGTGCCTTTAGCAGGACATTTGGGGATGGACAAGACCTATGACAGGCTTGTCACCCACTTTTACTGGCCCCAAATGCATAAGAGTTCAGATGCTTATTGCAGAACCTGTCCAACTTGCCAGGCAAGTGGGAAGACGGGAGGGAAGAACAAGGCTCCCCTCCAACCCTTCCCTGTGGTCGGTACGCCATTCCAGCGAGTGGGTATTGACATCGTTGGGCCTCTGGACCCCAAGACAGCCATGGGCAACAGGTTCATCCTGGTCTTGGTGGACCATGCCACCCGGTACCCTGAAGCCATCCCTCTGAGGACAGTGACGGCTCCCGTGGTGGGGCGTGCACTGATGGGAATTTTCTCACGAGTAGGATTCCCTCTAGAGGTGGTGAGCGACAGGGGGACCAATTTCATATCGAAGTATATGAAGTCCCTTTGGCAGGAGTGTGGCGTAACGTACAAGTTCACCACGCCCTACCATCCCCAAGGTAACGGGTTGGTTGAAAGATTCAACCGAACCCTAAAAGGCATGATCATGGGCCTGGAAGGTCCGATGAGGCGTAAGTGGGACGTCCTCTTACCATGCCTGCTTTTTGCATATCGCGAGGTGCCACAGAAGTCCCTAGGGTTCAGCCCCTTTGAACTGCTGTACGGTCACCCCGTGAGAGGACCACTGAGTCTGGTAAAGGAAGGCTGGGAGCAATCTCCCAGGAAACCTCCCCAGAATGTATATAGCTACATGCTGGCCTTCAGAAACCAGACCAGACGCTTCAGACAACTTGCCGAGGCAAATCTGGAAGCGAGCCAGGAGGAAATGAAGCGGTGGTACGATCAGAATGCCACTCTGGTCGAGCTTCAGCCTGGACAGGAGGTGTATGTCTTGGCCCCAGTGGAGCCCTGTGCCCTTCAGGATAAGTGGACAGGACCATTTGAGGTTGTGGAGCGCAAGAGCCCCGTGACATACTTGGTGGACATGAAGACGCCCAGGAACCCTTTGCGGGTCCTACATGTCAACCGCCTCAAGCCCCACTTGCGAAGGTCCGAAGTGGGCATGCTGTTGGCAACCGATGACGGAATGGAGGAGGAGTCGGAGCCTCTTCCTGACCTCTTGGTGGCCTGTGAAAAGGATGGGTCAGTGGATGGAGTTAACCTCTCACCCACCCTGACCGCCGAACAACAGGAGGACTGCCGCCAGTTGCTGGGGCAGTTTCCAGACCTGTTCTCCCTGGTTCCGAGTGTCACAGATTGGTGCGTCCATGATGTGGACACTGGAGACAGCTTACCTGTGAAGCATAAGGCTTACAGGGTAACTGACAGGGTCCGGGCCTGCATCAAGGAGGAGGTCTCCAAGATGCTTGCCCTCGGGGTGGTTGAGTCTTCCAGCAGTCCTTGGTCCAGCCCCGTGGTCTTGGTTCCGAAGGCTGCTGCGCCGGGAGCCACACCCGAACGCCGGTTCTGTGTGGACTACAGAGGACTCAATTCAGTCACGAAGACTGACGCGCACCCCATCCCCAGAGCTGACGAGCTCATTGATCGGCTAGGGGCTGCCCGGTTCCTCAGCACGTTTGATTTAACGTCTGGGTACTGGCAGATCGCCTTGACCGATGGGGCAAAGGAGAGGTCGGCATTCTCGACACCAGATGGGCATTTCCAGTTCCGGGTTATGCCATTTGGGATGAAGAATGCCCCTGCCACCTTTCAGAGATTGGTCAACCAGGTGTTGGCTGGACTGGACGAGTTCAGTGCCGCCTACCTGGATGACATCGCGGTGTTCAGCGGTACCTGGCCCGAACACCTGCGACACCTCTGGGAAGTGTTGATGGCCCTGCGCAGAGCAGGCCTCACAATCAAGGCAAGCAAGTGCCAGATTGGGCAGGGTTCCGTGGTGTACTTGGGACACCAAGTTGGGAGTGGCAAGGTAGCCCCCTTGCAGCCCAAAATCGAGACCATCCTGGCTTGGGAACCCCCCAAGACCCAGACTGCAGTGAGAGCCTTCCTGGGGCTCACTGGGTATTACAGGAGGTTTGTCAAGGGCTATGGCACGATCGTAACCCCCTTGACAGAGCTGACTTCGAAGAAGCAGCCCAGGAATGTGATTTGGACTGACACCTGTCAGAAGGCTTTTGACACCCTGAAGACTGCCATGTGCACGGCGCCCGTGCTCCTGGCCCTTGATTTCTCCAAGGAGTTCATTGTGCAAACAGACGCTTCAGAGCATGGTGTAGGCGCTGTTCTTTCACAGATGACTGAGGAGGGCTTTGACCAACCCGTAGCCTTCATAAGTAGGAGATTACTTCCACGGGAAAGTAGGTGGAGTGCAATAGAGCGTGAAGCATTTGCTGTGGTCTGGGCGCTGAAGAAGCTAAGACCCTACTTGTTTGGGTCTCACTTCCGAGTTCAGACGGACCACAGGCCCCTCAGATGGTTGATGCAAATGAGGGGTGAGAACCCGAAACTGTTGAGGTGGTCCATTTCTCTACAGAGTATGGACTTTACGGTGGAACACCGCCCTGGCACCGATCACGCCAACGCTGACGGTCTGTCCAGATTTTTCCGCCTTAGTGATGTGGAACTCCCTGGGGAAGGGTAGTTCCCCCCACATTTCAGCTGGAGGGGACACATGTTAGACCTGGCACCTTGGCGTGAGTCTCCCTTCCACTTTTTGCTGATATGCCTCCGATGTTTGCTGGTTTTCCTATACTCAGGGCACTGCGCCACGGCTGATCCGTGCCGCAGTACAAGTGCTCCCTACTGTAAAACTGTATATACGATTGGTATCCATGATTGGTGCATTGGATTTACTGTCAGACCCTAGTAAAGCGCACTAGAGAGTGCCGGGGCTTGTAGATGCCAATACTGCTGGTGGGCCTGCAGCGCTGGTTGCGCCACCCACCGAAGCAGCCGTAAAGATGTGTCTGGGAACTGCGACCGCAGAACCCGCGTGCGGTCCCGTACCGTCACGCGAGCTGGGCAAGTGCACCCACTTGCCAGCCTCGACCCTTCCCTTGACTACATATTAGTCACCCCTATGGTAGGCCTGCGGGCAGGGTGCATTGTAGGTGTAAGGTAGGACAGGCCCTGATGTGTGTGGCATGTCCTAGTAGTGACTTACAACCGAGACCGTATTTCACTATTGAAGGCTACCTGCTCCATTAGGCCAGACTGAGCTGCTGGAATTATTACACCATATAATTCCCGCAGGCTCAAGGAGCATGGTAGCGAGTCATGTTTAGTATGCCTGAACTCAGGATGATAAGATATTTCTTGTAGTCAAGTTTATTTTAGTATCCTGGGTTTGCAAATGCTACTTTTAGAAAGTTAGCATTTGCTTGCTTAACCATTTCAGCCCGCCTCTGCTGGTATGTGTATCTGACTGTCTGGGATGTGTGAGTGACAGGGCTGGAGGGATGACAGGTGGTGAATGCGCAGATTACACCTTAGTGGGAGGTAGGAGTGCCTCTTGACTCGAACTGTAGCTGTGCTCGGCCACCACAATGCTGGCTCCACCCTCCTGGGGAGCAGCGGATGACTCTGCCGGCACCTGGCCCAGGAAGGGCGAAGCCTCCATCAACAAGGTACTCTGGCCGCCCCTGTCCGCACAATGCTGGCTCCACCCCCTGTGGGGCGTCTGATGCGCCTGCCCCTCACACTGAAAGCAGAAGCCGGAGTACACCCGCCGGGGTACTCAAGGACTGAGAGTGGCTATGCAAAGGCCCCCCTGGCCTGCGAGAACAAAAGAATTGGCCTATAAAAGAAGGAGCCCTGCTCCTTGAAAATTAGATCCGGTTTGGGCCACAGAAGGACTCTGC
The DNA here is from genome assembly GCF_964263255.1 of Lissotriton vulgaris. Taxonomy (NCBI): domain Eukaryota; kingdom Metazoa; phylum Chordata; class Amphibia; order Caudata; family Salamandridae; genus Lissotriton; species Lissotriton vulgaris. The sequence goes on from NC_141685.1 coordinate 190,272,764, forward strand.
CCGACGAGAAGGACCGTGAGAGACAAGGAAGGGTGCTGACTCTTGCCTGTGTCTGGTGCCTTGCTGCCGAAGGAGAGAAAGGAGAAAAGACTACGAGAAGACTTTTGCTTTACTTTGTGCCAAACTCTGCTGAAGAGATCTCCAAGGGCTTGCAACTGAACTTGCCCCCTGACCAGCGTCCCAGGACCAGTGGACGCTACCCCCCTTGGAAGAAAGCGACTGCGGGTGCTAACCATCGCCGCAGTACCGACAGAGCAATCTCCTCTAAGGCATCCACGCCCTCCCGACCACCGTGACCGGGGCCCAAAGCAACAGCGAGAGCAAAGTAAGGACCAGCCGCCGCTGGCCCGAACACCGTGACCGCAACTGCACCGGGAGCCCGAGAGCAAAGCGAAGGAGGACCCGTCCGGTCCGAGCTCTCGAGGTGACTGCATAACGAGCAGTCACTCACCTGCAAAGACAGACAGTTGCCCTACGAGAATCCGCAAGGTCGGTAGCCTGCCCGACCGCCCAGCTGTGAGCCCACAGCTGCACCGACATTTGGCTGGGTACGTCCTGCACTTGGGGACCGTACTGCCACTTGTCACCGCCGCACAGCCGCCGCCTCCAGGGTCGGAGCGGACGACGAGGAGAGGACCGTGCCGCCACAGAACACCGCTGCCCCGGATGACCAGTGACCTGCTCGGCTGAAGAGCCGCAACGATCAGCGACCCCGGGAAGGAAACGCGACGTGGGACAGATCCCCTGGAAGCCGCCGGCTCCACAAGAACTTTGGTTAACACCGGCCTACGGGCCTCAAAAGAACTGCATAAGAACTGTGGTAACCTGAACTATGTAACCTGCAACCGTTTTCATAAAGTACGTTGACTGTATTCACAAGCCTGCTTAAAATCTATATAAAGATATATATTTTTACGGAATACAGTCTGGTCTCGCTGTGTGGTGGGTTGGTTGTAAAGGTGTACTGTTGCAAGTGTTTAACCTATATGCCCCAAAGATTAGCCTGCGACTGCTTAAGCCACACTACCTAGAGGGTAAGCAGAGGTTGTCTGGAAGGTAACCCTCAGCCCTGACGAGGAAGAGGAGAGTCCCTGCTTGTCGCTAGTGTTGCACTGCGCCAACTAGAGACTCCCCCTTCCTACACTAACTCTTCACTTTCTGTCTCCTCTCTGTGCCTGACTCTTCAGTGTCTGTCTCCTCTCTGTGCCTGACTCTTCACTGCCTGTCTTCTCTCTGTGCTGAATCTTTGCTGTCTGTCTCCTCTCTTCCTGACTCTTCACTGTCTGTCTACTCTATGTGTCTGACTCTTCACTGTCTGCCTCATCTCTGTGCCTGACTTTTCACTGTCGGTTTACTCTACGCGCCTGACATTTAACTGTCTGACTCATCTCTGTGCCTGACTCTTAACTGTCTGCCTCCTCTGTGCCTGACTCTTTTCTGTCTGCCTCATCTCTGTGCCTGACACTTCACTGTCTGCCTCCTCTCTGTGCCTGATTCTTCACTATCTGCCTCTTCTCTGTACCTGACTCTTCACTGTCTGCCTCCTCACTGTGCCTGACTCTTCACTGTCTGACTCCTCTCTTCCTGACTCTTCACTGTCTGTCTACTCTATGTGCCTGACTCTTCACTGTCTGCCTCCTCTCTGTGCCTGACTCTTCACTGTCTGGCTCCTCTCTGTGCCTGACTCTTCACTGTCTGCCTCCTCTCTGTGCCGGACTCTTCACTGTCTGCCTCATCTCTGTGCCTGACTTTTCACTGTCTGTCTACTCTATTTGCTTGACTTTTCACTGTCTGTCTCCTCTCTGTACCTGACTCTTCACTGTCTCCTCTCTCATCCTGACTCTTCACTGTCTGTCTACTCTATGTGCCTGACTCTTCACTGTCCGCTTCATCTCTGTGCCTGACCCTTCACTGTCTGTCTCCTCTCTGTGCCTGACTCTTCACTGCCTGTCTTCTCTATGTGCTGAATCTTTGCTGTCTGTCTGCTCTATGTGCCTGTCTCTTCACTGTCTGCCTCATCTCTGTGCCTGACTTTTCACTGTCTGTTTACTCTATGTGCCTGACTTTTAACTGTCTGACTCATCTCTGTGCCTGCTTCACTGTCTGCCTCCTCTGTGCCTGACTCTTCCCTGTCTGTCTCCCTCCTCTGTGCTTGACTCTTCACTTTCTGCCTCCTCTCGGTGCCTGACTCTTTTCTGTCTGCCTCATCTCTGTGCCTGACACTTCACAGTCTGCCTCCTCTCTGTGCCTGATTCTTCACTGTCTGCCTCCTCTCTGTGTCTGACTCTTCACTGTCTGTCTCCTCTCTGTGCCTGACTCTTCACTGTCTGTCTCCTCTGTGTGCCCGACCCTTCACTGTCTGCCTCCTCTGTCCCTGACTCTTCAATGTCTGTCTCCCTCATCTATGCCTGACTCTTCACTGTCTGCCTCCTCTCTGTGCCCGACTCTTCACTGCCTGTCTCCTCTCTGTGCCTGACTCTTCACTGCCTGCCTGTCTCCTCTCTGTGCCTGAATATTTGCTGTCTGTCTCGTCTCTGTGCTTGACTCTTCAATGTCTGTCTCCCTCATCTATGCCTGACTCTTCACTGTCTGTCTCCTCTCTGTGCCTGACTCTTCACTGTCTGCCTCCTCTCTGTGCCCGACTTTTCACTGTATGCCTCATCTCTGTGCCTGACTCTTCACTGTCTGTCTCCGCTCTGTGCCTGACCCTTCACTGTCTGCCTCATCTCTGTGCCTGACCCTTCACTGCCTGTCTCCTCTCTGTGCCCGACTCTTCACTGTATGCCTCATCTCTGTGCCTGACTCTTCACTGTCTGTGTCCGACTCTTCACTGTCTGTCTGACTCTTCACTGTCTGCGTCCAACTCTTTACTGTATGTCTCCTCTGTGCCTGAATCTCCACTGTCTGTCTCCTCTCTGTGCTTGATTCTACACTGTCTGTCTCCTCTCTGTGCCTGACTGTTCAAGGTCTGTCTCCTCTCTGTGCCTGACTTTTCACCTGACTCTTCACTGTCTCCTCTCTGTGCCTGACTCTTCACTGACTGTCTCACCTCTGTGCCTCATCTCTATGCCTAACTCTTCACTGTCTGTCTCCTCTCTGTGCCTGACTCTTCACTGTCGGTCTCCTTTCTGTGCCTGACTCTTCACTGTCTGTCTCCTCTGTGTGCCTTACCCTTCACTGTCTGCCTCCTCTGTCCCTGACTCTTCAATGTCTGTCTCCCTCATCTATGTCTGACTCTTCACTGTCTGTCTCCTCTGTGTGCCTGACTCTTTGCTGTCTGTCTCCTCTCTGTGCCTAACTCTTCTCAGTCTGCCTCATCTCTGTGCCTAACTCTTCACTTTCTGTCTCCTCTCTATGCCTAACTCTTCACTGTCTCCTCTCTATGCCTAACTCTTCACTGTCTGTCTCCTCTCTGTGCCTGACTCTTCACTGTCTGTCTCCTCTCTGTGCCTGACTCTTCACTGTCTGTCTCCTCTGTGTGCCTGACCCTTCACTGTCTGCCTCCTCTGTCCCTGACTCTTCAATGTCTGTCTCCCTCATCTATGCCTGACTCTTCACTGTCTGTCTCCTCTTTGTGCCTGACTCTTTGCTGTCTGTCTCCTCTCTGTGCCTAACTCTTCTCAGTCTGCCTCATCTCTGTGCCTAACTGTTAGACCTGGCACCTTGGCGTGGATCTCCCTTCCACTTTTTGCTGATATGCCTCCGATGTTTGCTGGTTTTCCTATACTCAGGGCACTGCGCCACAGCTGATCCGTGCCGCAGTGCAAGTGCTCCCTACTGTAAAACTGTATATACGATTGGTATCCATGATTGGTGCATTGGATTTACTGTCAGACCCTAGTAAAGCGCACTAAAGAGTGCCGGGGCTTGTAGATGGCAATACTGCTGGTGGGCCTGCAGCGCTGGTTGCGCCACCCACCGAAGCAGCCGTAAAGATGTGTCTGGGAACTGCGACCGCAGAACCCGCGTGCGGTCCCGTACCGTCACGCCAGCTGGGCAAGTGCACCCACTTGCCAGCCTCGACCCTTCCCTTGACTACATATTAGTCACCCCTATGGTAGGCCTGCGGACAGGGTGCATTGTAGGTGTAAGGTAGGACAGGCCCTGATGTGTGTGGCATGTCCTAGTAGTGACTTACAACCGAGACCGTATTTCACTATTGAAGGCTACCTGCTCCATTAGGCCAGACTGAGCTGCTGGAATTATTACACCATATAATTCCCGCAGGCTCAAGGAGCATGGTAGCGAGTCATGTTTAGTATGCCTGAACTCAGGATGATAAGATATTTCTTGTAGTCAAGTTTATTTTAGTATCCTGGGTTTGCAAATGCTACTTTTAGAAAGTTGGCATTTGCTTGCTTAACCATTTCAGCCCGCCTCTGCTGGTATGTGTATCTGACTGTCTGGGATGTGTGAGTGACAGGGCTGGAGGGATGACAGGTGGTGAATGCGCAGATTACACCTTAGTGGGAGGTAGGAGTGCCTCTTGACTCGAACTGTAGCAGTGCTCGGCCACCACAATGCTGGCTCCACCCTCCTGGGGAGCGGCGGATGACTCTGCCGGCACCTGGCCCAGGAAGGGCGAAGCCTCCATCAACAAGGTACTCTGGCCGCCCCTGTCCGCACAATGCTGGCTCCACCCCCTGTGGGGCGTCTGATGCGCCTGCCCCTCACACTGAAAGCAGAAGCCGGAGTACACCCGCCGGGGTACTCAAGGACTGAGAGTGGCTATGCAAAGGCCCCCCTGGCCTGCGAGAACAAAAGAATTGGCCTATAAAAGAAGGAGCCCTGCTCCTTGAAAATTAGATCCGGTTTGGGCCACAGAAGGACTCTGCCCGACGAGAAGGACCGTGAGAGACAAGGAAGGGTGCTGACTCTTGCCTGTGTCTGGTGCCTTGCTGCCGAAGGAGAGAAAGGAGAAAAGACTACGAGAAGACTTTTGCTTTACTTTGTGCCAAACTCTGCTGAAGAGATCTCCAAGGGCTTGCAACTGAACTTGCCCCCTGACCAGCGTCCCAGGACCAGTGGACGCTACCCCCCTTGGAAGAAAGCGACTGCGGGTGCTAACCATCGCCGCAGTACCGACAGAGGAATCTCCTCTAAGGCATCCACGCCCTCCCGACCACCATGACCGGGGCCCAAAGCAACAGCGAGAGCAAAGTAAGGACCAGCCGCCGCTGGCCCGAACACCGTGACCGCAACTGCACCGGGAGCCCGAGAGCAAAGCGAAGGAGGACCCGTCCGGTCCGAGCTCTCGAGGTGACTGCATAACGAGCAGTCACTCACCTGCAAAGACAGACAGTTGCCCTACGAGAATCCGCAAGGTCGGTAGCCTGCCCGACCGCCCAGCTGTGAGCCCACAGCTGCACCGACATTTGGCTGGGTACGTCCTGCACTTGGGGACCGTACTGCCACTTGTCACCGCCGCACAGCCGCCGCCTCCAGTGTCGGAGCGGGCGACGAGGAGAGGACCGTGCCGCCACAGAACACCGCTGCCCCGGATGACCAGTGACCTGCTCGGCTGAAGAGCCGCAACGATCAGCGACCCCGGGAAGGCAACGCGACTTGGGACAGATCCCCTGGAAGCCGCCGGCTCCACAAGAACTTTGGTTAACACCGGCCTACGGGCCTCAAAAGAACTGCATAAGAACTGTGGTAACCTGAACTACGTAACCTGCAACCGTTTTCATAAAGTACGTTGACTGTATTCACAAGCCTGCTTAAAATCTATATAAAAATATATATTTTACAGAATACAGTCTGGTCTCGTTGTGTGGTGGGTTGGTTGTAAAGGTGTACTGTTGCAAGTGTTTAACCTATATGCCCCAAAGATTAGCCTGCGACTGCTTAAGCCACACTACCTAGAGGGTAAGCAGAGGTTGTCTGGAAGGTAACCCTCAGCCCTGACGAGGAAGAGGAGAGTCCCTGCTTGTCGCTAGTGTTGCACTGCGCCAACTAGAGACTCCCCCTTCCTACATTGGACGCAGCGGTGAGGATTTTCGAATTTACACTTGCGATATCTATACCTGAGCTTCTGACCACTACACAAGGATTACGGTCCAGTTACTTAGCCACAGACTTTGCTTTTTGAATTTTGCTGAAAGAAGATTCCGAGTGCAGAAGCCATGCCGGGCACCAAGAGCCTGGATGGAGCAGAGTCCACGACCTCCGAGGTGTTGGAGGTAGAGTGGGACCCCACCAAAGTGGATAAATATTCCAGGGACGAACTGAAATTCTTTTGCAAGAAACTCAAGGTCCCGCACGCTGGCTGCAAAAACAAGACGCAGCTCTCCAAGGCCCTGAAAGCCTGGATAGAGTCCCGAAAAACCCCGGAGGAGCAAGACGTCCTCGCTGAGCAGAATGCAACGGAGGAGCAGAATGCACTTGGGGATCTGATCGACCTCGAGAGGCAAGACAGCGAGCACAGCTTTGGTAAAGGCCTGTCGCCAGAGGAGCTGGCGGACAGGAAGGAAACCCGGAATCACGAAAGAAAGTTGGCAGAATTGAAAATCCAGCTGGAGCTTGAAACGAAAAGAATGGCGCTGGAAGAGCGAAAGCACCAGATGGATTATGAAGTAAAAATGAGGGAGATAAGTCTCAAGGAGAGAGACTTGGAGCGTCCTCCCTCTGGTGGCAGCACATCGCCAGTGCAGGTAGAGTCAAGAGTGCACATCCCGAAGGACGTAGTTAAGGAGTTCTTTAAGGGGGATGACATAGGACAGTGGTTTAGGGCATACGAGGTAGCCATGTCCTCCCACCGGGTCCCTGACAAGGATTGGGGAGCGGGGTTGTGGGGAAGGTTCCTTAGCGAAGGGAGAGATACCTTGCTAGATTTGCCCGTTGAGAATCAGAGATCCTATGCCCACATGAAAGAAGCTTTAATGAACAGGTACGGGCTTACCCCCTGAAATGTATAGACAGAAGTTTAGGGGATGTACTAAGCGGCCTGGGAATACGTATGTGGAGTATGTGACTTACTTTTGCAGAGCGCTGGAAGGTTGGGTGAAAGGTAACAAAGTTAATGATTTTCAAGGTCTCTTTGATTTAATTGCATGGGAGCACTTGTCTGATCACTGTTTTCCTGAGTTACGCCAACACCTGATCGATAGCAAGCTGTCCAACCCGAGGAAGCTTGCTGAGGAGGCGGACCGCTGGCTCAGCACCAGGGTCCACAAGGGTCCCGTGGGAGATTCCGCCAAGAGTGGGCAGGGTCCCCAGCAGAAGAGTGGGGGGGGACAAGGGGGGAAAACAGAAAGGGTTCCAAAAAGGCCCCCAAAGTAGTTCCCAAGGGAGCCCGCAGCAGGGTTCTCAGCCTCCCCCACCCCCGAAGCAGAATGGGGCCCCGACAGGTAAACCTGTTCCAAAGGGGCCCTTCAATTGTTTCAAATGTGGCGAGCCTGGGCACATATCCAGTGACCCCAAGTGTCGCCTGTTTGGAAAACCCGCACCCACTGGTGCTCCGCCCCGACAAGTGACTAGTGTTCACCTGGGAGAAGAAATGATGGTCCCGGGGGGTGGAGATCCCGTTCACATGACCCTGGTCTCGTTAGGAGACAGCGAGATGATCCCTACGAACTACCTGCCCTCTAACACTAAGAAATATGGGCAGGTGGTGATCATCAATGGCAAGGAAGCTGAGGCTCTTAGAGACACAGGAGCCAGTGTGACTGCAGTGAGGCAGCACCTGGTGTCTCAAGAGCAGGTTGTACCCCATGCCTACTGTAGGGTTATCAACGCTGATTATTCTGAGAGTCAGTGTCCGATGGCTCAAGTTCCCTTCGAGTGGGGGGGGGTCTCTGGTACTCTGCAGGTCTGTGTGAGAAAAACCATGCCTGTTGACTGTTTGCTAGGGAACGACTTGGAGCACTCCCCTTGGGAAAAGGTGGAGAAGACGACTCACCTGCGGATGGTGGGTCTGCCTGACTGGGCGTGCGTGACCACCCGGTCAATGGCAGCCAGTAGGGGTGATCGAGAGGTCCTGGGGCCTGAGGGAGAGGCCCAGGAACCGGCCTTAGGGAGAAGGCGCAGGGGGCGCGGGAAACCGGCTCCTGAAGTTCCCAGGGTCCAGGAGGAAGCAGACCTTGAGGTTGATGCCCTGGAGCCTACAGGGGAACAGATCGCCGAACTGGGGGACCTGCCTGAGCTGACCCATTGGCAGCAAGAAGGAGGACCCTCCAGGGAGGAATTCTGCAGGGAGCAGAAAGAATGCCCTTCTCTCGTGGGTATGCGGCAGCAGGCTGCAGACCAGGCCAATGGTGTTCAGGCCAAAACACATTACGTGTACTGGGAGAACGACCTCCTGTATTCGGAGCCTAAGGCTGCTGAACCTGGGTCAGCCCGTGTGCTGGTGGTACCCCAGAAGTTCAGAGCCTTCCTACTGGGTCTGGCTCATGATGTGCCTTTAGCAGGCCATTTGGGGATGGACAAGACCTTTGACAGGCTTGTCACCCACTTTTACTGGCCCCAAATGCATAAGAGTTCAGATGCTTATTGCAGAACCTGTCCAACTTGCCAGGCAAGTGGGAAGACGGGAGGGAAGAACAAGGCTCCCCTCCAACCCTTCCCTGTGGTCGGTACGCCATTCCAGCGAGTGGGTATTGACATCGTTGGGCCTCTGGACCCCAAGACAGCCATGGGCAACAGGTTCATCCTGGTCTTGGTGGACCATGCCACCCGGTACCCTGAAGCCATCCCTCTGAGGACAGTGACGGCTCCCGTGGTGGGGCGTGCACTGATGGGAATTTTCTCACGAGTAGGATTCCCTCTAGAGGTGGTGAGCGACAGGGGGTCCAATTTCATATCGAAGTATATGAAGTCCCTTTGGCAGGAGTGTGGCGTAACGTACAAGTTCACCACGCCCTACCATCCCCAAGGTAACGGGTTGGTTGAAAGATTCAACCGAACCCTAAAAGGCATGATCATGGGCCTGGAAGGTCCGATGAGGCGTAAGTGGGACGTCCTCTTACCATGCCTGCTTTTTGCATATCGCGAGGTGCCACAGAAGTCCCTAGGGTTCAGCCCCTTTGAACTGCTGTACGGTCACCCCGTGAGAGGACCACTGAGTCTGGTAAAGGAAGGCTGGGAGCAATCTCCCAGGAAACCTCCCCAGAATGTATATAGCTACATGCTGGCCTTCAGAAACCAGACCAGACGCTTCAGACAACTTGCCGAGGCAAATCTGGAAGCGAGCCAGGAGGAAATGAAGCGGTGGTACGATCAGAATGCCACTCTGGTCGAGCTTCAGCCTGGACAGGAGGTGTATGTCTTGGCCCCAGTGGAGCCCTGTGCCCTTCAGGATAAGTGGACAGGACCATTTGAGGTTGTGGAGCGCAAGAGCCCCGTGACATACTTGGTGGACATGAAGACGCCCAGGAACCCTTTGCGGGTCCTACATGTCAACCGCCTCAAGCCCCACTTGCGAAGGTCCGAAGTGGGCATGCTGTTGGCAACCGATGACGGAATGGAGGAGGAGTCGGAGCCTCTTCCTGACCTCTTGGTGGCCTGTGAAAAGGATGGGTCAGTGGATGGAGTTAACCTCTCACCCACCCTGACCGCCGAACAACAGGAGGACTGCCGCCAGTTGCTGGGGCAGTTTCCAGACCTGTTCTCCCTGGTTCCGAGTGTCTCAGATTGGTGCGTCCATGATGTGGACACTGGAGACAGCTTACCTGTGAAGCATAAGGCTTACAGGGTAACTGACAGGGTCCGGGCCTGCATCAAGGAGGAGGTCTCCAAGATGCTTGCCCTCGGGGTGGTTGAGTCTTCCAGCAGTCCTTGGTCCAGCCCCGTGGTCTTGGTTCCGAAGGCTGCTGCGCCGGGAGCCACACCCGAACTCCGGTTCTGTGTGGACTACAGAGGACTCAATTCAGTCACGAAGACTGACGCGCACCCCATCCCCAGAGCTGACGAGCTCATTGATCGGCTAGGGGCTGCCCGGTTCCTCAGCACGTTTGATTTAACGTCGGGGTACTGGCAGATCGCCTTGACCGATGGGGCAAAGGAGAGGTCGGCATTCTCGACACCAGATGGGCATTTCCAGTTCCGGGTTATGCCATTTGGGATGAAGAATGCCCCTGCCACCTTTCAGAGATTGGTCAACCAGGTGTTGGCTGGACTGGACGAGTTCAGTGCCGCCTACCTGGATGACATTGCGGTGTTCAGCGGTACCTGGCCCGAACACCTGCGACACCTCTGGGAAGTGTTGATGGCCCTGCGCAGAGCAGGCCTCACAATCAAGGCAAGCAAGTGCCAGATTGGGCAGGGTTCCGTGGAGTACTTGGGACACCAAGTTGGGAGTGGCAAGGTAGCCCCCTTGCAGCCCAAAATCGAGACCATCCTGGCTTGGGAACCCCCCAAGACCCAGACTGCAGTGAGAGCCTTCCTGGGGCTCACTGGGTATTACAGGAGGTTTGTCAAGGGCTATGGCACGATCGTAACCCCCTTGACAGAGCTGACTTCGAAGAAGCAGCCCAGGAATGTGATTTGGACTGACACCTGTCAGAAGGCTTTTGACACCCTGAAGACTGCCATGTGCACGGCGCCCGTGCTCCTGGCCCCTGATTTCTCCAAGGAGTTCATTGTGCAAACAGACGCTTCAGAGCATGGTGTAGGGGCTGTTCTTTCACAGATGACTGAGGAGGGCTTTGACCAACCCGTAGCCTTCATAAGTAGGAGGTTACTTCCACGGGAAAGTAGGTGGAGTGCAATAGAGCGTGAAGCATTTGCTGTGGTCTGGGCGCTGAAGAAGCTAAGACCCTACTTGTTTGGGTCTCACTTCCGAGTTCAGACGGACCACAGGCCCCTCAGATGGTTGATGCAAATGAGGGGTGAGAACCCGAAACTGTTGAGGTGGTCCATTTCTCTACAGAGTATGGACTTTACGGTGGAACACCGCCCTGGCACCGATCACGCCAACGCTGACGGTCTGTCCAGATTTTTCCGCCTTAGTGATGTGGAACTCCCTGGGGAAGGGTAGTTCCCCCCACATTTCAGCTGGAGGGGACACATGTTAGACCTGGCACCTTGGCGTGAGTCTCCCTTCCACTTTTTGCTGATATGCCTCCGATGTTTGCTGGTTTTCCTATACTCAGGGCACTGCGCCACGGCTGATCCGTGCCGCAGTGCAAGTGCTCCCTACTGTAAAACTGTATATACGATTGGTATCCATGATTGGTGCATTGGATTTACTGTCAGACCCTAGTAAAGCGCACTAGAGAGTGCCGGGGCTTGTAGATGCCAATACTGCTGGTGGGCCTGCAGCGCTGGTTGCGCCACCCACCGAAGCAGCCGTAAAGATGTGTCTGGGAACTGCGACCGCAGAACCCGCGTGCGGTCCCGTACCGTCACGCCAGCTGGGCAAGTGCACCCACTTGCCAGCCTCGACCCTTCCCTTGACTACATATTAGTCACCCCTATGGTAGGCCTGCGGTCAGGGTGCATTGTAGGTGTAAGGTAGGACAGGCCCTGATGTGTGTGGCATGTCCTAGTAGTGACTTACAACCGAGACCGTATTTCACTATTGAAGGCTACCTGCTCCATTAGGCCAGACTGAGCTGCTGGAATTATTACACCATATAATTCCCGCAGGCTCAAGGAGCATGGTAGCGAGTCATGTTTAGTATGCCTGAACTCAGGATGATAAGATATTTCTTGTAGTCAAGTTTATTTTAGTATCCTGGGTTTGCAAATGCTACTTTTAGAAAGTTAGCATTTGCTTGCTTAACCATTTCAGCCCGCCTCTGCTGGTATGTGTATCTGACTGTCTGGGATGTGTGAGTGACGGGGCTGGAGGGATGACAGGTGGTGAATGCGCAGATTACACCTTAGTGGGAGGTAGGAGTGCCTCTTGACTCGAACTGTAGCTGTGCTCGGCCACCACAATGCTGGCTCCACCCTCCTGGGGAGCAGCGGATGACTCTGCCGGCACCTGGCCCAGGAAGGGCGAAGCCTCCATCAACAAGGTACTCTGGCCGCCCCTGTCCGCACAATGCTGGCTCCACCCCCTGTGGGGCGTCTGATGCGCCTGCCCCTCACACTGAAAGCAGAAGCCGGAGTACACCCGCCGGGGTACTCAAGGACTGAGAGTGGCTATGCAAAGGCCCCCCTGGCCTGCGAGAACAAAAGAATTGGCCTATAAAAGAAGGAGCCCTGCTCCTTGAAAATTAGATCCGGTTTGGGCCACAGAAGGACTCTGCCCGACGAGAAGGACCGTGAGAGACAAGGAAGGGTGCTGACTCTTGCCTGTGTCTGGTGCCTTGCTGCCGAAGGAGAGAAAGGAGAAAAGACTACGATAAGACTTTTGCTTTACTTTGTGCCAAACTCTGCTGAAGAGATCTCCAAGGGCTTGCAACTGAACTTGCCCCCTGACCAGCGTCCCAGGACCAGTGGACGCTACCCCCCTTGGAAGAAAGCGACTGCGGGTGCTAACCATCGCCGCAGTACCGACAGAGCAATCTCCTCTAAGGCATCCACGCCCTCCCGACCACCGTGACCGGGGCCCAAAGCAACAGCGAGAGCAAAGTAAGGACCAGCCGCCGCTGGCCCGAACACCGTTACCGCAACTGCACCGGGAGCCCGAGAGCAAAGCGAAGGAGGACCCGTCCGGTCCGAGCTCTCGAGGTGACTGCATAACGAGCAGTCACTCACCTGCAAAGACAGACAGTTGCCCTACGAGAATCCGCAAGGTCGGTAGCCTGCCCGACCGCCCAGCTGTGAGCCCACAGCTGCACCGACATTTGGCTGGGTACGTCCTGCACTTGGGGACCGTACTGCCACTTGTCACCGCCGCACAGCCGCCGCCTCCAGGGTCGGAGCGGACGACGAGGAGAGGACCGTGCCACCACAGAACACCGCTGCCCCGGATGACCAGTGACCTGCTCGGCTGAAGAGCCGCAACGATCAGCGACCCCGGGAAGGCAACGCGACGTGGGACAGATCCCCTGGAAGCCGCCGGCTCCACAAGAACTTTGGTTAACACCGGCCTACGGGCCTCAAAAGAACTGCATAAGAACTGTGGTAACCTGAACTACGTAACCTGCAACCGTTTTCATAAAGTACGTTGACTGTATTCACAAGCCTGCTTAAAATCTATATAAAGATATATATTTTTACAGAATACAGTCTGGTCTCGTTGTGTGGTGGGTTGGTTGTAAAGGTGTACTGTTGCAAGTGTTTAACCTATATGCCCCAAAGATTAGCCTGCGACTGCTTAAGCCACACTACCTAGAGGGTAAGCAGAGGTTGTCTGGAAGGTAACCCTCAGCCCTGACGAGGAAGAGGAGAGTCCCTGCTTGTCGCTAGTGTTGCACTGCGCCAACTAGAGACTCCCCCTTCCTACACTAACTCTTCACTTTCTGTCTCCTCTCTGTGCCTGACTCTTCAGTGTCTGTCTCCTCTCTGTGCCTGACTCTTCACTGCCTGTCTTCTCTCTGTGCTGAATCTTTGCTGTCTGCCTCCTCTCTTCCTGACTCTTCACTGTCTGTCTACTCTATGTGTCTGACTCTTCACTGTCTGCCTCATCTCTGTGCCTGACTTTTCACTGTCTGTTTACTCTACGCGCCTGACATTTAACTGTCTGACTCATCTCTGTGCCTGACTCTTAACTGTCTGCCTCCTCTGTGCCTGACTCTTTTCTGTCTGCCTCATCTCTGTGCCTGACACTTCACTGTCTGCCTCCTCTCTGTGCCTGATTCTTCACTATCTGCCTCTTCTCTGTACCTGACTCTTCACTGTCTGCCTCCTCACTGTTCAATTCTGCTCAAACACCAGACAGAAATAAAAAATAGAAAGGCACGCCAAATCAAGAGGGACGAGGCGGACTACAAAAATGGGAGGGTATATACCTTTGACCGTAAATACGATTCACTGATTCCCAGACCCAAAAATAGTTCTCAACCTGTCAGACCTGACACCTCCAATTCCGCCCACTCCAGTACCACTTCTCTGAGTTCTACCGGACTCAGTGATATTGAAAACGAGATTCTTGCCAATGCAAACTTTTTTTTAGAAGTGGAGCGAGTGAGGAAGGGCAACAGAACCCAACCTCCAAAGGCCGCGTTAGACCCAAACCCCATAGGGGCAAACGCGGCAACAAGCGAAGAATATCGCAGGAAGCTAAGATCGGGGACACAGAGAAACTAGCTACAACTGCTGATGGTGTCCAAGTCATTAATCTCTCCTCAATCTCATTGACACAAGACATGATTTCCTTATTAAGCAAAGGTCTTAATTTCAATCCATATGCCACAGGTGACTTATGTCAAACCAAAATTGATCTCTTTAAGTTCACACGAAATCTGAAATTAAAGAAACACTTTGTGGGAGCACAACAGATACGAAGACAACCTACCCTTGTTCAAAATGTATTTGATGATGTACCGCTAACTGTTAAAGATGTACAAGCAACACACCTGCTTCTTTCTCTAACTGACAGGGAAGACAGTCCATTGGAAATGGAACAGTTATTGGAAGAACTCGATGTAGAGACAGACTATAGCATAACGAGTGGTCTCAAGAGCAAATCCAGGTGGATACCCACTCTATCAGGGGGCAACAACATTGATAACTTTCACAAACGTGTCTTGGATGACCTAGACAGAATAAATACCAGAAACTTAAACACGAAATTCAAATATAAGGACAACTTAACCAGAGGTGAACGATCAGCACTTTCAACTCTTAGTAAGAACCCTAGTATTATCATTAGGGAGGCTGACAAGGGGGGTAATGTGGTGGTCATGGATCTTGTTGACTACAATAACGAGATCCTTGGCCAGTTGAGTGATTCTCTTTGCTATGAGTCACTCAACTACAACCCTACAGGTCCTCTTACCAAGTTGATAAATGAGCAACTACTACAATGGAAACAATCAGGCCTTTTAGATGACAATGAATATCTGTATCTTAAGGTTCTCAAACCCACACATCCATGGCTCTACACCTTGCCCAAAATACACAAGGACAAACCATTCCCACCTGGCAGACCAATTGTGTCAGGGATTGGGGGTCCCACTGAGAGGATCGCTGAGTACGTAGATCTCTTTCTGGGACCGCTAGTGAGAAACCTTCCTTCATACATTCAGGACTCAAAGCACATATTGAACATCATGACAGATATTGACTGGCAGACGGACACTATACTAGTCACCATGGACGTAGTGTCTTTATACACCAGCATCAACTTAGACTTAGGAATTGCAGCCATTACCAAGGTTCTTTCTAATAGACCGGCTTCACTATGGGCACACACCAATATGTTGATTCAAATGATGAAGATCATCTTCGAGAACAACTTCTTCATGTTTGATCGAAAATGGTACAGGCAAAAGAAAGGAGTTGCTATGGGCTCCAAATTTTCACCCTCTTTTGCAAATCTCTTTATGGGAGCATTAGAGGCTGATCTTATTTGGGGCTCCAAAGGGAGACAATACACTGACTCCATAGTCTTCTGGGGCCGATACATAGATGACTGTTTTCTCCTTTGGTCCGGGACCGAGGAACTTCTTCAATCCTTTCTTGAACACCTCAACACCAACACTTGGGAAATAAGTTTCACAATGCATCATAGCTTAACCAATATCGAGTTTTTAGATCTGGAGTTTTATGTCAAGGACAATCATCTGCACTCGAAACTTTTTAGAAAACCCACATCTTGTAATTCTGTACTACATGCTTCCAGCTTTCATCCCGAGCATCAAATACGATCAATCCCCTATGGGGAATTTCTCAGGGCCAAACGAAACTGTAGTGAAGCCTGTGAACTGGACAACTGTATCACTAGCATGAATAACAGATTTCTTAACAGAGGTTACTCTAAAACTACCCTCAAAAAAGCTGAGACAAAAACAAAGGCCATCACGGACCTGATTGTCTCAAAACACGTACTGAGGTGAAAACCTCTGACCAAAATGTAAGATTTATAACTGAATTCAATGAATTGAACCAACTTACTAGGAAGAGTCTCAACAGACATTGGAAACTTCTATTAGAGGATGCCACACTGAAGGAATTTTTATCTGACAGACCCTCCATCACTTACAGGAAAGGTTTCACCTTGAGGAATAAACTGAGTCCCACCGTTCCCCGCAACACCACAGCACAGAACTGGCTATCCACACGTGGCCTTGGCTTCTATAGATGTGGATTCTGTACCATGTGCAGATGGGGTAAACACAGCACAATAAACTTTGCTAGTCATGATGGAATGGTCTACCAGATAAAACACAACATCACTTGCCTCAGTAAGTTCGTAGTGTATATCATTGAATGTAAATGTGGCAAGATATATGTAGGGAGCACCATTAGGGCCCTAAAAGAGAGGATAGCTGAACATATGAGAGCTATACAAAGGAGGGACGCTAGATACCCAGTAGCCCTTCATATCGCAGAGTGTCAACCCAATGAGGACGACATCAAAGTACGTGTTTTTGGAATTGATTTAATTCCCCTCAATATTAGAGGGGGCAACCGGGAACTGCTGCTCAGGCGCAGGGAGGCGACATGGATCATGCGCTTACGTAGCGTAGAACATGGGCTTAACTACGACTCTGAGCTGCAATATTTCCTGGGAGACTAGATTCTCACCGGGGGGATCCTTGGTGCACACTGCTTACAGTCTTGGTGAAAACATCTTCTTCCCACTCCGTAATTCTGAATTCCAAGAGCATAACATTTGAGGATAACAATGAGATTTCTTCTCTCTCTAGGAGTGACATGTTTTCCACCACTGTATTTTAATGTATTAAGACAACTTTGTTTTGTATTTGTATTGTTTAGTAATACATAGGGCTATATGTCTTTTTGTCACAAAGTCTTTGACTTGCAGACCATCGTTTTTAGACTTGCTGACCATCTGTCATACATGTTTTCAGATTTCACATGTTGAAACAAATTGTATAGACACATTTATATACATTCAAATGTACAAGGGTATGATGTATCCTCTTCATTTTGTCACCTTGAACACGAGCCCATACACTTTCTCCTAAACGTGCACCATATGTATGAATGATCCGGCCACATTTGGGGTGATTCTGCATGCTCTACGCCATACCTTTTCTTTTATACGTTTTTTCAATAGACTTAAACAGCTTACAATGGACTCATGAAACCGACACACATTATTAGTGTCATTGTAATAACTTTATTCTGATACAAGAAATGAAGCTATATATAATTGCTGATAACAGTAATTGTCTTGTTAATTAACTGCCCCTTTTTTGGTAATATCGGGACCTTTGGTCTAACTGACACACGCGAGTGTTTTCACACCAATCGCCTTAAATCGGACTTTGGACAAGAACATAGATGCCCTTCTCTCACCATGCAATTCACCTCTTAACAATGGCGCTGGTTTCTGCCTCGCCGTTAAGACTTTTTCTATGTCGTTTCTTTACCATTTAATCCCTCCTCTCCCGGGGTCACGTGTTCGTACACGAGAGACGACCGCCGGGAACAAACAGAGGAGGGATTACACGAAGCGGGTAAGAGCGACTTTTCTTCTTCACCATTTGACGTTAACCCGTCTTTTGCGCAGCACTTTATGAGCATACTTGCTCCCAACATATGGTCCTTATGGACGATTACCCTTACGATGCCTTGTCTTTACTTGACAGCGCACCGCCTCAGAGGAGACAGACTCGTTTCCTCAAACCGGCATTTTTCAAGAATCCCCTCCCGGCTTACCGCCTGATGACAAAACAGGTGACAGGTAAGACGAACCGATCCCTAACAAATCCCTCCCCCATCTATTTTTATCCGCAATATTGCTTTTTGTATAGAACGGCTGGGCTGGCACTGTACAATATATCCACAGACAGAAATAGTTGTTTTAAAAAATGCTTTAGCGCTATATAATGGTGACACATGATGTCCATATCTTTCCTTTTTTCCTACATGTAGCGCTGTTACAATCTGTACAAGACTACCTATGGGATTGGACAACTCCATTCTCTTACCGCAAATAACCACCTTATCAACCAGTTTCATCTATATATGAACACAATAAATACCTTTTGGTAAGGAATAGTATTTTGTGCTGGCCTAAACTCTATTCAAACAGACACCCCTTTATTTCCTTTAGAAGCCTCCTCATGAATCTTTTTGCTTTTCTTTCTTTTTTCTCACAATATAGCCTATAACTGAGCTTTTAAAGACCCAGACTTACTCCAACCACACTGTGGATTGGGAGTATAAGGTAATAAATATTATCCCTAGAACATCAGACTTTGCATGAACTTGTGCTTTCTGGATCTTTAGTCAGTATATGCACTTTGCCACTGCCACGCTATGAGGTCACACAACACCTCCTCACCAATGTCTTAGTATTAATAGAAGCAGTGCATCTCACGTTTTTACTCACCATCACGACGGACACCCTCATAATTTTAGGACCACTGTGTACGAGTGACTCATGACCACACCAAGGTCTTTAAGTTTTATCTCTCACTTACTCGTACACTTTAGCACTATAGACCGAGCACTTGACTGAATATGCAAGTACTGTCACTAATTTTCACCCATCATGTGCGACACAAACGCACGTCAAACTGCATGTTGGCTACACTCTTGTCACCATATGCAGTATCTAATCTGTGTATACCTAGACTAAAATTTGCCTACATTGTTTTGTATTATCAGCCCTGAAGAGTCGTGTTTGACTCACCCGTACACGACGAAACACGTGTCGGCGTTTGATATCATTCTTAAGTCTGGAGAAAAACCAACGTCTTGCTGTAATAAGAAATTTCACACCAAAGAACCTGCGTCTGCGTTTCCTTTTACTGTTGGTCATTGAACCCTGTCTTGTTATACACATCTGTAGTTGCGAGAGCTTATATGTTGTACTATTGTCTTGTCTTTTGACCTGTTGAGACGGTTAAGGGCGTTTTGCCGTCTGCTCTTTACGCACTACACAAAGATACGTTTGTCCTTACACACTTTGTAACGTTTAACCTAGGTAGCGCGCCCCTGTAGTCCTACTTTTCTAAAAAACCCCATGCACAGTATCTCTGCCTCCTCACTGTGCCTGACTCTTCACTGTCTGGCTCCTCTCTGTGCCTGACTCTTCACTGTCTGCCTCCTCTCTGTGCCGGACTCTTCACTGTCTGCCTCATCTCTGTACCTGACTCTTCACTGTCTGGCTCCTCTCTGTGCCGGACTCTTCACTGTCTGCCTCCTCTCTGTGCCTGACTCTTCACTGTCTGGCTCCTCTCTGTGCCTGACTCTTCACTGTCTGCCTCTTCTCTGTGCCGGACTCTTCACTGTCTGCCTCATCTCTGTACCTGACTCTTCACTGTCTCCTCTCTCATCCTGACTCTTCACTGTCTGTCTACTCTATGTGCCTGACTCTTCACTATCCGCTTCATCTCTGTGCCTGACCCTTCACTGTCTGTCTCCTCTCTGTGCCTGACTCTTCACTGCCTGTCTTCTCTATGTGCTGAATCTTTGCTGTCTGTCTGCTCTATGTGCCTGTCTCTTCACTGTCTGCCTCATCTCTGTGCCTGACTTTTCACTGTCTGTTTACTCTATGTGCCTGACTTTTAACTGTCTGACTCATCTCTGTGCCTGCTTCACTGTCTGCCTCCTCTGTGCCTGACTCTTCCCTGTCTGTCTCCCTCCTCTGTGCTTGACTCTTCACTTTCTGCCTCCTCTCGGTGCCTGACTCTTTTCTGTCTGCCTCATCTCTGTGCCTGACACTTCACAGTCTGCCTCCTCTCTGTGCCTGATTCTTCACTGTCTGCCTCCTCTCTGTGTCTGACTCTTCACTGTCTGTCTCCTCTCTGTGCCTGACTCTTCACTGCCTGTCTTCTCTCTGTGCTGAATCTTTGCTGTCTGTCTCCTCTCTTCCTGACTCTTCACTGTCTGTCTACTCTATGTGTCTGACTCTTCACTGTCTGCCTCATCTCTGTGCCTGACTTTTCACTGTCTGTTTACTCTACGCGCCTGGCATTTAACTGTCTGACTCATCTCTGTGCCTGACTCTTAACTGTCTGCCTCCTCTGTGCCTGACTCTTTTCTGTCTGCCTCATCTCTGTGCCTGACACTTCACTGTCTGCCTCCTCTCTGTGCCTGATTCTTCACTATCTGCCTCTTCTCTGTACCTGACTCTTCACTGTCTGCCTCCTCACTGTGCCTGACTCTTCACTGTCTGACTCCTCTCTTCCTGACTCTTCACTGTCTGTCTACTCTATGTGCCTGACTCTTCACTGTCTGCCTCCTCTCTGTGCCTGACTCTTCACTGTCTGGCTCCTCTCTGTGCCTGACTCTTCACTGTCTGCCTCCTCTCTGTGCCGGACTCTTCACTGTCTGCCTCATCTCTGTACCTGACTCTTCACTGTCTCCTCTCTCATCCTGACTCTTCACTGTCTGTCTACTCTATGTGCCTGACTCTTCACTATCCGCTTCATCTCTGTGCCTGACCCTTCACTGTCTGTCTCCTCTCTGTGCCTGACTCTTCACTGCCTGTCTTTTCTATGTGCTGAATCTTTGCTGTCTGTTTGCTCTATGTGCCTGTCTCTTCACTGTCTGCCTCATCTCTGTGCCTGACTTTTCACTGTCTGTTTACTCTATGTGCCTGACTTTTAACTGTCTGACTCATCTCTGTGCCTGCTTCACTGTCTGCCTCCTCTGTGCCTGACTCTTCCCTGTCTGTCTCCCTCCTCTGTGCTTGACTCTTCACTTTCTGCCTCCTCTCGGTGCCTGACTCTTTTCTGTCTGCCTCATCTCTGTGCCTGACACTTCACAGTCTGCCTCCTCTCTGTGCCTGATTCTTCACTGTCTGCCTCCTCTCTGTGTCTGACTCTTCACTGTCTGTCTCCTCTCTGTGCCTGACTCTTCACTGTCTGTCTCCTCTGTGTGCCCGACCCTTCACTGTCTGCCTCCTCTGTCCCTGACTCTTCAATGTCTGTCTCCCTCATCTATGCCCGACTCTTCACTGTCTGTCTCCTCTGTGTGCCTGTCTCTTCACTGTCTGCCTCCTCTCTGTGCCCGACTCTTCACTGCCTGTCTCCTCTCTGTGCCTGACTCTTCACTGCCTGCCTGTCTCCTCTCTGTGCCTGAATATTTGCTGTCTGTCTCGTCTCTGTGCTTGACTCTTCAATGTCTGTCTCCCTCATCTATGCCTGACTCTTCACTGTCTGTCTCCTCTGTGTGCCTGACTCTTCACTGTCTGCCTCCTCTCTGTGCCCGACTCTTCACTGTATGCCTCATCTCTGTGCCTGACTCTTCACTGTCTGTGTCCGACTCTTCACTGTCTGTCTGACTCTTCACTGTCTGCGTCCAACTCTTTACTGTATGTCTCCTCTGTTCCTGAATCTCCACTGTCTGTTTCCTCTCTGTGCCTGATTCTACACTGTCTGTCTCCTCTCTGTGCCTGACTGTTCAACGTCTGTCTCCTCTCTGTGCCTGACTTTTCACCTGACTCTTCACTGTCTCCTCTCTGTGCCTGACTCTTCACTGACTGTCTCACCTCTGTGCATCATCTCTATGCCTAACTCTTCACTGTCTGTCTCCTCTCTGTGCCTGACTCTTCACTGTCTGTCTCCTTTCTGTGCCTGACACTTCACTGTCTGTGTGCCTTACCCTTCACTGTCTGCCTCCTCTGTCCCTGACTCTTCAATGTCTGTCTCCCTCATCTATGCCTGACTCTTCACTGTCTGTCTCCTCTGTGTGCCTGACTCTTTGCTGTCTGTCTTCTCTCTGTGCCTAACTCTTCTCAGTCTGCCTCATCTCTGTGCCTGACTATTCACTGCCTGTCTCCTCTCTGTGCCTGACTCTTCGCTGCCTGTCTCCTCTCTGTACCTGACTCTTCACTGTCTGCCTCCTCTCTGTACCAGACTCTTCACTGTCTGCCTCATCTCTGTGCCGGACTCTTCACTGTCTACCTCATGTCTGTGCCTGATTCTTCACTGTCTGTCTCATCTCTTTGCCTGACTCTTCACTGTCTGTCTACTCTAAGTGCCTGATTTTTCACTGTCTGCCTCATCTCTGTGCCTGATTCTTCACTGTCTGTATCTTCTCTGTGCCTGACTCTTCACTGTCTGCCTCATCTCTGTGCCTGACCCTTCACTGCCTGTCTCCTCTCTGTGCCCAACTCTTCCCTGTCTGCCTCCTCTGTCCCTGACTCTTCACTGTCTGCCTCATTTCTGTGCCTGACTCTTCATTGTCTGTCTCATCTCTGTGCCCGACTCTTCACTGTCTGTCTCATCTCTTTGCCTGACTCTTCACTGTCTGTCTGCCTCCTTCATGGCTGACTCTTCACTGGCTGTCTCCCTCCTCTTTGCCTGACTCTTCACTGTCTGCCTCATCTCTGTGTCTGACCCTTCACTGCCTGTCTCCTCTCTGTGCCTGACTCTTCACTGTCTGCCTCCTCTCTGTGCCGGACTCTTCACTGTTTGCCTCTTCTCTGTGCCTGACCCTTCACTGTTTGTCTCCTCTGTGTGCCCGACTCTTCCCTGTCCTCCTCCTCTGTCCCTGACTCTTTACTGTCTGCCTCATCTCTGTGCCTGACTCTTCACTGTTTGTCTGCCTCATCTCTGTGCCTGACTCATCTCTGTCTGCCTCCTTTGTGCCTGCCTCTTCACTGTCTGTCTCCCTCCTCTTTGCCTTACTCTTCACTGTCTGTCCCAACTCTGTGCCTGACTGTTCACTGTCTGCCTCCTCTCGGTGCCTGACTCTTCACTGTCTGCCTCATCTCTGTGCCTGACTCTATACTGTCTGTCTCCTCTCTGTGGCTGACTCTTCACCTGACTCTTCACAGTCTGTCTCCTCTCTCTGCCTGACTTTTCACTGTCTGTCTACTCTATGTGCCTGACTTTTCACTGTCTGCCTCATCTCTGTGCCTGACTCTTTACTGTCTGGCTGCCTCCTTCGTGCCTGACTCTTCACTGTCTGTCTCCCTCCTCTTTGCCTGACTCTTCACTGTCTGTCCCAACTCTGTGCCTGACTTTTCAGTGTCTGCCTCCTCTCTGTGCCTGACTCTTCACTGTCTGCCTCATCTCTGTGTCCGACTCTTCACTGTCTGTCTAACTCTTCACTGTCTGCGTCTGACTCTTCACTGTCTGTCTTCTCTGTGCCTGAATCTCCACTATTTGTCTCCTCTCTGTGCCTGATTCTACACTGTCTGACTCATCTCTGTGCCTAACTCTTCTCCGTCTGCCTCATCTCTGTGCCTGACCCTTCTCTTTCTGTCTCCTCTCTGAGCCTGACTCTTCACTGCCTGTATCCTCTCTATACCTGACTTCCCCTGACTCTTCACTGTCCGTCTTCTCTCCATGCCTGACTCTTCAACGTCTGTCTCCTCTCTGTGCCTGACTTTTCACCTGGCTCTTCACTGTCTGTCTCCTCTCTGTGCCTGACTATTCACTGACTGTCTCCTCTCTGTGCCTGACTCTTCGCTGCCTGTCTCCTCTCTGTACCTGACTCTCCACTGTCTGCCTCCTCTCTGTGCCTGACTCTTCACTGTCTGTCTCCTCTCTTCCTGACTCTTCACTGTCTCTCTACTCTATGTGCCTGACTTTTTACTGTCTGCCTCATCTCTATGCCTGCCTCTTCACTGTCTGTCTCCTCTCTGTGTCTGACTCTTCACTGTCTGTCTCCTCTCTGTGCCTGACTCTTCACTGTCTGTCTCCTCTGTGTGCCCAACCCTTCACTGTCTGCCTCCTCTGTCCCTGACTCTTCAATGTCTGTCTCCTGTCTGTGCCTGACTCTTCACTGCCTGCCTGTCTCCTCTCTGTGCCTGAATATTTGCTGTCTGTCTCGTCTCTGTGCTTGACTCTTCAATGTCTGTCTCCCTCATCTATGCCTGACTCTTCACTGTCTGTCTCCTCTGTGTGCCTGACTCTTCACTGTCTGCCTCCTCTCTGTGCCCGACTCTTCACTGTCTGTCTCCTCTCTGTGCCTGACTCTTCACTGCCTGCCTGTCTCCTCTCTGTGCCTGAATCTTTGCTGTCTGTCTTGTCTCTGTGCTTGACTCTTTGCTGTCTGTCTCCTCTCTGTGCCTGACTCTTCTCAGTCTGCCTCATCTCTGTGCCTAACTCTTCACTTTCTGTCTCCTCTCTGTGCCTGACTCTTCACTGTCTGTCTACTCTATGTGCCTGACTCTTCACTTTCTGCCTCATCTCTGTGCCTGACTTTTCACTGTCTGTTTACTCTATGTGCCTGACATTTAACTGTCTGACTCATCTCTGTGCCTGACTCTTCACTGTCTGCCTCCTCTGTGCCTGACTCTTCACTGTCTGTCTCCCTCCTCTGTGCTTGACTCTTCGCTGTCTGCCTCCTCTCAGTGCCTGACTCTTTTCTGTCTGCCTCATCTCTGTGCCTGACACTTCACCGTCTGCCTCCTCTCTGTGCCTGATTCTTCACTGTCTGCCTCCTCTCTGTACCTGAATCTTCACTGTCTGCCTCCTCTCCGTGCCTGACTCTTCACTGTCTGACTCCTCTCTTCCTGACTCTTCACTGTCTGTCTACTCTATGTGCCTGACTCTTCACTGTCTGCCTCCTCTCTGTGCCTGACTCTTCACTGTCTGGCTCCTCTCTGTGCCTGAATCTTCACTGTCTGCCTCCTCTCTGTGCCGGACTCTTCACTATCTGCCTCATCTCTGTGCCTGACTTTTCACTGTCTGTCTACTCTATGTGCCTGACTTTTCACTGTATGCCTCATCTCTGTGCCTGACTCTTCACTGTCTGCCTCCTCTCTGTGCCTGACCCTTCACTGTCTGCCTCATCTCTGTGTCTGACTCTTCACTGTCTGTGTCCGACTCTTCACTGTCTGTCTGAATCTTCACTGTCTGCGTCCAACTCTTTACTGTATGTCTCCTCTGTACCTGAATCTCCACTGTCTGTCTCCTCTCTGTGCCTGACTGTTCAACGTCTGTCTCCTCTCTGTGCCTGACTTTTCACCTGACTCTTCACTGTCTCCTCTCTGTGCCTGACTCTTCACTGACTGTCTCACCTCTGTGCCTCATCCCTATGCCTAACTCTTCACTGTCTGTCTCCTCTCTGTGCCTGACTCTTCAATGTCTGTCTCCTTTCTGTGCCCGACTCTTCACTGTCTGTCTCCTCTGTGTGCCTGACCCTTCACTGTCTGCCTCCTCTGTCCCTGACTCTTCAATGTCTGTCTCCCTCATCAATGCCTGACTCTTCACTGTCTGTCTCCTCTGTGTGCCTGACTCTTTGCTGTATGTCTCCTCTCTGTGCCTAACTCTTCTCAGTCTGCCTCATCTCTGTGCCTAACTCTTCACTTTCTGTCTCCTCTCTATGCCTGACTCTTCACTGTCTGTCTCCTCTCTGTCCCTGACTCTTCACTGTCTGTCTCCTCTCTGTGCCCGACTCTTCACTGTCTGTCTCCTCTGTGTGCCTGACCCTTCACTGTCTGCCTCCTCTGTCCCTGACTCTTCAATGTCTGTCTCCCTCATCTATGCCTGACTCTTCACTGTCTGTCTCCTCTCTGTGCCTAACTCTTCTCAGTCTGCCTCATCTCTGTGCCTAACTCTTCACTTTCTGTCTCCTCTCTGTGCCTGACTCTTCACTGCCCGTCTTCTCTCTGTGCTGAATCTTTGCTGTCTGTCTCCTCTCTTCCTGACTCTTCACTGTCTGTCTACTCTATGTCCCTGACTCTTCACTGTCTGCCTCATCTCTGTGCCTGACTTTTCACTGTCTGTTTACTCTATGTGCCTGACATTTAACTGTCTGACTCATCTCTGTGCCTGACTCTTAACTGTCTGCCTCCTCTGTGCCTGACTCTTTTCTGTCTGCCTCATCTCTGTGCCTGACACTTCACTGTCTGCCTCCTCTCTGTGCCTGTCTCTTCACTGTCTGCCTCCTCTCTGTGCCCGACTCTTCACTGCCTGTCTCCTCTCTGTGCCTGACTCTTCACTGCCTGCCTGTCTCCTCTCTGTGCCTGAATATTTGCTGTCTGTCTCGTCTCTGTGCTTGACTCTTCAATGTCTGTCTCCCTCATCTATGCCTGACTCTTCACTGTCTGTCTCCTCTGTGTGCCTGACTCTTCACTGTCTGCCTCCTCTCTGTGCCCGACTCTTCACTGTCTGTCTCCTCTCTGTGCCTGACTCTTCACTGCCTGCCTGTCTCCTCTCTGTGCCTGAATCTTTGCTGTCTGTCTTGTCTCTGTGCTTGACTCTTTGCTGTCTGTCTCCTCTCTGTGCCTGACTCTTCTCAGTCTGCCTCATCTCTGTGCCTAACTCTTCACTTTCTGTCTCCTCTCTGTGCCTGACTCTTCACTGTCTGTCTACTCTATGTGCCTGACTCTTCACTGTCTGCCTCATCTCTGTGCCTGACTTTTCACTGTCTGTTTACTCTATGTGCCTGACATTTAACTGTCTGACTCATCTCTGTGCCTGACTCTTCACTGTCTGCCTCCTCTGTGCCTGACTCTTCACTGTCTGTCTCCCTCCTCTGTGCTTGACTCTTCGCTGTCTGCCTCCTCTCGGTGCCTGACTCTTTTCTGTCTGCCTCATCTCTGTGCCTGACACTTCACCGTCTGCCTCCTCTCTGTGCCTGATTCTTCACTGTCTGCCTCCTCTCTGTACCTGAATCTTCACTGTCTGCCTCCTCTCTGTGCCCGACTTTTCACTGTATGCCTCATCTCTGTGCCTGACTCTTCACTGTCTGTCTCCTCTCTGTGCCTGACCCTTCACTGTCTGCCTCATCTCTGTGCCTGACCCTTCACTGCCTGTCTCCTCTCTGTGCCCGACTCTTCACTGTATGCCTCATCTCTGTGCCTGACTCTTCACTGTCTGTGTCCGACTCTTCACTGTCTGTCTGACTCTTCACTGTCTGCGTCCAACTCTTTACTGTATGTCTCCTCTGTGCCTGAATCTCCACTGTCTGTCTCCTCTCTGTGCTTGATTCTACACTGTCTGTCTCCTCTCTGTGCCTGACTGTTCAAGGTCTGTCTCCTCTCTGTGCCTGACTTTTCACCTGACTCTTCACTGTCTCCTCTCTGTGCCTGACTCCTCACTGACTGTCTCACCTCTGTGCCTCATCTCTATGCCTAACTCTTCACTGTCTGTCTCCTCTCTGTGCCTGACTCTTCACTGTCTGTCTCCTTTCTGTGCCTGACTCTTCACTGTCTGTCTCCTCTGTGTGCCTTACCCTTCACTGTCTGCCTCCTCTGTCCCTGACTCTTCAATGTCTGTCTCCCTCATCTATGTCTGACTCTTCACTGTCTGTCTTCTCTGTGTGCCTGACTCTTTGCTGTCTGTCTCCTCTCTGTGCCTAACTCTTCTCAGTCTGCCTCATCTCTGTGCCTAACTCTTCACTTTCTGTCTCCTCTCTATGCCTAACTCTTTACTGTCTCCTCTCTATGCCTAACTCTTCACTGTCTGTCTCCTCTCTGTGCCTGACTCTTCACTGTCTGTCTCCTCTCTATGCCTGACTCTTCACTGTCTGTCTCCTCTGTGTGCCTGACCCTTCACTGTCTGCCTCCTCTGTCCCTGACTCTTCAATGTCTGTCTCCCTCATCTATGCCTGACTCTTCACTGTCTGTCTCCTCTTTGTGCCTGACTCTTTGCTGTCTGTCTCCTCTCTGTGCCTAACTCTTCTCAGTCTGCCTCATCTCTGTGCCTAACTCTTCACTTTCTGTCTCCTCTCTGTGCCTGGCTCTTCAGTGTCTGTCTCCTCTCTGTGCCTGACTCTTCACTGCCTGTCTTCTCTCTGTGCTGAATCTTTGCTGTCTGTCTCCTCTCTTCCTGACTCTTCACTGTCTGTCTACTCTATGTGTCTGACTCTTCACTGTCTGCCTCATCTCTGTGCCTGACTTTTCACTGTCTGTTTACTCTACGTGCCTGACATTTAACTGTCTGACTCATCTCTGTGCCTGACTCTTAACTGTCTGCCTCCTCTGTGCCTGACTCTTTTCTGTCTGCCTCATCTCTGTGCCTGACTCTTCACTGTCTGTCTCCCCTCTTTGCCTGACCCTTCACTGTCTGCCTCCTCTCTGTGCCTGATTCTTCACTATCTGCCTCCTCTCTGTACCTGACTCTTCACTGTCTGCCTCCTCACTGTGCCTGACTCTTCACTGTCTGACTCCTCTCTTCCTGACTCTTCACTGTCTGTCTACTCTATGTGCCTGACTCTTCACTGTCTGCCTCCTCTCTGTGCCTGACTCTTCACTGTCTGGCTCCTCTCTGTGCCTGACTCTTCACTGTCTGCCTCCTCTCTGTGCCGGACTCTTCACTGTCTGCCTCATCTCTGTGCCTGACTTTTCACTGTCTGTCTACTCTATTTGCTTGACTTTTCACTGTCTGTCTCCTCTCTGTACCTGACTCTTCACTGTCTCCTCTCTCATCCTGACTCTTCACTGTCTGTCTACTCTATGTGCCTGACTCTTCACTGTCCGCTTCATCTCTGTGCCTGACCCTTCACTGTCTGTCTCCTCTCTGTGCCTGACTCTTCACTGCCTGTCTTCTCTATGTGCTGAATCTTTGCTGTCTGTCTGCTCTATGTGCCTGTCTCTTCACTGTCTGACTCATCTCTGTGCCTGCTTCACTGTCTGCCTCCTCTGTGCCTGACTCTTCCCTGTCTGTCTCCCTCCTCTGTGCTTGACTCTTCACTTTCTGCCTCCTCTCGGTGCCTGACTCTTTTCTGTCTGCCTCATCTCTGTGCCTGACACTTCACAGTCTGCCTCCTCTCTGTGCCTGATTCTTCACTGTCTGCCTCCTCTCTGTGTCTGAATCTTCACTGTCTGTCTCCTCTCTGTGCCCGACCCTTCACTGTCTGCCTCCTCTGTCCCTGACTCTTCAATGTCTGTCTCCCTCATCTATGCCTGACTCTTCAATGTCTGTCTCCTCTGTGTGCCTGTCTCTTCACTGTCTGCCTCCTCTCTGTGCCCGACTCTTCACTGCCTGTCTCCTCTCTGTGCCTGACTCTTCACTGCCTGCATGTCTCCTCTCTGTGCCTGAATATTTGCTGTCTGTCTCGTCTCTGTGCTTGACTCTTCAATGTCTGTCTCCCTCATCTATGCCTGACTCTTCATCGTCTGTCTCCTCTGTGTGCCTGACTCTTCACTGTCTGCCTCCTCTCTGTGCCCGACTCTTCACTGTATGCCTCATCTCTTTGCCTGACTCTTCACTGTCTGGTTCCGACTCTTCACTGTCTTTCTGACTCTTCACTGTCTGCGTCCAACTCTTTACTGTATGTCTCCTCTGTTCCTGAATCTCCACTGTCTGTCTCCTCTCTGTGCCTGATTCTACACTGTCTGTCTCCTCTCTGTGCCTGACTGTTCAACGTCTGTCTCCTCTCTGTGCCTGACTTTTCACCTGACTCTTCACTGTCTCCTCTCTGTGCCTGACTCTTCACTGACTGTCTCACCTCTGTGCATCATCTCTATGCCTAACTCTTCACTGTCTGTCTCCTCTCTGTGCCTGACTCTTCACTGTCTGTCTCCTTTCTGTGCCTGACACTTCACTGTCTGTCTCCTCTGTGTGCCTTACCCTTCACTGTCTGCCTCCTCTGTCCCTGACTCTTCAATGTCTGTCTCCCTCATCTATGCCTGACTCTTCACTGTCTGTCTCCTCTGTGTGCCTGACTCTTTGCTGTCTGTCTCCTCTCTGTGCCTAACTCTTCTCAGTCTGCCTCATCTCTGTGCCTGACTATTCACTGCCTGTCTCCTCTCTGTGCCTGGCTCTTCACTGCCTGTCTCCTCTCTGTACCTGACTCTTCACTGTCTGCCTCCTCTCTGTACCAGACTCTTCACTGTCTGCCTCATCTCTGTGCCGGACTCTTCACTGTCTACCTCATGTCTGTGCCTGATTTTTCACTGTCTGCCTCATCTCTGTGCCTGATTCTTCACTGGCTGTCTCCCTCCTCTTTGCCTGACTCTTCACTGTCTGCCTCATCTCTGTGTCTGACCCTTCACTGCCTGTCTCCTCTCTGTGCCCAACTCTTCCCTGTCTGCCTCCTCTCTGTGCCGGACTCTTCACTGTTTGCCTCTTCTCTGTGCCTGACCCTTCACTGTTTGTCTCCTCTGTGTGCCCGACTCTTCCCTGTCCTCCTCCTCTGTCCCTGACTCTTTACTGTCTGCCTCATCTCTGTGCCTGACTCTTCACTGTCTGTCTCATTTCTGTGCCTGACTCTTCACTGTCTGTCTGCCTCCTTCATGGCTGACTCTTCAATGGCTGTCTCCCTCCTCTTTGCCTGACATTTCACTGTTTGCCTCATCACTGTGCCTGACTCTTCACTGTTTGTCTGCCTCATCTCTGTGCCTTACTCGTCTCTGTCTGCCTCCTTTGTGCCTGCCTCTTCACTGTCTGTCTCCCTCCTCTTTGCCTTACTCTTCACTGTCTGTCCCAACTCTGTGCCTGACTGTTCACTGTCTGCCTCCTCTCGGTGCCTGACTCTTCACTGTCTGCCTCATCTCTGTGCCTGACTCTATACTGTCTGTCTCCTCTCTGTGGCTGACTCTTCACCTGACTCTTCACAGTCTGTCTCCTCTCTCTGCCTGACTTTTCACTGTCTGTCTACTCTATGTGCCTGACTTTTCACTGTCTGCCTCATCTCTGTGCCTGACTCTTTACTGTCTGGCTGCCTCCTTCGTGCCTGACTCTTCACTGTCTGTCTCCCTCCTCTTTGCCTGACACTTCACTGTCTGTCCCAACTCTGTGCCTGACTTTTCAGTGTCTGCCTCCTCTGTGTGCCTGACTCTTCACTGTCTGCCTCATCTCTGTGTCCGACTCTTCACTGTCTGTCTAACTCTTCACTGTCTGCGTCTGACTCTTCACTGTCTGTCTTCTCTGTGCCTGAATCTCCACTATTTGTCTCCTCTCTGTGCCTGATTCTACACTGTCTGACTCATCTCTGTGCCTAACTCTTCTCCGTCTTCCTCATCTCTGTGCCTGACCGTTCTCTTTCTGTCTCCTCTCTGAGCCTGACTCTTCACTGCCTGTATCCTCTCTGTACCTGACTTCCCCTGACTCTTCACTGTCCGTCTTCTCTCCATGCCTGACTCTTCAACGTCTGTCTCCTCTCTGTGCCTGACCTTTCACCTGGCTCTTCACTGTCTGTCTCCTCTCTGTGCCTGACTATTCACTGCCTGTCTCCTCTCTGTGCCTGACTCTTCGCTGCCTGTCTCCTCTCTGTACCTGACTCTTCACTGTCTGCCTCCTCTCTGTGCCTGACTCTTCACTGTCTGTCTCCTCTCTTCCTGACTCTTCACTGTCTCTCTACTCTATGTGCCTGACTTTTTACTGTCTGCCTCATCTCTATGCCTGACTCTTCACTGTCTGTCTCCTCTCTGTGTCTGACTCTTCACTGTCTGTCTCCTCTCTGTGCCTGACTCTTCACTGTCTGTCTCCTCTGTGTGCCCAACCCTTCACTGTCTGCCTCCTCTGTCCCTGACTCTTCAATGTCTGTCTCCTCTCTGTGCCTGACTCTTCACTGCCTGCCTGTCTCCTCTCTGTGCCTGAATATTTGCTGTCTGTCTCGTCTCTGTGCTTGACTCTTCAATGTCTGTCTCCCTCATCTATGCCTGACTCTTCACTGTCTGTCTCCTCTGTGTGCCTGACTCTTCACTGTCTGCCTCCTCTCTGTGCCCGACTCTTCACTGTCTGTCTCCTCTCTGTGCCTGACTCTTCACTGCCTGCCTGTCTCCTCTCTGTGCCTGAATCTTTGCTGTCTGTCTTGTCTCTGTGCTTGACTCTTTGCTGTCTGTCTCCTCTCTGTGCCTGACTCTTCTCAGTCTGCCTCATCTCTGTGCCTAACTCTTCACTTTCTGTCTCCTCTCTGTGCCTGACTCTTCACTGTCTGTCTACTCTATGTGCCTGACTCTTCACTGTCTGCCTCATCTCTGTGCCTGACTTTTCACTGTCTGTTTACTCTATGTGCCTGACATTTAACTGTCTGACTCATCTCTGTGCCTGACTCTTCACTGTCTGCCTCCTCTGTGCCTGACTCTTCACTGTCTGTGTCCGACTCTTCACTGTCTGTCTGACTCTTCACTGTCTGCGTCCAACTCTTTACTGTATGTCTCCTCTCTGTGCCCGACCCTTCACTGTCTGCCTCCTCTGTCCCTGACTCTTCAATGTCTGTCTCCCTCATCTATGCCTGACTCTTAACTGTCTGTCTCCTCTGTGTGCCTGACTCTTCACTGTCTGCCTCATCTCTGTGCCTGACTCTTCACTGTCTGCCTCCTCTGTGCCTGACTCTTCACTGTCTGTGTCCGACTCTTCACTGTCTGTCTGACTCTTCACTGTCTGCGTCCAACTCTTTACTGTCTGACTCATCTCTGTGCTTGACTCTTCGCTGTCTGCCTCCTCTCGGTGCCTGACTCTTTTCTGTCTGCCTCATCTCTGTGTCTGACACTTCACCGTCTGCCTCCTCTCTGTGCCTGATTCTTCACTGTCTGCCTCCTCTCTGTACCTGAATCTTCACTGTCTGCCTCCTCTCTGTGCCTGACTCTTCACTGTCTGACTCCTCTCTTCCTGACTCTTCACTGTATGTCTACTCTATGTGCCTGACTCTTCACTGTCTGCCTCCTCTCTGTGCCTGACTCTTCACTGTCTGGCTCCTCTCTGTGCCTGAATCTTCACTGTCTGCCTCCTCTCTGTTCCGGACTCTTCACTATCTGCCTCATCTCTGTGCCTGACTTTTCACTGTCTGTCTACTCTATGTGCCTGACCTTTCACTGTATGCCTCATCTCTGTGCCCGACTCTTCACTGTCTGTCTCCTCTCTGTGCCTGACCCTTCACTGTCTGCCTCATCTCTGTGCTTGACCCTTCACTGCCTGTCTCCTCTCTGTGCCCGACTCTTCACTGTATGCCTCATCTCTGTGCCTGACTCTTCACTGTCTGTGTCCGACTCTTCACTGTCTGTCTGACTCTTCACTGTCTGCGTCCAACTCTTTACTGTATGTCTCCTCTGTACCTGAATCTCCACTGTCTGTCTCCTCTCTGTGCCTGATTCTACACTGTCTGGCTCCTCTCTGTGCCTGACTGTTCAACGTCTGTCTCCTCTCTGTGCCTGACTTTTCACCTGACTCTTCACTGTCTCCTCTCTGTGCCTAACTCTTCACTGTTTGTCTCCTCTCTGTGCCTGACTCTTCACTGTCTGTCTCCTTTCTGTGCCCGACTCTTCACTGTCTGTCTCCTCTGTGTGCCTGACCCTTCACTGTCTGCCTCCTCTGTCCCTGACTCTTCAATGTCTGTCTCCCTCATCTATGCCTGACTCTTCACTGTCCGTCTCCTCTGTGTGCCTGACTCTTTGCTGTCTGTCTCCTCTCTGTGCCTAACTCTTCTCAGTCTGCCTCATCTCTGTGCCTAACTCTTCACTTTCTGTCTCCTCTATGTGCCTGACTCTTCACTGTCTGCCTCCTCACTGTGCCTGACTCTTCACTGTCTGACTCCTCTCTTCCTGACTCTTCACTGTCTGTCTACTCTATGTGCCTGACTCTTCACTGTCTGCCTCCTCTCTGTGCCTGACTCTTCAGTGTTGGCTCCTCTCTGTGCCTGACATTTCACTGTCTGCCTCCTCTCTGTGCCGGACTCTTCACTGTCTGCCTCATCTCTGTGCCTGACTTTTCACTGTCTGTCTACTCTATTTGCTTGACTTTTCACTGTCTGTCTCCTCTCTGTACCTGACTCTTCACTGTCTGTCTACTCTATGTGCCTGACTCTTCACTGCCTGTCTTCTCTATGTGCTGAATCTTTGCTGTCTGTCTGCTCTATGTGCCTGACTCTTCACTGTCTGCCTCATCTATGTGCCTGACTTTTCACTGTCTGTTTACTCTATGTGCCTGACTTTTAACTGTCTGACTCATCTCTGTGCCTGCTTCACTGTCTGCCTCCTCTGTGCCTGACTCTTCCCTGTCTGTCTCCCTCCTCTGTGCTTGACTCTTCACTTTCTGCCTCCTCTCGGTGCCTGACTCTTTTCTGTCTGCCTCATCTCTGTGCCTGACACTTCAGTCTGCCTCCTCTCTGTGCCTGATTCTTCACTGTCTGCCTCCTCTCTGTGTCTGACTCTTCACTGTCTGTCTCCTCTCTGTGCCTGACCTTTCACCTGGCTCTTCACTGTCTGTCTCCTCTGTGTGCCCGACCCTTCACTGTCTGCCTCCTCTGTCCCTGACTCTTCAATGTCTGTCTCCCTCATCTATGCCTGACTCTTCACTGTCTGTCTCCTCTGTGTGCCTGTCTCTTCACTGTCTGCCTCCTCTCTGTGCCTGACTCTTCACTGCCTGCCTGTCTCCTCTCTGTGCCTGAATATTTGCTGTCTGTCTCGTCTCTGTGCTTGACTCTTCAATGTCTGTCTCCCTCATCTATGCCTGACTCTTCACTGTCTGTCTCCTCTGTGTGCCTGACTCTTCACTGTCTGCATCCTCTCTGTGCCCGACTTTTCACTGTATGCCTCATCTCTGTGCCTGACTCTTCACTGTCTGTCTCCTCTCTGTGCCTGACCCTTCACTGTCTGCCTCATCTCTGTGCCTGACCCTTCACTGCCTTTCTCCTCTCTGTGCCCGACTCTTCACTGTATGCTTCATCTCTGTGCCTGACTCTTCACTGTCTGTGTGCGACTCTTCACTGTCTGTCTGACTCTTCACTGTCTGCCTCCGACTCTTTACTGTATGTCTCCTCTGTGCCTGAATCTCCACTGTCTGTCTCCTCTCTGTGCCTGATTCTACACTATCTGTCTCCTCTCTGTGCCTGACTGTTCAATGTCTGTCTCCTCTCTGTGCCTGACTTCTCACCTGACTCTTCACTGTCTCCTCTCTGTGCCTGACTCTTCACTGACTGTCTCACCTCTGTGCCTCATCTCTATGCCTAACTCTTCACTGTCTGTCTCCTCTCTGTGCCTGACTCTTCACTGTCTGTCTCCTTTCTGTGCCTGACTCTTCACTGTCTGTCTCCTCTGTGTGCCTTACCCTTCACTGTCTGCCCCCTCTGTCCCTGACTCTTCAATGTCTGTCTCCCTCATCTATGTCTGACTCTTCACTGTCTGTCTCCTCTGTGTTCCTGACTCTTTGCTGTCTGTCTCCTCTCTGTGCCTAACTCTTCTCAGTCTGCCTCATCTCTGTGCCTAACTCTTCACTTTCTGTCTCCTCTATGTGCCTGACTCTTCAGTGTCTGTCTCCTCTCTGTGCCTGACTCTTCACTGCCTGTCTTCTCTCTGTGCTGAATCTTTGCTGTCTGTCTCCTCTCTTCCTGACTCTTCACTGTCTGTCTACTCTATGTGCCTGACTCTTCACTGTCTGCCTCCTCTGTGCCTGACTTTTTTCTGTCTGCCTCATCTCTGTGCCTGACACTTCACTGTCTGCCTCCTCTCTGTGCCTGATTTTTCACTATCTGCCTCCTCTCTGTACCTGTCTCTTCACTGTCTGCCTCCTCACTGTGCCTGACTCTTCACTGTCTGACTCCTCTCTTCCTGACTCTTCACTGTCTGTCTACTCTATGTGCCTGACTCTTCACTGTCTGCCTCCTCTCTGTGCCTGACTCTTCACTGTCTGGCTCCTCTCTGTGCCTGACTCTTCACTGTCTGCCTCCTCTCCTTGCCGGACTCTTCACTGTCTGCCTCATCTCTGTGCCTGACTCTTCACTGTCTCCTCTCTCATCCTGACTCTTCACTGTCTGTCTACTCTATGTGCCTGACTCTTCACTGTCCGCTTCATCTATGTGCCTGACCCTTCACTGTCTGTCTCCTCTCTGTGCCTGACTCTTCACTGCCTGTCTTCTCTATGTGCTGAATTATTGCTGTCTGTCTGCTCTATGTGCCTGACTCTTCACTGTCTGCCTCATCTCTGTGCCTGACTCTTCTCAGTCTGCCTCATCTCTGTGCCTAACTCTTCACTTTCTGTCTCCTCTCTGTGCCTGACTCTTCACTGTCTGTCTACTCTATGTGCCTGACTCTTCACTGTCTGCCTCATCTCTGTGCCTGACTTTTCACTGTCTGTTTACTCTATGTGCCTGACATTTAACTGTCTGACTCATCTCTGTGCCTGACTCTTAACTGTCTGCCTCCTCTGTGCCTGACTCTTTTCTGTCTGCCTCATCTCTGTGCCTGACACTTCACTGTCTGCCTCCTCTCTGTGCCTGTCTCTTCACTGTCTGCCTCCTCTCTGTGCCCGACTCTTCACTGCCTGTCTCCTCTCTGTGCCTGCCTCTTCACTGCCTGCCTGTCTCCTCTCTGTGCCTGAATATTTGCTGTCTGTCTTGTCTCTGTGCTTGACTCTTCAATGTCTGTCTCCCTCATCTATGCCTGACTCTTCACTGTCTTTCTCCTCTGTGTGCCTGACTCTTCACTGTCTGCCTCCTCTCTGTGCCCGACTCTTCACTGTCTGTCTCCTCTCTGTGCCTGACTCTTCACTGCCTGCCTGTCTCCTCTCTGTGCCTGAATCTTTGCTGTCTGTCTCCTCTCTGTGCCTGACTCTTCTCAGTCTGCCTCATCTCTGTGCCTAACTCTTCACTTTCTGTCTCCTCTCTGTGCCTGACTCTTCACTGTCTGTCTACTCTATGTGCCTGACTCTTCACTGTCTGCCTCATCTCTGTGCCTGACTTTTCACTGTCTGTTTACTCTATGTGCCTGACATTTAACTGTCTGACTCATCTCTGTGCCTGACTCTTCACTGTCTGCCTCCTCTGTGCCTGACTCTTCACTGTCTGTCTCCCTCCTCTGTGCTTGACTCTTCGCTGTCTGCCTCCTCTCGGTGCCTGACTCTTTTCTGTCTGCCTCATCTCTGTGCCTGACACTTCACCGTCTGCCTCCTCTCTGTGCCTGATTCTTCACTGTCTGCCTCCTCTCTGTACCTGAACCTTCACTGTCTGCCTCCTCTCTGTGCCCGACTTTTCACTGTATGCCTCATCTCTGTGCCTGACTCTCCACTGTCTGTCTCCTCTCTGTGCCTGACCCTTCACTGTCTGCCTCATCTCTGTGCCTGACCCTTCACTGCCTGTCTCCTCTCTGTGCCCGACTCTTCACTGTATGCCTCATCTCTGTGCCTGACTCTTCACTGTCTGTGTCCGACTCTTCACTGTCTGTCTGACTCTTCACTGTCTGCGTCCAACTCTTTACTGTATGTCTCCTCTGTGCCTGAATCTCCACTGTCTGTCTCCTCTCTGTGCTTGATTCTACACTGTCTGTCTCCTCTCTGTGCCTGACTGTTCAAGGTCTGTCTCCTCTCTGTGCCTGACTTTTCACCTGACTCTTCACTGTCTCCTCTCTGTGCCTGACTCTTCACTGACTGTCTCACCTCTGTGCCTCATCTCTATGCCCAACTCTTCACTGTCTGTCTCCTCTCTGTGCCTGACTCTTCACTGTCTGTCTCCTTTCTGTGCCTGACTCTTCACTGTCTGTCTCCTCTGTGTGCCTTACCCTTCACTGTCTGCCTCCTCTGTCCCTGACTCTTCAATGTCTGTCTCCCTCATCTATGTCTGACTCTTCACTGTCTGTCTTCTCTGTGTGCCTGACTCTTTGCTGTCTGTCTCCTCTCCGTGCCTAACTCTTCTCAGTCTGCCTCATCTCTGTGCCTAACTCTTCACTTTCTGTCTCCTCTCTATGCCTAACTCTTCACTGTCTCCTCTCTATGCCTAACTCTTCACTGTCTGTCTCCTCTCTGTGCCTGACTCTTCACTGTCTGTCTCCTCTCTATGCCTGACTCTTCACTGTCTGTCTCCTCTGTGTGCCTGACCCTTCACTGTCTGCCTCCTCTGTCCCTGACTCTTCAATGTCTGTCTCCCTCATCTATGCCTGACTCTTCACTGTCTGTCTCCTCTTTGTGCCTGACTCTTTGCTGTCTGTCTCCTCTCTGTGCCTAACTCTTCTCAGTCTGCCTCATCTCTGTGCCTTACTCTTCACTTTCTGTCTCCTCTCTGTGCCTGACTCTTCAGTGTCTGTCTCCTCTCTGTGCCTGACTCTTCACTGCCTGTCTTCTCTCTGTGCTGAATCTTTGCTGTCTGTCTCCTCTCTTCCTGACTCTTCACTGTCTGTCTACTCTATGTGTCTGACTCTTCACTGTCTGCCTCATCTCTGTGCCTGACTTTTCACTGTCTGTTTACTCTACGTGCCTGACATTTAACTGTCTGACTCATCTCTGTGCCTGACTCTTAACTGTCTGCCTCCTCTGTGCCTGACTCTTTTCTGTCTGCCTCATCTCTGTGCCTGACTCTTCACTGTCTGTCTCCTCTCTGTGCCTGACCCTTCACTGTCTGCCTCCTCTCTGTGCCTGATTCTTCACTATCTGCCTCCTCTCTGTACCTGACTCTTCACTGTCTGCCTCCTCACTGTGCCTGACTCTTCACTGTCTGACTCCTCTCTTCCTGACTCTTCACTGTCTGTCTACTCTATGTGCCTGACTCTTCACTGTCTGCCTCCTCTCTGTGCCTGACTCTTCACTGTCTGGCTCCTCTCTGTGCCTGACTCTTCACTGTCTGCCTCCTCTCTGTGCCGGACTCTTCACTGTCTGCCTCATCTCTGTGCCTGACTTTTCACTGTCTGTCTACTCTATTTGCTTGACTTTTCACTGTCTGTCTCCTCTCTGTACCTGACTCTTCACTGTCTCCTCTCTCATCCTGACTCTTCACTGTCTGTCTACTCTATGTGCCTGACTCTTCACTGTCCGCTTCATCTCTGTGCCTGACTCTTCACTGCCTGTCTTCTCTATGTGCTGAATCTTTGCTGTCTGTCTGCTCTATGTGCCTGTCTCTTCACTGTCTGCCTCATCTCTGTGCCTGACTTTTCACTGTCTGTTTACTCTATGTGCCTGACTTTTAACTGTCTGACTCATCTCTGTGCCTGCTTCACTGTCTGCCTCCTCTGTGCCTGACTCTTCCCTGTCTGTCTCCCTCCTCTGTGCTTGACTCTTCACTTTCTGCCTCCTCTCGGTGCCTGACTCTTTTCTGTCTGCCTCATCTCTGTGCCTGACACTTCACAGTCTGCCTCCTCTCTGTGCCTGATTCTTCACTGTCTGCCTCCTCTCTGTGTCTGACTCTTCACTGTCTGTCTCCTCTCTGTGCCTGACTCTTCACTGTCTGTCTCCTCTGTGTGCCCGACCCTTCACTGTCTGCCTCCTCTGTCCCTGACTCTTCAATGTCTGTCTCCCTCATCTATGCCTGACTCTTCAATGTCTGTCTCCTCTGTGTGCCTGTCTCTTCACTGTCTGCCTCCTCTCTGTGCCCGCCTCTTCACTGCCTGTCTCCTCTCTGTGCCTGACTCTTCACTGCCTGCATGTCTCCTCTCTGTGCCTGAATATTTGCTGTCTGTCTCGTCTCTGTGCTTGACTCTTCAATGTCTGTCTCCCTCATCTATGCCTGACTCTTCAATGTCTGTCTCCTCTGTGTGCCTGACTATTCACTGTCTGCCTCCTCTCTGTGCCCGACTCTTCACTGTATGCCTCATCTCTTTGCCTGACTCTTCACTGTCTGGTTCCGACTCTTCACTGTCTGTCTGACTCTTCACTGTCTGCGTCCAACTCTTTACTCTATGTCTCCTCTGTTCCTGAATCTCCACTGTCTGTCTCCTCTCTGTGCCTGATTCTACACTGTCTGTCTCCTCTCTGTGCCTGACTGTTCAACGTCTGTCTCCTCTCTGTGCCTGACTTTTCACCTGACTCTTCACTGTCTCCTCTCTGTGCCTGACTCTTCACTGACTGTCTCACCTCTGTGCATCATCTCTATGCCTAACTCTTCACTGTCTGTCTCCTCTCTGTGCCTGACTCTTCACTGTCTGCCTCCTTTCTGTGCCTGACACTTCACTGTCTGTCTCCTCTGTGTGCCTTACCCTTCACTGTCTGCCTCCTCTGTCCCTGACTCTTCAATGTCTGTCTCCCTCATCTATGCCTGACTCTTCACTGTCTGTCTCCTCTGTGTGCCTGACTCTTTGCTGTCTGTCTCCTCTCTGTGCCTAACTCTTCTCAGTCTGCCTCATCTCTGTGCCTGACTATTCACTGCCTGTCTCCTCTCTGTGCCTGACTCTTCACTGCCTGTCTCCTCTCTGTACCTGACTCTTCACTGTCTGCTTCCTCTCTGTACCAGACTCTACACTGTCTGCCTCATCTCTGTGCCGGACTCTTCTCTGTCTACCTCATGTCTGTGCCTGACTTTTCACTGTCTGTCTACTCTAAGTGCCTGATTTTTCACTGTCTGCCTCATCTCTGTGCCTGATTCTTCACTGTCTGTATCTTCTCTGTGCCTGACTCTTCACTGTCTGCCTCATCTCTGTGCCTGACCCTTCACTGCCTGTCTCCTCTCTGTGCCCAACTCTTCCCTGTCTGCCTCCTCTGTCCCTGACTCTTCACTGTCTGCCTCATTTCTGTGCCTGACTCTTCATTGTCTGTCTCATCTCTGTGCCAGATTTTTCACTGTCTGTCTCATCTCTTTGCCTGACTCTTCACTGTCTGTCTGCCTCCTTCATGGCTGACTCTTCACTGGCTGTCTCCCTCCTCTTTGCCTGACTCTTCACTGTCTGCCTCATCTCTGTGTCTGACCCTTCACTGCCTGTCTCCTCTCTGTGCCTGACTCTTCACTGTCTGCCTCCTCTCTGTGCCGGACTCTTCACTGTTTGCCTCTTCTCTGTGCCTGACCCTTCACTGTTTGTCTCCTCTGTGTGCCCGACTCTTCCCTGTCCTCCTCCTCTGTCCCTGACTCTTTACTGTCTACCTCATCTCTGTGCCTGACTCTTCACTGTCTGTCTCAGCTCTGTGCCTGACTCTTCACTGTCTGTCTGCCTCCTTCATGGCTGACTCTTCACTGGCTGTCTCCCTCCTCTTTGCCTGACATTTCACTGTTTGCCTCATCACTGTGCCTGACTCTTCACTGTTTGTCTGCCTCATCTCTGTGCCTGACTCGTCTCTGTCTGCCTCCTTTGTGCCTGCCTCTTCACTGTCTGTCTCCCTCCTCTTTGCCTTACTCTTCACTGTCTGTCCCAACTCTGTGCCTGACTGTTCACTGTCTGCCTCCTCTCGGTGCCTGACTCTTCACTGTCTGCCTCATCTCTGTGCCTGACTCTATACTGTCTGTCTCCTCTCTGTGGCTGACTCTTCACCTGACTCTTCACAGTCTGTCTCCTCTCTCTGCCTGACTTTTCACTGTCTGTCTACTCTATGTGCCTGACTTTTCACTGTCTGCCTCATCTCTGTGCCTGACTCTTTACTGTCTGGCTGCCTCCTTCGTGCCTGACTCTTCACTGTCTGTCTCCCTCCTCTTTGCCTGACTCTTCACTGTCTGTCCCAACTCTGTGCCTGACTTTTCAGTGTCTGCCTCCTCTCTGTGCCTGACTCTTCACTGTCTGCCTCATCTCTGTGTCCGACTCTTCACTGTCTGTCTAACTCTTCACTGTCTGCGTCTGACTCTTCACTGTCTGTCTTCTCTGTGCCTGAATCTCCACTATTTGTCTCCTCTCTGTGCCTGATTCTACACTGTCTGACTCATCTCTGTGCCTAACTCTTCTCCGTCTGCCTCATCTCTGTGCCTGACCCTTCTCTTTCTGTCTCCTCTCTGAGCCTGACTCTTCACTGCCTGTATCCTCTCTGTACCTGACTTCCCCTGACTCTTCACTGTCCGTCTTCTCTCCATGCCTGACTCTTCAACGTCTGTCTCCTCTCTGTGCCTGACCTTTCACCTGGCTCTTCACTGTCTGTCTCCTCTCTGTGCCTGACTATTCACTGCCTGTCTCCTCTCTGTGCCTGACTCTTCGCTGCCTGTCTCCTCTCTGTACCTGACTCTTCACTGTCTGCCTCCTCTCTGTGCCTGACTCTTCACTGTCTGTCTCCTCTCTTCCTGACTCTTCACTGTCTCTCTACTCTATGTGCCTGACTTTTTACTGTCTGCCTCATCTCTATGCCTGACTCTTCACTGTCTGTCTCCTCTCTGTGTCTGACTCTTCACTGTCTGTCTCCTCTCTGTGCCTGACTCTTCACTGTCTGTCTCCTCTGTGTGCCCAACCCTTCACTGTCTGCCTCCTCTGTCCCTGACTCTTCAATGTCTGTCTCCTCTCTGTGCCTGACTCTTCACTGCCTGCCTGTCTCCTCTCTGTGCCTGAATATTTGCTGTCTGTCTCGTCTCTGTGCTTGACTCTTCAATGTCTGTCTCCCTCATCTATGCCTGACTCTTCACTGTCTGTCCCCTCTGTGTGCCTGACTCTTCACTGTCTGCCTCCTCTCTGTGCCCGACTCTTCACTGTCTGTCTCCTCTCTGTGCCTGACTCTTCACTGCCTGCCTGTTTCCTCTCTGTGCCTGAATCTTTGCTGTCTGTCTTGTCTCTGTGCTTGACTCTTTGCTGTCTGTCTCCTCTCTGTGCCTGACTCTTCTCAGTCTGCCTCATCTGTGTGCCTAACTCTTCACTTTCTGTCTCCTCTCTGTGCCTGACTCTTCACTGTCTGTCTACTCTATGTGCCTGACTCTTCACTTTCTGCCTCATCTCTGTGCCTGACTCTTCACTGTCTGTCTACTCTATGTGCCTGACATTTAACTGTCTGACTCATCTCTGTGCCTGACTCTTCACTGTCTGCCTCCACTGTGCCTGACTCTTCACTGTCTGTCTCCCTCCTCTGTGCTTGACTCTTCGCTGTCTGCCTCCTCTCTGTGCCTGATTCTTCACTGTCTGCCTCCTCTCTGTACCTGAATCTTCACTGTCTGCCTCCTCTCCGTGCCTGACTCTTCACTGTCTGACTCCTCTCTTCCTGACTCTTCACTGTCTGTCTACTCTATGTGCCTGACTCTTCACTGTCTGCCTCCTCTCTGTGCCTGACTCTTCACTGTCTGGCTCCTCTCTGTGCCTGAATCTTCACTGTCTGCCTCCTCTCTGTGCCGGACTCTTCACTATCTGCCTCATCTCTGTGCCTGACTTTTCACTGTCTTGTCTACTCTATGTGCCTGACTTTTCACTGTATGCCTCATCTCTGTGCCTGACTCTTCACTGTCTGCCTCCTCTCTGTGCCTAACCCTTCACTGTCTGCCTCATCTCTGTGCCTGACTCTTCACTGTCTGTGTCCGACTCTTCACTGTCTGTCTGACTCTTCTCTGTCTGCGTCCAACTCTTTACTGTATGTCTCCTCTGTACCTGAATCTCCACTGTCTGTCTCCTCTCTGTGCCTGACTGTTCAACGTCTGTCTCCTCTCTGTGCCTGACTTTTCACCTGACTCTTCA
Source organism: Lissotriton vulgaris (assembly GCF_964263255.1). Taxonomy (NCBI): domain Eukaryota; kingdom Metazoa; phylum Chordata; class Amphibia; order Caudata; family Salamandridae; genus Lissotriton; species Lissotriton vulgaris. The sequence continues at coordinate 190,315,842 of NC_141685.1, forward strand.
CTGTCTCCTCTCTGTGCCTGACTCTTCACTGACTGTCTCACCTCTGTGCCTCATCTCTATGCCTAACTCTTCACTGTCTGTCTCCTCTCTGTGCCTGACTCTTCAATGTCTGTCTCCTTTCTGTGCCCGACTCTTCACTGTCTGTCTCCTCTGTGTGCCTGACCCTTCACTGTCTGCCTCCTCTGTCCCTGACTCTTCAATGTCTGTCTCCCTCATCTATGCCTGACTCTTCACTGTCTGTCTCCTCTGTGTGCCTGACTCTTTGCTGTCTGTCTCCTCTCTGTGCCTAACTCCTCTCAGTCTGCCTCATCTCTGTGCCTAACTCTTCACTTTCTGTCTCCTCTCTATGTCTAACTCTTCACTGTCTGTCTCCTCTCTGTGCCTGACTCTTCACTGTCTGTCTCCTCTCTGTGCCTGACTCTTCACTGTCTGTCTCCTCTGTGTGCCTGACCCTTCACTGTCTGCCTCCTCTGTCCCTGACTCTTCAATGTCTGTCTCCCTCATCTATGCCTGACTCTTCACTGTCTGTCTCCTCTTTGTGCCTGACTCTTTACTGTCTGTCTCCTCTCTGTGCCTAACTCTTCTCAGTCTGCCTCATCTCTGTGCCTAACTCTTCACTTTCTGTCTCCTCTATGTGCCTGACTCTTCAGTGTCTGTCTCCTCTCTGTGCCTGACTCTTCACTGCCCGTCTTCTCTCTGTGCTGAATCTTTGCTGTCTGTCTCCTCTCTTCCTGACTCTTCACTGTCTGTCTACTCTATGTGCCTGACTCTTCACTGTCTGCCTCATCTCTGTGCCTGACTTTTCACTGTCTGTTTACTCTATGTGCCTGACATTTAACTGTCTGACTCATCTCTGTGCCTGACTCTTAACTGTCTGCCTCCTCTGTGCCTGACTCTTTTCTGTCTGCCTCCTCTGTGCCTGACCCTTCACTGCCTGTCTCCTCTCTGTGCCCGACTCTTCACTGTATGCCTCATCTCTGTGCCTGACTCTTCACTGTCTGTCTCCTCTCTGTGCCTGACTCTTCACTGTCTGTCTCCTCTCTGTGCCTGACTCTTCACTGTCTGTCTCCTTTCTGTGCCCGACTCTTCACTGTCTGTCTCCTCTGTGTGCCTGACCCTTCACTGTCTGCCTCCACTGTCCCTGACTCTTCAATGTCTGTCTCCCTCATCTATGCCTGACTCGTCACTGTCTGTCTCCTCTGTGTGCCTGACTCTTTGCTGTCTGTCTCCTCTCTGTGCCTAACTCTTCTCAGTCTGCCTCATCTCTGTGCCTAACTCTTCACTTTCTGTCTCCTCTCTATGCCTAACTCTTCACTGTCTGTCTCCTCTCTGTGCTTGACTCTTCACTGTCTGTCTCCTCTCTGTGCCTGACCCTTCACTGTCTGCCTCCTCTGTCCCTGACTCTTCAATGTCTGTCTCCCTCATCTATGCCTGACTCTTAACTGTCTGCCTCCTCTGTGCCTGACTCTTTTCTGTCTGCCTCATCTCTGTGCCTGACACTTCACTGTCTGCCTCCTCTCTGTGCCTGATTTTTCACTATCTGCCTCCTCTCTGTACCTGACTCTTCACTGCCTGTCTACTCTATTTGCTTGACTTTTTTACTGTCTGTCTCCTCTCTGTACCTGACTCTTCACTGTCTCCTCTCTCATCCTGACTCTTCACTGTCTGTCTACTCTATGTGCCTGACTCTTCACTGTCCGCTTCATCTCTGTGCCTGACCCTTCACTGTCTGTCTCCTCTCTGTGCCTGACTCTTCACTGCCTGTCTTCTCTATGTGCTGAATCTTTGCTGTCTGTCTGCTCTATGTGCCTGTCTCTTCACTGTCTGCCTCATCTCTGTGCCTGACTTTTCACTGTCTGTTTACTCTATGTGCCTGACTTTTAACTGTCTGACTCATCTCTGTGCCTGCTTCACTGTCTGCCTCCTCTGTGCCTGACTCTTCCCTGTCTGTCTCCCTCCTCTGTGCTTGACTCTTCACTTTCTGCCTCCTCTCGGTGCCTGACTCTTTTCTGTCTGCCTCATCTCTGTGCCTGACACTTTACAGTCTGCCTCCTCTCTGTGCCTGATTCTTCACTGTCTGCCTCCTCTCTGTGTCTGACTCTTCACTGTCTGTCTCCTCTCTGTGCCTGACTCTTCACTGTCTGTCTCCTCTGTGTGCCCGACCCTTCACTGTCTGCCTCCTCTGTCCCTGACTCTTCAATGTCTGTCTCCCTCATCTATGCCTGACTCTTCACTGTCTGTCTCCTCTGTGTGCCTGTCTCTTCACTGTCTGCCTCCTCTCTGTGCCCGACTCTTCACTGCCTGTCTCCTCTCTGTGCCTGACTCTTCACTGCCTGCCTGTCTCCTCTCTGTGCCTGAATATTTGCTGTCTGTCTCGTCTCTGTGCTTGACTCTTCAATGTCTGTCTCCCTCATCTATGCCTGACTCTTCACCGTCTGTCTCCTCTGTGTGCCTGACTCTTCACTGTCTGCCTCCTCTCTGTGCCCGACTCTTCACTGTATGCCTCATCTCTGTGCCTGACTCTTCACTGTCTGTGTCCGACTCTTCACTGTCTGTCTGACTCTTCACTGTCTGCGTCCAACTCTTTACTGTATGTCTCCTCTGTTCCTGAATCTCCACTGTCTGTCTCCTCTCTGTGCCTGATTCTACACTGTCTGTCTCCTCTCTGTGCCTGACTGTTCAACGTCTGTCTCCTCTCTGTGCCTGACTTTTCACCTGACTCTTCACTGTCTCCTCTCTGTGCCTGACTCTTCACTGACTGTCTCACCTCTGTGCATCATCTCTATGCCTAACTCTTCACTGTCTGTCTCCTCTCTGTGCCTGACTCTTCACTGTCTGTCTCCTTTCTGTGCCTGACACTTCACTGTCTGTCTCCTCTGTGTGCCTTACCCTTCACTGTCTTCCTCCTCTGTCCCTGACTCTTCAATGTCTGTCTCCCTCATCTATGCCTGACTCTTCACTGTCTGTCTCCTCTGTGTGCCTGACTCTTTGCTGTCTGTCTCCTCTCTGTGCCTAACTCTTCTCAGTCTGCCTCATCTCTGTGCCTGACTATTCACTGTCTGTCTCCTCTGTGTGCCTGACTCTTTGCTGTCTGTCTCCTCTCTGTGCCTAACTCTTCTCAGTCTGCCTCATCTCTGTGCCTGACTATTCACTGCCTGTCTCCTCTCTGTGCCTGACTCTTCGCTGCCTGTCTCCTCTCTGTACCTGACTCTTCACTGTCTGCCTCCTCTCTGTACCAGACTCTTCACTGTCTGCCTCATCTCTGTGCCGGACTCTTCACTGTCTACCTCATGTCTGTGCCTGACTTTTCACTGTCTGTCTACTCTAAGTGCCTGATTTTTCACTGTCTGCCTCATCTCTGTGCCTGATTCTTCACTGTCTGTATCTTCTCTGTGCCTGACTCTTCACTGTCTGCCTCATCTCTGTGCCTGACCCTTCACTGCCTGTCTCCTCTCTGTGCCCAACTCTTCCCTGTCTGCCTCCTCTGTCCCTGACTCTTCACTGTCTGCCTCATTTCTGTGCCTGACTCTTCATTGTCTGTCTCATCTCTGTGCCCGACTCTTCACTGTCTGTCTCATCTCTTTGCCTGATTCTTCACTGTCTGTCTGCCTCCTTCATGGCTGACTCTTCACTGGCTGTCTCCCTCCTCTTTGCATGACTCTTCACTGTCTGCCTCATCTCTGTGCCTGACCCTTCACTGTTTGTCTCCTCTGTGTGCCCGACTCTTCCCTGTCCTCCTCCTCTGTCCCTGACTCTTTACTGTCTGCCTCATCTCTGTGCCTAACTCTTCTCAGTCTGCCTCATCTCTGTGCCTGACTATTCACTGCCTGTCTCCTCTCTGTGCCTGACTCTTCGCTGCCTGTCTCCTCTCTGTACCTGACTCTTCACTGTCTGCCTCCTCTCTGTACCAGACTCTTCACTGTCTGCCTCATCTCTGTGCCGGACTCTTCACTGTCTACCTCATGTCTGTGCCTGACTTTTCACTGTCTGTCTACTCTAAGTGCCTGATTTTTCACTGTCTGCCTCATCTCTGTGCCTGATTCTTCACTGTCTGTATCTTCTCTGTGCCTGACTCTTCACTGTCTGCCTCATCTCTGTGCCTGACCCTTCACTGCCTGTCTCCTCTCTGTGCCCAACTCTTCCCTGTCTGCCTCCTCTGTCCCTGACTCTTCACTGTCTGCCTCATTTCTGTGCCTGACTCTTCATTGTCTGTCTCATCTCTGTGCCCGACTCTTCACTGTCTGTCTCATCTCTTTGCCTGATTCTTCACTGTCTGTCTGCCTCCTTCATGGCTGACTCTTCACTGGCTGTCTCCCTCCTCTTTGCATGACTCTTCACTGTCTGCCTCATCTCTGTGCCTGACCCTTCACTGTTTGTCTCCTCTGTGTGCCCGACTCTTCCCTGTCCTCCTCCTCTGTCCCTGACTCTTTACTGTCTGCCTCATCTCTGTGCCTGACTCTTCACTGTCTGTCTCATCTCTGTGCCTGACTCTTCACTGTCTGTCTGCCTCCTTCATGGCTGACTCTTCACTGGCTGTCTCCCTCCTCTTTGCCTGACATTTCACTGTTTGCCTCATCACTGTGAAGAAAAGTGGAAAATGACTCACTCTCCCCACCAGGGATCTATCCAGCAGTTTGCATAATAAAGCAGCATAGGAATTGACAGCCAATCTGTAAAATTAAAAGACATCTTTATTATAATTAATTATGAGGCTTCGTCGTCCAACCGTAGTTTTACAATTGAAAGAGGGAGCCTGCCTGAGCTTTCTCAGGCAGGCTTTTTATACAAAAAGTTTGCCCCTAGGCTCACATTCTTGCTGTGACACACATCATTGTAGGTCGCTCCCATGGTACCATAACAAAGCAGGCTATAATTATGAATTCCATTCTACTTGCCCAAACTGACCAACCCATCTTCCATCATGAACATATGTCAAACTTCACATATTTTCCTGTGCAGGCCAGAGAAGCTCACAATAGAACTGGTTTCCTCCCCATCATATAAACAGTCACCTCCCCATTGTAAAAGCCCAGAAGCAGAGAAACAGAGCCAGGTGTGGAAGATAGAAATGTAGGATAAGGGATGCTTGTGGGTCATAAACAGGCATGGCTACTGTATTCGGCCTTCTAATCTTGCTCAGGCCAATGTACACAACAAGTTGCTCAGATCTTTAATATAGATTGACTAGAGGGCATGGACTGGTTTGGTGAGGCCAACATCACGTAGGCAGATTCAGCCTGTTCAGGTCATGGAGAAGTCAGAGAAAGGTGGACGTGTCCTTTGGATCAATATTCAGCCTTTAATCAATTGACTATATGAGGGCAAGACACAAGATGGATGCCGTGGGCTCAGGACAAAAACAGTGATTTAAGGGTGATAGCATCACTCGATCGTGACGCAAATACACAGGCATAATGTCCTGATCATTACCGGTCTATTGATACCAAATTCGTTGTGGTATGATGATATTTTCTGCACAAGTGTTTAGGCCTTGGTACACCATTATGGCGGGGTCCGGAATTTTCAGAACCACAGACGCTCCTTTTGCCCTTATATAGGCAATAACCTAAACCCATGTCAGTCTGAATCTAGGTCAGATCATCAAGGGGTTGCTGTAGTATTATCTTACTACTTAGCAACTCTCTCGGGACAAGTCTTCTTACACACGTAGTGGTACAAAGGCCATATATGGCAGGACCAAATAGTGAACACCTCTATCTGTAGTATGTGGTATAAGATCACCCACCCAACAATTAGTGATGTTCTAGTGTTGATGTAGAAGCTGTACAGAAGGGTCTATCAGTAAACTCTGGCCTAACCAATGTATGTTCAGGTAAAATATGAAAGTCATGTGAAGAAACAGTAAAGAAAGAGTAGGTTGAGAAGTTGGTGCAGACGTAATATAATAACTAATAGAATACATAAAAGTATTAAAATAGATAAAGTTATACCACACTTAGAGAACAATATTCTATAATTTCGGTTTTTCATCTCTTGCTTTTTTATCGTCATTCCTCAATACAATCTCCATTTTCTAATGTCGCTCACGCGATCTTGATAGAGTACTTCAGCTGTGATTATTAGCAGGTCATAGGGACACTGCAAGTCCTGCAGGCCTACTGCCACTACTCAGGTCACAAACTGAACCGTTGGTACTCCTACGTGACCCTGCAACTGGCAAATGGTAACCAATCAAAAATTTAACAAAAAACCATAATACAATTTCAGAAAAAGCAAGAGAAAAGGAAAAGCAAAAGTCAAATGCAAAGAAGTAATAGTAGGAAGAGACATAGGTTGGAAGGTGGGTACAGATGTCAATTTGGGTAGCAACAAGAACAATCCCACCCACAAAAGACAATGTCATTTTAGAATGACACTAGTAAACACGTTGTTGAGAACATATAGACCACGGGAGGATGTAGTGACCATTATTACGAATGAAATCATAATTTTCCACAATCCTAAACAGAAGGCAAATCCTAGAATTATCTAATAACATTCTATATAGCTTCCTATGCATTTCAGTAATCTATTATATGTTCAAGTGAAACAGTGGCGTTCCTGATCAATGCTCTCAGATGAAAAAGGGATACACTTCCACAGAGAGACTTCATTCTGCTTTTACTAAACAGAATAGTACTTTAAAACAAATGCCAGCAAAGCAGCAAAAATTAGTTTCCAAACTCCAATTCTATGCAAGCTCACAGAAAATACCCAGAGTCCGTCAAAGCCTCTCCTGGCAGGCTTCTATTATCCATCAAATCCGCTTCCATTGTCTTCTTCGCGTTGGGCCTCTTGATCCAGGCCTTTTCATGCTCAGTAGGAGTGCCCTCCTGGAACACCCACAGTTCATTCAAAGTCTCAATGTCTTAAAACAAATGCACCAGTGTCTCTTCTCTGTGACACCTCAGGAAATGTGCTCTTCATTGATCAAGGGCACAAAACATCTTGTGCAGAAACAAGCACCACTGAGAATCAACCTCTCAAGATCAGTAGCTCCTTTCAGACTCCAACACTCATCATTTAGTGTCAGAGGACGATCAAGCTGCTCTTCTCATGGGCACCGGAATGTAGTGCCTTTTCCAAACTTGGATTCTCAGGTGCACTGCCTTTCTGCTGGAGCAAAGGGAAAAGAGGTGTGTGTGGGGAAAGGCCAAAAACTCAGGCCAAGGGGGTCAGGGGACCGCGCGCTGCCAGAGGTTCAAGCACATGACAGTTTGAACAAATTGCACAAAGTGGATGACAGTCCTGCCATCAAAAGCAGGGATCCTTCGCATCTTTGCACTGAACTTCTGAGGCAAAACAGAAAGTCAGCTCCTTTTTTCTTTTCTTTTCACAACGCCTTCTGATGAAACAAATGGCTTGCTTAGGAGGTACCACTGGAGGCACGCTGATGATCGCTGTCCATGCTGATGACCGCTGCCCACGCTGCTGATTGCTGTTCACGCTGCTGATTGCTGTTCACGCTGCTGATTGCTGTTCACGCTGCTGATTGCTGTCACGCTGCTGATTGCTGTTCATGCTGCTGATTGCTGTCAGGAATTGCAAGGCCAAGAAGTCTGTAGTCGTCTGCCATGTTTACTGATGGGGACCAGGCTTTTTTGATTACCGGTCTGCAGGGTAACATTCTTCCTTTTTGACTCTGGAAGATTCCCGCAGAACCTAGTGGTATAGGAAGTGTAACACAATTGTTAGTTTCCTTCAAGTCAGATATAAAAACAGTTCATGGGTTGGCTTTTTGACAAGAGGGCTGCAAGCAAGTGGCCTGCAATCTGCAAAGGAGTGGCAATTCGTCATGGGAACCTAAATGGATGCCCTCATACAGTGGCATTATCTAATAGGATACATTATTTAATGGGGTAAATACATATTCTCCTTAATGATGAAGCCTAGGTGTTCCTAAACTCCTTATCTAGAACATCTCAAATAGAGCAATGGCATAATACACATTATCAAGGACATGAAGAAAAGTCCCTTTTTAAAACAATGTGCATCAAGTGCGCTATGTAATACAAAGGCTAATGATCAACTGTGCAGACAAGAGGACAAGAACTAGAGAGTCCTGGTATCTGCATGATTAGAACACATCTTATTAAAAAATTGAAACAGCAGAAACAGAAGGGAACTGAAAAATTAAAAATAGACATAAAAATATGCCGTACTAAAAAGAATGTAAACTTGAGATATCTCCTATTGAGATGGAAAACTTGTATTGGGTCATTTAACCAGGCTATCACTATCCTGACAGTCAGTCTGAAAAAGACATTTGAAGTGGGCCTAAAGAAAATTCTCGAAAACTAGTCTGGTCACACAAAAGGGAATGGTATGTAGCATAAGAGGGGTTCCTAATACATCACTGCAGTCTAAAAGTGTGAACATGAACAATACACCCATAATAATAAATGGGCTGACTGGTGAAAGGAAGATGGAGAAGGGAAAAAATGGAAGTAGGGCACAACTAAAATCTTCAATAACTAAACATGATGCAACATTGGTCAGGGAAGAAGCAAAAAGAAAAATCTATAGGAAGGACAAGAGTTTGCTTGGGTGGCCTAAGGCATGTGACACAGCACCAAGAGCACGGGGATACATGAAAAGACCAATGTTACAGAATTTTAACTCTACCGCTGACAATCTATACCCTACACGGTAATTCTAACTAATGTTCAGTTGTCTCTTCAGGGAAAAAAATGAATCCATAGGCTTATTCAGGAATCAAAAAGTGCGATCAAAAAAAAAATGCGATATCGAAATTAGGCCACCTTTAGTCACGGATCTATAATTCCATCCTTAGGCCCAATCAAGGATACATAAATGCAGAGCTGCCTGTCCTTAAGGAAAAAGGGCAGTTAAGTGACTAACAACGGATGGCAATCTTTGATCCAGTATATCATTTTAGTTTTCTTTAAAAAAAAATCATTACAGCCAAATTAGGCATACACTGGAAAAACAGCTGCCTTACTCGCTCACAGTATGAGGTCCATATCTGTGAAATTTGTCTTAATACAATATTCATCCAATTTATTGTGAAATAACACATATCGTCATATGTGTTCCTTCACAACACGGGGGAACTTGTAATTCAAAGTAGCACCATAGAATAGAACATACACACAAAACATTAAAAAAATAAATCAAATAACGCATTTCAGTGGACCAAATGTATAAATGAAACATAAACACACACATTTTTTCTTAAAGAAATTACGCAAAAAAAAACATTTCTCTTCAACCAGCCAACTCAAGTGTCTTGTGAATTAATCCATGAATTATCTGTAGGAAGAAGCAGAAAAGATACACAACACACACATTTCTCATAATACAACATCAATTATAACCCTTTTTATCAGACTACAAAACATGGCACAACGTGACATACAAAAACTTTTCATTACTTACCTGTAACCTATTTTCCATGTACCTTGCAAAAACGCCCATTCTCACTCAGGCCTAAGGCCTTTAAATTGCAGAATTTTGGGGAAGGGCTTCTACTTATTGCCTATCTAAAACTCAATGTAACACTTCGTTTTTCTTTTTGTCAAATAAACTTAACTGAAAAAAAATTAGTTCCTAGCATGGAGACACACATATACCAGTTCTACAGATCATTTAGCAGAACGTTTGATATTTGTTTTCTCAAAGAAATCACTTTTGCATTTGCCCTTTTTAAATCATGTTCCTTCATTTTACACAGTGCTTAATTTGTAAGACATGAAGTGCAGGTGCTACAATTTTGCATGAGGAATACCTTTCCTATTTGTTTATTATCTCAGATGTGCGCTTTTAACGCAGATGTAATGTGAATGCGGCAAAAGAGAACAAGCCAGCCTGCAATGAATGAAGGTTACAGATTTAAATCATATACAATCAACTACATCTCATATAAAGCGCTTGTGTGCAGTATTTTGAAAGCAACTGGGAGCTATGCAAACCACGTGTGGGCTGTACAATCCTTCAGGGTACTGACAAATGAGGCTGCAGTTTTACAAATTAAATAGTGTTCCTTTTATTATTATTAGCGGGATGCAATGCTGTGTCAGCCCTGCCATATTTCTAATTTGAGATAAATGTGTTGATGACATAATTTACAGAACAACAAGCGTTTTGTGGGAACATGCTGGAGCTATTATTTATTCTTTGGCTAAAATGCAATCATCATTGCTGTACATGTGCCCTGCATCCTCTGGCCACCTTTTAGTTCAAAAACAAAAACCCCATCCCAGCTAATGTCAAATTTGTAACACTTTAATAAGACACTATTCAAGTGACCTCAGGTTAGGACCGTGGCAGGGGCAGGGATTTAAACACAAAGAGGCAGCTGAAGTTAGCATCAGATGCATGTTTAACCATGTCATGCTGCATTCCACAGGCGAGGCCCTAATTAAAAGGTCACAAGTGTCAACAAGACAGCCTTACAAGATAACATCTCAGCCGCTACTGCTGGAACACGTTATACAGGTTCTGCCAGTCCCCTGCCAGTCCCCTGCTCGTGGTAACTGAAGCTGACAAGGCCAGTAGGTTTAACCATTTCCACATAACCTGCAATATTTCACTATATTTAAAACAATTTCTATGACACATTGCCTCGCTGAATCCTAAGAAGGCACAACCTGCAAATATATATATTAAGATCTAAATGTATGTATTTACTAAAGAGACACTTTAAACAGGGGCCCTGAAACCATTTAAAACAGTCTATTTATGTGTAAATCGACTTTTGTATTCTGGATACTAAGAAAAAAAATATTCTATATTTTATTGCATAATGGGTATTACTAGAATGTCTAATACCCAATTTATGAGTCATACTTTTGAAAATACTAAGTTATACCTTATAGAAATGAGCTTGTTTGCGCCTAGGGTAAGGGAAATTGCGCACAGAAGTGTTTGGTCATTTTCGTGGTACAACATAACTTAAATCAAACATTTTAATGCTAGGGGGTCATAGTATGAGTGTTAAGCTTCACAAATATTAAAAAACGATTTTTGTAGCACTTGTTTTTTAATAATTATTTTTCATAATTAATAATTATTTACTCCTAATGAAGCCTAATTATTGCTATTTGTGACTGTTCTACACAAAAAAATGCTCACTACATCCCTTGCCTCTTATTTAGATGCATTAACTCACAAACCTGAGCGCATATACCTAACTTAAAAAGCGTCACATTCTGCGTCACTTTTTATGTAAAAGGGCCTTCATGCAAAATTCGACCCGTGTTTAACTGCAAAAATTGCTGGCTGAAAAAACATTCCTATCAAATATACTGTAGCTAAAAACGTTTGCCTGTGAACATTTAACACAGTGCATTTAAGTGAAAATGCTGTACATTAATTTATTTTTGCAGAAACATGTAATTTCGTTTTTTTCAATTTTGTTTTCTTTGGAGCCTTATTTACATCTATTGAACGTGACCCATACACATACATACATTGAGCTCATTCCAGACACAAAACAGAAGGGGGGTCAAACACTCAGGACACACAAAACAGCGCGCTATAACCCTTTCTTGTACATAGCGCCGTTCTTGTACATAGCGCCGTCGCAATGTACAAGAAAACCTTCAAACAACATAGACATTTAAACACACATTTTAACCCATAGGTCAACACTTAGGACAGGAACAAGGAACAGCCTACAGACTGTGCTCAAAAATAACCTGCCAAAACTAGTTGTAAACCATATTTACAACAAAAACGTTTTAGTTCCTATTATTTTTTGTTTTTCTTAAATTCTTCAACAGATTTCCAGAAGGCTGCAAAAGGGACAGCCTCACAGACCTTTTAGAGAGAGCTCATAAATTGGAGTTCCAACCGGAGGTATCAGACGCGAATCCTCCAACTGGGAATCCTTTGTTGCAACCTAGTCAATACTAATACAAAACAAAATACCGCGACCAGGCATCTGCGCTCACTAGTCGCGTTTCAAACTTCATGGGGCTATCTCCAACGATATACACGCAAATGTACGTGACCCACGGTTTTTGAATACTGCAGTGTTCAAATAAAACTAAGGAACCAATACTGAGGAAGATTATCCAACGATAATCTGAACCACAGCAACCAAAGGCCTACCAAACGAACCAAATGTACCGGTACCCAAACCAAAGCGTCACATTTCTGCGACCAATAAATAACTAAGGACTGCGTCACATTTCTGCGACCAATAAATAACTAAGGACTCAGAACCAAAAAAAAGGACTGGGAGCGACCCATTTTTATTCTTCAACTAAAACAGATGGAGAAAATATCTCTTCAACTGCCTATACAAATTGCAATTTGCATATACACAAATATTTGTCCAGATTATAACTGTCAATTCCCACTGCACTAACATTCTGTTAAAAAATACTTACAGCAAAAAAAGAATGGGTTCCTTAGTCAGGAGTGACATCTTTAGGAGAGTTTTAAGTCAGAAAAATCAAAAAACATACTGGGCCACAGAGACAGATAATCCCCCAGAAAACCCTGTGCCCAGAGTACCTCTTTTTGGTAGAATTCTGTCTTGTCTTCCCCAGCAGTTTTTCCATCCTTTGACAAAACACTCCTGCAGATAACCACTCCATGATAAGGCCCCACGTAGGGCGCCAACTGAAGGAAAGTGGAAAATGACTCACTCTCCCCACCAGGGATCTATCCAGCAGTTTGCATAATAAAGCAGCATAGGAATTGACAGCCAATCTGTAAAATTAAAAGACATCTTTATTATAATTAATTATGAGGCTTCGTCGTCCAACCGTAGTTTTACAATTGAAAGAGGGAGCCTGCCTGAGCTTTCTCAGGCAGGCTTTTTATACAAAAAGTTTGCCCCTAGGCTGAATTTTCAGAACCACAACTGTGCCTGACTCTTCACTGTTTGTCTGCCTCATCTCTGTGCCTGACTCGTCTCTGTCTGCCTCCTTTGTGCCTGCCTCTTCACTGTCTGTCTCCCTCCTCTTTGCCTTACTCTTCACTGTCTGTCCCAACTCTGTGCCTGACTGTTCACTGTCTGCCTCCTCTCGGTGCCTGACTCTTCACTGTCTGCCTCATCTCTGTGCCTGACTCTATACTGTCTGTCTCCTCTCTGTGGCTGACTCTTCACCTGACTCTTCACAGTCGGTCTCCTCTCTCTGCCTGACTTTTCACTGTCTGTCTACTCTATGTGCCTGACTTTTCACTGTCTGCCTCATCTCTGTGCCTGACTCTTTCCTGTCTGGCTGCCTCCTTCGTGCCTGACTCTTCACTGTCTGTCTCCCTCCTCTTTGCCTGACTCTTCACTGTCTGTCCCAACTCTGTGCCTGACTTTTCAGTGTCTGCCTCCTCTCTGTGCCTGACTCTTCACTGTCTGCCTCATCTCTGCGTCTGACTCTTCACTGTCTGTCTTCTCTGTGCCTGAATCTCCACTATTTGTCTCCTCTCTGTGCCTGATTCTTCTCTGTCTGACTCATCTCTGTGCCTAACTCTTCTCCGTCTGCCTCATCTCTGTGCCTGACCCTTCTCTTTCTGTCTCCTCTCTGAGCCTGACTCTTCACTGCCTGTATCCTCTCTGTACCTGACTTCCCCTGACTCTTCACTGTCCGTCTTCTCTCCATGCCTGACTATTCACTGCCTGTCTCCTCTCTGAGCCTGACTCTTCACTGCCTGTCTCCTCTCTGTGCCTGACTTTTCACCTGGCTCTTCACTGTCTGTCTCCTCTCTGTGCCTGACTATTCACTGCCTGTCTCCTCTCTGTGCCTGACTCTTCGCTGCCTGTCTCCTCTCTGTACCTGACTCTTCACTGTCTGCCTCCTCTCTGTGCCTGACTCTTCACTGTCTGTCTCCTCTCTTCCTGACTCTTCACTGTCTCTGTACTCTATGTGCCTGATTTTTTACTGTCTGCCTCATCTCTATGCCTGACTCTTCACTGTCTGTCTCCTCTCTGTGTCTGACTCTTCACTGTCTGTCTCCTCTCTGTGCCTGACTCTTCACTGTCTGTCTCCTCTGTGTGCCCGACCCTTCACTGTCTGCCTCCTCTGTCCCTGACTCTTCAATGTCTGTCTCCTCTCTGTGCCTGACTCTTCACTGCCTGCCTGTCTCCTCTTCGTGCCTGAATATTTGCTGTCTGTCTCGTCTCTGTCCTTGACTCTTCAATGTCTGTCTCCCTCATCTATGCCTGACTCTTCACTGTCTGTCTCCTCTGTGTGCCTGACTCTTCACTGTCTGCCTCCTCTCTGTGCCCGACTCTTCACTGTCTGTCTCCTCTCTGTGCCTGACTCTTCACTGCCTGCCTGTCTCCTCTCTGTGCCTGAATCTTTGCTGTCTGTCTTGTCTCTGTGCTTGACTCTTTGCTGTCTGTCTCCGCTCTGTGCCTGACTCTTCTCAGTCTGCCTCATCTCTGTGCCTAACTATTCACTTTCTGTCTCCTCTCTGTGCCTGACTCTTCACTGTCTGTCTACTCTATGTGCCTGACTCTTCACTTTCTGCCTCATCTCTGTGCCTGACTTTTCACTGTCTGTTTACTCTATGTGCCTGACATTTAACTGTCTGACTCATCTCTGTGCGTGACTCTTCACTGTCTGCCTCCTCTGTGCCTGACTCTTCACTGTCTGTCTCCCTCCTCTGTGCCTGACTCTTCACTGTCTGTCTCCTCTGTGTGCCTGACCCTTCACTGTCTGCCTCCTCTGTCCCTGACTCTTCAATGTCTGTCTCCCTCATCTATGCCTGACTCTTCACTGTCTGTCTCCTCTTTGTGCCTGACTATTTGCTGTCTGTCTCCTCTCTGTGCCTAACTCTTCTCAGTCTGCCTCATCTCTGTGCCTAACTCTTCACTTTCTGTCTCCTCTATGTGCCTGACTCTTCACTGTCTGCCTCCTCACTGTGCCTGACTCTTCACTGTCTGACTCCTCTCTTCCTGACTCTTCACTGTCTGTCTACTCTATGTGCCTGACTCTTCACTGTCTGCCTCCTCTCTGTGCCTGACTCTTCACTGTCTGGCTCCTCTCTGTGCCTGACATTTCACTGTCTGCCTCCTCTCTGTGCCGGACTCTTCACTGTCTGCCTCATCTCTGTGCCTGACTTTTCACTGTCTGTCTACTCTATTTGCTTGACTTTTCACTGTCTGTCTCCTCTCTGTACCTGACTCTTCACTGTCTGTCTACTCTATGTGCCTGACTCTTCACTGTCCGCTTCATCGCTGTGCCTGACCCTTCACTGTCTGTCTCCTCTCTGTGCCTGACTCTTCACTGCCTGTCTTCTCTATGTGCTGAATCTTTGCTGTCTGTCTGCTCTATGTGCCTGACTCTTCACTGTCTGCCTCATCTATGTGCCTGACTTTTCACTGTCTGTTTACTCTATGTGCCTGACTTTTAACTGTCTGACTCATCTCTGTGCCTGCTTCACTGTCTGCCTCCTCTGTGCCTGACTCTTCCCTGTCTGTCTCCCTTCTCTGTGCTTGACTCTTCACTTTCTGCCTCCTCTCGGTGCCTGACTCTTTTCTGTCTGCCTCATCTCTGTGCCTGACACTTCACAGTCTGCCTCCTCTCTGTGCCTGATTCTTCACTGTCTGCCTCCTCTCTGTGTCTGACTCTTCACTGTCTGTCTCCTCTCTGTGCCTGACTCTTCACTGTCTGTCTCCTCTGTGTGCCCGACCCTTCACTGTCTGCCTCCTCTGTCCCTGACTCTTCAATGTCTGTCTCCCTCATCTATGCCTGGCTCTTCACTGTCTGTCTCCTCTGTGTGCCTGTCTCTTCACTGTCTGCCTCCTCTCTGTGCCCGACTCTTCACTGCCTGTCTCCTCTCTGTGCCTGACTCTTCACTGCCTGCCTGTCTCCTCTCTGTGCCTGAATATTTGCTGTCTGTCTCGTCTCTGTGCTTGATTTTTCAATGTCTGTCTCCCTCATCTATGCCTGACTCTTCACTGTCTGTCTCCTCTGTGTGCCTGACTCTTCACTGTCTGCATCCTCTCTGTGCCCGACTTTTCACTGTATGCCTCATCTCTGTGCCTGACTCTTCACTGTCTGTCTCCTCTCTGTGCCTGACCCTTCACTGTCTGCCTCATCTCTGTGCCTGACCCTTCACTGCCTTTCTCCTCTCTGTGCCTGACTCTTCACTGTATGCCTCATCTCTGTGCCTGACTCTTCACTGTCTGTGTCCGACTCCTCACTGTCTGTCTGACTCTTCACTGTCTGCCTCCGACTCTTTACTGTATGTCTCCTCTGTGCCTGAATCTCCACTGTCTGTCTCCTCTCTGTGCCTGATTCTACACTATCTGTCTCCTCTCTGTGCCTGACTGTTCAATGTCTGTCTCCTCTCTGTGCCTGACTTTTCACCTGACTCTTCACTGTTTCCTCTCTGTGCCTGACTCTTCACTGACTGTCTCACATCTCTGCCTCATCTCTATGCCTAACTCTTCACTGTCTGTCTCCTCTCTGTGCCTGACTCTTCACTGTCTGTCTCCTTTCTGTGCCTGACTCTTCACTGTCTGTCTCCTCTGTGTGCCTTACCCTTCACTGTCTGCCCCCTCTGTCCCTGACTCTTCAATGTCTGTCTCCCTCATCTATGTCTGACTCTTCACTGTCTGTCTCCTCTGTGTTCCTGACTCTTTGCTGTCTGTCTCCTCTCTGTGCCTAACTCTTCTCAGTCTGCCTCATCTCTGTGCCTAACTCTTCACTTTCTGTCTCCTCTATGTGCCTGACTCTTCAGTGTCTGTCTCCTCTCTGTGCCTGACTCTTCACTGCCTGTCTTCTCTGTGCTGAATCTTTGCTGTCTGTCTCCTCTCTTCCTGACTCTTCACTGTCTGTCTACTCTATGTGCCTGACTCTTCACTGTCTGCCTCCTCTGTGCCTGACTCTTTTCTGTCTGCCTCATCTCTGTGCCTGACACTTCACTGTCTGCCTCTTCTCTGTGCCTGATTTTTCACTATCTGCCTCCTCTCTGTACCTGTCTCTTCACTGTCTGCCTCCTCACTGTGCCTGACTCTTCACTGTCTGACTCCTCTTCTTCCTGACTCTTCACTGTCTGTCTACTCTATGTGCCTGACTCTTCACTGTCTGCCTCCTCTCTGTGCCTGACTCTTCACTGTCTGGCTCCTCTCTGTGCCTGACTCTTCACTGTCTGCCTCCTCTCTGTGCCGGACTCTTCACTGTCTGCCTCATCTCTGTGCCTGACTTTTCACTGTCTGTCTACTCTATTTGCTTGACTTTTCACTGTCTGTCTCCTCTCTGTACCTGACTCTTCACTGTCTCCTCTCTCATCCTGACTCTTCACTGTCTGTCTACTCTATGTGCCTGACTCTTCACTGTCCGCTTCATCTCTGTGCCTGACCCTTCACTGTCTGTCTCCTCTCTGTGCCTGACTCTTCACTGCCTGTCTTCTCTATGTGCTGAATTATTGCTGTCTGTCTGCTCTATGTGCCTGACTCTTCACTGTCTGCCTCATCTCTGTGCCTGACTCTTCACTGTCTGTCTCCTCTCTGGGCCTGACCCTTCACTGTCTGCCTCATCTCTGTGCCTGACCCTTCACTGCCTGTCTCCTCTCTGTGCCCGACTCCTCACTGTATGCCTCATCTCTGTGCCTGACTCTTCACTGTCTGTGTCCGACTCTTCACTGTCTGTCTGACTCTTCACTGTCTGCGTCCAACTCTTTACTGTATGTCTCCTCTGTACCTGAATCTCCACTGTCTGTCTCCTCTCTGTGCCTGATTCTACACTGTCTGGCTCCTCTCTGTGCCTGAATCTTCACTGTCTGCCTCCTCTCTGTGCCGGCCTCTTCACTATCTAGCTCATCTCTGTGCCTGACTTTTCACTGTCTGCCTACTCTATGTGCCTGACTTTTCACTGTATGCCTCATCTCTGTGCCTGACTCTTCACTGTCTGTCTCCTCTCTGGGCCTGACCCTTCACTGTCTGCCTCCTCTCTGTGCCTGACTCTTCACTGTCTGGCTCCTCTCTGTGCCTGAATCTTCACTGTCTGCCTCCTCTCTGTGCCGGCCTCTTCACTATCTAGCTCATCTCTGTGCCTGACTTTTCACTGTCTGCCTACTCTATGTGCCTGACTTTTCACTGTATGCCTCATCTCTGTGCCTGACTCTTCACTGTCTGTCTCCTCTCTGGGCCTGACCCTTCACTGTCTGCCTCATCTCTGTGCCTGACCCTTCACTGCCTGTCTCCTCTCTGTGCCCGACTCCTCACTGTATGCCTCATCTCTGTGCCTGACTCTTCACTGTCTGTGTCCGACTCTTCACTGTCTGTCTGACTCTTCACTGTCTGCGTCCAACTCTTTACTGTATGTCTCCTCTGTACCTGAATCTCCACTGTCTGTCTCCTCTCTGTGCCTGATTCACACTGTCTGTCTCCTCTCTGTGCCTGACTGTTCAACGTCTGTCTCCTCTCTGTGCCTGACTTTTCACCTGACTCTTCACTGTCTCCTCTCTGTGCCTGACTCTTCACTAACTGTCTCACCTCTGTGCCTCATCTCTATGCCTAACTCTTCACTGTCTGTCTCCTCTCTGTGCCTGACTCTTCACTGCCTGCCTGTCTCCTCTCTGTGCCTGAATCTTTGCTGTCTGTCTTGTCTCTGTGCTTGACTCTTTGCTGTCTGTCTCCTCTCTATGCCTGACTCTTCTCAGTCTGCCTCATCTCTGTGCCTAACTCTTCACTTTCTGTCTCCTCTCTGTGCCTGACTCTTCACTGTCTGTCTACTCTATGTGCCTGACTCTTCACTGTCTGCCTCATCTCTGTGCCTGACTTTTCACTGTCTGTTTACTCTATGTGCCTGACATTTAACTGTCTGACTCATCTCTGTGCCTGACTCTTCACTGTCTGCCTCCTCTGTGCCTGACTCTTCACTGTCTGTCTCCTTCCTCTGTGCTTGACTCTTCGCTGTCTGCCTCCTCTCGGTGCCTGACTCTTTTCTGTCTGCCTCATCTCTGTGCCTGACACTTCACCGTCTGCCTCCTCTCTGTGCCTGATTCTTCACTGTCTGCCTCCTCTCTGTGCCGGACTCTTCACTATCTGCCTCATCTCTGTGCCTGACTTTTCACTGTCTGTCTACTCTATGTGCCTGACTTTTCACTGTATGCCTCATCTCTGTGCTTGACTCTTCACTGTCTGTCTCCTCTCTGTGCCTGACCCTTTACTGTCTGCCTCATCTCTGTGCCTGACCCTTCACTGCCTGTCTCCTCTCTGTGCCCGACTCTTCACTGTATGCCTCATCTCTGTGCCTGACTCTTCACTGTCTGTGTCCGACTCTTCACTGTCTGTCTGACTCTTCACTGTCTGCGTCCAACTCTTTACTGTATGTCTCCTCTGTACCTGAATCTCCACTGTCTGTCTCCTCTCTGTGCCTGATTCTACACTGTCTGGCTCCTCTCTGTGCCTGACTGTTCAACGTCTGTCTCCTCTCTGTGCCTGACTTTTCACCTGACTCTTCACTGTCTCATCTCTGTGCCTAACTCTTCACTGTCTGTCTCCTCTCTGTGCCTGACTCTTCACTGTCTGTCTCCTTTCTGTGCCCGACTCTTCACTGTCTGTCTCCTCTGTGTGCCTGACCCTTCACTGTCTGTCTCCTCTCTGTGCCTGACTCTTCACTGTCTGTCTCCTTTCTGTCCCTGACTCTTCACTTTCTGTCTCCTCTCTATGCCTAACTCTTCACTGTCTGTCTCCTCTCTGTGCCTGACTCTTCACTGTCTGTCTCCTCTCTGTGCCTGACTCTTCACTGTCTGTCTCCTCTGTGTGCCTGACCCTTCACGGTCTGCCTCCTCTCTGTGCCTGACTCTTCACTGTCTGGCTCCTCTCTGTGCCTGAATCTTCACTGTCTGCCTCCTCTCTGTGCCGGACTCTTCACTGTCTGCCTCATCTCTGTGCCTGACTTTTCACTGTCTGTCTACTCTATTTGCTTGACTTTTCACTGTCTGTCTCCTCTCTGTACCTGACTCTTCACTGTCTCCTCTCTCATCCTGACTCTTCACTTTCTGTCTACTCTATGTGCCTGACTCTTCACTGTCCGCTTCATCTCTGTGCCTGACCCTTCACTGTCTGTCTCCTCTCTGTGCCTGACTCTTCACTGCCTGTCTTCTCTATGTGCTGAATTATTGCTGTCTGTCTGCTCTATGTGCCTGACTCTTCACTGTCTGCCTCATCTCTGTGCCTGACTCTTCTCAGTCTGCCTCATCTCTGTGCCTAACTCTTCACTTTCTGTCTCCTCTCTGTGCCTGACTCTTCACTGTCTGTCTACTCTATGTGCCTGACTCTTCACTGTCTGCCTCATCTCTGTGCCTGACTCTTCACTGTCTGCCTCCTCTGTGCCCGACTCTTCACCGTCTGTCTCCCTCCTCTGTGCTTGACTCTTCGCTGTCTGCCTCCTCTCGGTGCCTGACTCTTTTCTGTCTGCCTCATCTCTGTGCCTGACACTTCACTGTCTGCCTCCTCTCTGTGCCTGATTCTTCACTGTCTGCCTCCTCTCTGTTTCTGACTCTTCACTGTCTGTCTCCTCTCCGTGCCTGACTCTTCACTGTCTGACTCCTCTGTCCCTGACTCTTCAATGTCTGTCTCCCTCATCTATGCCTGACTCTTCACTGTCTGTCTCCTCTTTGTGCCTGCCTCTTTGCTGTCTGTCTCCTCTCTGTGCCTAACTCTTCTCAGTCTGCCTCATCTCTGTGCCTAACTCTTCACTTTCTGTCTCCTCTATGTGCCTGACTCTTCACTGTCTGCCTCCTCACTGTGCCTGACTCTTCACTGTCTGACTCCTCTCTTCCTGACTCTTCACTGTCTGTCTACTCTATGTGCCTGACTCTTCACTGTCTGCCTCCTCTCTGTGCCTGACTCTTCACTGTCTGGCTCCTCTCTGTGCCTGACATTTCACTGTCTGCCTCCTCTCTGTGCCGGACTCTTCACTGTCTGCCTCATCTCTGTGCCTGACTTTTCACTGTCTGTCTACTCTATTTGCTTGACTTTTCACTGTCTGTCTCCTCTCTGTACCTGACTCTTCACTGTCTGTCTACTCTATGTGCCTGACTCTTCACTGTCCGCTTCATCGCTGTGCCTGACCCTTCACTGTCTGTCTCCTCTCTGTGCCTGACTCTTCACTGCCTGTCTTCTCTATGTGCTGAATCTTTGCTGTCTGTCTGCTCTATGTGCCTGACTCTTCACTGTCTGCCTCATCTATGTGCCTGACTTTTCACTGTCTGTTTACTCTATGTGCCTGACTTTTAACTGTCTGACTCATCTCTGTGCCTGCTTCACTGTCTGCCTCCTCTGTGCCTGACTCTTCCCTGTCTGTCTCCCTCCTCTGTGCTTGACTCTTCACTTTCTGCCTCCTCTCGGTGCCTGACTCTTTTCTGTCTGCCTCATCTCTGTGCCTGACACTTCACAGTCTGCCTCCTCTCTGTGCCTGATTCTTCACTGTCTGCCTCCTCTCTGTGTCTGACTCTTCACTGTCTGTCTCCTCTCTGTGCCTGACTCTTCACTGTCTGTCTCCTCTGTGTGCCCGACCCTTCACTGTCTGCCTCCTCTGTCCCTGACTCTTCAATGTCTGTCTCCCTCATCTATGCCTGACTCTTCACTGTCTGTCTCCTCTGTGTGCCTGTCTCTTCACTGTCTGCCTCCTCTCTGTGCCCGACTCTTCACTGCCTGTCTCCTCTCTGTGCCTGAGTCTTCACTGCCTGCCTGTCTCCTCTCTGTGCCTGAATATTTGCTGTCTGTCTCGTCTCTGTGCTTGACTCTTCAATGTCTGTCTCCCTCATCTATGCCTGACTCTTCACTGTCTGTCTCCTCTGTGTGCCTGACTCTTCACTGTCTGCATCCTCTCTGTGCCCGACTTTTCACTGTATGCCTCATCTCTGTGCCTGACTCTTCACTGTCTGTCTCCTCTCTGTGCCTGACCCTTCACTGTCTGCCTCATCTCTGTGCCTGACCCTTCACTGCCTTTCTCCTCTCTGTGCCCGACTCTTCACTGTATGCCTCATCTCTGTGCCTGAGTCTTCACTGTCTGTGTCCGACTCTTCACTGTCTGTCTGACTCTTCACTGTCTGCCTCCGACTCTTTACTGTATGTCTCCTCTGTGCCTGAATCTCCACTGTCTGTCTCCTCTCTGTGCCTGATTCTACACTATCTGTCTCCTCTCTGTGCCTGACTGTTCAATGTCTGTCTCCTCTCTGTGCCTGACTTTTCACCTGACTCTTCACTGTCTCCTCTCTGTGCCTGACTCTTCACTGACTGTCTCACCTCTGTGCCTCATCTCTATGCCTAACTCTTCACTGTCTGTCTCCTCTCTGTGCCTGACTCTTCACTGTCTGTCTCCTTTCTGTGCCTGACTCTTCACTGTCTGTCTCCTCTGTGTGCCTTACCCTTCACTGTCTGCCCCCTCTGTCCCTGACTCTTCAATGTCTGTCTCCCTCATCTATGTCTGACTCTTCACTGTCTGTCTCCTCTGTGTTCCTGACTCTTTGCTGTCTGTCTCCTCTCTGTGCCTAACTCTTCTCAGTCTGCCTCATCTCTGTGCCTAACTCTTCACTTTCTGTCTCCTCTATGTGCCTGACTCTTCAGTGTCTGTCTCCTCTCTGTGCCTGACTCTTCACTGCCTGTCTTCTCTGTGCTGAATCTTTGCTGTCTGTCTCCTCTCTTCCTGACTCTTCACTGTCTGTCTACTCTATGTGCCTGACTCTTTTCTGTCTGCCTCATCTCTGTGCCTGACACTTCACTGTCTGCCTCCTCTCTGTGCCTGATTTTTCACTATCTGCCTCCTCTCTGTACCTGTCTCTTCACTGTCTGCCTCCTCACTGTGCCTGACTCTTCACTGTCTGCCTCCTCTCTGTGCCTGACTCTTCACTGTCTGGCTCCTCTCTGTGCCTGACTCTTCACTGTCTGCCTCCTCTCTGTGCCGGACTCTTCACAGTCTGCCTCATCTCTGTGCCTGACTTTTCACTGTCTGTCTACTCTATTTGCTTGACTTTTCACTGTCTGTCTCCTCTCTGTACCTGACTCTTCACTGTCTCCTCTCTCATCCTGACTCTTCACTGTCTGTCTACTCTATGTGCCTGACTCTTCACTGTCCGCTTCATCTCTGTGCCTGACCCTTCACTGTCTGTCTCCTCTCTGTGCCTGACTCTTCACTGCCTGTCTTCTCTATGTGCTGAATTATTGCTGTCTGTCTGCTCTATGTGCCTGACTCTTCACTGTCTGCCTCATCTCTGTGCCTGACTCTTCTCAGTCTGCCTCATCTCTGTGCCTAACTCTTCACTTTCTGTCTCCTCTCTGTGCCTGACTCTTCCCTGTCTGTCTACTCTATGTACCTGACTCTTCACTGTCTGACTCATCTCTGTGCCTGACTCTTCACTGTCTGCCTCCTCTGTGCCCGACTCTTCACCGTCTGTCTCCCTCCTCTGTGCTTGACTCTTCGCTGTCTGCCTCCTCTCGGTGCCTGACTCTTTTCTGTCTGCCTCATCTCTGTGCCTGACACTTCACTGTCTGCCTCCTCTCTGTGCCTGATTCTTCACTGTCTGCCTCCTCTCTGTTTCTGACTCTTCACTGTCTGTCTCCTCTCCGTGCCTGACTCTTCACTGTCTGACTCCTCTCTTCCTGACTCTTCACTGTCTGTCTTCTCTATGTGCCTGACTCTTCACTGTCTGCCTCCTCTCTGTGCCTGACTCTTCACTGTCTGGCTCCTCTCTGTGCCTGAATCTTCACTGTCTGCCTCCTCTCTGTGCCGGCCTCTTCACTATCTAGCTCATCTCTGTGCCTGACTTTTCACTGTCTGCCTACTCTATGTGCCTGACTTTTCACTGTATGCCTCATCTCTGTGCCTGACTCTTCACTGTCTGTCTCCTCTCTGGGCCTGACCCTTCACTGTCTGTGTCCGACTCTTCACTGTCTGTCTGACTCTTCACTGTCTGCGTCCAACTCTTTACTGTATGTCTCCTCTGTACCTGAATCTCCACTGTCTGTCTCCTCTCTGTGCCTGATTCTACACTGTCTGTCTCCTCTCTGTGCCTGACTGTTCAACGTCTGTCTCCTCTCTGTGCCTGACTTTTCACCTGACTCTTCACTGTCTCCTCTCTGTGCCTGACTCTTCACTGACTGTCTCACCTCTGTGCCTCATCTCTATGCCTAACTCTTCACTGTCTGTCTCCTCTCTGTGCCTGACTCTTCACTGCCTGCCTGTCTCCTCTCTGTGCCTGAATCTTTGCTGTCTGTCTTGTCTCTGTGCTTGACACTTTGCTTTCTGTCTTGAGGTTCCGTGACGGTTCCGTAACGGTTCCGTGACTACTTGAACCCGTGTTTTCAAGTTTGTCGGAAATACATAATATTGGTATCAGTGAACCGCAAATGATCCATTTAGTATATCCTAGTGTTTTCGCTACGCTACGAGCAAGAGCACTCCTTCCATTGACATATTTCTGATATACCCATGGCATCCATCTTAGATCATGGCCGCCATTTTGTGTTTCCTTGCCCTCACATATGCAATAGCCTCTGATCACTTCATTCACTCCACTTTGATTAAGGACACGTAGCCTTAGCCGGAGATTCACCTCTTACATGACACGTGCACCTTAAACCAGATCACGCTGTAGCTGCATGACTCGACAAAGGCTGCCTCCTCTGCCCGAGGCCAGTCCTGCCAAACTGGTCTTCGTGTCCATTGTACCTGATCATGATTAGGCGGCCGAAGCCGGTAGCCTTGCCCATTTACAACCCACACACATCCCTTATCCCGCTTTTCTATCTTCCACACCTGGCTCTGTTTCTTTCTTTCTGAATCTTTATTAGGGGGAGGTAACGAACTTTACGATGAGGCGGTCCGGGTCCTGAATGCAATATTGACAGGGAATTGTGACAAACTAGTGGGAACCCCTCTTTTCACAATGTTCGGCCTCAGATATTATCGACGGTTCCTGTGTAACACCAAATATTTATTGTTTTAGACACAAAGGTTTTGGGAATGTATTACATGTAAAGAATTCGCCCCAAGCTTAAAATTTCGTATATAAGGAGCAACCCACTTTGTACAAATCGAACAGGCTCCTAGTCTCTGCCCGTGTGTAGATTCTGTGACTTCTGTGTCCCTGCAGTAATAAACCTTTGGTCTTTGACGCCACCATCGAGAAGCCCGTGTTTCTGTTCATTTGTGCACCAAGGCAGGTGGAACTCCGGAGTCTTTGGGTGTTGTACCCTGACACCTCTGGACGGAACCAAAAAGTCCAGAACTCCAGTCTCCTCTCTATGCCTGACTCTTCTCAGTCTGCCTCATCTCTGTGCCTAACTCTTCACTTTCTGTCTCCTCTCTGTGCCTGACTCTTCACTGTCTGTCTACTCTATGTGCCTGACTCTTCACTGTCTGTCTCCTCTCTGTGCCTGATTCTACACTATCTGTCTCCTCTCTGTGCCTGACTGTTCAATGTCTGTCTCCTCTCTGTGCCTGACTTTTCACCTGACTCTTCACTGTCTCCTCTCTGTGCCTGACTCTTCACTGACTGTCTCACCTCTGTGCCTCATCTCTATGCCTAACTCTTCACTGTCTGTCTCCTCTCTGTGCCTGACTCTTCACTGTCTGTCTCCTTTCTGTGCCTGACTCTTCACTGTCTGTCTCCTCTGTGTGCCTTACCCTTCACTGTCTGCCCCCTCTGTCCCTGACTCTTCAATGTCTGTCTCCCTCATCTATGCCTGACTCTTCTCAGTCTGCCTCATCTCTGTGCCTAACTCTTCACTTTCTGTCTCCTCTCTGTGCCTGACTCTTCACTGTCTGCCTCATCTCTGTGCCTGACTTTTCACTGTCTGTTTACTCTATGTGCCTGACATTTAACTGTCTGACTCATCTCTGTGCCTGACTCTTCACTGTCTGCCTCCTCTGTGCCTGACTCTTCACTGTCTGTCTCCCTCCTCTGTGCTTGACTCTTCGCTGTCTGCCTCCTCTCGGTGCCTGACTCTTTTCTGTCTGCCTCATCTCTGTGCCTGACACTTCACCGTCTGCCTCCTCTCTGTGCCTGATTCTTCACTGTCTGCCTCCTCTCTGTGCCGGACTCTTCACTATCTGCCTCATCTCTGTGCCTGACTTTTCACTGTCTGTCTACTCTAAGTGCCTGACTTTTCACTGTATGCCTCATCTCTGTGCTTGACTCTTCACTGTCTGTCTCCTCTCTGTGCCTGACCCTTTACTGTCTGCCTCATCTCTGTGCCTGACCCTTCACTGCCTGTCTCCTCTCTGTGCCCGACTCTTCACTGTATGCCTCATCTCTGTGCCTGACTCTTCACGGTCTGTGTCCGACTCTTCACTGTCTGTCTGACTCTTCACTGTCTGCGTCCAACTCTTTACTGTATGTCTCCTCTGTACCTGAATCTCCACTGTCTGTCTCCTCTCTGTGCCTGATTCTACACTGTCTGGCTCCTCTCTGTGCCTGACTGTTCAACGTCTGTCTCCTCTCTGTGCCTGACTTTTCACCTGACTCTTCACTGTCTCCTCTCTGTGCCTAACTCTTCACTGTCTGTCTCCTCTCTGTGCCTGACTCTTCACTGTCTGTCTCCTTTCTGTGCCCGACTCTTCACTGTCTGTCTCCTCTGTGTGCCTGACCCTTCACTGTCTGCCTCCTCTGTCCCTGACTCTTCACTTTCTGTCTCCTCTCTATGCCTAACTCTTCAATGTCTGTCTCCTCTCTGTGCCTGACTCTTCACTGTCTGTCTCCTCTCTGTGCCTGACGCTTCACTGTCTGTCTCCTCTGTGTGCCTGACCCTTCACTGTCTGCCTCCTCTCTGTGCCTGACTCTTCACTGTCTGGCTCCTCTCTGTGCCTGACTCTTCACTGTCTGCCTCCTCTCTGTGCCGGACTCTTCACTGTCTGCCTCATCTCTGTGCCTGACTTTTCACTGTCTGTCTACTCTATTTGCTTGACTTTTCACTGTCTGTCTCCTCTCTGTACCTGACTCTTCACTGTCTCCTCTCTCATCCTGACTCTTCACTGTCTGTCTACTCTATGTGCCTGACTCTTCACTGTCCGCTTCATCTCTGTGCCTGACCCTTCACTGTCTGTCTCCTCTCTGTGCCTGACTCTTCACTGCCTGTCTTCTCTATGTGCTGAATTATTTCTGTCTGTCTGCTCTATGTGCCTGACTCTTCACTGTCTGCCTCATCTCTGTGCCTGACTCTTCTCAGTCTGCCTCATCTCTGTGCCTAACTCTTCACTTTCTGTCTCCTCTCTGTGCCTGACTCTTCACTGTCTGTCTACTCTATGTGCCTGACTCTTCACTGTCTGCCTCATCTCTGTGCCTGACTTTTCACTGTCTGTTTACTCTATGTGCCTGACATTTAACTGTCTGACTCATCTCTGTGCCTGACTCTTCACTGTCTGCCTCCTCTGTGCCCGACTCTTCACCGTCTGTCTCCCTCCTCTGTGCTTGACTCTTCGCTGTCTGCCTCCTCTCGGTGCCTGACTCTTTTCTGTCTGCCTCATCTCTGTGCCTGACACTTCACTGTCTGCCTCCTCTCTGTGCCTGATTCTTCACTGTCTGCCTCCTCTCTGTTTCTGACTCTTCACTGTCTGTCTCCTCTCCGTGCCTGACTCTTCACTGTCTGACTCCTCTCTTCCTGACTCTTCACTGTCTGTCTTCTCTATGTGCCTGACTCTTCACTGTCTGCCTCCTCTCTGTGCCTGACTCTTCACTGTCTGGCTCCTCTCTGTGCCTGAATCTTCACTGTCTGCCTCCTCTCTGTGCCGGCCTCTTCACTATCTAGCTCATCTCTGTGCCTGACTTTTTACTGTCTGCCTACTCTATGTGCCTGACTTTTCACTGTATGCCTCATCTCTGTGCCTGACTCTTCACTGTCTGTCTCCTCTCTGGGCCTGACCCTTCACTGTCTGCCTCATCTCTGTGCCTGACCCTTCACTGCCTGTCTCCTCTCTGTGCCCGACTCCTCACTGTATGCCTCATCTCTGTGCCTGACTCTTCACTGTCTGTGTCCGACTCTTCACTGTCTGTCTGACTCTTCACTGTCTGCGTCCAACTCTTTACTGTATGTCTCCTCTGTACCTGAATCTCCACTGTCTGTCTCCTCTCTGTGCCTGATTCTACACTGTCTGTCTCCTCTCTGTGCCTGACTGTTCAACGTCTGTCTCCTCTCTGTGCCTGACTTTTCACCTGACTCTTCACTGTCTCCTCTCTGTGCCTGACTCTTCACTGACTGTCTCACCTCTGTGCCTCATCTCTATGCCTAACTCTTCACTGTCTGTCTCCTCTCTGTGCCTGACTCTTCACTGCCTGCCTGTCTCCTCTCTGTGCCTGAATCTTTGCTGTCTGTCTTGTCTCTGTGCTTGACTCTTTGCTGTCTGTCTCCTCTCTATGCCTGACTCTTCTCAGTCTGCCTCATCTCTGTGCCTAACTCTTCACTTTCTGTCTCCTCTCTGTGCCTGACTCTTCACTGTCTGCCTCATCTCTGTGCCTGACTTTTCACTGTCTGTTTACTCTATGTGCCTGACATTTAACTGTCTGACTCATCTCTGTGCCTGACTCTTCACTGTCTGCCTCCTCTGTGCCTGACTCTTCACTGTCTGTCTCCCTCCTCTGTGCTTGACTCTTCGCTGTCTGCCTCCTCTCGGTGCCTAACTCTTTTCTGTCTGCCTCATCTCTGTGCCTGACACTTCACCGTCTGCCTCCTCTCTGTGCCTGATTCTTCACTGTCTGCCTCCTCTCTGTGCCGGACTCTTCACTATCTGCCTCATCTCTGTGCCTGACTTTTCACTGTCTGTCTACTCTATGTGCCTGACTTTTCACTGTATGCCTCATCTCTGTGCTTGACTCTTCACTGCCTGTCTCCTCTCTGTGCCTGACCCTTTACTGTCTGCCTCATCTCTGTGCCTGACCCTTCACTGCCTGTCTCCTCTCTGTGCCCGACTCTTCACAGTATGCCTCATCTCTGTGCCTGACTCTTCACTGTCTGTGTCCGACTCTTCACTGTCTGTCTGACTCTTCACTGTCTGCGTCCAACTCTTTACTGTATGTCTCCTCTGTACCTGAATCTCCACTGTCTGTCTCCTCTCTGTGCCTGATTCTACACTGTCTGGCTCCTCTCTGTGCCTGACTGTTCAACGTCTGTCTCCTCTCTGTGCCTGACTTTTCACCCGACTCTTCACTGTCTCCTCTCTGTGCCTAACTCTTCACTGTCTGTCTCCTCTCTGTGCCTGACTCTTCACTGTCTGTCTCCTTTCTGTGCCCGACTCTTCACTGTCTGTCTCCTCTGTGTGCCTGACCCTTCACTGTCTGCCTCCTCTGTCCCTGACTCTTCAATGTCTGTCTCCCTCATCTATGCCTGACTCTTCACTGTCTGTCTCCTCTGTGTGCCTGACTCTTTGCTGTCTGTCTCCTCTCTGTGCCTAACTCTTCTCAGTCTGCCTCATCTCTGTGCCTAACTCTTCACTTTATGTCTCCTCTCTATGCCTAACTCTTCACTGTCTGTCTCCTCTCTGTGCCTGACTCTTCACTGTCTGTCTCCTCTCTGTGCCTGACTCTTCACTGTCTGTCTCCTCTGTGTGCCTGACCCTTCACTGTCTGCCTCCTCTGTCCCTGACTCTTCAATGTCTGTCTCCCTCATCTATGCCTGACTCTTCACTGTCTGTCTCCTCTTTGTGCCTGACTCTTTGCTGTCTGTCTCCTCTCTGTGCCTAACTCTTCTCAGTCTGCCTCATCTCTGTGCCTAACTCTTCACTTTCTGTCTCCTCTATGTGCCTGACTCTTCACTGTCTGCCTCCTCACTGTGCCTGACTCTTCACTGTCTGACTCCTCTCTTCCTGACTCTTCACTGTCTGTCTACTCTATGTGCCTGACTCTTCACTGTCTGCCTCCTCTCTGTGCCTGACTCTTCACTGTCTGGCTCCTTTCTGTGCCTGACATTTCACTGTCTGCCTCCTCTCTGTGCCGGACTCTTCACTGTCTGCCTCATCTCTGTGCCTGACTTTTCACTGTCTGTCTACTCTATTTGCTTGACTTTTCACTGTCTGTCTCCTCTCTGTACCTGACTCTTCACTGTCTGTCTACTCTATGTGCCTGACTCTTCACTGTCCGCTTCATCTCTGTGCCTGACCCTTCACTGTCTGTCTCCTCTCTGTGCCTGACTCTTCACTGCCTGTCTTCTCTATGTGCTGAATCTTTGCTGTCTGTCTGCTCTATGTGCCTGACTCTTCACTGTCTGCCTCATCTATGTGCCTGACTTTTCACTGTCTGTTTACTCTATGTGCCTGACTTTTAACTGTCTGACTCATCTCTGTGCCTGCTTCACTGTCTGCCTCCTCTCTGCCTGACTCTTCCCTGTCTGTCTCCCTCCTCTGTGCTTGACTCTTCACTTTCTGCCTCCTCTCAGTGCCTGACTCTTTTCTGTCTGCCTCATCTCTGTGCCTGACACTTCACAGTCTGCCTCCTCTCTGTGCCTGATTCTTCACTGTCTGCCTCCTCTCTGTGTCTGACTCTTCACTGTCTGTCTCCCTCCTCTGTGCTTGACTCTTCGCTGTCTGCCTCCTCTCGGTGCCTGACTCTTTTCTGTCTGCCTCATCTCTGTGCCTGACACTTCACCGTCTGCCTCCTCTCTGTGCCTGATTCTTCACTGTCTGCCTCCTCTCTGTGCCGGACTCTTCACTATCTGCCTCATCTCTGTGCCTGACTTTTCACTGTCTGTCTACTCTATGTGCCTGACTTTTCACTGTATGCCTCATCTCTGTGCTTGACTCTTCACTGTCTGTCTCCTCTCTGTGCCTGACCCTTTACTGTCTGCCTCATCTCTGTGCCTGACCCTTCACTGCCTGTCTCCTCTCTGTGCCCGACTCTTCACTGTATGCCTCATCTCTGTGCCTGACTCTTCACTGTCTGTGTCCGACTCTTCACTGTCTGTCTGACTCTTCACTGTCTGCGTCCAACTCTTTACTGTATGTCTCCTCTGTACCTGAATCTCCACTGTCTGTCTCCTCTCTGTGCCTGATTCTACACTGTCTGGCTCCTCTCTGTGCCTGACTGTTCAACGTCTGTCTCCTCTCTGTGCCTGACTTTTCACCTGACTCTTCACTGTCTCCTCTCTGTGCCTAACTCTTCACTGTCTGTCTCCTCTCTGTGCCTGACTCTTCACTGTCTGTCTCCTTTCTGTGCCCGACTCTTCACTGTCTGTCTCCTCTGTGTGCCTGACCCTTCACTGTCTGCCTCCTCTGTCCCTGACTCTTCACTTTCTGTCTCCTCTCTATGCCTAACTCTTCACTGTCTGTCTCCTCTCTGTGCCTGACTCTTCACTGTCTGTCTCCTCTCTGTGCCTGACTCTTCACTGTCTGTCTCCTCTGTGTGCCTGACCCTTCACTGTCTGCCTCCTCTCTGTGCCTGACTCTTCACTGTCTGGCTCCTCTCTGTGCCTGACTCTTCACTGTCTGCCTCCTCTCTGTGCCAGACTCTTCACTGTCTGCCTCATCTCTGTGCCTGACTTTTCACTGTCTGTCTACTCTATTTGCTTGACTTTTCACTGTCTGTCTCCTCTCTGTACCTGACTCTTCACTGTCTCCTCTCTCATCCTGACTCTTCACTGTCTGTCTACTCTATGTGCCTGACTCTTCACTGTCCGCTTCATCTCTGTGCCTGACCCTTCACTGTCTGTCTCCTCTCTGTGCCTGACTCTTCACTGCCTGTCTTCTCTATGTGCTGAATTATTGCTGTCTGTCTGCTCTATGTGCCTGACTCTTCACTGTCTGCCTCATCTCTGTGCCTGACTCTTCTCAGTCTGCCTCATCTCTGTGCCTAACTCTTCACTTTGTGTCTCCTCTCTGTGCCTGACTCTTCACTGTCTGTCTACTCTATGTGCCTGACTCTTCACTGTCTGCCTCATCTCTGTGCCTGACTTTTCACTGTCTGTTTACTCTATGTGCCTGACATTTAACTGTCTGACTCATCTCTGTGCCTGACTCTTCACTGTCTGCCTCCTCTGTGCCCGACTCTTCACCGTCTGTCTCCCTCCTCTGTGCTTGACTCTTCGCTGTCTGCCTCCTCTCGGTGCCTGACTCTTTTCTGTCTGCCTCATCTCTGTGCCTGACACTTCACTGTCTGCCTCCTCTCTGTGCCTGATTCTTCACTGTCTGCCTCCTCTCTGTTTCTGACTCTTCACTGTCTGTCTCCTCTCCGTGCCTGCCTCTTCACTGTCTGACTCCTCTCTTCCTGACTCTTCACTGTCTGTCTTCTCTATGTGCCTGACTCTTCACTGTCTGCCTCCTCTCTGTGCCTGACTCTTCACTGTCTGGCTCCTCTCTGTGCCTGAATCTTCACTGTCTGCCTCCTCTCTGTGCCGGCCTCTTCACTATCTAGCTCATCTCTGTGCCTGACTTTTCACTGTCTGCCTACTCTATGTGCCTGACTTTTCACTGTATGCCTCATCTCTGTGCCTGACTCTTCACTGTCTGTCTCCTCTCTGGGCCTGACCCTTCACTGTCTGCCTCATCTCTGTGCCTGACCCTTCACTGCCTGTCTCCTCTCTGTGCCCGACTCCTCACTGTATGCCTCATCTCTGTGCCTGACTCTTCACTGTCTGTGTCCGACTCTTCACTGTCTGTCTGACTCTTCACTGTCTGCGTCCAACTCTTTACTGTATGTCTCCTCTGTACCTGAATCTCCACTGTCTGTCTCCTCTCTGTGCCTGATTCTACACTGTCTGGATCCTCTCTGTGCCTGACTGTTCAACGTCTGTCTCCTCTCTGTGCCTGACTTTTCACCTGACTCTTCACTGTCTCCTCTCTGTGCCTGACTCTTCACTGACTGTCTCACCTCTGTGCCTCATCTCTATGCCTAACTCTTCACTGTCTGTCTCCTCTCTGTGCCTGACTCTTCACTGCCTGCCTGTCTCCTCTCTGTGCCTGAATCTTTGCTGTCTGTCTTGTCTCTGTGCTTGACTCTTTGCTGTCTGTCTCCTCTCTATGCCTGACTCTTCTCAGTCTGCCTCATCTCTGTGCCTAACTCTTCGCTTTCTGTCTCCTCTCTGTGCCTGACTCTTCACTGTCTGTCTACTCTATGTGCCTGACTCTTCACTGTCTGCCTCATCTCTGTGCCTGACTTTTCACTGTCTGTTTACTCTATGTGCCTGACATTTAACTGTCTGACTCATCTCTGTGCCTGACTCTTCACTGTCTGCCTCCTCTGTGCCTGACTCTTCACTGTCTGTCTCCCTCCTCTGTGCTTGACTCTTCGCTGTCTGCCTCCTCTCGGTGCCTGACTCTTTTCTGTCTGCCTCATCTCTGTGCCTGACACTTCACCGTCTGCCTCCTCTCTGTGCCTGATTCTTCACTGTCTGCCTCCTCTCTGTGCCGGACTCTTCACTATCTGCCTCATCTCTGTGCCTGACTTTTCACTGTCTGTCTACTCTATGTGCCTGACTTTTCACTGTATGCCTCATCTCTGTGCTTGACTCTTCACTGTCTGTCTCCTCTCTGTGCCTGACCCTTTACTGTCTGCCTCATCTCCGTGCCTGACCCTTCACTGCCTGTCTCCTCTCTGTGCCCGACTCTTCACTGTATGCCTCATCTCTGTGCCTGACTCTTCACTGTCTGTGTCCGACTCTTCACTGTCTGTCTGATTCTTCACTGTCTGCGTCCAACTCTTTACTGTATGTCTCCTCTGTACCTGAATCTCCACTGTCTGTCTCCTCTCTGTGCCTGATTCTACACTGTCTGGCTCCTCTCTGTGCCTGACTGTTCAACGTCTGTCTCCTCTCTGTGCCTGACTTTTCACCTGACTCTTCACTGTCTACTCTGTGTGCCTGACTCTTTGCTGTCTGTCTCCTCTCTGTGCCTAACTCTTCTCAGTCTGCCTCATCTCTGTGCCTAACTCTTCACTTTCTGTCTCCTCTCTATGCCTAACTCTTCACTGTCTGTCTCCTCTCTGTGCCTGACTCTTCACTGTCTGTCTCCTCTCTGTGCCTGACTCTTCACTGTCTGTCTCCTCTGTGTGCCTGACCCTTCACTGTCTGCCTCCTCTGTCCCTGACTCTTCAATGTCTGTCTCCCTCATCTATGCCTGACTCTTCACTGTCTGTCTCCTCTTTGTGCCTGACTCTTTGCTGTCTGTCTCCTCTCTGTGCCTAACTCTTCTCAGTCTGCCTCATCTCTGTGCCTAACTCTTCACTTTCTGTCTCCTCTATGTGCCTGACTCTTCACTGTCTGCCTCCTCACTGTGCCTGACTCTTCACTGTCTGACTCCTCTCTTCCTGACTCTTCACTGTCTGTCTACTCTATGTGCCTGACTCTTCACTGTCTGCCTCCTCTCTGTGCCTGACTCTTCACTGTCTGGCTCCTCTCTGTGCCTGACATTTCACTGTCTGCCTCCTCTCTGTGCCGGACTCTTCACTGTCTGCCTCATCTCTGTGCCTGACTTTTCACTGTCTGTCTACTCTATTTGCTTGACTTTTCACTGTCTGTCTCCTCTCTGTACCTGACTCTTCACTGTCTGTCTACTCTATGTGCCTGACTCTTCACTGTCCGCTTCATCTCTGTGCCTGACCCTTCACTGTCTGTCTCCTCTCTGTGCCTGACTCTTCACTGCCTGTCTTCTCTATGTGCTGAATCTTTGCTGTCTGTCTGCTCTATGTGCCTGACTCTTCACTGTCTGCCTCATCTATGTGCCTGACTTTTCACTGTCTGTTTACTCTATGTGCCTGACTTTTAACTGTCTGACTCATCTCTGTGCCTGCTTCACTGTCTCCCTCCTCTGTGCTTGACTCTTCACTTTCTGCCTCCTCTCGGTGCCTGACTCTTTTCTGTCTGCCTCATCTCTGTGCCTGACACTTCACAGTCTGCCTCCTCTCTGTGCCTGATTCTTCACTGTCTGTCTCCTCTCTGTGCCCGACTCTTCACTGTATGCCTCATCTCTGTGCCTGACTCTTCACTATCTGTCTCCTCTGTGTGCCCGACCCTTCACTGTCTGCCTCCTCTGTCCCTGACTCTTCAATGTCTGTCTCCCTCATCTATGCCTGACTCTTCACTGTCTGTCTCCTCTGTGTGCCTGTCTCTTCACTGTCTGCCTCCTCTCTGTGCCCGACTCTTCACTGCCTGTCTCCTCTCTGTGCCTGACTCTTCACTGCCTGCCTGTCTCCTCTCTGTGCCTGAATATTTGCTGTCTGTCTCGTCTCTGTGCTTGACTCTTCAATGTCTGTCTCCCTCATCTATGCCTGACTCTTCACTGTCTGTCTCCTCTGTGTGCCTGACTCTTCACTGTCTGCATCCTCTCTGTGCCCGACTTTTCACTGTATGCCTCATCTCTGTGCCTGACTCTTCACTGTCTGTCTCCTCTCTGTGCCTGACCCTTCACTGTCTGCCTCATCTCTGTGCCTGACCCTTCACTGCCTTTCTCCTCTCTGTGCCCGACTCTTCACTGTATGCCTCATCTCTGTGCCTGACTCTTCACTGTCTGTGTCCGACTCTTCACTGTCTGTCTGACTCTTCACTGTCTGCCTCCGACTCTTTACTGTATGTCTCCTCTGTGCCTGAATCTCCACTGTCTGTCTCCTCTCTGTGCCTGATTCTACACTATCTGTCTCCTCTCTGTGCCTGACTGTTCAATGTCTGTCTCCTCTCTGTGCCTGACTTTTCACCTGACTCTTCACTGTCTCCTCTCTGTGCCTGACTCTTCACTGACTGTCTCACCTCTGTGCCTCATCTCTATGCCTAACTCTTCACTGTCTGTCTCCTCTCTGTGCCTGACTCTTCACTGTCTGTC
Source organism: Lissotriton vulgaris (assembly GCF_964263255.1). Classification (NCBI taxonomy): domain Eukaryota; kingdom Metazoa; phylum Chordata; class Amphibia; order Caudata; family Salamandridae; genus Lissotriton; species Lissotriton vulgaris. Next base: position 190,351,505 of record NC_141685.1, read on the forward strand.
TCCTTTCTGTGCCTGACTCTTCACTGTCTGTCTCCTCTGTGTGCCTTACCCTTCACTGTCTGCCCCCTCTGTCCCTGACTCTTCAATGTCTGTCTCCCTCATCTATGTCTGACTCTTCACTGTCTGTCTCCTCTGTGTTCCTGACTCTTCACTGTCTGTCTCCTCTCCGTGCCTGACTCTTCACTGTCTGACTCCTCTCTTCCTGACTCTTCACTGTCTGCCTCCTCTCTGTTTCTGACTCTTCACTGTCTGTCTCCTCTCCGTGCCTGACTCTTCACTGTCTGACTCCTCTCTTCCTGACTCTTCACTGTCTGTCTTCTCTATGTGCCTGACTCTTCACTGTCTGCCTCCTCTCTGTGCCTTACTCTTCACTGTCTGTCTCCTTTCTGTGCCTGACTCTTCACTGTCTGTCTCCTCTGTGTGCCTTACCCTTCACTGTCTGCCCCCTCTGTCCCTGACTCTTCAATGTCTGTCTCCCTCATCTATGTCTGACTCTTCACTGTCTGTCTCCTCTGTGTTCCTGACTCTTTGCTGTCTGTCTCCTCTCTGTGCCTAACTCTTCTCAGTCTGCCTCATCTCTGTGCCTAACTCTTCACTTTCTGTCTCCTCTATGTGCCTGACTCTTCAGTGTCTGTCTCCTCTCTGTGCCTGACTCTTCACTGCCTGTCTTCTCTCTGTGCTGAATCTTTGCTGTCTGTCTCCTCTCTTCCTGACTCTTCACTGTCTGTCTACTCTATGTGGCTGACTCTGCACTGTCTGCCTCCTCTGTGCCTGACTCTTTTCTGTCTGCCTCATCTCTGTGCCTGACACTTCACTGTCTGCCTCCTCTCTGTGCCTGATTTTTCACTATCTGCCTCCTCTCTGTACCTGTCTCTTCACTGTCTGCCTCCTCACTGTGCCTGACTCTTCACTGTCTGACTCCTCTCTTCCTGACTCTTCACTGTCTGTCTACTCTATGTGCCTGACTCTTCACTGTCTGCCTCCTCTCTGTGCCTGACTCTTCACTGTCTGGCTCCTCTCTGTGCCTGGCTCCTCTCTGTGCCTGACTCTTCACTGTCTACCTCCTCTCTGTGCCGGACTCTTCACTGTCTGCCTCATCTCTGTGCCTGACTTTTCACTGTCTGTCTACTCTATTTGCTTGACTTTTCACTGTCTGTCTCCTCTCTGTACCTGACTCTTCACTGTCTCCTCTCTCATCCTGACTCTTCACTGTCTGTCTACTCTATGTGCCTGACTCTTCACTGTCCGCTTCATCTCTGTGCCTGACCCTTCACTGTCTGTCTCCTCTCTGTGCCTGACTCTTCACTGCCTGTCTTCTCTATGTGCTGAATTATTGCTGTCTGTCTGCTCTATGTGCCTGACTCTTCACTGTCTGCCTCATCTCTGTGCCTGACTCTTCTCAGTCTGCCTCATCCCTGTGCCTAACTCTTCACTTTCTGTCTCCTCTCTGTGCCTGACTCTTCACTGTCTGTCTACTCTATGTGCCTGACTCTTCACTGTCTGCCTCATCTCTGTGCCTGACTTTTCACTGTCTGTTTACTCTATGTGCCTGACATTTAACTGTCTGACTCATCTCTGTGCCTGACTCTTCACTGTCTGCCTCCTCTGTGCCCGACTCTTCACCGTCTGTCTCCCTCCTCAGTGCTTGACTCTTCGCTGTCTGCCTCCTCTCGGTGCCTGACTCTTTTCTGTCTGCCTCATCTCTGTGCCTGACACTTCACTGTCTGCCTCCTCTCTGTGCCTGATTCTTCACTGTCTGCCTCCTCTCTGTTTCTGACTCTTCACTGTCTGTCTCCTCTCCGTGCCTGACTCTTCACTGTCTGACTCCTCTCTTCCTGACTCTTCACTGTCTGTCTTCTCTATGTGCCTGACTCTTCACTGTCTGCCTCTTCTCTGTGCCTGACTCTTCACTGTCTGGCTCCTCTCTTGCCTGAATCTTCACTGTCTGCCTCCTCTCTGTGCCGGCCTCTTCACTATCTGCCTCATCTCTGTGCCTGACTTTTCACTGTCTGCCTACTCTATGTGCCTGACTTTTCACTGTATGCCTCATCTCTGTGCCTGACTCTTCACTGTCTGTCTCCTCTCTGGGCCTGACCCTTCACTGTCTGCCTCATCTCTGTGCCTGACCCTTCACTGCCTGTCTCCTCTCTGTGCCCGACTCCTCACTGTATGCCTCATCTCTGTGCCTGACTCTTCACTGTCTGTGTCCGACTCTTCAATGTCTGTCTGACTCTTCACTGTCTGCGTCCAACTCTTTACTGTATGTCTCCTCTGTACCTGAATCTCCACTGTCTGTCTCCTCTCTGTGCCTGATTCTACACTGTCTGTCTCCTCTCTGTGCCTGACTGTTCAACGTCTGTCTACTCTCTGTGCCTGACTTTTCACCTGACTCTTCACTGTCTCCTCTCTGTGCCTGACTCTTCACTGACTGTCTCACCTCTGTGCCTCATCTCTATGCCTAATTCTTCACTGTCTGTCTCCTCTCTGTGCCTGACTCTTCACTGCCTGCCTGTCTCCTCTCTGTGCCTGAATCTTTGCTGTCTGTCTTGTCTCTGTGCTTGACTCTTTGCTGTCTGTCTCTCTCTATGCCTGACTCTTCTCAGTCTGCCTCATCTCTGTGCCTAACTCTTCACTTTCTGTCTCCTCTCTGTGCCTGACTCTTCACTGTCTGTCTACTCTATGTGCCTGACTCTTCACTGTCTGCCTCATCTCTGTGCCTGACTTTTCACTGTCTGTTTACTCTATGTGCCTGACATTTAACTGTCTGACTCATCTCTGTGCCTGACTCTTCACTGTCTGCCTCCTCTGTGCCTGACTCTTCACTGTCTGTCTCCCTCCTCTGTGCTTGACTCTTCGCTGTCTGCCTCCTCTCGGTGCCTGACTCTTTTCTGTCTGCCTCATCTCTGCGCCTGACACTTCACCGTCTGCCTCCTCTCTGTGCCTGATTCTTCACTGTCTGCCTCCTCTCTGTGCCGGACTCTTCACTATCTGCCTCATCTCTGTGCCTGACTTTTCACTGTCTGTCTACTCTATGTGCCTGACTTTTCACTGTATGCCTCATCTCTGTGCTTGACTCTTCACTGTCTGTCTCCTCTCTGTGCCTGACCCTTTACTGTCTGCCTCATCTCTGTGCCTGACCCTTCACTGCCTGTCTCCTCTCTGTGCCCGACTCTTCACTGTATGCCTCATCTCTGTGCCTGACTCTTCACTGTCTGTGTCCGACTCTTCACTGTCTGTCTGACTCTTCACTGTCTGCGTCCAACTCTTTACTGTATATCTCCTCTGTACCTGAATCTCCACTGTCTGTCTCCTCTCTGTGCCTGATTCTACACTGTCTGGCTCCTCTCTGTGCCTGACTGTTCAACGTCTGTCTCCTCTCTGTGCCTGACTTTTCACCTGACTCTTCACTGTCTCCTCTCTGTGCCTAACTCTTCACTGTCTGTCTCCTCTCTGTGCCTGACTCTTCACTGTCTGTCTCCTTTCTGTGCCCGACTCTTCACTGTCTGTCTCCTCTGTGTGCCTGACCCTTCACTGTCTGCCTCCTCTGTCCCTGACTCTTCAATGTCTGTCTCCCTCATCTATGCCTGACTCTTCACTGTCTGTCTCCTCTGTGTGCCTGACTCTTTGCTGTCTGTCTCCTCTCTGTGCCTAACTCTTCTCAGTCTGCCTCATCTCTGTGCCTAACTCTTCACTTTCTGTCTCCTCTCTATGCCTAACTCTTCACTGTCTGTCTCCTCTCTGTGCCTGACTCTTCACTGTCTGTCTCCTCTCTGTGCCTGACTCTTCACTGTCTGTCTCCTCTGTGTGCCTGACCCTTCACTGTCTGCCTCCTCTGTCCCTGACTCTTCAATGTCTGTCTCCCTCATCTATGCCTGACTCTTCACTGTCTGTCTCCTCTTTGTGCCTGACTCTTTGCTGTCTGTCTCCTCTCTGTGCCTAACTCTTCTCAGTCTGCCTCATCTCTGTGCCTAACTCTTCACTTTCTGTCTCCTCTCTGTGCCTGACTCTTCACTGTCTGGCTCCTCTCTGTGCCTGACATTTCACTGTCTGCCTCCTCTCTGTGCCGGACTCTTCACTGTCTGCCTCATCTCTGTGCCTGACTTTTCACTGTCTGTCTACTCTATTTGCTTGACTTTTCACTGTCTGTCTCCTCTCTGTACCTGACTCTTCACTGTCTGTCTACTCTATGTGCCTGACTCTTCACTGTCCGCTTCATCTCTGTGCCTGACCATTCACTGTCTGTCTCCTCTCTGTGCCTGACTCTTCACTGCCTGTCTTCTCTATGTGCTGAATCTTTGCTGTCTGTCTGCTCTATGTGCCTGACTCTTCACTGTCTGCCTCATCTATGTGCCTGACTTTTCACTGTCTGTTTACTCTATGTGCCTGACTTTTAACTGTCTGACTCATCTCTGTGCCTGCTTCACTGTCTGCCTCCTCTGTGTCTGACTCTTCCCTGTCTGTCTCCCTCCTCTGTGCTTGACTCTTCACTTTCTGCCTCCTCTCGGTGCCTGACTCTTTTCTGTCTGCCTCATCTCTGTGCCTGACACTTCACAGTCTGCCTCCTCTCTGTGCCCGATTCTTCACTGTCTGCCTCCTCTCTGTGTCTGACTCTTCACTGTCTGTCTCCTCTCTGTGCCTGACTCTTCACTGTCTGTCTCCTCTGTGTGCCCGACCCTTCACTGTCTGCCTCCTCTATCCCTGACTCTTCAATGTCTGTCTCCCTCATCTATGCCTGACTCTTCACTGTCTGTCTCCTCTGTGTGCCTGTCTCTTCACTGTCTGCCTCCTCTCTGTGCCCGACTCTTCACTGCCTGTCTCCTCTCTGTGCCTGACTCTTCACTGCCTGCCTGTCTCCTCTCTGTGCCTGAATATTTGCTGTCTGTCTCCTCTCTGTGCCCGACTCCTCACTGTATGCCTCATCTCTGTGCCTGACTCTTCACTGTCTGTGTCCGACTCTTCACTGTCTGTCTGACTCTTCACTGTCTGCGTCCAACTCTTTACTGTATGTCTCCTCTGTACCTGAATCTCCACTGTCTGTCTCCTCTCTGTGCCTGATTCTACACTGTCTGTCTCCTCTCTGTGCCTGACTGTTCAACGTCTGTCTCCTCTCTGTGCCTGACTTTTCACCTGACTCTTCACTGTCTCCTCTCTGTGCCTGACTCTTCACTGACTGTCTCACCTCTGTGCCTCATCTCTATGCCTAACTCTTCACTGTCTGTCTCCTCTCTGTGCCTGACTCTTCACTGCCTGCCTGTCTCCTCTCTGTGCCTGAATCTTTGCTGTCTGTCTTGTCTCTGTGCTTGACTCTTTGCTGTCTGTCTCCTCTCTATGCCTGACTCTTCTCAGTCTGCCTCATCTCTGTGCCTAACTCTTCACTTTCTGTCTCCTCTCTGTGCCTGACTCTTCACTGTCTGTCTACTCTATGTGCCTGACTCTTCACTGTCTGCCTCATCTCTGTGCCTGACTTTTCACTGTCTGTTTACTCAATGTGCCTGACATTTAACTGTCTGACTCATCTCTGTGCCTGACTCTTCACTGTCTGCCTCCTCTGTGCCTGACTCTTCACTGTCTGTCTCCCTCCTCTGTGCTTGACTCTTCGCTGTCTGCCTCCTCTCGGTGCCTGACTCTTTTCTGTCTGCCTCATCTCTGTGCCTGACACTTCACCGTCTGCCTCCTCTCTGTGCCTGATTCTTCACTGTCTGCCTCCTCTCTGTGCCGGACTCTTCACTATCTGCCTCATCTCTGTGCCTGACTTTTCACTGTCTGTCTACTCTATGTGCCTGACTTTTCACTGTATGCCTCATCTCTGTGCTTGACTCTTCACTGTCTGTCTCCTCTCTGTGCCTGACCCTTTACTGTCTGCCTCATCTCTGTGCCTGACCCTTCACTGCCTGTCTCCTCTCTGTGCCCGACTCTTCACTGTATGCCTCATCTCTGTGCCTGACTCTTCACTGTCTGTGTCCGACTCTTCACTGTCTGTCTGACTCTTCACTGTCTGCGTCCAACTCTTTACTGTATGTCTCCTCTGTACCTGAATCTCCACTGTCTGTCTCCTCTCTGTGCCTGATTCTACACTGTCTGGCTCCTCTCTGTGCCTGACTGTTCAACGTCTGTCTCCTCTCTGTGCCTGACTTTTCACCTGACTCTTCACTGTCTCCTCTCTGTGCCTAACTCTTCACTGTCTGTCTCCTCTCTGTGCCTGACTCTTCACTGTCTGTCTCCTTTCTGTGCCCGACTCTTCACTGTCTGTCTCCTCTGTGTGCCTGACCCTTCACTGTCTGCCTCCTCTGTCCCTGACTCTTCACTTTCTGTCTCCTCTCTATGCCTAACTCTTCACTGTCTGTCTCCTCTCTGTGCCTGACTCTTCACTGTTTGTCTCCTCTCTGTGCCTGACTCTTCACTGTCTGTCTCCTCTGTGTGCCTGACCCTTCACTGTCTGCCTCCTCTCTGTGCCTGACTCTTCACTGTCTGGCTCCTCTCTGTGCCTGACTCTTCACTGTCTGCCTCCTCTCTGTGCCGGACTCTTCACTGTCTGCCTCATCTCTGTGCCTGACTTTTCACTGTCTGTCTACTCTATTTGCTTGACTTTTCACTGTCTGTCTCCTCTCTGTACCTGACTCTTCACTGTCTCCTCTCTCATCCTGACTCTTCACTGTCTGTCTACTCTATGTGCCTGACTCTTCACTGTCCGCTTCATCTCTGTGCCTGACCCTTCACTGTCTGTCTCCTCTCTGTGCCTGACTCTTCACTGCCTGTCTTCTCTATGTGCTGAATTATTGCTGTCTGTCTGCTCTATGTGCCTGACTCTTCACTGTCTGCCTCATCTCTGTGCCTGACTCTTCTCAGTCTGCCTCATCTCTGTGCCTAACTCTTCACTTTATGACTCCTCTCTGTGCCTGACTCTTCACTGTCTGTCTACTCTATGTGCCTGACTCTTCACTGTCTGCCTCATCTCTGTGCCTGATTTTTCACTGTCTGTTTACTCTATGTGCCTGACATTTAACTGTCTGACTCATCTCTGTGCCTGACTCTTCACTGTCTGCCTCCTCTGTGCCCAACTCTTCACCGTCTGTCTCCCTCCTCTGTGCTTGACTCTTCGCTGTCTGCCTCCTCTCGGTGCCTGACTCTTTTCTGTCTGCCTCATCTCTGTGCCTGACACTTCACTGTCTGCCTCCTCTCTGTGCCTGATTCTTCACTGTCTGCCTCCTCTCTGTTTCTGACTCTTCACTGTCTGTCTCCTCTCCGTGCCTGACTCTTCACTGTCTGACTCCTCTCTTCCTGACTCTTCACTGTCTGTCTTCTCTATGTGCCTGACTCTTCACTGTCTGCCTCCTCTCTGTGCCTGACTCTTCACTGTCTGGCTCCTCTCTGTGCCTGAATCTTCACTGTCTGCCTCCTCTCTGTGCCGGCCTCTTCACTATCTAGCTCATCTCTGTGCCTGACTTTTCACTGTCTGCCTACTCTATGTGCCTGACTTTTCACTGTATGCCTCATCTCTGTGCCTGACTCTTCACTGTCTGCCTCATCTCTGTGCCTGACCCTTCACTGTCTGCCTCATCTCTGTGCCTGACCCTTCACTGCCTGTCTCCTCTCTGTGCCCGACTCCTCACTGTATGCCTCATCTCTGTGCCTGACTCTTCACTGTCTGTGTCCGACTCTTCACTGTCTGTCTGACTCTTCACTGTCTGCGTCCAACTCTTTACTGTATGTCTCCTCTGTACCTGAATCTCCACTGTCTGTCTCCTCTCTGTGCCTGATTCTACACTGTCTGGATCCTCTCTGTGCCTGACTGTTCAACGTCTGTCTCCTCTCTGTGCCTGACTTTTCACCTGACTCTTCACTGTCTCCTCTCTGTGCCTGACTCTTCACTGACTGTCTCACCTCTGTGCCTCATCTCTATGCCTAACTCTTCACTGTCTGTCTCCTCTCTGTGCCTGACTCTTCACTGCCTGCCTGTCTCCTCTCTGTGCCTGAATCTTTGCTGTCTGTCTTGTCTCTGTGCTTGACTCTTTGCTGTCTGTCTCCTCTCTATGCCTGACTCTTCTCAGTCTGCCTCATCTCTGTGCCTAACTCTTCGCTTTCTGTCTCCTCTCTGTGCCTGACTCTTCACTGTCTGTCTACTCTATGTGCCTGACTCTTCACTGTCTGCCTCATCTCTGTGCCTGACTTTTCACTGTCTGTTTACTCTATGTGCCTGACATTTAACTGTCTGACTCATCTCTGTGCCTGACTCTTCACTGTCTGCCTCCTCTGTGCCTGACTCTTCACTGTCTGTCTCCCTCCTCTGTGCTTGACTCTTCGCTGTCTGCCTCCTCTCGGTGCCTGACTCTTTTCTGTCTGCCTCATCTCTGTGCCTGACACTTCACCGTCTGCCTCCTCTCTGTGCCTGATTCTTCACTGTCTGCCTCCTCTCTGTGCCGGACTCTTCACTATCTGCCTCATCTCTGTGCCTGCCGTTTCACTGTCTGTCTACTCTATGTGCCTGACTTTTCACTGTATGCCTCATCTCTGTGCTTGACTCTTCACTGTCTGTCTCCTCTCTGTGCCTGACCCTTTACTGTCTGCCTCATCTCCGTGCCTGACCCTTCACTGCCTGTCTCCTCTCTGTGCCCGACTCTTCACTGTATGCCTCATCTCTGTGCCTGACTCTTCACTGTCTGTGTCCGACTCTTCACTGTCTGTCTGACTCTTCACTGTCTGCGTCCAACTCTTTACTGTATGTCTCCTCTGTACCTGAATCTCCACTGTCTGTCTCCTCTCTGTGCCTGATTCTACACTGTCTGGCTCCTCTCTGTGCCTGACTGTTCAACGTCTGTCTCCTCTCTGTGCCTGACTTTTCACCTGACTCTTCACTGTCTCCTCTCTGTGCCTAACTCTTCACTGTCTGTCTCCTCTCTGTGCCTGACTCTTCACTGTCTGTCTCCTTTCTGTGCCCGACTCTTCACTGTCTGTCTCCTCTGTGTGCCTGACCCTTCACTGTCTGCCTCCTCTGTCCCTGACTCTTCAATGTCTGTCTCCCTCATCTATGCCTGACTCTTCACTGTCTGTCTCCTCTGTGTGCCTGACTCTTTGCTGTTTGTCTCCTCTCTGTGCCTAACTCTTCTCAGTCTGCCTCATCTCTGTGCCTAACTCTTCACTTTCTGTCTCCTCTCTATGCCTAACTCTTCACTGTCTGTCTCCTCTCTGTGCCTGACTCTTCACTGTCTGTCTCCTCTCTGTGCCTGACTCTTCACTGTCTGTCTCCTCTGTGTGCCTGACCCTTCACTGTCTGCCTCCTCTGTCCCTGACTCTTCAATGTCTGTCTCCCTCATCTATGCCTGACTCTTCACTGTCTGTCTCCTCTTTGTGCCTGACTCTTTGCTGTCTGTCTCCTCTCTGTGCCTAACTCTTCTCAGTCTGCCTCATCTCTGTGCCTAACTCTTCACTTTCTGTCTCCTCTATGTGCCTGACTCTTCACTGTCTGCCTCCTCACTGTGCCTGACTCTTCACTGTCTGACTCCTCTCTTCCTGACTCTTCACTGTCTGTCTACTCTATGTGCCTGACTCTTCACTGTCTGCCTCCTCTCTGTGCCTGACTCTTCACTGTCTGGCTCCTCTCTGTGCCTGACATTTCACTGTCTGCCTCCTCTCTGTGCCGGACTCTTCACTGTCTGCCTCATCTCTGTGCCTGACTTTTCACTGTCTGTCTACTCTATTTGCTTGACTTTTCACTGTCTGTCTCCTCTCTGTACCTGACTCTTCACTGTCTGTCTACTCTATGTGCCTGACTCTTCACTGTCCGCTTCATCTCTGTGCCTGACCCTTCACTGTCTGTCTCCTCTCTGTGCCTGACTCTTCACTGCCTGTCTTCTCTATGTGCTGAATCTTTGCTGTCTGTCTGCTCTATGTGCCTGACTCTTCACTGTCTGCCTCATCTATGTGCCTGACTTTTCACTGTCTGTTTACTCTATGTGCCTGACTTTTAACTGTCTGACTCATCTCTGTGCCTGCTTCACTGTCTCCCTCCTCTGTGCTTGACTCTTCACTTTCTGCCTCCTCTCGGTGCCTGACTCTTTTCTGTCTGCCTCATCTCTGTGCCTGACACTTCACAGTCTGCCTCCTCTCTGTGCCTGATTCTTCACTGTCTGCCTCCTCTCTGTGTCTGACTCTTCACTGTCTGTCTCCTCTCTGTGCCTGACTCTTCACTATCTGTCTCCTCTGTGTGCCCGACCCTTCACTGTCTGCCTCCTCTGTCCCTGACTCTTCAATGTCTGTCTCCCTCATCTATGCCTGACTCTTCACTGTCTGTCTCCTCTGTGTGCCTGTCTCTTCACTGTCTGCCTCCTCTCTGTGCCCGACTCTTCACTGCCTGTCTCCTCTCTGTGCCTGACTCTTCACTGCCTGCCTGTCTCCTCTCTGTGCCTGAATATTTGCTGTCTGTCTCGTCTCTGTGCTTGACTCTTCAATGTCTGTCTCCCTCATCTATGCCTGACTCTTCACTGTCTGTCTCCTCTGTGTGCCTGACTCTTCACTGTCTGCATCCTCTCTGTGCCCGACTTTTCACTGTATGCCTCATCTCTGTGCCTGACTCTTCACTGTCTGTCTCCTCTCTGTGCCTGACCCTTCACTGTCTGCCTCATCTCTGTGCCTGACCCTTCACTGCCTTTCTCCTCTCTGTGCCCGACTCTTCACTGTATGCCTCATCTCTGTGCCTGACTCTTCACTGTCTGTGTCCGACTCTTCACTGTCTGTCTGACTCTTCACTGTCTGCCTCCGACTCTTTACTGTATGTCTCCTCTGTGCCTGAATCTCCACTGTCTGTCTCCTCTCTGTGCCTGACTGTTCAATGTCTGTCTCCTCTCTGTGCCTGACTTTTCACCTGACTCTTCACTGTCTCCTCTCTGTGCCTGACTCTTCACTGACTGTCTCACCTCTGTGCCTCATCTCTATGCCTAACTCTTCACTGTCTGTCTCCTCTCTGTGCCTGACTCTTCACTGTCTGTCTCCTTTCTGTGCCTGACTCTTCACTGTCTGTCTCCTCTGTGTGCCTTACCCTTCACTGTCTGCCCCCTCTGTCCCTGACTCTTCAATGTCTGTCTCCCTCATCTATGTCTGACTCTTCACTGTCTGTCTCCTCTGTGTTCCTGACTCTTCACTGTCTGTCTCCTCTCCGTGCCTGACTCTTCACTGTCTGACTCCTCTCTTCCTGACTCTTCACTGTCTGCCTCCTCTCTGTTTCTGACTCTTCACTGTCTGTCTCCTCTCCGTGCCTGACTCTTCACTGTCTGACTCCTCTCTTCCTGACTCTTCACTGTCTGTCTTCTCTATGTGCCTGACTCTTCACTGTCTGCCTCCTCTCTGTGCCTTACTCTTCACTGTCTGTCTCCTTTCTGTGCCTGACTCTTCACTGTCTGTCTCCTCTGTGTGCCTTACCCTTCACTGTCTGCCCCCTCTGTCCCTGACTCTTCAATGTCTGTCTCCCTCATCTATGTCTGACTCTTCACTGTCTGTCTCCTCTGTGTTCCTGACTCTTTGCTGTCTGTCTCCTCTCTGTGCCTAACTCTTCTCAGTCTGCCTCATCTCTGTGCCTAACTCTTCACTTTCTGTCTCCTCTCTGTGCCTGACTCTTCACTGCCTGTCTTCTCTCTGTGCTGAATCTTTGCTGTCTGTCTCCTCTCTTCCTGACTCTTCACTGTCTGTCTACTCTATGTGTCTGACTCTGCACTGTCTGCCTCCTCTGTGCCTGACTCTTTTCTGTCTGCCTCATCTCTGTGCCTGACACTTCACTGTCTGCCTCCTCTCTGTGCCTGATTTTTCACTATCTGCCTCCTCTCTGTACCTGTCTCTTCACTGTCTGCCTCCTCACTGTGCCTGACTCTTCACTGTCTGACTCCTCTCTTCCTGACTCTTCACTGTCTGTCTACTCTATGTGCCTGACTCTTCACTGTCTGCCTCCTCTCTGTGCCTGACTCTTCACTGTCTGGCTCCTCTCTGTGCCTGGCTCCTCTCTGTGCCTGACTCTTCACTGTCTACCTCCTCTCTGTGCCGGACTCTTCACTGTCTGCCTCATCTCTGTGCCTGACTTTTCACTGTCTGTCTACTCTATTTGCTTGACTTTTCACTGTCTGTCTCCTCTCTGTACCTGACTCTTCACTGTCTCCTCTCTCATCCTGACTCTTCACTGTCTGTCTACTCTATGTGCCTGACTCTTCACTGTCCGCTTCATCTCTGTGCCTGACCCTTCACTGTCTGTCTCCTCTCTGTGCCTGACTCTTCACTGCCTGTCTTCTCTATGTGCTGAATTATTGCTGTCTGTCTGCTCTATGTGCCTGACTCTTCACTGTCTGCCTCATCTCTGTGCCTGACTCTTCTCAGTCTGCCTCATCCCTGTGCCTAACTCTTCACTTTCTGTCTCCTCTCTGTGCCTGACTCTTCACTGTCTGTCTACTCTATGTGCCTGACTCTTCACTGTCTGCCTCATCTCTGTGCCTGACTTTTCACTGTCTGTTTACTCTATGTGCCTGACATTTAACTGTCTGACTCATCTCTGTGCCTGACTCTTCACTGTCTGCCTCCTCTGTGCCCGACTCTTCACCGTCTGTCTCCCTCCTCTGTGCTTGACTCTTCGCTGTCTGCCTCCTCTCGGTGCCTGACTCTTTTCTGTCTGCCTCATCTCTGTGCCTGACACTTCACTGTCTGCCTCCTCTCTGTGCCTGATTCTTCACTGTCTGCCTCCTCTCTGTTTCTGACTCTTCACTGTCTGTCTCCTCTCCGTGCCTGACTCTTCACTGTCTGACTCCTCTCTTCCTGACTCTTCACCGTCTGCCTCCTCTCTGTGCCGGCCTCTTCACTATCTGCCTCATCTCTGTGCCTGACTTTTCACTGTCTGCCTACTCTATGTGCCTGACTTTTCACTGTCTGCCTCCTCTCTGTGCCTGACTCTTCACTGTCTGTCTCCTCTCTGGGCCTGACCCTTCACTGTCTGCCTCATCTCTGTGCCTGACCCTTCACTGCCTGTCTCCTCTCTGTGCCCGACTCCTCACTGTATGCCTCATCTCTGTGCCTGACTCTTCACTGTCTGTGTCCGACTCTTCAATGTCTGTCTGACTCTTCACTGTCTGCGTCCAACTCTTTACTGTATGTCTCCTCTGTACCTGAATCTCCACTGTCTGTCTCCCCTCTGTGCCTGATTCTACACTGTCTGTCTCCTCTCTGTGCCTGACTGTTCAACGTCTGTCTCCTCTCTGTGCCTGACTTTTCACCTGACTCTTCACTGTCTCCTCTCTGTGCCTGACTCTTCACTGACTGTCTCACCTCTGTGCCTCATCTCTATGCCTAACTCTTCACTGTCTGTCTCCTCTCTGTGCCTGACTCTTCACTGCCTGCCTGTCTCCTCTCTGTGCCTGAATCTTTGCTGTCTGTCTTGTCTCTGTGCTTGACTCTTTGCTGTCTGTCTCTCTCTATGCCTGACTCTTCTCAGTCTGCCTCATCTCTGTGCCTAACTCTTCACTTTCTGTCTCCTCTCTGTGCCTGACTCTTCACTGTCTGTCTACTCTATGTGCCTGACTCTTCACTGTCTGCCTCATCTCTGTGCCTGACTTTTCACTGTCTGTTTACTCTATGTGCCTGACATTTAACTGTCTGACTCATCTCTGTGCCTGACTCTTCACTGTCTGCCTCCTCTGTGCCTGACTCTTCACTGTCTGTCTCCCTCCTCTGTGCTTGACTCTTCGCTGTCTGCCTCCTCTCGGTGCCTGACTCTTTTCTGTCTGCCTCATCTCTGCGCCTGACACTTCACCGTCTGCCTCCTCTCTGTGCCTGATTCTTCACTGTCTGCCTCCTCTCTGTGCCGGACTCTTCACTATCTGCCTCATCTCTGTGCCTGACTTTTCACTGTCTGTCTACTCTATGTGCCTGACTTTTCACTGTATGCCTCATCTCTGTGCTTGACTCTTCACTGTCTGTCTCCTCTCTGTGCCTGACCCTTTACTGTCTGCCTCATCTCTGTGCCTGACCCTTCACTGCCTGTCTCCTCTCTGTGCCCGACTCTTCACTGTATGCCTCATCTCTGTGCCTGACTCTTCACTGTCTGTGTCCGACTCTTCACTGTCTGTCTGACTCTTCACTGTCTGCGTCCAACTCTTTACTGTATGTCTCCTCTGTACCTGAATCTCCACTGTCTGTCTCCTCTCTGTGCCTGATTCTACACTGTCTGGCTCCTCTCTGTGCCTGACTGTTCAACGTCTGTCTCCTCTCTGTGCCTGACTTTTCACCTGACTCTTCACTGTCTCCTCTCTATGCCTAACTCTTCACTGTCTGTCTCCTCTCTGTGCCTGACTCTTCACTGTCTGTCTCCTTTCTGTGCCCGACTCTTCACTGTCTGTCTCCTCTGTGTGCCTGACCCTTCACTGTCTGCCTCCTCTGTCCCTGACTCTTCAATGTCTGTCTCCCTCATCTATGCCTGACTCTTCACTGTCTGTCTCCTCTGTGTGCCTGACTCTTTGCTGTCTGTCTCCTCTCTGTGCCTAACTCTTCTCAGTCTGCCTCATCTCTGTGCCTAACTCTTCACTTTCTGTCTCCTCTCTATGCCTAACTCTTCACTGTCTGTCTCCTCTCTGTGCCTGACTCTTCACTGTCTGTCTCCTCTCTGTGCCTGACTCTTCACTGTCTGTCTCCTCTGTGTGCCTGACCCTTCACTGTCTGCCTCCTCTGTCCCTGACTCTTCAATGTCTGTCTCCCTCATCTATGCCTGACTCTTCACTGTCTGTCTCCTCTTTGTGCCTGACTCTTTGCTGTCTGTCTCCTCTCTGTGCCTAACTCTTCTCAGTCTGCCTCATCTCTGTGCCTACTCTTCACTTTCTGTCTCCTCTATGTGCCTGACTCTTCACTGTCTGCCTCCTCACTGTGCCTGACTCTTCACTGTCTGACTCCTCTCTTCCTGACTCTTCACTGTCTGTCTACTCTATGTGCCTGACTCTTCACTGTCTGCCTCCTCTCTGTGCCTGACTCTTCACTGTCTGGCTCCTCTCTGTGCCTGACATTTCACTGTCTGCCTCCTCTCTGTGCCGGACTCTTCACTGTCTGCCTCATCTCTGTGCCTGACTTTTCACTGTCTGTCTACTCTATTTGCTTGACTTTTCACTGTCTGTCTCCTCTCTGTACCTGACTCTTCACTGTCTGTCTACTCTATGTGCCTGACTCTTCACTGTCCGCTTCATCTCTGTGCCTGACCATTCACTGTCTGTCTCCTCTCTGTGCCTGACTCTTCACTGCCTGTCTTCTCTATGTGCTGAATCTTTGCTGTCTGTCTGCTCTATGTGCCTGACTCTTCACTGTCTGCCTCATCTATGTGCCTGACTTTTCACTGTCTGTTTACTCTATGTGCCTGACTTTTAACTGTCTGACTCATCTCTGTGCCTGCTTCACTGTCTGCCTCCTCTGTGTCTGACTCTTCCCTGTCTGTCTCCCTCCTCTGTGCTTGACTCTTCACTTTCTGCCTCCTCTCGGTGCCTGACTCTTTTCTGTCTGCCTCATCTCTGTGCCTGACACTTCACAGTCTGCCTCCTCTCTGTGCCTGATTCTTCACTGTCTGCCTCCTCTCTGTGTCTGACTCTTCACTGTCTGTCTCCTCTCTGTGCCTGACTCTTCACTGTCTGTCTCCTCTGTGTGCCCGACCCTTCACTGTCTGCCTCCTCTGTCCCTGACTCTTCAATGTCTGTCTCCCTCATCTATGCCTGACTCTTCACTGTCTGTCTCCTCTGTGTGCCTGTCTCTTCACTGTCTGCCTCCTCTCTGTGCCCGACTCTTCACTGCCTGTCTCCTCTCTGTGCCTGACTCTTCACTGCCTGCCTGTCTCCTCTCTGTGCCTGAATATTTGCTGTCTGTCTCGTCTCTGTGCTTGACTCTTCAATGTCTGTCTCCCTCATCTATGCCTGACTCTTCACTGTCTGTCTCCTCTGTGTGCCTGACTCTTCACTGTCTGCATCCTCTCTGTGCCCGACTTTTCACTGTATGCCTCATCTCTGTGCCTGACTCTTCACTGTCTGTCTCCTCTCTGTGCCTGACCCTTCACTGTCTGCCTCATCTCTGTGCCTGACCCTTCACTGCCTTTCTCCTCTCTGTGCCCGACTCTTCACTGTATGCCTCATCTCTGTGCCTGACTCTTCACTGTCTGTGTCCGACTCTTCACTGTCTGTCTGACTCTTCACTGTCTGCCTCCGACTCTTTACTGTATGTCTCCTCTGTGCCTGAATCTCCACTGTCTGTCTCCTCTCTGTGCCTGATTCTACACTATCTGTCTCCTCTCTGTGCCTGACTGTTCAATGTCTGTCTCCTCTCTGTGCCTGACTTTTCACCTGACTCTTCACTGTCTCCTCTCTGTGCCTGACTCTTCACTGACTGTCTCACCTCTGTGCCTCATCTCTATGCCTATCTCTTCACTGTCTGTCTCATCTCTGTGCCTTACTCTTCACTGTCTGTCTCCTTTCTGTGCCTGACTCTTCACTGTCTGTCTCCTCTGTGTGCCTTACCCTTCACTGTCTGCCCCCTCTGTCCCTGACTCTTCAATGTCTGTCTCCCTCATCTATGTCTGACTCTTCACTGTCTGTCTCCTCTGTGTTCCTGACTCTTTGCTGTCTGTCTCCTCTCTGTGCCTAACTCTTCTCAGTCTGCCTCATCTCTGTGCCTAACTCTTCACTTTCTGTCTCCTCTATGTGCCTGACTCTTCAGTGTCTGTCTCCTCTCTGTACCTGACTCTTCACTGCCTGTCTTCTCTCTGTGCTGAATCTTTGCTGTCTGTCTCCTCTCTTCCTGACTCTTCACTGTCTGTCTACTCTATGTGCCTGACTCTTCACTGTCTGCCTCCTCTGTGCCTGGCTCTTTTCCGTCTGCCTCATCTCTGTGCCTCACACTTCACTGTCTGCCTCCTCTCTGTGCCTGACTCTTCACTGTCTGACTCCTCTCTTCCTGACTCTTCACTGTCTGTCTACTCTATGTGCCTGACTCTTCACTGTCTGCCTCCTCTCTGTGCCTGACTCTTCACTGTCTGGCTCCTCTCTGTGCCTGACTCTTCACTGTCTGCCTCCTCTCTGTGCCGGACTCTTCACTGTCTGCCTCATCTCTGTGCCTGACTTTTCACTGTCTGTCTACTCTATTTGCTTGACTTTTCACTGTCTGTCTCCTCTCTGTACCTGACTCTTCACTGTCTCCTCTCTCATCCTGACTCTTCACTGTCTGTCTACTCTATGTGCCTGACTCTTCACTGTCCGCTTCATCTCTGTGCCTGACCCTTCACTGTCTGTCTCCTCTCTGTGCCTGACTCTTCACTGCCTGTCTTCTCTATGTGCTGAATTATTGCTGTCTGTCTGCTCGATGTGCCTGACTCTTCACTGTCTGCCTCATCTCTGTGCCTGACTCTTCTCAGTCTGCCTCATCTCTGTGCCTAACTCTTCACTTTCTGTCTCCTCTCTGTGCCTGACTCTTCACTGTCTGTCTACTCTATGTGCCTGACTCTTCACTGTCTGCCTCATCTCTGTGCCTGACTTTTCACTGTCTGTTTACTCTATGTGCCTGACATTTAACTGTCTGACTCATCTCTGTGCCTGACTCTTCACTGTCTGCCTCCTCTGTGCCCGACTCTTCACCGTCTGTCTCCCTCCTCTGTGCCTTACTCTTCACTGTCTGTCTCCTTTCTGTGCCTGACTCTTCACTGTCTGTCTCCTCTGTGTGCCTTACCCTTCACTGTCTGCCCCCTCTGTCCCTGACTCTTCAATGTCTGTCTCCCTCATCTATGTCTGACTCTTCACTGTCTGTCTCCTCTGTGTTCCTGACTCTTTGCTGTCTGTCTCCTCTCTGTGCCTAACTCTTCTCAGTCTGCCTCATCTCTGTGCCTAACTCTTCACTTTCTGTCTCCTCTATGTGCCTGACTCTTCAGTGTCTGTCTCCTCTCTGTGCCTGACTCTTCACTGCCTGTCTTCTCTCTGTGCTGAATCTTTGCTGTCTGTCTCCTCTCTTCCTGACTCTTCACTGTCTGTCTACTCTATGTGCCTGACTCTTCACTGTCTGCCTCCTCTGTGCCTGACTCTTTTCCGTCTGCCTCATCTCTGTGCCTCACACTTCACTGTCTGCCTCCTCTCTGTGCCTGATTTTTCACTATCTGCCTCCTCTCTGTACCTGTCTCTTCACTGTCTGCCTCCTCACTGTGCCTGACTCTTCACTGTCTGACTCCTCTCTTCCTGACTCTTCACTGTCTGTCTACTCTATGTGCCTGACTCTTCACTGTCTGCCTCCTCTCTGTGCCTGACTCTTCACTGTCTGGCTCCTCTCTGTGCCTGACTCTTCACTGTCTGCCTCCTCTCTGTGCCGGACTCTTCACTGTCTGCCTCATCTCTGTGCCTGACTTTTCACTGTCTGTCTACTCTATTTGCTTGACTTTTCACTGTCTGTCTCCTCTCTGTACCTGACTCTTCACTGTCTCCTCTCTCATCCTGACTCTTCACTGTCTGTCTACTCTATGTGCCTGACTCTTCACTGTCCGCTTCATCTCTGTGCCTGACCCTTCACTGTCTGTCTCCTCTCTGTGCCTGACTCTTCACTGCCTGTCTTCTCTATGTGCTGAATTATTGCTGTCTGTCTGCTCTATGTGCCTGACTCTTCACTGTCTGCCTCATCTCTGTGCCTGACTCTTCTCAGTCTGCCTCATCTCTGTGCCTAACTCTTCACTTTCTGTCTCCTCTCTGTGCCTGACTCTTCACTGTCTGTCTACTCTATGTGCCTGACTCTTCACTGTCTGCCTCATCTCTGTGCCTGACTTTTCACTGTCTGTTTACTCTATGTGCCTGACATTTAACTGTCTGACTCATCTCTGTGCCTGACTCTTCACTGTCTGCCTCCTCTGTGCCCGACTCTTCACCGTCTGTCTCCCTCCTCTGTGCTTGACTCTTCGCTGTCTGCCTCCTCTCGGTGCCTGACTCTTTTCTGTCTGCCTCATCTCTGTGCCTGACACTTCACTGTCTGCCTCCTCTCTGTGCCTGATTCTTCACTGTCTGCCTCCTCTCTGTTTCTGACTCTTCACTGTCTGTCTCCTCTCCATGCCTGACTCTTCACTGTCTGACTCCTCTCTTCCTGACTCTTCACTGTCTGTCTTCTCTATGTGCCTGACTCTTCACTGTCTGCCTCCTCTCTGTGCCTGACTCTTCACTGTCTGGCTCCTCTCTGTGCCTGAATCTTCACTGTCTGCCTCCTCTCTGTGCCGGCCTCTTCACTATCTACCTCATCTCTGTGCCTGACTTTTCACTGTCTGCCTACTCTATGTGCCTGACTTTTCACTGTATGCCTCATCTCTGTGCCTGACTCTTCACTGTCTGTCTCCTCTCTGGGCCTGACCCTTCACTGTCTGCCTCATCTCTGTGCCTGACCCTTCACTGCCTGTCTCCTCTCTGTGCCCGACTCCTCACTGTATGCCTCATCTCTGTGCCTGACTCTTCACTGTCTGTGTCCGACTCTTCACTGTCTGTCTGACTCTTCACTGTCTGCGTCCAACTCTTTACTGTATGTCTCCTCTGTACCTGAATCTCCACTGTCTGTATCCTCTCTGTGCCTGATTCTACACTGTCTGTCTCCTCTCTGTGCCTGACTGTTCAACGTCTGTCTCCTCTCTGTGACTGACTTTTTACCTGACTCTTCACTGTCTCCTCTCTGTGCCTGACTCTTCACTGACTGTCTCACCTCTGTGCCTCATCTCTATGCCTAACTCTTCACTGTCTGTCTCCTCTCTGTGCCTGACTCTTCACTGCCTGCCTGTCTCCTCTCTGTGCCTGAATCTTTGCTGTCTGTCTTGTCTCTGTGCTTGACTCTTTGCTGTCTGTCTCCTCTCTATGCCTGACTCTTCTCAGTCTGCCTCATCTCTGTGCCTAACTCTTCACTTTCTGTCTCCTCTCTGTGCCTGACTCTTCACTGTCTGTCTACTCTATGTGCCTGACTCTTCACTGTCTGCCTCATCTCTGTGCCTGACTTTTCACTGTCTGTTTACTCTATGTGCCTGACATTTAACTGTCTGACTCATCTCTGTGCCTGACTCTTCACTGTCTGCCTCCTCTGTGCCTGACTCTTCACTGTCTGTCTCCCTCCTCTGTGCTTGACTCTTCGCTGTCTGCCTCCTCTCGGTGCCTGACTCTTTTCTGTCTGCCTCATCTCTGTGCCTGACACTTCACCGTCTGCCTCCTCTCTGTGCCTGATTCTTCACTGTCTGCCTCCTCTCTGTACCTGAATCTTCACTGTCTGCCTCCTCTCCGTGCCTGACTCTTCACTGTCTGACTCCTCTCTTCCTGACTCTTCACTGTTTGTCTACTCTATGTGCCTGACTCTTCACTGTCTGCCTCCTCTCTGTGCCTGACTCTTCACTGTCTGGCTCCTCTTTGTGCCTGCATCTTCACTGTCTGCCTCCTATCTGTGCCGGACTCTTCACTATCTGCCTCATCTCTGTGCCTGACTTTTCACTGTCTGTCTACTCTATGTGCCTGACTTTTCACTGTATGCCTCATCTCTGTGCCTGACTCTTCACTGTCTGTCTCCTCTCTGTGCCTGACCCTTCACTGTCTGCCTCATCTCTGTGCCTGACCCTTCACTGCCTGTCTCCTCTCTGTGCCCGACTCTTCACTGTATGCCTCATCTCTGTGCCTGACTCTTCACTGTCTGTGTCCGACTCTTCACTGTCTGTCTGACTCTTCACTGTCTGCGTCCAACTCTTTACTGTATGTCTCCTCTGTACCTGAATCTCCACTGTCTGTCTCCTCTCTGTGCCTGATTCTACACTGTCTGGCTCCTCTCTGTGCCTGACTGTTCAACGTCTGTCTCCTCTCTGTGCCTGACTTTTCACCTGACTCTTCACTGTCTCCTCTCTGTGCCTGACTCTTCACTGACTGTCTCACCTCTGTGCCTCATCTCTATGCCTAACTCTTCACTGTCTGTCTCCTCTCTGTGCCTGACTCTTCACGGTCTGTCTCCTTTCTGTGCCCGACTCTTCACTGTCTGTCTCCTCTGTGAGCCTGACCCTTCACTGTCTGCCTCCTCTGTCCCTGACTCTTCAATGTCTGTCTCCCTCATCTATGCCTGACTCTTCACTGTCTGTCTCCTCTTTGTGCCTGACTCTTTGCTGTCTGTCTCCTCTCTGTGCCTAACTCTTCTCAGTCTGCCTCATCTCTGTGCCTAACTCTTCACTTTCTGTCTCCTCTATCTGCCTGACTCTTCACTGTCTGCCTCCTCACTGTGCCTGACTCTTCACTGTCTGACTCCTCTCTTCCTGACTCTTCACTGTCTGTCTACTCTATGTGCCTGACTCTTCACTGTCTGCCTCCTCTCTGTGCCTGACTCTTCACTGTCTGGCTCCTCTCTGTGCCTGACATTTCACTGTCTGCCTCCTCTCTGTGCCGGACTCTTCACTGTCTGCCTCATCTCTGTGCCTGACTTTTCACTGTCTGTCTACTCTATTTGCTTGACTTTTCACTGTCTGTCTCCTCTCTGTACCTGACTCTTCACTGTCTGTCTACTCTATGTGCCTGACCCTTCACTGTCCGCTTCATCTCTGTGCCTGACCCTTCACTGTCTGTCTCCTCTCTGTGCCTGACTCTTCACTGCCTGTCTTCTCTATGTGCTGAATCTTTGCTGTCTGTCTGCTCTATGTGCCTGACTCTTCACTGTCTGCCTCATCTATGTGCCTGACTTTTCACTGTCTGTTTACTCTATGTGCCTGACTTTTAACTGTCTGACTCATCTCTGTGCCTGCTTCACTGTCTGCCTCCTCTGTGCCTGACTCTTCCCTGTCTGTCTCCCTCCTCTGTGCTTGACTCTTCACTTTCTGCCTCCTCTCGGTGCCTGACTCTTTTCTGTCTGCCTCATCTCTGTGCCTGACACTTCACTGCCTGTCTTCTCTATGTGCTGAATCTTTGCTGTCTGTCTGCTCTATGTGCCTGACTCTTCACTGTCTGCCTCATCTATGTGCCTGACTTTTCACTGTCTGTTTACTCTATGTGCCTGACTTTTAACTGTCTGACTCATCTCTGTGCCTGCTTCACTGTCTGCCTCCTCTGTGCCTGACTCTTCCCTGTCTGTCTCCCTCCTCTGTGCTTGACTCTTCACTTTCTGCCTCCTCTCGGTGCCTGACTCTTTTCTGTCTGCCTCATCTCTGTGCCTGACACTTCACAGTCTGCCTCCTCTCTGTGCCTGATTCTTCACTGTCTGCCTCCTCTCTGTGTCTGACTCTTCACTGTCTGTCTCCTCTCTGTGCCTGACTCTTCACTGTCTGTCTCCTCTGTGTGCCCGACCCTTCACTGTCTGCCTCCTCTGTCCCTGACTCTTCAATGTCTGTCTCCCTCATTTATGCCTGACTCTTCACTGTCTGTCTCCTCTGTGTGCCTGTCTCTTCACTGTCTGCCTCCTCTCTGTGCCCGACTCTTCACTGCCTGTCTCCTCTCTGTGCCTGACTCTTCACTGCCTGCCTGTCTCCTCTCTGTGCCTGAATATTTGCTGTCTGTCTCGTCTCTGTGCTTGACTCTTCAATGTCTGTCTCCCTCATCTATGCCTGACTCTTCACTGTCTGTCTCCTCTGTGTGCCTGACTCTTCACTGTCTGCATCCTCTCTGTGCCCGACTTTTCACTGTATGCCTCATCTCTGTGCCTGACTCTTCACTGTCTGTCTCCTCTCTGTGCCTGACCCTTCACTGTCTGCCTCATCTCTGTGCCTGACCCTTCACTGCCTTTCTCCTCTCTGTGCCCGACTCTTCACTGTATGCCTCATCTCTGTGCCTGACTCTTCACTGTCTGTGTCCGACTCTTCACTGTCTGTCTGACTCTTCACTGTCTGCCTCCGACTCTTTACTGTATGTCTCCTCTGTGCCTGAATCTCCACTGTCTGTCTCCTCTCTGTGCCTGATTCTACACTATCTGTCTCCTCTCTGTGCCTGACTGTTCAATGTCTGTCTCCTATCTGTGCCTGACTTTTCACCTGACTCTTCACTGTCTCCTCTCTGTGCCTGACTCTTCACTGACTGTCTCACCTCTGTGCCTCATCTCTATGCCTAACTCTTCACTGTCTGTCTCCTCTCTGTGCCTGACTCTTCACTGTCTGTCTCCTTTCTGTGCCTGACTCTTCACTGTCTGTCTCCTCTGTGTGCCTTACCCTTCACTGTCTGCCCCCTCTGTCCCTGACTCTTCAATGTCTGTCTCCCTCATCTATGTCTGACTCTTCACTGTCTGTCTCCTCTGTGTTCCTGACTCTTTGCTGTCTGTCTCCTCTCTGTGCCTAACTCTTCTCAGTCTGCCTCATCTCTGTGCCTAACTCTTCACTTTCTGTCTCCTCTCTATGCCTAACTCTTCACTGTCTGACTCCTCTCTTCCTGACTCTTCACTGTCTGTCTACTCTATGTGCCTGACTCTTCACTGTCTGCCTCCTCTCTGTGCCTGACTCTTCACTGTCTGGCTCCTCTCTGTGCCTGACATTTCACTGTCTGCCTCCTCTCTGTGCCGGACTCTTCACTGTCTGCCTCATCTCTGTGCCTGACTTTTCACTGTCTGTCTACTCTATTTGCTTGACTTTTCACTGTCTGTCTCCTCTCTGTACCTGACTCTTCACTGTCTGTCTACTCTATGTGCCTGACTCTTCACTGTCCGCTTCATCTCTGTGCCTGACCCTTCACTGTCTGTCTCCTCTCTGTGCCTGACTCTTCACTGCCTGTCTTCTCTATGTGCTGAATCTTTGCTGTCTGTCTGCTCTATGTGCCTGACTCTTCACTGTCTGCCTCATCTATGTGCCTGACTTTTCACTGTCTGTTTACTCTATGTGCCTGACTTTTAACTGTCTGACTCATCTCTGTGCCTGCTTCACTGTCTCCCTCCTCTGTGCTTGACTCTTCACTTTCTGCCTCCTCTCGGTGCCTGACTCTTTTCTGTCTGCCTCATCTCTGTGCCTGACACTTCACAGTCTGCCTCCTCTCTGTGCCTGATTCTTCACTGTCTGTCTCCTCTCTGTGCCCGACTCTTCACTGTATGCCTCATCTCTGTGCCTGACTCTTCACTATCTGTCTCCTCTGTGTGCCCGACCCTTCACTGTCTGCCTCCTCTGTCCCTGACTCTTCAATGTCTGTCTCCCTCATCTATGCCTGACTCTTCACTGTCTGTCTCCTCTGTGTGCCTGTCTCTTCACTGTCTGCCTCCTCTCTGTGCCCGACTCTCCACTGCCTGTCTCCTCTCTGTGCCTGACTCTTCACTGCCTGCCTGTCTCCTCTCTGTGCCTGAATATTTGCTGTCTGTCTCGTCTCTGTGCTTGACTCTTCAATGTCTGTCTCCCTCATCTATGCCTGACTCTTCACTGTCTGTCTCCTCTGTGTGCCTGACTCTTCACTGTCTGCATCCTCTCTGTGCCCGACTTTTCACTGTATGCCTCATCTCTGTGCCTGACTCTTCACTGTCTGTCTCCTCTCTGTGCCTGACCCTTCACTGTCTGCCTCATCTCTGTGCCTGACCCTTCACTGCCTTTCTCCTCTCTGTGCCCGACTCTTCACTGTATGCCTCATCTCTGTGCCTGACTCTTCACTGTCTGTGTCCGACTCTTCACTGTGGAGTTCTGGACTTTTTGGTTCCGTCCAGAGGTGTCAGGGTACAACACCCAAAGACCCCGGAGTTCCACCTGCCTTGGTGCACAAATGAACAGAAACACGGGCTTCTCGATGGTGGCGTCAAAGACCAAAGGTTTATTACTGCAGGGACACAGAAGTCACAGAATCTACACACGGGCAGAGACTAGGAGCCTGTTCGATTTGTACAAAGTGGGTTGCTCCTTATATACGAAATTTTATGCTGGGGGCGAATTCTTTACATGTAATACATTCCCAAAACCTTTGTGTCTAAAACAATAAATATTTGGTGTTACACAGGAACCGTCGATAATATCTGAGGCCAAACATTGCGAAAAGAAGGGTTCCCACTAGTTTGTCACAATTCCCTGTCAATATTGCATTCAGGACCCGGACCGCCTCATCGTAAAGTTCGTTACCTCCCCCTAATAAAGATTCAGAAAGAAAGAAACAGAGCCAGGTGTGGAAGATAGAAAAGCGGGATAAGGGATGTTTGTGGGTTGTAAATGGGCAAGGCTACCGGCTTCGGCCGCCTAATCATGATCAGGTACAATGGACACGAAGACCAGTTTGGCAGAACTGGCCTCGGGCAGAGGAGGCAGCCTTTGTCGAGTCATGCAGCTACAGCGTGATCTGGTTTAAGGTGCACGTGTCATGTAAGAGGTGAATCTCCGGCTACGGCTACGTGTCCTTAATCAAAGTGGAGTGAATGAAGTGATCAGAGGCTATTGCATATGTGAGGGCAAGGAAACACAAAATGGCGGCCATGATCTAAGATGGATGCCATGGGTATATCAGAAATATGTCAATGGAAGGAGTGCTCTTGCTCGTAGCGTAGCGAAAACACTAGGATATACTAAATGGATCATTTGCGGTTCGCTGATACCAATATTAGGTATTTCCGACAAACTTGAAAACACGGGTTCAAGTCGTCACAGAACCGTCACGGAACCTCAGACCCTCCTTTTGCCCTTACATAGGCAATTACTCAGTCTATGTCAGAATCTAGTTCTATGCTCATCAGGTCAGTGACATGTTGTTGTATCATCATCCTTTCTCGTGTCTTTTCTCCAAACGCAGGTGGTTTTCTGAGACAAGTCGCAGCACAAAGACTACACAGAGCAGGACCACACTGGATAATCAGACAACATGAGAATAGGAATACTAGGATGACACCAATGACCATTAGAACCTTCCATCCCCACGCTGAGATCAGAGTCCAAAACCACTCCATGAAGGACCAGTTTCCTTTGTCTACATGTATGGAGTCTGAAATCTTGTGCAACTTAGAGATCGCCTCATAGACTGTTGGAGCATTATTAGGAATAAAGACACAGCAACTCGATTGGATCATTCTGCATACCCCACCTCGATCTGCAAGTATAACGTCTAGAACCATACGGTTCTGCAACGTCATGAGCCTATCCGCCTGAAGCTCAGCTGTCAGATTGCTAAGGGCACCAGCAGTTTCAGTAATAGTAGATTCAACTACCCGTGTTAGCTGACGTATGTTTCTACTATTGGCCATAGGTCCCCAGAACGGAAGGAAGCCTTTGAAAAAGTCTCCAGCTTCCTGACCAGCGGTATCTTCCTTACTGAAGACACCTCTTGCTACTCTGGTTCGGTGGTAATCAGGTGAAGCAGTGTATGTCGGAGGCAATAATCGAGCAATATAACATGATCCTGAGAAGTCGGCAGGCAACCATGTATAAGCTCTGTCTCGACAAATGAAATAGGTACCCCTAGCAGTAAGAAAAGCAGGGGAAGAGTTAGCCGGAAACACATAAGTCTCTACGCACTCACTCCTCCCTAGCTGAGCTCTCGGATTTCTCCCATTACCTTGCAAACAGACCTGACCTCGGTGAGGTACGACCCAGATTGGAGTTGAGCTTTTACGCTTGCTTTCTCCTAAACTAAGGCGATACTCTGAAGTATTCCAACTTAAATATACTCGCAATTCGTCTCTAGGGTATGATGGAGTATTATTGACGTCCTTGACCATGTCAATAATTCCCTGGACTAAAGCTTTGTTAGCAGAGTTATATTTAGTGGAACGCGGTGGACGTGGAGGATAAGTTTCAAGGGCATAAGCAAAGATGGTTTGGAAGGCCTGAAATGATCCATTATAGCTGTAAGGCAAAACCAAATAGGGAATACCTTTATCCATAGTGTGAGGTATCAAGCCACACACCCAGCAGTCTGTAGTGTTAACTACCAGTTGGTGTTGGTGCAAGAGCTGTACAAAAGTGTTGTTGGTAAATTCTGAGCGTCTGGCTTGCTCATGTTCCGGAAACGAGTGAAAAGAGTGTATAGAAGAAACAGTAGAAATAGCAGGATCAAGGGGAGGTACTGTAGAAACTGGCACAAAAATCAAATTTATGCTAAAGACGATTCCACCCACCAATGTTGCTAAAACAATCAAAAATGTAATGGCACATTGCATCAGAAAACATTTGCTGTGAAGAATTCTATTAAGTCTGTTTCTGCGAACGTAAATCACATTTTCTCGTTGCAGCGCAGGAAGCTCCATCTTCTACAATCCGCTCGCGACCACTGATGATGTGTACGTAGATGAAAATGCCTCTATCAGCCCTGGGAGTTCCCAGAACCAACAGAAAGATCGACCTTGTGTCAGACCCCTGCAAATTCAAACTAAGCACACAGCCACGACCCTACGGCTACCCAGACGGCAAGGCAATTTTAAAAACAATAAACAATAGCAAACTTCCTGGCTGAAGGCAAAAGTTCAATATATCAAAAATCACAATATGCAGTTGCCTGCTTTATTTGTCCTTTTTATGGCTTCTAAGGTTGTATTTCTGCTTCGCTGGTACTGTCTGATCGGAAAATAGTGTATTACTAGCAGCTGTTGCAGAGTTTAAGTTCGCAGATAGCAAAGTTTCTTCTGATGCTGGAGACAAATGTTCACTGTTCAAAGGAGTCTTTTCAGGAGGAGAGTCAAGTTTCAAAGTGTCAGTAACCAAATCGGCATCGCTGAAAGGGATAAACTTCGGAGTGATTTCAGATTCGGAGGCACCAATTCCCTTCTTCACCCAGTCGTCGTAAGGCAGCGGCAACGGAACACGCTTTACGTGAGAAGCGTGAATCCAGTGTTTACGGCCAGCGACACGTACGGCTGTCCTCGTTGCCAGCAGGACCTGGAAGGGGCCGATGTAGCGAGGCTGAAGATTCTTTGTCCTCGCGAAGTTTCTGACCACCACGTGGTCGCCGGGTTTCAGCTGATGCCCTGGACTCTCCGGAGGTTTTGGCAAAGCATCGAAGACCTGTTGATGAATAAGACTTAATTTAGCAGTCAAGTCGTAAAGGTAGTCTATCAACATAGGATATTCAATGGAGCAAAATTGTTTAGGCCTCGGCACACCCCAGATATTTGCCGGACGGCCAAACA
Source organism: Lissotriton vulgaris (assembly GCF_964263255.1). NCBI lineage: Eukaryota > Metazoa > Chordata > Amphibia > Caudata > Salamandridae > Lissotriton > Lissotriton vulgaris. Next base: position 190,379,519 of record NC_141685.1, read on the forward strand.
CAATCTCGTATGGAGAAAGCCCTATTCTAGAATGCACTGTTGCTCTCGTTGATAACAAGGCCAAAGGAAGTGCGTCTGGCCAAGCTAAACCTGTGGATGCTTGTATTTTGGCTATCTTAAGCTTGAGAGTGCCATTATAACCCTCGACTAAACCAGCAGACTGGGGATGGTTTGCACTATGGAATTTTTGTTTCAATCCTAGACCGGCACACACACTCTGCATAACTTTCCCTATAAACTCACTTCCGTTATCTGACCATACAATCCGTGGCATTCCATACCTAGGGAAAAATTCCTTGAGAAGAATTTTGGCAGTCGATAGGGCAGTGTTGTCCTTTAGGGGGTATGCTTCTATCCACCTGGAAAAAGCACAAACTACCACCAGGACGTATTTTAAATTGTTGCAGCGTTCCATGTGAATGAAGTCTAACTGAATCACTTCAAAGGGGCAGGAAGGAGGAGCGAAATGACCAGCTGGAGTTGGAGTTCCCTTGCCAGGATTATGCATCAAGCACACCATACAATTTTTCACCACTCTCTCTGCACACTTACTGATTCCCTCATTCTTCCAGACCGGAGCCAACATTTTACATATCCCTTTAGAACTTATATGCGCTACTCCATGCGCCATCGTCACTACTGCAAGCACATACGCATCAGGCAACATCCAACGCTGCTGTTCCGTCAAATCAATCCAACATCCATTCGAGTCCAACTTGCCCGTACTTTCTCTCCATACACGTTTCTCTTCCTCAGTCGCTTCTTTCTGAATCTCTTTCACACTTTCCATAGTGTCCTCACACATTCCAGACTCAGCAATCCATCTTGCAGACGTAGTAACAGGACCAGATATCGGGTTGTACACAGGGGCGCCTGAAAAACCTACGGAAACATTTGTTGAGCCAGACAAAGGTGCGCCAGGGAGTTTCGCATGCATGATAGAACTTTTTGCGGCACCAGTATCCAACAGAAACGGTTCGACTACACCTGATGTTGCTACTGCGACATAAGGCCCACTCTGATCCACTGGAACTGATACTACTCCCTCTCTCTGTCCATGGCTGTCCTAGTACCCATTTTGCTGAAAACCCTCATCCACTTCACAATAATCTTCAACAAGATATTGTTGAGATCTATTTTGCTGAACAGATTGTCCATTTCTCTGATCAAAGTGATTGGAGGGACGATCATTCGTTTGTGGAGGCATAGCACCTCGTCCTCGTCCTCTAGAATTCTGCACAAAACCACCACGACCTCTTTGAGCTGCTGCTGCATTATTTTGTGCTAAGATCGGACATTCATTTTTATAGTGACCCTCTTTCTTGCAGTACGCGCACTGATTCCATTGATATTGAGGTCTTGATGTACTATAATCTGTTCTTTGGTATGAGTTTTGCTGCGTATTAGTCTGATTCGCGCGAGGCGGATACGCCTGCTGCAAAAGAACTTTAGTTTTTAAATCTTTCGTTTTCTTTTCTGATTTCTCCTTTTCCTCTTTATCCCTATTTTCGTAGTACTGCGCAGTCGCAAGTATTTGCGCTGTCGTAGATACAGCCCACGCACTTTCTGAGTCTTTTAATTTATTGCATAATTCAGGTAACAAATTATGCACAAATTTATCTACAAACAGTCTCTGTCCTCCTTCTGTACTCATGTCCTGACCACTATGATCCACAAAAGTCTCTTCGAACCTCGTGAAGAAGTCCGAGACACTTTCGTCTTTCTTCTGCCTGCATGCTGACAACTTGTCCCAATTAACACGTAATGCTGGCATCAGAGTCTTCATTAGATCAATTATTCTACCTGGCAGATTAGCAATCAAAGGTTCGGGTTTCGCACCACCTATTTGTAGACCATCTGCTGCAGTGATAGCTGCCCAATCACCACCTAAGGCAGCCTGATGATCCTCTCTACGAATTTTAGCCCACACTGGTTGCGGAACTACATTACCAAACAACATATCAATGTCGGCTAAGTTCATTATACAAGCCTCAACTGTCTGTGTTAATTCCTTGTAATATCCGGCTGGATTCTTACGCGGATCTGGCAAGGCCTGTTTCACCGCTAACACTTCTGCTCGCTTCCATGGAATGTGTATCCACACTCGTTGGAACTGTGCTGGAGCAGCCGCAATACCAGCAACCGCATCAGCTTGCACAGCTTCACGCCAAATTGGAGGAACCTCCCTCATCGGATATTGGCGACTTAGCTTCACTTTACCTTTCTCTAAATCTCTCGGTGAACGAAGAGATGGATCATTCCTAAAACTTAAAATGAGTTCCATCGCTTGCTTTATATTCTCACCCACTATCATTCCAGCAGCAAACTCTTTTTGAACCCTAATTAAATCTTCCAAATCTGATTCGACATCGTCTTCTTCTATCTCTTCACGTAACAACGAGCACATCTCATCAAAGACGTATCGTTGTGTTGGTTCCCCCCACTGCATAAATGTGTCTAGCACATCTCTCGTACTATATCTTCTACCCTTCGAAATCCATCTGAGAGCCGTGGAATCTAAAACTCCCCGTTCCTCAGTACTTGGAAGCTGACTCCGTCTCTGAACAGAGTCAGTAGTAGGAGTCTTAATCAAAGTTTTATATATAGGAGACAGCATATTAGTAACAGAATCAGTGATTCTTCGACGAACAGAAAGTGGAGTTAGTACACTCGCAGACATAGAAAATGCAGTAGAGGTAGGAATAGATGATGAAGCAGTAGGAGTATCGAGGAAAATAGTTTCTGGAGCAGTAGGTACAGGGGTAGGTATAGGGGCTGGCAGTGTAGGAAGAGGAGGAGCTGTAGGGACATTCACATTCACCACAGGAAGTACAGGAACTTGATTCTGAGGGATAAGAGCAGGAGCACCAGGTTGTCCAGCAACCGGCAATTGAACATTCGGGACGAGTGGAGCCGTAGCACCTTGTGCATACGGTGGAGGTGACCGTAACAGATAAGATAGCAGAGGATCGTTTTCGGAGTCCTCCAGTATCTTAGCCATTTTCGATGGCAAGGCAGGATAGCACTTGTCAATCGCTAAGTTATGCTCTCTAATGGCTACATCTATGGCCTTCTCACACTCGTTAGCCTGCAACTGTTTAGTCGCTTGCTCTAGAGTTAACTCTTCTTGTTCTTTCTGCTCTTTCTTCAACCTTTTCATTTCTCTCTGTTTGGATTCTTTCCGCCAATAACGGAAGGAATCAAACATTGCCGGCCGGGCTTTCTTCTTAAACAATTTCGCTTCTAAGTTGTCGAGAATCTCTTGTTCAAAACTATCATGCAGTGGCCAACTAAGGACACCATCCTTCTTACAATAACGGACCCATATCTCATTATAAGTTATCGGACCCACGCCATACTTGCAATATAAATCATATAGGGGAGTCCCAATCGGAGGAACCAGACAAGAGTCCTCCAATCGTGAGTCACTGTTGCAACTAAAACAAGACAACATTTTCCGACTTACCATTTTCAGTCCGGAACACAAAACAAACAAAACACGGAACAAATATGTGCACTCGAACCAAAAACTTAGGCCTACCAAAACGAACTGATGTATCGATACCCAAAACTAAACCAAATAGATTATCGTAACTAGAACAACCAGTGATAATCTGACAAAACCAAACCAAACCAAGAACCGATCAAGGATTTTTAACAATCCTCACAAAAGTAATCAGCTAGCTATCACTAAATACTTAACTGAGTCACTGAAGACGTCACCAAGGAGAAACCCGTCACGTTTCGCCGTACTAAGGACTGCACCACTTCGGGTCCAAGACAGGGCGACGGTCAAGGCAACGGCCCACTGCAGCCGTCCTGAACGGGAAACCCTCGTGGAAGAGAACTTCGGGCCACTTTTGCGATATGCCGGGATCGATGAAGTGGGGCGCCTCCCTCAGGAATCTTCACACGAAGCTTCTCGAACTCTTCAGGCTTTTGGACCGGTACCGAATGACGTCGCCCGACGTTGGGCGCCAATTGGAGTTCTGGACTTTTTGGTTCCGTCCAGAGGTGTCAGGGTACAACACCCAAAGACCCCGGAGTTCCACCTGCCTTGGTGCACAAATGAACAGAAACACGGGCTTCTCGATGGTGGCGTCAAAGACCAAAGGTTTATTACTGCAGGGACACAGAAGTCACAGAATCTACACACGGGCAGAGACTAGGAGCCTGTTCGATTTGTACAAAGTGGGTTGCTCCTTATATACGAAATTTTATGCTGGGGGCGAATTCTTTACATGTAATACATTCCCAAAACCTTTGTGTCTAAAACAATAAATATTTGGTGTTACACAGGAACCGTCGATAATATCTGAGGCCAAACATTGCGAAAAGAGGGGTTCCCACTAGTTTGTCACAATTCCCTGTCAATATTGCATTCAGGACCCGGACCGCCTCATCGTAAAGTTCGTTACCTCCCCCTAATAAAGATTCAGAAAGAAAGAAACAGAGCCAGGTGTGGAAGATAGAAAAGCGGGATAAGGGATGTTTGTGGGTTGTAAATGGGCAAGGCTACCGGCTTCGGCCGCCTAATCATGATCAGGTACAATGGACACGAAGACCAGTTTGGCAGAACTGGCCTCGGGCAGAGGAGGCAGCCTTTGTCGAGTCATGCAGCTACAGCGTGATCTGGTTTAAGGTGCACGTGTCATGTAAGAGGTGAATCTCCGGCTACGGCTACGTGTCCTTAATCAAAGTGGAGTGAATGAAGTGATCAGAGGCTATTGCATATGTGAGGGCAAGGAAACACAAAATGGCGGCCATGATCTAAGATGGATGCCATGGGTATATCAGAAATATGTCAATGGAAGGAGTGCTCTTGCTCGTAGCGTAGCGAAAACACTAGGATATACTAAATGGATCATTTGCGGTTCGCTGATACCAATATTAGGTATTTCCGACAAACTTGAAAACACGGGTTCAAGTCGTCACGGAACCGTCACGGAACCTCAACTGTCTGTCTGACTCTTCACTGTCTGCCTCCGACTCTTTACTGTATGTCTCCTCTGTGCCTGAATCTCCACTGTCTGTCTCCTCTCTGTGCCTGATTCTACACTATCTGTCTCCTCTCTGTGCCTGACTGTTCAATGTCTGTCTCCTCTCTGTGCCTGACTTTTCACCTGACTCTTCACTGTCTCCTCTCTGTGCCTGACTCTTCACTGACTGTCTCACCTCTGTGCCTCATCTCTATGCCTAACTCTTCACTGTCTGTCTCCTCTCTGTGCCTGACTCTTCACTGTCTGTCTCCTTTCTGTGCCTGACTCTTCACTGTCTGTCTCCTCTGTGTGCCTTACCCTTCACTGTCTGCCCCCTCTGTCCCTGACTCTTCAATGTCTGTCTCCCTCATCTATGTCTGACTCTTCACTGTCTGTCTCCTCTGTGTTCCTGACTCTTCACTGTCTGTCTCCTCTCCGTGCCTGACTCTTCACTGTCTGACTCCTCTCTTCCTGACTCTTCACTGTCTGCCTCCTCTCTGTTTCTGACTCTTCACTGTCTGTCTCCTCTCCGTGCCTGACTCTTCACTGTCTGACTCCTCTCTTCCTGACTCTTCACTGTCTGTCTTCTCTATGTGCCTGACTCTTCACTGTCTGCCTCCTCTCTGTGCCTTACTCTTCACTGTCTGTCTCCTTTCTGTGCCTGACTCTTCACTGTCTGTCTCCTCTGTGTGCCTTACCCTTCACTGTCTGCCCCCTCTGTCCCTGACTCTTCAATGTCTGTCTCCCTCATCTATGTCTGACTCTTCACTGTCTGTCTCCTCTGTGTTCCTGACTCTTTGCTGTCTGTCTCCTCTCTGTGCCTAACTCTTCTCAGTCTGCCTCATCTCTGTGCCTAACTCTTCACTTTCTGTCTCCTCTATGTGCCTGACTCTTCAGTGTCTGTCTCCTCTCTGTGCCTGACTCTTCACTGCCTGTCTTCTCTCTGTGCTGAATCTTTGCTGTCTGTCTCCTCTCTTCCTGACTCTTCACTGTCTGTCTACTCTATGTGGCTGACTCTGCACTGTCTGCCTCCTCTGTGCCTGACTCTTTTCTGTCTGCCTCATCTCTGTGCCTGACACTTCACTGTCTGCCTCCTCTCTGTGCCTGATTTTTCACTATCTGCCTCCTCTCTGTACCTGTCTCTTCACTGTCTGCCTCCTCACTGTGCCTGACTCTTCACTGTCTGACTCCTCTCTTCCTGACTCTTCACTGTCTGTCTACTCTATGTGCCTGACTCTTCACTGTCTGCCTCCTCTCTGTGCCTGACTCTTCACTGTCTGGCTCCTCTCTGTGCCTGGCTCCTCTCTGTGCCTGACTCTTCACTGTCTACCTCCTCTCTGTGCCGGACTCTTCACTGTCTGCCTCATCTCTGTGCCTGACTTTTCACTGTCTGTCTACTCTATTTGCTTGACTTTTCACTGTCTGTCTCCTCTCTGTACCTGACTCTTCACTGTCTCCTCTCTCATCCTGACTCTTCACTGTCTGTCTACTCTATGTGCCTGACTCTTCACTGTCCGCTTCATCTCTGTGCCTGACCTTTCACTGTCTGTCTCCTCTCTGTGCCTGACTCTTCACTGCCTGTCTTCTCTATGTGCTGAATTATTGCTGTCTGTCTGCTCTATGTGCCTGACTCTTCACTGTCTGCCTCATCTCTGTGCCTGACTCTTCTCAGTCTGCCTCATCCCTGTGCCTAACTCTTCACTTTCTGTCTCCTCTCTGTGCCTGACTCTTCACTGTCAGTCTACTCTATGTGCCTGACTCTTCACTGTCTGCCTCATCTCTGTGCCTGACTTTTCACTGTCTGTTTACTCTATGTGCCTGACATTTAACTGTCTGACTCATCTCTGTGCCTGACTCTTCACTGTCTGCCTCCTCTGTGCCCGACTCTTCACCGTCTGTCTCCCTCCTCTGTGCTTGACTCTTCGCTGTCTGCCTCCTCTCGGTGCCTGACTCTTTTCTGTCTGCCTCATCTCTGTGCCTGACACTTCACTGTCTGCCTCCTCTCTGTGCCTGATTCTTCACTGTCTGCCTCCTCTCTGTTTCTGACTCTTCACTGTCTGTCTCCTCTCCGTGCCTGACTCTTCACTGTCTGACTCCTCTCTTCCTGACTCTTCACTGTCTGTCTTCTCTATGTGCCTGACTCTTCACTGTCTGCCTCTTCTCTGTGCCTGACTCTTCACTGTCTGGCTCCTCTCTGTGCCTGAATCTTCACTGTCTGCCTCCTCTCTGTGCCGGCCTCTTCACTATCTGCCTCATCTCTGTGCCTGACTTTTCACTGTCTGCCTACTCTATGTGCCTGACTTTTCACTGTATGCCTCATCTCTGTGCCTGACTCTTCACTGTCTGTCTCCTCTCTGGGCCTGACCCTTCACTGTCTGCCTCATCTCTGTGCCTGACCCTTCACTGCCTGTCTCCTCTCTGTGCCCGACTCCTCACTGTATGCCTCATCTCTGTGCCTGACTCTTCACTGTCTGTGTCCGACTCTTCAATGTCTGTCTGACTCTTCACTGTCTGCGTCCAACTCTTTACTGTATGTCTCCTCTGTACCTGAATCTCCACTGTCTGTCTCCTCTCTGTGCCTGATTCTACACTGTCTGTCTCCTCTCTGTGCCTGACTGTTCAACGTCTGTCTCCTCTCTGTGCCTGACTTTTCACCTGACTCTTCACTGTCTCCTCTCTGTGCCTGACTCTTCACTGACTGTCTCACCTCTGTGCCTCATCTCTATGCCTAACTCTTCACTGTCTGTCTCCTCTCTGTGCCTGACTCTTCACTGCCTGCCTGTCTCCTCTCTGTGCCTGAATCTTTGCTGTCTGTCTTGTCTCTGTGCTTGACTCTTTGCTGTCTGTCTCTCTCTATGCCTGACTCTTCTCAGTCTGCCTCATCTCTGTGCCTAACTCTTCACTTTCTGTCTCCTCTCTGTGCCTGACTCTTCACTGTCTGTCTACTCTATGTGCCTGACTCTTCACTGTCTGCCTCATCTCTGTGCCTGACTTTTCACTGTCTGTTTACTCTATGTGCCTGACATTTAACTGTCTGACTCATCTCTGTGCCTGACTCTTCACTGTCTGCCTCCTCTGTCCCTGACTCTTCACTGTCTGTCTCCCTCCTCTGTGCTTGACTCTTCGCTGTCTGCCTCCTCTCGGTGCCTGACTCTTTTCTGTCTGCCTCATCTCTGCGCCTGACACTTCACCGTCTGCCTCCTCTCTGTGCCTGATTCTTCACTGTCTGCCTCCTCTCTGTGCCGGACTCTTCACTATCTGCCTCATCTCTGTGCCTGACTTTTCACTGTCTGTCTACTCTATGTGCCTGACTTTTCACTGTATGCCTCATCTCTGTGCTTGACTCTTCACTGTCTGTCTCCTCTCTGTGCCTGACCCTTTACTGTCTGCCTCATCTCTGTGCCTGACCCTTCACTGCCTGTCTCCTCTCTGTGCCCGACTCTTCACTGTATGCCTCATCTCTGTGCCTGACTCTTCACTGTCTGTGTCCGACTCTTCACTGTCTGTCTGACTCTTCACTGTCTGCGTCCAACTCTTTACTGTATGTCTCCTCTGTACCTGAATCTCCACTGTCTGTCTCCTCTCTGTGCCTGATTCTACACTGTCTGGCTCCTCTCTGTGCCTGACTGTTCAACGTCTGTCTCCTCTCTGTGCCTGACTTTTCACCTGACTCTTCACTGTCTCCTCTCTGTGCCTAACTCTTCACTGTCTGTCTCCTCTCTGTGCCTGACTCTTCACTGTCTGTCTCCTTTCTGTGCCCGACTCTTCACTGTCTGTCTCCTCTGTGTGCCTGACCCTTCACTGTCTGCCTCCTCTGTCCCTGACTCTTCAATGTCTGTCTCCCTCATCTATGCCTGACTCTTCACTGTCTGTCTCCTCCTTGTGCATGACTCTTTGCTGTCTGTCTCCTCTCTGTGCCTAACTCTTCTCAGTCTGCCTCATCTCTGTGCCTAACTCTTCACTTTCTGTCTCCTCTCTATGCCTAACTCTTCACTGTCTGTCTCCTCTCTGTGCCTGACTCTTCACTGTCTGTCTCCTCTCTGTGCCTGACTCTTCACTGTCTGTCTCCTCTGTGTGCCTGACCCTTCACTGTCTGCCTCCTCTGTCCCTGACTCTTCAATGTCTGTCTCCCTCATCTATGCCTGACTCTTCACTGTCTGTCTCCTCTTTGTGCCTGACTCTTTGCTGTCTGTCTCCTCTCTGTGCCTAACTCTTCTCAGTCTGCCTCATCTCTGTGCCTAACTCTTCACTTTCTGTCTCCTCTCTGTGCCTGACTCTTCACTGTCTGGCTCCTCTCTGTGCCTGACATTTCACTGTCTGCCTCCTCTCTGTGCCGGACTCTTCACTGTCTGCCTCATCTCTGTGCCTGACTTTTCACTGTCTGTCTACTCTATTTGCTTGACTTTTCACTGTCTGTCTCCTCTCTGTACCTGACTCTTCACTGTCTGTCTACTCTATGTGCCTGACTCTTCACTGTCCGCTTCATCTCTGTGCCTGACCATTCACTGTCTGTCTCCTCTCTGTGCCTGACTCTTCACTGCCTGTCTTCTCTATGTGCTGAATCTTTGCTGTCTGTCTGCTCTATGTGCCTGACTCTTCACTGTCTGCCTCATCTATGTGCCTGACTTTTCACTGTCTGTTTACTCTATGTGCCTGACTTTTAACTGTCTGACTCATCTCTGTGCCTGCTTCACTGTCTGCCTCCTCTGTGTCTGACTCTTCCCTGTCTGTCTCCCTCCTCTGTGCTTGACTCTTCACTTTCTGCCTCCTCTCGGTGCCTGACTCTTTTCTGTCTGCCTCATCTCTGTGCCTGACACTTCACAGTCTGCCTCCTCTCTGTGCCTGATTCTTCACTGTCTGCCTCCTCTCTGTGTCTGACTCTTCACTGTCTGTCTCCTCTCTGTGCCTGACTCTTCACTGTCTGTCTCCTCTGTGTGCCCGACCCTTCACTGTCTGCCTCCTCTATCCCTGACTCTTCAATGTCTGTCTCCCTCATCTATGCCTGACTCTTCACTGTCTGTCTCCTCTGTGTGCCTGTCTCTTCACTGTCTGCCTCCTCTCTGTGCCCGACTCTTCACTGCCTGTCTCCTCTCTGTGCCTGACTCTTCACTGCCTGCCTGTCTCCTCTCTGTGCCTGAATATTTGCTGTCTGTCTCCTCTCTGTGCCCGACTCCTCACTGTATGCCTCATCTCTGTGCCTGACTCTTCACTGTCTGTGTCCGACTCTTCACTGTCTGTCTGACTCTTCACTGTCTGCGTCCAACTCTTTACTGTATGTCTCCTCTGTACCTGAATCTCCACTGTCTGTCTCCTCTCTGTGCCTGATTCTACACTGTCTGTCTCCTCTCTGTGCCTGACTGTTCAACGTCTGTCTCCTCTCTGTGCCTGACTTTTCACCTGACTCTTCACTGTCTCCTCTCTGTGCCTGACTCTTCACTGACTGTCTCACCTCTGTGCCTCATCTCTATGCCTAACTCTTCACTGTCTGTCTCCTCTCTGTGCCTGACTCTTCACTGCCTGCCTGTCTCCTCTCTGTGCCTGAATCTTTGCTGTCTGTCTTGTCTCTGTGCTTGACTCTTTGCTGTCTGTCTCCTCTCTATGCCTGACTCTTCTCAGTCTGCCTCATCTCTGTGCCTAACTCTTCACTTTCTGTCTCCTCTCTGTGCCTGACTCTTCACTGTCTGTCTACTCTATGTGCCTGACTCTTCACTGTCTGCCTCATCTCTGTGCCTGACTTTTCACTGTCTGTTTACTCAATGTGCCTGACATTTAACTGTCTGACTCATCTCTGTGCCTGACTCTTCACTGTCTGCCTCCTCTGTGCCTGACTCTTCACTGTCTGTCTCCCTCCTCTGTGCTTGACTCTTCGCTGTCTGCCTCCTCTCGGTGCCTGACTCTTTTCTGTCTGCCTCATCTCTGTGCCTGACACTTCACCGTCTGCCTCCTCTCTGTGCCTGATTCTTCACTGTCTGCCTCCTCTCTGTGCCGGACTCTTCACTATCTGCCTCATCTCTGTGCCTGACTTTTCACTGTCTGTCTACTCTATGTGCCTGACTTTTCACTGTATGCCTCATCTCTGTGCTTGACTCTTCACTGTCTGTCTCCTCTCTGTGCCTGACCCTTTACTGTCTGCCTCATCTCTGTGCCTGACCCTTCACTGCCTGTCTCCTCTCTGTGCCCGACTCTTCACTGTATGCCTCATCTCTGTGCCTGACTCTTCACTGTCTGTGTCCGACTCTTCACTGTCTGTCTGACTCTTCACTGTCTGCGTCCAACTCTTTACTGTATGTCTCCTCTGTACCTGAATCTCCACTGTCTGTCTCCTCTCTGTGCCTGATTCTACACTGTCTGGCTCCTCTCTGTGCCTGACTGTTCAACGTCTGTCTCCTCTCTGTGCCTGACTTTTCACCTGACTCTTCACTGTCTCCTCTCTGTGCCTAACTCTTCACTGTCTGTCTCCTCTCTGTGCCTGACTCTTCACTGTCTGTCTCCTTTCTGTGCCCGACTCTTCACTGTCTGTCTCCTCTGTGTGCCTGACCCTTCACTGTCTGCCTCCTCTGTCCCTGACTCTTCACTTTCTGTCTCCTCTCTATGCCTAACTCTTCACTGTCTGTCTCCTCTCTGTGCCTGACTCTTCACTGTTTGTCTCCTCTCTGTGCCTGACTCTTCACTGTCTGTCTCCTCTGTGTGCCTGACCCTTCACTGTCTGCCTCCTCTCTGTGCCTGACTCTTCACTGTCTGGCTCCTCTCTGTGCCTGACTCTTCACTGTCTGCCTCCTCTCTGTGCCGGACTCTTCACTGTCTGCCTCATCTCTGTGCCTGACTTTTCACTGTCTGTCTACTCTATTTGCTTGACTTTTCACTGTCTGTCTCCTCTCTGTACCTGACTCTTCACTGTCTCCTCTCTCATCCTGACTCTTCACTGTCTGTCTACTCTATGTGCCTGACTCTTCACTGTCCGCTTCATCTCTGTGCCTGACTTTTCACTGTCTGTCTACTCTATTTGCTTGACTTTTCACTGTCTGTCTCCTCTCTGTACCTGACTCTTCACTGTCTCCTCTCTCATCCTGACTCTTCACTGTCTGTCTGCTCTATGTGCCTGACTCTTCACTGTCTGCCTCATCTCTGTGCCTGACTCTTCTCAGTCTGCCTCATCTCTGTGCCTAACTCTTCACTTTCTGACTCCTCTCTGTGCCTGACTCTTCACTGTCTGTCTACTCTATGTGCCTGACTCTTCACTGTCTGCCTCATCTCTGTGCCTGATTTTTCACTGTCTGTTTACTCTATGTGCCTGACATTTAACTGTCTGACTCATCTCTGTGCCTGACTCTTCACTGTCTGCCTCCTCTGTGCCCGACTCTTCACCGTCTGTCTCCCTCCTCTGTGCTTGACTCTTCGCTGTCTGCCTCCTCTCGGTGCCTGACTCTTTTCTGTCTGCCTCATCTCTGTGCCTGACACTTCACTGTCTGCCTCCTCTCTGTGCCTGATTCTTCACTGTCTGCCTCCTCTCTGTTTCTGACTCTTCACTGTCTGTCTCCTCTCCGTGCCTGACTCTTCACTGTCTGACTCCTCTCTTCCTGACTCTTCACTGTCTGTCTTCTCTATGTGCCTGACTCTTCACTGTCTGCCTCCTCTCTGTGCCTGACTCTTCACTGTCTGGCTCCTCTCTGTGCCTGAATCTTCACTGTCTGCCTCCTCTCTGTGCCGGCCTCTTCACTATCTAGCTCATCTCTGTGCCTGACTTTTCACTGTCTGCCTACTCTATGTGCCTGACTTTTCACTGTATGCCTCATCTCTGTGCCTGACTCTTCACTGTCTGTCTCCTCTCTGGGCCTGACCCTTCACTGTCTGCCTCATCTCTGTGCCTGACCCTTCACTGCCTGTCTCCTCTCTGTGCCCGACTCCTCACTGTATGCCTCATCTCTGTGCCTGACTCTTCACTGTCTGTGTCCGACTCTTCACTGTCTGTCTGACTCTTCACTGTCTGCGTCCAACTCTTTACTGTATGTCTCCTCTGTACCTGAATCTCCACTGTCTGTCTCCTCTCTGTGCCTTATTCTACACTGTCTGGATCCTCTCTGTGCCTGACTGTTCAACGTCTGTCTCCTCTCTGTGCCTGACTTTTCACCTGACTCTTCACTGTCTCCTCTCTGTGCCTGACTCTTCACTGACTGTCTCACCTCTGTGCCTCATCTCTATGCCTAACTCTTCACTGTCTGTCTCCTCTCTGTGCCTGACTCTTCACTGCCTGCCTGTCTCCTCTCTGTGCCTGAATCTTTGCTGTCTGTCTTGTCTCTGTGCTTGACTCTTTGCTGTCTGTCTCCTCTCTATGCCTGACTCTTCTCAGTCTGCCTCATCTCTGTGCCTAACTCTTCGCTTTCTGTCTCCTCTCTGTGCCTGAATCTTCACTGTCTGTCTACTCTATGTGCCTGACTCTTCACTGTCTGCCTCATCTCTGTGCCTGACTTTTCACTGTCTGTTTACTCTATGTGCTTGACATTTAACTGTCTGACTCATCTCTGTGCCTGACTCTTCACTGTCTGCCTCCTCTGTGCCTGACTCTTCACTGTCTGTCTCCCTCCTCTGTGCTTGACTCTTCGCTGTCTGCCTCCTCTCGGTGCCTGACTCTTTTCTGTCTGCCTCATCTCTGTGCCTGACACTTCACCGTCTGCCTCCTCTCTGTGCCTGATTCTTCACTGTCTGCCTCCTCTCTGTGCCGGACTCTTCACTATCTGCCTCATCTCTGTGCCTGACTTTTCACTGTCTGTCTACTCTATGTGCCTGACTTTTCACTGTATGCCTCATCTCTGTGCTTGACTCTTCACTGTCTGTCTCCTCTCTGTGCCTGACCCTTTACTGTCTGCCTCATCTCCGTGCCTGACCCTTCACTGCCTGTCTCCTCTCTGTGCCCGACTCTTCACTGTATGCCTCATCTCTGTGCCTGACTCTTCACTGTCTGTGTCCGACTCTTCACTGTCTGTCTGACTCTTCACTGTCTGCGTCCAACTCTTTACTGTATGTCTCCTCTGTACCTGAATCTCCACTGTCTGTCTCCTCTCTGTGCCTGATTCTACACTGTCTGGCTCCTCTCTGTGCCTGACTGTTCAACGTCTGTCTCCTCTCTGTGCCTGACTTTTCACCTGACTCTTCACTGTCTCCTCTCTGTGCCTAACTCTTCACTGTCTGTCTCCTCTCTGTGCCTGACTCTTCACTGTCTGTCTCCTTTCTGTGCCCGACTCTTCACTGTCTGTCTCCTCTGTGTGCCTGACCCTTCACTGTCTGCCTCCTCTGTCCCTGACTCTTCAATGTCTGTCTCCCTCATCTATGCCTGACTCTTCACTGTCTGTCTCCTCTGTGTGCCTGACTCTTTGCTGTTTGTCTCCTCTCTGTGCCTAACTCTTCTCAGTCTGCCTCATCTCTGTGCCTAACTCTTCACTTTCTGTCTCCTCTCTATGCCTAACTCTTCACTGTCTGTCTCCTCTCTGTGCCTGACTCTTCACTGTCTGTCTCCTCTCTGTGCCTGACTCTTCACTGTCTGTCTCCTCTGTGTGCCTGACCCTTCACTGTCTGCCTCCTCTGTCCCTGACTCTTCAATGTCTGTCTCCCTCATCTATGCCTGACTCTTCACTGTCTGTCTCCTCTTTGTGCCTGACTCTTTGCTGTCTGTCTCCTCTCTGTGCCTAACTCTTCTCAGTCTGCCTCATCTCTGTGCCTAACTCTTCACTTTCTGTCTCCTCTATGTGCCTGACTCTTCACTGTCTGCCTCCTCACTGTGCCTGACTCTTCACTGTCTGACTCCTCTCTTCCTGACTCTTCACTGTCTGTCTACTCTATGTGCCTGACTCTTCACTGTCTGCCTCCTCTCTGTGCCTGACTCTTCACTGTCTGGCTCCTCTCTGTGCCTGACATTTCACTGTCTGCCTCCTCTCTGTGCCGGACTCTTCACTGTCTGCCTCATCTCTGTGCCTGACTTTTCACTGTCTGTCTACTCTATTTGCTTGACTTTTCACTGTCTGTCTCCTCTCTGTACCTGACTCTTCACTGTCTGTCTACTCTATGTGCCTGACTCTTCACTGTCCGCTTCATCTCTGTGCCTGACCCTTCACTGTCTGTCTCCTCTCTGTGCCTGACTCTTCACTGCCTGTCTTCTCTATGTGCTGAATCTTTGCTGTCTGTCTGCTCTATGTGCCTGACTCTTCACTGTCTGCCTCATCTATGTGCCTGACTTTTCACTGTCTGTTTACTCTATGTGCCTGACTTTTAACTGTCTGACTCATCTCTGTGCCTGCTTCACTGTCTCCCTCCTCTGTGCTTGACTCTTCACTTTCTGCCTCCTCTCGGTGCCTGACTCTTTTCTGTCTGCCTCATCTCTGTGCCTGACACTTCACAGTCTGCCTCCTCTCTGTGCCTGATTCTTCACTGTCTGCCTCCTCTCTGTGTCTGACTCTTCACTGTCTGTCTCCTCTCTGTGCCTGACTCTTCACTATCTGTCTCCTCTGTGTGCCCGACCCTTCACTGTCTGCCTCCTCTGTCCCTGACTCTTCAATGTCTGTCTCCCTCATCTATGCCTGACTCTTCACTGTCTGTCTCCTCTGTGTGCCTGTCTCTTCACTGTCTGCCTCCTCTCTGTGCCCGACTCTTCACTGCCTGTCTCCTCTCTGTGCCTGACTCTTCACTGCCTGCCTGTCTCCTCTCTGTGCCTGAATATTTGCTGTCTGTCTCGTCTCTGTGCTTGACTCTTCAATGTCTGTCTCCCTCATCTATGCCTGACTCTTCACTGTCTGTCTCCTCTGTGTGCCTGACTCTTCACTGTCTGCATCCTCTCTGTGCCCGACTTTTCACTGTATGCCTCATCTCTGTGCCTGACTCTTCACTGTCTGTCTCCTCTCTGTGCCTGACCCTTCACTGTCTGCCTCATCTCTGTGCCTGACCCTTCACTGCCTTTCTCCTCTCTGTGCCCGACTCTTCACTGTATGCCTCATCTCTGTGCCTGACTCTTCACTGTCTGTGTCCGACTCTTCACTGTCTGTCTGACTCTTCACTGTCTGCCTCCGACTCTTTACTGTATGTCTCCTCTGTGCCTGAATCTCCACTGTCTGTCTCCTCTCTGTGCCTGATTCTACACTATCTGTCTCCTCTCTGTGCCTGACTGTTCAATGTCTGTCTCCTCTCTGTGCCTGACTTTTCACCTGACTCTTCACTGTCTCCTCTCTGTGCCTGACTCTTCACTGACTGTCTCACCTCTGTGCCTCATCTCTATGCCTAACTCTTCACTGTCTGTCTCCTCTCTGTGCCTGACTCTTCACTGTCTGTCTCCTTTCTGTGCCTGACTCTTCACTGTCTGTCTCCTCTGTGTGCCTTACCCTTCACTGTCTGCCCCCTCTGTCCCTGACTCTTCAATGTCTGTCTCCCTCATCTATGTCTGACTCTTCACTGTCTGTCTCCTCTGTGTTCCTGACTCTTCACTGTCTGTCTCCTCTCCGTGCCTGACTCTTCACTGTCTGACTCCTCTCTTCCTGACTCTTCACTGTCTGCCTCCTCTCTGTTTCTGACTCTTCACTGTCTGTCTCCTCTCCGTGCCTGACTCTTCACTGTCTGACTCCTCTCTTCCTGACTCTTCACTGTCTGTCTTCTCTATGTGCCTGACTCTTCACTGTCTGCCTCCTCTCTGTGCCTTACTCTTCACTGTCTGTCTCCTTTCTGTGCCTGACTCTTCACTGTCTGTCTCCTCTGTGTGCCTTACCCTTCACTGTCTGCCCCCTCTGTCCCTGACTCTTCAATGTCTGTCTCCCTCATCTATGTCTGACTCTTCACTGTCTGTCTCCTCTGTGTTCCTGACTCTTTGCTGTCTGTCTCCTCTCTGTGCCTAACTCTTCTCAGTCTGCCTCATCTCTGTGCCTAACTCTTCACTTTCTGTCTCCTCTATGTGCCTGACTCTTCAGTGTCTGTCTCCTCTCTGTGCCTGACTCTTCACTGCCTGTCTTCTCTCTGTGCTGAATCTTTGCTGTCTGTCTCCTCTCTTCCTGACTCTTCACTGTCTGTCTACTCTATGTGGCTGACTCTGCACTGTCTGCCTCCTCTGTGCCTGACTCTTTTCTGTCTGCCTCATCTCTGTGCCTGACACTTCACTGTCTGCCTCCTCTCTGTGCCTGATTTTTCACTATCTGCCTCCTCTCTGTACCTGTCTCTTCACTGTCTGCCTCCTCACTGTGCCTGACTCTTCACTGTCTGACTCCTCTCTTCCTGACTCTTCACTGTCTGTCTACTCTATGTGCCTGACTCTTCACTGTCTGCCTCCTCTCTGTGCCTGACTCTTCACTGTCTGGCTCCTCTCTGTGCCTGGCTCCTCTCTGTGCCTGACTCTTCACTGTCTACCTCCTCTCTGTGCCGGACTCTTCACTGTCTGCCTCATCTCTGTGCCTGACTTTTCACTGTCTGTCTACTCTATTTGCTTGACTTTTCACTGTCTGTCTCCTCTCTGTACCTGACTCTTCACTGTCTCCTCTCTCATCCTGACTCTTCACTGTCTGTCTACTCTATGTGCCTGACTCTTCACTGTCCGCTTCATCTCTGTGCCTGACCCTTCACTGTCTGTCTCCTCTCTGTGCCTGACTCTTCACTGTCTGCCTCATCTCTGTGCCTGACTCTTCTCAGTCTGCCTCATCCCTGTGCCTAACTCTTCACTTTCTGTCTCCTCTCTGTGCCTGACTCTTCACTGTCTGTCTACTCTATGTGCCTGACTCTTCACTGTCTGCCTCATCTCTGTGCCTGACTTTTCACTGTCTGTTTACTCTATGTGCCTGACATTTAACTGTCTGACTCATCTCTGTGCCTGACTCTTCACTGTCTGCCTCCTCTGTGCCCGACTCTTCACCGTCTGTCTCCCTCCTCTGTGCTTGACTCTTCGCTGTCTGCCTCCTCTCGGTGCCTGACTCTTTTCTGTCTGCCTCATCTCTGTGCCTGACACTTCACTGTCTGCCTCCTCTCTGTGCCTGATTCTTCACTGTCTGCCTCCTCTCTGTTTCTGACTCTTCACTGTCTGTCTCCTCTCCGTGCCTGACTCTTCACTGTCTGACTCCTCTCTTCCTGACTCTTCACTGTCTGTCTTCTCTATGTGCCTGACTCTTCACTGTCTGCCTCTTCTCTGTGCCTGACTCTTCACTGTCTGGCTCCTCTCTGTGCCTGAATCTTCACTGTCTGCCTCCTCTCTGTGCCGGCCTCTTCACTATCTGCCTCATCTCTGTGCCTGACTTTTCACTGTCTGCCTACTCTATGTGCCTGACTTTTCACTGTATGCCTCATCTCTGTGCCTGACTCTTCACTGTCTGTCTCCTCTCTGGGCCTGACCCTTCACTGTCTGCCTCATCTCTGTGCCTGACCCTTCACTGCCTGTCTCCTCTCTGTGCCCGACTCCTCACTGTATGCCTCATCTCTGTGCCTGACTCTTCACTGTCTGTGTCCGACTCTTCAATGTCTGTCTGACTCTTCACTGTCTGCGTCCAACTCTTTACTGTATGTCTCCTCTGTACCTGAATCTCCACTGTCTGTCTCCTCTCTGTGCCTGATTCTACACTGTCTGTCTCCTCTCTGTGCCTGACTGTTCAACGTCTGTCTCCTCTCTGTGCCTGACTTTTCACCTGACTCTTCACTGTCTCCTCTCTGTGCCTGACTCTTCACTGACTGTCTCACCTCTGTGCCTCATCTCTATGCCTAACTCTTCACTGTCTGTCTCCTCTCTGTGCCTGACTCTTCACTGCCTGCCTGTCTCCTCTCTGTGCCTGAATCTTTGCTGTCTGTCTTGTCTCTGTGCTTGACTCTTTGCTGTCTGTCTCTCTCTATGCCTGACTCTTCTCAGTCTGCCTCATCTCTATGTGCCTAACTCTTCACTTTCTGTCTCCTCTCTGTGCCTGACTCTTCACTGTCTGTCTACTCTATGTGCCTGACTCTTCACTGTCTGCCTCATCTCTGTGCCTGACTTTTCACTGTCTGTTTACTCTATGTGCCTGACATTTAACTGTCTGACTCATCTCTGTGCCTGACTCTTCACTGTCTGCCTCCTCTGTGCCTGACTCTTCACTGTCTGTCTCCCTCCTCTGTGCTTGACTCTTCGCTGTCTGCCTCCTCTCGGTGCCTGACTCTTTTCTGTCTGCCTCATCTCTGCGCCTGACACTTCACCGTCTGCCTCCTCTCTGTGCCTGATTCTTCACTGTCTGCCTCCTCTCTGTGCCGGACTCTTCACTATCTGCCTCATCTCTGTGCCTGACTTTTCACTGTCTGTCTACTCTATGTGCCTGACTTTTCACTGTATGCCTCATCTCTGTGCTTGACTCTTCACTGTCTGTCTCCTCTCTGTGCCTGACCCTTTACTGTCTGCCTCATCTCTGTGCCTGACCCTTCACTGCCTGTCTCCTCTCTGTGCCCGACTCTTCACTGTATGCCTCATCTCTGTGCCTGACTCTTCACTGTCTGTGTCCGACTCTTCACTGTCTGTCTGACTCTTCACTGTCTGCGTCCAACTCTTTACTGTATGTCTCCTCTGTACCTGAATCTCCACTGTCTGTCTCCTCTCTGTGCCTGATTCTACACTGTCTGGCTCCTCTCTGTGCCTGACTGTTCAACGTCTGTCTCCTCTCTGTGCCTGACTTTTCACCTGACTCTTCACTGTCTCCTCTCTGTGCCTAACTCTTCACTGTCTGTCTCCTCTCTGTGCCTGACTCTTCACTGTCTGTCTCCTTTCTGTGCCCGACTCTTCACTGTCTGTCTCCTCTGTGTGCCTGACCCTTCACTGTCTGCCTCCTCTGTCCCTGACTCTTCAATGTCTGTCTCCCTCATCTATGCCTGACTCTTCACTGTCTGTCTCCTCTGTGTGCCTGACTCTTTGCTGTCTGTCTCCTCTCTGTGCCTAACTCTTCTCAGTCTGCCTCATCTCTGTGCCTAACTCTTCACTTTCTGTCTCCTCTCTATGCCTAACTCTTCACTGTCTGTCTCCTCTCTGTGCCTGACTCTTCACTGTCTGTCTCCTCTCTGTGCCTGACTCTTCACTGTCTGTCTCCTCTGTGTGCCTGACCCTTCACTGTCTGCCTCCTCTGTCCCTGACTCTTCAATGTCTGTCTCCCTCATCTATGCCTGACTCTTCACTGTCTGTCTCCTCTTTGTGCCTGACTCTTTGCTGTCTGTCTCCTCTCTGTGCCTAACTCTTCTCAGTCTGCCTCATCTCTGTGCCTAACTCTTCACTTTCTGTCTCCTCTATGTGCCTGACTCTTCACTGTCTGCCTCCTCACTGTGCCTGACTCTTCACTGTCTGACTCCTCTCTTCCTGACTCTTCACTGTCTGTCTACTCTATGTGCCTGACTCTTCACTGTCTGCCTCCTCTCTGTGCCTGACTCTTCCCTGTCTGGCTCCTCTCTGTGCCTGACATTTCACTGTCTGCCTCCTCTCTGTGCCGGACTCTTCACTGTCTGCCTCATCTCTGTGCCTGACTTTTCACTGTCTGTCTACTCTATTTGCTTGACTTTTCACTGTCTGTCTCCTCTCTGTACCTGACTCTTCACTGTCTGTCTACTCTATGTGCCTGACTCTTCACTGTCCGCTTCATCTCTGTGCCTGACCATTCACTGTCTGTCTCCTCTCTGTGCCTGACTCTTCACTGCCTGTCTTCTCTATGTGCTGAATCTTTGCTGTCTGTCTGCTCTATGTGCCTGACTCTTCACTGTCTGCCTCATCTATGTGCCTGACTTTTCACTGTCTGTTTACTCTATGTGCCTGACTTTTAACTGTCTGACTCATCTCTGTGCCTGCTTCACTGTCTGCCTCCTCTGTGTCTGACTCTTCCCTGTCTGTCTCCCTCCTCTGTGCTTGACTCTTCACTTTCTGCCTCCTCTCGGTGCCTGACTCTTTTCTGTCTGCCTCATCTCTGTGCCTGACACTTCACAGTCTGCCTCCTCTCTGTGCCTGATTCTTCACTGTCTGCCTCCTCTCTGTGTCTGACTCTTCACTGTCTGTCTCCTCTCTGTGCCTGACTCTTCACTGTCTGTCTCCTCTGTGTGCCCGACCCTTCACTGTCTGCCTCCTCTGTCCCTGACTCTTCAATGTCTGTCTCCCTCATCTATGCCTGACTCTTCACTGTCTGTCTCCTCTGTGTGCCTGTCTCTTCACTGTCTGCCTCCTCTCTGTGCCCGACTCTTCACTGCCTGTCTCCTCTCTGTGCCTGACTCTTCACTGCCTGCCTGTCTCCTCTCTGTGCCTGAATATTTGCTGTCTGTCTCGTCTCTGTGCTTGACTCTTCAATGTCTGTCTCCCTCATCTATGCCTGACTCTTCACTGTCTGTCTCCTCTGTGTGCCTGACTCTTCACTGTCTGCATCCTCTCTGTGCCCGACTTTTCACTGTATGCCTCATCTCTGTGCCTGACTCTTCACTGTCTGTCTCCTCTCTGTGCCTGACCCTTCACTGTCTGCCTCATCTCTGTGCCTGACCCTTCACTGCCTTTCTCCTCTCTGTGCCCGACTCTTCACTGTATGCCTCATCTCTGTGCCTGACTCTTCACTGTCTGTGTCCGACTCTTCACTGTCTGTCTGACTCTTCACTGTCTGCCTCCGACTCTTTACTGTATGTCTCCTCTGTGCCTGAATCTCCACTGTCTGTCTCCTCTCTGTGCCTGATTCTACACTATCTGTCTCCTCTCTGTGCCTGACTGTTCAATGTCTGTCTCCTCTCTGTGCCTGACTTTTCACCTGACTCTTCACTGTCTCCTCTCTGTGCCTGACTCTTCACTGACTGTCTCACCTCTGTGCCTCATCTCTATGCCTATCTCTTCACTGTCTGTCTCATCTCTGTGCCTTACTCTTCACTGTCTGTCTCCTTTCTGTGCCTGACTCTTCACTGTCTGTCTCCTCTGTGTGCCTTACCCTTCACTGTCTGCCCCCTCTGTCCCTGACTCTTCAATGTCTGTCTCCCTCATCTATGTCTGACTCTTCACTGTCTGTCTCCTCTGTGTTCCTGACTCTTTGCTGTCTGTCTCCTCTCTGTGCCTAACTCTTCTCAGTCTGCCTCATCTCTGTGCCTAACTCTTCACTTTCTGTCTCCTCTATGTGCCTGACTCTTCAGTGTCTGTCTCCTCTCTGTGCCTGACTCTTCACTGCCTGTCTTCTCTCTGTGCTGAATCTTTGCTGTCTGTCTCCTCTCTTCCTGACTCTTCACTGTCTGTCTACTCTATGTGCCTGACTCTTCACTGTCTGCCTCCTCTGTGCCTGACTCTTTTCCGTCTGCCTCATCTCTGTGCCTCACACTTCACTGTCTGCCTCCTCTCTGTGCCTGATTTTTCACTATCTGCCTCCTCTCTGTACCTGTCTCTTCACTGTCTGCCTCCTCACTGTGCCTGACTCTTCACTGTCTGACTCCTCTCTTCCTGACTCTTCACTGTCTGTCTACTCTATGTGCCTGACTCTTCACTGTCTGCCTCCTCTCTGTGCCTGACTCTTCACTGTCTGGCTCCTCTCTGTGCCTGACTCTTCACTGTCTGCCTCCTCTCTGTGCCGGACTCTTCACTGTCTGCCTCATCTCTGTGCCTGACTTTTCACTGTCTGTCTACTCTATTTGCTTGACTTTTCACTGTCTGTCTCCTCTCTGTACCTGACTCTTCACTGTCTCCTCTCTCATCCTGACTCTTCACTGTCTGTCTACTCTATGTGCCTGACTCTTCACTGTCCGCTTCATCTCTGTGCCTGACCCTTCACTGTCTGTCTCCTCTCTGTGCCTGACTCTTCACTGCCTGTCTTCTCTATGTGCTGAATTATTGCTGTCTGTCTGCTCTATGTGCCTGACTCTTCACTGTCTGCCTCATCTCTGTGCCTGACTCTTCTCAGTCTGCCTCATCTCTGTGCCTAACTCTTCACTTTCTGTCTCCTCTCTGTGCCTGACTCTTCACTGTCTGTCTACTCTATGTGCCTGACTCTTCACTGTCTGCCTCATCTCTGTGCCTGACTTTTCACTGTCTGTTTACTCTATGTGCCTGACATTTAACTGTCTGACTCATCTCTGTGCCTGACTCTTCACTGTCTGCCTCCTCTGTGCCCGACTCTTCACCGTCTGTCTCCCTCCTCTGTGCCTTACTCTTCACTGTCTGTCTCCTTTCTGTGCCTGACTCTTCACTGTCTGTCTCCTCTGTGTGCCTTACCCTTCACTGTCTGCCCCCTCTGTCCCTGACTCTTCAATGTCTGTCTCCCTCATCTATGTCTGACTCTTCACTGTCTGTCTCCTCTGTGTTCCTGACTCTTTGCTGTCTGTCTCCTCTCTGTGCCTAACTCTTCTCAGTCTGCCTCATCTCTGTGCCTAACTCTTCACTTTCTGTCTCCTCTATGTGCCTGACTCTTCAGTGTCTGTCTCCTCTCTGTGCCTGACTCTTCACTGCCTGTCTTCTCTCTGTGCTGAATCTTTGCTGTCTGTCTCCTCTCTTCCTGACTCTTCACTGTCTGTCTACTCTATGTGCCTGACTCTTCACTGTCTGCCTCCTCTGTGCCTGACTCTTTTCCGTCTGCCTCATCTCTGTGCCTCACACTTCACTGTCTGCCTCCTCTCTGTGCCTGATTTTTCACTATCTGCCTCCTCTCTGTACCTGTCTCTTCACTGTCTGCCTCCTCACTGTGCCTGACTCTTCACTGTCTGACTCCTCTCTTCCTGACTCTTCACTGTCTGTCTACTCTATGTGCCTGACTCTTCACTGTCTGCCTCCTCTCTGTGCCTGACTCTTCACTGTCTGGCTCCTCTCTGTGCCTGACTCTTCACTGTCTGCCTCCTCTCTGTGCCGGACTCTTCACTGTCTGCCTCATCTCTGTGCCTGACTTTTCACTGTCTGTCTACTCTATTTGCTTGACTTTTCACTGTCTGTCTCCTCTCTGTACCTGACTCTTCACTGTCTCCTCTCTCATCCTGACTCTTCACTGTCTGTCTACTCTATGTGCCTGACTCTTCACTGTCCGCTTCATCTCTGTGCCTGACCCTTCACTGTCTGTCTCCTCTCTGTGCCTGACTCTTCACTGCCTGTCTTCTCTATGTGCTGAATTATTGCTGTCTGTCTGCTCTATGTGCCTGACTCTTCACTGTCTGCCTCATCTCTGTGCCTGACTCTTCTCAGTCTGCCTCATCTCTGTGCCTAACTCTTCACTTTCTGTCTCCTCTCTGTGCCTGACTCTTCACTGTCTGTCTACTCTATGTGCCTGACTCTTCACTGTCTGCCTCATCTCTGTGCCTGACTTTTCACTGTCTGTTTACTCTATGTGCCTGACATTTAACTGTCTGACTCATCTCTGTGCCTGACTCTTCACTGTCTGCCTCCTCTGTGCCCGACTCTTCACCGTCTGTCTCCCTCCTCTGTGCTTGACTCTTCGCTGTCTGCCTCCTCTCGGTGCCTGACTCTTTTCTGTCTGCCTCATCTCTGTGCCTGACACTTCACTGTCTGCCTCCTCTCTGTGCCTGATTCTTCACTGTCTGCCTCCTCTCTGTTTCTGACTCTTCACTGTCTGTCTCCTCTCCATGCCTGACTCTTCACTGTCTGACTCCTCTCTTCCTGACTCTTCACTGTCTGTCTTCTCTATGTGCCTGACTCTTCACTGTCTGCCTCCTCTCTGTGCCTGACTCTTCACTGTCTGGCTCCTCTCTGTGCCTGAATCTTCACTGTCTGCCTCCTCTCTGTGCCGGCCTCTTCACTATCTACCTCATCTCTGTGCCTGACTTTTCACTGTCTGCCTACTCTATGTGCCTGACTTTTCACTGTATGCCTCATCTCTGTGCCTGACTCTTCACTGTCTGTCTCCTCTCTGGGCCTGACCCTTCACTGTCTGCCTCATCTCTGTGCCTGACCCTTCACTGCCTGTCTCCTCTCTGTGCCCGACTCCTCACTGTATGCCTCATCTCTGTGCCTGACTCTTCACTGTCTGTGTCCGACTCTTCACTGTCTGTCTGACTCTTCACTGTCTGCGTCCAACTCTTTACTGTATGTCTCCTCTGTACCTGAATCTCCACTGTCTGTATCCTCTCTGTGCCTGATTCTACACTGTCTGTCTCCTCTCTGTGCCTGACTGTTCAACGTCTGTCTCCTCTCTGTGACTGACTTTTTACCTGACTCTTCACTGTCTCCTCTCTGTGCCTGACTCTTCACTGACTGTCTCACCTCTGTGCCTCATCTCTATGCCTAACTCTTCACTGTCTGTCTCCTCTCTGTGCCTGACTCTTCACTGCCTGCCTGTCTCCTCTCTGTGCCTGAATCTTTGCTGTCTGTCTTGTCTCTGTGCTTGACTCTTTGCTGTCTGTCTCCTCTCTATGCCTGACTCTTCTCAGTCTGCCTCATCTCTGTGCCTAACTCTTCACTTTCTGTCTCCTCTCTGTGCCTGACTCTTCACTGTCTGTCTACTCTATGTGCCTGACTCTTCACTGTCTGCCTCATCTCTGTGCCTGACTTTTCACTGTCTGTTTACTCTATGTGCCTGACATTTAACTGTCTGACTCATCTCTGTGCCTGACTCTTCACTGTCTGCCTCCTCTGTGCCTGACTCTTCACTGTCTGTCTCCCTCCTCTGTGCTTGACTCTTCGCTGTCTGCCTCCTCTCGGTGCCTGACTCTTTTCTGTCTGCCTCATCTCTGTGCCTGACACTTCACCGTCTGCCTCCTCTCTGTGCCTGATTCTTCACTGTCTGCCTCCTCTCTGTACCTGAATCTTCACTGTCTGCCTCCTCTCCGTGCCTGACTCTTCACTGTCTGACTCCTCTCTTCCTGACTCTTCACTGTTTGTCTACTCTATGTGCCTGACTCTTCACTGTCTGCCTCCTCTCTGTGCCTGACTCTTCACTGTCTGGCTCCTCTTTGTGCCTGCATCTTCACTGTCTGCCTCCTATCTGTGCCGGACTCTTCACTATCTGCCTCATCTCTGTGCCTGACTTTTCACTGTCTGTCTACTCTATGTGCCTGACTTTTCACTGTATGCCTCATCTCTGTGCCTGACTCTTCACTGTCTGTCTCCTCTCTGTGCCTGACCCTTCACTGTCTGCCTCATCTCTGTGCCTGACCCTTCACTGCCTGTCTCCTCTCTGTGCCCGACTCTTCACTGTATGCCTCATCTCTGTGCCTGACTCTTCACTGTCTGTGTCCGACTCTTCACTGTCTGTCTGACTCTTCACTGTCTGCGTCCAACTCTTTACTGTATGTCTCCTCTGTACCTGAATCTCCACTGTCTGTCTCCTCTCTGTGCCTGATTCTACACTGTCTGGCTCCTCTCTGTGCCTGACTGTTCAACGTCTGTCTCCTCTCTGTGCCTGACTTTTCACCTGACTCTTCACTGTCTCCTCTCTGTGCCTGACTCTTCACTGACTGTCTCACCTCTGTGCCTCATCTCTATGCCTAACTCTTCACTGTCTGTCTCCTCTCTGTGCCTGACTCTTCACGGTCTGTCTCCTTTCTGTGCCCGACTCTTCACTGTCTGTCTCCTCTGTGTGCCTGACCCTTCACTGTCTGCCTCCTCTGTCCCTGACTCTTCAATGTCTGTCTCCCTCATCTATGCCTGACTCTTCACTGTCTGTCTCCTCTTTGTGCCTGACTCTTTGCTGTCTGTCTCCTCTCTGTGCCTAACTCTTCTCAGTCTGCCTCATCTCTGTGCCTAACTCTTCACTTTCTATCTCCTCTATGTGCCTGACTCTTCACTGTCTGCCTCCTCACTGTGCCTGACTCTTCACTGTCTGACTCCTCTCTTCCTGACTCTTCACTGTCTGTCTACTCTATGTGCCTGACTCTTCACTGTCTGCCTCCTCTCTGTGCCGGACTCTTCACTGTCTGGCTCCTCTCTGTGCCTGACATTTCACTGTCTGCCTCCTCTCTGTGCCGGACTCTTCACTGTCTGCCTCATCTCTGTGCCTGACTTTTCACTGTCTGTCTACTCTATTTGCTTGACTTTTCACTGTCTGTCTCCTCTCTGTACCTGACTCTTCACTGTCTGTCTACTCTATGTGCCTGACCCTTCACTGTCCGCTTCATCTCTGTGCCTGACCCTTCACTGTCTGTCTCCTCTCTGTGCCTGACTCTTCACTGCCTGTCTTCTCTATGTGCTGAATCTTTGCTGTCTGTCTGCTCTATGTGCCT
Source organism: Lissotriton vulgaris (assembly GCF_964263255.1). Taxonomy (NCBI): domain Eukaryota; kingdom Metazoa; phylum Chordata; class Amphibia; order Caudata; family Salamandridae; genus Lissotriton; species Lissotriton vulgaris. The sequence continues at coordinate 190,406,623 of NC_141685.1, forward strand.
GACTCTTCACTGTCTGCCTCATCTATGTGCCTGACTTTTCACTGTCTGTTTACTCTATGTGCCTGACTTTTAACTGTCTGACTCATCTCTGTGCCTGCTTCACTGTCTGCCTCCTCTGTGCCTGACTCTTCCCTGTCTGTCTCCCTCCTCTGTGCTTGACTCTTCACTTTCTGCCTCCTCTCGGTGCCTGACTCTTTTCTGTCTGCCTCATCTCTGTGCCTGACACTTCACTGCCTGTCTTCTCTATGTGCTGAATCTTTGCTGTCTGTCTGCTCTATGTGCCTGACTCTTCACTGTCTGCCTCATCTATGTGCCTGACTTTTCACTGTCTGTTTACTCTATGTGCCTGACTTTTAACTGTCTGACTCATCTCTGTGCCTGCTTCACTGTCTGCCTCCTCTGTGCCTGACTCTTCCCTGTCTGTCTCCCTCCTCTGTGCTTGACTCTTCACTTTCTGCCTCCTCTCGGTGCCTGACTCTTTTCTGTCTGCCTCATCTCTGTGCCTGACACTTCACAGTCTGCCTCCTCTCTGTGCCTGATTCTTCACTGTCTGCCTCCTCTCTGTGTCTGACTCTTCACTGTCTGTCTCCTCTCTGTGCCTGACTCTTCACTGTCTGTCTCCTCTGTGTGCCCGACCCTTCACTGTCTGCCTCCTCTGTCCCTGACTCTTCAATGTCTGTCTCCCTCATTTATGCCTGACTCTTCACTGTCTGTCTCCTCTGTGTGCCTGTCTCTTCACTGTCTGCCTCCTCTCTGTGCCCGACTCTTCACTGCCTGTCTCCTCTCTGTGCCTGACTCTTCACTGCCTGCCTGTCTCCTCTCTGTGCCTGAATATTTGCTGTCTGTCTCGTCTCTGTGCTTGACTCTTCAATGTCTGTCTCCCTCATCTATGCCTGACTCTTCACTGTCTGTCTCCTCTGTGTGCCTGACTCTTCACTGTCTGCATCCTCTCTGTGCCCGACTTTTCACTGTATGCCTCATCTCTGTGCCTGACTCTTCACTGTCTGTCTCCTCTCTGTGCCTGACCCTTCACTGTCTGCCTCATCTCTGTGCCTGACCCTTCACTGCCTTTCTCCTCTCTGTGCCCGACTCTTCACTGTATGCCTCATCTCTGTGCCTGACTCTTCACTGTCTGTGTCCGACTCTTCACTGTCTGTCTGACTCTTCACTGTCTGCCTCCGACTCTTTACTGTATGTCTCCTCTGTGCCTGAATCTCCACTGTCTGTCTCCTCTCTGTGCCTGATTCTACACTATCTGTCTCCTCTCTGTGCCTGACTGTTCAATGTCTGTCTCCTATCTGTGCCTGACTTTTCACCTGACTCTTCACTGTCTCCTCTCTGTGCCTGACTCTTCACTGACTGTCTCACCTCTGTGCCTCATCTCTATGCCTAACTCTTCACTGTCTGTCTCCTCTCTGTGCCTGACTCTTCACTGTCTGTCTCCTTTCTGTGCCTGACTCTTCACTGTCTGTCTCCTCTGTGTGCCTTACCCTTCACTGTCTGCCCCCTCTGTCCCTGACTCTTCAATGTCTGTCTCCCTCATCTATGTCTGACTCTTCACTGTCTGTCTCCTCTGTGTTCCTGACTCTTTGCTGTCTGTCTCCTCTCTGTGCCTAACTCTTCTCAGTCTGCCTCATCTCTGTGCCTAACTCTTCACTTTCTGTCTCCTCTCTATGCCTAACTCTTCACTGTCTCCTCTCTATGCCTAACTCTTCACTGTCTGTCTCCTCTCTGTGCCTGACTCTTCACTGTCTGTCTCCTCTCTGTGCCTGACACTTCAGTGTCTGTCTCCTCTCTGTGCCTGACTCTTCACTGCCTGTCTTCTCTCTGTGCTGAATCTTTGCTGTCTGTCTCCTCTCTTCCTGACTCTTCACTGTCTGCCTCATCTCTGTGCCTGACTTTTCACTGTCTGTTTACTCTACGTGCCTGACATTTAACTGTCTGACTCATCTCTGTGCCTGACTCTTAACTGTCTGCCTCCTCTGTGCCTGACTCTTTTCTGTCTGCCTCATCTCTGTGCCTGACACTTCACTGTCTGCCTCCTCTCTGTGCCTGATTCTTCACTATCTGCCTCCTCTCTGTACCTGACTCTTCACTGTCTGCCTCCTCACTGTGCCTGACTCTTCACTGTCTGACTCCTCTCTTCCTGACTCTTCACTGTCTGTCTACTCTATGTGCCTGACTCTTCACTGTCTGCCTCCTCTCTGTGCCTGACTCTTCACTGTCTGGCTCCTCTGTGTGCCTGACTCTTCACTGTCTGCCTCCTCTCTGTGCCGGACTCTTCACTGTCTGCCTCATTTCTGTGCCTGACTTTTCACTGTCTGTCTACTCTATTTGCTTGACTTTTCACAGTCTGTCTCCTCTCTGTACCTGACTCTTCACTGTCTCCTCTCTCATCCTGACTCTTCACTGTCTGTCTACTCTATGTGCCTGACTCTTCACTGTCCGCTTCATCTCTGTGCCTGACCCTTCACTGTCTGTCTCCTCTCTGTGCCTGACTCTTCACTGCCTGTCTTCTCTATGTGCTGAATCTTTGCTGTCTGTCTGCTCTATGTGCCTGACTCTTCACTGTCTGCCTCATCTCTGTGCCTGACTTTTCACTGTCTGTTTACTCTATGTGCCTGACTTTTAACTGTCTGACTCATCTCTGTGCCTGCTTCACTGTCTGCCTCCTCTGTGCCTGACTCTTCCCTGTCTGTCTCCCTCCTCTGTGCTTGACTCTTCACTTTCTGCCTCCTCTCGGTGCCTGACTCTTTTCTGTCTGCCTCATCTCTGTGCCTGACACTTCACAGTCTGCCTCCTCTCTGTGCCTGATTCTTCACTGTCTGCCTCCTCTCTGTGTCTGACTCTTCACTGTCTGTCTCCTCTCTGTGCCTGACTCTTCACTGTCTGTCTCCTCTGTGTGCCCGACCCTTCACTGTCTGCCTCCTCTGTCCCTGACTCTTCAATGTCTGTCTCCCTCATCTATGCCTGACTCTTCACTGTCTGCCTCCTCTCTGTGCCGGACTCTTCACTGTCTGCCTCATTTCTGTGCCTGACTTTTCACTGTCTGTCTACTCTATTTGCTTGACTTTTCACAGTCTGTCTCCTCTCTGTACCTGACTCTTCACTGTCTCCTCTCTCATCCTGACTCTTCACTGTCTGTCTACTCTATGTGCCTGACTCTTCACTGTCCGCTTCATCTCTGTGCCTGACCCTTCACTGTCTGTCTCCTCTCTGTGCCTGACTCTTCACTGCCTGTCTTCTCTATGTGCTGAATCTTTGCTGTCTGTCTGCTCTATGTGCCTGACTCTTCACTGTCTGCCTCATCTCTGTGCCTGACTCTTCACTGCCTGCCTGTCTCCTCTCTGTGCCTGAATATTTGCTGTCTGTCTCGTCTCTGTGCTTGACTCTTCAATGTCTGTCTCCCTCATCTATGCCTGACTCTTCACCGTCTGTCTCCTCTGTGTGCCTGACTCTTCACTGTCTGCCTCCTTTCTGTGCCCGACTCTTCACTGTATGCCTCATCTCTGTGCCTGACTCTTCACTGTCTGTCTGACTCTTCACTGTCTGCGTCCAACTCTTTACTGTATGTCTCCTCTGTTCCTGAATCTCCACTGTCTGTCTCCTCTCTGTGCCTGATTCTACACTGTCTGTCTCCTCTCTGTGCCTGACTGTTCAACGTCTGTCTCCTCTCTGTGCCTGACTTTTCACCTGACTCTTCACTGTCTCCTCTCTGTGCCTGACTCTTCACTGTCTGTCTCCTTTCTGTGCCTGACACTTCACTGTCTGTCTCCTCTGTGTGCCTTACCCTTCACTGTCTGCCTCCTCTGTCCCTGACTCTTCAATGTCTGTCTGCCTCATCTATGCCTGACTCTTCACTGTCTGTCTCCTCTGCGTGCCTGACTCTTTGCTGTCTGTCTCCTCTCTGTGCCTAACTCTTCTCAGTCTGCCTCATCTCTGTGCCTGACTATTCACTGCCTGTCTCCTCTCTGTGCCTGACTCTTCGCTGCCTGTCTCCTCTCTGTACCTGACTCTTCACTGTCTGCCTCCTCTCTGTACCAGACTCTTCACTGTCTGCCTCATATCTGTGCCGGACTCTTCTCTGTCTACCTCATGTCAGTGCCTGACTTTTCACTGTCTGCCTACTCTAAGTGCCTGATTTTTCACTGTCTGCCTCATCTCTGTGCCTGATTCTTCACTGTCTGTATCTTCTCTGTGCCTGACTCTTCACTGTCTGCCTCATCTCTGTGCCTGACCCTTCACTGCCTGTCTCCTCTCTGTGCCCAACTCTTCCCTGTCTGCCTCCTCTGTCCCTGACTCTTCAATGTCTGCCTCATTTCTGTGCCTGACTCTTCATTGTCTGTCTCATCTCTGTGCCCGACTCTTCACTGTCTGTCTCATCTCTTTGCCTGACTCTTCACTGTCTGTCTGCCTCCTTCATGGCTGACTCTTCACTGGCTGTCTCCCTCCTCTTTGCCTGACTCTTCACTGTCTGCCTCATCTCTGTGTCTGACCCTTCACTGCCTGTCTCCTCTCTGTGCCTGACTCTTCACTGTCTGCCTCCTCTCTGTGCTGGACTCTTCACTGTTTGCCTCTTCTCTGTGCCTGACCCTTCACTGTTTGTCTCCTCTGTGTGCCCGACTCTTCCCTGTCCTCCTCCTCTGTCCCTGACTCTTTACTGTCTGCCTCATCTCTGTGCCTGACTCTTCACTGTCTGTCTCATCTCTGTGCCTGACTCTTCACTGTCTGTCTGCCTCCTTCATGGCTGACTCTTCAATGGCTGTCTCCCTCCTCTTTGCCTGACATTTCACTGTTTGCCTCATCACTGTGCCTGACTCTTCACTGTTTGTCTGCCTCATCTCTGTGCCTGACTCGTCTCTGTCTGCCTCCTTTGTGCCTGCATCTTCACTGTCTGTCTCCCTCCTCTTTGCCTTACTCTTCACTGTCTGTCCCAACTCTGTGCCTGACTGTTCACTGTCTGCCTCCTCTCGGTGCCTGACTCTTCACTGTCTGCCTCATCTCTGTGCCTGACTCTATACTGTCTGTCTCCTCTCTGTGGCTGACTCTTCACCTGACTCTTCACAGTCTGTCTCCTCTCTCTGCCTGACTTTTCACTGTCTGTCTACTCTATGTGCCTGACTTTTCACTGTCTGCCTCATCTCTGTGCCTGACTCTTTACTGTCTGGCTGCCTCCTTCGTGCCTGACTCTTCACTGTCTGTCTCCCTCCTCTTTGCCTGACTCTTCACTGTCTGTCCCAACTCTGTGCCTGACTTTTCAGTGTCTGCCTCCTCTCTGTGCCTGACTCTTCACTGTCTGCCTCATCTCTGTGTCCGACTCTTCACTGTCTGTCTAACTCTTCACTGTCTGCGTCTGACTCTTCACTGTCTGTCTTCTCTGTGCCTGAATCTCCACTATTTGTCTCCTCTCTGTGCCTGATTCTACACTGTCTGACTCATCTCTGTGCCTAACTCTTCTCCGTCTGCCTCATCTCTGTGCCTGACCCTTCTCTTTCTGTCTCCTCTCTGAGCCTGACTCTTCACTGCCTGTATCCTCTCTGTACCTGACTTCCCCTGACTCTTCACTGTCCGTCTTCTCTCCATGCCTGACTCTTCAACGTCTGTCTCCTCTCTGTGCCTGACTTTTCACCTGGCTCTTCACTGTCTGTCTCCTCTCTGTGCCTGACTATTCACTGCCTGTCTCCTCTCTGTGCCTGACTCTTCGCTGCCTGTCTCCTCTCTGTACCTGACTCTTCACTGTCTGCCTCCTCTCTGTGCCTGACTCTTCACTGTCTGTCTCCTCTCTTCCTGACTCTTCACTGTCTCTCTACTCTATGTGCCTGACTTTTTACTGTCTGCCTCATCTCTATGCCTGACTCTTCACTGTCTGTCTCCTCTCTGTGTCTGACTCTTCACTGTCTGTCTCCTCTCTGTGCCTGACTCTTCCCTGTCTGTCTCCTCTGTGTGCCCGACCCTTCACTGTCTGCCTCCTCTGTCCCTGACTCTTCAATGTCGGTCTCCTCTCTGTGCCTGACTCTTCACTGACTGCCTGTCTCCTCTCTGTGCCTGAATATTTGCTGTCTGTCTCGTCTCTGTGCTTGACTCTTCAATGTCTGTCTCCCTCATCTATGCCTGACTCTTCACTGTCTGTCTCCTCTGTGTGCCTGACTCTTCACTGTCTGCCTCCTCTCTGTGCCCGACTCTTCACTGTCTGTCTCCTCTCTGTGCCTGACTCTTCACTGCCTGCCTGTCTCCTCTCTCTGCCTGAATCTTTGCTGTCTGTCTTGTCTCTGTGCTTGACTCTTTGCTGTCTGTCTCCTCTCTGTGCCTGACTCTTCTCAGTCTGCCTCATCTCTGTGCCTAACTCTTCACTTTCTGTCTCCTCTCTGTGCCTGACTCTTCACTGTCTGTCTACTCTATGTGCCTGACTCTTCACTTTCTGCCTCATCTCTGTGCCTGACTTTTCACTGTCTGTTTACTCTATGTGCCTGACATTTAACTGTCTGACTCATCTCTGTGCCTGACTCTTCACTGTCTGCCTCCTCTGTGCCTGACTCTTCACTGTCTGTCTCCCTCCTCTGTGCTTGACTCTTCGCTGTCTGCCTCCTCTCGGTGCCTGACTCTTTTCTGTCTGCCTCATCTCTGTGCCTGACACTTCAGCGTCTGCCTCCTCTCTGTGCCTGATTCTTCACTGTCTGCCTCCTCTCTGTACCTGAATCTTCACTGTCTGCCTCCTCTCCGTGCCTGACTCTTCACTGTCTGACTCCTCTCTTCCTGACTCTTCACTGTCTGTCTACTCTATGTGCCTGACTCTTCACTGTCTGCCTCCTCTCTGTGCCTGACTCTTCACTGTCTGGCTCCTCTCTGTGCCTGAATCTTCACTGTCTGCCTCCTCTCTGTGCCGGACTCTTCACTATCTGCCTCATCTCTGTGCCTGACTTTTCACTGTCTGTCTACTCTATGTGCCTGACTTTTCACTGTATGCCTCATCTCCGTGCCTGACTCTTCACTGTCTGCCTCCTCTCTGTGCCTGACCCTTCACTGTCTGCCTCATCTCTGTGCCTGACTCTTCACTGTCTGTGTCCGACTCTTCACTGTCTGTCTGACTCTTCACTGTCTGCGTCCAACTCTTTATTGTATGTCTCCTCTGTACCTGAATCTCCACTGTCTGTCTCCTCTCTGTGCCTGACTGTTCAACGTCTGTCTCCTCTCTGTGCCTGACTTTTCACCTGACTCTTCACTGTCTCCTCTCTGTGCCTGACTCTTCACTGACTGTCTCACCTCTGTGCCTCATCTCTATGCCTAACTCTTCACTGTCTGTCTCCTCTCTGTGCCTGACTCTTCAATGTCTGTCTCCTTTCTGTGCCCGACTCTTCACTGTCTGTCTCCTCTGTGTGCCTGACCCTTCACTGTCTGCCTCCTCTGTCCCTGACTCTTCAATGTCTGTCTCCCTCATCTATGCCTGACTCTTCACTGTCTGTCTCCTCTGTGTGCCTGACTCTTTGCTGTCTGTCTCCTCTCTGTGCCTAACTCTTCTCAGTCTGCCTCATCTCTGTGCCTAACTCTTCACTTTCTGTCTCCTCTCTATGCCTAACTCTTCACTGTCTGTCTCCTCTCTGTGCCTGACTCTTCACTGTCTGTCTCCTCTGTGTGCCTGACCCTTCACTGTCTGCCTCCTCTGTCCCTGACTCTTCAATGTCTGTCTCCCTCATCTATGCCTGACTCTTCACTGTCTGTCTCCTCTTTGTGCCTGACTCTTTGCTGTCTGTCTCCTCTCTGTGCCTAACTCTTCTCAGTCTGCCTCATCTCTGTGCCTAACTCTTCACTTTCTGTCTCCTCTATGTGCCTGACTCTTCAGTGTCTGTCTCCTCTCTGTGCCTGACTCTTCACTGCCCGTCTTCTCTCTGTGCTGAATCTTTGCTGTCTGTCTCCTCTCTTCCTGACTCTTCACTGTCTGTCTACTCTATGTGCCTGACTCTTCACTGTCTGCCTCATCTCTGTGCCTGACTTTTCACTGTCTGTTTACTCTATGTGCCTGACTTTTCACTGTATGCCTCATCTCTGTGCCTGACTCTTCACTGTCTGCCTCCTCTCTGTGCCTGACCCTTCACTGTCTGCCTCATCTCTGTGCCTGACTCTTCACTGTCTGTGTCCGACTCTTCACTGTCTGTCTGACTCTTCACTGTCTGCGTCCAACTCTTTATTGTATGTCTCCTCTGTACCTGAATCTCCACTGTCTGTCTCCTCTCTGTGCCTGACTGTTCAACGTCTGTCTCCTCTCTGTGCCTGACTTTTCACCTGACTCTTCACTGTCTCCTCTCTGTGCCTGACTCTTCACTGACTGTCTCACCTCTGTGCCTCATCTCTATGCCTAATTCTTCACTGTCTGTCTCCTCTCTGTGCCTGACTCTTTAATGTCTGTCTCCTTTCTGTGCCCGACTCTTCACTGTCTGTCTCCTCTGTGTGCCTGACCCTTCACTGTCTGCCTCCTCTGTCCCTGACTCTTCAATGTCTGTCTCCATCATCTATGCCTGACTCTTCACTGTCTGTCTCCTCTGTGTGCCTGACTCTTTGCTGTCTGTCTCCTCTCTGTGCCTAACTCTTCTCAGTTTGCCTCATCTCTGTGCCTAACTCTTCACTTTCTGTCTCCTCTCTATGCCTAACTCTTCACTGTCTGTCTCCTCTCTGTGCCTGACTCTTCACTGTCTGTCTCCTCTGTGTGCCTGACCCTTCACTGTCTGCCTCCTCTGTCCCTGACTCTTCAATGTCTGTCTCCCTCATCTATGCCTGACTCTTCACTGTCTGTCTCCTCTTTGTGCCTGACTCTTTGCTGTCTGTCTCCTCTCTGTGCCTAACTCTTCTCAGTCTGCCTCATCTCTGTGCCTAACTCTTCACTTTCTGTCTCCTCTATGTGCCTGACTCTTCAGTGTCTGTCTCTTCTCTGTGCCTGACTCTTCACTGCCCGTCTTCTCTCTGTGCTGAATCTTTGCTGTCTGTCTCCTCTCTTCCTGACTCTTCACTGTCTGTCTACTCTATGTGCCTGACTCTTCACTGTCTGCCTCATCTCTGTGCCTGACTTTTCACTGTCTGTTTACTCTATGTGCCTGACATTTAACTGTCTGACTCATCTCTGTGCCTGACTCTTAACTGTCTGCCTCCTCTGTGCCTGACTCTTTTCTGTCTGCCTCCTCTGTGCCTGACCGTTCACTGCCTGTCTCCTCTCTGTGCCCGACTCTTCACTGTATGCCTCATCTCTGTGCCTGACTCTTCACTGTCTGTGTCCGACTCTTCACTGTCTGTCTGACTCTTCACTGTCTGCGTCCAACTCTTTACTGTATGTCTCCTCTGTACCTGAATCTCCACTGTCTGTCTCCTCTCTGTGCCTGATTCTACACTGTCTGTCTCCTCTCTGTGCCTGACTGTTCAACGTCTGTCTCCTCTCTGTGCCTGACTTTTCACCTGACTCTTCACTGTCTCCTCTCTGTGCCTGACTCTTCACTGACTGTCTCACCTCTGTGCCTCATCTCTATGCCTAACTCTTCACTGTCTGTCTCCTCTCTGTGCCTGACTCTTCAATGTCTGTCTCCTTTCTGTGCCCGACTCTTCACTGTCTGTCTCCTCTGTGTGCCTGACCCTTCACTGTCTGCCTCCTCTGTCCCTGACTCTTCAATGTCTGTCTCCCTCATCTATGCCTGACTCTTCACTGTCTGTCTCCTCTGTGTGCCTGACTCTTTGCTGTCTGTCTCCTCTCTGTGCCTAACTCTTCTCAGTCTGCCTCATCTCTGTGCCTAACTCTTCACTTTCTGTCTCCTCTCTATGCCTAACTCTTCACTGTCTGTCTCCTCTCTGTGCCTGACTCTTCACTGTCTGTCTCCTCTCTGTGCCTGACTCTTCACTGTCTGTCTCCTCTGTGTGCCTGACCCTTCACTGTCTGCCTCCTCTGTCCCTGACTCTTCAATGTCTGTCTCCCTCATCTATGCCTGACTCTTCACTGTCTGTCTCCTCTTTGTGCCTGACTCTTTGCTGTCTGTCTCCTCTCTGTGCCTAACTCTTCTCAGTCTGCCTCATCTCTGCGCCTAACTCTTCACTTTCTGTCTCCTCTATGTGCCTGACTCTCCAGTGTCTGTCTCCTCTCTGTGCCTGACTCTTCACTGCCTGTCTTCTCTCTGTGCTGAATCTTTGCTGTCTGTCTCCTCTCTTCCTGACTCTTCACTGTCTGTCTACTCTATGTGCCTGACTCTTCACTGTCTGCCTCCTCTGTGCCTGACTCTTTTCTGTCTGCCTCATCTCTGTGCCTGACGACACTTCACTGTCTGCCTCCTCTCTGTGCCTGATTTTTCACTATCTGCCTCCTCTCTGTACCTGTCTCTTCACTGTCTGACTCCTCACTGTGCCTGACTCTTCACTGTCTGGCTCCTCTCTGTGCCTGACTCTTCACTGTCTGCCTCCTCTCTGTGCCGGACTCTTCACTGTCTGCCTCATCTCTGTGCCTGACTTTTCACTGTCTGTCTACTCTATTTGCTTGACTTTTCACTGTCTGTCTCCTCTCTGTACCTGTCTCTTCACTGTCTGCCTCCTCACTGTGCCTGACTCTTCACTGTCTGACTCCTCTCTTCCTGACTCTTCACTGTCTGCCTCCTCTCTGTACCTGACTCTTCACTGTCTCCTCTCTCATCCTGACTCTTCACTGTCTGTCTACTCTATGTGCCTGACTCTTCACTGTCCGCTTCATCTCTGTGCCTGACCCTTCACTGTCTGTCTCCTCTCTGTGCCTGACTCTTCACTGCCTGTCTTCTCTATGTGCTGAATTATTGCTGTCTGTCTGCTCTATGTGCCTGACTCTTCACTGTCTGCCTCATCTCTGTGCCTGACTCTTCTCAGTCTGCCTCATCTCTGTGCCTAACTCTTCACTTTCTGTCTCCTCTCTGTGCCTGACTCTTCACTGTCTGTCTACTCTATGTGCCTGACTCTTCACTGTCTGCAATAACAACAACGAGAGAGAGAGGGAAAGGACACTCTCGGTCCCCCACGAGGTAGTAATAAACAACAAAAGAGTGCCCACTGAAGGGTACAGGTGTCCAGCACAGAGACAAGGAAAGTTTGAATCTACCTTAGTGGGAATTACCCAGGGATTCTTTTTAAGCCCTCACTCACCACCCTGGGTGGTGACATGCTTCATCATTGGGCCCACCAGGAGAAACCGAATGTTTCCCTGGTGTGCTGCGACGCCAGGTTACTGCGGAGCGGGGTTTTTTTTGTGACAAAATGTGAAAAAGTGAGTAATCTTAAAAAATACCAGCAGCGCTTACCACACAAAAACTTTATTCCGTGGTTAGCTGGGTATTAATTAAAAAGTATGTGACGGGAAATATACCAACTAGTGTGTTGGGTGTTTTCCCCTTAAGGTTTACAATGGGGTCAACATGTTTCTGCCCTTTAAGTGTACGTGTGTTACTGGGCATTCGTCAGGACCATGTAATTGTGTACCTCGGTGGTATAGGCACGCTAAGGCCTACCCTAACCAGAGGACGTGAAAGTTAAAAGACAGATTATGTGTCAAAAAAAGGGTGCAAAAAGAACAAACCAAAAGGAGGGTTTGAGCCAAAGTTTGCGAACCTGTGGTCTGAAAAAGATTGACAAACACACATGAAAAGACAAAACGTAAAGGTTACTGGGTGGACTGGAGCGTCTTTCTGCTACAACTGTATATGGAGCTCTGTGCATGGACTAAGGATGAGAAACGTGCCCACGGTGAAATGTTATAGGTATGTTTAAGCCTGAAGCGGTGGAGGCCAGGCTGTCACAGGGCATCCAGCTAATCAGCACAAAGAACGGTCGCAACACAAACAGACGTACCATTCGTGCTAAAATGATCAATGCGCCCAGAAAGTTGGACTGGTGACTATGTTGGACCCTAGTGGTTCAACCAGTGTCTACAAATTAAAAGAAAATAAAAGAATAAAAATGGCAAATTTCTCACTTGTGTGTTAAAAGATCCACACCTCATGGGTCTCGGGAGGGGGGTGGTGGCGACAGTGGCACACCCTAAAGGAGTGAAAGGACACAGACTTACTTTAGCGATTTGAGCGGTACTTGGGGTACTTAGCTTAGTGTTAGGCAGGGCCTGGTGATGTAAGCAGAGATCCTTACGCCCGCAACGCCAAACACCCGCTAGGCACCTAGCGCTCTCCTTGAACCGGACCCCGTGGATGGGTGTTCGGATAGTAAATGGCATAGAAATACTCTCTCCTAGGTAAAGCGCGCGAAATTGGGCGTTGCTTCCCGGGGAGGTAGTTGTGTCTAAGGATAGGGGTGTGCCCAATCGCAAACACGCACGAGAACGAGTCTTGGAATACAAGCCCCCGTGTTGTTATGGTGACCGATTGGACGCGTGTGTGTCAGAAGGCCAGGTAGTCAAAACGTCAAACCCACAAGCATTCGTGTTGTCATATTGAGTGATTAGTTTAAGTGTCTTACACTGGCAGGGAGTAAGTGGACTCTGAGCACACAGAAAAGTGGGAAGGGAGGGAAACTCATCGAGACATGGAGAGTCAGAGCTTTGAGCGTCAGAACGTTAAATGAGGACATGAGTGAATGAACCCAGGATCGAGACAGATTATCGTGAGGGCTTAAAAAGAATCCCTGGGTAATTCCCACTAAGGTAGATTCAAACTTTCCTTGTCTCTGTGCTGGACACCTGTACCCTTCAGTGGGCACTCTTTTGTTGTTTATTACTACCTCGTGGGGGACCGAGAGTGTCCTTTCCCTCTCTCTCTCGTTGTTGTTATTGTTGTAGCAGCGCACAGCTGTGAGAGTTTCAAAACTTTTCCCTTGGTGACGTCACCACGTCATCCTTTTAAAAATGGCAAATTTCGGTCTCACCTATACAGAACAAGAGGTGGACGAACTTCTAGCTGATCCTAACCTGTTTGCGGACCCAGGAATATCCCAAGCTATTTCTCACACAGCTGAATGGGAGAAACTCACTGAGCAGAAACGACATCGCATCAGAACTATTCTTCATGGCACCATCCTGAAACACTACTTGACATCTAACACTGCACCAAAGGGTCTAATAGTAACCAATGCCCTGCGAATACGGCTCCTCTCTGTGCCTGAATCTTCACTGTCTGCCTCCTCTCTGTGCCGGACTCTTCACTGTCTGCCTCCTCTCTGTGCCCGACTCTTCACTGTATGCCTCATCTCTGTGCCTGACTCTTCACTGTCTGTGTCCGACTCTTCACTGTCTGTCTGACTCTTCACTGTCTGCGTCCAACTCTTTACTGTATGTCTCCTCTGTTCCTGAATCTCCACTGTCTGTCTCCTCTCTGTGCCTGATTCTACACTGTCTGTCTCCTCTCTGTGCCTGACTGTTCAACGTCTGTCTCCTCTCTGTGCCTGACTTTTCACCTGGCTCTTCACTGTCTGTCTCCTCTCTGTGCCTGACTATTCACTGCCTGTCTCCTCTCTGTGCCTGACTCTTCGCTGCCTGTCTCCTCTCTGTACCTGACTCTTCACTGTCTGCCTCCTCTCTGTGCCTGACTCTTCACTGTCTGTCTCCTCTCTTCCTGACTCTTCACTGTCTCTCTACTCTATGTGCCTGACTTTTTACTGTCTGCCTCATCTCTATGCCTGACTCTTCACTGTCTGTCTCCTCTCTGTGTCTGACTCTTCACTGTCTGTCTCCTCTCTGTGCCTGACTCTTCACTGTCTGTCTCCTCTGTGTGCCCGACCCTTCACTGTCTGCCTCCTCTGTCCCTGACTCTTCAATGTCTGTCTCCTCTCTGTGCCTGACTCTTCACTGCCTGCCTGTCTCCTCTCTGTGCCTGAATATTTGCTGTCTGTCTCGTCTCTGTGCTTGACTCTTCAATGTCTGTCTCCCTCATCTATGCCTGACTCTTCACTGTCTGTCTCCTCTGTGTGCCTGACTCTTCACTGTCTGCCTCCTCTCTGTGCCCGACTCTTCACTGTCTGTCTCCTCTCTGTGCCTGACTCTTCACTGCCTGCCTGTCTCCTCTCTGTGCCTGAATCTTTGCTGTCTGTCTTGTCTCTGTGCTAGACTCTTTGCTGTCTGTCTCCTCTCTGTGCCTGACTCTTCTCAGTCTGCCTCATCTCTGTGCCTAACTCTTCACTTTCTGTCTCCTCTCTGTGCCTGACTCTTCACTGTCTGTCTACTCTATGTGCCTGACTCTTCACTTTCTGCCTCATCTCTGTGCCTGACTCTTCACTGTCTGTTTACTCTATGTGCCTGACATTTAACTGTCTGACTCATCTCTGTGCCTGACTCTTTTCTGTCTGCCTCCTCTCTGTGCCTGATTCTTCACTGTCTGCCTCCTCTCTGTACCTGAATCTTCACCGTCTGGCTCCTCTCCGTGCCTGACTCTTCACTGTCTGACTCCTCTCTTCCTGACTCTTCACTGTCTGTCTACTCTATGTGCCTGACTCTTCACTGTCTGCCTCCTCTCTGTGCCTGACTCTTCACTGTCTGGCTCCTCTCTGTGCCTGAATCTTCACTGTCTGCCTCCTCTCTGTGCCGGACTCTTCACTATCTGCCTCATCTCTGTGCCTGACTTTTCACTGTCTGTCTACTCTATGTGCCTGACTTTTCACTGTATGCCTCATCTCTGTGCCTGACTCTTCACTGTCTGCCTCCTCTCTGTGCCTGACCCTTCACTGTCTGCCTCATCTCTGTGCCTGACTCTTCACTGTCTGTGTCCGACTCTTCACTGTCTGTCTGACTCTTCACTGTCTGCGTCCAACTCTGTACCTGAATCTCCACTGTCTGTCTCCTCTCTGTGCCTGACTGTTCAACGTCTGTCTCCTCTCTGTGCCTGACTTTTCACCTGACTCTTCACTGTCTCCTCTCTGTGCCTGACTCTTCACTGACTGTCTCACCTCTGTGCCTCATCTCTATGCCTAACTCTTCACTGTCTGTCTCCTCTCTGTGCCTGACTCTTCAATGTCTGTCTCCTTTCTGTGCCCGACTCTTCACTGTCTGTCTCCTCTGTGTGCCTGACCCTTCACTGTCTGCCTCCTCTGTCCCTGACTCTTCAATGTCTGTCTCCCTCATCTATGCCTGACTCTTCACTGTCTGTCTCCTCTGTGTGCCTGACTCTTTGCTGTCTGTCTCCTCTCTGTGCCTAACTCTTCTCAGTCTGCCTCATCTCTGTGCCTAACTCTTCACTTTCTGTCTCCTCTCTATGCCTAACTCTTCACTGTCTGTCTCCTCTCTGTGCCTGACTCTTCACTGTCTGTCTCCTCTGTGTGCCTGACCCTTCACTGTCTGCCTCCTCTGTCCCTGACTCTTCAATGTCTGTCTCCCTCATCTATGCCTGACTCTTCACTGTCTGTCTCCTCTTTGTGCCTGACTCTTTGCTGCCTGTCTCCTCTCTGTGCCTAACTCTTCTCAGTCTGCCTCATCTCTGTGCCTAACTCTTCACTTTCTGTCTCCTCTATGTGCCTGACTCTTCAGTGTCTGTCTCCTCTCTGTGCCTGACTCTTCACTGCCCGTCTTCTCTCTGTGCTGAATCTTTGCTGTCTGTCTCCTCTCTTCCTGACTCTTCACTGTCTGTCTACTCTATGTGCCTGACTCTTCACTGTCTGCCTCATCTCTGTGCCTGACTTTTGACTGTCTGTTTACTCTATGTGCCTGACATTTAACTGTCTGACTCATCTCTGTGCCTGACTCTTAACTGTCTGCCTCCTCTGTGCCTGACTCTTTTCTGTCTGCCTCCTCTGTGCCTGACCCTTCACTGCCTGTCTCCTCTCTGTGCCCGACTCTTCACTGTATGCCTCATCTCTGTGCCTGACTCTTCACTGTCTGCGTCCAACTCTTTACTGTATGTCTCCTCTGTACCTGAATCTCCACTGTCTGTCTCCTCTCTGTGCCTGATTCTACACTGTCTGTCTCCTCTCTGTGCCTGACTGTTCAACGTCTGTCTCCTCTCTGTGCCTGACTTTTCACCTGACTCTTCACTGTCTCCTCTCTGTGCCTGACTCTTCACTGACTGTCTCACCTCTGTGCCTCATCTCTATGCCTAACTCTTCACTGTCTGTCTCCTCTCTGTGCCTGACTCTTCAATGTCTGTCTCCTTTCTGTGCCCAATCTTCACTGTCTGTCTCCTCTGTGTGCCTGACCATTCACTGTCTGCCTCCTCTGTCCCTGACTCTTCAATGTCTGTCTCCCTCATCTATGCCTGACTCTTCACTGTCTGTCTCCTCTGTGTGCCTGACTCTTTGCTGTCTGTCTCCTCTCTGTGCCTAACTCTTCTCAGTCTGCCTCATCTCTGTGCCTAACTCTTCACTTTCTGTCTCCTCTCTATGCCTAACTCTTCACTGTCTGTCTCCTCTCTGTGCCTGACTCTTCACTGTCTGTCTCCTCTCTGTGCTGACTCTTCACTGTCTGTCTCCTCTGTGTGCCTGACCCTTTGCTGTCTGTCTCCTCTCTTCCTGACTCTTCACTGTCTGTCTACTCTATGTGCCTGACTCTTCACTGTCTGCCTCCTCTGTGCCTGACTCTTTTCTGTCTGCCTCATCTCTGTGCCTGACACTTCACTGTCTGCCTCCTCTCTGTGCCTGATTTTTCACTATCTGCCTCCTCTCTGTACCTGTCTCTTAACTGTCTGCCTCCTCACTGTGCCTGACTCTTCACTGTCTGACTCCTCTCTTCCTGACTCTTCACTGTCTGTCTACTCTATGTGCCTGACTCTTCACTGTCTGCCTCCTCTCTGTGCCTGACTCTTCACTGTCTGGCTCCTCTCTGTGCCTGACTCTTCACTGTCTGCCTCCTCTCTGTGCCGGACTCTTCACTGTCTGCCTCATCTCTGTGCCTGACTTTTCACTGTCTGTCTACTCTATTTGCTTGACTTTTCACTGTCTGTCTCCTCTCTGTACCTGACTCTTCACTGTCTCCTCTCTCATCCTGACTCTTCACTGTCTGTCTACTCTATGTGCCTGACTCTTCACTGTCCGCTTCATCTCTGTGCCTGACCCTTCACTGTCTGTCTCCTCTCTGTGCCTGACTCTTCACTGCCTGTCTTCTCTATGTGCTGAATTATTGCTGTCTGTCTGCTCTATGTGCCTGACTCTTCACTCTCTGCCTCTTCTCTGTGCCTGACTCTTCTCAGTCTGCCTCATCTCTGTGCCTAACTCTTCACTTTCTGTCTCCTCTCTGTGCCTGACTCTTCACTGTCTGTCTACTCTATGTGCCTGACTCTTCACTGTCTGCCTCATCTCTGTGCCTGACTCTTCTCAGTCTGCCTCATCTCTGTGCCTAACTCTTCACTTTCTGTCTCCTCTCTGTGTCTGACTCTTCACTGTCTGTCTCCTCTGTGTGCCTGAATATTTGCTGTCTGTCTCGTCTCTGTGCTTGACTCTTCAATGTCTGTCTCCCTCATCTATGCCTGACTCTTCACTGTCTGTCTCCTCTGTGTGCCTGACTCTTCACTGTCTGCCTCCTCTCTGTGCCCGACTCTTCACTGTCTGTCTCCTCTGTGTGCCTGACTCTTCACTGTCTGCCTCCTCTCTGTGCCCGACTCTTCACTGTCTGTCTCCTCTCTGTGCCTGACTCTTCACTGCCTGCCTGTCTCCTCTCTGTGCCTGAATCTTTGCTGTCTGTCTTGTCTCTGTGCTTGACTCTTTGCTGTCTGTCTCCTCTCTGTGCCTGACTCTTCTCAGTCTGCCTCATCTCTGTGCCTAACTCTTCACTTTCTGTCTCCTCTCTGTGCCTGACTCTTCACTGTCTGTCTACTCTATGTGCCTGACTCTTCACTTTCTGCCTCATCTCTGTGCCTGACTCTTCACTGTCTGTTTACTCTATGTGCCTGACATTTAACTGTCTGACTCATCTCTGTGCCTGATTCTTCACTGTCTGCCTCCTCTGTGCCTGACTCTTCACTGTCTGTCTCCCTCCTCTGTGCTTGACTCTTTTCTGTCTGCCTCCTCTCGGTGCCTGACTCTTTTCTGTCTGCCTCATCTCTGTGCCTGACACTTCACCGTCTGCCTCCTCTCTGTGCCTGATTCTTCACTGTCTGCCTCCTCTCTGTACCTGAATCTTCACCGTCTGCCTCCTCTCCGTGCCTGACTCTTCACTGTCTGACTCCTCTCTTCCTGACTCTTCACTGTCTGTCTACTCTATGTGCCTGACTCTTCACTGTCTGCCTCCTCTCTGTGCCTGACTCTTCACTGTCTGGCTCCTCTCTGTGCCTGAATCTTCACTGTCTGCCTCCTCTCTGTGCCGGACTCTTCACTATCTGCCTCATCTCTGTGCCTGACTTTTCACTGTCTGTCTACTCTATGTGCCGGACTTTTCACTGTATGCCTCATCTCTGTGCCTGACTCTTCACTGTCTGCCTCCTCTCTGTGCCTGACCCTTCACTGTCTGCCTCATCTCTGTGCCTGACTCTTCACTGTCTGTGTCCGACTCTTCACTGTCTGTCTGACTCTTCACTGTCTGCGTCCAACTCTTTATTGTATGTCTCCTCTGTACCTGAATCTCCACTGTCTGTCTCCTCTCTGTGCCTGACTGTTCAACGTCTGTCTCCTCTCTGTGCCTGACTTTTCACCTGACTCTTCACTGTCTCCTCTCTGTGCCTGACTCTTCACTGACTGTCTCACCTCTGTGCCTCATCTCTATGCCTAACTCTTCACTGTCTTTTCTCCTCTCTGTGCCTGACTCTTCAATGTCTGTCTCCTTTCTGTGCCCGACTCTTCACTGTCTGTCTCCTCTGTGTGCCTGACCCTTCACTGTCTGCCTCCTCTGTCCCTGACTCTTCAATGTCTGTCTCCCTCATCTATGCCTGACTCTTCACTGTCTGTCTCCTCTGTGTGCCTGACTCTTTGCTGTCTGTCTCCTCTCTGTGCCTAACTCTTCTCAGTCTGCCTCATCTCTGTGCCTAACTCTTCACTTTCTGTCTCCTCTCTATGCCTAACTCTTCACGGTCTGTCTCCTCTCTGTGCCTGACTCTTCACTGTCTGTCTCCTCTGTGTGCCTGACCCTTCACTGTCTGCCTCCTCTGTCCCTGACTCTTCAATGTCTGTCTCCCTCATCTATGCCTGACTCTTCACTGTCTGTCTGCCTAAAGGAGTGAAAGGACACAGACTTACTTTAGCGATTTGAGCGGTACTTGGGGTACTTAGCTTAGTGTTAGGCAGGGCCTGGTGATGTAAGCAGAGATCCTTACGCCCGCAACGCCAAACACCCGCTAGGCACCTAGCGCTCTCCTTGAACCGGACCCCGTGGATGGGTGTTCGGATAGTAAATGGCATAGAAATACTCTCTCCTAGGTAAAGCGTGCGAAATTGGGCGTTGCTTCCCGGGGAGGTAGGTGTGTCTAAGGATAGGGGTGTGCCCAATCGCAAACACGCACGAGAACGAGTCTTGGAATACAAGCCCTCGTGTTGTTATGGTGACCGATTGGACGCGTGTGTGTCAGAAGGCCAGGTAGTCAAAACGTCAAACCCACAAGCATTCGTGTTGTCATAGTGAGTGATTAGTTTAAGTGTCTTACACTGGCAGGGAGTAAGTGGACTCTGAGCACACAGAAAAGTGGGAAGGGAGGGAAACTCATCGAGACATGGAGAGTCAGAGCTTTGAGCGTCAGAACGTTAAATGAGGACATGAGTGAATGAACCCAGGATCGAGACAGATTATCGTGAGGGCTTAAAAAGAATCCCTGGGTAATTCCCACTAAGGTAGATTCAAACTTTCCTTGTCTCTGTGCTGGACACCTGTACCCTTCAGTGGGCACTCTTTTGTTGTTTATTACTACCTCGTGGGGGACCGAGAGTGTCCTTTCCCTCTCTCTCTCGTTGTTGTTATTGTTCTAGCAGCGCACAGCTGTGAGAGTTTCAAAACTTTTCCCTTGGTGACGTCACCACGTCATCCTTTTAAAAATGGCAAATTTCGGTCTCACCTATACAGAACAAGAGGTGGACGAACTTCTAGCTGATCCTAACCTGTTTGCGGACCCAGGAATATCCCAAGCTATTTCTCACACAGCTGAATGGGAGAAACTCACTGAGCAGAAACGAGATCGCATCAGAACTATTCTTCATGGCACCATCCTGAAACACTACTTGACATCTAACACTGCACCAAAGGGTCTAATAGTAACCAATGCCCCGCGAATACGGCTCCTCTCTGTGCCTGAATCTTCACTGTCTGCCTCCTCTCTGTGCCGGACTCTTCACTATCTGCCTCATCTCTGTGCCTGACTTTTCACTGTCTGTCTACTCTATGTGCCTGACTTTTCACTGTATGCCTCATCTCTGTGCCTGACTCTTCACTGTCTGTCTCCTCTCTGTGCCTGACCCTTCACTGTCTGCCTCATCTCTGTGCCTGACCCTTCACTGCCTGTCTCCTCTCTGTGCCCGACTCTTCACTGTATGCCTCATCTCTGTGCCTGATTCTACACTGTCTGGCTCCTCTCTGTGCCTGACTGTTCAACGTCTGTCTCCTCTCTGTGCCTGACTTTTCACCTGACTCTTCACTGTCTCCTCTCTGTGCCTGACTCTTCACTGACTGTCTCACCTCTGTGCCTCATCTCTATGCCTAACTCTTCACTGTCTGTCTCCTCTCTGTGCCTGACTCTTCACTGTCTGTCTCCTCTGTGTGCCTGACTCTTTGCTGTCTGTCTCCTCTCTGTGCCTAACTCTTCTCAGTCTGCCTCATCTCTGTGCCTAACTCTTCACTTTCTGTCTCCTCTCTATGCCTAACTCTTCACTGTCTGTCTCCTCTCTGTGCCTGACTCTTCACTGTCTGTCTCCTCTCTGTGCCTGACTCTTCACTGTCTGTCTCCTCTGTGTGCCGGACCCTTCACTGTCTGCCTCCTCTGTCCCTGACTCTTCAATGTCTGTCTCCCTCATCTATGCCTGACTCTTCACTGTCTGTCTCCTCTTTGTGCCTGACTCTTTGCTGTCTGTCTCCTCTCTGTGCCTAACTCTTCACAGTCTGCCTCATCTCTGTGCCTAACTCTTCACTTTCTGTCTCCTCTATGTGCCTGACTCTTCACTGTCTGCCTCCTCACTGTGCCTGACTCTTCACTGTCTGACTCCTCTCTTCCTGACTCTTCACTGTCTGTCTACTCTATATGCTTGACTCTTCACTGTCTGCCTCCTCTCTGTGCCTGACTCTTCACTATCTGGCTCTTCTCTGTGCCTGACATTTCACTGTCTGCCTCCTCTCTGTGCCGGACTCTTCACTGTCTGCCTCATCTCTGTGCCTGACTTTTCACTGTCTGTCTACTCTATTTGCTTGACTTTTCACTGTCTGTCTCCTCTCTGTACCTGACTCTTCACTGTCTCCTCTCTCATCCTGACTCTTCACTGTCTGTCTACTCTATGTGCCTGACTCTTCACTGTCCGCTTCATCTCTGTGCCTGACCCTTCACTGTCTGTCTCCTCTCTGTGCCTGACTCTTCACTGCCTGTCTTCTCTATGTGCTGAATCTTTGCTGTCTGTCTGCTCTATGTGCCTGACTCTTCACTGTCTGCCTCATCTATGTGCCTGACTTTTCGCTGTCTGTTTACTCTATGTGCCTGACTTCCCTGTCTGTCTCCCTCCTCTGTGCTTGACTCTTCACTTTCTGCCTCCTCTCGGTGCCTGACTCTTTTCTGTCTGCCTCATCTCTGTGCCTGACACTTCACAGTCTGCCTCCTCTCTGTGTCTGACTCTTCACTGTCTGTCTCCTCTCTGTGCCTGACTCTTCACTGTCTGACTCCTCTGTGTGCCCGACCCTTCACTGTCTGCCTCCTCTGTCCCTGACTCTTCAATGTCTGTCTCCTCTGTGTGCCTGTCTCTTCACTGTCTGCCTCCTCTCTGTGCCCGACTCTTCACTGCCTGTCTCCTCTCTGTGCCTGACTCTTCACTGCCTGCCTGTCTCCTCTCTGTGCCTGAATATTTGCGGTCTGTCTCGTCTCTGTGCTTGACTCTTCAATGTCTGTCTCCCTCATCTATGCCTGACTCTTCACTGTCTGTCTACTCTGTGTGCCTGACTCTTCACTGTCTGCATCCTCTCTGTGCCCAACTTTTCACTGTATGCCTCATCTCTGTGCCTGACTCTTCACTGTCTGTCTCCTCTCTGTGCCTGACCCTTCACTGTCTGCCTCATCTCTGTGCCTGACCCTTCACTGCCTTTCTCCTCTCTGTGCCCGACTCTTCACTGTATGCCTCATCTCTGTGCCTGACTCTTCACTGTCTGTGTCCGACTCTTCACTGTCTGTCTGACTCTTCACTGTCTGCGTCCAACTCTTTACTGTATGTCTCCTCTGTGCCTGAATCTCCACTGTCTGTCTACTCTCTGTGCCTGATTCTACACTGTCTGTCTCCTCTCTGTGCCTGACTGTTCAATGTCTGTCTCCTCTCTGTGCCTGACTTTTCACCTGACTCTTCACTGTCTCCTCTCTGTGCCTGACTCTTCACTGACTGTCTCACCTCTGTGCCCCATCTCTATGCCTAACTCTTCACTGTCTGTCTCCTCTCTGTGCCTGACTCTTCACTGTCTGTCTCCTTTCTGTGCCTGACTCTTCACTGTCTGTCTCCTCTGTGTGCCTTACCCTTCACTGTCTGCCTCCTCTGTCCCTGACTCTTCAATGTCTGTCTCCCTCATCTATGTCTGACTCTTCACTGTCTGTCTCCTCTGTGTTCCTGACTCTTTGCTGTCTGTCTCCTCTCTGTGCCTAACTCTTCACTTTCTGTCTCCTCTCTATGCCTAACTCTTCACTGTCTCCTCTCTATGCCTAACTCTTCACTGTCTGTCTCCTCTCTGTGCCTAACTCTTCACTTTCTGTCTCCTCTCTATGCCTAACTCTTCACTGTCTCCTCTCTATGCCTAACTCTTCACTGTCTGTCTCCTCTCTGTGCCTGACTCTTCACTGTCTGTCTCCTCTCTGTGCCTGACTCTTCACTGCCTGTCTTCTCTCTGTGCTGAATCTTTGCTGTCTGTCTCCTCTCTTCCTGACTCTTCACTGTCTGTCTACTCTATGTGTCTGACTCTTCACTGTCTGCCTCATCTCTGTGCCTGACTTTTCACTGTCTGTTTACTCTACATGCCTGACATTTAACTGTCTGACTCATCTCTGTGCCTGACTCTTAACTGTCTGCCTCCTCTGTGCCTGACTCTTTTCTGTCTGCCTCATCTCTGTGCCTGACACTTCAATGTCTGCCTCCTCTCTGTGCCTGATTCTTCACTATCTGCCTCCTCTCTGTGCCTGATTCTTCACTATCTGCCTCCTCTCTGTACTTGACTCTTCACTGTCTGCCTCCTCTCTGTGCCTGATTCTTCACTGTCTGCCTCCTCTCTGTGTCTGACTTTTCACTGTCTGTCTCCTCTCTGTGCCTGACTCTTCACTGTCTGTCTCCTCTGTGTGCCTGACTCTTCACTGTCCGCTTCATCTCTGTGCCTGACCCTTCACTGTCTGTCTCCTCTCTGTGCCTGACTCTTCACTGACTGTCTCACCTCTGTGCCTCATCTCTGTGCCTGACCCTTCACTGTCTGTCTCCTCTCTGTGCCTGACTCTTCACTGTCTGTCTCCTCTGTGTGCCTGACTCTTTGCTGTCTGTCTCCTCTCTGTGCCTAACTCTTCTCAGTCTGCCTCATCTCTGTGCCTAACTCTTCACTTTCTGTCTCCTCTCTATGCCTAACTCTTCACTGTCTGTCTCCTCTCTGTGCCTGACTCTTCACTGTCTGTGTCCGACTCTTCACTGTCTGTCTGACTCTTCACTGTCTGCGTCCAACTCTTTACTGTATGTCTCCTCTGTTCCTGAATCTCCACTGTCTGTCTCCTCTCTGTGCCTGATTCTACACTGTCTGTCTCCTCTCTGTGCCTGACTGTTCAACGTCTGTCTCCTCTCTGTGCCTGACTTTTCACCTGACTCTTCACTGTCTCCTCTCTGTGCCTGACTCTTCACTGACTGTCTCACCTCTGTGCATCATCTCTATGCCTAACTCTTCACTGTCTGTCTCCTCTCTGTGCCTGACTCTTCACTGTCTGTCTCCTTTCTGTGCCTGACACTTCACTGTCTGTCTCCTCTGTGTGCCTTACCCTTCACTGTCTGCCTCCTCTGTCCCTGACTCTTCAATGTCTGTCTCCCTCATCTATGCCTGACTCTTCACTGTCTGTCTCCTCTGTGTGCCTGACTCTTTGCTGTCTGTCTCCTCTCTGTGCCTAACTCTTCTCAGTCTGCCTCATCTCTGTGCCTGACTATTCACTGCCTGTCTCCTCTCTGTACCTGACTCTTCGCTGCCTGTCTCCTCTCTGTACCAGACTCTTCACTGTCTGCCTCATCTCTGTGCCGGACTCTTCACTGTCTACCTCATGTCTGTGCCTGACTTTTCACTGTCTGTCTACTCTAAGTGCCTGATTTTTCACTGTCTGCCTCATCTCTGTGCCTGATTCTTCACTGTCTGTATCTTCTCTGTGCCTGACTCTTCACTGTCTGCCTCATCTCTGTGCCTGACCCTTCACTGCCTGTCTCCTCTCTGTGCCCAACTCTTCCCTGTCTGCCTCCTCTGTCCCTGACTCTTCACTGTCTGCCTCATTTCTGTGCCTGACTCTTCATTGTCTGTCTCATCTCTGTGCCCCACTCTTCACTGTCTGTCTGCCTCCTTCATGGCTGACTCTTCACTGGCTGTCTCCCTCCTCTTTGCCTGACTCTTCACTATCTGCCTCATCTCTGTGTCTGACCCTTCACTGCCTGTCTCCTCTCTGTGCCTTACTCTTCACTGTCTGCCTCCTCTCTGTGCCGGACTCTTCACTGTTTGCCTCTTCTCTGTGCCTGACCCTTCACTGTTTGTCTCCTCTGTGTGCCCGACTCTTCCCTGTCCTCCTCCTCTGTCCCTGACTCTTTACTGTCTGCCTCATCTCTGTGCCTGACTCTTCACTGTCTGTCTCATCTCTGTGCCTGACTCTTCACTGTCTGTCTGCCTCCTTCATGGCTGACTCTTCACTGGCTGTCTCCCTCCTCTTTGCCTGACATTTCACTGTTTGCCTAATCACTGTGCCTGACTCTTCACTGTTTGTCTGCCTCATCTCTGTGCCTGACTCGTCTCTGTCTGCCTCCGTTGTGCCTGCCTCTTCACTGTCTGTCTCCCTCCTCTTTGCCTTACTCTTCACTGTCTGTCCCAACTCTGTGCCTGACTGTTCACTGTCTGCCTCCTCTCGGTGCCTGACTCTTCACTGTCTGCCTCATCTCTGTGCCTGACTCTATACTGTCTGTCTACTCTATGTGCCTGACTTTTCACTGTCTGCCTCATCTCTGTGCCTAACTCTTTACTGTCTGGCTGCCTCCTTCGTGCCTGACTCTTCACTGTCTGTCTCCCTCCTCTTTGCCTGACTCTTCACTGTCTGTCCCAACTCTGTGCCTGACTTTTCAGTGTCTGCCTCCTCTCTGTGCCTGACTCTTCACTGTCTGCCTCATCTCTTAGTCCGACTCTTCACTGTCTGTCTAACTCTTCACTGTCTGCGTCTGACTCTTCACTGTCTGTCTTCTCTGTGCCTGAATCTCCACTATTTGTCTCCTCTCTGTGCCTGATTCTACACTGTCTGCCTCATCTCTGTGCCTGACCCTTCTCTTTCTGTCTCCTCTCTGAGCCTGACTCTTCACTGCCTGTATCCTCTCTGTACCTGACTTCCCCTGACTCTTCACGGTCTGTCTTCTCTCCATGCCTGACTCTTCAACGTCTGTCTCCTCTCTGTGCCTGACTTTTCACCTGGCTCGTCACTGTCTGTCTCCTCTCTGTGTCTGACTATTCACTGCCTGTCTCCTCTCTGTGCCTGACTCTTCGCTGCCTGTCTCCTCTCTGTACCTGACTCTTCACTGTCTGCCTCCTCTCTGTGCCTGACTCTTCACTGTCTGTCTCCTCTCTTCCTGACTCTTCACTGTCTCTCTACTCTATGTGCCTGAATTTTTACTGTCTGCCTCATCTCTATGCCTGACTCTTCACTTTCTGTCTCTTCTCTATGCCTAACTCTTCACTGTCTGTCTCCTCTCTGTGCCTGACTCTTCTCTGTCTGTCTCCTCTCTGTGCCTGACTCTTCACTGTCTGTCTCCTCTGTGTGCCCGACCCTTCACTGTCTGCCTCCTCTGTCCCTGACTTTTCAATGTCTGTCTCCTCTCTGTGCCTGACTCTTCACTGCCTGCCTGTCTCCTATCTGTGCCTGAATATTTGCTGTCTGTCTCGTCTCTGTGCTTGACTCTTCAATGTCTGTCTCCCTCATCTATGCCTGACTCTTCACTGTCTGTCTCCTCTGTGTGCCTGACTCTTTGCTGTCTGTCTCCTCTCTGTGCCTAACTCTTCTCAGTCTGCCTCATCTCTGTGCCTAACTCTTCACTTTCTGTCTCCTCTATGTGCCTGACTCTTCAATGTCTGTCTCCTCTCTGTGCCTGACTCTTCACTGCCCGTCTTCTCTCTGTGCTGAATCTTTGCTGTCTGTCTCCTCTCTTCCTGACTTTTCACTGTCTGTCTACTCTATGTGCCTGACTCTTCACTGTCTGCCTCATCTCTGTGCCTGACTTTTCACTGTCTGTTTACTCTATGTGCCTGACATTTAACTGTCTGACTCATCTCTGTGCCTGACTCTTAACTGTCTGCCTCCTCTGTGCCTGACTCTTTTCTGTCTGCCTCATCTCTGTGCCTGACACTTCACTGTCTGCCTCCTCTCTGTGCCTGTCTCTCCACTGTCTGCCTCCTCTCTGTGCCCGACTCTTCACTGCCTGTCTCCTCTCTGTGCCTGACTCTTCACTGCCTGCCTGTCTCCTCTCTGTGCCTGAATATTTGCTGTCTGTCTCGTCTCTGTGCTTGACTCTTCAATGTCTGTCTCCCTCATCTATGCCTGACTCTTAACTGTCTGTCTCCTCTGTGTGCCTGACTCTTCACTGTCTGCCTCCTCTCTGTGCCCGACTCTTCACTGTCTGTCTCCTCTCTGTGCCTGACTCTTCACTGCCTGTCTGTCTCCTCTCTGTGCCTGAATCTTTGCTGTCTGTCTTGTCTCTGTGCTTGACTCTTTGCTGTCTGTCTCCTCTCTGTGCCTGACTCTTCTCAGTCTGCCTCATCTCTGTGCCTAACTCTTCACTTTCTGTCTCCTCTCTGTGCCTGACTCTTCACTGTCTGTCTACTCTATGTGCCTGACTCTTCACTGTCTGCCTCATCTCTGTGCCTGACTTTTCACTGTCTGTTTACTCTATGTGCCTGACATTTAACTGTCTGACTCATCTCTGTGCCTGACTCTTCACTGTCTGCCTCCTCTGTGCCTGACTCTTCACTGTCTGTCTCCCTCCTCTGTGCTTGACTCTTCGCTGTCTGCCTCCTCTCGGTGCCTGACTCTTTTCTGTCTGCCTCATCTCTGTGCCTGACACTTCACAGTCTGCCTCCTCTCTGTGCCTGACTTTTCACTGTCTGTTTACTCTATGTGCCTGACATTTAACTGTCTGACTCATCTCTGTGCCTGACTCTTAACTGTCTGCCTCCTCTGTGCCTGACTCTTTTCTGTCTGCCTCATCTCTGTGCCTGACACTTCACTGTCTGCCTCCTCTCTGTGCCTGTCTCTTCACTGTCTGCCTCCTCTCTGTGCCCGACTCTTCACTGCCTGTCTCCTCTCTGTGCCTGACTCTTCACTGCCTGCCTGTCTCCTCTCTGTGCCTGAATATTTGCTGTCTGCCTCGTCTCTGTGCCTGACACTTCACTGTCTGCCTCCTCTCTGTGCCTGTCTCTTCACTGTCTGCCTCATCTCTGTGCCTGACTCTTCTCAGTCTGCCTCATCTCTGTGCCTAACTCTTCACTTTCTGTCTCCTCTCTGTGCCTGACTCTTCACTGTCTGTCTACTCTATGTGCCTGACTCTTCACTGTCTGCCTCATCTCTGTGCCTGACTTTTCACTGTCTGTTTATTCTATGTGCCTGACATTTAACTGTCTGACTCATCTCTGTGCCTGACTCTTCACTGTCTGCCTCCTCTGTGCCTGACTCTTCACCGTCTGTCTCCCTCCTCTGTGCTTCACTCTTCACTGTCTGCCTCCTCTCTGTGCCTGATTCTTCACTGTCTGCCTCCTCTCTGTTCCTGACTCTTCACTGTCTGTCTTCTCTATGTGCCTGACTCTTCACTGTCTGCCTCCTCTCTGTGCCTGACTCTTCACTGTCTGGCTCCTCTCTGTGCCTGAATCTTCACTGTCTGCCTCCTCTCTGTGCCGGCCTCTTCACTATCTGCCTCATCTCTGTGCCTGACTTTTCACTGTCTGCCTACTCTATGTGCCTGACTTTTCACTGTATGCCTCATCTCTGTGCCTGACTCTTCACTGTCTGTCTCCTCTCTGGGCCTGACCCTGAAGTATTTCGGGGTTCCCAAGGCCTACACGCTCCAGAGATTACCCACATACACAAAAGAACTGTTGGCACGGAAGCTGTAAAAGGCAAAGAACAAGTTTATTAAAACCCCATGGGGTGGTGGTACACTCAAACAGCACCCTTCGGTATTGCAAGAGGTATCACACCGAACACCGGTGTGACCCCGTTTATATACAATTTTGGGGCAATAAAAGATAGGCGACACAAGTTAAGACACAGTTTTAGAGACATACATGGTCATGTTTTGGAATACTGCCAGCTCATTGGAGGGTTTCAAACCCGCTGGTCAGTTAGCGGCACATTCCTGAAGGTATACGGGTCAGTGAGAACTGCGCATGTGTGGCTTGACCAGTACTAAAAATAGCCTGTTGCTGGGCAGATGTGAGTGGTCAGTGGAACGGACAAAGGACTAAAGGGCACGTCGGCCACGAGGCCGCTCATGATCTAAGATGGCCGCCACAGTATTCAAAATGGCGTTTATCGTATACAGCCAAGTTAGGGAGGACAACGTGTAGGTTCAGCTAATCGCTAACACGGACGGGCCAATTACGACAGACGACCCTTTTAGCGTTTAGCTGAATCTACCTCATAATGAACATAGTCTGGATGTTCGTCCTCGATGTCAATTAACATAATTTGTGTCACCTCCTTATGTAGCATCATTTTATCGTGGGCAAGAGCTCGTCTCGATGGCAAACAGGCCGATAGGCACATTGAACATAATGCAGGACCACATTGGATACACAAGCAGATAAAAAACATTGCTCCCACAAGTATACAGAAAATTGTCAACAGTTTCCAGCCCCAAGTTGCAATCATGGACCAGAACCATCCAGAAAGTGTCCAAGTTCCATTGTCCGGGTGTATTTCGGCAGCTATTTTATGCAGCTTTGAAATCGCATCATACACAGATGGAGAATTATCAGGCACGTAAACACAGCAACTGCTTCCGATGATCCTACATGCCCCCCCACGATCAGCCAAAACAACATCCAGCACCATCCGGTTTTGGAGGGTGACAATTCTGGAAATCTGCAGTTCTTCGGTGATATTCCCCAGGGCAATAGCAGTGTCATTCGCAACAGCCTCGACAACACGTGTCAGGCGTCTGATCTTCCGACTGTTCAGTGCGGCCCCCACAAAGGAGAATAGTCCCAGATTGAAATCCACATATTGTTGCAACGCAGTGTCCGTTTGATCAATGTCCTCTAGTGCAACAGTTCGCTTAACTCTGTTCAAAACAAAATCGTGGTACAGAGTATAGTCGTTGTGATACATCGGAGGGGCAATGAATACAGGAGGTAGCACAAACGATACATAACATGTGCCCAACCACCCCACTGGAAGCTGATGGTACCCCTTCGTTCCACAGATGAAGTAGGTGTTTCGAGATGCAACAAATGAAATGCCATTCGGGCTATCAAACGTGAGAGTAACGTTACATTCACTTTTCCCCACAGCAATCGTGCCCTTATTCCGGATACATAAATCGGCTTTTGTGGCAATGACATTTATAACATGAGCACTGGATACATTCACGTTTCGCTGATTGCTGTATATTCGTGGGGCAGATACATTGTCGGGCCTATACTCCTCCCATTCAAAACGTGTACCCTCAGCCCGTGGAAACCCATCCTTGTCATGGGGACATTCTTTATTTAGGCGAAAAAGCACCCCCCCTTTGGTTGGCCATCTCAGGGTAAAGAGGAGGGTGTACCAGGCGTTGCAAGACCCATTATGCGAAAACGGGAGTGGAATAAGTGGGGTGCCCCCTCTCTTCTGGTGCCCAGGCAACATTCCACACACCCAGCAATTAGAGGTATTGGTCATATTATGTGTGTGGTGAAGAATCTGAATGAAGCTGTTATTTAAATACGTTTGACGGTGGCGTTCTTCATGAAAAGGCAAGGTAAAGTGAAAATGTTCAGACGGTGCCGGGGTAGTCGGCAGCAAATGTTCACGTACAGGCACCACAAGTTCGACTACCCAGGCAATAACAGCTATCACCACAATCGTGAAAACAAAAAGAAAGGCACCCAGTATTTTCTTATCACGCGATACCATTGATGCCATAGTTCAAGAAAGTTCAGTGCAAAGTCTCAAATAACACAAATTGTTCACAGTTTCTCACAAATAGTCTCTGATACACGTACGTGTATACCTAAAAAAGGAAAAAAAATGCGGTGCTGAACTCCGAGGTAGCCGTTGTTTTCTTCTCCGGGCCAAGACGGGTGTCGCTACTCTGGCAGAACTGATCCCCCCCCCTTGGAATTCCCGGTTTCCGTTTCACAAACCTGGAGCGGTTACCAACCAGTTCAAAAAGGGAAAAAATCTTCTTTATCGCGGTCGTAGATTGTAGCGCTCTCTTCCAGCAGCAGATTGGTCCGGGAAGGCTCCCTCTACTTCGGCCGACGTCACAGCTGGGCTCTTTTCTTTCTCCAAGATCTCTTTATAATCAGTCAGCACAGCAGGAGTCACCAGATCCGGAGAGACTCGGCGACAATGTGTCGAATGCACCCACCGCTTCCTGTTGGTCACTCGTACGGCGGTGCGGGTCGCCAGAAGGACCTGCTCGGGGCCCTTCCACCTGGGCTCCAGACTGCTTGCTCTTTCAAACGAACGGATCATCACATGATCCCCAGGACGAAGATCGTGGCCCTCTCCAGTAGAGTTATCAGGGAGCGCTTCTCGAACCTGTTGATGAATGGAGAGCAAATCATTTGTTAATCGTGCCAAATAATCATTCATCATAACACAAGGCACATCATGTATCAATCGCGGCTTGGGCACTCCCCAGATATTCATGGGGCGGCCAAACACCACCTCATAAGGTGTAAGGCCAGTTCGTGAATGGGGCACTGATCTAAGAGACAGTAGTGCTAGCGGCAACGCATCTGGCCACTTCAATGATGTAGACGCCACAATTTTGGCCAGCTTAAGCTTCAACGTTGCATTGTACCGCTCGACCAAACCTGCCGACTGAGGGTGGAATACAGCGTGGAACTTTTGCTGAATCCCTAACCCCTTCAGTACATATTCCACAATCTTTCCGACAAAATGGGGCCCATTATCGCTCCACAAAAATTTGCAAACTCCAAAGCGAGGAAAGAATTCCTTAAGCAACACCTTAGCTGTTGTCAAAGCCGTATTGTCTTTCGTGGGGTAGGCCTCAACCCATTTGCTAAAGGCACACACCACCACTAAGACGTACTTCAGGTTATTGCAGCGCTCGAGTTGAATGTAATCCATTTGAAGGACTTCAAACGGTGCAGAAGGTGGAACGAACCCTCCTTTCGGAGTATAGGCCCCCTTTCCAGGATTGTGTTGCAAACATACCAGGCAGGTCTGCACTACTCTCTTTGCAGTGTTCGCAATCTCGGGATGTTCCCAAACTCGTGTTAAAAGCTGAGTGATTGCAAGAGCTCCGACATGCGCCAGTCCATGTGTCATCTGGACCATCGCCTGTAAGTAAGCCGCAGGCAATTTCCACTTCTCCATGTCTTTGCTTCTCCAACATCCCTCATCATCTAGCACCCCATCTGCTGCCCAAGCCGCAAGCTCAGATTCTGTAGCTGAATTTTGTATATCCCGTATCTCTGCTCTAGCATCACTCCATCGTTCAGCCTGCGATTGTACCACGTACATGGGGGAGCTAGTTCGGGACATAGCCGTTTGCCTTGCTATGCTGTCTGCAAAGGCATTTCCTTGGCCCACCTTATCCGTAATTTTCTTATGGGCACTACACTTCACTATCGCTACTTTTTTAGGGCCAAGCAGCGCATTTAGGAGATCACGCACTAACTCTCCGTGCATAATGTGCTCCCCATGTGACGTCAGAAACCCGCGTTCCCTCCAAAGAAGCCCGAAGTCATGGGCCACTCCAAAGGCGTACCGGCTGTCTGTGTATATGTTCACACATAGGCCAGCACTCAATTCGCAGGCTCTTGTTAAAGCTATCAGCTCTGCTGCCTGAGCCGATTTTTGTGGTATTCTAGCTGTTTCTACCACCGTCTTAAGAGTCGTGATCGCATATGCTGCGGAAGTCGTGCCATCTGGCAGCCTCAAACACGATCCATCAACCCACAGTTCCCCATCCACATCTGGAAGTGGCACATCCTGTAAGTCAACACGACCCTTTGTCTGTTCCTCAGTCAGGAAAACACAATCATGATGTTTTTCTTCCTGACCCTCCTCGGCCGGATAGGGCAATAAAGTCGCGGGGTTCAAAGTAGCGCATCTCTTCAATGTTATGTGTGGCGCTAAAAGTGTCAGCTCATATCCTGTAAGTCGTGCACTCGTGAGGTATTGGGTCTTTGTTTGGTTTAACAGGGCGTCTACTGCGTGAGGAACCAACACCAGCAATTTGTGTGATAACACTATGCCCTCACTCTGTCGTATGGCTACTGCTGTTGCCGCTACTGCTCGAAAACACCCAGGCAGCCCTCGTGCTACAGGATCCAAAATGGCAGAGAAGTATGCACATGGTCTCTGCTTATCCCCGTGTAACTGCACTAACACTGACAACGCGCACCCATCATTCTCGTGCACGTACAATGTGAAGAGTTTCGTGTAGTCTGGTGTTCCTAACACGGGTGCAGAACAAAGGGCCTGTCTCAACTGTTCAAAGGCTTTCTGACATTCGTCTGTCCACTCAAGAGGCATCGGTGTAGTTTTGGACAATAATGCTAGCAGAGGTTTTATGATATGTGAGAAACCCATGATCCATTGTCTACAAAAAGATGTCAGCCCTATAAAGGCACGCACATCTCTCTGCGTGCGGGGGACTGGTGTATCTAAAATCGCCTGAATTCGATCAGATGTTAATGCCCTCCCCTCCTTAGACAACAGATGACCGAGGTAGGTCACCTGGGGTCTACAGTATTGAAGCTTTTTCTTGGAGACCTTGTGATTGTTTTGTGCCAAAAAGGACAGCAACGCAAGCGTGCTCTGTTCACATTGTATATAGGAGTCAGCAGCAAGCAAAAGGTCATCCACGTACTGGATGAGCGCAACGCCAGACTGCAATTCGAAGGAATCTAGTTGTCGTTTCAAAGCCTGGCTGTAGATGCTAGGGCTCTCAGTATAGCCTTGGGGAACACGACAAAATCTATACGATTTATTATTGAGCGTAAAACCAAACAGATATCTGCTATCTGGGTGAACAGGGATAGAAAAGAACGCATTCTTTAGATCGATGACGCTAAAAGTGGTGGCTGTCGGTGGAACCAAAGTAAGCAAAGTCGTGATATCAGACACCACTGGGTATTGGGGAATGACAATTTTATTTATTTCACGCAAATCAATAATAAATCGATAGATCTTGCCATCTGAGTCTCTCTTAAGAATTGGTAGAATAGGGCTGTTACAGACATTATAAGGGACCTCCTCCACTACCCCTGCAGAAATCAAATCCTGAACAATATGTGTTAGTGCAATTTCGCCTTCCTTCGAGATCTTATACTGTGGCACTCGTGGTAGAGGGGCCCCCTCCTTAACAGTGATATGTATTGGTGGAATACGCATCTCTCCCACATCCGTATCTGATATCGCCCACAACGTGTGCGGCAGAGAGGCCAAAGCGGGAATATCTAAAATGACACAAAATCTGTCACGTTCAGGGCAATCATCAGGATCAGGGTAGTTGTCATTCAGAATAACCCGCACTCCTTCTGGAGCGCAGCGTATTGTTGCTCGAAAATATTTAAGCAAATCAATGCCCAAGATATTATCTGGGGTATGGGGCGATAACAAAAATTGGCCAAAACTAAAGTACTTGTCAATGCATAGTGCAAGGGGCTTGGACAATGGGCTGGGGGAGGGTGTGCCATCAAACCCTACACACGTAATCATTTCGCCAGACAGGGGAGCCCTCGGAACCAAGTTTTTCGACAGAGCGCTACGAGTAGCTCCTGTGTCGCCTAGAAACTGATCAGTAGAACCCAAAATACCCGCTGTTACATATGGACCTTGCTGATCTACTGGCACTTCGACTGATTCCTTACCCCATCCTACGCAATCCTATGCATGCACATAATCCTGATGTTCCACATTCTCTCCTTCCAAAATCTGATATTGATTCCGTCTATCAAACGTATTTCGTTCGTCCTGGCCACGGCCCCTCTCCTCAACCTGTCTACGATCACCTCCGCCACCTCTCGCTCCAGTATAACCTCCTCTTGACCTTCCACTGCCTCGACCACGCTGACTACGCTGTTCACGAAGTACCGGACAATCATCGGCCCAATGCCCAAACTCCTTACAATAAGCACACTGATCCTCCGCAATGTCCGTACGACCATACGACGCATTTCCTCCACCTCGTCTACCTCTATCATTCCCTCTACTCTGTGTTCCCCGAACCTGTGCCAACATCACCTTCGTTTTCAATTCCTTCGTCTTTTTCTCTACATTTTCTTTAGCCTCCACTTCCTGCCGCTCATAATACTGAGCCATAGTTAACAAGGACGCAGGGGTCGCCGTGGCCCAGGAACTCTCACTCGATTTCAATCGCTTAGCAATCTCCGGTAGGAGATTAGCTACGTACTTATCTACAAACAGATGCCGACCCGTATCGTCTGTTAAAGATTGACCACTGTAATCATGAAAGGCCTCCTCGAAACGCGTAAAGAAATCTGAAACCGTTTCATCATGTTTCTGCTTGCACGACGTTAACATGGTCCAATCAATCTTTTTGGCGGGAACAAGCGTTTTCAATTTACGCAAAATAGCTGCCGGGAGTTCTAGGATTAGCTGACAAGGCTTGCATGCTGGTGCCCTGTCTAAATCTGCAGCATTTATTTCTTTCCATGTCCCTCCCAATATTGTCTCATCATTATTTTTACGAATCTGCCGCCACATGTCAGGTGGTAATATCAACCCAAAAAACAAATCTATATCTACAAGAGTCATCACACAAGACGATATAGCCCCCTCCACCCCCTCATAAAATGCCGCTGGATTCTTTCGGAGATCAGGTAAAGAATTTTTAAGTGCCATGACATCTGCTCTATTCCATGGTGTATACACCCAATTATACACAAAATATCCCTTCGCATCCTTTGACAATTTATCATCATCCGTACCTTCCCCTTTTGGTGGAACATACAAAGGCGCGGCTTCACGCATAGGCATAACATGCAACGCAGAGCTCTTATCTGAACCACGAAGAGAACACTCCTTAACCGCCCCGTCGTTTCCCGGCTCGGACTCCTTTTTCCTCCGTTTCAGTTCCTGTCGCAAATACGTCGTCTCATCCCGCAGCGCGATCAAATGTTTGAACAGGTCATCCACATCTGTAAGATCAAAATCACCTTTAGCTAAATTCTCACGATATACCGACAAAGCTTTAGGTTCTAACGTTTCAGAAACTTCACGATATGCATTTACAACTTCATCCGCTAAAGTGGACAAGAAATACATTAATTCAAGATCCGACCACCCCTGTTTCTCCGCTACCAACTGTTCCTGAGTAACACAATGCTTATTCACTTTACGAGCCCAACTGCGTAAATGAGCGGACCTCTCCGCAGTAAACCTGAGAGCCGATACCCCTTTCTGGCTCACTTGAATCTGCCCATCATCCTCGGAATCCGCAGCCGGAGCCGTCGGTGAAACGTACGGAGGCGGTGACCGATCTAACAAAGAAAAATCATCAATTTCATTATTAAGGACAGGATAAAGCGGTCGGCGAATAGGAAACTGACCAGTCGTTTGCAATTTACGTTCCCGTTCCTCCCTCTCTTTCTTCTCCTGAGCCTCCTTCTCCTCAAGCTGTAAAGCCTTATCCCGAGCAGCCTTACGCTGCTCTTTGTCCGCCAAGGCAACCTCACGCTTCATTCGTTCACGCGCCGCTTTCTCCCACATTCGTACACAATCAAACATATTTTGTCTAGACCTACGTTGAAACATACATTGCTCGACAAATTGGATCTTACTCAAATCGTATGACCCGTGTAGGGGCCATTGCAATTCGGGATCGGCCTTAGTGTACTTATGCCATAATTTACTGTACATAATAGGTGGAAGGCCGTGCTTGATATACATGTCCCTATTTGGTGTTCCCTCTGGGGGAGCTGGCTGTGATTCCGCTAACCTAATTGATGCATCATCTCCTAAGCAACACATTCCCCGGAGTTTGCTGAAAACAGGCATGTTCAAAAAGTATCACGAAAGCGTGACACCAAACCAAATGGCACTTACAGTTCTTCACACAATTGTGCCGCTCAAAGGAAAAACAAGGTTAGAGAAACATCTCTACATGCCTGCCTATGTGAAGTGCACTACACATATAAGTTCAAAGATCACAAATTCAAAATGTTAGCTAACTCAGATCAAAATTCACAAAATTCGGCGAGCGTCCGAAGACTACCTCACCGATCACAAATCTCAAGACTTCAGTAAGCGTCCGAAGACTACCTTACCGAACACAAATCTCAGGACTTCAGTAAGCGTCCGAAGACTACCTTACCGAACACAAAGCTTACCAATTCTCAAAAGTCCAGATTCCAACTGCCAAGGTCTTGTAAGCCAAATCAGCCAAACGGCACTTTCTCAGTGAAGCGGACACTCGAAAACTCAGTCGGAGACCGGCGCCACCTGGAAGGTCAGATCGGAAGGAAAGGAAAAAACACCTTGGCAGCCAAGACTCGGGTCACTCGTGGCAGTGCGCGTCCATGGCGAGTTTCCAAGCCTTCGTCACGACCTCTCCTTCGGGCATCCGAGTCGCCGATGAGTCCCTTCGTGGTCGCCAATTGAAGTATTTCGGGGTTCCCAAGGCCTACACGCTCCAGAGATTACCCACATACACAAAAGAACTGTTGGCACGGAAGCTGTAAAAGGCAAAGAACAAGTTTATTAAAACCCCATGGGGTGGTGGTACACTCAAACAGCACCCTTCGGTATTGCAAGAGGTATCACACCGAACACCGGTGTGACCCCGTTTATATACAATTTTGGGGCAATAAAAGATAGGCGACACAAGTTAAGACACAGTTTTAGAGACATACATGGTCATGTTTTGGAATACTGCCAGCTCATTGGAGGGTTTCAAACCCGCTGGTCAGTTAGCGGCACATTCCTGAAGGTATACGGGTCAGTGAGAACTGCGCATGTGTGGCTTGACCAGTACTAAAAATAGCCTGTTGCTGGGCAGATGTGAGTGGTCAGTGGAACGGACAAAGGACTAAAGGGCACGTCGGCCACGAGGCCGCTCATGATCTAAGATGGCCGCCACAGTATTCAAAATGGCGTTTATCGTATACAGCCAAGTTAGGGAGGACAACGTGTAGGTTCAGCTAATCGCTAACACGGACGGGCCAATTACGACAACCCTTCACTGTCTGCCTCATCTCTGTTCCTGACCCTTCACTGCCTGTCTCCTCTCTGTGCCCGACTCTTCACTGTATGCCTCATCTCTGTGCCTGACTCTTCACTGTCTATGTCCGACTCTTCACTGTCTGTCTGACTCTTCACTGTCTGCGTCCAACTCTTTACTGTATGTCTCCTCTGTACCTGAATCTCCACTGTCTGTCTCCTCTCTGTGCCTGATTCTACACTGTCTGTCTCCTCTCTGTGCCTGACTGTTCAACGTCTGTCTCCTCTCTGTGCCTGACTTTTCACCTGACTCTTCACTGTCTCTTCTCTGTGCCTGACTCTTCACTGACTGTCTCACCTCTGTGCCTCATCTCTATGCCTAACTCTTCACTGTCTGTCTCCTCTCTGTGCCTGACTCTTCACTGCCTGCCTGTCTCCTCTCTGTGCCTGAATCTTTGCTGTCTGTCTTGTCTCTGTGCTTGACTCTATGCTGTCTGTCTCCTCTCTATGCCTGACTCTTCTCAGTCTGCCTCATCTCTGTGCCTAACTCTTCACTTTCTGTCTCCTCTCTGTGCCTGACTCTTCACTGTCTGTCTACTCGATGTGCCTGACTCTTCACTGTCTGCCTCATCTCTTTGCCTGACTTTTCACTGTCTGTTTACTCTGTGCCTGACATTTAACTGTCTGACTCATCTCTGTGCCTGACTCTTCACTGTCTGCCTCCCCTGTGCCTGACTCTTCACTGTCTGTCTCCCTCCTCTGTGCTTGACTCTTCGCTGTCTGCCTCCTCTTGGTGCCTGACTCTTTTCTGTCTGCCTCATCTCTGTGCCTGACACTTCACCGTCTGCCTCCTCTCTGTGCCTGATTATTCACTGTCTGCCTCCTCTCTGTACCTGAATCTTCACTGTCTGCCTCCTCTCCGTGCCTGACTCTTCACTGTCTGACTCCTCTCTTCCTGACTCTTCACTGTTTGTCTACTCTATGTGCCTGACTCTTCACTGTCTGCCTCCTCTCTGTGCCTGACTCTTCACTGTCTGGCTCCTCTCTGTGCCTGAATCTTTTCTGTCTGCCTCCTCTCTGTGCCGGACTCTTCACTATCTGCCTCATCTCTGTGCCTGACTTTTCACTGTCTGTCTACTCTATGTGCCTGACTTTTCACTGTATGCCTCATCTCTGTGCCTGACTCTTCACTGTCTGTCTCCTCTCTGTGCCTGACCCTTCACTGTCTGCCTCATCTCTGTGCCTGACCCTTCACTGCCTGTCTCCTCTCTGTGCCCGACTCTTCACTGTATGCCTCATCTCTGTGCCTGACTCTTCACTGTCTGTGTCCGACTCTTCACTGTCTGCCTGACTCTTCACTGTCTGCGTCCAACTCTTTACTGTATGTCTCCTCTGTACCTGAATCTCCACTGTCTGTCTCCTCTCTGTGCCTGATTCTACACTGTCTGGCTCCTCTCTGTGCCTGACTGTTCAACGTCTGTCTCCTCTCTGTGCCTGACTTTTCACCTGACTCTTCACTGTCTCCTCTCTGTGCCTGACTCTTCACTGACTGTCTCACCTCTGTGCCTCATCTCTATGCCTAACTCTTCACTGTCTGTCTCCTCTCTGTGCCTGACTCTTCACTGTCTGTCTCCTTTCTGTGCCTGACTCTTCACTGTCTGTCTCCTCTGTGTGCCTGACCCTTCACTGTCTGCCTCCTCTGTCCCTGACTCTTCAATGTCTTTCTCCCTCATCTATGCCTGACTCTTCACTGTCTGTCTCCTCTGTGTGCCTGACTCTTTGCTGTCTGTCTCCTCTCTGTGCCTAACTCTTCTCAGTCTGCCTCAGCTCTGTGCCTAACTCTTCACTTTCTGTCTCCTCTCTATGCCTAACTCTTCACTGTCTGTCTCCTCTCTGTGCCTGACTCTTCACTGTCTGTCTCCTCTCTGTGCCTGACTCTTCACTGTCTGTCTCCTCTGTGTGCCTGACCCTTCACTGTCTTGCCTCCTCTGTCCCTGACTCTTCAATGTCTGTCTCCCTCATCTATGACTGACTCTTCACTGTCTGTCTCCTCTTTGTGCCTGACTCTTTGCTGTCTGTCTCCTCTCTGTGCCTAACTCTTCTCAGTCTGCCTCATCTCTGTGCCTAACTC
Organism: Lissotriton vulgaris; assembly: GCF_964263255.1. Lineage (NCBI taxonomy): Eukaryota > Metazoa > Chordata > Amphibia > Caudata > Salamandridae > Lissotriton > Lissotriton vulgaris. The sequence goes on from NC_141685.1 coordinate 190,446,382, forward strand.
TTCACTTTCTGTCTCCTCTATGTGCCTGACTCTTCACTGTCTGCCTCCTCACTGTGCCTGACTCTTCACTGTCTGACTCCTCTCTTCCTGACTCTTCACTGTCTGTCTACTCTATGTGCCTGACTCTTCACTGTCTGCCTCCTCTCTGTGCCTGACTCTTCACTGTCTGGCCCCTCTCTGTGCCTGACATTTCACTGTCTGCCTCCTCTCTGTGCCGGACTCTTCACTGTCTGCCTCATCTCTGTGCCTGACTTTTCACTGTCTGTCTACTCTATTTGCTTGACTTTTCACTGTCTGTCTCCTCTCTGTACCTGACTCTTCACTGTCTCCTCTCTCATCCTGACTCTTCACTGTCTGTTTACTCTATGTGCCTGACTTTTAACTGTCTGACTCATCTCTGTGCCTGCTTCACTGTCTGCCTCCTCTGTGCCTGACTCTTCCCTGTCTGTCTCCCTCCTCTGTGCTTGACTCTTCACTTTCTGCCTCCTCTCGGTGCCTGACTCTTTTCTGTCTGCCTCATCTCTGTGCCTGACACTTCACAGTCTGCCTCCTCTCTGTGCCTGATTCTTCACTGTCTGCCTCCTCTCTGTGTCTGACTCTTCACTGTCTGTCTCCTCTCTGTGCCTGACTCTTCACTGTCTGTCTCCTCTGTGTGCCCGACCCTTCACTGTCTGCCTCCTCTGTCCCTGACTCTTCAATGTCTGTCTCCCTCATCTATGCCTGACTCTTCACTGTCTGTCTCCTCTGTGTGCCTGTCTCTTCACTGTCTGCCTCCTCTCTGTGCCCGACTCTTCACTGCCTGTCTCCTCTCTGTGCCTGACTCTTCACTGCCTGCCTGTCTCCTCTCTGTGCCTGAATATTTGCTGTCTGTCTCGTCTCTGTGCTTGACTCTTCAATGTCTGTCTCCCTCATCTATGCCTGACTCTTCACTGTCTGTCTCCTCTGTGTGCCTGACTCTTCACTGTCTGCATCCTCTCTGTGCCCGACTTTTCACTGTATGCCTCATCTCTGTGCCTGACTCTTCACTGTCTGTCTCTTCTCTGTGCCTGACCCTTCACTGTCTGCCTCATCTCTGTGCCTGACCCTTCACTGCCTTTCTTCTCTCTGTGCCCGACTCTTCACTGTATGCCTCATCTCTGTGCCTGACTCTTCACTGTCTGTGTCCAACTCTTCACTGTCTGTCTGACTCTTCACTGTCTGCTTCCAACTCTTTACTGTATGTCTCCTCTGTGCCTGAATCTCCACTGTCTGTCTCCTCTCTGTGCCTGATTCTACACTGTCTGTCTCCTCTCTGTGCCTGACTGTTCAATGTCTGTCTCCTCTCTGTGCCTGACTTTTCACCTGACTCTTCACTGTCTCCTCTCTGTGCCTGACTCTTCACTGACTGTCTCACCTCTGTGCCTCATCTCTATGCCTAACTCTTCACTGTCTCTCTCCTCTCTGTGCCTGACTCTTCACTGTCTGTCTCCTTTCTGTGCCTGACTCTTCACTGTCTGTCTCCTCTGTGTGCCTTACCCTTCACTGTCTGCCTCCTCTGTCCCTGACTCTTCAATGTCTGTCTCCCTCATCTATGCTTGACTCTTCACTGTCTGTCTCCTCTGTGTGCCTGACTCTTTGCTGTCTGTCTCCTCTCTGTGCCTAACTCTTCTCAGTCTGCCTCATCTCTGTGCCTAACTCTTCACTTTTCTGTCTCCTCTCTATGCCTAACTCTTCACTGTCTCCTTTCTGTGCCTGACTCTTCACTGTCTGTCTCCTCTGTGTGCCTTACCCTTCACTGTCTGCCTCCTCTGTCCCTGACTCTTCAATGTCTGTCTCCCTCATCTATGTCTGACTCTTCACTGTCTGTCTACTCTATGTGCCTGACTCTTCACTGTCTGCCTCCTCTCTGTGCCTGACTCTTCACCGTCTGGCTCCTCTCTGTGCCTGACATTTCACTGTCTGCCTCCTCTCTGTGCCGGACTCTTCACTGTCTCCTCTCTATGCCTAACTCTTCACTGTCTGTCTCCTCTCTGTACCTGACTCTTCACTGTCTGTCTCCTCTCTGTGCCTGACTCTTCACTGTCTGTCTCCTCTGTGTGCCTGACCCTTCACTGTCTGCCTCCTCTGTCCCTGACTCTTCAATGTCTGTCTCCCTCATCTATGCCTGACTCTTCACTGTCTGTGTCCTCTTTGTGCCTGACTCTTTGCTGTCTGTCTCCTCTCTGTGCCTAACTCTTCTCAGTCTGCCTCATCTCTGTGCCTAACTCTTCACTTTCTGTCTCCTCTCTGTGCCTGACTCTTCAGTGTCTGTCTCCTCTCTCTTTACCTGACTCTTCACTGCCTGTCAGTCAGTCAGTCAGTCAAAGAAACTTTATTCGGTTATTTAAAACCATAAAAGCAAAACATAGTATACAAAAAATTTCTTTAATTCAATTCAACATATATGGAAAGACATTACTACACCTTCATAAAAACACAAAAGAATTTTTGTTTAAAGTTAGTGACTATATCAGCAAAGTAAAATGGTGTCCAACAAAGTTGTACAAGTGTCAAGTTTGGTTGTTAGGGATAGCAGCCGTTCTTAATTTATTTTGTCTGGCAGCTGCTGCCAGAAAACAAGCTACCCCATATGTTGTCTGTACCGAATTCAGCATCTGTAGATATAATAATGCTGGCCGTACCTGGACAAAGTTCAAATCTTTCAGAATCGGTACCAGGAATTTTTTGCGAGCCACCAAATAATGTTCACAAAGCATAACTAAGTGGAGGGTGTCCTGTATAGAGAAACAGTCGCAGGTACAGGGGGGTAAGCTTTCTGGTAAGCCCCACTTTGATTGTGAGCCGAGCACAAGGTGTATTAGGTTAAACCTGAACCTTATAAGTAAAAAGCGGTGGTAAGGCTTGGTAACATATTTCAAATAAGGTTCCATGGCTAAAGTTGAGGAAAGTTGGAAAAGTGAACGTACCATTGGTTTACCTAATTCAACCGTTTCCCTTTCAGACTCCAACAAGTTTTGGAAATGCAGCTTGACCCACTTTACGTCCTCTTTTTTTAAATTGTGTGGTAGAGAGTACATTTCTGGTCGCCCTAGCCTCGCGCATGCCGCTCTAACATACGCCAGCCACGGGATGTTATTGGCTTTATCCAGAGACAGACCGTCTTTGAGGATACAATGATTTAGACTAATTTCCTCATTTGTCCACGTTTTAACCCAGTATATCACTGGGGCCATTTTTAAGAGATCAGTAACGTGGCCCAAGCCTAATTCATTATGAATTGTATGTATTGGAGAAGATTTGGGTAGTGATAAAAACGCCCGTAAAAAGTTATTTTCTGCAATCTGAATACCTGGGCATGAAACATAGCCCCATATGGCAGCCCCGTAAGAGGCAATTGCCAAACATTTAGCTTTATAAATACGGGTCATAGCTTCCATGGGCTTTGATCCCAGTTTTTTAGAGAAATGCAGGAGGGCTGTAGTGGATCTAGTGACTCCATTCTGTTTTAATCTCATTTGAGCACCCCATGTTCCTTTCTCATCGAAGGTGACACCCAGATAGCAAAAGAAAGGGACCCTGGAAATTGGTGAACTATTACAGCTAAAGGATCTGATCTTCGTTTGTTTTTTTCGTGAACCAGTAATCATAACGTGAGATTTGGTCGAGTTAATCTTGAGATCGAGTGCTTCCACAAAGAGACCAAAATGATCTAATAGTTTTTGAAGGCCTGTGCCAGTCCGAGCTAAAAGGACGGCATCGTCCGCGTATAGGAGGACCGGAATAGGTACCCCCCCCATACGCGGAATTTCTGGGGTGACTGAATTCAATGAATTGCCCAAGGAGTTGATGTACAGTGTGAAAAGGAGAGGTGCCAGAATGCAGCCATGTCTGACACCTCTTCCAGACTTGAACTTCGCTGTGCACCTCCCATCCCTGTTCACCCTAACAGATGCAAATAAATTTAAATGGAGGTCGTGCAGAAAATTAACCAAAATAGTGTCCAAACCCATATTACGCAAAATAGTCCACAATTTAGAACGATTGACCAAATCAAAAGCGGATGATAAGTCCATAAATCCCAAATAAAGGAGTCCCCCTTTCGCCACGGTGTACTTGCTGATAATTAAATGAAGGTTAAGACATTGGTCCATGGTCCCTCTGTGTGCTCTGAAACCATATTGTAACTCCGAGAGGATCCTGCTCTCTCCAAGCCAATCCTCAAGCCTCTGCAAAATGACTCTGCCCAAGATCTTAACGGCAGAGTCCAGCAGGGAGATTGGACTGTAGCAAGCCGGGTCCCCCCTGTTCCCTTTCTTGAATATAGGCACAATAATTGAGGTGGACCAAGAGGAAGGGAAACCAGCTGTGGGTATTGCATTAAAAACGTTCATTAGTATCTTCGACCAGAATTGTGGGTATTGGATGTAGAGATCTGCAGGGACCCCATCAGGGCCCGGGGCTTTGTGTTTACTTGTGTCTCTGATCGCCCTTTCAACCTCCAAACTACTAAATTCCATAACCAAGTTAGTGGATTTTTGGACATTATCAGTTAAACCAGATGCTGTGGATTCATAGATCTTTTCGAAGTGAGCTACCCATCTGCCATCTTCTATCACACAGTCCATGTCGGTCTTTCCATCCTTGGAGAAGAAGGGCTGGTTCACAATAGCCCAAAACTTTTTGCCATCTCTCAATACATCCGTAGATAAGAGACTCTCCCAGGCTTCTTCTTTGATTCCAGATTTGCATTTAAGAACTGCAATTTTGTAATCCTTCCTTAGATTGGCCATCAAAGACCTGTCCCTAGGTTTTTGTTTCAGAGCTTTCAACAGAGCGCTATGTTTCTGGGAGCATTCTTTATTGAACCATTTCTGGGGTTTCTTGGTCCTTTGCCCAGTAGACCTTAGCTCCAGATTTTTAGCAATCCTTCCGCATATCTCCTCATATGCGATTACTACATCCGGGCCTCGAGCCGTTGGGTCCAGACATACTGCCATATCAGCCTCTGACTCTTGGGCAAGTAAATGGAAGAATTGTTCAGGAACTATCTGTTCCCATTTTAGGCGCCTTCCCTGGTCTTTAGCTATCAAGTCCCTTGGGGCCGCCACATCTTTTGGATTGTGGATCCGGAAACAGTCTAGGTCCAGCATCAGGAGGACAGGGTTGTGATCACTGAAACTAGCGGTGACCACCATGTACTCGCGTGCCTTAGCTAGTACCCCAGATGAAACAAAAATGAAGTCTATAATAGTATTAGCGTCTTTCCCCACAAAGGTTGGGGCTCTGGAATCGTTCTTACTTTGAGCAAATTCAAATAAATTTAAAGTCGCCAGGAAAGACTCAAGGCACTCGCCCTCAATTGTGTGCTCGAAGTGGGGAATGGCTTCCGTCGGTGAGCCCCCATAGCTATCATTAAGGCAATCCCCCTCGCAGGGATGAATATTAAAATCCCCCAGAATAATCATCTCTAGGGAAGAGGTGCAGTCGCTTCTATAGGCTGACAAAAATTGTAATAAGGAAGTCAGATGTTCATTCACGAGTGAAGACTCCCTAGAATTGTAAAAATTAACTACTAAAAAAGGTTGGGAGACAGGTAAGGTCCACTCCACGACAAGGGTATTTGCGGGAGCTGATTCTATTTGTTTAAATGCCCCTACCAACTCTAAGGAACACAATGTAAGTAGGCCTCCTTTTGCTCTTCCTCTTGCACTAGAAGCTGCAGGGGTAAAAAAACTACGAAATCCATCTAGTGCAAAATTGGTTGTGGTATCCCAGGTTTCTTGCAAACCCACTATGTCGTATTGTTTTACGAACTCTTGCCATATGGGGTCTAGCGCCTTTGCATTTATACCTGCCACATTCCAAGTAAGAAATTTACAGAGCGGCAGAGGTGCGGCTGGGAGAAAAGATGGCATGCTCCGGCTCTGCGCCTCCAACGAGCTATCAGGGGGAGTAAAAAAAGGTTTATCCATAGTCAAGACCGCTGATGCCACTTCCTTACAGGGGAAAATTAAACTGGTCTGAAGTTCCCTTCCCTTTGGAGAGCCCTGCATATGTCAGTCCACCCAGTCTGTATTAGAGAGGCAGTCGAAACGATTCGCCATTGGGAAGTACAGAGCATTGGCGGGTCCATTACGCTGTTGGGGGTAGTGGTATAGTTGAGAGGGGTGCGAGCCAAAAAAAGGGCCGCCTTGCGGTGGTCTGCCTCCTCTATTCCCAACCAAGTTCCAACCCCCACCCCATTCCTCCTCCCAACCAGGGGTTTGTGGCGCCCAGGGAAAATTGGGTCTCTGTCTGGGTTTACGATCGTGGGGGCCCTTAAGCCAGCTCCATCGATTGTCGGCTTGATTTTGTGGGAGATAAAAATACGAGAGGGGTCTAGCAGTTACTGTGCTCGCCTGGTATCTTGGGGCCCTTCTGCTGCAAATAAATTCTACGACCTCAGTGTTCTCGAAAGTAACCACTACACAATCCCCTGGGAGGTTTTTCCTATTATCTCCTACCCATGGGGCTCTCTCTATCATCAGTATATTACAGGGAATGTTTGGCGGGAGGGGGTAGTTATTGGCTAACCAATGGCATACTTTATTTTTTAGAGTCTGGTATGACTCTTGTTCAGTTGCGGGTATTTCAGTAACCCCGGTAAGTATAACAACATAGGGACAGGCATCAGGAGGCAGGTGGATATTTTTTCGGGCCTTACATTTAACATTATCAAGTGCTTCGGGGATTGCCTGTTGGGATAGACCGTCCCTAGAAGTAGCCTGAGGAGTTAAATTTGAATTGTTTTTGGAGGGTATATGGGCGGGATCAATTTTCTTACTTCCCTCTGCTGTAGGGGGCTTATTGTTAGAGATAGTCTGAATTGGAGTATGACTACGGTTCTTTGGGGCCCCTTTATTAGACTCCAGTGTTTTGTTGGGGATCGCCTGAGGTTTTAGTGGTTTAGACTGATTAGCAGTCTGGACAGTTTTATTGTTTAAAGAGAAACTGGGAGCGCGTATGTCCTTGTGTATATTTTTTAGGACAGTTTCAAGACAGCGCAGTCTTACCTCTATGGGTTCTAACAGTGATTTCAGCATATTGAAAATCAGAGTTGTTGATAGATAGACCAACCTCCTCCTGTGCTGGCAGTATAGGAGGAGGATTACCAGCGTCTACACTAAACTGTAAGATTTCCTCCAGGCTTTGATCAATTAAGGTATCGTCTGGTAGATTTAAGGGTAAACCAACCTTATTTGGAGGTGTCCTCCCTGTTGAGTTAGATGGAACCTCTGACAACTTCTCGCGGTTGGGGGGATTGGGGTTGTGGTATGTCTGGCCCTTCTTTCGTTTAGAGGTAATTTGTTTGTTACCCTTCTGTTTCTGCTTGGGAATAGCCCCTTCAATCCTGCCCCTCTCAGTGTTAACATCAGTAGTGTCACAGGTGTATGACTCTTGCGGTTGTGTTCCACTCAAAGTTAAAATATTAAGGTTAGGTGAAGCCTCCAAGTCCTGAACGATATCACTGTTAATATTAGAGGCATCCGTAGCCCCAATTTCGCCGTGACTATGTACTAGAGCCTGGGTTTCTGGACGACAAACAGTGGTGGGTGTTTGGGCCTGCGCAATCAGACCCAGTGATGAGCGTTTGGCCATGGCCAGGTCTTGTGATACTCTCCTGTCCATTAATGTAATTCCCTCGTCGATTAAGGCGTGTGTGCGGGTAATAAAATCGTCCAAGGTGCCAGTAAGTTTTTTAGCACTAGCAACAGCCATACTTCTTGTTTTACGAGTGGACATAACCCGTATGCCCTAAGGGTACGAAGTGCGAGTAAGATAGATACAATCAACCAGGGTCAGTGGCCCAGCCCGGCCTCCTCTGGCCTCTGAGGGCCACAGAGGGCCCGCCCTTTGCCCGGGCTTAGCCCCGGGCGCTCCTGCGCACTCCCGCGCAGCGGGGTTCGTCACTACTTATGGGCGTTGATAGGGGAGGTGGGATTGCAGGGCGGGGTGGTCAGGGAGAGCGGGCCAGGTGACTTGGCCTCAGGGTTGCCGGGACTCCTGGGAAAGTGAGTCCCGGTCCCCGCGCTCGCAGCCCTGTCGCTCGCACACTCACCCTGCAGAGGCCAACCCTTGGATGGGCAGACAAAGGCGAAGCGGGACCTGCGAAGCGGGTTCCGCGAGGTGCAGCTGGAAACCTTCCCTTGGTGCAGAGGCAGTCAATCCCTCCTTCTGGCAGCACGGTAAAAATTCTATTGGCCTGTCTTCTCTCTGTGCTGAATCTTTGCTGTCTGTCTCCTCTCTTCCTGACTCTTCACTGTCTGTCTACTCTATGTGTCTGACTCTTCACTGTCTGCCTCATCTCTGTGCCTGACTTTTCACTGTCTGTTTACTCTGCGTGCCTGACATTTAACTGTCTGACTCATCTCTGTGCCTGACTCTTAACTGTCTGCCTCCTCTGTGCCTGACTCTTTTCTGTCTGCCTCATCTCTGTGCCTGACACTTCACTATCTGCCTCCTCTCTGTACCTGACTCTTCACTGTCTGCCTCCTCACTGTGCCTGAGTCTTCACTGTCTGACTCCTCTCTTCCTGACTCTTCACTGTCTGTCTACTCTATGTGCCTGACTCTTCACTGTCTGCCTCCTCTCTGTGCCTGACTCTTCACTGTCTGCCTCCTCTCTGTGCCGGACTCTTCACTGTCTGCCTCATCTCTGTGCCTGACTTTTCACTGTCTGTCTACTCTATTTGCTTGACTTTTCACTGTCTGTCTCCTCTCTGTACCTGACTCTTCACTGTCTCCTCTCTCATCCTGACTCTTCACTGTCTGTCTACTCTATGTGCCTGACTCTTCACTGTCCGCTTCATCTCTGTGCCTGACTCTTCACTGTCCGTCTTCTCTCCATGCCTGACTCTTCAACGTCTGTCTCCTCTCTGTGCCTGACTTTTCACCTGGCTCTTCACTGTCTGTCTAATCTCTGTGCCTGACTATTCACTGCCTGTCTCCTCTCTGTGCCTGACTCTTCGCTGCCTGTCTCCTCTCTGTACCTGACTCTTCACTGTCTGCCTCCTCTCTGTGCCTGACTCTTCACTGTCTGTCTCCTCTCTTCCTGACTCTTCACTGTCTGTCTACTCTATGTGCCTGACTTTTTACTGTCTGCCTCATCTCTATGCCTGACTCTTCACTGTCTGTCTCCTCTCTGTGTCTGACTCTTCACTGTCTGTCTCCTCTCTGTGCCTGACTCTTCACTGTCTGTCTCCTCTGTGTGCCCGACCCTTCACTGTCTGCCTCCTCTGTCCCTGACTCTTCAATGTCTGCCTCCCTCATCTATGCCTGACTCTTCACTGTCTGTCTCCTCTGTGTGCCTGTCTCTTCACTGTCTGCCTCCTCTCTGTGCCCGACTCTTCACTGCCTGTCTCCTCTCTGTGCCTGACTCTTCACTGCCTGCCTGTCTCCTCTCTGTGCCTGAATATTTGCTGTCTGTCTCGTCTCTGTGCTTGACTCTTCAATGTCTGTCTCCCTCATCTATGCCTGACTCTTCACTGTCTGTCTCCTCTGTGTGCCTGACTCTTCACTGTCTGCCTCCTCTCTGTGCCCGACTCTTCACTGTCTGTCTCCTCTCTGTGCCTGAATCTTTGCTGTCTGTCTTGTTTCTGTGCTTGACTCTTTGCTGTCTGTCTCCTCTCTGTGCCTGACTCTTCTCAGTCTGCCTCATCTCTGTGCCTAACTCTTCACTTTCTGTCTCCTCTCTGTGCCTGACTCTTCACTGTCTGTCTACTCTATGTGCCTGACTCTTCACTGTCTGCCTCATCTCTGTGCCTGACTCTTCACTGTCTGTCTCCCTCCTCTGTGCTTGACTCTTCGCTGTCTGCCTCCTCTCGGTGCCTGACTCTTTTCTGTCTGCCTCATCTCTGTGCCTGACACTTCACCGTCTGCCTCCTCTCTGTGCCTGATTCTTCACTGTCTGCCTCCTCTCTGTACCTGAATCTCCACTGTCTGCCTCCTCTCCGTGCCTGACTCTTCACTGTCTGACTCCTCTCTTCCTGACTCTTCACTGTCTGTCTACTCTATGTGCCTGACTCTTCACTGTCTGCCTCCTCTCTGTGCCTGACTCTTCACTGTCTGGCTCCTCTCTGTGCCTGAATCTTCACTGTCTGCCTCCTCTCTGTGCCGGACTCTTCACTATCTGCCTCATCTCTGTGCCTGACTTTTCACTGTCTGTCTACTCTATGTGCCTGACTTTTCACTGTATGCCTCATCTCTGTGCCTGACAATTCACTGTCTGTCTCCTCTCTGTGCCTGACCCTTCACTGTCTGCCTCATCTCTGTGCCTGACCCTTCACTGCCTGTCTCCTCTCTGTGCCCGACTCTTCACTGTATGCCTCATCTCTGTGCCTGACTCTTCACTGTCTGTGTCCGACTCTTTACTGTCTGTCTGACTCTTCACTGTCTGCGTCCAACTCTTTACTGTATGTCTCCTCTGTACCTGAATCTCCACTGTCTGTCCCCTCTCTGTGCCTGATTCTACACTGTCTGTCTCCTCTCTGTGCCTGACTGTTCAACGTCTGTCTCCTCTCTGTGCCTGACTTTTCACCTGACTCTTCACTGTCTCCTCTCTGTGCCTGACTCTTCACTGACTGTCTGACCTCTGTGCCTCATCTCTATGCCTAACTCTTCACTGTCTGTCTCCTCTCTGTGCCTGACTCTTCACTGTCTGTCTCCTTTCTGTGCCCGACTCTTCACTGTCTGTCTCCTCTGTGTGCCTGACCCTTCACTGTCTGCCTCCTCTGTCCCTGACTCTTCAATGTCTGTCTCCCTCATCTATGCCTGACTCTTCACTGTCTGTCTCCTCTGTGTGCCTGACTCTTTGCTGTCTGTCTCCTCTCTGTGCCTAACTCTTCTCAGTCTGCCTCATCTCTGTGCCTAACTCTTCACTTTCTGTCTCCTCTCTATGCCTAACTCTTCACTGTCTGTCTCCTCTCTGTGCCTGACTCTTCACTGTCTGTCTCCTCTCTGTGCCTGACTCTTCACTGTCTGTCTCCTCTGTGTGCCTGACCCTTCACTGTCTGCCTCCTCTGTCCCTGACTCTTCAATGTCTGTCTCCCTCATCTATGCCTGACTCTTCACTGTCTGTCTCCTCTTTGTGCCTGACTCTTTGCTGTCTGTCTCCTCTCTGTGCCTAACTCTTCTCAGTCTGCCTCATCTCTGTGCCTAACTCTTCACGTTCTGTCTCCTCTATGTGCCTGACTCTTCAGTGTCTGTCTCCTCTCTGTGCCTGACTCTTCACTGCCTGTCTTCTCTCTGTGCTGAATCTTTGCTGTTTCTCTCCTCTCTTCCTGACTCTTCACTGTCTGTCTACTCTATGTGCCTAACTCTTCACTTTCTGTCTCCTCTCTGTGCCTGACTCTTCACTGTCTGCCTCATCTCTGTGCCTGACTCTTCACTGTCTGTCTCCCTCCTCTGTGCTTGACTCTTCGCTGTCTGCCTCCTCTCGGTGCCTGACTCTTTTCTGTCTGCCTCATCTCTGTGCCTGACACTTCACCGTCTGCCTCCTCTCTGTGCCTGATTCTTCACTGTCTGCCTCCTCTCTGTACCTGAATCTCCACTGTCTGCCTCCTCTCCGTGCCTGACTCTTCACTGCCTGCCTGTCTCCTCTCTGTGCCTGAATATTTGCTGTCTGTCTCGTCTCTGTGCTTGACTCTTCAATGTCTGTCTCCCTCATCTATGCCTGACTCTCCACTGTCTGTCTCCTCTGTGTGCCTGACTCTTCACTGTCTGCCTCCTCTCTGTGCCCGACTCTTCACTGTCTGTCTCCTCTCTGTGCCTGACTCTTCACTGCCTGCCTGTCTCCTCTCTGTGCCTGAATCTTTGCTGTCTGTCTTGTCTCTGTGCTTGACTCTTTGCTGTCTGTCTCGTCTCTGTGCCTGACTCTTCTCAGTCTGCCTCATCTCTGTGCCTAACTCTTCACTTTCTGTCTCCTCTCTGTGCCTGACTCTTCACTGTCTGTCTACTCTATGTGCCTGACTCTTCACTGTCTGCCTCATCTCTGTGCCTGACTTTTCACTGTCTGTTTACTCTATGTGCCTGACATTTAACTGTCTGACTCATCTCTGTGCCTGACTCTTCACTGTCTGCCTCCTCTGTGCCTGAGTCTTCACTGTCTGTCTCCCTCCTCTGTGCTTGACTCTTCGCTGTCTGCCTCCTCTCGGTGCCTGACTCTTTTCTGTCTGCCTCATCTCTGTGCCTGACACTTCACCGTCTGCCTCCTCTCTGTGCCTGATTCTTCACTGTCTGCCTCCTCTCTGTACCTGAATCTTCACTGTCTGCCTCCTCTCCGTGCCTGACTCTTCACTGTCTGACTCCTCTCTTCCTGACTCTTCACTGTTTGTCTACTCTATGTGCCTGACTCTTCACTGTCTGCCTCCTCTCTGTGCCTGACTCTTCACTGTCTGGCTCCTCTCTGTGCCTGAATCTTCACTGTCTGCCTCCTCTCTGTGCTGGACTCTTCACTATCTGCCTCATCTCTGTGCCTGACTTTTCACTGTCTGTCTACTCTATGTGCCTGACTTTTCACTGTATGCCTCATCTCTGTGCCTGACTCTTCACTGTCTGTCTCCTCTCTGTGCCTGACCCTTCACTGTCTGCCTCATCTCTGTGCCTGACCCTTCACTGCCTGTCTCCTCTCTGTGCCCGACTCTTCACTGTATGCCTCATCTCTGTGCCTGACTCTTCACTGTCTGTGTCCGACTCTTCACTGTCTGCGTCCAACTCTTTACTGTATGTCTCCTCTGTACCTGAATCTCCACTGTCTGTCTCCTCTCTATGCCTGATTCTACACTTTCTGTCTCCTCTCTGTGCCTGACTGTTCAACGTCTGTCTCCTCTCTGTGCCTGACTTTTCACCTGACTCTTCACTGTCTCCTCTCTGTGCCTGACTCTTCACTGACTGTCTCACCTCTGTGCCTCATCTCTATGCCTAACTCTTCACTGTCTGTCTCCTCTCTGTGCCTGACTCTTCACTGTCTGTCTCCTTTCTGTGCCCGACTCTTCACTGTCTGTCTCCTCTGTGTGCCTGACCCTTCACTGTCTGCCTCCTCTGTCCCTGACTCTTCAATGTCTGTCTCCCCTCATCTATGCTTGACTCTTCACTGTCTGTCTCCTCTGTGTGCCTGACTCTTTGCTGTCTGTCTCCTCTCTGTGCCTAACTCTTCTCAGTCTGCCTTATCTCTGTGCCTAACTCGTCACTTTCTGTCTCCTCTCTATGACTAACTCTTCACTGTCTGTCTCCTCTCTGTGCCTGACTCTTCACTGTCTGTCTCCTCTCTGTGCCTGACTCTTCACTGTCTGTCTCCTCTGTGTGCCTGACCCTTCACTGTCTGCCTCCTCTGTCCCTGACTCTTCAATGTCTGTCTCCCTCATCTATGCCTGACTCTTCACTGTCTGTCTCCTCTTTGTGCCTGACTCTTTGCTGTCTGTCTCCTCTCTGTGCCTAACTCTTCTCAGTCTGCCTCATCTCTGTGCCTAACTCTTCACTTTCTGTCTCCTCTATGTGCCTGACTCTTCACTGTCTGCCTCCTCACTGTGCCTGACTCTTCACTGTCTGACTCCTCTCTTCCTGACTCTTCACTGTCTGTCTACTCTATGTGCCTGACTCTTCACTGTCTGCCTCCTCTCTGTGCCTGACTCTTCACTGTCTGGCTCCTCTCTGTGCCTGACATTTCACTGTCTGCTTCCTCTCTGTGCCGGACTCTTCACTGTCTGCCTCATCTCTGTGCCTGACTTTTCACTGTCTGTCTACTCTATTTGCTTGACTTTTCACTGCCTGTCTCCTCTCTGTACCTGACTCTTCACTGTCTCCTCTCTCATCCTGACTCTTCACTGTCTGTCTACTCTATGTGCCTGACTCTTCACTGTCCGCTTCATCTCTGTGCCTGACCCTTCACTGTCTGTCTCCTCTCTGTGCCTGACTCTTCACTGCCTGTCTTCTCTATGTGCTGAATCTTTGCTGTCTGTCTGCTCTATGTGCCTGACTCTTCACTGTCTGCCTCATCTCTGTGCCTGACTTTTCACTTGTTGTTTACTCTATGTGCCTGACTTTTAACTGTCTGACTCATCTCTGTGCCTGCTTCACTGTCTGCCTCCTCTGTGCCTGACTCTTCCCTGTCTGTCTATCTCCTCTGTGCTTGACTCTTCACTTTCTGCCTCCTCTCGGTGCCTGACTCTTTTCTGTCTGCCTCATCTCTGTGCCTGACACTTCACAGTCTGCCTCCTCTCTGTGCCTGATTCTTCACTGTCTGTCTCCTCTCTGTGCCTGACTCTTCACTGTCTGTCTCCTCTGTGTGCCCGACCCTTCACTGTCTGCCTCCTTTGTCCCTGACACTTCAATGTCTGTCTCCCTCATCTATGCCTGACTCTTCACTGTCTGTCTCCTCTCTGTGCCTGACTCTTCACTGTCTGTCTCCTCTGTGTGCCCGACCCTTCACTGTCTGCCTCCTCTGTCCCTGACTCTTCAATGTCTGTCTCCCTCATCTATGCCTGACTCTTCACTGTCTGCCTCATCTCTGTGCCAGGCCCTTCACTGCCTGTCTCCTCTCTATGCCCGACTCTTCACTGTATGCCTCATCTCTGTGCCTGACTCTTCACTGTCTGTGTCCGACTCTTCACTGTCTGTCTGACTCTTCACTGTCTGCGTCCAACTCTTTACTGTATGTCTCCTCTGTGCCTGAATCTCCACTGTCTGTCTCCTCTCTGTGCTTGATTCTACACTGTCTGTCTCCTCTCTGTGCCTGACTGTTCAAGGTCTGTCTCCGCTCTGTGCCTGACTCTTCACTGCCTGTCTTCTCTATGTGCTGAATCTTTGCTGTCTGTCTGCTCTATGTGCCTGACTCTTCACTGTCTGCCTCATCTCTGTGCCTGACTTTTCACTGTCTGTTTACTCTATGTGCCTGACTTTTAACTGTCTGACTCATCTCTGTGCCTGCTTCACTGTCTGCCTCCTCTGTGCCTGACTCTTCACTTTCTGCCTCCTCTCGGTGCCTGACTCTTTTCTGTCTGCCTCATGTCTGTGCCTGACACTTCACAGTCTGCCTCCTCTCTGTGCCTGATTCTTCACTGTCTGCCTCCTCTCTGTGTCTGACTCTTCACTGTCTGTCTCCTCTCTGTGCCTGACTCTTCACTGACTGTCTCACCTCTGTGCCTCATCTCTATGCCTAACTCTTCACTGTCTGTCTCCTCTCTGTGCCTGACTCTTCACTGTCTGTCTCCTTTCTGTGCCTGACTCTTCACTGTCTGTCTCCTCTGTGTGCCTTACCATTCACTGTCTGCCTCCTCTGTCCCTGACTCTTCAATGTCTGTCTCCCTCATCTATGTCTGACTCTTCACTGCCTGTCTCCTGTGTGTGCCTGACTCTTTGCTGTCTGTCTCCTCTCTGTGCCTAACTCTTCTCAGTCTGCCTCATCTCTGTGCCTAACTCTTCACTTTATGTCTCCTCTCTATGCCTAACTCTTCACTGTCTCCTCTATATGCCTAACTCTTCACTGTCCGTCTCCTCTCTGTGCCTGACTCTTCACTGTCTGTCTCCTCTCTGTGCCTGACTCTTCACTGTCTGTCTCCTCTGTGTGCCTGACCCTTCACTGTCTGCCTCCTCTGTCCCTGACTCTTCAATGTCTGTCTCCCTCATCTATGCCTGACTCTTCACTGTCTGTCTCCTCTTTGTGCCTGACTCTTCACTTTCTGTCTCCTCTCTGTGCCTGACTCTTCAGTGTCTGTCTCCTCTCTGTGCCTGACTCTTCACTGCTTGTCTTCTCTCTGTGCTGAATCTTTGCTGTCTGTCTCCTCTCTTCCTGACTCTTCACTGTCTGTCTACTCTATGTGTCTGACTCTTCACTGTCTGCCTCATCTCTGTGCCTGACTTTTCACTGTCTGTTTACTCTACGTGCCTGACATTTAACTGTCTGACTCATCTCTGTGCCTGACTCTTAACTGTCTGCCTACTCTGTGCCTGACTCTTTTCTGTATGCCTCATCTCTGTGCCTGACACTTCACTGTCTGCCTCTTCTCTGTGCCTGATTCTTCACTATCTGCCTCCTCTCTGTACCTGACTCTTCACTGTCTGCCTCCTCACTGTGCCTGACTCTTCACTGTCTGACTCCTCTCTTCCTGACTCTTCACTGTCTGTCTACTCTATGTGCCTGACTCTTCACTGTCTGCCTCCTCTCTGTGCCTGACTCTTCACTGTCTGGCTCCTCTCTGTGCCGGACTCTTCACTGTCTGCCTCATCTCTGTGCCTGACTTTTCACTGTCTGTCTAATCTATTTGCTTGACTTTTCACTGTCTGTCTCCTCTCTGTACCCGACTCTTCACTGTCTCCTCTCTCATCCTGACTCTTCACTGTCTGTCTACTCTATGTGCCTGACTCTTCACTGTCCGCTTCATCTCTGTGCCTGACCCTTCACTGTCTGTCTCCTCTCTGTGCCTGACTCTTCACTGCCTGTCTTCTCTATGTGCTGAATCTTTGCTGTCTGTCTGCTCTATGTGCCTGACTCTTCACTGTCTGCCTCATCTCTGTGCCTGACTTTTCACTGTCTGTTTACTCTATGTGCCTGACTTTTAACTGTCTGACTCATCTCTGTGCCTGCTTCACTGTCTGCCTCCTCTGTGCCTGACTCTTCACTTTCTGCCTCCTCTCGGTGCCTGACTCTTTTCTGTCTGCCTCATGTCTGTGCCTGACACTTCACAGTCTGCCTCCTCTCTGTGCCTGATTCTTCACTGTCTGCCTCCTCTCTGTGTCTGACTCTTCACTGTCTGTCTCCTCTCTGTGCCTGACTCTTCACTGTCTGTCTCCTCTGTGTGCCCGACCCTTCACTGTCTGCCTCCTCTGTCCCTGACTCTTCAATGTCTGTCTCCCTCATCTATGCCTGACTCTTTACTGTCTGTCTCCTCTGTGTGCCTGTCTCTTCACTGTCTGCCTCCTCTCTGTGCCCGACTCTTCACTGCCTGTCTCCTCTCTGTGCCTGACTCTTCACTGCCTGCCTGTCTCCTCTCTGTGCCTGAATATTTGCTGTCTGTCTCGTCTCTGTGCTTGACTCTTCAATGTCTGTCTCCCTCATCTATGCCTGACTTTTCACCGTCTGTCTCCTCTGTGTGCCTGACTCTTCACTGTCTGCCTCCTCTCTGTGCCCGACTCTTCACTGTATGCCTCATCTCTGTGCCTGACTCTTCACTGTCTGTGTCCGACTCTTCACTGTCTGTCTGACTCTTCACTGTCTGCGTCCAACTCTTTACTGTATGTCTCCTCTGTTCCTGAATCTCCACTGTCTGTCTCCTCCCTGTGCCTGATTCTACACTGTCTGTCTCCTCTCTGTGCCTGACTGTTCAACGTCTGTCTCCTCTCTGTGCCTGATTTTTCACCTGACTCTTCACTGTCTCCTCTCTGTGCCTGACTCTTCACTGACTGTCTCACCTCTGTGCATCATCTCTATGCCTAACTCTTCACTGTCTGTCTCCTCTCTGTGCCTGACTCTTCACTGTCTGTCTCCTTTCTGTGCCTGACACTTCACTGTCTGTCTCCTCTGTGTGCCTTACCCTTCACTGTCTGCCTCCTCTGTCCCTGACTCTTCAATGTCTGTCTCCCTCATCTATGCCTGACTCTTCACTGTCTGTCTCCTCTGTGTGCCTGACTATTTGCTGTCTGTCTCCTCTCTGTGCCTAACTCTTCTCAGTCTGCCTCATCTCTGTGCCTGACTATTCACTGCCTGTCTCCTCTCTGTACCTGACCCTTCACTGTCTGCCTCCTCTCTGTACCAGACTCTTCACTGTCTGCCTCATCTCTGTGCCGGACTCTTCACTGTCTACCTCATGTCTGTGCCTGACTTTTCACTGTCTGTCTACTCTATGTGCCTGATTTTTCACTGTCTGCCTCATCTCTGTGCCTGATTCTTCACTGTCTGTATCTTCTCTGTGCCTGACTCTTCACTGTCTGCCTCATCTCTGTGCCTGACCCTTCACTGCCTGTCTCCTCTCTGTGCCCAACTCTTCCCTGTCTGCCTCCTCTGTCCCTGACTCTTCACTGTCTGCCTCATTTCTGTGCCTGACTCTTCATTGTCTGTCTCATCTCTGTGCCCGACTCTTCACTGTCTGTCTCATCTCTTTGCCTGACTCTTCACTGTCTGTCTGCCTCCTTCATGGCTGACTCTTCACTGGCTGTCTCCCTCCTCTTTGCCTGACTCTTCACTGTCTGCCTCATCTCTGTGTCTGACCCTTCACTGCCTGTCTCCTCTCTGTGCCTGACTCTTCACTGTCTGCCTCCTCTCTGTGCCGGACTCTTCACTGTTTGCCTCTTCTCTGTGCCTGACCCTTCACTGTTTGTCTCCTCTGTGTGCCCGACTCTTCCCTGTCCTCCTCCTCTTTCCCTGACTCTTTACTGTCTGCCTCATCTCTGTGCCTGACTCTTCACTGTCTGTCTCATCTCTGTGCCTGACTCTTCACTGTCTGTCTGCCTCCTTCATGGCTGACTCTTCACTGGCTGTCTCCCTCCTCTTTGCCTGACATTTCACTGTTTGCCTCATCACTGTGCCTGACTCTTCACTGTTTGTCTGCCTCATCTCTGTGCCTGACTCGTCTCTGTCTGCCTCCTTTGTGCCTGCCTCTTCACTGTCTGTCTCCCTCCTCTTTGCCTTACTCTTCACTGTCTGTCCCAACTCTGTGCCTGACTGTTCACTGTCTGCCTCCTCTCGGTGCCTGACTCTTCACTGTCTGCCTCATCTCTGTGCCTGACTCTATACTGTCTGTCTCCTCTCTGTGGCTGACTCTTCACCTGACTCTTCACAGTCTGTCTCCTCTCTCTGCCTGACTTTTCACTGTCTGTCTACTCTATGTGCCTGACTTTTCACTGTCTGCCTCATCTCTGTGCCTGACTCTTTACTGTCTGGCTGCCTCCTTCGTGCCTGACTCTTCACTGTCTGTCTCCCTCCTCTTTGCCTGACTCTTCACTGTCTGTCCCAACTCTGTGCCTGACTTTTCAGTGTCTGCCTCCTCTCTGTGCCTGACTCTTCACTGTCTGCCTCATCTCTGTGTCCGACTCTTCACTGTCTGTCTAACTCTTCACTGTCTGCGTCTGACTCTTCACTGTCTGTCTTCTCTGTGCCTGAATCTCCACTATTTGTCTCCTCTCTGTGCCTGATTCTACACTGTCTGACTCATCTCTGTGCCTAACTCTTCTCCGTCTGCCTCATCTCTGTGCCTGACCCTTCTCTTTCTGTCTCCTCTCTGAGCCTGACTCTTCACTGTCTGTCTACTCTATGTGCCTGACTCTTCACTGTCTGCCTCATCTCTGTGCCTGACTTTTCACTGTCTGTTTACTCTATGTGCCTGACATTTAACTGTCTGACTCATCTCTGTGCCTGACTCTTCACTGCCTGTATCCTCTCTGTACCTGACTTCCCCTGACTCTTCACTGTCCGTCTTCTCTCCATGCCTGACTCTTCAACGTCTGTCTCCTCTCTGTGCCTGACTTTTCACCTGGCTCTTCACTGTCTGTCTCCTCTCTGTGCCTGACTATTCACTGCCTGTCTCCTCTCTGTGCCTGACTCTTCGCTGCCTGTCTCCTCTCTGTACCTGACTCTTCACTGTCTGCCTCCTCTCTGTGCCTGACTCTTCACTGTCTGTCTCCTCTCTTCCTGACTCTTCACTGTCTGTCTCCTCTCTGTGCCTGACTCTTCACTGTCTGTCTCCTCTGTGTGCCCGACCCCTCACTGTCTGCCTCCTCTGTCCCTGACTCTTCAATGTCTGTCTCCTCTCTGTGCCTGACTCTTCACTGCCTGCCTCATCTCTATGCCTGACTCTTCACTGTCTGTCTCCTCTCTGTGTCTGACTCTTCACTGTCTGTCTCCTCTCTGTGCCTGACTCTTCACTGTCTGTCTCCTCTGTGTGCCCGACCCCTCACTGTCTGCCTCCTCTGTCCCTGACTCTTCAATGTCTGTCTCCTCTCTGTGCCTGACTCTTCACTGCCTGCCTGTCTCCTCTCTGTGCCTGAATATTTGCTGTCTGTCTCGTCTCTGTGCTTGACTCTTCAATGTCTGTCTCCCTCATCTATGCCTGACTCTTCACTGTCTGTCTCCTCTGTGTGCCTGACTCTTCACTGTCTGCCTCCTCTCTGTGCCCGACTCTTCACTGTCTGTCTCCTCTCTGTGCCTGACTCTTCACTGCCTGCCTGTCTCCTCTCTGTGCCTGAATCTTTGCTGTCTGTCTTGTCTCTGTGCTTGACTCTTTGCTGTCTGTCTCCTCTCTGTGCCTGACTCTTCTCAGTCTGCCTCATCTCTGTGCCTAACTCTTCACTTTCTGTCTCCTCTCTGTGCCTGACTCTTCACTGTCTGTCTACTCTTTGTGCCTGACTCTTCACTTTCTGCCTCATCTCTGTGCCTGACTTTTCACTGTCTGCCTCCTCTGTGCCTGACTCTTCACTGTCTGTCTCCCTCCTCTGTGCTTGACTCTTCGCTGTCTGCCTCCTCTCGGTGCCTGACTCTTTTCTGTCTGCCTCATCTCTGTGCCTGACACTTCACCGTCTGCCTCCTCTCTGTGTCTGACTCTTCACTGTCTGTCTTCTCTCCATCTCTAATGAAAGAGAGAGGGACCCCGAAACCAAAGGGATGGGGTTCCACAATCGACGTTAGTCAAAAAGAAAATCCCCTTGGGTAAAGTAGCAATAGTACAGAAATACTTTCAAACAACCATGTACGTCACACAAATATAACGTGGAAGCAATGTAGACAGATGAGACCAACAATACATATGAAAACAATATAAAAAATGTGTTTAAATTATAAAAACAATTTATTAAAGATCCATTGTATTAGATAAAAACAGAATACGAAATTGGGAAACACATAAAAACGGTACAATAATCAATAAAAACCACATTCAAATAAAAAGGAGTGTACAGGGAAAAAGGATAGAACTCAAATAGAAAAACACAATTTTGAATTCCTCCTTGTTTTGTTTTCCCAGATTGACTCCTTAGGCGTCGACGCGTTTCGGCGGAGTGTTCATGTTAATCCGCCTTCATCAGGACAGTAATAACGTTTCCCAAATAAATTCTGAAATTAAATAAAACCAATCTTATTCAAAATTGTGTTTTTCTATTTGAGTTCTATCCTTTTTCCCTGTACACTCCTTTTTATTTGAATGTGGTTTTTATTGATTATTGTACCGTTTTTATGTGTTTCCCAATTTCGTATTCTGTTTTTATCTAATACAATGGATCTTTAATAAATTGTTTTTATAATTTAAACACATTTTTTAGATTGTTTTCATATGTATTGTTGGTCTCATCTGTCTACATTGCTTCCACGTTATATTTGTGTGACGTACATGGTTGTTTGAAAGTATTTCTGTACTATTGCTACTTTACCCAAGGGGATTTTCTTTTTGACTAACGTCTTCTCTCCATGCCTGACTCTTCAACGTCTGTCTCCTCTCTGTGCCTGACTTTTCACCTGGCTCTTCACTGTCTGCCTCCTCTCTGTACCTGAATTTTCACTGTCTGCCTCCTCTCCGTGCCTGACTCTTAACTGTCTGACTCCTCTCTTCCTGACTCTTCACTGTCTGTCTACTCTATGTGCCTGACTCTTCAGTGTCTGCCTCCTCTCTGTGCCTGACTCTTCACTGTCTGGCTCCTCTCTGTGCCTGAATCTTCACTGTCTGCCTCCTCTCCGTGCCGGACTCTTCACTATCTGCCTCATCTCTGTGCCTGACTTTTCAATGTCTGTCTACTCTATGTGCCTGACTTTTCACTGTATGCCTCATCTCTGTGCCTGACTCTTCACTGTCTGTCTCCTCTCTGTGCCTGACCCTTCACTGTCTGCCTCATCTCTGTGCCTGACTCTTCACTGTCTGTGTCCGACTCTTCACTGTCTGTCTGACTCTTCACTGTCTGCGTCCAACTCTTTACTGTATGTCTCCTCTGTACCTGATTCTCCACTGTCTGTCTCCTCTCTGTGCCTGATTCTACACTGTCTGTCTCCTCTCTGTGCCTGACTGTTCAACGTCTGTCTCCTCTCTGTGCCTGACTTTTCACCTGACTCTCCACTGTCTCCTCTCTGTGCCTGCCTCTTCACTGTCTGTCTCCTTTGTGTGCCTGACCCTTCACTGTCTGCCTCCTCTGTCCCTGACTCTTCAATGTCTGTCTCCCTCATCTATGCCTGACTCTTCACTGTCTGTCTCCTCTTTGTGCCTGACTCTTCTCAGTCTGCCTCATCTCTGTGCCTAACTCTTCACTTTCTGTCTCCTCTATGTGCCTGACTCTTCAGTGTCTGTCTCCTCTCTGTGCCTGACTCTTCACTGCCCGTCTTCTCTCTGTGCTGAATCTTTGCTGTCTGTCTCCTCTCTTCCTGACTCTTCACTGTCTGTCTACTCTGTGCCTGACTCTTCACTGTCTGCCTCATCTCTGTGCCTGACTTTTCACTGTCTGTTTACTCTTTGTGCCTGACATTTAACTGTCTGACTCATCTCTGTGCCTGACTCTTAACTGTCTGCCTCCTCTGTGCCTGACTCTTTTCTGTCTGCCTCATCTCTGTGCCTGACACTTCACTGTCTGCCTCCTCTCTGTGCCTGTCTCTTCACTGTCTGCCTCCTCTCTGTGCCTGACTCTTCACTGCCTGCCTGTCTCCTCTCTGTGCCTGAATATTTGCTGTCTGTCTCGTCTCTGTGCTTGACTCTTCAATGTCTGTCTCCCTCATCTATGCCTGACTCTTCACTGTCTGTCTCCTCTGTGTGCCTGACTCTTCACTGTCTGCCTCCTCTTTGTGCCCGACTCTTCACTGTCTGTCTCCTCTCTGTGCCTGACTCTTCACTGCCTGCCTGTCTCCTCTCTGTGCCTGAATCTTTGCTGTCTGTCTTGTCTCTGTGCTTGACTCTTTGCTGTCTGTCTCCTCTCTGTGCCTGACTCTTCTCAGTCTGCCTCATCTCTGTGCCTAACTCTTCACTTTCTGTCTCCTCTCTGTGCCTGACTCTTCACTGTCTGTCTACTCGATGTGCCTGACTCTTCACTGTCTGCCTCCTCTCTGTGCCTGACTCTTCACTGTCTGGCTCCTCTCTGTGCCTGAATCTTCACTGTCTGCCTCCTCTCTGTGCCGGACTCTTCACTATCTGCCTCATCTCTGTGCCTGACTTTTCACTGTCTGTCTACTCTATGTGCCTGACTTTTCACTGTATGCCTCATCTCTGTGCCTGACTCTTCACTGTCTGTCTCCTCTCTGTGCCTGACCCTTCACTGTCTGCCTCATCTCTGTGCCTGACCCTTCACTGCCTGTCTCCTCTCTGTGCCCGACTCTTCACTGTCTGTCTACTCTATGTGCCCGACTCTTCACTGTCTGCCTCATCTCTGTGCCTGACTTTTCACTGTCTGTTTACTCTATGTGCCTGACATTTAACTGTCTGCCTCATCTCTATGCCTGACTCTTAACTGTCTGCCTCCTCTGTGCCTGACTCTTTTCTGTCTGCCTGATCTCTGTGCCTGACACTTCACTGTCTGCCTCCTCTCTGTGCCTGATTCTTCACTATCTGCCTCCTCGCTGTACCTGACTCTTCACTGTCTGCCTCCTCACTGTGCCTGACTCTTCACTGTCTGACTCCTCTCTTCCTGACTCTTCACTGTCTGTCTACTCTATGTGCCTGACTCTTCACTGTCTGCCTCCTCTCTGTGCCTGACTCTTCACTGTCTGGCTCCTCTCTGTGCCTGACTCTTCACTGTCTGCCTCCTCTCTGTGCCGGACTCTTCACTGTCTGCCTCATCTCTGTGCCTGACTTTTCACTGTCTGTCTACTCTATTTGCTTGACTTTTCACTGTCTGTCTCCTCTATGTACCTGACTCTTCACTGTCTCCTCTCTCATCCTGACTCTTCACTGTCTGTCTACTCTATGTGCCTGACTCTTCACTGTCCGCTTCATCTCTGTGCCTGACCCTTCACTGTCTGTCTCCTCTCTGTGCCTGACTCTTCACTGCCTGTCTTCTCTATGTGATTAATTATTGCTGTCTGTCTGCTCTATGTGCCTGACTCTTCACTGTCTGCTTCATCTCTGTGCCTGACTCTTCTCAGTCTGCCTCATCTCTGTGCCTAACTCTTCACTTTCTGTCTCCTCTCTGTGCCTGACTCTTCACTGTCTGTCTACTCTATGTGCCTGACTCTTCACTGTCTGCCTCATCTCTGTGCCTGACTTTTCACTGTCTGTTTACTCTATGTGCCTGACATTTAACTGTCTGACTCATCTCTGTGCCTGACTCTTCACTGTCTGCCTCCTCTGTGCCTGACTCTTCACCGTCTGTCTCCCTCCTCTGTGCTTGACTCTTCGCTGTCTGCCTCCTCTCGGTGCCTGACTCTTTTCTGTCTGCCTCATCTCTGTGCCTGACACTTCACTGTCTGCCTCCTCTCTGTGCCGGCCTCTTCACTATCTGCCTCATCTCCGTGCCTGACTCTTCACTGTCTGACTCCTCTCTTCCTGACTCTTCACTGTCTGTCTTCTCTATGTGCCTGACTCTTCACTGTCTGCCTCCTCTCTGTGCCTGACTCTTCACTGTCTGGCTCCTCTCTGTGCCTGAATCTTCACTGTCTGCCTCCTCTCTGTGCCGGCCTCTTCACTATCTGCCTCATCTCTGTGCCTGACTTTTCACTGTCTGCCTACTCTATGTGCCTGACTTTTCACTGTATGCCTCATCTCTGTGCCTGACTCTTCACTGTCTGTGTCCGACTCTTCACTGTCTGTCTGACTCTTCACTGTCTGCGTCCAACTCTTTACTGTAGGTCTCCTCTGTACCTGAATCTCCACTGTCTGTCTCCTCTCTGTGCCTGATTCTACACTGTCTGTCTCCTCTCTGTGCCTGACTGTTCAACGTCTGTCTCCTCTCTGTGCCTGACTTTTCACCTGACTCTTCACTGTCTCCTCTCTGTGCCTGACTCTTCACTGACTGTCTCACCTCTGTGCCTCATCTCTATGCCTAACTCTTCACTGTCTGTCTCCTCTCTGTGCCTGACTCTTCTCCGTCTGCCTCATCTCTGTGCTTGACCCTTCTCTTTCTGTCTCCTCTCTGAGCCTGACTCTTCACTGCCTGTATCCTCTCTGTACCTGACTTCCCCTGACTCTTCACTGTCCGTCTTCTCTCCATGCCTGACTCTTCAACGTCTGTCTTCTCTCTGTGCCTGACTTTTCACCTGGCTCTTCACTGTCTGTCTCCTCTCTGTGCCTGACTATTCACTGCCTGTCTCCTCTCTGTGCCTGACTCTTCACTGTCTGTCTCCTCTGTGTGCCCGACCCTTCACTGTCTGCCTCCTCTGTCCCTGACTCTTCAATGTCTGTCTCCTCTCTGTGCCTGACTCTTCACTGCCTGCCTGTCTCCTCTCTGTGCCTGAATATTTGCTGTCTGTCTCGTCTCTGTGCTTGACTCTTCAATGTCTGTCTCCCTCATCTATGCCTGACTCTTCACTGTCTGTCTCCTCTGTGTGCCTGACTCTTCACTGTCTGCCTCCTCTCTGTGCCCGACTCTTCACTGTCTGTCTCCTCTCTGTGCCTGACTCTTCACTGCCTGCCTGTCTCCTCTCTGTGCCTGAATCTTTGCTGTCCGTCTTGTCTCTGTGCTTGACTCTTTGCTGTCTGTCTCCTCTCTGTGCCTGACTCTTCTCAGTCTGCCTCATCTCTGTGCCTAACTCTTCACTTTCTGTCTCCTCTCTGTGCCTGACTCTTCAATGTCTGTCTACTCTATGTGCCTGACTCTTCACTTTCTGCCTCATCTCTGTGCCTGACTTTTCACTGTCTGTTTACTCTATGTGCCTGACATTTAACTGTCTGACTCATCTCTGTGCCTGACTCTTCACTGTCTGCCTACTCTGTGCCTGACTCTTCACTGTCTGTCTCCCTCCTCTGTGCTTGACTCTTCGCTGTCTGCCTCCTCTCGGTGCCTGACTCTTTTCTGTCTGCCTCATCTCTGTGCCTGACACTTCACCGTCTGCCTCCTCTCTGTGCCTGATTCTTCACTGTCCGCCTCCTCTCTGTACCTGAATTTTCACTGTCTGCCTCCTCTCCGTGCCTGACTCTTCACTGTCTGACTCCTCTCTTCCTGACTCTTTACTGTCTGTCTACTCTATGTGCCTGACTCTTCAGTGTCTGCCTCCTCTCTGTGCCTGACTCTTCACTGTCTGCCTCCTCTCTGTGCCGGACTCTTCACTATCTGCCTCATCTCTGTGCCTGACTTTTCACTGTCTGTCTACTCTATTTGCTTGACTTTTCACTGTCTGTCTCCTCTCTGTGCCTGACTCTTCAATGTCTGTCTCCTTTCTGTGCCCGACTCTTCACTGTCTGTCTCCTCTGTGTGCCTGACCCTTCACTGTCTGCCTCCTCCGTCCCTGACTCTTCAATGTCTGTCTCCCTCATCTATGCCTGACTCTTCACTGTCTGTCTCCTCTGTGTGCCTGACTCTTTGCTGTCTGTCTCCTCTCTGTGCCTAACTCTTCTCAGTCTGCCTCATCTCTGTGCCTAACTCTTCACTTTCTGTCTCCTCTCTATGCCTAACTCTTCACGGTCTGTCTCCTCTCTGTGCCTGACTCTTCACTGTCTGTCTCCTCTCTGTGCCTGACTCTTCACTGTCTGTCTCCTCTGTGTGCCTGACCCTTCACTGTCTGCCCCCTCTGTCCCTGACTCTTCAATGTCTGTCTCCCTCATCTATGCGTGACTCTTCACTGTCTGTCTCCTCTTTGTGCCTGACTCTTTGCTGTCTGTCTCCTCTCTGTGCCTAACTCTTCTCAGTCTGCCTCATCTCTGTGCCTAACTCTTCACTTTCTGTCTCCTCTATGTGCCTGACTCTTCAGTGTCTGTCTCCTCTCTGTGCCTGACTCTTCACTGCCCGTCTTCTCTCTGTGCTGAATCTTTGCTGTCTGTCTCCTCTCTTCCTGACTCTTCACTGTCTGTCTACTCTATGTGCCTGACTCTTCACTGCCTGCCTCATCTCTGTGCCTGACTTTTCACTGTCTGTTTCCTCTATGTGCCTGACATTTAACTGTCTGACTCATCTCTGTGCCTGACTCTTAACTGTCTGCCTCCTCTGTGCCTGACTCTTTTCTGTCTGCCTCATCTCTGTGCCTGACACTTCACTGTCTGCCTCCTCTCTGTGCCTGTCTCTTCACTGTCTGCCTCCTCTCTGTGCCCGACTCTTCACTGCCTGTCTCCTCTCTGTGCCTGACTCTTCACTGCCTGCCTGTCTCCTCTCTGTGCCTGAATATTTGCTGTCTGTCTCGTCTCTGTGCTTGACTCTTCAATGTCTGTCTCCCTCATCTATGCCTGACTCTTCACTGTCTGTCTCCTCTGTGTGCCTGACTCTTCACTGTCTGCCTCCTCTCTGTGCCCGACTCTTCACTGTCTGTCTCCTCTCTGTGCCTGACTCTTCACTGCCTGCCTGTCTCCTCTCTGTGCCTGAATCTTTGCTGTCTGTCTTGTCTCTGTGCTTGACTCTTTGCTGTCTGTCTCCTCTCTGTGCCTGACTCTTCTCAGTCTGCCTCATCTCTGTGCCTAACTCTTCACTTTCTGTCTCCTCTCTGTGCCTGATTTTTCACTGTCTGCCTCATCTCTGTGCCTGACTTTTCACTGTCTGTTTACTC
Organism: Lissotriton vulgaris; assembly: GCF_964263255.1. Lineage (NCBI taxonomy): Eukaryota > Metazoa > Chordata > Amphibia > Caudata > Salamandridae > Lissotriton > Lissotriton vulgaris. The sequence continues at coordinate 190,473,979 of NC_141685.1, forward strand.
TATGTGCCTGACATTTAACTGTATGACTCATCTCTGTGCCTGACTCTTCACTGTCTGCCTCCTCTGTGCCTGACTCTTCACTGTCTGTCTCCCTCCTCTGTGCTTGACTCTTCGCTGTCTGCCTCCTCTCGGTGCCTGACTCTTTTCTGTCTGCCTCATCTCTGTGCCTGACACTTCACCGTCTGCCTCCTCTCTGTGCCTGATTCTTCACTGTCTGCCTCCTCTCTGTACCTGAATCTTCACTGTCTGCCTCCTCTCCGTGCCTGACTCTTCACTGTCTGACTCCTCTCTTCCTGACTCTTCACTGTTTGTCTACTCTATGTGCCTGACTCTTCACTGTCTGCCTCCTCTCTGTGCCTGACTCTTCACTGTCTGGCTCCTCGCTGTGCCTGAATCTTCACTGTCTGCCTCCTCTCTGTGCCGGACTCTTCACTATCTGCCTCATCTCTGTGCCTGACTTTTCACTGTATGCCTCATCTCTGTGCCCGACTCTTCACTGTCTGTCTCCTCTCTGTGCCTGACCCTTCACTGTCTGCCTCATCTCTGTGCCTGACCCTTCACTGCCTGTCTCCTCTCTGTGCCCGACTCTTCACTGTATGCCTCATCTCTGTGCCTGACTCTTCACTGTCTGTGTCTGACTCTTCACTGTCTGTCTGACTCTTCACTGTCTGCGTCCAACTCTTTACTGTATGTCTCCTCTGTACCTGAATCTCCACTGTCTGTCTCCTCTCTGTGCCTGATTCTACACGGTCTGTCTCCTCTCTGTGCCTGACTGTTCAACGTCTGTCTCCTCTCTGTGCCTGACTTTTCACCTGACTCTTCACTGTCTCCTCTCTGTGCCTGACTCTTCACTGTCTGTCTCCTTTCTGTGCCCGACTCTTCACTGTCTCTCCCCTCTGTGTGCCTGACCCTTCACTGTCTGCCTCCACTGTCCCTGACTCTTCAATGTCTGTCTCCCTCATCTATGCCTGACTCTTTACTGTCTGTCTCCTCTGTGTGCCTGACTCTTTGCTGTCTGTCTCCTCTCTGTGCCTAACTCTTCTCAGTCTGTCTCATCTCTGTGCCTAACTCTTCACTTTTTGTCTCCTCTCTATGCCTAACTCTTCACTGTCTGTCTCCTCTCTGTGCCTGACTCTTCACTGTCTGTCTCCTCTCTGTGCCTGACTCTTCACTGTCTGTCTCCTCTGTGTGCCTGACCCTTCACTGTCTGCCTCCTCTGTCCCTGACTCTTCAATGTCTGTCTCCCTCATCTATGCCTGACTCTTCACTGTCTGCCTCATCTCTGTGCCTGACTCTTCACTGTCTGTCTCCCTCCTCTGTGCTTGACTCTTCGCTGTCTGCCTCCTCTCGGTGCCTGACTCTTTTCTGTCTGCCTCATCTCTGTGCCTGACACTTCACCGTCTGCCTCCTCTCTGTGCCTGATTCTTCACTGTCTGCCTCCTCTCTGTACCTGAATCTCCACTGTCTGCCTCCTCTCCGTGCCTGACTCTTCACTGCCTGCCTGTCTCCTCTCTGTGCCTGACTCTTTTCTGTCTGCCTCCTCTCTGTGCCTGATTCTTCACTGTCTGCCTCCTCTCTGTACCTGACTCTCCACTGTCTGTCTCCTCTGTGTGCCTGACTCTTCACTGTCTGCCTCCTCTCTGTGCCCGACTCTTCACTGTCTGTCTCCTCTCTGTGCCTGACTCTTCACTGCCTGCCTGTCTCCTCTCTGTGCCTGAATCTTTGCTGTCTGTCTTGTCTCTGTGCTTGACTCTTTGCTGTCTGTCTCGTCTCTGTGCCTGACTCTTCTCAGTCTGCCTCATCTCTGTGCCTAACTCTTCACTTTCTGTCTCCTCTCTGTGCCTGACTCTTCACTGTCTGTCTACTCTATGTGCCTGACTCTTCACTGTCTGCCTCATCTCTGTGCCTGACTTTTCACTGTCTGTTTACTCTATGTGCCTGACATTTAACTGTCTGACTCATCTCTGTGCCTGACTCTTCACTGTCTGCCTCCTCTGTGCCTGACTCTTCACTGTCTGTCTCCCTCCTCTGTGCTTGACTCTTCGCTGTCTGCCTCCTCTCGGTGCCTGACTCTTTTCTGTCTGCCTCATCTCTGTGCCTGACACTTCACCGTCTGCCTCCTCTCTGTGCCTGATTCTTCACTGTCTGCCTCCTCTCTGTACCTGAATCTTCACTGCCTGCCTCCTCTCCGTGCCTGACTCTTCACTGTCTGACTCCTCTCTTCCTGACTCTTCACTGTTTGTCTACTCTATGTGCCTGACTCTTCACTGTCTGCCTCCTCTCTGTGCCTGACTCTTCACTGTCTGGCTCCTCTCTGTGCCTGAATCTTCACTGTCTGCCTCCTCTCTGTGCCGGACTCTTCACTATCTGCCTCATCTCTGTGCCTGACTTTTCACTGTCTGTCTACTCTATGTGCCTGACTTTTCACTGTATGCCTCATCTCTGTGCCTGACTCTTCACTGTCTGTCTCCTCTCTGTGCCTGACCCTTCACTGTCTGCCTCATCTCTGTGCCTGACCCTTCACTGCCTGTCTCCTCTCTGTGCCCGACTCTTCACTGTATGCCTCATCTCTGTGCCTGACTCTTCACTGTCTGTGTCCGACTCTTCACTGTCTGCGTCCAACTCTTTACTGTATGTCTCCTCTGTACCTGAATCTCCACTGTCTGTCTCCTCTCTATGCCTGATTCTACACTTTCTGTCTCCTCTCTGTGCCTGACTGTTCAACGTCTGTCTCCTCTCTGTGCCTGACTTTTCACCTGACTCTTCACTGTCTCCTCTCTGTGCCTGACTCTTCACTGACTGTCTCACCTCTGTGCCTCATCTCTATGCCTAACTCTTCACTGTCTGTCTCCTCTCTGTGCCTGACTCTTCACTGTCTGTCTCCTTTCTGTGCCCGACTCTTCACTGTCTGTCTCCTCTGTGTGCCTGACCCTTCACTGTCTGCCTCCTCTGTCCCTGACTCTTCAATGTCTGTCTCCCCTCATCTATGCTTGACTCTTCACTGTCTGTCTCCTCTGTGTGCCTGACTCTTCCTGACTCTTTGCTGTCTGTCTCCTCTCTGTGCCTAACTCTTCTCAGTCTGCCTTATCTCTGTGCCTAACTCGTCACTTTCTGTCTCCTCTCTATGACTAACTCTTCACTGTCTGTCTCCTCTCTGTGCCTGACTCTTCACTGTCTGTCTCCTCTCTGTGCCTGACTCTTCACTGTCTGTCTCCTCTGTGTGCCTGACCCTTCACTGTCTGCCTCCTCTGTCCCTGACTCTTCAATGTCTGTCTCCCTCATCTATGCCTGACTCTTCACTGTCTGTCTCCTCTTTGTGCCTGACTCTTTGCTGTCTGTCTCCTCTCTGTGCCTAACTCTTCTCAGTCTGCCTCATCTCTGTGCCTAACTCTTCACTTTCTGCCTCCTCACTGTGCCTGACTCTTCACTGTCTGACTCCTCTCTTCCTGACTCTTCACTGTCTGTCTACTCTATGTGCCTGACTCTTCACTGTCTGCCTCCTCTCTGTGCCTGACTCTTCACTGTCTGGCTCCTCTCTGTGCCTGACATTTCACTGTCTGCTTCCTCTCTGTGCCGGACTCTTCACTGTCTGCCTCATCTCTGTGCCTGACTTTTCACTGTCTGTCTACTCTATTTGCTTGACTTTTCACTGCCTGTCTCCTCTCTGTACCTGACTCTTCACTGTCTCCTCTCTCATCCTGACTCTTCACTGTCTGTCTACTCTATGTGCCTGACTCTTCACTGTCCGCTTCATCTCTGTGCCTGACCCTTCACTGTCTGTCTCCTCTCTGTGCCTGACTCTTCACTGCCTGTCTTCTCTATGTGCTGAATCTTTGCTGTCTGTCTGCTCTATGTGCCTGACTCTTCACTGTCTGCCTCATCTCTGTGCCTGACTTTTCACTTGTTGTTTACTCTATGTGCCTGACGTTTAACTGTCTGACTCATCTCTGTGCCTGCTTCACTGTCTGCCTCCTCTGTGCCTGACTCTTCCCTGTCTGTCTATCTCCTCTGTGCTTGACTCTTCACTTTCTGCCTCCTCTCGGTGCCTGACTCTTTTCTGTCTGCCTCATCTCTGTGCCTGACACTTCACAGTCTGCCTCCTCTCTGTGCCTGATTCTTCACTGTCTGTCTCCTCTCTGTGCCTGACTCTTCACTGTCTGTCTCCTCTGTGTGCCCGACCCTTCACTGTCTGCCTCCTTTGTCCCTGACACTTCAATGTCTGTCTCCCTCATCTATGCCTGACTCTTCACTGTCTGTCTCCTCTCTGTGCCTGACTCTTCACTGTCTGTCTCCTCTGTGTGCCCGACCCTTCACTGTCTGCCTCCTCTGTCCCTGACTCTTCAATGTCTGTCTCCCTCATCTATGCCTGACTCTTCACTGTCTGCCTCATCTCTGTGCCAGGCCCTTCACTGCCTGTCTCCTCTCTATGCCCGACTCTTCACTGTATGCCTCATCTCTGTGCCTGACTCTTCACTGTCTGTGTCCGACTCTTCACTGTCTGTCTGACTCTTCACTGTCTGCGTCCAACTCTTTACTGTATGTCTCCTCTGTGCCTGAATCTCCACTGTCTGTCTCCTCTCTGTGCTTGATTCTACACTGTCTGTCTCCTCTCTGTGCCTGACTGTTCAAGGTCTGTCTCCGCTCTGTGCCTGACTCTTCACTGCCTGTCTTCTCTATGTGCTGAATCTTTGCTGTCTGTCTGCTCTATGTGCCTGACTCTTCACTGTCTGCCTCATCTCTGTGCCTGACTTTTCACTGTCTGTTTACTCTATGTGCCTGACTTTTAACTGTCTGACTCATCTCTGTGCCTGCTTCACTGTCTGCCTCCTCTGTGCCTGACTCTTCACTTTCTGCCTCCTCTCGGTGCCTGACTCTTTTCTGTCTGCCTCATGTCTGTGCCTGACACTTCACAGTCTGCCTCCTCTCTGTGCCTGATTCTTCACTGTCTGCCTCCTCTCTGTGTCTGACTCTTCACTGTCTGTCTCCTCTCTGTGCCTGACTCTTCACTGACTGTCTCACCTCTGTGCCTCATCTCTATGCCTAACTCTTCACTGTCTGTCTCCTCTCTGTGCCTGACTCTTCACTGTCTGTCTCCTTTCTGTGCCTGACTCTTCACTGTCTGTCTCCTCTGTGTGCCTTACAATTCACTGTCTGCCTCCTCTGTCCCTGACTCTTCAATGTCTGTCTCCCTCATCTATGTCTGACTCTTCACTGCCTGTCTCCTGTGTGTGCCTGACTCTTTGCTGTCTGTCTCCTCTCTGTGCCTAACTCTTCTCAGTCTGCCTCATCTCTGTGCCTAACTCTTCACTTTATGTCTCCTCTCTATGCCTAACTCTTCACTGTCTCCTCTATATGCCTAACTCTTCACTGTCCGTCTCCTCTCTGTGCCTGACTCTTCACTGTCTGTCTCCTCTCTGTGCCTGACTCTTCACTGTCTGTCTCCTCTGTGTGCCTGACCCTTCACTGTCTGCCTCCTCTGTCCCTGACTCTTCAATGTCTGTCTCCCTCATCTATGCCTGACTCTTCACTGTCTGTCTCCTCTTTGTGCCTGACTCTTCACTTTCTGTCTCCTCTCTGTGCCTGACTCTTCAGTGTCTGTCTCCTCTCTGTGCCTGACTCTTCACTGCTTGTCTTCTCTCTGTGCTGAATCTTTGCTGTCTGTCTCCTCTCTTCCTGACTCTTCACTGTCTGTCTACTCTATGTGTCTGACTCTTCACTGTCTGCCTCATCTCTGTGCCTGACTTTTCACTGTCTGTTTACTCTACGTGCCTGACATTTAACTGTCTGACTCATCTCTGTGCCTGACTCTTAACTGTCTGCCTACTCTGTGCCTGACTCTTTTCTGTATGCCTCATCTCTGTGCCTGACACTTCACTGTCTGCCTCTTCTCTGTGCCTGATTCTTCACTATCTGCCTCCTCTCTGTACCTGACTCTTCACTGTCTGCCTCCTCACTGTGCCTGACTCTTCACTGTCTGACTCCTCTCTTCCTGACTCTTCACTGTCTGTCTACTCTATGTGCCTGACTCTTCACTGTCTGCCTCCTCTCTGTGCCTGACTCTTCACTGTCTGGCTCCTCTCTGTGCCGGACTCTTCACTGTCTGCCTCATCTCTGTGCCTGACTTTTCACTGTCTGTCTACTCTATTTGCTTGACTTTTCACTGTCTGTCTCCTCTCTGTACCTGACTCTTCACTGTCTCCTCTCTCATCCTGACTCTTCACTGTCTGTCTACTCTATGTGCCTGACTCTTCACTGTCCGCTTCATCTCTGTGCCTGACCCTTCACTGTCTGTCTCCTCTCTGTGCCTGACTCTTCACTGCCTGTCTTCTCTATGTGCTGAATCTTTGCTGTCTGTCTGCTCTATGTGCCTGACTCTTCACTGTCTGCCTCATCTCTGTGCCTGACTTTTCACTGTCTGTTTACTCTATGTGCCTGACTTTTAACTGTCTGACTCATCTCTGTGCCTGCTTCACTGTCTGCCTCCTCTGTGCCTGACTCTTCACTTTCTGCCTCCTCTCGGTGCCTGACTCTTTTCTGTCTGCCTCATGTCTGTGCCTGACACTTCACAGTCTGCCTCCTCTCTGTGCCTGATTCTTCACTGTCTGCCTCCTCTCTGTGTCTGACTCTTCACTGTCTGTCTCCTCTCTGTGCCTGACTCTTCACTGCCTGTCTCCTCTGTGTGCCCGACCCTTCACTGTCTGCCTCCTCTGTCCCTGACTCTTCAATGTCTGTCTCCCTCATCTATGCCTGACTCTTTACTGTCTGTCTCCTCTGTGTGCCTGTCTCTTCACTGTCTGCCTCCTCTCTGTGCCCGACTCTTCACTGCCTGTCTCCTCTCTGTGCCTGACTCTTCACTGCCTGCCTGTCTCCTCTCTGTGCCTGAATATTTGCTGTCTGTCTCGTCTCTGTGCTTGACTCTTCAATGTCTGTCTCCCTCATCTATGCCTGACTTTTCACCGTCTGTCTCCTCTGTGTGCCTGACTCTTCACTGTCTGCCTCCTCTCTGTGCCCGACTCTTCACTGTATGCCTCATCTCTGTGCCTGACTCTTCACTGTCTGTGTCCGACTCTTCACTGTCTGTCTGACTGTTCACTGTCTGAGTCCAACTCTTTACTGTATGTCTCCTCTGTTCCTGAATCTCCACTGTCTGTCTCCTCCCTGTGCCTGATTCTACACTGTCTGTCTCCTCTCTGTGCCTGACTGTTCAACGTCTGTCTCCTCTCTGTGCCTGATTTTTCACCTGACTCTTCACTGTCTCCTCTCTGTGCCTGACTCTTCACTGACTGTCTCACCTCTGTGCATCATCTCTATGCCTAACTCTTCACTGTCTGTCTCCTCTCTGTGCCTGACTCTTCACTGTCTGTCTCCTTTCTGTGCCTGACACTTCACTGTCTGTCTCCTCTGTGTGCCTTACCCTTCACTGTCTGCCTCCTCTGTCCCTGACTCTTCAATGTCTGTCTCCCTCATCTATGCCTGACTCTTCACTGTCTGTCTCCTCTGTGTGCCTGACTATTTGCTGTCTGTCTCCTCTCTGTGCCTAACTCTTCTCAGTCTGCCTCATCTCTGTGCCTGACTATTCACTGCCTGTCTCCTCTCTGTACCTGACTCTTCACTGTCTGCCTCCTCTCTGTACCAGACTCTTCACTGTCTGCCTCATCTCTGTGCCGGACTCTTCACTGTCTACCTCATGTCTGTGCCTGACTTTTCACTGTCTGTCTACTCTATGTGCCTGATTTTTCACTGTCTGCCTCATCTCTGTGCCTGATTCTTCACTGTCTGTATCTTCTCTGTGCCTGACTCTTCACTGTCTGCCTCATCTCTGTGCCTGACCCTTCACTGCCTGTCTCCTCTCTGTGCCCAACTCTTCCCTGTCTGCCTCCTCTGTCCCTGACTCTTCACTGTCTGCCTCATTTCTGTGCCTGACTCTTCATTGTCTGTCTCATCTCTGTGCCCGACTCTTCACTGTCTGTCTCATCTCTTTGCCTGACTCTTCACTGTCTGTCTGCCTCCTTCATGGCTGACTCTTCACTGGCTGTCTCCCTCCTCTTTGCCTGACTCTTCACTGTCTGCCTCATCTCTGTGTCTGACCCTTCACTGCCTGTCTCCTCTCTGTGCCTGACTCTTCACTGTCTGCCTCCTCTCTGTGCCGGACTCTTCACTGTTTGCCTCTTCTCTGTGCCTGACCCTTCACTGTTTGTCTCCTCTGTGTGCCCGACTCTTCCCTGTCCTCCTCCTCTTTCCCTGACTCTTTACTGTCTGCCTCATCTCTGTGCCTGACTCTTCACTGTCTGTCTCATCTCTGTGCCTGACTCTTCACTGTCTGTCTGCCTCCTTCATGGCTGACTCTTCACTGGCTGTCTCCCTCCTCTTTGCCTGACATTTCACTGTTTGCCTCATCACTGTGCCTGACTCTTCACTGTTTGTCTGCCTCATCTCTGTGCCTGACTCGTCTCTGTCTGCCTCCTTTGTGCCTGCCTCTTCACTGTCTGTCTCCCTCCTCTTTGCCTTACTCTTCACTGTCTGTCCCAACTCTGTGCCTGACTGTTCACTGTCTGCCTCCTCTCGGTGCCTGACTCTTCACTGTCTGCCTCATCTCTGTGCCTGACTCTATACTGTCTGTCTCCTCTCTGTGGCTGACTCTTCACCTGACTCTTCACAGTCTGTCTCCTCTCTCTGCCTGACTTTTCACTGTCTGTCTACTCTATGTGCCTGACTTTTCACTGTCTGCCTCATCTCTGTGCCTGACTCTTTACTGTCTGGCTGCCTCCTTCGTGCCTGACTCTTCACTGTCTGTCTCCCTCCTCTTTGCCTGACTCTTCACTGTCTGTCCCAACTCTGTGCCTGACTTTTCAGTGTCTGCCTCCTCTCTGTGCCTGACTCTTCACTGTCTGCCTCATCTCTGTGTCCGACTCTTCACTGTCTGTCTAACTCTTCACTGTCTGCGTCTGACTCTTCACTGTCTGTCTTCTCTGTGCCTGAATCTCCACTATTTGTCTCCTCTCTGTGCCTGATTCTACACTGTCTGACTCATCTCTGTGCCTAACTCTTCTCCGTCTGCCTCATCTCTGTGCCTGACCCTTCTCTTTCTGTCTCCTCTCTGAGCCTGACTCTTCACTGTCTGTCTACTCTATGTGCCTGACTCTTCACTGTCTGCCTCATCTCTGTGCCTGACTTTTCACTGTCTGTTTACTCTATGTGCCTGACATTTAACTGTCTGACTCATCTCTGTGCCTGACTCTTCACTGCCTGTATCCTCTCTGTACCTGACTTCCCCTGACTCTTCACTGTCCGTCTTCTCTCCATGCCTGACTCTTCAACGTCTGTCTCCTCTCTGTGCCTGACTTTTCACCTGGCTCTTCACTGTCTGTCTCCTCTCTGTGCCTGACTATTCACTGCCTGTCTCCTCTCTGTGCCTGACTCTTCGCTGCCTGTCTCCTCTCTGTACCTGACTCTTCACTGTCTGCCTCCTCTCTGTGCCTGACTCTTCACTGTCTGTCTCCTCTCTTCCTGACTCTTCACTGTCTCTCTACTCTATGTGCCTGACTTTTTACTGTCTGCCTCATCTCTATGCCTGACTCTTCACTGTCTGTCTCCTCTCTGTGTCTGACTCTTCACTGTCTGTCTCCTCTCTGTGCCTGACTCTTCACTGTCTGTCTCCTCTGTGTGCCCGACCCCTCACTGTCTGCCTCCTCTGTCCCTGACTCTTCAATGTCTGTCTCCTCTCTGTGCCTGACTCTTCACTGCCTGCCTGTCTCCTCTCTGTGCCTGAATATTTGCTGTCTGTCTCGTCTCTGTGCTTGACTCTTCAATGTCTGTCTCCCTCATCTATGCCTGACTCTTCACTGTCTGTCTCCTCTGTGTGCCTGACTCTTCACTGTCTGCCTCCTCTCTGTGCCCGACTCTTCACTGTCTGTCTCCTCTCTGTGCCTGACTCTTCACTGCCTGCCTGTCTCCTCTCTGTGCCTGAATCTTTGCTGTCTGTCTTGTCTCTGTGCTTGACTCTTTGCTGTCTGTCTCCTCTCTGTGCCTGACTCTTCTCAGTCTGCCTCATCTCTGTGCCTAACTCTTCACTTTCTGTCTCCTCTCTGTGCCTGACTCTTCACTGTCTGTCTACTCTATGTGCCTGACTCTTCACTGTCTGCCTCATCTCTGTGCCTGACTTTTCACTGTCTGTTTACTCTATGTGCCTGACATTTAACTGTCTGACTCATCTCTGTGCCTGACTCTTCACTGTCTGCCTCCTCTGTGCCCGACTCTTCACCGTCTGTCTCCCTCCTCTGTGCTTGACTCTTCGCTGTCTGCCTCCTCTCGGTGCCTGACTCTTTTCTGTCTGCCTCATCTCTGTGCCTGACACTTCACTGTCTGCCTCCTCTCTGTGCCTGATTCTTCACTGTCTGCCTCCTCTCTGTTTCTGACTCTTCACTGTCTGTCTCCTCTCCGTGCCTGACTCTTCACTGTCTGACTCCTCTCTTCCTGACTCTTCACTGTCTGTCTTCTCTATGTGCCTGACTCTTCACTGTCTGCCTCCTCTCTGTGCCTGACTCTTCACTGTCTGGCCCCTCTCTGTGCCTGACATTTCACTGTCTGCCTCCTCTCTGTGCCGGACTCTTCACTGTCTGCCTCATCTCTGTGCCTGACTTTTCACTGTCTGTCTACTCTATTTGCTTGACTTTTCACTGTCTGTCTCCTCTCTGTGCCTGACTCTTCACTGTCTGGCTCCTCTCTGTGCCTGAATCTTCACTGCCTGCCTGTCTCCTCTCTGTGCCTGAATATTTGCTGTCTGTCTCGTCTCTGTGCTTGACTCTTCAATGTCTGTCTCCCTCATCTATGCCTGACTCTTCACTGTCTGTCTCCTCTGTGTGCCTGACTCTTCACTGTCTGCCTCCTCTCTGTGCCCGAATCTTCACTGTCTGTCTCCTCTCTGTGCCTGACTCTTCACTGCCTGCCTGTCTCCTCTCTGTGCCTGAATCTTTGCTGTCTGTCTTGTCTCTGTGCTTGACTCTTTGCTGTCTGTCTCCTCTCTGTGCCTGACTCTTCTCAGTCTGCCTCATCTCTGTGCCTAACTCTTCACTTTCTGTCTCCTCTCTGTGCCTGACTCTTCACTGTCTGTCGACTCTATGTGCCTGATTTTTCACTGTCTGCCTCATCTCTGTGCCTGACTTTTCACTGTCTGTTTACTCTATGTGCCTGACATTTAACTGTATGACTCATCTCTGTGCCTGACTCTTCACTGTCTGCCTCCTCTGTGCCTGACTCTTCACTGTCTGTCTCCCTCCTCTGTGCTTGACTCTTCGCTGTCTGCCTCCTCTCGGTGCCTGACTCTTTTCTGTCTGCCTCATCTCTGTGCCTGACACTTCACCGTCTGCCTCCTCTCTGTGCCTGATTCTTCACTGTCTGCCTCCTCTCTGTACCTGAATCTTCACTGTCTGCCTCCTCTCCGTGCCTGACTCTTCACTGTCTGACTCCTCTCTTCCTGACTCTTCACTGTTTGTCTACTCTATGTGCCTGACTCTTCACTGTCTGCCTCCTCTCTGTGCCTGACTCTTCACTGTCTGGCTCCTCGCTGTGCCTGAATCTTCACTGTCTGCCTCCTCTCTGTGCCGGACTCTTCACTATCTGCCTCATCTCTGTGCCTGACTTTTCACTGTATGCCTCATCTCTGTGCCCGACTCTTCACTGTCTGTCTCCTCTCTGTGCCTGACCCTTCACTGTCTGCCTCATCTCTGTGCCTGACCCTTCACTGCCTGTCTCCTCTCTGTGCCCGACTCTTCACTGTATGCCTCATCTCTGTGCCTGACTCTTCACTGTCTGTGTCTGACTCTTCACTGTCTGTCTGACTCTTCACTGTCTGCGTCCAACTCTTTACTGTATGTCTCCTCTGTACCTGAATCTCCACTGTCTGTCTCCTCTCTGTGCCTGATTCTACACGGTCTGTCTCCTCTCTGTGCCTGACTGTTCAACGTCTGTCTCCTCTCTGTGCCTGACTTTTCACCTGACTCTTCACTGTCTCCTCTCTGTGCCTGACTCTTCACTGTCTGTCTCCTTTCTGTGCCCGACTCTTCACTGTCTCTCCCCTCTGTGTGCCTGACCCTTCACTGTCTGCCTCCACTGTCCCTGACTCTTCAATGTCTGTCTCCCTCATCTATGCCTGACTCTTCACTGTCTGTCTCCTCTGTGTGCCTGACTCTTTGCTGTCTGTCTCCTCTCTGTGCCTAACTCTTCTCAGTCTGTCTCATCTCTGTGCCTAACTCTTCACTTTTTGTCTCCTCTCTATGCCTAACTCTTCACTGTCTGTCTCCTCTCTGTGCCTGACTCTTCACTGTCTGTCTCCTCTCTGTGCCTGACTCTTCACTGTCTGTCTCCTCTGTGTGCCTGACCCTTCACTGTCTGCCTCCTCTGTCCCTGACTCTTCAATGTCTGTCTCCCTCATCTATGCCTGACTCTTCACTGTCTGTCTCCTCTTTGTGCCTGACTCTTTGCTGTCTGTCTCCTCTCTGTGCCTAACTCTTCTCAGTCTGCCTCATCTCTGTGCCTAACTCTTCACTTTCTGTCTCCTACATGTGCCTGACTCTTCAGTGTCTGTCTCCTCTCTGTGCCTGACTCTTCACTGTCTGTCTACTCTATGTGCCTGACTCTTCACTGTCTGCCTCATCTCTGTGCCTGACTTTTCACTGTCTGTTTACTCTATGTGCCTGACTCTTCACTGTCTGACTCATCTCTATGCCTGACTCTTAACTGTCTGCCTCCTCTGTGCCTGACTCTTTTCTGTCTGCCTCATCTCTGTGCCTGACACTTCACTGTCTGCCTCCTCTCTGTGCCTGATTCTTCACTATCTGCCTCCTCTCTGTACCTGACTCTTCACTGTCTGCCTCCTCACTGTGCCTGACTCTGCACTGTCTGACTCGTCTCTTCCTGGCTCGTCACTGTCTGTCTACTCTATGTGCCTGACTCTTCACTGTCTGCCTCCTCTCTGTGCCTGACTCTTCACTGTCTGGCTCCTCTCTGTGCCTGACTCTTCACTGACTGCCTCCTCTCTGTGCCGGACTCTTCACTGTCTGCCTCATCTCTGTGCCTGACTTTTCACTGTCTGTCTACTCTATTTGCTTGACTTTTCACTGTCTGTCTCCTCTCTGTACCTGACTCTTCACTGTCTCCTCTCTCATCCTTACTCTTCACGGTCTGTCTACTCTATGTGCCTGACTCTTCACTGTCCGCTTCATCTCTGTGCCTGACCCTTCACTGTCTGTCTCCTCTCTGTGCCTGACTCTTCACTGCCTGTCTTCTCTATGTGCTGAATTATTGCTGTCTGTCTGCTCTATGTGCCTGACTCTTCACTGTCTGCCTCATCTCTGTGCCTGACTCTTCTCAGTCTGCCTTATCTCTGTGCCTAACTCTTCACTTTCTGTCTCCTCTCTGTGCCTGACTCTTCACTGTCTGTCTACTCTATGTGCCTGACTCTTCACTGTCTGCCTCATCTCTGTGCCTGACTTTTCACTGTCTGTTCACTCTATGTGCCTGACATTTAACTGTCTGACTCATCTCTGTGCCTGACTCTTCACTGTCTGCCTCCTCTGTGCCTGACTCTTCACCGTCTGTCTCCCTCCTCTGTGCAATACCCTCACTTCCAGCCGTTTCAGCCACCATTTGCACCACAATATCCCCCTTTCTTTGCGCCCCAAGGGTCAGCGCGCCCCCCTTTTTTAGGCAGAGGCTGGGGCAGAGGGCGCGGGCGAAAGCGAGGCAATGCCACCGAGAAGAAAGTGCAGTGGGAGGACACACGCCCCCACGGAATGGACACCCGGAACACGAACAGGTCAGGGCCAAAATGAGCCTGGTGGTCAATCTCTCGGATCGCATACTGACCGAGAACGAGGAACAAGTTCTTCAAAAAGGACTGAGCTTTGTCCCAACACCGAAAATCGACCTGTTCAACCAGACCAGGGAATTGCAATCCTTCTTCAGAAAGGTCAGACTCAAGGCCTTCTTCGAAGGTAAACCCCAAGAACCTGCACAAGACTCAGGTTTACATAACCCGTCGACATTCACACCCCACAATGGGATGGTTCCTAATGAAGTCCTGACCTTTGAACAGGCGGTATTGAAAGACATCGAGACCCTTGACAGGAAAAAGACCCACTCCAATATTTCTCGGAAAGACATGGAGGTACTAAAAACATTGGCAGACGATCCTCTTATCACTATAAAACAAGCCGATAAGGGCGGGGCCACTGTTTTAATGAACACCAAAGACTACGAGCTCGAGTGCCTTAGGCAACTTAACGACAATCGGTACTACACCCCCATTCCATGTGATCCGACCCCTCGCCTACAAACAACCATCGTAGGCTTGGTGGAAACTGCTGAATGTGAACTTTGGATTAGCAAGAAGGAGGCAGAATTTCTGAAACAAAAGAACCCGAGGGTTCCCTACTTCTATACCCTTCCAAAGATTCATAAAGGGACAAGACCAGTCCCGGGGAGACCGATAGTTTCTGGTATCGACTCGGTATTAGAACCATTGTCGAAGTTTTGCGACCATTTTCTCCAGCCGATGGTTAAACGCATCCCCTCCTACATTCAGGACACTGCCGACACCCTACGGCATCTCAACTCAATCGGCAACGTCAACCAAGTTGATCTTTTGATTACCCTAGATGTTGAAGCCCTCTATACCAACATCCCACAGAGGGCTACTCTAGAGGTAATCGAATCACGCCTGAGGATGGAGGAATGGGATTCTGATACACCAGTGTCATTTATTATGGAATGTGCAACCCTTGCACTCACTGAGAACTTCTTTGAGTTCAAGGGTCAATTCTTCCACCAGACCCAAGGCACATCGATGGGCAGCACCTTTGCGCCGTCGTTGGCATGTCTGTATATGGCCGATTTTGAGGACAAACACATCCACCACCAATCCAACCCATTTTCAGCAAACATCATTATGTGGAAGCGTTTCATTGACGATATCCTGATCCTTTGGTCGGGTCGTCCCAACTCACACGAGGCATTCTTCGTATGGGTTAATTCACTGAATCCATATCTTCGGTTCACAATGTCTTCCTCGTCTAAAGAGATTGCCTTTCTCGACCTCACCGTACAACTGAGAGAGGGTGGACTCCAGACAACAATGTTTAGGAAACCAACAGACCGTAACAGCCTCCTACATTTTGAGAGTCACCACCCAAAAGCCTTGAGGAACAATCTACCCTTTGGGCAATTCCTGCGTATCAGGCGGAATTGTAGTAACATTGCTGATTACAAGAAGGAATCAACCATCCTCTCTAGAAACCTACTAGACAGAGGTTACCCTAGAGGAGAGGTCACAAGAGCACAAAAGCGAGCAAGAAACAACAACAGAGAGGCAATCCTTGAGAGAAAGGAAAAACCACCCGTTGAAAATCAACCTATCACTTGTGTGACGACATTTACCCCGTTGTCAACCAAGATAAAAAACACCATAAAACGTCACTGGGGAATCCTTAATACCGGGGATATACCCTTTGAACAACCTAGGTTTGCTTTCAAGAGGACACAGAATGTGAAGGACATATTGATCCACACGAGACCGAAGACTACTAATAAAAAAAGTTCCCAGCAGACATTATGGAACATGCCACCTGTCACCGGTCACTACCCATGCGGTAATTGTGGGGTTTGCAAATACACCACTCCCCAAAAGACAATACAGCTCACCGACACCTTCAAGTGGGTTATCCAGGGGCACACAAACTGCAATACCACTCACTGCATCTATATGCTAACTTGCCCGTGTGGTCTTAAGTATATCGGGATGACCACACGCACAATTAAAACAAGGATCACCGAACACCGCAGTAACTTTCGGTGCAAAAAGTCACACACCAAGATGTGCAAACACTTCCTTGAGAACCAACATAGCGCCGACTGCATACAATGGGTGATCCTTGAGGCAAGTCCAAATTGCCCTAAAAACGCTCTGTTCCGTAAAGAACAAAGGTGGGTACACCGCCTTTCAACAGACAGACAAGGTCTGAACGAGGATATCCCCTGGCATTCATTATGAACATACCATGCGTTACCAATGGATTTAACCAATACCTGCTTAAACACTGAGTACACCACTCCATCATGGCCGCTTTTACCCTGGTTACCACGTGACCTACACTCAGGGCGTGACCCGACGCCTACTCATGACGAGTCCACCTATAAATAACTCACACCCCGGTTGTTCATTACCTATTCGAGCTCGGCGGTGATGGGTAGGTGACTCAGTACGGACACGGATAACCAGAGGTAAGTTTTGACAATTCCAGAGTTGCCATACACGGTAGAACTTGATACCCTGAACTTCCCTAACCTTAGTTCTCCCTCTCTAGCCTGATCTAGAGGCAACCTCTGTTGTTCCGACCCGCCGAGTACTCAGGTGGTTAGTAATCCAAGACCTTTAGGTGAGTCTGATATCCATCACGTCAGTAATTGCCTTCCCTGATTAGAGTTCTCTCTTAGAGATAGCAGTTGTGTTTTTAACCACTGGTTTTTACCATTGTTTTAAACACCACGGACATTGGTACGAGAGTGTTCACTCCACTACACACTCTCACTACACCACAGGCATGTTCGTATGTGTAACTTCACACACACCACCTTCACTTCACTGCACTGAGATGCTTAGATTGGCTGTTACCATTTATAAAAGTTGTTGACAATTGTAACGATACCTGCATTAATGTCTCTTTTTATATCTCCATACTTCAGGCATAGGATTCCCCTGAGGTAACACACTAGGTTCATGACACTAGCATGTCCTTGTTTTAATATTCTCACTCACACTTTCACTAGGTCCTGAAGAATCGCGGGAAGAACCCAAGCGAGAAACATGTTGACCGACCATCACAACAGTCTAGTTTGAAACACGGCACGTAACTCCCCGTGACCTTACAAACTAAACTTCACCTTTTTAATGATAGTAGGAGTACCTCCAGAATAAAGTTGTTTCCGGGACCCTCTACTATCTTTTAACTTACTTCTTTTAGGATACTATTGCCCTAGCCCACATACCCACACTTCATCAACAGGCCAGTGGACAAAAAGATCTCCGCTAAAGAGCCCCTCTTTGAGGTGAGCCCGTCGGGGATTGCACCGCCTCCCCGACGAGGAGCAACCGCCGATGATGAAGCATGACATCCTTCGGGGTGTGTGAGGCAAACATGTCCAACCAAATGGATGCCCAAGGGTGATATTATACCCCTATGGTACAGCCCATTCTCCTTCCCTCCCCTATTTAGGAACGGTTCAGCAACCCCGCTTGTTGTTTGAGTACTCTTCACTGTCTGTCTCCTCTCTGTGCCTGACTCTTCACTGTCTGTCTCCTCTGTGTGCCCGACCCTTCACTGTCTGCCTCCTCTGTCCCTGACTCTTCACCGTCTGTCTCCCTCCTCTGTGCTTGACTCTTCGCTGTCTGCCTCCTGTCGGTGCCTGACTCTTTTCTGTCTGCCTCATCTCTGTGCCTGACACTTCACTGTCTGCCTCCTCTCTGTGCCTGATTCTTCACTGTCTGCCTCCTCTCTGTTCCTGACTCTTCACTGTCTGCCTCCTCTCCGTGCCTGACTCTTCACTGTCTGACTCCTCTCTTCCTGACTCTTCACTGTCTGTCTTCTCTATGTGCCTGACTCTTCACTGTCTGCCTCCTCTCTGTGCCTGACTCTTCACTGTCTGGCTCCTCTCTGTGCCTGAATCTTCACTGTCTGCCTCCTCTCTGTGCCGGCCTCTTCACTATCTGCCTCATCTCTGTGCCTGACTTTTCACTGTCTGCCTACTCTATGTGCCTGACTTTTCACTGTATGCCTCATCTCTGTGCCTGACTCTTCACTGTCTGTCTCCTCTCTGGGCCTGACCCTTCACTGTCTGCCTCATCTCTGTGCCTGACCCTTCACTGCCTGTCTCCTCTCTGTGCCCGACTCTTCACTGTATGCCTCATCTCTGTGCCTGACTCTTCACTGTCCGTGTCCGACTCTTCACTGTCTGTCTGACTCTTCACTGTCTTCGTCCAACTCTTTACTGTATGCCTCCTCTGTACCTGAATCTCCACTGTCTGTCTCCTCTCTGTGCCTGATTCTATACTGCCTGTCTCCTCTCTGTGCCTGACTATTCAACGTCTGTCTCCTCTATGTGCCTGACTTTTCACCTGACTCTTCACTGTCTCCTCTCTGTGCCTGACTCTTCACTGACTGTCTCACCTCTGTGCCTCATCTCTATGCCTAACTCTTCACTGTCTGTCTCCTCTCTGTGTCTGACTCTTCACTGTCTGTCTCCTCTCTGTGCCTGACTCTTCACTGTCTGTCTCCTCTGTGTGCCCGACCCTTCACTGTCTGCCTCCTCTGTCCCTGACTCTTCAATGTCTGTCTCCTCTCTGTGCCTGACTCTTCACTGCCTGCCTGTCTCCTCTCTGTGCCTGAATATTTGCTGTCTGTCTCGTCTCTGTGCTTGACTCTTCAATGTCTGTCTCCCTCATATATTCCTGACTCTTCACTGTCTGTCTCCTCTGTGTGCCTGACTCTTCACTGTCTGCCTCCTCTCTGTGCCCGACTCTTCACTGTCTGTCTCCTCTCTGTGCCTGACTCTTCACTGCCTGCCTGTCTCCTCTCTGTGCCTGAATCTTTGCTGTCTGTCTTGTCTCTGTGCTTGACTCTTTGCTGTCTGTCTCCTCTCTGTGCCTGACTCTTCTCAGTCTGCCTCATCTCTGTGCCTAACTCTTCACTTTCTGTCTCCTCTCTGTGCCTGACTCTTCACTGTCTGTCTGCTCTATGTGCCTGACTCTTCACTTTCTGCCTCATCTCTGTGCCTGACTTTTCACTGTCTGTTTACTCTATGTGCCTGACATTTAACTGTCTGACTCATCTCTGTGCCTGACTCTTCACTGTCTGCCTCCTCTGTGCCTGACTCTTCACTGTCTGTCTCCCTCCTCTGTGCTTGACTCTTCGCTGTCTGCCTCCTCTCGGTGCCTGACTCTTTTCTGTCTGCCTCATCTCTGTGCCTGACACTTCACCGTCTGCCTCCTCTCTGTGCCTGATTCTTCACTGTCTGCCTCCTCTCTGTACCTGAATCTTCACTGTCTGCCTCCTCTCCGTGCCTGACTCTTCACTGTCTGACTCCTCTCTTCCTGACTCTTCACTGTTTGTCTACTCTATGTGCCTTACTCTTCACTGTCTGCCTCCTCTCTGTGCCTGACTCTTCACTGTCTGGCTCCTCTCTGTGCCTGAATCTTCACTGTCTGCCTCCTCTCTGTGCCGGACTCTTCACTATCTGCCTCATCTGTGCCTGACTTTTCACTGTCTGTCTACTCTATGTGCCTGACTTTTCACTGTATGCCTCATCTCTGTGCCTGACTCTTCACTGTCTGTCTCCTCTCTGTGCCTGACCCTTCACTGTCTGCCTCATCTCTGTGCCTGACCCTTCACTGCCTGTCTCCTCTCTGTGCCCGACTCTTCAATGTATGCCTCATCTCTGTGCCTGACTCTTCACTGTCTGTGTCCGACTCTTCACTGTCTGTCTGACTCTTCACTGTCTGCGTCCAACTCTTTACTGTATGTCTCCTCTGTACCTGAATCTACACTGTCTGTCTCCTCTCTGTGCCTGACTGTTCAACGTCTGTCTCCTCTCTGTGCCTGACTTTTCACCTGACTCTTCACTGTCTCCTCTCTGTGCCTGACTCTTCACTGACTGTCTCACCTCTGTGCCTCATCTCTATGCCTAACTCTTCACTGTCTGTCTCCTCTCTGTGCCTGACTCTTCACTGTCTGTCTCCTTTCTGTGCCCGACTCTTCACTGTCTGTCTCCTCTGTGTGCCTGACCCTTCACTGTCTGCCTCCACTGTCCCTGACTCTTCAATGTCTGTCTCCCTCATCTATGCCTGACTCTTCACTGTCTGTCTCCTCTGTGTGCCTGACTCTTTGCTGTCTGTCTCCTCTCTGTGCCTAACTCTTCTCAGTCTGCCTCATCTTGTGGTAAATATTTGATTTACCGTCCTAATTTCTATGCAGGTAAGTACTTAAACAAAAATAACTCAATCGGAAAGAAAGACGCAGAGTCCGTGGTGTTAGAGTTCTTAGGGGTTTTATTCCTTTAAAAGGAATGGTTATGGTACCGGATATCGGGTTCCTGCCACCACTGGGGTGCAGGAAGGGATAGAGCAATATTTTATTGACAATACATAGCTTATATACTTAAATCATATAATAGAAACCAATACAGTAGGCGTAACAGCTGAGTGAAACAAGATAAGAGCACACACGTGGTAGTAATACGTAATTAGAAGGCGTGAACTAGGCGTGAACATAGAGGTGTGTGCTAGAAACGTCATATGGTAAGTGTCACAAGTGGGTGGGTACATAGCAGAATCTTGCAATGTCAGCAGAAATCTGAGGTCTGGATGCGCGCGCAGCTGCATGACGTGAGATTGACGTGAAGCTGGAGGGTGCAGGGGACTTGACATTTACACTAGCGGAAAGAGACAGAAGTCTGGCATGTCGGATCAACTCGTGCCTTTATCATATCTGATATCTGATGTTTAGGAACCATATTATCTAGAAGGAAAAGGTCTCTGGGGCAGAAGCTATTCTATACTGACTGTGAGTGCGTGTATAGGCGTCTAAGTGTCTGCATGAGATGCGAGGGGGCATGGGCCTACCATGGTAACAGGCTATGAATTACTTGCACGGAGACAGTGAGGCCGGGCCCTTTGCTCTGCAGCTGGGGGAATGTTTACTTAAACTAGTAGGTAGGAATGCATTTTCGAGGAGCGGAACAGATAATGCGAAGGTTGAATACAGTCTTGGCAGGCAGCAGGCTGAGCTAAGCGCCGTGAGCCGCGCAGGGAGTAAGGCAGAGGTCACGGGTACAGAGGCAGACCAGGCTGAGGCATTCAGAGTCAGAAGGCAGGAAAAGACTTGAAGGCAGAATTCAGGGCCTACTTCGCCTGGGCTGGAAAACGTGTAAAGTATACCACAAAAAGACGTTGGCATGGCATATTTAGAAACGGAATATTCAACCCGTTCATGGCGGATCTGAAAGAGGACATGTTAACGTTGGACGCAAATGTATTTGCATCTTCATAGCTGGCACAGGAGGGAAGTTACATGCACTTTAAGCTGGTACATGGAGACGGTGGGGTACACGTTAGGGAACATTTCTTGACCATAACATTTATATTTCCTCATTCCCTCCTTGTTCCCTACGGACCCTTCATGATATATCGATCCTCATGAACCGATCAGTTTGTTCACGTAACATCATTTGCTCTTCTTTCTTCTTTTCGCGTTTTGAATGGAAACTGGAATGCGGAATGCATGATGTGGCACAGAGTCCACAAATCGCTGGCCCACACTGTAGGCACAGGCAGCAACTGAATACTATGACAAGGGCAATGCCTAGGAAGGATAGGATCTTCCATCCCCAAGCGGTCAACGTTGTCCAGAACCAACCGGACCAAGTCCAGGTGCCTGAATTCTGATGTATTAAACTTGCAATTTTATGAAGACGTGTGATAGCTTTATATACAGTTGGCGCGTTTTCTGGAATGAAAACACAGCAACTTGACCCGATGACCTTACAAGCTCCACCTCTATCTGCCAAGATGACGTCAATAACAAGACGATTTTGAAGAACAACAACCCGCATGGCGGACTGCTCCTCTGTTAAGTTGCCTAGAGCGGAGGTGGTTTCATTCACTACTGCTTCGAGGGTTCTAGTTAATTTGCGTATCAGTTTACTATTAAAAACAGCACCTTGGTAGGGGAAGAAACCTTTATTGAAGTCTGTATATTGCTCCCATGCCGTTTCAGTATAGTCGACAATCGGGAGATCTCTTCGGAGTCTACTGTTTACTAGATTTGTATTTCTATGATAATCAGGAGGAGCTAGGAAAACAGGGGGCAGAAGGAAGGCAATGTAACAGGTACCATCCCAGTCTGGAGGTAAGCGTATGTATGCAGTATGGCCACAAACAAAGTAGGAATGACGAGTAGCTCTAAATGTGGACCTGCCCTGATCATTGAATTCGACCACAGTAGTACATTTACTATGACCTAAGTGTACTGAACCCTTCTTTCTGACACATAAATCACCAGTGACTGGTAATACTGACATAGCAGGGATAACGGGTGCGGCTTCGGATTCAACAGTAAGAATCATGAGGTTAATTGTATAATTACCTAATCCATATACTTCATTTTCTAGATCGGTTCCTGTCCTAATGGGAAGTCCCTTCTTGTCAGGGTAGCAGGCATTAAGCAGAACTAGGTTCAGGTTTCCCCAAATCCAATTCCCCTCAAAAACAGCAATATCAGAATCTAAAGAATTAATTAATCTAAACCATGCACCACATGAGCCATTGTGAGTGAACGGATACGGAAAGAGAGGCAGAACTCCCTTGTATTTCTTGTAGGGAGGGAGTCGGCCACATATCCAACAGTTTGTAGCATTGTTAGTCTGATGGGAGTGATGTAACATACTAATGAATGTATTGTTGCGCAGCGCAAGTCTGTAAGATAACTCGTGTAAGGGTAATTCACTAAAAGAATGTTCGGCAGAGACATTGTAAACAGGTTGTGTATGCTTGAAGATAGGGTAATATACGTGCAGCAATATACTAGCAGCAATAATCAGGAGGCTCAGAAAAAACAAAACCAATAATGTCACTATACAGTGACTACGAAGTGATTTACAATATGCACGTTTCTTGAGTTGTCTCTCTCTCTCTCTATCTCGATCTAGGGGATACATGTCAGAAACTAATTTAACCGATTCACCTAGGGGAGGACTTAAACAATTAAACTGTCTGACTTGCTAGATCGAAGTTTTGTTCTATATTCCTCTTGCGGAGTTTTTTCTCTTTTGGGAACTTTAAAGTCACTAGATTCGGGACAGTCTTTTGAGGGGGTGGAAGAGTCAGTTTCTGGCAACAGTTCATTACATTTCTTTATATGACTCGTATGGATCCATCCTTTGCGGCCTTCAACCTTGATCGCCGTCCTCGTGGTCAGAAGGACGAGCTTCGGCTCCTGCCAGCGGGGCACCAGCGGACTCCTCCTGTCGAAGTTGCGGATTAGCATAGTGTCACCGGGACGGACATCGTGTGGCTTTACATCAGTGTTGTCAGGAAAAGCTGCGGCAACCTGTGAACGACATGATTGGAGTGCAGATATCAAGGAGGCAAGGTAATCTGTCAGCATGTTACAATCAACATCGGTTATTTTCTTAGGCATGGGCGTCCCCCACATATTTGGCGGTCTGCCAAAGACCACTTCATACGGGGATAGTCCTGATCTCGAATGGGGGACCATTCTCATATAGAACAGTGCAACTGGCAGGGCGACTATCCAGTCAACCCCTTTCTCTTTGCATATTTTCGCTAGACGTGTTTTCAGTGTCTGGTTATGTCTCTCTACAAGGCCAGCTGCCTCGGGATGTCGGACGCAATGGAATTTCCACTCGTATCCTAGTAGGAGTGAAACTTGCTTCATGAGCTCAGACGAGAAGGGCTGTCCGTTATCTGAGTACACGATACGAGGCAAGCCGTACCGTGGGAAGAATTCTCGAACCAGCTGCCTGGCAGTGGTCGGGGCAGTGTAATCTGGGACTGGATATGCTTCGGTCCAACGGGAAAGTGCGCAAACAACTACGAGGACATACTTGAATCCTCGACATCTGTCCATCTGGATATAATCCATCTGGAGGACTTCAAAAGGGTGATCGGGAGGATGAAATCCACCTTGCTCTACAGGAACGCTTTTACCTGGATTGAACTGACAACAGATCATGCAAGTACGCACTTTCTGTTTTGCTGCTGCTCGTAAATGTTTGTTGTACCAGAGGTTCTGTAAACTGTCTAACATAGCCTTTTCTCCTAGATGTGCTGGACTATGTGCGGTATTTATTATGACTTGAACCATAGAGTCGGGGAGAAACCATGTAGATTTTCCCTTCGTCACCCATCCCTGATCGGTCTGGACCCCTCCTAGTTCAGTCCATTTCTTGATTTCATCTGGAGTGGCATGTGTCTGAATATCGATTACATCTAGTGTGGGATCTTTAACTGTCATACAATGTGTGTAGGTACTATGATCTTTGTCACGTCAGTTGTCTGGGTGTGAGTCAATGCTGTATGTTTTGCTGTCTGGTCTGCCAGGTCATTACCCTGGGAAACAGAGTCTGTAACCTTAGTATGTGCTTTACACTTCATGATGGATATGCCTGAAGGCAGATGTATTGCTTCTAACAGTGCTTGAATGAGGGGACCGTGTTGAATCTTGGCACCATGAGAGGTCAAGAAACCTCGTTCTTGCCATAACACTCCGAAGTCGTGCACGACTCCGAAAGCATAACGGGAATCAGTGTATATGTTAACATTTCTGTTCTTGGCTAGTATACAGGCTCGGGTCAGAGCTATGAGCTCCGCTGCTTGAGCAGACAGTGTGTCAATACGATGTGTTTCTTTGACTTCAGTTTCAGTGGTCACTGCATACGCGGCCACTAACTCTCCTGTACTCGTTCTCATGCATGAACCGTCCACGTAAAGTGTCAGGTCTGGGTTTGTCAGTGGAACATCTGTTAAGTCTCGTCGGGGTTTTGTTACTGCATTAATGATCTCTATACAATCATGCAGAGCTGGATCTGTTATAATCGAGGGTAACAATGTAGCGGGATTTAAAATGCTACAGCGTCTGATTTCTATGTGGGGCTGAAATAGCGTCAATTCATAACCTGTCAGTCGTGCTATAGTCAAGTGTTGAGTCTGGGTTCGGTTTAGAAGAACCTCTACAGAGTGTGGAACTTGTACTGTCAATGGATGTCCTAATACAATTGAGTCGCTCTGTCTTATTGCTAGGGCTGTCGCTGCAACTGACTTTAAGCACGCAGGGAGTGCCTGGGCTACTGAATCCAATGTACTTGAAAAGTAAGCGCAAGGCTTATGTGAACCTGCTTGGTCTTGAGTGAGGACAGACAATGCTGTACCATCACGTTCTGTAACAAAAAGTGTAAAAGGTTTGCTGTAACATGGTGTCGCTAAAACTGGTGCTTGACATAAAGCTTTCTTTAATTCTTCAAAAGCCTGTGTATGTTCCTGAGTCCAAGGAAGGGCAGTCGAAGTCGCTGCCTCCTGTGTTGTCAACTGAATGACGTCAATTACAGTAAAGAACGTTGCTTCTGAATCAATAGCAGTCAATAAGGATGAGATGTCGGGAACCACAGGGTACTGTGGGACAATGCATTTATTCAGTTCTCGTAAATCAATCACCAGCCGATATACTGGCGGTGCATTGGGATCAGTACGTTTAAGAATCGGAATGATGGGGGAATTACAGATATTGGAGTCGGTTTCTACGACCACTCCTTGGGCAATGAGCTCTTCAATGATTTCCAGTAAAGCCACTACAGCATCGGGTGGTAACTTGTATTGTCTGATTCGGGGTAAAACAACACCTGGCTTAAGTGTAACACGGTATGGTGTAATGTGCATGCAGCCTACATCGGTTGGGCCTTGTGCCCACAGGTGTTCCGGTACATTTTTCAGTCTGACATCAAACTCTCGTACTACATAGTGACCCTTGAAGTCACGCAAGAAAAGTCTAACTCCTTCCGGAGAACAACATATCACAGCTCCTAGAGCCTTCAGCGTCTTGATTCCTAACAAGTTTTCTGGACATGATTTCGTGAGTAACAAGTCTGTAACACGTGATAATGGACCTACTGCTAGGGGGACGGGTTTCGATACTTCATTTACAATAGGCTGTCCTGAAAAACCAAGGGAAACATTCTGTGAGCCTGAGAGGGGTGCCCCTGGGACTTCATCATGGCTGATTGTTGTGCGGCTTGCCCCTGTGTCAATTAGAAACTTTCTGTCTTTTCCCAATACTTGACTGTGTACATAAGGACCCTCTTGATCTACAGGAATCTCAATAAGAGGCAAGCCAACCTCCCTCTCTAGGCTGTTTCATGTGTATCGCTGATAATCGGGGTAATCAGATTGGGCATACTGGTACATTTGCTGTGAAACTTGCTGAGTCGCGGCAATGGGCTGTGGCTGTGACACTGCTACGGTCTGTGCTGTATGTGATGAAGCATGCATAGGCTGTGGGTTCTGTGAAGTCTGTGCCTGACTCTTCACTGCCTGTCTTCTCTCTGTGCTGAATCTTTGCTGTCTGTCTCCTCTCTTCCTGACTCTTTACTGTCTGTCTACTCTATGTGCCTGACTCTTCACTGTCTGCCTCATCTCTGTGCCTGACTTTTCACTGTCTGTTTACTCTATGTGCCTGACATTTAACTGTCTGACTCATCTCTGTGCCTGACTCTTAACTGTCTGCCTCCTCTGTGCCTGACTCTTTTCTGTCTGCCTCATCTCTGTGCCTGACACTTCACTGTCTGCCTCCTCTCTGTGCCTGATTCTTCACCATCTGCCTCCTCTCTGTACCTGACTCTTCACTGTCTGCCTCCTCACTGTGCCTGACTCTTCACTGTCTGACTCCTCTCTTCCTGACTCTTCACTGTCTGTCTACTCTATGTGCCTGACTCTTCACTGTCTGCCTCCTCTCTGTGCCTGACTCTTCACTGTCTGGCTCCTCTCTGTGCCTGACTCTTCACTGTCTGCCTACTCTCTGTGCCGGACTCTTCACTGTCTGCCTCATCTCTGTGCCTGACTTTTCACTGTCTGTCTACTCTATTTGCTTGACTTTTCCCTGTCTGTCTCCTCTCTGTACCTGACTCTTCACTGTCTGTCTACTCTATGTGCCTGACTCTTCACTGCCCGCTTCATCTCTGTGCCTGACCCTTCACTGTCTGTCTCCTCTCTCTGCCTGACTCTTCACTGCCTGTCTTCTCTATGTGCTGAATCTTTGCTGTCTGTCTGCTCTATGTGCCTGACTCTTCACTGTCTGCCTCATCTCTGTGCCTGACTTTTGACTGTCTGTTTACTCTATGTGCCTGACATTTAACTGTCTGATTCATCTCTGTGCCTGACTCTTCACTGTCTGCCTCCTCTGTGCCTGACTCTTCACTGTCTGTCTCCTCTCTGGGCCTGACCCTTCACTGTCTGCCTCATCTCTGTGCCTGACCCTTCACTGCCTGTCTCCTCTCTGTGCCCGACTCTTCACTGTATGCCTCATCTCTGTGCCTGACTCTTCACTGTCTGTGTCCGACTCTTCACTGTCTGCCTGACTCTTCACTGTCTGCGTCCAACTCTTTACTGTATGTCTCCTCTGTACCTGAATCTCCACTGTCTGTCTCCTCTCTGTGCCTGATTCTACACTGTCTGTCTCCTCTCTGTGCCTGACTGTTCAACGTCTGTCTCCTCTCTGTGCCTGACTTTTCACCTGACTCTTCACTGTCTTCTCTCTGTGCCTGACTCTTCACTGACTGTCTCACCTCTGTGCCTCATCTCTATGCCTAACTCTTCACTGTCTGTCTCCTCTCTGTGCCCGACTCTTCACTGCCTGTCTTCTCTATGTGCTGAATCTTTGCTGTCTGTCTGCTCTATGCGCCTGACTCTTCACTGTCTGCCTCATCTCTGTGCCTGCTTCACTGTCTGCTTACTCTGTGCCTGACTCTTCCCTGTCTGTCTCCCTCCTCTGTGCTTGACTCTTCACTTTCTGCCTCCTCTCGGTGCCTGACACTTCACAGTCTGCCTCCTCTCTGTGCCTGATTTTTCACTGTCTGCCTCCTCTCTGTACCTGATTCTTCACTGTTTGTCTCCTCTCTGCGCCTGACTCTTCACTGTCTGCCTCATCTCTGTACCTGACTCTTCACTGTCTGCCTTATCTGTCTGCCTCATCTCTGTACCAGACTCTTCACTGTCTGCCTCATCTCTGTGCCGGACTCTTCACTGTCTGCCTCATGTCTGTGCCTGACTTTTCACTGTCTGTCTACTCTATGTGCCTGATTTTTCACTCTCTGCCTCATCTCTGTGCCTGAGTCTTCACTGTCTGTATCTTCTCTGTGCCTGACTCTTCACTGTCTGCCTCCTCTCTCTGCCTGACTCTTCACTGTCTGTCTCCTCTCTGTGCCTGACTCTTCACTGTCTGCCTCATCTCTGTGCCTGACCCTTCACTGTCTGTCTCCTCTCTGTGCCCAACTCTTCCCTGTCTGCCTCCTTTGTCCCTGACTCTTCACTGTCTGCCTCATTTCTGTGCCTGACTCTTCATTGTCTGTCTCATCTCTGTGCCCGACTCTTCACTGTCTGTCTCATCTCTGTGCCTGACTCTTCACTGTCTGTCTGCCTCCTTCATGGCTGACTCTTCACTGGCTGTCTCCCTCCTCTTTGCCTGACTTCACTGTCTGCCTCATCTCTGTGTCTGACCCTTCACTGCCTGTCTCCTCTCTGTGCCTGACTCTTCACTGTCTGCCTCCTCTGTGTGCCCGACTCTTCCCTGTCCTCCTCCTCTGTCCCTGACTCTTTACTGTCTGCCTCATCTCTGTGCCTGACTTTTCCCTGTCTGTCTACTCGATGTGCCTGACTTTTCACTGTCTGCTCATCTCTGTGCCTGACTCTTTACTGTCTGGCTGCCTCCTTCGTGCCTGACTCTTCACTGTCTGTCTCCCTCCTCTTTGCCTGACTCTTCACTGTCTGTCCCAACTCTGTGCCTGACTTTTCAGTGTCTGCCTCCTCTCTGTGCCTGACTCTTCACTGTCTGCCTCATCTCTGTGCCTGACTCTTCACTGTCTGTCTTCTCTGTGCCTGAATCTCCACTATTTGTCTCCTCTCTGTGCCTGATTCTACACTGTCTGACTCATCTCTGTGCCTAACTCTTCTCTGTCTGCCTCATCTCTGTGCCTGACCCTTCTCTTTCTGTGTCCTCTCTGAGCCTGACTCTTCACTGCTGTATCCTCTTTGTACCTGACTTTCCCTGACACTTCACTGTCCGTCTTCTCTCCGTGCCTGACTCTTCAACGTCTGTCTTCTCTCTGTGCCTGACTTTTCACCTGGCTCTTCACTGCCTGTCTCCTCTCTGTGCCTGACTATTCACTGCCTGTCTCCTCTCTGTGCCTGACTCTTCGCTGCCTGTCTCCTCTCTGTACCTGACTCTTCACTGTCTGCCTCCTCTCTGTGCCTGACTCTTCACTGTCTGTCTTCTCTCTTCCTGACTGTTCACTGCCTGTCTCCTCTCTGTGCCTGACTCTTCACTGTCTGTCTCCTCTGTGTGCCCGACCCTTCACTGTCCGCCTCCTCTGTCCCTGACTCTTCAATGCCGGTCTCCCTCATCTATGCCTGACTCTTCACTGTTTGTCTCCTCTGTGTGCCTGTCTCTTCACTGTCTGCCTCCTCTCTGTGCCCGACTCTTCACTGACTGTCTCCTCTCTGTGCCTGACTCTTCACTGCCTGCCTGTCTCCTCTCTGTGCCTGAATATTTGCTGTCTGTCTCGTCTCTGTGCTTGACTCAATGTCTGTCTCACCGCTGTGCCTTACTCTTCTCAGTCTGACTTTTCACCTGACTCTTAACTGTCTCCTCTCTGTGCCTGACTCTTCACTGACGCTCGCAGAGGAAACTCGGACCCGTTTGCCTTTTTGCCTGTTGCTGCAAGGAGCCCCGTTGGGCATTGTAATCAGCGCCTGGAGCCCCTGGAGCCCCGCTGGGCATTATCTTCATCTTTGTGGGAGAGGTGCTGCGCAGGAGGACGGGACTGCGAGGCCCAGCAGGCTGTGCGTGTGACATCGAGCACACCTGCCGCCTCTTCCCGTGCCTCCGCCCCCTGCTGACCATTTAAAAACTCCTCGCGGCCCCCGCTCCGCGGGAGCCGCTCGCAGAGGAAACTCGGACCCGTTTACCTTTTTGCCTGTTGCTGCAAGGAGCCCCGTTGGGCATTGTAATCAGCGCCTGGAGCCCCTGGAGCCCCGCTGGGCATTATCTTCATCTTTGTGGGAGAGGTGCTGCGCAGGAGGACGGGACTGCGAGGCCCAGCAGGCTGTGCGTGTGACATCGAGCACACCTGCCGCCTCTTCCCGTGCCTCCGCCCCCTGCTGACCATTTAAAAACTCCTCGCGGCCCCCGCTCCGCGGGAGCCGCTCGCAGAGGAAACTCGGACCCGTTTGCCTTTTTGCCTGTTGCTGCAAGGAGCCCCGTTGGGCATTGTAATCAGCGCCTGGAGCCCCTGGAGCCCCGCTGGGCATTATCTTCATCTTTGTGGGAGAGGTGCTGCGCAGGAGGACGGGACTGCGAGGCCCAGCAGGCTGTGCGTGTGACATCGAGCACACCTGCCGCCTCTTCCCGTGTCTCCGCCCCCTCTATTTCCAGTCAGCATAAGCCCGGGACTAATTACGCGTTAGCGGGACGCGTGTGCGGGACATCACCCGGGACAAAGCCCGGACTAAGGGCGGACCCTCTGAGACCCTCAGAGGCCTGAGGAGCCTGGCCTGGGCCACCACCCCTGTTCGTTTACATTCCGCCTAAGGGACAAATGGACACATGAACTGTAAGTTGTCAAAAATCCTTGATTAGCGTCTGTGGGCTGTTAATCAATGTATTAGTTAACTGTTATATGTTCAGGATCTTTATTACCCTCTACCCTGTGCACTAAGGCTGTTTAAAAATCGGTGGTGGGGTGTACCATGAACTGTCGTGAAACCCGGAGCATGGCAGTCGCAGAAGCAAAAAAATTAACTGGTACCCTAGATGATTTTATTGTTCGTACGCATGCACTGATTGACGAGGGTATAATATTAATGGATAGGAGGGTGTCGCAAGATCTGGCTATGGCCAAGAGATCATCTCTAGGCCCAATTGCCCAGGCCTGCACGACTAACCCCGAGAGTCGCCCTATTTCCCTTGCTTTGGTACACAATCCTGGGGACACTGGGGATTTTGATGCCTTAAACTCGCAGCAGGATCTGGAGGCCACCCCCAACCTTGATCTCATAACAGTAAGCGACCCAGACAGGATAGAGTTAGCTAATCCCACCGGGGCCAGTGATATACACCAAAAGGGTCTAAAAGAAGGAGCAATTCCCAAACAAAAGGTAAAAAAACCTACCACTACTAAAGGGAAGAAAGCACAAACGGCCAATAAGCGTAATAATTTCATCTCAGTTCCATCAAATACAAATGGGGCAGTCTGTACAATTGATACCGGGGGGACACACTTAACAAACAACGGCTTGCCTCTAAGTCTTCCAGACGATACCATCATAGATAAAAGTCTGGAGGAAATCATGGAATTAAGTGGAGAAATCACTAGCTCAGTTCAACACAGTCAGGAGGGGTGCGGGTCAAGTATGTTTGACAACAATAACATCTTGAACATATTAAAATCTTTACTTGAACCCATGGAGGTTAGATTGCGCCGCATAGAATCTATCTTGACTAACATCCATAAAGATATTAGTGCCCCTAGCCTCACCATAAACCCCAAAACATCCCACACTACTAATACAGCCACCAAGTCTTCTATGGCTGGCAAAAAAGCTACTGTGGTTAATAGTAACGCTTCTAACAGTACAAGTAACACCCCTGCTGAGGAAGCCACTAAATCTAAGACCACGGTGACAAAACAACCTGAGAATCCAACTAAACCCAAGCCACCCCCCCAGGTTAAATCAAATGACCTCATTCCACCGACCCCAAACCCGGCATCAACAACCGGACCTAAGGTCATGGTCCGTAGAAACATCCATCTCCCCCCAGATGCCTGCCCCTATGTAGTGATTCTCACTGGGGTCAGTGAAATTTCATCTCTAGAAACTGAATCCAACCAGGCCTTAAAAAATAAAGTGTGCCATTGGCTCTCTAAAAATTATCCCTTACCGCCTAATATGCCAAGTAACATTTTAATGGTGGAAAGAACCCCTTGGGTGGGAGGAAACAGGAAAAGTCTGCAAGGGGACTGTGTGGTGGTCACCTTTGAGAACACACAGGTGGTAGATTTAATTTGTAGAGGGTCCCCTAGATACCAAGCTAGTACTGTCACCGCTAGGCCCCTCTCTTATTTCTATCTACCGGGTAACCAAACAGATAATAGATGGAGTTGGTTAAGGGGCCCACAGGAGTCAAAAATAACTCATAGGCAAAACCCCCCTTGGGAGGCACACCCTGCAGGCTGGGTTGAAGGTGTTAATGCGGGCTGGAACCAGGTTAGGTCAAGAAGAGGAAGACCGCCCTATGGGGGTTTTGCGGCAGAGCCCCATAATAGCCACCCACTCAACTATCAACAGTTTGCTCAGGGATATGACAATTTTTTCAATTTTCCCACTTCTAACCGATATGATTACTTGTCAACCTTAGACGGGAATGATTGACAAATACAAGTCTCCCCCTGTACAGAAAAGCCTGAAAACAACACCTCATTCTCTATGCAAATGGATAAGAGCATTTTGGGCGGGCAGATGTCCTGTTCAATTACCACTAACTGTGAGGGTGGGGAAGGAGGAGAGCCTCTTAATGTAAAAACGGCTGGGCCCCGGGGGGGCGAGGACTTCTCAATGGCAACTTGGAACATTGCGGGACTTAAAAACAAAGTGGATAACCCAAACTGGCGGGACCTAATAGGTTCCATGGATCTAATAGCCCTGCAGGAGACCTGGGACACTGAAAATCTACTGACTCTGGATGGGTTTACTACCTTCTCAATTCCAGCAGTTGGATCCTCGAGGGGGCGTGCCAGAGGGGGTTTGGTCACTCTGATTTCTGCCAAAATCCCTGGGACATATACGCAAGTAGCCACTGGTTGTCCTTACTGTGTTGCTGTCTTAATCTCCTATAGGAATCATCATAACGTCTTGGTCATAAATTTTCATAACTCATTTGACAGGGACAGTCCAGTAAGTAATTTGATGATGTTAAGTACTTTTCTGGCCGACTTTAAAGAGTCGGCAGAGCATGACTGTACCATTTTGTTGATGGGAGATTTCAATATTCATAGATGTAAGGAAAACTGCCCCCCCAATGTGTTATTTGGTACCCCGGACGAAGAAAATACCCACTTTGAACACTCAGAGCAGGGCACCTTTTTGGAAATAATGTTGTCTGAACATGGGCTTATCTTACCAAAGGCGGATGATGGGGACATCCCCACTTTCACGGGCCATGGCAGTGGCTCTGTGATCGACTATATCTTCCTCTACAGAACTAATGGAGCCCAAAGTAGTAGCTACTCAATCTTAAGGTCCCATTTTAGTGATCACAATCTTGTGGTTTTAAAAGTAAAGAACATATTTGTCATCAAGGATAGCTGTAAAAACCTGACAGACAAGCATGATCTGCGCTTAACGGATCAAGCACGCAGAATCAAATGGTGTAAAGTAATCCCAGATGAGTTTTTTTGTAACTTGTGTGAGAGTAGTAGGGATGACCTGATGTTGTGTATGGATGATCGGGCTGGGGATGGTGAAGTAATGGAGGCGTATAAAAAGGTCTGCATTGATATTCTCTCCAAATTAACTGCTCATGGTAAAGGCAGAACACAAGGGAATGACGGCTGGTTCGACAAAAAATGTTCAGCGGCAAACCATAAACTCAAGGCTGCCCTTAAGTCAGAACCAGTTGATAGACGGCTAGTAGCTGCCCTTAGGAGAGATTATAAGACCACAATTGAAAAAAGGCGGCGTGAGATTAGGGAGGATGCTTGGGCTGATCTAACCTCTACAAATGTATTAAAAAACAGCGCCAAGTTCTGGGCAGTGGTAAATCAACCTTATTTCTCGGACTCCAACAACAATGAATTGGATTGTGGTATCCAGGAAGAACGATGGCACATGCACTTTAGTTCGGTTTATGAAGACGAGACCCAGGTGGTAGAATGCCCGACCGCATTCCCTCAATCACCATATATCTTATCTGTGAATGAGGAGGAGGTGGCAGTGGCTATTGGTTTGATGACCAGTAACAAAGCCCCCGGGCCCGATGGCGTCCCCTCTGACCTTTTCAAAGCTGAGACTTTATTTTGGTCCAAAGTTTTAACTAATGTTTTTAATAGAGTTTCTAAGACGGGCATTCCTGAGTCATGGTCACAGTCGGTAATCGTGCCAATTTATAAAAAAGGGGACAGGGGGGACCCTGGTAACTACCGACCTATATCCCTTATTGACTCTGCAGTCAAGGTTTTGGGGAGGGTGGTTTTAGGTAAATTGACCACCTGGTTAGAGGAAACCAATACACTTTCACCTTTACAGTACGGTTTCCGTAAGGGACGTAGTACAATTGACCAAAGCCTAAATCTACAGTTGATTATTGGGAAGTACACCCTAGCTAAGCCAGGTTCATTGTTTATCGCTTTCATGGATCGGTCCTCGGCGTTTGACCGGGTAAACAGATCCAAACTGTGGGGCCAGCTCCTTAATATCGGAACAGACCCCAACATAGTTTATTTCCTAGCAGATCTCCATAGGGATCTTACAGCAACGGTCCGCTACGATAGAAAGGGGAACTGCACGGAGAAAATTAGCATCATTAACGGTGTGAGACAGGGGTGCATTCTTGCTCCCCTGCTCTTTACACTATATATCAACGACCTTGGCAAAGCTTTGAGTGGAGTTAGTAAGGATATCCCGAAGGCTGGGAAATATCTACTGCCTGCCTTACTGTATGCGGATGACGCTGCCCTCCTAGCTAGAACCTCACTAGGACTCCAACGCCTGCTGAATTCCTTTTATGCTTTTATGGATAAACTTGACCTGAGTGTTAATTTTGGGAAGTCCCACGTCATGGTAGTAGGTCACAAAGCCAAGTCAAGGAAAAATGTGATGTCATTATTTTGCAATAAACACAAGCTGTCACGAGTTTCTAGATTTCCCTATTTGGGGGTGGTCTTCGATGAGGGCTCCACGTGGAACCCCCAACTGGTGGAGAAAAAAACTTCCCTGGCACGTTCAATCTCAGCAGTACTAAGATTCTCCCGTAAACTAGGAGTGAAACCCATTGAGGCAGTACTAAAAGTATATGCCTCCAAATGTACTGCAATTGCCACGTATGGGGCCGACTTGTGGGGCTTCAAACAGGTCTCATCGCTCCAGGTCTCAGAGGACAATTTTTTAAAAACTCTTCTTTCCTTGCCTAATTCTACCGCAAACTACATAGTCCACCAGGAGTGTGGTGTAGGCTATTTGGAAGACAAAATTGCCCTGGCCCCCTTATTAAAATGGTTGGCAGTTTGGTTAAACCCAGAGCTTGATGTAAACCACGAAATCTTAAAAGATTGCTTAAGCCTGGACCACTGGGATAAAATCACCTGGTTGAAGTACGTGCAACAAATGTGTGTAAAACTGGGACGACCAGAATTGTTTGATAAACCTACAAGCTTGGTGAAAGGGGACATGAAATGGGTCAAAAATACCTTCTTGCTAAACAGAGGAATAGATAGAGAGGGCAGGGAGCTGCTCAAATCCTCTGTCAGGTCCCACCAGCTGATTGCCTCACCCGACCCTGAACCGGAACTGTACCTCAAAGTTGTGAATAATGCTAATCACAGGTACCTGTTAACAAGGTTCTGTTTGAATAAAATACATCTTTTAATTTCTGGCCGCCCTGTTTGGACTAGGAGTAAGGACCTAGCATTATGCAAATGTGATGGTTGCTCAATTATGGACACGGCTCATTTTTTGTTTTTCTGTGACCACTTCAAAGGTATTAGACTTAAATTTATTATACCATTACTAAAAGGAAAGGGTTTTAGGCAAGTGAAGCCAGCCCTGCTGTACCTTCAATTGTTGGCAGAGATTTGGGTCATTTTCAATGTGGCTAAATTTTTAACCATCGCAACGAGACTTGGCAAAAAGATTGCTTGGCCTTAGAGGACTTCTTATAAATATAAACTACTGTTTAAAACTTTAATTAAGGTCACTGATGTGTACACTGTTGTTTTTAAAAGGAAAAAATATCCTGCCATTATACTCTGTATATTTCTGTTTTTTATCCATGTTATATGTTATATTTTATCCTGGGTGGGTTGTGGATTGTCTTAATGCTTGTACACTTTTATGGTTTTTGTGATTTAAACCGAATAAAGTATCTTTTGAATTGAATTGACTGTCTCACCTCTGTGCCTTACTCTTCTCAGTCTGACTCATCTCTGTGCCTAACTCTTCTCCGTCTGCCTCATCTCTATGCCTAACTCTTCACTGTCTGCCTCCATTCTGTGCCTTACTCTTAACTGTCTGTCTCCTCTGTGTGCCTGACCCTTCACTGTCTGCCTCCTCTGTCCCTGACTCTTCAATGTCTGTCTCCCTCATCTATGCCTGACTCTTCACTGTCTGTCTCCTCTTTGTGCCTGACTCTTTGCTGTCTGTCTCCTCTCTGTGCCTAACTCTTCTCAGTCTGCCTCATCTCTGTGCCTAACTCTTCACTTTCTGTCTCCTCTCTGTGCCTGACTCTTCACTGCCTGTCTTCTCTCTGTGCTGAATCTTTGCTGTCTGTCTCCTCTCTTCCTGACTCTTCACTGTCTGTCTACTCTATGTGCCTGACTCTTCACTGTCCGCTTCATCTCTGTGCCTGACCCTTCACTGTCTGTCTCCTCTCTGTGCCTGACTCTTCACTGCCTGTCTTCTCTATGTGCTGAATCTTTGCTGTCTGTCTGCTCTATGTGCCTGACTCTTCACTGTCTGCCTCATCTCTGTGCCTGACTTTTCACTGTCTGTTTACTCTATGTGCCTGACTTTTAACTGTCTGACTCATCTCTGTGCCTGCTTCACTGTCTGCCTCCTCTGTGCCTGACTCTTCCCTGTCTGTCTCCCTCCTCTGTGCTTGACTCTTCACTTTCTGCCTCCTCTCGGTGCCTGACTCTTTTCTGTCTGCCTCATCTCTGTGCCTGACACTTCACAGTCTGCCTCCTCTCTGTGCCTGATTCTTCACTGTCTGCCTCCTCTCTGTACCTGATTCTTCACTGTTTGTCTCCTCTCTGTGCCTGACTCTTCACTGTCTGCCTCATCTCTGTACCTGACTCTTCACTGTCTGCCTTATCTGTCTGCCTCATCTCTGTACCAGACTCCTCACTGTCTGCCTCATCTCTGTGCCGGACTCTTCACTGTCTGCCTCATGTCTGTGCCTGACTTTTCACTGTCTGTCTACTCTATGTGCCTGATTTTTCACTGTCTGCCTCATCTCTGTGCCTGACTCTTCACTGTCTGTCTCTTCTCTGTGCCTGACTCGTCACTGCCTGCCTCATCTCTGTGCCTGACCCTTCACTGCCTGTCTCCTCTCTGTGCCCGACTCTTCACTGTCTGTCTCCTCTCTTCCTGACTCTTCACTGTCTGTCTCCTCTGTGTGCCTGACTCTTCCCTGTCTGCCTCCTCTGTCCCTGACTCTGCACTGTCTGTCTCCTCTCTGTGCCTGACCCTTCACTGCCTGTCTCCTCTCTGTGCCTGACTCTTCACTGTCTGCCTTCTCTCTGTGCCGGACTCTTCACTGTTTGCCTCTTCTCTGTGCCTGACCCTTCACTGTTTGTCTCCTCTGTGTGCCCGACTCTTCCCTGTCCTCCTCCTCTGTCCCTGACTCTTTACTGTCTGTCTCATCTCTGTGCCCGACTCTTCACTGTCTGTCTCATCTCTGTGCCTGACTCTTCACTGTCTGTCTGCCTCCTTCATGGCTGACTCTTCACTGGCTGTCTCCCTCCTCTTTGCCTGACTCTTTACTGTCTGCCTCATCTCTGTATCTGACCCTTCACTGCCTGTCTCCTCTCTGTGCCTGACTCTTCACTGTCTGCCTCTTCTCTGTGCCTGACCCTTCACTGTTTGTCTCCTCTGTGTGCCTGACTCTTCACTGTCTGTCTCCCTCCTCTTTGCCTGACTCTTCACTGTCTGTTCCAACTCGGTGCCTGACTGTTCACTGTCTGCCTCCTCTCGGTGCCTGACTCTTCACTGTCTGCCTCATCTCTGTGCCTGACTCTATACTGTCTGTCTTCTTTCTGTGGCTGACTCTTCACCTGACTCTTCACTGTCTGTCTCCTCTCTGTGCCTGACTCTTCACTGTCTGTCTCCTCTGTGTGCCTGACCCTTCACTGTCTGCCTCCTCTGTCCCTGACTCTTCAATGTATGTCTCCCTCATCTATGCCTGACTCTTCACTGTCTGTCTCCTCTTTGTGCCTGGCTCTTTGCTGTCTGTCTCCTCTCTGTGCCTAGCTCTTCTCAATCTGCCTAACTCTTCACTTTCTGTCTCAACTCTGTGCCTGACTCTTCAGTGTCTGTCTCCTCTCTGTGCCTGACTCTTCACTGCCTGTCTTCTCTCTGTGCTGAATCTTTGCTGTCTGTCTCCTCTCTTCCTGACTCTTCACTGTCTGTCTACTCTTTGTGCCTGACTCTTCACTGTCTGCCTCATCTCTGTGCCTGACTTTTCACTGTCTGTTTACTCTATGTGCCTGACATTTAACTGTCTGACTCATCTCTGTGCCTGACTCTTAACTGTCTGCCTCCTCTGTGCCTGACTCTTTTCTGTCTGCCTCATCTCTGTGCCTGACACTTCACTGTCTGCCTCCTCTCTGTGCCTGATTCTTCACTATCTGCCTCCTCTCTGTACCTGACTCTTCACTGTCTGCCTCCTCACTGTGCCTGACTCTTCACTGTCTGACTCCTCTCTTCCTGACTCTTCACTGTCTGTCTCCCTATGTGCCTGACTCTTCACTGTCTGCCTCCTCTCTGTGCCTGACTCTTCACTGTCTGGCTCCTCTCTGTGCCTGACTCTTCACTGTCTGCCTCCTCTCTGTGCCGGACTCTTCACTGTCTGCCTCATCTCTGTGCCTGACTTTTCACTGTCTGTCTACTCTATTTGCTTGACTTTTCACTGTCTGTCTCCTCTCTGTACCTGACTCTTCACTGTCTCCTCTCTCATCCTGACTCTTCACTGTCTGTCTACTCTATGTGCCTGACTCTTCACTGTACGGTTCATCTCTGTGCCTGACCCTTCACTGTCTGTCTCCTCTCTATGCCTGACTCTTCACTGCCTGTCTTCTCTATGTGCTGAATCTTTGCTGTCTGTCTGCTCTATGTGCCTGACTCTTCACTGTCTGCCTCATCTCTGTGCCTGACATTTCACTGTCTGTTTTCTCTATGTGCCTGACTTTTAACTGTCTGACTCATCTCTGTGCCTGCTTCACTGTCTCCCTCCTCTGT
Source organism: Lissotriton vulgaris (assembly GCF_964263255.1). Taxonomy (NCBI): domain Eukaryota; kingdom Metazoa; phylum Chordata; class Amphibia; order Caudata; family Salamandridae; genus Lissotriton; species Lissotriton vulgaris. The sequence continues at coordinate 190,513,037 of NC_141685.1, forward strand.
GCTTGACTCTTCACTTTCTGCCTCCTCTCGGTGCCTGACTCTTTTCTGTCTGCCTCATCTCTGTGCCTGACACTTCACAGTCTGCCTCCTCTCTGTGCCTGATTCTTCACTGTCTGCCTCCTCTCTGTACCTGATTCTTCACTGTTTGTCTCCTCTCTGTGCCTGACTCTTCACTGTCTGCCTCATCTCTGTACCTGACTCTTCACTGTCTGCCTTATCTGTCTGCCTCATCTCTGTACCAGACTCTTCACTGTCTGCCTCATCTCTGTGCCGGACTCTTCACTGTCTGCCTCATGTCTGTGCCTGACTTTTCACTGTCTGTCTAATCTATGTGCCTGATTTTTCACTGTCTGCCACATCTCTGTGCCTGATTCTTCACTGTCTGTATCTTCTCTGTGCCTGACTCTTCACTGTCTGCCTCCTCTCTCTGCCTGACTCTTCACTGTCTGTCTCCTCTCTGTGCCTGACTCTTCACTGTCTGCCTCATCTCTGTGCCTGACCCTTCACTGCCTGTCTCCTCTCTGTGCCCAACTCTTCCCTGTCTGCCTCCTCTGTCCCTGACTCTTCACTGTCTGCCTCATCACTGTGCCTGACTCTTCACTGTCTGTCTGCCTCATCTCTGTTCCTGACTCGTCTCTGTCTGCCTCCTTTGTGCCTGACTCTTCACTGTCTGTCTCCCTCCTCTTTGCCTGACTCTTCACTGTCTGTTCCAACTCGGTGCCTGACTGTTCACTGTCTGCCTCCTCTCGGTGCCTGACTCTTCACTGTCTGCCTCTTCTCTGTGCTTGACTCTATACTGTCTGTCTCCTCTCTGTGGCTGACTCTTCACCTGACTCTTCACTGTCTGTCTCCTCTCTGTGCCTGACTCTTCATTGTCTGTCTCATCTCCGTGCCCGACTCTTCACTGTCTGTCTCATCTCTGTGCCTGACTCTTCATTGTCTGTCTCATCTCTGTGCCCGACTCTTCACTGTCTGTCTCATCTCTGTGCCTGACTCTTCACTGTCTGTCTGCCTCCTTCATGGCTGACTCTTCACTGGCTGTCTCCCTCCTCTTTGCCTGACTCTTTACTGTCTGCCTCATCTCTGTATCTGACCCTTCACTGCCTGTCTCCTCTCTGTGCCTGATTCTTCACTGTCTGCCTCCTCTCTGTGCCGGACTCTTCACTGTTTGCCTCTTCTCTGTGCCTGACCCTTCACTGTTTGTCTCCTCTGTGTGCCCGACTCTTCCCTGTCCTCCTCCTCTGTCCCTGACTCTTTACTGTCTGCCTCATCTCTGTGCCTGGCTCTTCACTGTCTGTCTCATCTCTGTGCCTGACTCTTCACTGTCTGTCTGCCTCCTTCATGGCTGACTCTTCACTGGCTGTCTCCCTCCTCTTTGCCTGACATTTCACTGTTTGCCTCATCACTGTGCCTGACTCTTCACTGTCTGTCTGCCTCATCTCTGTTCCTGACTCGTCTCTGTCTGCCTCCTTTGTGCCTGACTCTTCACTGTCTGTCTCCCTCCTCTTTGCCTGACTCTTCACTGTCTGTTCCAACTCGGTGCCTGACTGTTCACTGTCTGCCTCCTCTCGGTGCCTGACTCTTCACTGTCTGCCTCTTCTCTGTGCCTGACTCTATACTGTCTGTCTCCTCTCTGTGGCTGACTCTTCACCTGACTCTTCACTGTCTGTCTCCTCTCTGTGCCTGACTCTTCACTGTCTGTCTCCTCTGTGTGCCTGACCCTTCACTGTCTGCCTCCTCTGTCCCTGACTCTTCAATGTCTGTCTCCCTCATCTATGCCTGACTCTTCACTGTCTGTCTCCTCTTTGTGCCTGACTCTTTGCTCTCTGTCTCCTCTCTGTGCCTAGCTCTTCTCAGTCTGCCTCATCTCTGTGCCTAACTCTTCACTTTCTGTCTCCTCTCTGTGCCTGACTCTTCAGTGTCTGTCTCCTCTCTGTGCCTGACTCTTCACTGCCTGTCTTCTCTCTGTGCTGAATCTTTGCTGTCTGTCTCCTCTCTTCCTGACTCTTCACTGTCTGTCTACTCTTTGTGCCTGACTCTTCACTGTCTGCCTCATCTCTGTGCCTGACTTTTCACTGTCTGTTTACTCTATGTGCCTGACATTTAACTGTCTGACTCATCTCTGTGCCTGACTCTTAACTGTCTGCCTCCTCTGTGCCTGACTCTTTTCTGTCTGCCTCATCTCTGTGCCTGACACTTCACTGTCTGCCTCCTCTCTGTGCCTGATTCTTCACTATCTGCCTCCTCTCTGTACCTGACTCTTCACTGTCTGCCTCCTCACTGTGCCTGACTCTTCACTGTCTGACTCCTCTCTTCCTGACTCTTCACTGTCTGTCTACCTATGTGCCTGACTCCTCACTGTCTGCCCCCTCTCTGTGCCTGACTCTTCACTGTCTGGCTCCTCTCTGTGCCTGACTCTTCACTGTCTGCCTCCTCTGTGTGCCTGACTCTTCACTGTCTGCCTCCTCTCTGTGCCGGACTCTTCACTGTCTGCCTCATCTCTGTGGCTGACCCTTCACTGCCTGTCTCCTCTGTGTGCCCGACTCTTCCCTGTCCTCCTCCTCTGTCCCTGACTCTTTACTGTCTGCCTCATCTCTGTGCCTGGCTCTTCACTGTCTGTCTCATCTCTGTGCCTGACTCTTCACTGTCTGTCTGCCTCCTTCATGGCTGACTCTTCACTGGCTGTCTCCCTCCTCTTTGCCTGACATTTCACTGTTTGCCTCATCACTGTGCCTGACTCTTCACTGTCTGTCTGCCTCATCTCTGTGCCTGACTCGTCTCTGTCTGCCTCATCTCTGTGCCTGACTCTATACTGTCTGTCTCCTCTCTCTGCCTGACTTTTCACTGTCTGTCTACTCTATGTGCCTGACTTTTCACTGTCTGCCTCATCTCTGTGCCTGACTCTTTGCTGTCTGGCTGCCTCCTTCGTGCCTGACTCTTCACTGTCTGTCTCCCTCCTCTTTGCCTGACTCTTCACTGTCTGTCCCAACTCTGTGCCTGACTTTTCAGTGTCTGCCTCCTCTCTGTGCCTGACTCTTCACTGTCTGCCTCATCTCTGTGCCTGACTCTTCACTGTCTGTGTCCGACTCTTCACTGTCTGTCTAACTCTTCACTGTCTGCGTCTGACTCTTCACTGTCTGTCTTCTCTGTGCCTGAATCTCCACTATTTGTCTCCTCTCTGTGCCTGATTCTACACTGTCTAACTCATCTCTGTGCCTAACTCTTCTCCGTCTGCCTCATCTCTGTGCCTGACCCTTCTCTTTCTGTCTCCTCTCTGAGCCTGACTCTTCACTGCCTGTATCCTCTCTGTACCTGACTTCCCCTGACTCTTCACTGTCCGTCTTCTCTCTGTGCCTGACTCTTCAACGTCTGTCTCCTCTCTGTGCCTGACTTTTCACCTGGCTCTTCACTGTCTGTCTCCTCTCTGTGCCTGACTATTCACTGCCTGTCTCCTCTCTGTGCCTGACTCTTCGCTGCCTGTCTCCTCTCTGTGCCTGACTCTTCACTGTCTGTCTCCTCTCTTCCTGACTCTGCACTGTCTGTCTACTCTATGTGCCTGACTTTTTACTGTCTGCCTCATCTCTATGCCTGACTCTTCACTGTCTGTCTCCTGTCTGTGTCTGACCCTTCACTGCCTGTCTCCTCTCTGTGCCCAACTCTTCCCTGTCTGCCTCCTCTGTCCCTGACTCTTCACTGTCTGCCTCATTTCTGTGCCTGACTCTTCATTGTCTGTCTCATCTCTGTGCCCGACTCTTCAATGTCTGTCTCATCTCTGTGCCTGACTCTTCACTGTCTGTATGCCTCCTTCATGGCTGACTCTTCACTGGCTGTCTCCCTCCTCTTTGCCTGACTCTTCACTGTCTGCCTCATCTCTGTGTCTGACTCTTCACTGCCTGTCTCCTCTCTGTGCCTGACTCTTCACTGTCTGCCTCCTCTCTGTGCCGGACTCTTCACTGTTTGCCTCTTCTCTGTGCCTGACCCTTCACTGTTTGTCTCCTCTGTGTGCCCGACTCTTCCCTGTCCTCCTCCTCTGTCCCTGACTCTTTACTGTCTGCCTCATCTCTGTGCCTGGCTCTTCACTGTCTGTCTCATCTCTGTGCCTGACTCTTCACTATCTGTCTGCCTCCTTCATGGCTGACTCTTCACTGGCTGTCTCCCTCCTCTTTGCCTGACATTTCACTGTTTGCCTCATCACTGTGCCTGACTCTTCACTGTCTGTCTGCCTCATCTCTGTGCCTGACTCGTCTCTGTCTGCCTCCTTTGTACCTGACTCTTCACTGTCTGTCTCCCTCCTCTTTGCCTGACTCTTCACTGTCTGTTCCAACTCTGTGCCTGACTGTTCACTGTCTGCCTCATCTCTGTGCCTGACTCTATACTGTCTGTCTCCTCTCTGTGGCTGACTTTTCACTGTCTGTCTACTCTATGTGCCTGACTTTTCACTGTCTGCCTCATCTCTGTGCTTGACTCTTTACTGTCTGGCTGCCTCCTTCGTGCCTGACTCTTCACTGTCTGTCTCCCTCCTCTTTGCCTGACTCTTCACTGTCTGCCTCATCTCTGTGCCTGACTCTTCACTGTCTGTGTCCGACTCTTCACTGTCTGTCTAACTCTTCACTGTCTGCGTCTGACTCTTCACTGTCTGTCTTCTCTGTGCCTGAATCTCCACTATTTGTCTCCTCTCTGTGCCTGATTCTACACTGTCTAACTCATCTCTGTGCCTAACTCTTCTCCGTCTGCCTCATCTCTGTGCCTGACCCTTCTCTTTCTGTCTCCTCTCTGAGCCTGACTCTTCACTGCCTGTATCCTCTCTGTACCTGACTTCCCCTGACTCTTCACTCTCCGTCTTCTCTCTGTGCCTGACTCTTCAACGTCTGTCTCCTCTCTGTGCCTGACTTTTTACCTGGCTCTTCACTGACTGTCTCCTCTCTGTGCCTGACTATTCACTGCCTGTCTCCTCTCTGTGCCTGACTCTTCGCTGCCTGTCTCCTCTCTGTGCCTGACTCTTCACTGTCTGTCTCCTCTCTTCCTGACTCTTCACTGTCTGTCTACTCTATGTGCCTGACTTTTTACTGTCTGCCTCATCTCTATGCCTGACTCTTCACTGTCTGTCTCCTGTCTGTGTCTGACTCTTCACTGTCTGTCTCCTCTCTGTGCCTGACTTTTCACTGCCTGCCTGTCTCCTCTCTGTGCCTGAATATTTGCTGTCTGTCTCGTCTCTGTGCTTGACTCTTCAATGTCTGTCTCCCTCATCTATGCCTGACTCTTCACTGTCTGTCTCCTCTGTGTGCCTGTCTCTTCACTGTCTGCCTCCTCTCTGTGCCCGACTCTTCACTGCCTGTCTCCTCTCTGTGCCTGACTCTTCACTGCCTGCCTGTCTCCTCTCTGTGCCTGAATATTTGCTGTCTGTCTCGTCTCTGTGCTTGACTCTTCAATGTCTGTCTCCCTCATCTATGCCTGACTCTTCACTGTCTGTCTCCTCTGTGTGCCTGACTCTTCACTGTCTGCCTCCTCTCTGTGCCCGACTCTTCACTGCCTGTCTCCTCTCTGTGCCTGACTCTTCACTGCCTGCCTGTCTCCTCTCTGTGCCTGAATCTTTGCAGTCTGTCTTGTCTCTGTGCTTGACCCTTTGCTGTCTGTCTCCTCTCTGTGCCTGACTCTTCTCAGTCTGCCTCATCTCTGTGCCTAACACTTCACTTTCTGTCTCCTCTCTGTGCCTGACTCTTCACTGTCTGCCTCATCTCCGTGCCTGACTTTTCACTGTCTGTTTACTCTATGTGCCTGACATTTAACTGTCTGACTCATCTCTGTGCCTGACTCTTCACTGTCTGTCTCCCTCCTCTGTGCTTGACTCTTCGCCGTCTGCCTCCTCTCGGTGCCTGACTCTTTTCTGTCTGCCTCATCTCTGTGCCTGACACTTCACTGTCTGCCTCCTCTCTGTGCCTGATTCTTCACTGTCTGCCTCCTCTCTGTACCTGACTCTTCACTGTCTGCCTCCTCTCTGTGCCTGACTCTTCACTGTCTGACTCCTCTCTTCCTGACTCTTCACTGTCTGTCTACTCTATGTGCCTGACTCTTCACTGTTTGCCTCCTCTCTGTGCCTGACTCTTCACTGTCTGGCTCTTCTCTGTTCCTGAATCTTCACTTTCTGCCTCCTCTCTGAGCCGGACTCTTCACTGTCTGCCTCATCTCTGTGCCTGACTTGTCTCTGTCTGTCTACTCTATGTGCCTGACTTTTCACTGTATGCCTCATCTCTGTGCCTGACTCTTCACTGTCTGTCTCCTCTCAGTGCCTGACCCTTCACTGTCTGCCTCATCTCTGTGCCTGACCCTTCACTGCCTGTCTCCTCTCTGCGCCCGACTCTTCACTGTATGCCTCATCTCTGTGCCTGACTCTTCACTGTCTGTCTGACTCTTCACTGTCTGCGTCCAACTCTTTACTGTATGTCTCCTCTGTGCCTGAATCTCCACTGTCTGTCTCCTCTCTTTGCCTGATTCTACACTGTCTGTCTCCTCTCTGTGCCTGACTGTTCAACGTCTGTCTCCTCTCTTTGCCTGACGTTTCACCTGACCCTTCACTGTCTCATCTCTGTGCCTGACTCTTCACTGACTGTCTCACCTCTGTGCCTTACTCTTCTCAGTCTGACTCATCTCTGTGCCAAATTCTTCTCCGTCTGCCTCATCTCTGTGCCTGACCCTTCTCAATCAGTCTCCTCTCTGAGCCTGACTCTTCACTGCCTGTATCCTCTCTGTACCTGACTTCACCTGACTCTTCACTGTCCGTCTTCTCTCTGTACCTGACTCTTCAACTTCTGTCTCCTCTCTGTGCCTGACTTTTCACCTGGCCCTTCACTGCCTGTCTCCTCTCTGTGCCCAACTCTTCCCTGTCTGCCTCCTCTGTCCCTGACTCTTCACTGTCTGCCTCATCACTGTGCCTGACTCTTCACTGTCTGTCTGCCTCATCTCTGTTCCTGACTCGTCTCTGTCTGCCTCCTTTGTGCCTGACTCTTCACTGTCTGTCTCCCTCCTCTTTGCCTGACTCTTCACTGTCTGTTCCAACTCGGTGCCTGACTGTTCACTGTCTGCCTCCTCTCGGTGCCTGACTCTTCACTGTCTGCCTCATCTCTGTGCCTGATTCTTCACTATCTGCCCCCTCTCTGTGCCTGACTCTTCACTGTCTGGCTCCTCTCTGTGCCTGACTCTTCACTGTCTGCCTCCTCTGTGTGCCTGACTCTTCACTGTCTGCCTCCTCTCTGTGCCGGACTCTTCACTGTCTGCCTCATCTCTGTGGCTGACCCTTCACTGCCTGTCTCCTCTGTGTGCCCGACTCTTCCCTGTCCTCCTCCTCTGTCCCTGACTCTTTACTGTCTGCCTCATCTCTGTGCCTGGCTCTTCACTGTCTGTCTCATCTCTGTGCCTGACTCTTCACTGTCTGTCTGCCTCCTTCATGGCTGACTCTTCACTGGCTGTCTCCCTCCTCTTTGCCTGACATTTCACTGTTTGCCTCATCACTGTGCCTGACTCTTCACTGTCTGTCTGCCTCATCTCTGTGCCTGACTCGTCTCTGTCTGCCTCATCTCTGTGCCTGACTCTATACTGTCTGTCTCCTCTCTCTGCCTGACTTTTCACTGTCTGTCTACTCTATGTGCCTGACTTTTCACTGTCTGCCTCATCTCTGTGCCTGACGCTTTGCTGTCTGGCTGCCTCCTTCGTGCCTGACTCTTCACTGTCTGTCTCCCTCCTCTTTGCCTGACTCTTCACTGTCTGTCCCAACTCTGTGCCTGACTTTTCAGTGTCTGCCTCCTCTCTGTGCCTGACTCTTCACTGTCTGCCTCATCTCTGTGCCTGACTCTTCACTGTCTGTGTCCGATTCTTCACTGTCTGTCTAACTCTTCACTGTCTGCGTCTGACTCTTCACTGTCTGTCTTCTCTGTGCCTGAATCTCCACTATTTGTCTCCTCTCTGTGCCTGATTCTACACTGTCTAACTCATCTCTGTGCCTAACTCTTCTCCGTCTGCCTCATCTCTGTGCCTGACCCTTCTCTTTCTGTCTCCTCTCTGAGCCTGACTCTTCACTGCCTGTATCCTCTCTGTACCTGACTTCCCCTGACTCTTCACTGTCCGTCTTCTCTCTGTGCCTGACTCTTCAACGTCTGTCTCCTCTCTGTGCCTGACTTTTCACCTGGCTCTTCACTGTCTGTCTCCTGTCTGTGTCTGACCCTTCACTGCCTGTCTCCTCTCTGTGCCCAACTCTTCCCTGTCTGCCTCCTCTGTCCCTGACTCTTCACTGTCTGCCTCATTTCTGTGCCTGACTCTTCATTGTCTGTCTAATCTCTGTGCCCGACTCTTCAATGTCTGTCTCATCTCTGTGCCTGACTCTTCACTGTCTGTATGCCTCCTTCATGGCTGACTCTTCACTGGCTGTCTCCCTCCTCTTTGCCTGACTCTTCACTGTCTGCCTCATCTCTGTGTCTGACTCTTCACTGCCTGTCTCCTCTCTGTGCCTGACTCTTCACTGTCTGCCTCCTCTCTGTGCCGGACTCTTCACTGTTTGCCTCTTCTCTGTGCCTGACCCTTCACTGTTTGTCTCCTCTGTGTGCCCGACTCTTCCCTGTCCTCCTCCTCTGTCCCTGACTCTTTACTGTCTGCCTCATCTCTGTGCCTGGCTCTTCACTGTCTGTCTCATCTCTGTGCCTGACTCTTCACTATCTGTCTGCCTCCTTCATGGCTGACTCTTCACTGGCTGTCTCCCTCCTCTTTGCCTGACATTTCACTGTTTGCCTCATCACTGTGCCTGACTCTTCACTGTCTGTCTGCCTCATCTCTGTGCCTGACTCGTCTCTGTCTGCCTCCTTTGTACCTGACTCTTCACTGTCTGTCTCCCTCCTCTTTGCCTGACTCTTCACTGTCTGTTCCAACTCTGTGCCTGACTGTTCACTGTCTGCCTCATCTCTGTGCCTGACTCTATACTGTCTGTCTCCTCTCTGTGGCTGACTCTTCACCTGACTCTTCACAGTCTGTCTCCTCTCTCTGCCTGACTTTTCACTGTCTGTCTACTCTATGTGCCTGACTTTTCACTGTCTGCCTCATCTCTGTGCTTGACTCTTTACTGTCTGGCTGCCTCCTTCGTGCCTGACTCTTCACTGTCTGTCTCCCTCCTCTTTGCCTGACTCTTCACTGTCTGTCCCAACTCTGTGCCTGACTTTTCAGTGTCTGCCTCCTCTCTGTGCCTGACTCTTCACTGTCTGCCTCATCTCTGTGCCTGACTCTTCACTGTTTGTGTCCGACTCTTCACTGTCTGTCTAACTCTTCACTGTCTGCGTCTGACTCTTCACTGTCTGTCTTCTCTGTGCCTGAATCTCCACTATTTGTCTCCTCTCTGTGCCTGATTCTACACTGTCTAACTCATCTCTGTGCCTAACTCTTCTCCGTCTGCCTCATCTCTGTGCCTGACCCTTCTCTTTCTGTCTCCTCTCTGAGCCTGACTCTTCACTGCCTGTATCCTCTCTGTACCTGACTTCCCCTGACTCTTCACTCTCCGTCTTTTCTCTGTGCCTGACTCTTCAACGTCTGTCTCCTCTCTGTGCCTGACTTTTCACCTGGCTCTTCACTGTCTGTCTCCTCTCTGTGCCTGACTATTCACTGCCTGTCTCCTCTCTGTGCCTGACTCTTCGCTGCCTGTCTCCTCTCTGTGCCTGACTCTTCACTGTCTGTCTCCTCTCTTCCTGACTCTTCACTGTCTGTCTACTCTATGTGCCTGACTTTTTACTGTCTGCCTCATCTCTATGCCTGACTCTTCACTGTCTGTCTCCTGTCTGTGTCTGACTCTTCACTGTCTGTCTCCTCTCTGTGCCTGACTTTTCACTGCCTGCCTGTCTCCTCTCTGTGCCTGAATATTTGCTGTCTGTCTCGTCTCTGTGCTTGACTCTTCAATGTCTGTCTCCCTCATCTATGCCTGACTCTTCACTGTCTGTCTCCTCTGTGTGCCTGTCTCTTCACTGTCTGCCTCCTCTCTGTGCCCGACTCTTCACTGCCTGTCTCCTCTCTGTGCCTGACTCTTCACTGCCTGCCTGTCTCCTCTCTGTGCCTGAATATTTGCTGTCTGTCTCGTCTCTGTGCTTGACTCTTCAATGTCTGTCTCCCTCATCTATGCCTGACTCTTCACTGTCTGTCTCCTCTGTGTGCCTGACTCTTCACTGTCTGCCTCCTCTCTGTGCCCGACTCTTCACTGACTGTCTCCTCTCTGTGCCTGACTCTTCACTGCCTGCCTGTCTCCTCTCTGTGCCTGAATCTTTGCAGTCTGTCTTGTCTCTGTGCTTGACCCTTTGCTGTCTGTCTCCTCTCTGTGCCTGACTCTTCTCAGTCTGCCTCATCTCTGTGCCTAACACTTCACTTTCTGTCTCCTCTCTGTGCCTGACTCTTCACTGTCTATCTACTCTATGTGCCTGACTCTTCACTGTCTGCCTCGTCTCCGTGCCTGACTTTTCACTGTCTGTTTACTCTATGTGCCTGACATTTAACTGTCTGACTCATCTCTGTGCCTGACTCTTCACTGTCTGTCTCCCTCCTCTGTGCTTGACTCTTCGCTGTCTGCCTCCTCTCGGTGCCTGACTCTTTTCTGTCTGCCTCATCTCTGTGCCTGACACTTCACTGTCTGCCTCCTCTCTGTGCCTGATTCTTCACTGTCTGCCTCCTCTCTGTACCCGACTCTTCGCTGTCTGCCTCCTCTCTGTGCCTGACTCTTCACTGTCTGACTCCTCTCTTCCTGACTCTTCACTGTCTGTCTACTCTATGTGCCTGACACTTCACTGTTTGCCTCCTCTCTGTGCCTGACTCTTCACTGTCTGGCTCCTCTCCGTTCCTGAATCTTCACTGTCTGCCTCCTCTCTGAGCCGGACTCTTCACTATCTGCCTCATCTCTGTGCCTGACTTGTCTCTGTCTGTCTACTCTATGTGCCTGACTTTTCACTGTATGCCTCATCTCTGTGCCTGACTCTTCACTGTCTGTCTCCTCTCAGTGCCTGACCCTTCACTGTCTGCCTCATCTCTGTGCCTGACCCTTCACTGCCTGTCTCCTCTCTGCGCCCGACTCTTCACTGTATGCCTCATCTCTGTGCCTGACTCTTCACTGTCTGTCTGACTCTTCACTGTCTGCGTCCAACTCTTTACTGTATGTCTCCTCTGTGCCTGAATCTCCACTGTCTGTCTCCTCTCTTTGCCTGATTCTACACTGTCTGTCTCCTCTCTGTGCCTGACTGTTCAACGTCTGTCTCCTCTCTGTGCCTGACGTTTCACCTGACCCTTCACTGTCTCATCTCTGTGCCTGACTCTTCACTGACTGTCTCACCTCTGTGCCTTACTCTTCTCAGTCTGACTCATCTCTGTGCCAAATTCTTCTCCGTCTGCCTCATCTCTGTACCTGACCCTTCTCAATCAGTCTCCTCTCTGAGCCTGACTCTTCACTGCCTGTATCCTCTCTGTACCTGACTTCACCTGACTCTTCACTGTCCGTCTTCTCTCTGTACCTGACTCTTCAACTTCTGTCTCCTCTCTGTGCCTGACTTTTCACCTGGCTCTTCACTGTCTGTCTCCTCTCTGTGCCTGACTCTTCACTGCCTGTCTCCTCTCTGTGCCCGACTCTTCACTGTATGCCTCATCTCTGTGCCTGACTCTTCACTGTCTATGTCCAAATCTTCACTGTCTGTCTGACTCTTCACTGTCTGCGTCCAACTCTTTACTGTATGTCTCCTCTGTGCCTGACTCTTCACTGTCTGCCTCATCTCTGTGCCTGACCCTTCTCAATCAGTCTCCTCTCTGTGCCTGACTCTTTACTGTCTGTCTCCTCTCTGTGCCTGACTCTTCACAGCCTGTCTCCTCTCTGTGCCTGACTCCTCACTGTCTGTCTCCTCTCTGTGCCCGACTCTTCACTGTATGCCTCATCTCTGTGCCTGACTCTTCACTGTCTGTGTCCGACTCTTCACTGTCTGTCTGACTCTTCACTGTCTGTCTCCTCTCTGTGCCTGACTCTTCACTGTCTGTCTCCTCTGTGTGCCTGACTCTTCACTGTCTGCCTCCTCTGTCCCTGACTCTTCAATGTCTGTCTCCCTCATCTATGCCTGACTCTTCATTGTCTGTCTCCTCTTCACTGTCCGCTTCATCTCTGTGCCTGACTCTTCACTGCCTGTCTTCTCTCTGTGCTGAATCTTTGCTGTCTGTCTCCTCTCTGTGCCTGACTCTTCACTGTCTGTCTCCTCTCTTCCTGACTCCTCACTGTCTGTCTGCTCTATGTGCCTGACTCTTCACTGTCCGCTTCATCTCTGTGCCTGACCCTTCACTGTCTGTCTCCTCTCTGTGCCTGACTCTTCACTGCCTGTCTTCTCTCTGTGCTGAATCTTTGCTGTCTGTCTCCTCTCTTCCTGACTCTTCACTGTCTGTCTATTCTATGTGCCTGACTTTTAAACTGTCTGACTCAGCTCTGTGCCTGACTCTTCACTGTCTGCTTCTCTGTGTCCTGACTCTTCACTGTCTGTCTCCCTCCTCTGTGCTTGACTCTTCGCTGTCTGCCTCCTCTCGGTGCCTGACTCTTTTCTGTCTGCCTCATCTCTGTGCCAGACACTTCACTGTCTGCCTCCTCTCTGTGCCTGATTCTTCACTGTCTGCCTTCTCTCTGTACCTGACTCTTAACTGTCTGCCTCCTCTCTGTGCCTGACTCTTCACTGTCTGTCTACTCTATGTGCCTGACTCTTCACTGTCTGCCTCCTCTCTGTGCCTGACTCCTCACTGTCTGGCTCCTCCCTGTGCCTGAATCTTCACTGTCTGCCTCCTCTCTGTGCCGGACTCTTCACTATCTGCCTCATCTCTGTGCCTGACTTTTCACTGTCTGTCTACTCTATGTGCCTGACTTTTCACTGTATGCCTCATCTCTGTGCCTGACTCTTCACTGTCTGTCTCCTCTCTGTGCCTGACCCTTCACTGTCTGCCTCATCTCTGTGCCTGACCCTTCACTGCCTTTCTCCCCTCTGTGCCCGACTCTTCACTGTATGCCTCATCTCTGTGCCTGACTCTTCACTGTCTGTGTCCGACTCTTCACTGTCTGTCTGACTCTTCACTATCTGCGTCCAACTCTTTACTGTATGTCTCCTCTGTGCCTGAATCTCCACTGTCTGTCTCCTCTCTGTGCCTGATTCTACACTGTCTGTCTCCTCTCTGTGCCTGACTGTTCAACGTCTGTCTCCTCTCTGTGCCTGACTTTTCACCTGACTCTTCACTGTCTCCTCTCTGTGCCTGACTCTTCACTGACTGTCTCACCTCTGTGCCTCATCTCTATGCCTGACTCTTCACTGTCTGTCTCCTCTCTGTGTCTGACTCTTCACTGTCTGTCTCCTTTCTGTGCCTGACTCTTCACTGTCTGTGTCCTCTGTGTGCCTGACCTTTCACTGTCTTCCTCCTCTGTCCCTGACTCTTCAATGTCTGTCTCCCTCATCTATGCCTGACTTTTCACTGTCTGTCTCCTCTGTGTGCCTGTCTCTTCACTGTCTGCCTCCTCTCTGTGCCCGACTCTTCACTGCCTGTCTCCTCTCTGTGCCTGACTCTTCACTGCCTGCCTGTCTCCTCTCTCTGCCTGAATCTTTGCTGTCTGTCTTGTCTCTGTGCTTGACTCTTTGCTGTCTGTCTCCTCTCTGTGCCTGACTCTTCTCAGCCTGCCTCATCTCTGTGCCTAACTCTTCACTTTCTGTCTCCTCTCTGTGCCTGACTCTTCACTGTCTGTCTACTCTATGTGCCTGACTCTTCACTGTCTGCCTCATCTCTGTGCCTGACTTTTCACTGTCTGTTTACTCTATGTGCCTGACATTTAACTGTCTGACTCATCTCTGTGCCTGACTCTTCACTGTCTGCCTCCTCTGTGCCTGACTCTTCACTGTCTGTCTCCCTCCTCTGTGCTTGACACTTCACTGTCTGCCTCCTCTCTGTGCCTGATTCTTCACTGTCTGCCTCCTCTCTGTACCTGACTCTTCACTGTCTGCCTCATCTCTGTGCCTGACCCTTCTCAATCAGTCTCCTCTCTGTGCCTGACTCTTTACTGTCTGTCTCCTCTCTGTGCCTGACTCTTCACAGCCTGTCTCCTCTCTGTGCCTGACTCCTCACTGTCTGTCTCCTCTCTGTGCCCGACTCTTCACTGTATGCCTCATCTCTGTGCCTGACTCTTCACTGTCTGTGTCCGACTCTTCACTGTCTGTCTGACTCTTCACTGTCTGTCTCCTCTCTGTGCCTGACTCTTCACTGTCTGTCTCCTCTGTGTGCCTGACTCTTCACTGTCTGCCTCCTCTGTCCCCGACTCTTCAATGTCTGTCTCCCTCATCTATGCCTGACTCTTCATTGTCTGTCTCCTCTTCACTGTCCGCTTCATCTCTGTGCCTGACTCTTCACTGCCTGTCTTCTCTCTGTGCTGAATCTTTGCTGTCTGTCTCCTCTCTGTGCCTGACTCTTCACTGTCTGTCTCCTCTCTTCCTGACTCCTCACTGTCTGTCTGCTCTATGTGCCTGACTCTTCACTGTCCGCTTCATCTCTGTGCCTGACCCTTCACTGTCTGTCTCCTCTCTGTGCCTGACTCTTCACTGCCTGTCTTCTCTCTGTGCTGAATCTTTGCTGTCTGTCTCCTCTCTTCCTGACTCTTCACTGTCTGTCTATTCTATGTGCCTGACTTTTAAACTGTCTGACTCAGCTCTGTGCCTGACTCTTCACTGTCTGCTTCTCTGTGTCCTGACTCTTCACTGTCTGTCTCCCTTTTCTGTACCTGACTCTTCACTGTCTGTCTGCCTCATCTCTGTGCCTGACTCTTCACTGTCTGTCTACTCTATGTGCCTGACTCTTCACTGTCCGCTTCATCTCTGTGCCTGACCCTGCACTGCCTGTCTCCTCTCTGTGCCTGACACTTCACTGCCTGTCTTCTCTCTGTGCTGAATCTTTTCTGTCTGTCTCCTCTCTTCCTGACTCTTCACTGTCTGTCTACTCTATGTGCCTGACTTTTAAACTGTCTGACTCATCTCTGTGCCTGACTCTTCACTGTCTGCCTCCTCTCGGTGCCTGACTCTTTTCTGTCTGCCTCATCTCTGTGCCTGACACTTCACTTTTTCCCTCCTCTCTGTTCCTGATTCTTCACTGTCTGCCTCCTCTCTGTACCTGACTCTTCACTGTCCGCCTCCTCTCTGTACCTGACTCTTCACTGTCCGCCTCCTCTCTGTACCTGACTCTTCACTGTCTGCCTCCTCTCTGTGCCTGACTCTTCACTGTCTGCCTTATCTCTGTACCTGACTCTTCACAGTCTGCCTTATCTGTCTGCCTCATCTCTGTACCAGACTCTTCACCGTCTGCCTCATCTATGTACCGGACTCTTCATTGTCTGCCTCATGTCTGTGCCTGACTTTTTACTGTCTGTCTACTCTAGGTGCCTGATTTTTCACTGTCTGCCTCATCTCTGTGCCAGACTTTTCACTGTCTGTCTACTCTATGTGCCCGACTCTTCCCTGTCCTCCTCTTCTGTCCCTGACTCTTTACTGTCTGCCTCATCTCTGTGCCTGACTCTTCACTGTCTGTCCCATCTCTGTGCCTGACTCTTCACTGTCTGTCTGCCTCCTTCATGGCTGACTCTTCACTGGCTGTCTCCCTCCTCTTTGCCTGACATTTCACTGTTTGCCTCATCACTGTGCCTGACTCTTCACTGTCTGTCTGCCTCATCTCTGTGCCTGACTCTTCACTGTCTGCCTCCTCTGTGCCTGACTCTTCACTTCTGTCTCCCTCCTCTTTGCCTGACTCTTCACTGTCTGTCCCAACTCTGTGCCTGACTCTTCACTGTCTGCCTCCTCTCGGTGCCTGACTCTTCACTGTCTGCCTCATCTCTGTGCCTGACTCTATACTGTCTGTCTCCTCTCTGTGGCTGACTCTTCACCTGACTCTTTACAGTCTGTCTCCTCTCTCTGCCTGACTGTTCACTGGCTGCCTCCTCTCGGTGCCTGCCTCTTCACTGTCTGCCTCATCTCTGTGCCTTACTCTTCACTGTCTGCCTCATCTCTGTGCCTGACTCTATACTGTCTGTCTCCTCTCTGTGGCTGACTCTTCACCCGACTCTTCACTGCCTGTCTCCTCTCTGTGCCTGACTCTTCACTGCCTGCCTGTCTCCTCTCTGTGCCTGAATATTTGCTGTCTGTCTCGTCTCTGTGCTTGACTCTTCAATGTCTGTCTCTCTCATCTATGCCTGACTCTTCACTGTCTGTCTCCTCTGTGTGCCTGACTCTTCACTGTCTGCCTCCTCTCTGTGCCGGACTCTTCACTGCCTGTCTCCTCTCTGTGCCTGACTCTTCACTGCCTGCCTGTCTCCTCTCTGTGCCTGAATCTTTGCTGTCTGTCTTGTCTCTGTGCTTGACTCTTTGCTGTCTGTCTCCTCTCTGTGCCTGACTCTTCTCAGTCTGCCTCATCTCTGTACCTAACTCTTCACTTTCTGTCTCCTCTCTGTGCCTGACTCTTCACTGTCTGTCTACTCTATGTGCCTGACTCTTCACTGTCTGCCTCATCTCTGTGCCTGACTTTTCACTGTCTGTTTACTCTATGTGCCTGACATTTAACTGTCTGACTCATCTCTGTGCCTGACTCTTCACTGTCTGCCTCCTCTGTGCCTGGCTCTTCACTGTCTGTCTCCCTCCTCTGTGCTTGACTCTTCGCTGTCTGCCTCCTCTCGGTGCCTGACTCTTTTCTGTCTGCCTCATCTCTGTGCCAGACACTTCACTGTCTGCCTCCTCTCTGTGCCTGATTCTTCACTGTCTGCCTTCTCTCTGTACCTGACTCTTAACTGTCTGCCTCCTCTCTGTGCCTGACTCTTCACTGTCTGTCTACTCTATGTGCCTGACTCTTCACTGTCTGCCTCCTCTCTGTGCCTGACTCCTCACTGTCTGGCTCCTCTCTGTGCCTGAATCTTCACTGTCTGCCTCCTCTCTGTGCCGGACTCTTCACTATCTGCCTCATCTCTGTGCCTGACTTTTCACTGTCTGTCTACTCTATGTGCCTGACTTTTCACTGTATGCCTCATCTCTGTGCCTGACTCTTCACTGTCTGTCTCCTCTCTGTGCCTGACCCTTCACTGTCTGCCTCATCTCTGTGCCTGACCCTTCACTGCCTTTCTCCCCTCTGTGCCCGACTCTTCACTGTATGCCTCATCTCTGTGCCTGACTCTTCACTGTCTGTGTCCGACTCTTCACTGTCTGTCTGACTCTTCACTGTCTGCGTCCAACTCTTTACTGTATGTCTCCTCTGTGCCTGAATCTCCACTGTCTGTCTCCTCTCTGTGCCTGACTGTTCAACGTCTGTCTCCTCTCTGTGCCTGACTTTTCACCTGACTCTTCACTGTCTCCTCTCTGTGCCTGACTCTTCACTGACTGTCTCACCTCTGTGCCTCATCTCTAAGCCTGACTCTTCACTGTCTGTCTCCTCTCTGTGTCTGACTCTTCACTGTCTGTCTCCTTTCTGTGCCTGACTCTTCACTGTCTGTCTCCTCTGTGTGCCTGACCTTTCACTGTCTTCCTCCTCTGTCCCTGACTCTTCAATGTCTGTCTCCCTCATCTATGCCTGACTTTTCACTGTCTGTCTCCTCTGTGTGCCTGTCTCTTCACTGTCTGCCTCCTCTCTGTGCCCGACTCTTCACTGCCTGTCTCCTCTCTTTGCCTGACTCTTCACTGCCTGCCTGTCTCCTCTCTGTGCCTGAATATTTGCTGTCTGTCTCGTCTCTGTGCTTGACTCTTCAATGTCTGTCTCCCTCATCTATGCCTGACTCTTCACTGTCTGTCTCCACTGTGTGCCTGACTCTTCACTGTCTGCCTCCTCTCTGTGCCCGACTCTTCACTGCCTGTCTCCTCTCTGTGCCTGACTCTTCACTGCCTGCCTGTCTCCTCTCTCTGCCTGAATCTTTGCTGTCTGTCTTGTCTCTGTGCTTGACTCTTTGCTGTCTGTCTCCTCTCTGTGCCTGACTCTTCTCAGCCTGCCTCATCTCTGTGCCTAACTCTTCACTTTCTGTCTCCTCTCTGTGCCTGACTCTTCACTGTCTGTTTACTCTATGTGCCTGACATTTAACTGTCTGACTCATCTCTGTGCCTGACTCTTCACTGTCTGTCTCCCTCCTCTGTGCTTGACTCTTCGCTGTCTGCCTCCTCTCGGTGCCTGACTCTTTTCTGTCTGCCTCATATCTGTGCCTGACACTTCACTGTCTGCCTCCTCTCTGTGCCTGATTCTTCACTGTCTGCCTCCTCTCTGTACCTGACTCTTCACTGTCTGCCTCCTCTCTGTGCCTGACTCTTCACTGTCTGACTCCTCTCTTCCTGACTCTTCACTGTCTGTCTACTCTATGTGCCTGACTCTTCACTGTCTGCCTCCTCTCTGTGCCTGACTCTTCACTGTCTGGCTCCTCTCTGTTCCTGAATCTTCACGGTCTGCCTCCTCTCTGAGCCGGACTCTTCACTATCTGCCTCATCTCTGTGCCTGACTTTTCACTGTCTGTCTACTCTATGTGCCTGACTTTTCACTGTATGCCTCATCTCTGTGCCTGACTCTTCACTGTCTGTCCCCTCTCTGTGCCTGACCCTTCACTGTCTACCTCATCTCTGTGCCTGACCCTTCACTGCCTGTCTCCTCTCTGCGCCCGAATCTTCACTGTATGCCTCATCTCTGTGCCTGACTCTTCACTGTCTGTGTCCGACTCTTCACTGTCTGTCCGACTCTTCACTGTCTGCGTCCAACTCTTTACTGTATGTCTCCTCTGTGCCTGAATCTCCACTGTCTGTCTCCTCACTGTGCCTGATTCTACACTGTCTGCCTCCTCTCTGTGCCTGACTGTTCAACGTCTGTCTCCTCTCTGTGCCTGACGTTTCACCTGACTCTTCACTGTCTCCTCTCTGTGCCTGACTCTTCACTGACTGTCTCACCTCTGTGCCTTACTCTTCTCAGTCTGACTCATCTCTGTGCCTAATTCTTCTCCGTCTGCCTCATCTCTGTGCCTGACCCTTCTCAATCAGTCTCCTCTCTGAGCCTGACTCTTCACTGCCTGTATCCTCTCTGTACCTGACTTCACCTGACTCTTCACTGTCCGTCTTCTCTCTGTACCTGACTCTTCAACGTCTGTCTCCTCTCTGTGCCTGACTTTTCACCTGGCTCTTCACTGTCTGTCTCATCTCTGTGCCTGACTCTTCACTGCCTGTCTCCTCTCTGTGCCCGACTCTTCACTGTCTGTGTCCTCTCTGTGCCTGACTCTTCACTGTCTGTCTCCTCTCTGTGCCTGACTCTTCACTGTCTGTCTCCTCTCTGTGCCTGACTCTTCACTGTCTGTCTCCTCTCTGTGCCTGACTCTTCACTGTCTGCCTCCTCTGTCCCTGACTCTTCAATGTCTGTCTCCCTCATCTATGCCTGACTCTTCATTGTCTGTCTCCTCTTCACTGTCCGCTTCATCTCTGTGCCTGACTCTTCACTGCCTGTCTTCTCTCTGTGCTGAATCTTTGCTGTCTGTCTCCTCTCTGTGCCTGACTCTTCACTGTCTGTCTCCTCTCTTCCTGACTCTTCACTGTCTGTCTGCTCTAAGTGCCTGACTCTTCACTGTCCGCTTCATCTCTGTGCCTGACCCTTCACTGTCTGTCTCCTCTCTGTGCCTGACTCTTCACTGTCTGTCTCCTCTCTTCCTGACTCTTCACTGTCTGTCTGCTCTATGTGCCTGACTCTTCACTGTCCGCTTCATCTCTGTGCCTGACCCTTCACTGTCTGTCTTCTCTCTGTGCTGAATCTTTGCTGTCTGTCTCCTCTCTTCCTGACTCTTCACTGTCTGTCTACTCTATGTGCCTGACTTTTAAACTGTCTGACTCATCTCTGTGCCTGACTCTTCACTGTCTTTCTGCCTCATCTCTGTGCCTGACTCTTCACTGTCTGTCTACTCTATGTGCCTGACACTTCACTGTCCGCTTCATCTCTGTGCCTGACCCTTCACTGCCTGTCTCCTCTCTGTGCCTGACTCTTCACTGCCTGTCTTCTCTCTGTGCTGAATCTTTGCTGTCTGTCTCCTCTCTTCCTGACTCTTCACTGTCTGTCTACTCTATGTGCCTGACTTTTAAACTGTCTGACTCATCTCTGTACCTGACTCTTCACTGTCTGTCTGCCTCATCTCTGTGCCTGACTCTTCACTGTCTGTCTACTCTATGTGCCTGACACTTCACTGTCCGCTTCATCTCTGTGCCTGACCCTTCACTGCCTGTCTCCTCTCTGTGCCTGACTCTTCACTGCCTGTCTTCTCTCTGTGCTGAATCTTTTCTGTCTGTCTCCTCCCTTCCTGACTCTTCAATGTCTGTCTACTCTATGTGCCTGACTTTTAAACTGTCTGACTCATCTCTGTGCCTGACTCTTTACTGTCTGCCTTCTCTGTGCCTGACTCTTCACTGTCTGTCTCCCTCCTCTGTGCTTGACTCTTCACTGTCTGCCTCCTCTCGGTGCCTGACTCTTTTCTGTCTGCCTCATCTCTGTGCCTGACACTTCACTTTTTCCTCCTCTCTGTTCCTGATTCTTCACTGTCTGCCTCCTCTCTGTACCTGACTCTTCACTGTCTGCCTCCTCTCTGGGCCTGACTCTTCACTGTCTGCCTTATCTCTGTACCTGACTCTTCACAGTCTGCCTTATCTGTCTGCCTCATCTCTGTACCAGACTCTTCACCGTCTGCCTCATCTATGTACCGGACTCTTCATTGTCTGCCTCATGTCTGTGCCTGACTTTTTACTGTCTGTCTCTTCTCTGTGCCTGACTCGTCACTGCCTGCCTCATCTCTGTGCCTGACTCTTCACTGTCTGTCTCTTCTCTGTGCCTGACTCGTCACTGCCTGCCTCATCTCTGTGCCTGACCCTTCACTGCCTGTCTCCTCTCTGTGCCCGATTCTTCACTGTCTGTCTCCTCTCTTCCTGACTCTTCACTGTCTGTCTCCTCTGTGTGCCTGACTCTTCACTGTCTGTCTCCTCTGTGTGCGTGACCCTTCCCTGTCTGCCTCCTCTGGCCCTGACTCTTCCCTGTCTGCCTCCTCTGTCCCTAAATCTTCACTGTCTGCCTCATCTCTGTGCCTGACTCTTCACTGTCTGTCTCATCTCTGTGCCTGACTCTTCACTATCTGTCTGCCTCCTTCATGGCTGACTCTTCACTGGCTGTCTCCCTCCTCTTTGCCTGACATTTCACTGTTTGCCTCATCACTGTGCCTGACTCTTCACTGTCTGTCTGCCTCATCTCTGTGCCTGACTCGTCTCTGTCTGCCTCCTTTGTGCCTGACTCTTCACTGTATGTCTCCCTCCTCTTTGCCTGACTCTTCACTGTCTGTTCCAACTCTGTGCCTGACTGTTCACTGTCTGCCTCATCTCTGTGCCTGACTCTATACTGTCTGTCTCCTCTCTGTGGCTGACTCTTCACCTGACTCTTCACAGTCTGTCTCCTCTCTCTGCCTGACTTTTCACTGTCTGTCTACTCTATGTGCCTGACTTTTCACTGTCTGCCTCATCTCTGTGCCTGACTCTTTACTGTCTGGCTGCCTCCTTCGTGCCTGACTCTTCACTGTCTGTCTCCCTCCTCTTTGCCTGACTCTTCACTGTCTGTCCCAACTCTGTGCCTGACTTTTCAGTGTCTGCCTCCTCTCTGTGCCTGACTCTTCACTGTCTGCCTCATCTCTGTGCCTGACTCTTCACTGTCTGTGTCCGACTCTTCACTGTCTGTCTAACTCTTCACTGTCTGTCTTCTCTGTGCCTGAATCTCCACTATTTGTCTCCTCTCTGTGCCTGATTCTACACTGTCTAACTCATCTCTGTGCCTAACTCTTCTCCGTCTGCCTCATCTCTGTGCCTGACCCTTCTCTTTCTGTCTCCTCTCTGAGCCTGACTCTTCACTGCCTGTATCCTCTCTGTACCTGACTTCCCCTGACTCTTCACTGTCCGTCTTCTCTCTGTGCCTGACTCTTCAACGTCTGTCTCCTCTCTGTGCCTGACTTTTCACCTGGCTCTTCACTGTCTGTCTCCTCTCTGTGCCTGACTATTCACTGCCTGTCTCCTCTCTGTGCCTGACTCTTCGCTGCCTGTCTCCTCTCTGTGCCTGACTCTTCACTGTCTGTCTCCTCTCTTCCTGACTCTTCACTGTCTGTCTACTCTATGTGCCTGACTTTTTACTGTCTGCCTCGTCTCTATGCCTGACTCTTCACTGTCTGTCTCCTGTCTGTGTCTGACTCTTCACTGTCTGTCTCCTCTCTGTGCCTGACTCTTCACTGCCTGCCTGTCTCCTCTCTGTGCCTGAATATTTGCTATCTGTCTCGTCTCTGTGCTTGACTCTTCAATGTCTGTCTCCCTCATCTATGCCTGACTCTTCACTGTCTGTCTCCTCTGTGTGCCTGACTCTTCACTGTCTGCCTCCTCTCTGTGCCCGACTCTTCACTGCCTGTCTCCTCTCTGTGCCTGACTCTTCACTGCCTGCCTGTCTCCTCTCTGTGCCTGAATCTTTGCTGTCTGTCTTGTCTCTGTGCTTGACCCTTTGCTGTCTGTCTCCTCTCTGTGCCTGACTCTTCTCAGTCTGCCTCATCTCTGTGCCTAACACTTCACTTTCTGTCTCCTCTCTGTGCCTGACTCTTCACTGTCTGTCTACTCTATGTGCCTGACTCTTCACTGTCTGCCTCATCTCCGTGCCTGACTTTTCACTGTCTGTTTACTCTATGTGCCTGACATTTAACTGTCTGACTCATCTCTGTGCCTGACTCTTCACTGTCTGCCTCCTCTGTGCCTGACTCTTCACTGTCTGTCTCCCTCCTCTGTGCTTGACTCTTCGCTGTCTGCCTCCTCTCGGTGCCTGACTCTTTTCTGTCTGCCTCATCTCTGTGCCTGACACTTCACTGTCTGCCTCCTCTCTGTGCCTGACTCTTCACTGTCTGCCTCCTCTCTGTACCTGACTCTTCACTGTCTGCCTCCTCTCTGTGCCTGACTCTTCACTGTCTGACTCCTCTCTTCCTGACTCTTCACTGTCTGTCTACTCTATGTGCCTGACTCTTCACTGTCTGCCTCCTCTCTGTTCCTGAATCTTCACTGTCTGCCTCTTCTCTGAGCCGGACTCTTCACTATCTGCCTCATCTCTGTGCCTGACTTTTCTCTGTCTGTCTACTCTATGTGCCTGACTTTTCACTGTATGCCTCATCTCTGTGCCTGACTCTTCACTGTCTGTCTCCTCTCAGTGCCTGACCCTTCACTGTCTGCCTCATCTCTGTGCCTGACCCTTCACTGCCTGTCTCCTCTCTGCGCCCGACTCTTCACTGTATGCCTCATCTCTGTGCCTGACTCTTCACTGTCTGTGTCCGACTCTTCACTGTCTGTCCGACTCTTCACTGTCTGCGTCCAACTCTTTACTGTATGTCTCCTCTGTGCCTGAATCTCCACTGTCTGTCTCCTCTCTTTGCCTGATTCTACACTGTCTGTCTCCTCTCTGTGCCTGACTGTTCAACGTCTGTCTCCTCTCTGTGCCTGACGTTTCACCTGACTCTTCACTGTCTCATCTCTGTGCCTGACTCTTCACTGACTGTCTCACCTCTGTGCCTTACTCTTCTCAGTCTGACTCATCTCTGTGCCTAATTCTTCTCCGTCTGCCTCATCTCTGTGCCTGACCCTTCTCAATCAGTCTCCTCTCTGAGCCTGACTCTTCACTGCCTGTATCCTCTCTGTACCTGACTTCACCTGACTCTTCACTGTCCGTCTTCTCTCTCTACCTGACTCTTCAACTTCTGTCTCCTCTCTGTGCCTGACTTTTCACCTGGCTCTTCACTGTCTGTCTCCTCTCTGTGCCTGACTCTTCACTGCCTGTCTCCTCTCTGTGCCCGACTCTTCACTGTATGCCTCATCTCTGTGCCTGACTCTTCACTGTCTGTGTCCAAATCTTCACTGTCTGTCTGACTCTTCACTGTCTGCGTCCAACTCTTTACTGTATGTCTCCTCTGTGCCTGAATCTCCACTGTCTGTCTCCTCACTGTGCCTGATTCTACACTGTCTGCCTCCTCTCTGTGCCTGACTGTTGAAAGTCTGTCTCCTCTCTGTGCCTTATTTTTCACCTGACTCTTCACTGTCTCCTCTCTGTGCCTGACTCTTCACTGACTGTCTCACCTCTGTGCCTTACTCTACTCAGTCTGACTCATCTCTGTGCCTAACTCTTCTCCGTCTGCCTCATCTCTGTGCCTGACCCTTCTCAATCAGTCTCCTCTCTGTGCCTGACTCTTTACTGTCTGTCTCCTCTCGGTGCCTGACTCTTCACAGCCTGTCTCCTCTCTGTGCCTGACTCTTCACTGTCTGTCTCCTCTCTGTGCCCGACTCTTCACTGTATGCCTCATCTCTGTGCCTGACTCTTCACTGTCTGTGTCCGACTCTAAACTGTCTGTCTGACTCTTCACTGTCTGTCTCCTCTCTGTGCCTGACTCTTCACTGTCTGTCTCCTCTCTGTGCCTGACTCTTCACTGTCTGTCTCCTCTGTGTGCCTGACTCTTCACTGTCTGCCTCCTCTGTCCCTGACTCTTCAATGTCTGTCTCCCTCATCTATGCCTGACTCTTCATTGTCTGTCTCCTCTTCACTGTCCGCTTCATCTCTGTGCCTGACTCTTCACTGCCTGTCTTCTCTCTGTGCTGAATCTTTGCTGTCTGTCTCCTCTCTGTGCCTGACTCTTCACTGTCTGTCTCCTCTCTTCCTGACTCTTCACTGTCTGTCTGCTCTATGTGCCTGACTCTTCACTGTCCGCTTCATCTCTGTGCCTGACCCTTCACTGTCTGTCTCCTCTCTGTGCCTGACTCTTCACTGCCTGTCTTCTCTCTGTGCTGAATCTTTGCTGTCTGTCTCCTCTCTTCCTGACTCTTCACTGTCTGTCTATTCTATGTGCCTGACTTTTAAACTGTCTGACTCAGCTCTGTGCCTGACTCTTCACTGTCTGCCTTCTCTGTGCCTGACTCTTCACTGTCTGTCTCCCTTTTCTGTACCTGACTCTTCACTGTCTGTCTGCCTCATCTCTGTGCCTGACACTTCACTGTCTGTCTACTCTATGTGCCTGACTCTTCACTGTCCGCTTCATCTCTGTGCCTGACCCTTCACTGCCTGTCTCCTCTCTGTGCCAGACACTTCACTGCCTGTCTTCTCTCTGTGCTGAATCTTTTCTGTCTGTCTCCTCTCTTCCTGACTCTTCACTGTCTGTCTACTCTATGTGCCTGACTTTTAAACTGTCTGACTCATCTCTGTGCCTGACTCTTCACTGTCTGCCTCCTCTCGGTGCCTGACTCTTTTCTGTCTGCCTCATCTCTGTGCCTGACACTTCACTTTTTTCCCTCCTCTCTGTTCCTGATTCTTCACTGTCTGCCTCCTCTCTGTACCTGACTCTTCACTGTCAGCCTCCTCTCTGTACCTGACTCGTCACTGTCCGCCTCCTCTCTGTACCTGACTCTTCACTGTCTGCCTCCTCTCTGTGCCTGACTCTTCACTGTCTGCCTTATCTCTGTACCTGACTCTTCACAGTCTGCCTTATCTGTCTGCCTCATCTCTGTACCAGACTCTTCACCGTCTGCCTCATCTATGTACCGGACTCTTCATTGTCTGCCTCATGTCTGTGCCTGACTTTTTACTGTCTGTCTACTCTAGGTGCCTGATTTTTCACTGTCTGCCTCATCTCTGTGCCTGACTCTTGACTGTCTGTCTCTTCTCTGTGCCTGACTCGTCACTGCCTGCCTCATCTCTGTGCCTGACCCTTCACTGCCTGTCTCCTCTCTGTGCCCGACTCTTCACTGTCTGCCTCCTCTCTTCCTGACTCTTCACTGTCTGTCTCCTCTGTGTGCCTGACTCTTCCCTGTCTGCCTCCTCTGTCCCTGACTCTTCACTGTCTGTCTCCTCTCTGTGCCTGACTCTTCACTGTCTGTCTCCTCTGTGTGCGTGACCCTTCCCTGTCTGCCTCCTCTGTCCCTGACTCTTCCCTGTCTGCCTCCTCTGTCCCTGACTTTTCACTGTCTGCCTCATCTCTGTGCCTGACTCTTCACTGTCTGTCTCATCTCTGTGCCTGACTCTTCACTGTCTGTCTGCCTCCTTCATGGCTGACTCTTCACTGGCTGTCTCCCTCCTCTTTGCCTGACTCTTCACTGTTTGCCTCTTCTCTGTGCCTGACCCTTCACTGTTTGTCTCCTCTGTTGCCCCGACTCTTCCCTGTCCTCCTCCTCTGTCCCTGACTCTTTACTGTCTGCCTCATCTCTGTGCCTGACTCTTCACTGTCTGCCTCCTCTGTGCCTGACTCTTCACTGTCTGTCTCCCTCCTCTTTGCCTGACTCTTTACTGTCTGTCCCAACTCTGTGCCTGACTGTTCACTGTCTGCCTCCTCTCGGTGCCTGACTCTTCACTGTCTGCCTCATCTCTGTGCCTGACCCTATACTGTCTGTCTCCTCTCTGTGGCTGACTCTTCACTGTATGCCTCATCTCTGTGCCTGACTCTTCACTGTCTGTGTCCGACTCTTCACTGTCTGTCTGACTCTTCACTGTCTGCGTCCAACTCTTTACTGTATGTCTCCTCTGTACCTGAATCTCCACTGTCTGTCTCCTCACTGTGCCTGATTCTACACAGTCTGTCTCCTCTCTCTGCCTGACTGTTCACTGTCTGCCTCCTCTCGGTGCCTGACTCTTCACTGTCTGCCTCATCTCTGTGCCTGACTCTTCACTGTCTGCCTCATCTCTGTGCCTGACTCTATACTGTCTGTCTCCTCTCTGTGGCTGACTCTTCACCCGACTCTTCACTGCCTGTCTCCTCTCTGTGCCTGACTCTTCACTGCCTGCCTGTCTCCTCTCTGTGCCTGAATATTTGCTGTCTGTCTCGTCTCTGTGCTTGACTCTTCAATGTCTGTCTCCCTCATCTATGCCTGACTCTTCACTGTCTGTCTCCTCTGTGTGCCTGACTCTTCACTGTCTGCCTCCTCTCTGTGCCGGACTCTTCACTGCCTGTCTCCTCTCTGTGCCTGACTCTTCACTGCCTGCCTGTCTCCTCTCTGTGCCTAAATCTTTGCTGTCTGTCTTGTCTCTGTGCTTGACTATTTGCTGTCTGTCTCCTCTCTGTGCCTGACTCTTCTCAGCCTGCCTCATCTCTGTGCCTAACTCTTCACTTTCTGTCTCCTCTCTGTGCCTGACTCTTCACTGTCTGTCTACTCTATGTGCCTGACTCTTCACTGTCTGCCTCATCTCTGTGCCTGACTTTTCACTGTCTGTTTACTCTATGTGCCTGACATTTAACTGTCTGACTCATCTCTGTGCCTGACTCTTCACTGTCTGCCTCCTCTGTGCCTGACTCTTCACTGTCTGTCTCCCTCCTCTGTGCTTGACTCTTCGCTGTCTGCCTCCTCTCGGTGCCTGACTCTTTACTGTCTGCCTCATATCTGTGCCTGACACTTCACTGTCTGCCTCCTCTCTGTGCCTGATTCTTCACTGTCTGCCTCCTCTCTGTACCTGATTCTTCACTGTCTGCCTCCTCTCTGTACCTGACTCTTCACTGTCTGCCTCCTCTCTGTGCCTGACTCTTCACTGTCTGACTCCTCTCTTCCTGACTCTTCACTGTCTGCCTCCTCTCTGTGCCTGACTCTTCACTGTCTGGCTCCTCTCTGTTCCTGAATCTTCACGGTCTGCCTCCTCTCTGAGCCGGACTCTTCACTATCTGCCTCATCTCTGTGCCTGACTTTTCACTGTCTGTCTACTCTATGTGCCTGACTTTTCACTGTATGCCTCATCTCTGTGCCTGACTCTTCACTGTCTGTCCCCTCTCTGTGCCTGACCCTTCACTGTCTGCCTCATCTCTGTGCCTGACCCTTCACTGCCTGTCTCCTCTCTGCGCCCAAATCTTCACTGTATGCCTCATCTCTGTGCCTGACTCTTCACTGTCTGTGTCCGACTCTTCACTGTCTGTCTGACTCTTCACTGTCTATGTCCAACTCTTTACTGTATGTTTCCTCTGTGCCTGAATCTCCACTGTCTGTCTCCTCTCTTTGACTGATTCTACACTGTCTAACTCATCTCTGTGCCTAACTCTTCTCCGTCTGCCTCATCTCTGTGCCTGACCCTTCTCTTTCTGTCTCCTCTCTGAGCCTGACTCTTCACTGCCTGTATCCTCTCTGTACCTGACTTCCCCTGACTCTTCACTGTCCGTCTTCTCTCTGTGCCTGACTCTTCAACGTCTGTCTCCTCTCTGTGCCTGACTTTTCACCTGGCTCTTCACTGTCTGTCTCCTCTCTGTGCCTGACTATTCACTGCCTGTCTCCTCTCTGTGCCTGACTCTTCGCTGCCTGTCTCCTCTCTGTGCCTGACTCTTCACTGTCTGTCTCCTCTCTTCCTGACTCTTCACTGTCTGTCTACTCTATGTGCCTGACTTTTTACTGTCTGCCTCGTCTCTATGCCTGACTCTTCACTGTCTGTCTCCTGTCTGTGTCTGACTCTTCACTGTCTGTCTCCTCTCTGTGCCTGACTCTTCACTGCCTGCCTGTCTCCTCTCTGTGCCTGAATATTTGCTGTCTGTCTCGTCTCTGTGCTTGACTCTTCAATGTCTATCTCCCTCATCTATGCCTGACTCTTCACTGTCTGTCTCCTCTGTGTGCCTGTCTCTTCACTGTCTGCCTCCTCTCTGTGCCCGACTCTTCACTGCCTGTCTCCTCTCTGTGCCTGACTCTTCACTGCCTGCCTGTCTCCTCTCTGTGCCTGAATATTTGCTGTCTGTCTCGTCTCTGTGCTTGACTCTTCAATGTCTGTCTCCCTCATCTATGCCTGACTCTTCACTGTCTGTCTCCTCTGTGTGCCTGACTCTTCACTGTCTGCCTCCTCTCTGTGCCCGACTCTTCACTGCCTGTCTCCTCTCTGTGCCTGACTCTTCACTGCCTGCCTGTCTCCTCTCTGTGCCTGAATCTTTGCTGTCTGTCTTGTCTCTGTGCTTGACCCTTTGCTGTCTGTCTCCTCTCTGTGCCTGACTCTTCTCAGTCTGCCTCATCTCTGTGCCTAACACTTCACTTTCTGTCTCCTCTCTGTGCCTGACTCTTCACTGTCTGTCTACTCTATGTGCCTGACTCTTCACTGTCTGCCTCATCTCCGTGCCTGACTTTTCACTGTCTGTTTACTCTATGTGCCTGACATTTAACTGTCTGACTCATCTCTGTGCCTGACTCTTCACTGTCTGCCTCCTCTGTGCCTGACTCTTCACTGTCTGTCTCCCTCCTCTGTGCTTGACTCTTCGCTGTCTGCCTCCTCTCGGTGCCTGACTCTTTTCTGTCTGCCTCATCTCTGTGCCTGACACTTCACTGTCTGCCTCCTCTCTGTGCCTGACTCTTCACTGTCTGCCTCCTCTCTGTACCTGACTCTTCACTGTCTGCCTCCTCTCTGTGCCTGACTCTTCACTGTCTGACTCCTCTCTTCCTGACTCTTCACTGTCTGTCTACTCTATGTGCCTGACTCTTCACTGTCTGCCTCCTCTCTGTTCCTGAATCTTCACTGTCTGCCTCCTCTCTGAGCCGGACTCTTCACTATCTGCCTCATCTCTGTGCCTGACTTTTCTCTGTCTGTCTACTCTATGTGCCTGACTTTTCACTGTATGCCTCATCTCTGTGCCTGACTCTTCACTGTCTGTCTCCTCTCAGTGCCTGACCCTTCACTGTCTGCCTCATCTCTGTGCCTGACCCTTCACTGCCTGTCTCCTCTCTGCGCCCGACTCTTCACTGTATGCCTCATCTCTGTGCCTGACTCTTCACTGTCTGTGTCCGACTCTTCACTGTCTGTCTGACTCTTCACTGTCTGCGTCCAACTCTTTACTGTATGTCTCCTCTGTGCCTGAATCTCCACTGTCTGTCTCCTCTCTTTGCCTGATTCTACACTGTCTGTCTCCTCTCTGTGCCTGACTGTTCAACGTCTGTCTCCTCTCTGTGCCTGACGTTTCACCTGACTCTTCACTGTCTCATCTCTGTGCCTGACTCTTCACTGACTGTCTCACCTCTGTGCCTTACTCTTCTCAGTCTGACTCATCTCTGTGCCTAATTCTTCTCCGTCTGCCTCATCTCTGTGCCTGACCCTTCTCAATCAGTCTCCTCTCTGAGCCTGACTCTTCACTGCCTGTATCCTCTCTGTACCTGACTTCACCTGACTCTTCACTGTCCGTCTTCTCTCTGTACCTGACTCTTCAACTTCTGTCTCCTCTCTGTGCCTGACTTTTCACCTGGCTCTTCACTGTCTGTCTCCTCTCTGTGCCTGACTCTTCACTGCCTGTCTCCTCTCTGTGCCCGACTCTTCACTGTATGCCTCATCTCTGTGCCTGACTCTTCACTGTCTGTGTCCAAATCTTCACTGTCTGTCTGACTCTTCACTGTCTGCGTCCAACTCTTTACTGTATGTCTCCTCTGTGCCTGAATCTCCACTGTCTGTCTCCTCACTGTGCCTGATTCTACACTGTCTGTCTCCTCTCTGTGCCTGACTGTTGAAAGTCTGTCTCCTCTCTGTGCCTTACTTTTCACCTGACTCTTCACTGTCTCCTCTCTGTGCCTGACTCTTCACTGACTGTCTCACCTCTGTGCCTTACTCTACTCAGTCTGACTCATCTCTGTGCCTAACTCTTCTCCGTCTGCCTCATCTCTGTGCCTGACCCTTCTCAATCAGTCTCCTCTCTGTGCCTGACTCTTTACTGTCTGTCTCCTCTCGGTGCCTGACTCTTCACAGCCTGTCTCCTCTCTGTGCCTGACTCTTCACTGTCTGTCTCCTCTCTGTGCCCGACTCTTCACTGTATGCCTCATCTCTGTGCCTGACTCTTCACTGTCTGTGTCCGACTCTTCACTGTCTGTCTGACTCTTCACTGTCTGTCTCCTCTCTGTGCCTGACTCTTCACTGTCTGTCTCCTCTCTGTGCCTGACTCTTCACTGTCTGTCTCCTCTGTGTGCCTGACTCTTCACTGTCTGCCTCCTCTGTCCCTGACTCTTCAATGTCTGTCTCCCTCATCTATGCCTGACTCTTCATTGTCTGTCTCCTCTTCACTGTCCGCTTCATCTCTGTGCCTGACTCTTCACTGCCTGTCTTCTCTCTGTGCTGAATCTTTGCTGTCTGTCTCCTCTCTGTGCCTGACTCTTCACTGTCTGTCTCCTCTCTTCCTGACTCTTCACTGTCTGTCTCCTCTCTGTGCCTGACTCTTCACTGTCTGTCTCCTCTGTGTGCGTGACCCTTCCCTGTCTGCCTCCTCTGTCCCTGACTCTTCCCTGTCTGCCTCCTCTGTCCCTGACTCTTCACTGTCTGCCTCATCTCTGTGCCTGACTCTTCACTGTCTGTCTCATCTCTGTGCCTGACTCTTCACTGTCTGTCTGCCTCCTTCATGGCTGACTCTTCACTGGCTGTCTCCCTCCTCTTTGCCTGACTCTTCACTGTTTGCCTCTTCTCTGTGCCTGACCCTTCACTGTTTGTCTCCTCTGTTGCCCCGACTCTTCCCTGTCCTCCTCCTCTGTCCCTGACTCTTTACTGTCTGCCTCATCTCTGTGCCTGACTCTTCACTGTCTGCCTCCTCTGTGCCTGACTCTTCACTGTCTGTCTCCCTCCTCTTTGCCTGACTCTTTACTGTCTGTCCCAACTCTGTGCCTGACTGTTCACTGTCTGCCTCCTCTCGGTGCCTGACTCTTCACTGTCTGCCTCATCTCTGTGCCTGACCCTATACTGTCTGTCTCCTCTCTGTGGCTGACTCTTCACTGTATGCCTCATCTCTGTGCCTGACTCTTCACTGTCTGTGTCCGACTCTTCACTGTCTGTCTGACTCTTCACTGTCTGCGTCCAACTCTTTACTGTATGTCTCCTCTGTACCTGAATCTCCACTGTCTGTCTCCTCACTGTGCCTGATTCTACACAGTCTGTCTCCTCTCTCTGCCTGACTGTTCACTGTCTGCCTCCTCTCGGTGCCTGACTCTTCACTGTCTGCCTCATCTCTGTGCCTGACTCTTCACTGTCTGCCTCATCTCTGTGCCTGACTCTATACTGTCTGTCTCCTCTCTGTGGCTGACTCTTCACCCGACTCTTCACTGCCTGTCTCCTCTCTGTGCCTGACTCTTCACTGCCTGCCTGTCTCCTCTCTGTGCCTGAATATTTGCTGTCTGTCTCGTCTCTGTGCTTGACTCTTCAATGTCTGTCTCCCTCATCTATGCCTGACTCTTCACTGTCTGTCTCCTCTGTGTGCCTGACTCTTCACTGTCTGCCTCCTCTCTGTGCCGGACTCTTCACTGCCTGTCTCCTCTCTGTGCCTGACTCTTCACTGCCTGCCTGTCTCCTCTCTGTGCCTAAATCTTTGCTGTCTGTCTTGTCTCTGTGCTTGACTCTTTGCTGTCTGTCTCCTCTCTGTGCCTGACTCTTCTCAGCCTGCCTCATCTCTGTGCCTAACTCTTCACTTTCTGTCTCCTCTCTGTGCCTGACTCTTCACTGTCTGTCTACTCTATGTGCCTGACTCTTCACTGTCTGCCTCATCTCTGTGCCTGACTTTTCACTGTCTGTTTACTCTATGTGCCTGACATTTAACTGTCTGACTCATCTCTGTGCCTGACTCTTAACTGTCTGCCTCCTCTGTGCCTGACTCTTCACTGTCTGTCTCCCTCCTCTGTGCTTGACTCTTCGCTGTCTGCCTCCTCTCGGTGCCTGACTCTTTACTGTCTGCCTCATATCTGTGCCTGACACTTCACTGTCTGCCTCCTCTCTGTGCCTGATTCTTCACTGTCTGCCTCCTCTCTGTACCTGACTCTTCACTGTCTGCCTCCTCTCTGTGCCTGACTCTTCACTGTCTGACTCCTCTCTTCCTGACTCTTCACTGTCTGTCTACTCTATGTGCCTGACTCTTCACTGTCTGCCTCCTCTCTGTGCCTGACTCTTCACTGTCTGGCTCCTCTCTGTTCCTGAATCTTCACGGTCTGCCTCCTCTATGAGCCGGACTCTTCACTATCTGCCTCATCTCTGTGCCTGACTTTTCACTGTCTGTCTACTCTATGTGCCTGACTTTTCACTGTATGCCTCATCTCTGTGCCTGACTCTTCACTGTCTGTCCCCTCTCTGTGCCTGACCCTTCACTGTCTGCCTCATCTCTGTGCCTGACCCTTCACTGCCTGTCTCCTCTCTGCGCCCAAATCTTCACTGTATGCCTCATCTCTGTGCCTGACTCTTCACTGTCTGTGTCCGACTCTTCACTGTCTGTCTGACTCTTCACTGTCTACGTCCAACTCTTTACTGTATGTTTCCTCTGTGCCTGAATCTCCACTGTCTGTCTCCTCTCTTTGACTGATTCTACACTGTCTGTCTCCTCTCTGTGCCTGACTGTTCAACGTCTGTCTCCTCTCTGTGCCTGACGTTTCACCTGACTCTTCACTGTCTCCTCTCTGTGCCTGACTCTTCACTGACTGTCTCACCTCTGTGCCTTACTCTTCTCAGTCTGACTCATCTCTGTGCCTAATTCTTCTCCGTCTGCCTCATCTCTGTGCCTGACCCTTCTCAATCAGTCTCCTCTCTGAGCCTGACTCTTCACTGCCTGTATCCTCTCTGTACCTGACTTCACCTGACTCTTCACTGTCCGTCTTCTCTCTGTACCTGACTCTTCAACTTCTGTCTCCTCTCTGTGCCTGACTTTTCACCTGGCTCTTCACTGTCTGTCTCCTCTCTGTGCCTGACTCTTCACTGCCTGTCTCCTCTCTGTGCCCGACTCTTCACTGTATGCCTCATCTCTGTGCCTGACTCTTCACTGTCTGTGTCCGACTCTTCACTGTCTGTCTGACTCTTCACTGTCTGCGTCCAACTCTTTACTGTATGTCTCCTCTGTACCTGAATCTCCACTGTCTGTCTCCTCACTGTGCCTGATTCTACACTGTCTGTCTCCTCTCTGTGCCTGACTGTTCAACGTCTGTCTCCTCTCTGTGCCTGACTTTTCACCTGACTCTTCACTGTCTGTCTCCTCTCTGTGCCTGACTCTTCACTGCCTGTCTCCTCTCTGTGCCCGACTCTTCACTGTATGCCTCATCTCTGTGCCTGACTCTTCACTGTCTGTGTCCGACTCTTCACTGTCTGCGTCCAACTCTTTACTGTATGTCTCCTCTGTACCTGAATCTCCACTGTCTGTCTCCTCACTGTGCCTGATTCTACACTGTCTGTCTCCTCTCTGTGCCTGACTGTTCACTGTCTGTCTCCTCTCTGTGCCTGACTCTTCACTGACTGTCTCACCTCTGTGCCTTACTCTTCTCAGTCTGACTCATCTCTGTGCCTAACTCTTCTCCGTCTGCCTCATCTCTGTGCCTGACCCTTCTCAATCAGTCTCCTCTCTGTGCCTGACTCTTTACTGTCTGTCTCCTCTCTGTGCCTGACTCTTCACAGCCTGTCTCCTCTCTGTGCCTGACTCTTCACTGTCTGTCTCCTCTCTGTGCCTGACTCTTCACTGTCTGTCTCCTCTCTGTGCCTGACTCTTCACTGTCTGCCTCCTCTGTCCCTGACTCTTCAATGTCTGTCTCCCTCATCTATGCCTGACTCTTCATTGTCTGTCTCCTCTTCACTGTCCGCTTCATCTCTGTGCCTGACTCTTCACTGCCTGTCTTCTCTCTGTGCTGAATCTTTGCTGTCTGTCTCCTCTCTGTGCCTGACTCTTCACTGTCTGTCTCCTCTCTTCCTGACTATTCACTGTCTGTCTGCTCTATGTGCCTGACTCTTCACTGTCCGCTTCATCTCTGTGCCTGACCCTTCACTGTCTGTCTCCTCTCTGTGCCTGACTCTTCACTGTCTGCCTCCTCTCTGTGCCGGACTCTTCACTGTTTGCCTCTTCTCTGTGCCTGACCCTTCACTGTTTGTCTCCTCTGTGTGCCCGACTCTTCCCTGTCCTCCTCCTCTGTCCCTGACTCTTTACTGTCTGCCTCATCTCTGTGCCTGACTCTTCACTGTCTGTCCCATCTCTGTGCCTGACTCTTCACTGTCTGTCTGCCTCCTTCATGGCTGACTCTTCACTGGCTGTCTCCCTCCTCTTTGCCTGACATTTCACTGTTTGCCTCATCTCTGTGCCTGACTCGTCTCTGTCTGCCTCCTTTGTGCCTGACTCTTCACTGTCTGTCTCCCTCCTCTTTGCCTGACTCTTCACTCTCTGTCCCAACTCTGTGCCTGACTGTTCACTGTCTGCCTCCTCTCGGTGCCTGACTCTTCACTGTCTGCCTTATCTCTGTGCCTGACTCTATACTGCCTGTCTCCTCTCTGTGCCTGACTCTTCGCTGCCTGCCTGTCTCCTCTCTGTGCCTGAATATTTGCTGTCTGTCTGGTCTCTGTGCTTGACTCTTCAATGTCTGTCTCCCTCATCTATGCCTGACTCTTCACTGTCTGTCTCCTCTGTGTGCCTGACTCTTCACTGTCTGCCTCCTCTCTGTGCCCGACTCTTCACTGCCTGTCTCCTCTCTGTGCCTGACTCTTCTCAGTCTGCCTCATGTCTGTGCCTAACTCTTCACTTTCTGTCTCCTCTCTGTGCCTGACTCTTCACTGTCTGTCTACTCTATGTGCCTGACTCTTGACTGTCTGCCTCATCTCTGTGCCTGACTTTTCACTGTCTGTTTACTCTATGTGCCTGACATTTAACTGTCTGACTCATCTCTGTGCCCGACTCTTCACTGTCTGCCTCCTCTGTGCCTGACTCTTCACTGTCTGTCTCCCTCCTCTGTGCTTGACACTTCACTGTCTGCCTCCTCTCTGTGCCTGATTCTTCACTGTCTGCCTCCTCTCTGTACCTGACTCTTCACTGTCTGCCTCCTCTCTGTGCCTGACTCTTCACTGTCTGACTCCTCTCTTCCTGCCTCTTCACTGTCTGTCTACTCTATGTGCCTGACTCTTCACTGTCTGCCTCCTCTCTGTGCCTGACTCTTCACTGTCTGGCTCCTCTCTGTGCCTGAATCTTCACTATCTGCCTCCTCTCTGTGCCGGACTCTTCACTATCTGCCTCATCTCTGTGCCTGACTTTTCACTGTCTGTCTACTCTATGTGCCTGACTTTTCACTGTATGCCTCATCTCTGTGCCTGACTCTTCACTGTCTGTCTCCTCTCTGTGCCTGACCCTTCACTGTCTGCCTCATCTCTGTGCCTGACCCTTCACTGCCTGTCTCCCCTCTGTGCCCGACTCTTCACTGTATGCCTCATCTCTGTGCCTGACTCTTCACTGTCTGTGTCCGACTCTTCACTGTCTGTCTGACTCTTCACTGTCTGCGTCCAACTCTTTACTGTATGTCTCCTCTGTGCCTGAATCTCCACTGTCTGTCTCCTCTCTGTGCCTGATTCTACACTGTCTGTCTCCTCTCTGTGCCTGACTGTTCAACGTCTGTCTCCTCTCTGTGCCTGACTCTTCACTGACTCCTCTCTGTGCCTGACTCTTCACTGACTGTCTCACCTCTGTGCCTCATCTCTATGCCTGACTCTTCACTGTCTGTCTCCTCTCTGTGTCTGACTCTTCACTGTCTGTCTCCTTTCTGTGCCTGACTCTTCACTGTCTGTCTCCTCTGTGTGCCTGACCCTTCACTGTCTGCCTCCTCTGTCCCTGACTCTTCAACGTCTGTCTCCCTCATCTATGCCTGACTCTTCACTGTCTGTCTCCTCTGTGTGCCTGTCTCTTCACTGTCTGCCTCCTATCTGTGCCCGACTCTTCACTGCCTGCCTGTCTCCTCTCTGTGCCTGAATCTTTGCTGTCTGTCTCGTCTCTGTGCTTGACTCTTTGCTGTCTGTCTCCTCTCTGTGCCTGACTCTTCTCAGTCTGCCTCATCTCTGTGCCTAACTCTTCACTTTCTGTCTCCTCTCTGTGCCTGACTCTTCACTGTCTGTCTACTCTATGTGCCAAACTCTTCACTGTCCGCTTCATCTCTGTGCCTGACCCTTCACTGTCTGTCTCCTCTCTGTGCCTGACTCTTCACTGTCTGCCTTCTCTGTGCATGACTCTTCACTGTCTGTCTCCCTTTTCTGTACCTGACTCTTCACTGTCTGTCTGCCTCATCTCTGTGCCTGACTCTTCACTGTCTGTCTACTCTATGTGCCTGACTCTTCACTGTCCGCTTCATCTCTGTGCCTGACCCTTCACTGCCTGTCTCCTCTCTGTGCCTGACACTTCACTGCCTGTCTTCTCTCTGTGCTGAATCTTTTCTGTCTGTCTCCTCTCTTCCTGACTCTTCACTGTCTGTCTACTCTATGTGCCTGACTTTTAAACTGTCTGACTCATCTCTGTGCCTGACTCTTCACTGTCTGCCTTCTCTGTGCCTGACTCTTCACTGTCTGTCTCCCTCCTCTGTGCTTGACTCTTCACTGTCTGCCTCCTCTCGGTGCCTGACTCTTTTCTGTCTGCCTCATCTCTGTGCCTGACACTTCACTTTTTCCCTCCTCTCTGTTCTTGATTCTTCACTGTCTGCCTCCTCTCTGTGCCTGACTTTTCACTGTCTGTTTACTCTATGTGCCTGGCATTTAACTGTCTGACTCATCTCTGTGCCTGACTCTTCACTGTCTGCCTCCTCTGTGCCTGACTCTTCACTGTCTGTCTCCCTCCTCTGTGCTTGACTCTTCGCTGTCTGCCTCCTCTCGGTGCCTGACTCTTTACTGTCTGCCTCATATCTGTGCCTGACACTTCACTGTCTGCCTCCTCTCTGTGCCTGATTCTTCACTGTCTGCCTCCTCTCTGTACCTGACTCTTCACTGTCTGCCTCCTCTCTGTGCCTGACTCTTCACTGTCTGACTCCTCTCTTCCTGACTCTTCACTGTCTGTCTACTCTATGTGCCTGACTCTTCACTGTCTGCCTCCTCTCTGTGCCTGACTCTTCACTGTCTGGCTCCTCTCTGTTCCTGAATCTTCACGGTCTGCCTCCTCTCTGAGCCGGACTCTTCACTATCTGCCTCATCTCTGTGCCTGACTTTTCACTGTCTGTCTACTCTATGTGCCTGACTTTTCACTGTATGCCTCATCTCTGTGCCTGACTCTTCACTGTCTGTCCCCTCTCTGTGCCTGCCCCTTCACAGTCTGCCTCATCTCTGTGCCTAACTCTTCACTTTCTGTCTCCTCTCTGTGCCTGACTCTTCACTGTCTGTCTACTCTATGTGCCCGACTCTTCACTGTCCGCTTCATCTCTGTGCCTGACCCTTCACTGTCTGTCTCCTCTCTGTGCCTGACTCTTCACTGTCTGCCTTCTCTGTGCATGACTCTTCACTGTCTGTCTCCCTTTTCTGTACCTGACTCTTCACTGTCTGTCTGCCTCATCTCTGTGCCTGACTCTTCACTGTCTGTCTACTCTATGTGCCTGACTCTTCACTGTCCGCTTCATCTCTGTGCCTGACCCTTCACTGCCTGTCTCCTCTCTGTGCCTGACACTTCACTGCCTGTCTTCTCTCTGTGCTGAATCTTTTCTGTCTGTCTCCTCTCTTCCTGACTCTTCACTGTCTGTCTACTCTATGTGCCTGACTTTTAAACTGTCTGACTCATCTCTGTGCCTGACTCTTCACTGTCTGCCTTCTCTGTGCCTGACTCTTCACTGTCTGTCTCCCTCCTCTGTGCTTGACTCTTCACTGTCTGCCTCCTCTCGGTGCCTGACTCTTTTCTGTCTGCCTCATCTCTGTGCCTGACACTTCACTGTCTGCCTCCTCTCTGTGCCTGATTCTTCACTGTCTGCCTCCTCTCTGTACCTGACTCTTCACTGTCTGCCTCCTCTCTGTGCCTGACTCTTCACTGTCTGACTCCTCTCTTCCTGACTCTTCACTGTCTGTCTACTCTATGTGCCTGACTCTTCACTGTCTGCCTCCTCTCTGTGCCTGACTCTTCACTGTCTGGCTCCTCTCTGTTCCTGAATCTTCACGGTCTGCCTCCTCTCTGAGCCGGACTCTTCACTATCTGCCTCATCTCTGTGCCTGACTTTTCACTGTCTGTCTACTCTATGTGCCTGACTTTTCACTGTATGCCTCATCTCTGTGCCTGACTCTTCACTGTCTGTCCCCTCTCTGTGCCTGCCCCTTCACTGTCTGCCTCATCTCTGTGCCTGACCCTTCACTGCCTGTCTCCTCTCTGCGCCCGAATCTTCACTGTATGCCTCATCTCTGTGCCTGACTCTTCACTGCCTGCCTGTCTCCTCTCTGTGCCTGAATATTTGCTGTCTGTCTCGTCTCTGTGCTTGACTCTTCAATGTCTGTCTCCCTCATCTATGCCTGACTCTTCACTGTCTGTCTCCTCTGTGTGCCTGTCTCTTCACTGTCTGCCTCCTCTCTGTGCCCGACTCTTCACTGCCTGTCTCCTCTCTGTGCCTGACTCTTCACTGCCTGCCTGTCTCCTCTCTGTGCCTGAATATTTGCTGTCTGTCTCGTCTCTGTGCTTGACTCTTCAATGTCTGTCTCCTTCATCTATGCCTGACTCTTCACTGTCTGTCTCTTCTGTGTGCCTGACTCTTCACTGTCTGCCTCCTCTCTGTGCCTGACTCTTCACTGCCTGTCTCCTCTCTGTGCCTGACTCTTCACTGCCTGCCTGTCTCCTCTCTGTGCCTGAATCTTTGCTGTCTGTCTTGTCTCTGTGCTTGACCCTTTGCTGTCTGTCTCCTCTCTGTGCCTGACTCTTCTCAGTCTGCCTCATCTCTGTGCCTAACACTTCACTTTCTGTCTCCTCTCTGTGCCTGACTCTTCACTGTCTGTCTACTCTATGTGCCTGACTCTTCACTGTCTGCCTCATCTCCGTGCCTGACTTTTCACTGTCTGTTTACTCTATGTGCCTGACATTTAACTGTCTGACTCATCTCTGTGCCTGACTCTTCACTGTCTGCCTCCTCTGTGCCTGACTCTTCACTGTCTGTCTCCCTCCTCTGTGCTTGACTCTTCGCTGTCTGCCTCCTCTCGGTGCCTGACTCTTTTCTGTCTGCCTCATCTCTGTGCCTGACACTTCACTGTCTGCCTCCTCTCTGTGCCTGATTCTTCACTGTCTGCCTCCTCTCTGTACCTGACTCTTCACTGTCTGCCTCCTCTCTGTGCCTGACTCTTTACTGTCTGACTCCTCTCTTCCTGACTCTTCACTGTCTGTCTACTCTATGTGCCTGACTCTTCACTGTCTGCCTCCTCTCTGTGCCTGACTCTTCACTGTCTGTCTACTCTATGTGCCCGACTCTTCACTGTCCGCTTCATCTCTGTGCCTGACCCTTCACTGTCTGTCTCCTCTCTGTGCCTGACTCTTCACTGTCTGCCTTCTCTGTGCATGACTCTTCACTGTCTGTCTCCCTTTTCTGTACCTGACTCTTCACTGTCTGTCTGCCTCATCTCTGTGCCTGACTCTTCACTGTCTGTCTACTCTATGTGCCTGACTCTTCACTGTCCGCTTCATCTCTGTGCCTGACCCTTCACTGCCTGTCTCCTCTCTGTGCCTGACACTTCACTGCCTGTCTTCTCTCTGTGCTGAATCTTTTCTGTCTGTCTCCTCTCTTCCTGACTCTTCACTGTCTGTCTACTCTATGTGCCTGACTTTTAAACTGTCTGACTCATCTCTGTGCCTGACTCTTCACTGTCTGCCTTCTCTGTGCCTGACTCTTCACTGTCTGTCTCCCTCCTCTGTGCTTGACTCTTCACTGTCTGCCTCCTCTCGGTGCCTGACTCTTTTCTGTCTGCCTCATCTCTGTGCCTGACACTTCACTTTTTCCCTCCTCTCTGTTCTTGATTCTTCACTGTCTGCCTCCTCTCTGTGCCTGACTTTTCACTGTCTGTTTACTCTATGTGCCTGGCATTTAACTGTCTGACTCATCTCTGTGCCTGACTCTTCACTGTCTGCCTCCTCTGTGCCTGACTCTTCACTGTCTGTCTCCCTCCTCTGTGCTTGACTCTTCGCTGTCTGCCTCCTCTCGGTGCCTGACTCTTTACTGTCTGCCTCATATCTGTGCCTGACACTTCACTGTCTGCCTCCTCTCTGTGCCTGATTCTTCACTGTCTGCCTCCTCTCTGTACCTGACTCTTCACTGTCTGCCTCCTCTCTGTGCCTGACTCTTCACTGTCTGACTCCTCTCTTCCTGACTCTTCACTGTCTGTCTACTCTATGTGCCTGACTCTTCACTGTCTGCCTCCTCTCTGTGCCTGACTCTTCACTGTCTGGCTCCTCTCTGTTCCTGAATCTTCACGGTCTGCCTCCTCTCTGAGCCGGACTCTTCACTATCTGCCTCATCTCTGTGCCTGACTTTTCACTGTCTGTCTACTCTATGTGCCTGACTTTTCACTGTATGCCTCATCTCTGTGCCTGACTCTTCACTGTCTGTCCCCTCTCTGTGCCTGCCCCTTCACTGTCTGCCTCATCTCTGTGCCTGACCCTTCACTGCCTGTCTCCTCTCTGCGCCCGAATCTTCACTGTATGCCTCATCTCTGTGCCTGACTCTTCACTGCCTGCCTGTCTCCTCTCTGTGCCTGAATATTTGCTGTCTGTCTCGTCTCTGTGCTTGACTCTTCAATGTCTGTCTCCCTCATCTATGCCTGACTCTTCACTGTCTGTCTCCTCTGTGTGCCTGTCTCTTCACTGTCTGCCTCCTCTCTGTGCCCGACTCTTCACTGCCTGTCTCCTCTCTGTGCCTGACTCTTCACTGCCTGCCTGTCTCCTCTCTGTGCCTGAATATTTGCTGTCTGTCTCGTCTCTGTGCTTGACTCTTCAATGTCTGTCTCCTTCATCTATGCCTGACTCTTCACTGTCTGTCTCCTCTGTGTGCCTGACTCTTCACTGTCTGCCTCCTCTCTGTGCCTGACTCTTCACTGCCTGTCTCCTCTCTGTGCCTGACTCTTCACTGCCTGCCTGTCTCCTCTCTGTGCCTGAATCTTTGCTGTCTGTCTTGTCTCTGTGCTTGACCCTTTGCTGTCTGTCTCCTCTCTGTGCCTGACTCTTCTCAGTCTGCCTCATCTCTGTGCCTAACACTTCACTTTCTGTCTCCTCTCTGTGCCTGACTCTTCACTGTCTGTCTACTCTATGTGCCTGACTCTTCACTGTCTGCCTCATCTCCGTGCCTGACTTTTCACTGTCTGTTTACTCTATGTGCCTGACATTTAACTGTCTGACTCATCTCTGTGCCTGACTCTTCACTGTCTGCCTCCTCTGTGCCTGACTCTTCACTGTCTGTCTCCCTCCTCTGTGCTTGACTCTTCGCTGTCTGCCTCCTCTCGGTGCCTGACTCTTTTCTGTCTGCCTCATCTCTGTGCCTGACTCTTCACTGTCTGCCTCCTCTCTGTACCTGACTCTTCACTGTCTGCCTCCTCTCTGTGCCTGACTCTTTACTGTCTGACTCCTCTCTTCCTGACTCTTCACTGTCTGTCTACTCTATGTGCCTGACTCTTCACTGTCTGCCTCCTCTCTGTGCCTGACTCTTCACTGTCTGGCTCCTCTCTGTTCCTGAATCTTCACTGTCTGCCTCCTCTCTGAGCCGGACTCTTCACTATCTGCCTCATCTCTGTGCCTGACTTTTCTCTGTCTGTCTACTCTGTGCCTGACTTTTCACTGTATGCCTCATCTCTGTGCCTGACTCTTCACTGTCTGTCTCCTCTCAGTGCCTGACCCTTCACTGTCTGCCTCATCTCTGTGCCTGACCCTTCACTGCCTGTCTCCTCTCTGCGACCGACTCTTCACTGTATGCCTCATCTCTGTGCCTGACTCTTCACTGTCTGTGTCCGACTCTTCACTGTCTGTCTGACTCTTCACTGTCTGCGTCCAACTCTTTACTGTATGTCTCCTCTGTGCCTGAATCTCCACTGTCTGTCTCCTCTCTTTGCCTGATTCTACACTGTCTGTCTCCTCTCTGTGCCTGACTGTTCAACGTCTGTCTCCTCTCTGTGCCTGACGTTTCACCTGACTCTTCACTGTCTCATCTCTGTGCCTGACTCTTCACTGACTGTCTCACCTCTGTGCCTTACTCTTCTCAGTCTGACTCATCTCTGTGCCTAATTCTTCTCCGTCTGCCTCATCTCTGTGCCTGACCCTTCTCAATCAGTCTCCTCTCTGAGCCTGACTCTTCACTGCCTGTATCCTCTCTGTACCTGACTTCACCTGACTCTTCACTGTCCGTCTTCTCTCTCTACCTGACTCTTCAACTTCTGTCTCCTCTCTGTGCCTGACTTTTCACCTGGCTCTTCACTGTCTGTCTCCTCTCTGTGCCTGACTCTTCACTGCCTGTCTCCTCTCTGTGCCCGACTCTTCACTGTATGCCTCATCTCTGTGCCTGACTCTTCACTGTCTGTGTCCAAATCTTCACTGTCTGTCTGACTCTTCACTGTCTGCGTCCAACTCTTTACTGTATGTCTCCTCTGTGCCTGAATATCCACTGTCTGTCTCCTCACTGTGCCTGATTCTACACTGTCTGTCTCCTCTCTGTGCCTGACTGTTGAAAGTCTGTCTCCTCTCTGTGCCTTACTTTTCACCTGACTCTTCACTGTCTCCTCTCTGTGCCTGACTCTTCACTGACTGTCTCACCTCTGTGCCTTACTCTACTCAGTCTGACTCATCTCTGTGCCTAACTCTTCTCCGTCTGCCTCATCTCTGTGCCTGACCCTTCTCAATCAGTCTCCTCTCTGTGCCTGACTCTTTACTGTCTGTCTCCTCTCTGTGCCTGACTCTTCACAGCCTGTCTCCTCTCTGTGCCTGACTCTTCACTGTCTGTCTCCTCTCTGTGCCCAACTCTTCACTGTATGCCTCATCTCTGTGCCTGACTCTTCACTGTCTGTGTCCGACTCTTCACTGTCTGTCTGACTCTTCACTGTCTGTCTCCTCTCTGTGCCTGACTCTTCACTGTCTGTCTCCTCTCTGTGCCTGACTCTTCACTGTCTGTCTCCTCTGTGTGCCTGACTCTTCACTGTCTGTCTCCTCTGTGTGCCTGACTCTTCACTGTCTGCCTCCTCTGTCCCTGACTCTTCAATGTCTGTCTCCCTCATCTATGCCTGACTCTTCATTGTCTGTCTCCTCT
The DNA here is from genome assembly GCF_964263255.1 of Lissotriton vulgaris. Lineage (NCBI taxonomy): Eukaryota > Metazoa > Chordata > Amphibia > Caudata > Salamandridae > Lissotriton > Lissotriton vulgaris. The sequence continues at coordinate 190,557,037 of NC_141685.1, forward strand.
TCACTGTCCGCTTCATCTCTGTGCCTGACTCTTCACTGCCTGTCTTCTCTCTGTGCTGAATCTTTGCTGTCTGTCTCCTCTCTGTGCCTGACTCTTCACTGTCTGTCTCCTCTCTTCCTGACTCTTCACTGTCTGTCTGCTCTATGTGCCTGACTCTTCACTGTCCGCTTCATCTCTGTGCCTGACCCTTCACTGTCTGTCTCCTCTCTGTGCCTGACTCTTCACTGCCTGTCTTCTCTCTGTGCTGAATCTTTGCTGTCTGTCTCCTCTCTTCCTGACTCTTCCTGTCTGTCTATTCTATGTGCCTGACTTTTAAACTGTCTGACTCAGCTCTGTGCCTGACTCTTCACTGTCTGCCTTCTCTGTGCCTGACTCTTCACTGTCTGTCTCCCTTTTCTGTACCTGACTCTTCACTGTCTGTCTGCCTCATCTCTGTGCCTGACTCTTCACTGTCTGTCTACTCTATGTGCCTGACTCTTCACTGTCCGCTTCATCTCTGTGCCTGACCCTTCACTGCCTGTCTCCTCTCTGTGCCTGACACTTCACTGCCTGTCTTCTCTCTGTGCTGAATCTTTTCTGTCTGTCTCCTCTCTTCCTGACTCTTCACTGTCTGTCTACTCTATGTGCCTGACTTTTAAACTGTCTGACTCATCTCTGTGCCTGACTCTTCACTGTCTGCCTCCTCTCGGTGCCTGACTCTTTTCTGTCTGCCTCATCTCTGTGCCTGACACTTCACTTTTTTCCCTCCTCTCTGTTCCTGATTCTTCACTGTCTGCCTCCTCTCTGTACCTGACTCTTCAGTGACAGCCTCCTCTCTGTACCTGACTCTTCACTGTCCGCCTCCTCTCTGTACCTGACTCTTCACTGTCTGCCTCCTCTCTGTGCCTGACTCTTCACTGTCTGCCTTATCTCTGTACCTGACTCTTCACAGTCTGCCTTATCTGTCTGCCTCATCTCTGTACCTGACTCTTCACCGTCTGCCTCATCTATGTACCGGACTCTTCATTGTCTGCCTCATGTCTGTGCCTGACTTTTTACTGTCTGTCTACTCTAGGTGCCTGATTTTTCACTGTCTGCCTCATCTCTGTGCCTGACTCTTGACTGTCTGTCTCTTCTCTGTGCCTGACTCGTCACTGCCTGCCTCATCTCTGTGCCTGACCCTTCACTGCCTGTCTCCTCTCTGTGCCCGACTCTTCACTGTCTGTCTCCTCTGTGTGCCTGACTCTTCCCTGTCTGCCTCCTCTGTCCCTGACTCTTCACTGTCTGTCTCCTCTCTGTGCCTGACTCTTCACTGTCTGTCTCCTCTGTGTGCGTGACCCTTCCCTGTCTGCCTCCTCTGTCCCTGACTCTTCCCTGTCTGCCTCCTGTGTCCCTGACTCTTCACTGTCTGCCTCATCTCTGTGCCTGACTCTTCACTGTCTGTCTCATCTCTGTGCCTGACTCTTCACTGTCTGTCTGCCTCCTTCATGGCTGACTCTTCACTGGCTGTCTCCCTCCTCTTTGCCTGACTCTTCACTGTTTGCCTCTTCTCTGTGCCTGACCCTTCGCTGTTTGTCTCCTCTGTGTGCCCGACTCTTCCCTGTCCTCCTCCTCTGTCCCTGACTCTTCACTGGCTGTCAGCCCTCCTCTTTGCCTGACATTTCACTGTTTGCCTCATCACTGTGCCTGACTCTTCACTGTCTGTCTGCCTCATCTCTGTGCCTGACTCTTCACTGTCTGCCTCCTCTGTGCCTGACTCTTCACTGTCTGTCTCCCTCCTCTTTGCCTGACTCTTCACTGTCTGTCCCAACTCTGTGCCTGACTCTTCACTGTCTGTCTCCTCTCTGTGCCTGACTCTTCACTGTCTGTCTCCTCTCTGTGCCTGACTCTTCCCTGTCTGCCTCCTCTGTCCCTGACTCTTCCCTGTCTGCCTCCTGTGTCCCTGACTCTTCACTGTCTGCCTCCTCTCGGTGCCTGACTCTTCACTGTCTGCCTCATCTCTGTGCCTGACTCTATACTGTCTGTCTCCTCTCTGTGGCTGACTCTTCACCTGACTCTTCACAGTCTGTCTCCTCTCTCTGCCTGACTGTTCACTGTCTGCCTCCTCTCGGTGCCTGACTCTTCACTGTCTGCCTCATCTCTGTGCCTGACTCTTCACTGTCTGCCTCATCTCTGTGCCTGACTCTATACTGTGTGTCTCCTCTCTGTGGCTGACTCTTCACCCGACTCTTCACTGCCTGTCTCCTCTCTGTGCCTGACTCTTCACTGCCTGCCTCCTCTCTGTGCCGGACTCTTCACTGCCTGTCTCCTCTCTGTGCCTGACTCTTCACTGCCTGTCTCCTCTCTGTGCCTGAATATTTGCTGTCTGTCTCGTCTCTGTGCTTGACTCTTCAATGTCTGTCTCCCTCATCTATGTCTGACTCTTCACTGTCTGTCTCCTCTGTGTGCCTGACTCTTCACTGTCTGCCTCCTCTCTGTGCCGGACTCTTCACTGCCTGTCTCCTCTCTGTGCCTGACTCTTCACTGCCTGCCTGTCTCCTCTCTGTGCCTGAATCTTTGCTGTCTGTCTTGTCTCTGTGCTTGACTCTTTGCTGTCTGTCTCCTCTCTGTGCCTGACTCTTCTCAGTCTGCCTCATCTCTGTGCCTAACTCTTCACTTTCTGTCTCCTCTCTGTGCCTGACTCTTCACTGTCTGTCTACTCTATGTGCCTGACTCTTCACTGTCTGCCTCATCTCTGTGCCTGACTTTTCACTGTCTGTTTACTCTATGTGCCTGACATTTAACTGTCTGACTCATCTCTGTGCCTGACTCTTCACTGTCTGCCTCCTCTGTGCCTGACTCTTCACTGTCTGTCTCCCTCCTCTGTGCTTGACTCTTCGCTGTCTGCCTCCTCTCGGTGCCTGACTCTTTTCTGTCTGCCTCATCTCTGTGCCAGACACTTCACTGTCTGCCTCCTCTCTGTGCCTGATTCTTCACTGTCTGCCTCCTCTCTGTACCTGACTCTTCACTGTCTGCCTCCTCTCTGTGCCTGACTCTTCACTGTCCGACTCCTCTCTTCCTGCCTCTTCACTGTCTGTCTACTCTATGTGCCTGACTCTTCACTGTCTGCCTCCTCTCTGTGCCTGACTCTTCACTGTCTGGCTCCTCTCTGTGCCTGAATCTTCACTGTCTGCCTCCTCTCTGTGCCGGACTCTTCACTATCTGCCTCATCTCTGTGCCTGACTTTTCACTGTCTGTCTACTCTATGTGCCTGACTTTTCACTGTATGCCTCATCTCTGTGCCTGACTCTTCACTGTCTGTCTCCTCTCTGTGCCTGACCCTTCACTGTCTGCCTCATCTCTGTGCCTGACCCTTCACTGCCTGTCTCCCCTCTGAGGAAAATTAAAATTTTGGTCATGATGTGTTCCCTAGCGCGTACCCCACCGACTCCATGTACCAGCTTAAAGTGCATGTAACTTCCCTCCTGTGCCAGCTATGAAGACGCAAATACATTTGCGTCCACCGTCAACTTGTCCTCTTTCAGATCCACCATGAATGGATTATATAGCCCGTTCCTAAGTATGCTATGCCACCGTCTTTTTGTAGTACACTTTTCGTATTTTCTCCTGCTCTAGCCAGAGTAGGCCCTGAATTCCTGCCATCTGAACCTCTTTTGTGGCTCCTGGCTCTGCCCAGGCTACCTCTGTACTCATGAACTCTGTCCTACTTTCAGCGCGGCCCCTCGCGCTCAGCTCAAGCCTGCTTTCTGCCAAGACTGACTATAACCTTCGAGTTATCTGTTCCGCTCCCCGAGAATACATTCCTGCCTACTAGATCCTGTAAACATCCTCTCCAGCTGCAGAGCCAAAGGGCCGACCTGTCTTAATGCAAGTAATTCATAGCCTCCGTTGCCATGCTTCCATGGAAGGCCCCGTGCCCCCACGCTCCACATGTAGACACTTAGGCGCTCATACACGCATCCACAGTTAGCATAGAGTAGCTTCTGCCCTAGAGACCTTCCCGCCCAGATAGTATAGTCCCTAAACATCAGATATCAGATATGATAGAAGTACAAGTTGATCTGACATGCCAGACTTCTGTCTCTTTCCGTCAGTGTAAATGTCAAGTCCCCTGCACCCCGTCAATCACACGTCATGCAGCTGCGCGCGCATCCAAGCTTCCGATTTTCTGCTGACATTGCAACATTCTGTTAGCACCACCCCTTGGTGCCACCCACTTGCGTCACCTATCAGTGACGTTTCTAGCACACACTTCTAGTTCACGCCTAGTTTACGCCTCTTGATGATGTACTAGTACCACGTGTATACTGTTATCTTGTCTTCTCTCAGCTGTTACGCCTCTTACATTGATTCCTATGTATAAATCAAGTATATAAGCTATGTATTGATAATAAACTTGAGCGCGCTCATCTATCCCTTCTGACACCCCTGTGGTGGTCAGAACATGATATCCTGATTCCTTTATGAGGAATAAAACCCTTAGAAACTCTAACACCACGGACTCTGTTTTCTTTCCTTCTGATTGAGTTATTATTGATTAAGTACTTACCTGCATAGAAATTAAGAGAGTAAATTAATTATTTACGTCATTTTGGCGCCCGAACAGGGACCCCTCCCCCACCTCACGCGCCGGTAGGTGCGTTGCAATCCGTGTCCCCTGCCATCAGTTAGACGGACTACACGTGTACTGGCAGGATTTCCTGCATCCCCCTCTGACCCACGGAGGTGACGAAGACTGCGATCAGTGCCCAGACGAGGCGGTGAAGAGTGCGGAGGATCCCGACCAGAGCCCAGCCGAAAGAAGCAAGGTCCGAGGTGTGAAGAGGCCCACCAGTTTTCCGAAGTTTTCCGAAGTTTCCGAAGTTTTCCGAGGTTTTCCGAAGTTTCGAGTCGAATCCAGTCGAGTTTTCCGAGGCCTTCTGTTTTCCGTGCTTCCCGGTGAGTACCATTGCTGGGTCGTATCTAGACGGGTTTGGGTACGCAAGTCCGGTCTGCACTGTTTTTAGGCAGTGTATCTGTACTGTTTAGCAGTATATCAAGTATTCCGAATTTCTGCACTGTTACAGCAGTGTATCCGTACTGTTGAGCAGTACACCTAGTATAGGGGGTAGTCATCTATGTCTACAATGTGTTATGTGATTAATGTTGTGGTATGAATGTGACTGTTCAAACGTGTATTATTGTGTTTCTCGTATAATCTAGCTGTCAAGAGTATTAAGGAATAAAGATCTAACGTTCAGTAATAAGTAAGCAAGATGCCGTTCTTTAACAAGTTAAAACAGATAGGAACCAGGAAAGGGTTACTGGAGGAAGAAATTCCTATCCCCCCTAGGGACACTCCAGGCAATTTTATGTATCAAAAACACGGCATAGATACCATACTATATCTAGATTTATGGGCCGATTATACCAAACACCTAGACGAAAGACACAGATGGCCTGTAACTGGAACGTGGGATGCCGAGTGCATCATGAGGGTAGAAGAAGCATTATGGAAAAAGAAAGCTAGACAATCTCAGAAGGACGCCATAGAGTTTTGGCGTAAGGAATCACGTAAGCGTGCTGACAAAGCACTCCGTAGAGAAGACAGACTTAAAGAATCAGATAAAGAGCAAGAAAACGAATTAGTTACTGAAGGGATCCGAGTGAAAACAGAACAAATAGACCGTGCCCGAAATAATCTTGTAAACGGTATGTATCTTGCAGCAGATGGCACATCTGAAACTGAATCAGAAATACCGAAAAACTTACCGACACCATTAGTCCCAACTAAAGTAATGCATAAAACTACTAAAGACATATTCCTAAATTCATATCTAGAGGATGTAGTACCAGCTTACACCAATCTGCCTGTTCGTGCCCTGCCTACTGACAGGGATGGGGGTGGCACTGCGCCCCCAGATAATGTTCCGCCGGTACCACGACAGACCTCCCCTGTTCCGCCAGCTCCGCCACTTCCCCCACTCAAAACAGACCTACCGAAACCAGTACTACCTGATCTTACTAAACGACAAATTCAAGTCCAAATCCAGACTCCGCGAAGAGATAATGCCCAAGCATCCGCCTCAGGAGGTGCGACAGCGGGTCTACAGACCCCGCCACCGACACACAGATTGCATTTAAGGGACACGCAGAATCCTTTCCAGTCTCCCTACTCATCCCGGCTTGACGCATTCAAAGATAGGATGTCAGTTTGTAGATATGATCCGGTACCCGGAAAAGACGATCTGATGGTATTAGCATCACTCCGATTGAGATCAGCCACCGATAACTTGCTATGCTATGTAGGAATGCAGGAAATTCTCGACAGACTATATAAGTTCGTACTGACAGGGAAGGACCCCGAAAGTGTCAAAGCTGCCATGCATAAACAGAAAGTCGACATTCAAGCACAGATATTACGATTTTTCATAAATTGTGTGATAAGAGAACGAGACAGGCCTGGGACAGATCAAAGTGAGTTAGACGCATTGAACAAGTGGGGTCAAAATATAGCAGACGCAAGGCATGATAAAGGGACTTGCATAGCCAGTATGTCCCAGAAAATAAGAAAGGCAGTATTGACAGCACACCAGGAAGAGAATGATAAAACTTCCTCAGAGGAGGAAGAGGAACATGAAACATCAGGAAAAGCATCAGGAAAATCCACAGATACTATAGCGTATGTAGGTAGGGGAGCCTACCTTAGGAAGGGTGTCCGTCCAGAGAGCAAGAGAGTTCTTTTTTCTGAGTTAACAAATCCGAATTCTTCTGAACATCAGTTCCAGGAAACTGATAAGAGGCTTCGAGACCGAATGGGGTACCATGTACTGAACTCAATGGACGAACAGGAATTAGCTCGGTCAGCTGTATTATGGGCCGAACATGCAGACATATATAATGATGACACGTTAGTACAGACATTCTTGAACCTTTCCCCGGAAGAGCAGAAAATAGCAGGTGTATATATGATCCAGCACCTCCTCATCAAGTTCAGAAATCATCATTCTGATCCAGGTCCCTTACATGAAACATTAGAAGCACTACTCATGGATAGATGGAGAGGTTTTAGTACCAAATTAATACAGATAATTCTAGAGCAACGACGTAAGTATTACAACTTCTTAAGCTCTGAATATGTTCCCGCCCCGCCTCCAGAAAGAAAAACGTACCACATGCAATGCGGTGGTGGCATTGAAAGTCAGAATCCCTTACGAGAAGTGCACCCAGTTATGGGTGCGGACCAACGCTTGAAGCGTGTGTATGTTCACACACCACTGACTAAGTTAGAACTGTTAGAAATGAAGAAATTAGTTCCGTGCCATGATAAAGACCCTGCAGGTTTTCACAGAGAGCTCAAAGACATGTTACTAATGGGAGATTACACGTATGATGATATTACGAAAATGTTGAAAGTACTGTTGCCCACGGGCATTTACGAGAAATTAAAGGAAAAGGATTGGGAGGTGGGAGAGTCAAAGATAGCATGGGCGGAAATAGAAGACGAAGAAAGCAAACGAGTCCCAGGGTTAGGCCTTGGGGATCTGACTAAAGCATTACCAGGTTTAATAGTACAGGTTTTGCCAAGATTATTGACAACTAGAAAGGAAGATTGGGACGCAATCTCGTCCTGTAAACAGAAACAAGATGAAGATACTAGTGACTTTTATTCACGATTCGAGAAATGTTTCATCATAAATAGTGGTCTAAAAACTAGTAGCGAGTCATATCCACACCTTTTTGTAACAAAATTAGTAGAGAACGCCCTACCACTAGTTAAAAATAGAGTGTACAAGGTTGAAAGTACTTGGCAGGCAAATACGCCATGTTACAATATCACCAGAACAGAATTAGGGAAGAACAAGATCAGGAACAGAAATGTATGAAAGACACGAAAATGAAAATGTTAGTAGCTCAGACAATTCCAGCCGAGGGTCATAGAAAAGGTGGGGCCCAGACCAATCATTCTGCCGCTCCCGTTAAAGGGACATGTAATTATTGCAAGCAGCCAGGTCACTACGTACATGAATGTCCAGTCCTGAAACATAACATCGAGACAGGTAAAACTAAAGAAAGACCGCGTCCACCTAGACATGAACAGGGTCATCAACAGACCTCACAGAACGAACAGCCAATGCAGAATACACAGTCTATGCATGATCAGTCCCATACAGTACAGACCGTAGCAGTACCACAGCCACAGCATGCTCAGACACAGCCCGCTGCCGCAACCCGGCAAGTTTCACAACAGATGTACCAGTATGCCCAGTCGGCATATCCAGATTATCAGCGATATACATGAAACAGCCTAGAGAGGGAAGGTGATTTGCCTCTTATTGAAATTCCTGTAGATCAAGAAGGTCCTTATGTACATAGTCACGTATTAGGAAAAGACAGAAAGTTTTTAATTGACACAGGGGCAAGTCGCACTACTATAAGTCATAATGAAGTTCCAGGGGCACCCCTCTCAGGCTCACAGAATGTTTCCCTTGGTTTTTCAGGACAGCCTATTGTAAATGAAGTGTCAGAACCAGTACCACTAGCTGTGGGTCCATTATCTCGAGTTACAGATTTGTTACTTACGAAATCATGTCCAGAAAATCTGTTAGGAATTAAAACACTGAAGGCTCTAGGGGCTATCATATGCTGTTCCCCGGAAGGAGTCAGACTCTTTCTACGGGATTTCAAGGGTCATTATGTTTTACGTGACTTTGATGTCAGATTGAAAAATGTACCAGATCACTTATGGGCAAAAGGCCCAGCTGATGTAGGTTGTATGCATATCACTCCATATCGTGTTACACTCAAGACAGGAGTTGTTCTACCCAGAATCAGACAATACAAGTTACCACCCGATGCTGTAGTGGCTTTACTGAAAATAATTGAAGAGCTTATTGCCCAAGGAGTGGTCGTAGAGACCGACTCCAATATCTGTAATTCACCTATCATTCCAATTCTTAAACGTACAGACCGCAATGCACCGCCAGTATATCGGCTGGTGATTGACCTTCGAGAACTGAACAAATGTATTGTACCACAGTACCCTGTGGTCCCTGATATCTCCTCCCTATTGACGGCCATTGATTCAGAAGCAACGTTCTTTACTGTAATCGATCTCAAGAACGCTTTCTTCAGTGTACCTATTGACCCGGAGAGCCAATATCTCTTCGGATTCAGTTTAAATGGACGAAGTTTCAAATTTTCCCGCGCACCTCAAGGATTTACAGAAAGCCCCAGCATCTATAGTCAAGCACTGAAAAGACAACTAGATTGTATTCAAATGCCAGTTAATACCGCCTTACTACAGTACGTCGATGATCTACTGATCACCGCACGAAGTGAGCCCGAATGTGAACAAGCATCACTAACAGTTTTGCATTTCCTGGCCGACAAGGGACACAAGGTGTCCCCTTCAAAGCTCCAATTCTGTGTTCAGCAAGTTGTGTACCTGGGTCACTTGCTGTCCAAAGTGGGGAGACAGCTCACTCCCGATCGCATCCAATTAATTGTAAACATGCCACAACCCCAGACACAAAAGGAAGTGCGGGCCTTCATAGGCCTCACCTCGTACTGCAGACAATGGATTCCTCAATATGCCTTTCTAGCTAAACCACTCATTCAGTTAACGACACAGGAGGCAGCGACTTCGACTGTCCTCCCTTGGACTCAGGAACACACACAAGCCTTTGAGGAATTAAAGAAAGCTTTATGCCAAGCACCAGTTTTAGCGATACCATGTTACAACAAACCGTTTACACTTTTTGTTACAGAACGTGACGGTACAGCGTTGTCTGTCCTCACTCAAGATCAAGCAGGTTCACATAAGCCTTGTGCTTATTTTTCAAGTACATTGGATTCAGTAGCCCAGGCACTCCCTGCATGCTTAAAGTCAGTAGCAGCAACAGCATTAGCAATCAGACAAAGCGACTCAATTGTTTTAGGTCATCAGTTAACAGTACAGGTTCCACATTCTGTAGAGGTTCTGTTAAACAGAACCCAGACTCAACACTTGACTATAGCACGACTTACAGGTTACGAATTGACATTATTCCAGCCACACATAGAAATCAGACGCTGCAGTATCTTGAACCCAGCGACATTGTTACCTACGGTTATGACAGATCCAGCTCCACATGATTGTATAGAAATAATTAATGCAGTAACAAAGCCCAGACGAGATTTAACAGATGTTCCCTTGATAAATCCAGACCTGACACTTTATGTGGATGGCTCATGCATGAGAACAAGTACAGGAGAGTTAGTGGCCGCATATGCAGTGACCACTGAAACTGAAGTTAAAGAAACACATCGTATTGATACATTGTCTGCTCAAGCGGCAGAGCTCATTGCTCTGACCCGAGCCTGTATACTAGCCAAGAACAGAAATGTTAACATATACACTGATTCCCGTTATGCGTTCGGAGTCGTACACGACTTCGGCATGCTCTGGCAGGAACGAGGTTTCCTGACCTCTCATGGTACAAAGATACAACATGGTCCACTCATTCAAGCACTGTTAGAAGCAATACATCTGCCTTCAGGCATATCCGTCATGAAGTGTAAAGCACATACTAAAGTCACAGATTCTGTTTCCCAGGGTAACGACCTGGCAGATCAGACAGCAAAACATACAGCACTGACTCACACTCAGACAACTGATACGATAAAGACAACAGATCCGACAAACTGCATGACAGTCAGAGATCCCACACTAGATGTTATTGACATTCAGACACATGCTACTCCAGAAGAAATAAAGAAATGGATTGAACTAGGAGGGATCCAGACAGATCAAGGTTGGATGACGAAGGGAAAATCTATATGGTTTCTCCCTGACTCTATGGTTCAAGTCATGATAAATACAGCACATAGTCCTGCTCACCTAGGAGAGAAAGCAATGCTAGACAGTTTGCAAAATCTCTGGTACAATAAACACTTACGAGCAGCAGCAAAACAGAAAGTGCGTACTTGCATGATCTGTTGTCAGTTCAATCCAGGTAAAAGCGTCCCTGTAGAGCAAGGTGGATTCCATCCTCCCGAACACCCTTTTGAAGTCCTCCAGATGGATTATATCCAGATGGACCGTTGTCGAGGATTTAAATATGTTCTCGTAATTGTCTGTGCTCTGTCCCGCTGGACCGAAGCATACCCAGTCCCAGATTACACTGCTCCGACCACTGCCAAACAGTTGGTTCGTGAATTTTTCCCACGGTACGGCTTGCCTCGTGTCATGTACTCAGATAACGGTCAGCCATTCTCGTCTGCCCTAATGAAAGAAGTTTCCTTGTTATTGGGATACCAGTGGAAGTTCCATTGTGTCCGACATCCAGAAGCAGCAGGCCTTGTAGAAAGGCATAATCAGACATTAAAGATCCGCCTTGCCAAAATATGTCAGGAAAAAGGGGTCGACTGGATAGTCGCCCTACCAGTGGCACTATTCTATATGAGAATGGTTGCCCATTCGAGATCAGGGCTATCTCCGTACGAAGTGGTCTTTGGCAGACCACCGAATATGTGGGGGACGCCCATTCCTAAAAAGATAACCGATGTTGATTCTAATATGTTGACAGATTACCTTGCCTCCTTGATGTCTGCACTCCAATCATGTCGTTCACAGGTTGCCGCAGCCTTCCCTGACAACACCGAGGTGAAGCCGCATGACGTCCGCCCCGGGGACGTTGTCCTCGTCCGTAACTTCGACAGGAAAAGTCCATTGGAGCCCCGCTGGAAGTCTCCGAAGACCGTTCTTCTTACTACAAAGACCGCAGTCAAGTTGGAAGGCAGAAAGGGGTGGGTCCACCTAAGCCATATCAAAACATTCCCAGGACTGAAACCGGAACAAGACACACCCACCCCCACCAAAGACTGTGATAACAAAGACTTTACCGAAGTCAAAAGAGAAAAGACTCCTCAAGAACAATACCGTATGAAATTACGATCTAGCAAGTCAGACAGTTTAATTGTTTAAGTCCTCCCTTAGGTGAATCGGTTAAATAGTTTCTGACATGTATCCCCTAGATCGAGTTAGAGAGAGAGAAGAAAAGAAAAGAACATATTGCAAATCACTTCGTAGTCACTGCATAGTGACACTAATAATTATGTTTATTCTCAGTATATTAATCATTGTTGCTAGCATCTTGTTACCTATCTACTATCCTATTTTCAAGCGTGAACAATCTGCTTACAATGTCTCTGCTGAACACACTTTTAGTGAGTTACCTCCTCATGAGCTTTCCTACAGACTCGCGCTGCGCAACAATACATTCATTAGTATGTTACATCATTCTCATCAAACTAACAATGCTACGAATTGCTGGATATGTGGCCGACTCCCTCCCTACCAGAATTACAAGGGAGCCCTGCCTCTCTTTCCGTATCCGTTCACTCACAATGGCTCCTGCGGAGCATGGTTTAAGATAATTAATTCTTTAGATCCCGACATTGCTGTTTTCGATGGGGGTTGGGTTTGGGGAAACCTGAACTTGGTCCTACTAGACGTCTGTTACCCGGATAAGGAGGGACTTCCCATTAGAATAGGAACTGATCTAGAAAATGAAGTATATGGATTAGGCAATTATACAATTATCCTTATGATTCTTACTGTCGAATCCGAAGCCACACCAGTTCTGCCCATTATGTCAGTACTACCAGTCACTGGTGAATTATGTATCAAGAAGAAAGGTTCAGTACACTTAGGTCATAGTAAATGCACTACTGTGGTCGAATTCAGTGATGATGGAAAATCATCTTTCAAAGCTATCAGTCATTCTTACTTTGTGTGTGGTCATACCGCATACATTCGTCTACCTCCAGATTGGGATGGTACCTGTTATATTGCATTCCTCTTGCCACCTGTTTTTCTAGCTCCTTCTGATTACCATAGAAATAGCAATCTAGTAAAGAATAGGCCCAGAAGAGATGCCCCCCTTGTCGACTACACAGAAACGGCATGGGAACAGTACACTGATTTTAATAAAGGATTCTTTTTCTTTTTAGGCCCTGTCCAGAATAGTAGTAAATGAAACTACTTCCGCCTTAGGTAACTTAACAGAAGAACAGTCCGCTATGCGGGTTGTTGTCCTTCAGAATCGTCTTGTAATTGACGTCATCTTGGCAGATAGAGGTGGAGCCTGTAAGGTCATCGGGTCAAGCTGCTGTGTTTTCATTCCACAGAATGCACCATCTGTATATCAAGCTATCACCCGTCTCCATAAGATTGCAAATCAGATACATCAGATTCCAGGCACCTGGACTTGGTCCGGTTGGTTCTGGACAACGTTAACAGCTTGGGGATGGAAGATCCTATCCTTCCTAGGCATTGGCCTAGTCCTAGTATTCAGTTGCTGCCTGTGCCTGCAGTGTGGGCCAGCGATTTGTGGACTGTGTGAGTTATTATTGATTAAGTACTTACCTGCATAGAAATTAAGAGAGTAAATTAATTATTTACGTCACCTCTGTGCCCGACTCTTCACTGTATGCCTCATCTCTGTGCCTGACTCTTCACTGTCTGTCTGACTCTTCACTGTCTGCGTCCAACTCTTTACTGTATGTCTCCTCTGTGCCTGAATCTCCACTGTCTGTCTCCTCTCTGTGCCTGATTCTACACTGACTGTTCAACGTCTGTCTCCTCTCTGTGCCTGACTTTTCACCTGACTCTTCACTGTCTCCTCTCTGTGCCTGACTCTTCACTGACTGTCTCACCTCTGTGCCTCATCTCTATGCCTGACTCTTCACTGTCTGTCTCCTCTCTGTGTCTGACTCTTCACTGTCTGTCTCCTTTCTGTGCCTGACTCTTCACTGTCTGTCTCCTCGGTGTGCCTGACCCTTCACTGTCTTCCTCCTCTGTCCCTGACTCTTCAATGTCTGTCTCCCTCATCTATGCCTGACTCTTCACTGTCTGTCTCCTCTGTGTGCCTGTCTCTTCACTGTCTGCCTCCTCTCTGTGCCCGACTCTTCACTGCCTGTCTCCTCTCTGTGCCTGACTCTTCACTGCCTGCCTGTCTCCTCTCTGTGCCTGAATATTTGCTGTCTGTCTCCTCTCTGTGCTTGACTCTTCAATGTCTGTCTCCCTCATCTATGCCTGACTCTTCACTGTCTGTCTCCTCTGTGTGCCTGACTCTTCACTGTCTGCCTCCTCTCTGTGCCCGACTCTTCACTGCCTGTCTCCTCTCTGTGCCTGACTCTTCACTGCCTGCCTGTCTCCTCTCTGTGCCTGAATCTTTGCTGTCTGTCTTGTCTCTGTGCTTGACTCTTTGCTGTCTGTCTCCTCTCTGTGCCTGACTCTTCTCAGCCTGCCTCATCTCTGTGCCTAACTCTTCACTTTCTGTCTCCTCTCTGTGCCTGACTCTTCACTGTCTGTCTACTCTATGTGCATGACTCTTCACTGTCTGCCTCATCTCTGTGCCTGACTTTTCACTGTCTGTTTACTCTATGTGCCTGACATTTAACTGCCTGACTCATCTCTGTGCCTGACTCTTCACTGTCTGCCTCCTCTGTGCCTGACTCTTCACTGTCTGTCTCCCTCCTCTGTGCTTGACTCTTCGCTGTCTGCCTCCTCTCGGTGCCTGACTCTTTACTGTCTGCCTCATATCTGTGCCTGACACTTCACTGTCTGCCTCCTCTCTGTGCCTGATTCTTCACTGTCTGCCTCCTCTCTGTACCTGACTCTTCACTGTCTGCCTCCTCTCTGTGCCTGACTCTTCACTGTCTGACTCCTCTCTTCCTGACTCTTCACTGTCTGTCTACTCTATGTGCCTGACTCTTCACTGTCTGCCTCCTCTCTGTGCCTGACTCTTCACTGTCTGGCTCCTCTCTGTTCCTGAATCTTCACGGTCTGCCTCCTCTCTGAGCCGGACTCTTCACTATCTGCCTCATCTCTGTGCCTGACTTTTCACTGTCTGTCTACTCTATGTGCCTGACTTTTCACTGTATGCCTCATCTCTGTGCCTGACTCTTCACTGTCTGTCCCCTCTCTGTGCCTGACCCTTCACTGTCTGCCTCATCTCTGTGCCTGACCCTTCACTGCCTGTCTCCTCTCTGCGCCCAAATCTTCACTGTATGCCTCATCTCTGTGCCTGACTCTTCACTGTCTGTGTCCGACTCTTCACTGTCTGTCTGACTCTTCACTGTCTGCGTCCAACTCTTTACTGAATGTTTCCTCTGTGCCTGAATCTCCACTGTCTGTCTCCTCTCTTTGACTGATTCTACACTGTCTGTCTCCTCTCTGTGCCTGACTGTTCAACGTCTGTCTCCTCTCTGTGCCTGACGTTTCACCTGACTCTTCACTGTCTCCTCTCTGTGCCTGACTCTTCACTGACTGTCTCACCTCTGTGCCTTACTCTTCTCAGTCTGACTCATCTCTGTGCCTAATTCTTCTCCGTCTGCCTCATCTCTGTGCCTGACCCTTCTCAATCAGTCTCCTCTCTGAGCCTGACTCTTCACTGCCTGTATCCTCTCTGTACCTGACTTCACCTGACTCTTCACTGTCCGTCTTCTCTCTGTACCTGACTCTTCAACTTCTGTCTCCTCTCTGTGCCTGACTTTTCACCTGGCTCTTCACTGTCTGTCTCCTCTCTGTGCCTGACTCTTCACTGCCTGTCTCCTCTCTGTGCCCGACTCTTCACTGTATGCCTCATCTCTGTGCCTGACTCTTCACTGTCTGTGTCCGACTCTTCACTGTCTGTCTGACTCTTCACTGTCTGCGTCCAACTCTTTACTGTATGTCTCCTCTGTACCTGAATCTCCACTGTCTGTCTCCTCACTGTGCCTGATTCTACACTGTCTGTCTCCTCTCTGTGCCTGACTGTTCAACGTCTGTCTCCTCTCTGTGCCTGACTTTTCACCTGACTCTTCACTGTCTGTCTCCTCTCTGTGCCTGACTCTTCACTGCCTGTCTCCTCTCTGTGCCCGACTCTTCACTGTATGCCTCATCTCTGTGCCTGACTCTTCACTGTCTGTGTCCGACTCTTCACTGTCTGTCTGACTCTTCACTGTCTGCGTCCAACTCTTTACTGTATGTCTCCTCTGTACCTGAATCTCCACTGTCTGTCTCCTCACTGTGCCTGATTCTACACTGTCTGTCTCCTCTCTGTGCCTGGCTGTTCACTGTCTGTCTCCTCTCTGTGCCTGACTCTTCACTGACTGTCTCACCTCTGTGCCTTACTCTTCTCAGTCTGACTCATCTCTGTGCCTAACTCTTTCCGTCTGCCTCATCTCTGTGCCTGACCCTTCTCAATCAGTCTCCTCTCTGTGCCTGACTCTTTACTGTCTGTCTCCTCTCTGTGCCTGACTCTTCACAGCCTGTCTCCTCTCTGTGCCTGACTCTTCACTGTCTGTCTCCCTCATCTATGCCTGACTCTTCATTGTCTGTCTCCTCTTCACTGTCCGCTTCATCTCTGTGCCTGACTCTTCACTGCCTGTCTTCTCTCTGTGCTGAATCTTTGCTGTCTGTCTCCTCTCTGTGCCTGACTCTTCACTGTCTGTCTCCTCTCTTCCTGACTCTTCACTGTCTGCCTCCTCTCTGTGCCGGACTCTTCACTATCTGCCTCATCTCTGTGCCTGACTTTTCACTGTCTGTCTACTCTATGTGCCTGACTTTTCACTGTATGCCTCATCTCTGTGCCTGACTCTTCACTGTCTGTCTGCTCTATGTGCCTGACTCTTCACTGTCCGCTTCATCTCTGTGCCTGACCCTTCACTGTCTGTCTCCTCTCTGTGCCTGACTCTTCACTGTCTGCCTCCTCTCTGTGCCGGACTCTTCACTGTTTGCCTCATCTCTGTGCCTGACCCTTCACTGTTTGTCTCCTCTGTGTGCCCGACTCTTCCCTGTCCTCCTCCTCTGTCCCTGACTCTTTACTGTCTGCCTCATCTCTGTGCCTGACTCTTCACTGTCTGTCCCATCTCTGTGCCTGACTCTTCACTGTCTGTCTGCCTCCTTCATGGCTGACTCTTCACTGGCTGTCTCCCTCCTCTTTGCCTGACATTTCACTGTTTGCCTCATCTCTGTGCCTGACTCGTCTCTGTCTGCCTCCTTTGTGCCTGACTCTTCACTGTCTGTCTCCCTCCTCTTTGCCTGACTCTTCACTGTCTGTCCCAACTCTGTGCCTGACTGTTCACTGTCTGCCTCCTCTCGGTGCCTGACTCTTCACTGTCTGCCTCATCTCTGTGCCTGACTCTATACTGCCTGTCTCCTCTCTGTGGCTGACTCTTCACCTGACTCTTCACAGTCTGTCTCCTCTCTCTGCCTGACTGTTCACTGTCTGCCTCCTCTTGGTGCCTGACTCTTCACTGTCTGCCTCATCTCTGTGCCTGACTCTTCACTGTCTGCCTCATCTCTGTGCCTGACTCTATACTGTCTGTCTCCTCTCTGTGGCTGACTCTTCACCCGACTCTTCACTGCCTGTCTCCTCTCTGTGCCTGACTCTTCGCTGCCTGCCTGTCTCCTCTCTGTGCCTGAATATTTGCTGTCTGTCTCGTCTCTGTGCTTGACTCTTCAATGTCTGTCTCCCTCATCTATGCCTGACTCTTCACTGTCTGTCTCCTCTGTGTGCCTGACTCTTCACTGTCTGCCTCCTCTCTGTGCCCGACTCTTCACTGCCTGTCTCCTCTCTGTGCCTGACTCTTCACTGCCTGCCTGTCTCCTCTCTGTGCCTGAATCTTTGCTGTCTGTCTTGTCTCTGTGCTTGACTCTTTGCTGTCTGTCTCCTCTCTGTGCCTGACTCTTCTCAGTCTGCCTCATCTCTGTGCCTAACTCTTCACTTTCTGTCTCCTCTCTGTGCCTGACTCTTCACTGTCTGTCTACTCTATGTGCCTGACTCTTCACTGTCTGCCTCATCTCTGTGCCTGACTTTTCACTGTCTGTTTACTCTATGTGCCTGACATTTAACTGTCTGACTCATCTCTGTGCCTGACTCTTCACTGTCTGCCTCCTCTGTGCCTGACTCTTCACTGTCTGTCTCCCTCCTCTGTGCTTGACACTTCACTGTCTGCCTCCTCTCTGTGCCTGATTCTTCACTGTCTGCCTCCTCTCTGTACCTGACTCTTCACTGTCTGCCTCCTCTCTGTGCCTGACTCTTCACTGTCTGACTCCTCTCTTCCTGCCTCTTCACTGTCTGTCTACTCTATGTGCCTGACTCTTCACTGTCTGCCTCCTCTCTGTGCCTGACTCTTCACTGTCTGGCTCCTCTCTGTGCCTGAATCTTCACTGTCTGCCTCCTCTCTGTGCCGGACTCTTCACTATCTGCCTCATCTCTGTGCCTGACTTTTCACTGTCTGTCTACTCTATGTGCCTGACTTTTCACTGTATGCCTCATCTCTGTGCCTGACTCTTCACTGTCTGTCTCCTCTCTGTGCCTGACCCTTCACTGTCTGCCTCATCTCTGTGCCTGACCCTTCACTGCCTGTCTCCCCTCTGTGCCCGACTCTTCACTGTATGCCTCATCTCTGTGCCTGACTCTTCACTGTCTGTGTCCGACTCTTCACTGTCTGTCTGACTCTTCACTGTCTGCGTCCAACTCTTTACTGTATGTCTCCTCTGTGCCTGAATCTCCACTGTCTGTCTCCTCTCTGTGCCTGATTCTACACTGTCTGTCTCCTCTCTGTGCCTGACTGTTCAACGTCTGTCTCCTCTCTGTGCCTGACTTTTCACCTGACTCTTCACTGTCTCCTCTCTGTGCCTGACTCTTCACTGACTGTCTCACCTCTGTGCCTCATCTCTATGCCTGGCTCTTCACTGTCTGTCTCCTCTCTGTGTCTGACTCTTCACTGTCTGTCTCCTTTCTGTGCCTGACTCTTCACTGTCTGCCTCCTCTGTGTGCCTGACCCTTCACTGTCTGCCTCCTCTGTCCCTGACTCTTCAACGTCTGTCTCCCTCATCTATGCCTGACTCTTCACTGTCTGTCTCCTCTGTGTGCCTGTATCTTCACTGTCTGCCTCCTATCTGTGCCCGACTCTTCACTGCCTGCCTGTCTCCTCTCTGTGCCTGAATCTTTGTTGTCTGTCTCGTCTCTGTGCTTGACTCTTTGCTGTCTGTCTCCTCTCTGTGCCTGACTCTTCTCAGTCTGCCTCATCTCTGTGCCTAACTCTTCACTTTCTGTCTCCTCTCTGTGCCTGACTCTTCACTGTCTGTCTACTCTACGTGCCTGACTCTTCACTGTCCGCTTCATCTCTGTGCCTGACCCATCACTGTCTGCCTTCTCTGTGCATGACTCTTCACTGTCTGTCTCCCTTTTCTGTACCTGACTCTTCACTGTCTGTCTGCCTCATCTCTGTGCCTGACTCTTCACTGTCTGTCTACTCTATGTGCCTGACTGTTCACTGTCCGCTTCATCTCTGTGCCTGACCCTTCACTGCCTGTCTCCTCTCTGTGCCTGACACTTCACTGCCTGTCTTCTCTCTGTGCTGAATCTTTTCTGTCTGTCTCCTCTCTTCCTGACTCTTCACTGCCTGTCTCCTCTCTGCGCCCAAATCTTCACTGTATGCCTCATCTCTGTGCCTGACTCTTCACTGTCTGTGTCCGACTCTCACTGTCTGTCTGACTCTTCACTGTCTGCGTCCAACTCTTTACTGAATGTTTCCTCTGTGCCTGAATCTCCACTGTCTGTCTCCTCTCTTTGACTGATTCTACACTGTCTGTCTCCTCTCTGTGCCTGACTGTTCAACGTCTGTCTCCTCTCTGTGCCTGACGTTTCACCTGACTCTTCACTGTCTCCTCTCTGTGCCTGACTCTTCACTGACTGTCTCACCTCTGTGCCTGACCCTTCTCAATCAGTCTCCTCTCTGAGCCTGACTCTTCACTGCCTGTATCATCTCTGTACCTGACTTCACCTGACTCTTCACTGTCCGTCTTCTCTCTGTACCTGACTCTTCAACTTCTGTCTCCTCTCTGTGCCTGACTTTTCACCTGGCTCTTCACTGTCTGTCTCCTCTCTGTGCCTGACTCTTCACTGCCTGTCTCCTCTCTGTGCCCGACTCTTCACTGTATGCCTCATCTCTGTGCCTGACTCTTCACTGTCTGCCTTCTCTGTGCCTGACTCTTCACTGTCTGTTTACTCTATGTGCCTGACATTTAACTGTCTGACTCATCTCTGTGCCTGACTCTTCACTGTCTGCCTCCTCTGTGCCTGACTCTTCACTGTCTGTCTCCCTCCTCTGTGCTTGACTCTTCGCTGTCTGCCTCCTCTCGGTGCCTGACTCTTTACTGTCTGCCTCATATCTGTGCCTGACACTTCACTGTCTGCCTCCTCTCTGTGCCTGATTCTTCACTGTCTGCCTCCTCTCTGTACCTGACTCTTCACTGTCTGCCTCCTCTCTGTGCCTGACTCTTCACTGTCTGACTCCTCTCTTCCTGACTCTTCACTGTCTGTCTACTCTATGTGCCTGACTCTTCACTGTCTGCCTCCTCTCTGTGCCTGACTCTTCACTGTCTGGCTCCTCTCTGTTCCTGAATCTTCACGGTCTGCCTCCTCTCTGAGCCGGACTCTTCACTATCTGCCTCATCTCTGTGCCTGACTTTTCACTGTCTGTCTACTCTATGTGCCTGACTTTTCACTGTATGCCTCATCTCTGTGCCTGACTCTTCACTGTCTGTCCCCTCTCTGTGCCTGACCCTTCACTGTCTGCCTCATCTCTGTGCCTGACCCTTCACTGCCTGTCTCCTCTCTGCGCCCAAATCTTCACTGTATGCCTCATCTCTGTGCCTGACTCTTCACTGTCTGTGTCCGACTCTTCACTGTCTGTCTGACTCTTCACTGTCTGCGTCCAACTCTTTACTGAATGTTTCCTCTGTGCCTGAATCTCCACTGTCTGTCTCCTCTCTTTGACTGATTCTACACTGTCTTTCTCCTCTCTGTGCCTGACTGTTCAACGTCTGTCTCCTCTCTGTGCCTGACGTTTCACCTGACTCTTCACTGTCTCCTCTCTGTGCCTGACTCTTCACTGACTGTCTCACCTCTGTGCCTGACCCTTCTCAATCAGTCTCCTCTCTGAGCCTGACTCTTCACTGCCTGTATCATCTCTGTACCTGACTTCACCTGACTCTTCACTGTCCGTCTTCTCTCTGTACCTGACTCTTCAACTTCTGTCTCCTCTCTGTGCCTGACTTTTCACCTGGCTCTTCACTGTCTGTCTCCTCTCTGTGCCTGACTCTTCACTGCCTGTCTCCTCTCTGTGCCCGACTCTTCACTGTATGCCTCATCTCTGTGCCTGACTCTTCACTGTCTGTGTCCGACTCTTCACTGTCTGTCTGACTCTTCACTGTCTGCGTCCAACTCTTTACTGTATGTCTCCTCTGTACCTGAATCTCCACTGTCTGTCTCCTCACTGTGCCTGATTCTACACTGTCTGTCTCCTCTCTGTGCCTGACTGTTCAACGTCTGTCTCCTCTCTGTGCCTGACTTTTCACCTGACTCTTCACTGTCTGTCTCCTCTCTGTGCCTGACTCTTCACTGCCTGTCTCCTCTCTGTGCCCGACTCTTCACTGTATGCCTCATCTCTGTGCCTGACTCTTCACTGTCTGTGTCCGACTCTTCACTGTCTGTCTGACTCTTCACTGTCTGCGTCCAACTCTTTACTGTATGTCTCCTCTGTACCTGAATCTCCACTGTCTGTCTCCTCACTGTGCCTGATTCTACACTGTCTGTCTCCTCTCTGTGCCTGACTGTTCACTGTCTGTCTCCTCTCTGTGCCTGACTCTTCACTGACTGTCTCACCTCTGTGCCTTACTCTTCTCCGTCTGCCTCATCTCTGTGCCTGACCCTTCTCAATCAGTCTCCTCTCTGTGCCTGACTCTTTACTGTCTGTCTCCTCTCTGTGCCTGACTCTTCACAGCCTGTCTCCTCTCTGTGCCTGACTCTTCACTGTCTGTCTCCTCTCTGTGCCTGACTCTTCACTGTCTGTCTCCTCTCTGTGCCTGACTCTTCACTGTCTGTCTCCTCTCTGTGCCTGACTCTTCACTGTCTGCCTCCTCTGTCCCTGACTCTTCAATGTCTGTCTCCCTCATCTATGCCTGACTCTTCATTGTCTGTCTCCTCTTCACTGTCCGCTTCATCTCTGTGCCTGACTCTTCACTGCCTGTCTTCTCTCTGTGCTGAATCTTTGCTGTCTGTCTCCTCTCTGTGCCTGACTCTTCACTGTCTGTCTCCTCTCTTCCTGACTCTTCACTGTCTGTCTGCTCTATGTGCCTGACTCTTCACTGTCCGCTTCATCTCTGTGCCTGACCCTTCACTGTCTGTCTCCTCTCTGTGCCTGACTCTTCACTGTCTGCCTCCTCTCTGTGCCGGACTCTTCACTGTTTGCCTCTTCTCTGTGCCTGATTCTTCACTGTCTGCCTCCTCTCTGTGCCTGACTTTTCACTGTCTGTTTACTCTATGTGCCTGACATTTAACTGTCTGACTCATCTCTGTGCCTGACTCTTCACTGTCTGCCTCCTCTGTGCCTGACTCTTCACTGTCTGTCTCCCTCCTCTGTGCTTGACTCTTCGCTGTCTGCCTCCTCTCGGTGCCTGACTCTTTACTGTCTGCCTCATATCTGTGCCTGACACTTCACTGTCTGCCTCCTCTCTGTGCCTGATTCTTCACTGTCTGCCTCCTCTCTGTACCTGACTCTTCACTGTCTGCCTCCTCTCTGTGCCTGACTCTTCACTGTCTGACTCCTCTCTTCCTGACTCTTCACTGTCTGTCTACTCTATGTGCCTGACTCTTCACTGTCTGCCTCCTCTCTGTGCCTGACTCTTCACTGTCTGGCTCCTCTCTGTTCCTGAATCTTCACGGTCTGCCTCCTCTCTGAGCCGGACTCTTCACTATCTGCCTCATCTCTGTGCCTGACTTTTCACTGTCTGTCTACTCTATGTGCCTGACTTTTCACTGTATGCCTCATCTCTGTGCCTGACTCTTCACTGTCTGTCCCCTCTCTGTGCCTGACCCTTCACTGTCTGCCTCATCTCTGTGCCTGACCCTTCACTGCCTGTCTCCTCTCTGCGCCCAAATCTTCACTGTATGCCTCATCTCTGTGCCTGACTCTTCACTGTCTGTGTCCGACTCTTCACTGTCTGTCTGACTCTTCACTGTCTGCGTCCAACTCTTTACTGAATGTTTCCTCTGTGCCTGAATCTCCACTGTCTGTCTCCTCTCTTTGACTGATTCTACACTGTCTGTCTCCTCTCTGTGCCTGACTGTTCAACGTCTGTCTCCTCTCTGTGCCTGACGTTTCACCTGACTCTTCACTGTCTCCTCTCTGTGCCTGACTCTTCACTGACTGTCTCACCTCTGTGCCTGACCCTTCTCAATCAGTCTCCTCTCTGAGCCTGACTCTTCACTGCCTGTATCATCTCTGTACCTGACTTCACCTGACTCTTCACTGTCCGTCTTCTCTCTGTACCTGACTCTTCAACTTCTGTCTCCTCTCTGTGCCTGACTTTTCACCTGGCTCTTCACTGTCTGTCTCCTCTCTGTGCCTGACTCTTCACTGCCTGTCTCCTCTCTGTGCCCGACTCTTCACTGTATGCCTCATCTCTGTGCCTGACTCTTCACTGTCTGTGTCCGACTCTTCACTGTCTGTCTGACTCTTCACTGTCTGCGTCCAACTCTTTACTGTATGTCTCCTCTGTACCTGAATCTCCACTGTCTGTCTCCTCAATGTGCCTGATTCTACACTGTCTGTCTCCTCTCTGTGCCTGACTGTTCAACGTCTGTCTCCTCTCTGTGCCTGACTTTTCACCTGACTCTTCACTGTCTGTCTCCTCTCTGTGCCTGACTCTTCACTGCCTGTCTCCTCTCTGTGCCCGACTCTTCACTGTATGCCTCATCTCTGTGCCTGACTCTTCACTGTCTGTGTCCGACTCTTCACTGTCTGTCTGACTCTTCACTGTCTGCGTCCAACTCTTTACTGTATGTCTCCTCTGTACCTGAATCTCCACTGTCTGTCTCCTCACTGTGCCTGATTCTACACTGTCTGTCTCCTCTCTGTGCCTGACTGTTCACTGTCTGTCTCCTCTCTGTGCCTGACTCTTCACTGACTGTCTCACCTCTGTGCCTTACTCTTCTCCGTCTGCCTCATCTCTGTGCCTGACCCTTCTCAATCAGTCTCCTCTCTGTGCCTGACTCTTTACTGTCTGTCTCCTCTCTGTGCCTGACTCTTCACAGCCTGTCTCCTCTCTGTGCCTGACTCTTCACTGTCTGTCTCCTCTCTGTGCCTGACTCTTCACTGTCTGTCTCCGCTCTGTGCCTGACTCTTCACTGTCTGCCTCCTCTGTCCCTGACTCTTCAATGTCTGTCTCCCTCATCTATGCCTGACTCTTCATTGTCTGTCTCCTCTTCACAAAGTCAAAGTCAAAGTCAAAAAGTTTTTATTTGTACTGGTACTCAGCCGAGGACCACAAATATAATTCAACATATACATAGTAAAAAAGTTTGTCAGTTTCTCAGTACAGAGCTAAAAACAGTTTCAGGAATTTGTACAAATTATAGCAGGTGAATTCATTCGGGGGTTGTTTACATAGACTAATAAGGTCTTTCTTCGACTGAATTCTGCTAGAATGATAAATAGGCTCAAGAAATCTTGTGCGAGCTGACGTTACATTCTGGTTCGGGCATATTAATAACAAGTGCTCTAGAGTCTGGTCGCCGCCTGCGCACAAAGTACATAAAGGCGATCCTCCCGGAAGCCATCTTGAAGTATATGAGAGTACGGGAAGGATACCCAGTCGAAGCATGGCAATTGTTCTCCTTGCACCGTGGGTCAAGGTTAATTTGATGTAGGATCGGCACTGTTTGTATTCTAATGTATCGACAAAAGGTTTATAAGTAGGTAGTTTACTACAGTGCTTAAAGTCCATCTCGAAACTTATTTTTGGGGTAAAACATTTTAAAAACAATTTTAATTGTGCTGGTGACCAGGTGAGCAACATTTTAGTGTCAATATTAGCGATGCGGAATGCCTCTGTCATGTTTTCTTGGAAAGTCTGCTTTTTCATATCAGACTCAAAAGTTTCTTTTTTCAGCAGCGACCTTAAGGTATTCTCTTTTGCGTGCAATAGTTGGTATGCCCACCTAATGACGTTTGCTAGGGCTACAGCATATGAGCTAGTAACAGATAATTCCAGTCTTAGTGCTTGGACTGGGACTGCGTCTGATAATTTCAAAATTTTCCTCAAAACCTTTCCCTCTTTACGATCCATGAAAACCCATTGTTTAATAGGTATGTACTCCATAGCGTAAGATAATACAGGTGGTATTTTAGATTTGTAGACATTTATTAGGGAGGAGAAATGCCTATTGCCTGTTGCGCTGTAGAGTTTCTGAAGGGCCGCAGTGTGAATGTCAGTTTTCCTTTGTAGGTTATTTATCTGCTTTGCATTAGTAAGATTTTTGGAGAGGGTCCTGCCTAGGTAGGGATAGTCTGCCACCTCTTCTAATTTATCTCCTCCTAAGTTCCAAACATATCTTGCGCTTCCCTTCCTCCCAGAGAAGGCGAGCACTTTTGTTTTTTTGATGTTTGGGACTAGAAAGTTCTCTTTGGAGTAGTTGAACAGCAGATCCAAAGATGTTTGTAATCCAAAGGGGGTGAGGTCCAACAAGACAATATCGTCCGCGTATAGCAATGCATTAATTTTTTGGTTTGCTATTGTCGGGGGTAAGTTGGATCCTGATTGGAGAGAATTACACAGGTCACTTAAGTAGAGAGAAAAAAGGATTGGGGCTCAAAGGCACCCTTGCTTTAGTCCATTTTCAGTTTTGATTTTTTCTGTATAACCCTTTTCTCCCCCTAGTTGAACTTGGCACCACGTATCGGTGTGTAGGCTTACAATTGATTGTAGCAGTTGTTCCTGTATGCCAAGCTTCTTCAATTTCCTCCACAGCGTTGGTCGATCTACGCGATCGAATGCTGTAGAGTAGTCTATAAAGGCAGCGTAGACAACCTGGTTTTTTTGGATTACGTATTTATCGAGGATGACCTGGATAACTGCGATGTTGTCTGTTACCGCGTGGTTGGGTCTGAATCCTGCTTGGAACATAGGGATCAGGCCAGATGAGAAAGCCCATTCTTTTAAACGTTGAAGAATTTCAGCAGCGAATACTTTGCCCACGGCGTCTATAAGAGCAATTTGGCGGTAATTGCAGGCACTGGTTTTGCTACCCTTTTTGTGAATGGGGATGACGATACTTCCCCGCCAGGATTTTGGGACCTGGCCTGTATCTAAAATATAGTTGAATAGGGGGTATAGTAGTCCACTCCATTCCTTAGGGGCTATTTGCAGTGCTTTAATAGGGATCTGGTCAGGGCCAGAAGCACCAGTGGTTCTTGCCTTGCGGATGTTTAGTTCAACTGATGATGCTGTTGTTTTGTTTATGGGACTTCTTTCTTTACCTTTGTAGTTATCAACACAGTTTTCAGTTAGTGTAGTTGGATTTAACTTATAAAGGTCTGACAAAAAAACTTCCCAGTCTTTTGGAGGGACCGGAATTGGCTGTAAATTCTTTTTTGTACCAGAGAGTTTTCCTATTAAATACCAATATTTGCGTTGGTTGTTATTTTTCGCTGCGATCTGGATGTCGACCCAGTTACGATCCTGTAGAATTTTTTTGTTTCTTTGGTTTTCGCGTCTCAGTTGGTTTTTTAGTTTATTTATTTCCTTTTTTAAAATTGGTGTCGGACTCATGAATTGAGCGCGGATATATTTATTTAATTGTTTCTTTATTTCAGTGTTCTTAAAAGTGCGCCTTTTGTTATCGTCGTTCATCTTTCCAGTTCTATCTACATCCTTTGTTGTCATATTTAAAATAAGATTTCTGAAGTCTTTTATGATATTTTCGAAGTTTTCAATAGGATTTTCAGAAAATCTTTTCGTTAAAATTAGGGAATAATCAATCTGAGATGTAATTTTATCAATGGTCGAGGAGTTCCAGTAAATACGTCTCTTTTCTTTGTTTAACACTATATTGCTTTTGAGGTAATTAATATGGCAAGTTGCATAGGATTTTGGAAGCCAATCAGTATTCAAAAGCATTAGAGCATGGTCGCTTTCATGGCCAAATTGATTAAGCAAATGTGTTACGGAGTCTAGCAAATCCACGCTGGTGATTATGTAGTCGATAATGGAGGGAGACCCATTGCCACGCCTAGTGTAGTTCGCGGGAATGTCCCCTTCCATAGTGCCGTTCACTATTGCGCCGTTAAGCCTTGTTAATGTTGACAGTAATAGATTCCCTCTTTTGTCACTAAGTATCCCATCTGGGAATTGTGGAGTTATGATTTCCCTGCCTTCTTCAATCAATAGTTTTGCCCAAGTACTAATTGTTGTGTTCGAGATTTTGCTGTTGAAGTCGCCGACAATTAAAAAAGATGAATAAGGATGTTTTTCGGTTATAGACTCTATTTTTTCCATGATGTTAAGGAATATTATGTCGTGTTTTTTTCCCGGTGGTGCATAGACGTTGAAGAGTAAAGTTGTGTTGGGGAGGGTCGTACAGTGTTTTACGGTGGAGATCTTAATACATTGTAGATTTTCTAGGTTAGTTTCCACTATTTCCTGTGCCCAGATAAATTCTTCGCTCAATAGAATGGCTAGACCACCTTTGGCGTGACCTCTGCAAGAGTTTATAGCCGGAATTTCGTATACAAAGTAGTTTTTACAAGAGATAGATTCGACTGCCCACGTTTCTTGTAAGAATAGGATATCCGGATGACTTCCCAAGGCAGTGGACAGTTTGTTCTTTATCCCACCTGCGATGTTCCAGGAAGTTATTTTTGTGCCAATGCTAAACAGAATGTTGGTTGGAAATTTTGATTTTGTTGCTATTCAGGGTTTCTGATACCCAACCCCAAGATTTAATGTTATTGTCATTGTCGGATTTTTTAGGAGCTTGGTACCATACTGCTCGTTGTCCTTTATTAACCAAGATTTTTAGTTTTTCTTGCCCTGTAGTAAGTTGATCGGTATATGTCTTTACTGGGTTGGCAGTAGCCGCGGAATTTCTTTTGAATTGCGTCCCTACTGAGTTGGAGAGAGCGTGGATTTGAGCATTGTACCCCCTTATATCTTTAGGGACCGTTTGTTCCTCCTTTTCCACTACATCGTAGCCATGTCTATGTAGTGTCTCCTTCTCCTTGAGTATAATCTCCGGTAGGACAGATGACCAGAAAGTTACCCTTGTTAGCTTGACATTGTCTTTACAGGGAAAGGAGACTAGATCAAGCTCATTACTATTTAGTGAGTGCAATGGATCGATGTGTCTTAATAAATGTATTAATCTTCCTCTATTTAGTGGAGCTGGATCGCTTGGGAAGAGTTCCTCGAATTGAAGAATTTTCGAGGAAAGTTCTGTGTACCTGTGGTTGTACCTAGTTGTGTCGCCCCTATTTTTTATTTTGTTATAAGTTTGCTCTGATTCCTCTGTGTGTATGATGGGGACATATTCTTTAGCTCTTGGATCCAGATGTGGTATTTTTTCTGAGTCATTATTGTTGAGGGCTGAGTTTTCTACGATTACGGATGCTATTAAGGTTTCCACTTTGTCCTCTTCAAGTTTTTGTGTTTTAGCGGGGTTTTGAAATTTTAATTTGTAAGATTTCTTTTTCTGGATCCTTCTTAATGGTTTTTTCCTCCTTCTTTCCATTCCTTCTGGGATATTTTCCGATTTCATTTTAGATGTCCTTACTTCTTCTTCTTGATTTGTGATATTGTGAATTTCCTGAGTTATAAGTTTATAGTCTTTAGCTGGAGTATTTGTTGCACTTTTTTTTGAAAATATTGGGTAGTGCTTATTTTTTTGTTGGTGTTTTTCTTTAAAGAGTTTTTTTAGGGAATATACAACTGAATCATTTTGGTTATCCAATATTTGTTCTTGTTGTATTAGAATCTCAGAAGTCTGAGTACCAGAATTGCGGGTTCTATTCTTCTGTTCTTTTTTGTGACCCTTTAATAAGTCTTTTTGATTATTGTCAATTGAGTCTGTGTTTTTGTGTTCCCCCGCTACAAGAAGGTCTTTTTTCTTTTTCTTATCTACCAGAAATTTTAAGATCCCTATTTGTACGTCCAGTGTTTGGTCGGAATTTTCTAGGATGTTTCCCAAGAAGGAGAGGACTGATTCTAGAATCTCTTGCAGAGAAAACAAAGCTTTAGATATGGTTGAGGTTGTGTTGTTATTGTTATTGATAGTATTATTATTAAAAAGATCCATAGAAAGCTCCGATAAGATAACGGGAGGAGATATTGTTTCTTGCGAGTCAAGGCTTGTTCTATGATCCGGTTTTTGTGAGCTATCGTTTGTTTTGGTGACTTTTGGGTCTCCGAGTAACATTGAATTCCCTCTGTTCTTTAGAGGTGTTGAAGTTATTAGGGTAGACAGTTCTCGGTCTGGGTTTTTTAAGTCTTTAGGGGTATGTGGTGTGTTATTACTTAAGTCATGGTCCAGTTGGCCCGTTTGATATTGTGCATCAGGCAATTTGGGGGTGCTTTCAGTTTCCTTAAAGATTGTGGAAACATTGAAAGAGTTTTCTTGGACTGAAGTATATGAAGTTTGCGTGACTTTTGTTGTGAGTTGGGTAAAATAGGAACTTATTGCTGGTGTTTGAATTAAACGGCCTGGTTTTATGGCTTTGTCTGTGGATTTCCGTATAGCGTTTTCGGTCCCCATTCTTTTCATAAAAATTGTACGTGAGCGTAGTTTTTTGAAGCCCATTTGTAGATCTTTTTATAGTTCTTGTGTATATTACAGCGTAAACCGGAGGATATTGAATTCGCGTGGTAATTGTAAGTGATTTGAGGATGATCTTATTTCTTACCTTGCGGGTGGGCAAGATTGAAGAGGGGTGGTCCGTCCCGTCCTCGGTCGTCCCCGGACGGCCACAGACGGGCCGCCCTTTGCCCGGGCTTCGCCCGGCGTCCCGCACGCGTCCCGCTTAGCGAGGAGGGTGTGTCTTAAATGAGAGGAGCAGTGGGCGGGAAGAGACTCCAGGTGCGCTCAGGTCTCCACGCGCTGTACCCTGGGTCTCGCAGTCCCAGCCCCTGTCAGGCAGCCTCGAGGTCAAGATTTAAGGAAGCCTGTCTCCTAGGCTTAACAGCGCAACAGGCAGCAGGCTGTCAGGAGGCAAAATCGGTCGTTGAATGAGCAAGCGCACAGAAGCAGCTACGAGCGGCACCCGCGAAGCGGGGGCCGCGAGCTGTAATTGCGCCTTCCGCCAATCAGGATTCAGCAGGCAGTTACCAAGGGCGGAGCAGGGGCGGGAAGAGACTCCAGGTGCGCTCAGGTCTCCACGCGCTGTACCCTGGGTCTCGCAGTCCCAGCCCCTGTCAGGCAGCCTCGAGGTCAAGATTTAAGGAAGCCTGTCTCCTAGGCTTAACAGCGCAACAGGCAGCAGGCTGTCAGGAGGCAAAATCGGTCGTTGAATGAGCAAGCGCACAGAAGCAGCTACGAGCGGCACCCGCGAAGCGGGGGCCGCGAGCTGTAATTGCGCCTTCCGCCAATCAGGATTCAGCAGGCAGTTACCAAGGGCGGAGCAGGGGCGGGAAGAGACTCCAGGTGCGCTCAGGTCTCCACGCGCTGTACCCTGGGTCTCGCAGTCCCAGCCCCGGTCAGGCAGCCTCGAGGTCAAGATTTAAGGAAGCCTGTCTCCTAGGCTTAACAGCGCAACAGGCAGCAGGCTGTCAGGAGGCAAAATCGGTCGTTGAATGAGCAAGCGCACAGAAGCAGCTACGAGCGGCTCCCGCGAAGCGGGGGCCGCGAGCTGTAATTGCGCCTTCCGCCAATCAGGATTCAGCAGGCAGTTACCAAGGGCGGAGCAGGGGCGGGAAGAGACTCCAGGTGCGCTCAGGTCTCCACGCGCTGTACCCTGGGTCTCGCAGTCCCAGCCCCTGTCAGGCAGCCTCGAGGTCAAGATTTAAGGAAGCCTGTCTCCTAGGCTTAACAGCGCAACAGGCAGCAGGCTGTCAGGAGGCAAAATCGGTCGTTGAATGAGCAAGCGCACAGAAGCAGCTACGAGCGGCTCCCGCGAAGCGGGGGCCGCGAGCTGTAATTGCGCCTTCCGCCAATCAGGATTCAGCAGGCAGTTACCAAGGGCGGAGCAGGGGCGGGAAGAGACTCCAGGTGCGCTCAGGTCTCCACGCGCTGTACCCTGGGTCTCGCAGTCCCAGCCCCTGTCAGGCAGCCTCGAGGTCAAGATTTAAGGAAGCCTGTCTCCTAGGCTTAACAGCGCAACAGGCAGCAGGCTGTCAGGAGGCAAAATCGGTCGTTGAATGAGCAAGCGCACAGAAGCAGCTACGAGCTCACTGTCCGCTTCATCTCTGTGCCTGACTCTTCACTGCCTGTCTTCTCTCTGTGCTGAATCTTTGCTGTCTGTCTCCTCTCTGTGCCTGACTCTTCACTGTCTGTCTCCTCTCTTCCTGACTCTTCACTGTCTGTCTGCTCTATGTGCCTGACTCTTCACTGTCCGCTTCATCTCTGTGCCTGACCCTTCACTGTCTGTCTCCTCTCTGTGCCTGACTCTTCACTGTCTGCCTCCTCTCTGTGCCGGACTCTTCACTGTTTGCCTCTTCTCTGTGCCTGACCCTTCACTGTTTGTCTCCTCTGTGTGCCCGACTCTTCCCTGTCCTCCTCCTCTGTCCCTGACTCTTTACTGTCTGCCTCATCTCTGTGCCTGACTCTTCACTGTCTGTCCCATCTCTGTGCCTGACTCTTCACTGTCTGTCTGCCTCCTTCATGGCTGACTCTTCACTGGCTGTCTCCCTCCTCTTTGCCTGACATTTCACT
Organism: Lissotriton vulgaris; assembly: GCF_964263255.1. Lineage (NCBI taxonomy): Eukaryota > Metazoa > Chordata > Amphibia > Caudata > Salamandridae > Lissotriton > Lissotriton vulgaris. The sequence goes on from NC_141685.1 coordinate 190,588,737, forward strand.
GTTTGCCTCATCTCTGTGCCTGACTCGTCTCTGTCTGCCTCCTTTGTGCCTGACTCTTCACTGTCTGTCTCCCTCCTCTTTGCCTGACTCTTCACTGTCTGTCCCAACTCTGTGCCTGACTGTTCACTGTCTGCCTCCTCTCGGTGCCTGACTCTTCACTGTCTGCCTCATCTCTGTGCCTGACTCTCTACTGTCTGTCTCCTCTCTGTGGCTGACTCTTCACCTGACTCTTCACAGTCTGTCTCCTCTCTCTGCCTGACTGTTCACTGTCTGCCTCCTCTTGGTGCCTGACTCTTCACTGTCTGCCTCATCTCTGTGCCTGACTCTTCACTGTCTGCCTCATCTCTGTGCCTGACTCTATACTGTCTGTCTCCTCTCTGTGGCTGACTCTTCACCCGACTCTTCACTGCCTGTCTCCTCTCTGTGCCTGACTCTTCGCTGCCTGCCTGTCTCCTCTCTGTGCCTGAATATTTGCTGTCTGTCTCGTCTCTGTGCTTGACTCTTCAATGTCTGTCTCCCTCATCTATGCCTGACTCTTCACTGTCTGTCTCCTCTGTGTGCCTGACTCTTCACTGTCTGCCTCCTCTCTGTGCCCGACTCTTCACTGCCTGTCTCCTCTCTGTGCCTGACTCTTCACTGTCTGCCTCCTCTCTGTGCCCGACTCTTCACTGCCTGTCTCCTCTCTGTGCCTGACTCTTCACTGCCTGCCTGTCTCCTCTCTGTGCCTGAATCTTTGCTGTCTGTCTTGTCTCTGTGCTTGACTCTTTGCTGTCTGTCTCCTCTCTGTGCCTGACTCTTCTCAGTCTGCCTCATCTCTGTGCCTAACTCTTCACTTTCTGTCTCCTCTCTGTGCCTGACTCTTCACTGTCTGTCTACTCTATGTGCCTGACTCTTCACTGTCTGCCTCATCTCTGTGCCTGACTTTTCACTGTCTGTTTACTCTATGTGCCTGACATTTAACTGTCTGACTCATCTCTGTGCCTGACTCTTCACTGTCTGCCTCCTCTGTGCCTGACTCTTCACTGTCTGTCTCCCTCCTCTGTGCTTGACACTTCACTGTCTGCCTCCTCTCTGTGCCTGATTCTTCACTGTCTGCCTCCTCTCTGTACCTGACTCTTCACTGTCTGCCTCCTCTCTGTGCCTGACTCTTCACTGTCTGACTCCTCTCTTCCTGCCTCTTCACTGTCTGTCTACTCTATGTGCCTGACTCTTCACTGTCTGCCTCCTCTCTGTGCCTGACTCTTCACTGTCTGGCTCCTCTCTGTGCCTGAATCTTCACTGTCTGCCTCCTCTCTGTGCCGTACTCTTCACTATCTGCCTCATCTCTGTGCCTGACTTTTCACTGTCTGTCTACTCTATGTGCCTGACTTTTCACTGTATGCCTCATCTCTGTGCCTGACTCTTCACTGTCTGTCTCCTCTCTGTGCCTGACCCTTCACTGTCTGCCTCATCTCTGTGCCTGACCCTTCACTGCCTGTCTCCCCTCTGTGCCCGACTCTTCACTGTATGCCTCATCTCTGTGCCTGACTCTTCACTGTCTGCCTTCTCTGTGCCTGACTCTTCACTGCCTGTCTCCCCTCTGTGCCCGACTCTTCACTGTATGCCTCATCTCTGTGCCTGACTCTTCACTGTCTCCCTCCTCTGTGCTTGACTCTTCACTGTCTGCCTCCTCTCGGTGCCTGACTCTTTTCTGTCTGCCTCATCTCTGTGCCTGACACTTCACTTTTTCCCTCCTCTCTGTTCCTGATTCTTCACTGTCTGCCTCCTCTCTGTGCCTGACTTTTCACTGTCTGTTTACTCTATGTGCCTGGCATTTAACTGTCTGACTCATCTCTGTGCCTGACTCTAAACTGTCTGCCTCCTCTGTGCCTGACTCTTCACTGTCTGTCTCCCTCCTCTGTGCTTGACTCTTCGCTGTCTGGCTCCTCTCGGTGCCTGACTCTTTACTGTCTGCCTCATATCTGTGCCTGACACTTCACTGTCTGCCTCCTCTCTGTGCCTGATTCTTCACTGTCTGCCTCCTCTCTGTACCTGACTCTTCACTGTCTGCCTCCTCTCTGTGCCTGACTCTTCACTGTCTAACTCCTCTCTTCCTGACTCTTCACTGTCTGTCTACTCTATGTGCCTGACTCTTCACTGTCTGCCTCCTCTCTGTGCCTGACTCTTCACTGTCTGGCTCCTCTCTGTTCCTGAATCTTCACGGTCTGCCTCCTCTCTGAGCTGGACTCTTCACTATCTGCCTCATCTCTGTGCCTGACTTTTCACTGTCTGTCTACTCTATGTGCCTGACTTTTCACTGTATGCCTCATCTCTGTGCCTGACTCTTCACTGTCTGTCCCCTCTCTGTGCCTGCCACTTCACTGTCTGCCTCATCTCTGTGCCTGACCCTTCACTGCCTGTCTCCTCTCTGCGCCCGAATCTTCACTGTATGCCTCATCTCTGTGCCTGACTCTTCACTGTCTGTGTCCGACTCTTCACTGTCTGTCTGACTCTTCACTGTCTGCGTCCAACTCTTTACTGTATGTTTCCTCTGTGCCTGAATCTCCACTGTCTGTCTCCTCTCTTTGACTGATTCTACACTGTCTGTCTCCTCTCTGTGCCTGACTGTTCAACGTCTGTCTCCTCTCTGTGCCTGACTTTTCACCTGACTCTTCACTGTCTCCTCTCTGTGCCTGACTCTTCACTGACTGTCTCACCTCTGTGCCTCATCTCTATGCCTGACTCTTCACTGTCTGTCTCCTCTCTGTGTCTGACTCTTCACTGTCTGTCTCCTTTCTGTGCCTGACTCTTCACTGTCTGTCTCCTCTGTGTGCCTGACCCTTCACTGTCTGCCTCCTCTGTCCCTGACTCTTCAACGTCTGTCTCCCTCATCTATGCCTGACTCTTCACTGTCTGTCTCCTCTGTGTGCCTGTCTCTTCACTGTCTGCCTCCTATCTGTGCCCGACTCTTCACTGTCTGTCTACTCTATGTGCCTGACTCTTCACTGTCCGCTTCATCTCTGTGCCTGACCCTTCACTGTCTGTCTCCTCTCTGTGCCTGACTCTTCACTGTCTGCCTTCTCTGTGCATGACTCTTCACTGTCTGTCTCCCTTTTCTGTACCTGACTCTTCACTGTCTGTCTGCCTCATCTCTGTGCCTGACTCTTCACTGTCTGTCTACTCTATGTGCCTGACTCTTCACTGTCCGCTTCATCTCTGTGCCTGACCCTTCACTGCCTGTCTCCTCTCTGTGCCTGACACTTCACTGCCTGTCTTCTCTCTGTGCTGAATCTTTTCTGTCTGTCTCCTCTCTTATTTATTTATTTAAAGGTTTTATAGAGCGCGCAGTAACCCTGGAGCATCCCGGCGCTAAACCTGAGTCTCCTATAGTTTCAGCAGAGGAGGAAATTATGGGTGAGGAAAGAGGAGAGTCTTCAGCGATTTCCTAAATTGGAAGAGATTTGGTTCTGTCCTCTTCCTGACTCTTCACTGTCTGTCTACTCTATGTGCCTGACTTTTAAACTGTCTGACTCATCTCTGTGCCTGACTCTTCACTGTCTGCCTTCTCTGTGCCTGACTCTTCACTGTCTGTCTCCCTCCTCTGTGCTTGACTCTTCACTGTCTGCCTCCTCTCGGTGCCTGACTCTTTTCTGTCTGCCTCATCTCTGTGCCTGACACTTCACTTTTTCCCTCCTCTCTGTTCCTGATTCTTCACTGTCTGCCTCCTCTCTGTGCCTGACTTTTCACTGTCTGTTTACTCTATGTGCCTGGCATTTAACTGTCTGACTCATCTCTGTGCCTGACTCTTCACTGTCTGCCTCCTCTGTGCCTGACTCTTCACTGTCTGTCTCCCTCCTCTGTGCTTGACTCTTCGCTGTCTGCCTCCTCTCGGTGCCTGACTCTTTACTGTCTGCCTCATATCTGTGCCTGACACTTCACTGTCTGCCTCCTCTCTGTGCCTGATTCTTCACTGTCTGCCTCCTCTCTGTACCCGACTCTTCACTGTCTTCCTCCTCTGTGTGCCTGACTCTTCACTGTCTGACTCCTCTCTTCCTGACCCTTCACTGTCTGTCTACTCTATGTGCCTGACTCTTCACTGTCTGCCTCCTCTCTGTGCCTGACTCTTCACTGTCTGGCTCCTCTGTGTTCCTGAATCTTCACGGTCTGCCTCCTCTCTGAGCTGGACTCTTCACTATCTGCCCCATCTCTGTGCCTGACTTTTCACTGTCTGTCTACTCTATGTGCCTGACTTTTCACTGTATGCCTCATCTCTGTGCCTGACTCTTCACTGTCTGTCCCCTCTCTGTGCCTGCCCCTTCACTGTCTGCCTCATCTCTGTGCCTGACCCTTCACTGCCTGTCTCCTCTCTGCGCCCGAATCTTCACTGTATGCCTCATCTCTGTGCCTGACTCTTCACTGTCTGTGTCCGACTCTTCACTGTCTGTCTGACTCTTCACTGTCTGCGTCCAACTCTTTACTGTATGTTTCCTCTGTGCCTGAATCTCCACTGTCTGTCTCCTCTCTTTGACTGATTCTACACTGTCTGTCTCCTCTCTGTGCCTGACTGTTCAACGTCTGTCTCCTCTCTGTGCCTGACGTTTCACCTGACTCTTCACTGTCTCCTCTCTGTGCCTGACTCTTCACTGACTTTCTCACCTCTGTGCCTTACTCTTCTCAGTCTGACTCATCTCTGTGCCTAATTCTTCTCCGTCTGCCTCATCTCTGTGCCTGACCCTTCTCAATCAGTCTCCTCTCTGAGCCTGACTCTTCACTGCCTGTATCCTCTCTGTACCTGACTTCACCTGACTCTTCACTGTCCGTCTTCTCTCTGTACCTGACTCTTCAACTTCTGTCTCCTCTCTGTGCCTGACTTTTCACCTGGCTCTTCACTGTCTGTCTCCTCTCTGTGCCTGACTCTTCAGTGCCTGTCTCCTCTCTGTGCCCGACTCTTCACTGTATGCCTCATCTCTGTGCCTGACTCTTCACTGTCTGTGTCCGACTCTTCACTGTCTGTCTGACTCTTCACTGTCTGCGTCCAACTCTTTACTGTATGTCTCCTCTGTACCTGAATCTCCACTGTCTGTCTCCTCACTGTGCCTGATTCTACACTGTCTGTCTCCTCTCTGTGCCTAACTGTTCAACGTCTGTCTCCTCTCTGTGCCTTACTTTTCACCTGACTCTTCACTGTCTCCTCTCTGTGCCTGACTCTTCACTGACTGTCTCACCTCTGTGCCTTACTCTTCTCAGTCTGACTCATCTCTGTGCCTAACTCTTCTCCGTCTGCCTCATCTCTGTGCCTGACCCTTCTCAATCAGTCTCCTCTCTGTGCCTGACTCTTTACTGTCTGTCTCCTCTCTGTGCCTGACTCTTCACAGCCTGTCTCCTCTCTGTGCCTGACTCTTCATTGTCTGTCTCCTCTCTGTGCCTGACTCTTCACTGTCTGTCTCCTCTCTGTGCCTGACTCTTCACTGTCTGCCTCCTCTGTCCCTGATTCTTCAATGTCTGTCTCCCTCATCTATGCCTGACTCTTCATTGTCTGTCTCCTCTTCACTGTCCGCTTCATCTCTGTGCCTGACTCTTCACTGCCTGTCTTCTCTCTGTGCTGAATCTTTGCTGTCTGTCTCCTCTCTGTGCCTGACTCTTCACTGTCTGTCTCCTCTCTTCCTGACTCTTCACTGTCTGTCTGCTCTATGTGCCTGACTCTTCACTGTCCGCTTCATCTCTGTGCCTGACCCTTCACTGTCTGTCTCCTCTCTGTGCCTGACTCTTCACTGTCTGTCTCCTCTCTTCCTGACTCTTCACTGTCTGTCTGCTCTATGTGCCTGACTCTTCACTGTCCGCTTCATTTCTGTGCCTGACCCTTCACTGTCTGTCTTCTCTCTGTGCTGAATCTTTGCTGTCTGTCTCCTCTCTTCCTGACTCTTCACTGTCTGTCTACTCTATGTGCCTGACTTTTAAACTGTCTGACTCAGCTCTGTGCCTGACTCTTCACTGTCTGCCTTCTCTGTGCCTGACTCTTCACTGTCTGTCTCCCTCCTCTGTACCTGACTCTTCACTGTCTGTCTGCCTCATCTCTGTGCCTGACTCTTCACTGTCTGTCTACTCTATGTGCCTGACACTTCACTGTCCGCTTCATCTCTATGCCTGACCCTTCACTGCCTGTCTCCTCTCTGTGCCTGACTCTTCACTGCCTGTCTTCTCTCTGTGCTGAATCTTTTCTGTCTGTCTCCTCTCTTCCTGACTCTTCACTGTCTGTCTACTCTATGTGCCTGACTTTTAAACTGTCTGACTCATCTCTGTGCCTGACTCTTTACTGTCTGCCTTCTCTGTGCCTGACTCTTCACTGTCTGTCTCCCTCCTCTGTGCTTGACTCTTCACTGTCTGCCTCCTCTCGGTGCCTGACTCTTTTCTGTCTGCCTCATCTCTGTGCCTGACACTTCACTTTTTCCCTCCTCTCTGTTCCTGATTCTTCACTGTCTGCCTCCTCTCTGTACCTGACTCTTCACTGTCTGCCTCCTCTCTGTGCCTGACTCTTCACTGTCTGCCTTATCTCTGTACCTGGCTCTTCACAGTCTGCCTTATCTGTCTGCCTCATCTCTGTACCAGACTCTTCACTGTCTGCCTCATCTATGTACCGGACTCTTCATTGTCTGCCTCATGTCTGTGCCTGACTTTTTACTGTCTGTCTACTCTAGGTGCCTGATTTTTCACTGTCTGCCTCACATCTGTGCCTGACTCTTCACTGTCTGTCTCTTCTCTGTGCCTGACTCGTCACTGCCTGCCTCATCTCTGTGCCTGACCCTTCACTGCCTGTCTCCTCTCTGTGCCCGACTCTTCACTGTCTGTCTCCTCTCTTCCTGACTCTTCACTGTCTGTCTCCTCTGTGTGCCTGACTCTTCCCTCTCTGCCTCCTCTGTCCCTGACTCTTCACTGTCTGTCTCCTCTCTGTGCCTGACTCTTCACTGTCTGTCTCCTCTGTGTGCGTGACCCTTCCCTGTCTGCCTCCTCTGTCCCTGACTCTTCCCTGTCTGCCTCCTCTGTCCCTAAATCTTCACTGTCTGCCTCATCACTGTGCCTGACTCTTCACTGTCTGTGTCATCTCTGTGCCTGACTCTTCACTGTCTGTCTGCCTCCTTCATGGCTGACTCTTCACTGGCTGTCTCCCTCCTCTTTGCCTGACTCTTCACTGTCTGCCTCATCTGTGTGTCTGACCCTTCACTGCCTGTCTCCTCTCTGTGCCTGACTCTTCACTGTCTGCCTCCTCTCTGTGCCGGACTCTTCACTGTTTGCCTCTTCTCTGTGCCTGACCCTTCACTGTTTGTCTCCTCTGTGTGCCCGACTCTTCCCTGTCCTCCTCCTCTGTCCCTGACACTTTACTGTCTGCCTCATCTCTGTGCCAAAATCTTCACTGTCTGTCCCATCTCTGTGCCTGACTCTTCACTGTCTGTCTGCCTCCTTCATGGCTGACTCTTCACTGGCATTCTCCCTCCTCTTTGCCTGACATTTCACTGTTTGCCTCATCTCTGTGCCTGACTCTTCTCTGTCTGCCTCCTTTGTGCCTGACTCTTCACTGTCTGTCTCCCTCCTCTTTGCCTGACTCTTCACTGTCTGTCCCAACTCTGTGCCTGACTGTTCACTGTCTGCCTCCTCTCGGTGCCTGACTCTTCACTGTCTGCCTCATCTCTGTGCCTGACTCTATACTGTCTGTCTCCTCTCTGTGGCTGACTCTTCACCTGACTCTTCACAGTCTGTCTCCTCTCTCTGCCTGACTGTTCACTGTCTGCCTCCTCTCGGTGCCTGACTATTCACTGTCTGCCTCATCTCTGTGCCTGACTCTTCACTGTCTGCCTCATCTCTGTGCCTGACTCTATACTGTCTGTCTCCTCTCTGTGGCTGACTCTTCACCCGACTCTTCACTGCCTGTCTCCTCTCTGTGCCTGACTCTTCACTGCCTGCCTGTCTCCTCTCTGTACCTGAATATGTGCTGTCTGTCTCGTCTCTGTGCTTGACTCTTCAATGTCTGTATCCCTCATCTATGCCTGACTCTTCACTGTCTGTCTCCTCTGTGTGCCTGGCTCTTCACTGTCTGCCTCCTCTCTGTGCCCGACTCTTCACTGCCTGTCTCCTCTCTGTGCCTGACTCTTCACTGCCTGCCTGTCTCCTCTCTGTGCCTGAATCTTGGCTGTCTGCCTCCTCTCTGTGCCGGATTCTTCACTGTTTGCCTCTTCTCTGTGCCTGACCCTTCACTGTTTGTCTCCTCTGTGTGCCCGACTCTTCCCTGTCCTCCTCCTCTGTCCCTGACTCTTTACTGTCTGCCTCATCTCTGTGCCTGACTCTTCACTGTCTGTCCCATCTCTGTGCCTGACACTTCACTGTCTGCCTCCTCTCTGTGCCTGATTCTTCACTGTCTGCCTCCTCTCTGTACCTGACTCTTCACTGTCTGCCTCCTCTCTGTGCCTGACTCTTCACTGTCTGACTCCTCTCTTCCTGACTCTTCACTGTCTGTCTACTCTATGTGCCTGACTCTTCACTGTCTGCCTCCTCTCTGTGCCTGACTCTTCACTGTCTGGCTCCTCTCTGTTCCTGAATCTTCACGGTCTGCCTCCTCTCTGAGCCGGACTCTTCACTATCTGCCTCATCTCTGTGCCTGACTTTTCACTGTCTGTCTACTCTATGTGCCTGACTTTTCACTGTATGCCTCATCTCTGTGCCTGACTCTTCACTGTCTGTCCCCTCTCTGTGCCTGACCCTTCACTGTCTGCCTCATCTCTGTGCCTGACCCTTCACTGCCTGTCTCCTCTCTGCGCCCAAATCTTCACTGTATGCCTCATCTCTGTGCCTGACTCTTCACTGTCTGTATCCGACTCTTCACTGTCTGTTTGACTCTTCACTGTCTGCGTCCAACTCTTTACTGAATGTTTCCTCTGTGCCTGAATCTCCACTGTCTGTCTCCTCTCTTTGACTGATTCTACACTGTCTGTCTCCTCTCTGTGCCTGACTGTTCAACGTCTGTCTCCTCTCTGTGCCTGACGTTTCACCTGACTCTTCACTGTCTCCTCTCTGTGCCTGACTCTTCACTGACTGTCTCACCTCTGTGCCTGACCCTTCTCAATCAGTCTCCTCTCTGAGCCTGACTCTTCACTGCCTGTATCATCTCTGTACCTGACTTCACCTGACTCTTCACTGTCCGTCTTCTCTCTGTACCTGACTCTTCAACTTCTGTCTCCTCTCTGTGCCTGACTTTTCGCCTGGCTCTTCACTGTCTGTCTCCTCTCTGTGCCTGACTCTTCACTGCCTGTCTCCTCTCTGTGCCCGACTCTTCACTGTATGCCTCATCTCTGTGCCTGACTCTTCACTGTCTGTGTCCGACTCTTCACTGTCTGTCTGACTCTTCACTGTCTGCGTCCAACTCTTTACTGTATGTCTCCTCTGTACCTGAATCTCCACTGTCTGTCTCCTCACTGTGCCTGATTCTACACTGTCTGTCTCCTCTCTGTGCCTGACTGTTCAACGTCTGTCTCCTCTCTGTGCCTGACTTTTCACCTGACTCTTCACTGTCTGTCTCCTCTCTGTGCCTGACTCTTCACTGCCTGTCTCCTCTCTGTGCCCGACTCTTCACTGTATGCCTCATCTCTGTGCCTGACTCTTCACTGTCTGTGTCCGACTCTTCACTGTCTGTCTGACTCTTCACTGTCTGCGTCCAACTCTTTACTGTATGTCTCCTCTGTACCTGAATCTCCACTGTCTGTCTCCTCTCTGTGCCTGACTGTTCACTGTCTGTCTCCTCTCTGTGCCTGACTCTTCACTGACTGTCTCACCTCTGTGCCTTACTCTTCTCCGTCTGCCTCATCTCTGTGCCTGACCCTTCTCAATCAGTCTCCTCTCTGTGCCTGACTCTTTACTGTCTGTCTCCTCTCTGTGCCTGACTCTTCACAGCCTGTCTCCTCTCTGTGCCTGACTCTTCACTGTCTGTCTCCTCTCTGTGCCTGACTCTTCACTGTCTGTCTCCTCTCTGTGCCTGACTCTTCACTGTCTGTCTCCTCTCTGTGCCTGACTCTTCACTGTCTGCCTCCTCTGTCCCTGACTCTTCAATGTCTGTCTCCCTCATCTATGCCTGACTCTTCATTGTCTGTCTCCTCTTCACTGTCCGCTTCATCTCTGTGCCTGACTCTTCACTGCCTGTCTTCTCTCTGTGCTGAATCTTTGCTGTCTGTCTCCTCTCTGTGCCTGACTCTTCACTGTCTGTCTCCTCTCTTCCTGACTCTTCACTGTCTGTCTGCTCTATGTGCCTGACTCTTCACTGTCCGCTTCATCTCTGTGCCTGACCCTTCACTGTCTGTCTCCTCTCTGTGCCTGACTCTTCACTGTCTGCCTCCTCTCTGTGCCGGACTCTTCACTGTTTGCCTCTTCTCTGTGCCTGACCCTTCACTGTTTGTCTCCTCTGTGTGCCCGACTCTTCCCTGTCCTCCTCCTCTGTCCCTGACTCTTTACTGTCTGCCTCATCTCTGTGCCTGACTCTTCACTGTCTGTCCCATCTCTGTGCCTGACTCTTCACTGTCTGTCTGCCTCCTTCATGGCTGACTCTTCACTGGCTGTCTCCCTCCTCTTTGCCTGACATTTCACTGTTTGCCTCATCTCTGTGCCTGACTCGTCTCTGTCTGCCTCCTTTGTGCCTGACTCTTCACTGTCTGTCTCCCTCCTCTTTGCCTGACTCTTCACTGTCTGTCCCAACTCTGTGCCTGACTGTTCACTGTCTGCCTCCTCTCGGTGCCTGACTCTTCACTGTCTGCCTCATCTCTGTGCCTGACTCTATACTGTCTGTCTCCTCTCTGTGGCTGACTCTTCACCTGACTCTTCACAGTCTGTCTCCTCTCTCTGCCTGACTGTTCACTGTCTGCCTCCTCTTGGTGCCTGACTCTTCACTGTCTGCCTCATCTCTGTGCCTGACTCTTCACTGTCTGCCTCATCTCTGTGCCTGACTCTATACTGTCTGTCTCCTCTCTGTGGCTGACTCTTCACCCGACTCTTCACTGCCTGTCTCCTCTCTGTGCCTGACTCTTCGCTGCCTGCCTGTCTCCTCTCTGTGCCTGAATATTTGCTGTCTGTCTCGTCTCTGTGCTTGACTCTTCAATGTCTGTCTCCCTCATCTATGCCTGACTCTTCACTGTCTGTCTCCTCTGTGTGCCTGACTCTTCACTGTCTGCCTCCTCTCTGTGCCCGACTCTTCACTGCCTGTCTCCTCTCTGTGCCTGACTCTTCACTGCCTGCCTGTCTCCTCTCTGTGCCTGAATCTTTGCGGTCTGTCTTGTCTCTGTGCCCGACTCTTCACTGCCTGTCTCCTCTCTGTGCCTGACTCTTCACTGCCTGCCTGTCTCCTCTCTGTGCCTGACTCTTCTCAGTCTGCCTCATCTCTGTGCCTAACTCTTCACTTTCTGTCTCCTCTCTGTGCCTGACTCTTCACTGTCTGTCTACTCTATGTGCCTGACTCTTCACTGTCTGCCTCATCTCTGTGCCTGACTTTTCACTGTCTGTTTACTCTATGTGCCTGACATTTAACTGTCTGACTCATCTCTGTGCCTGACTCTTCACTGTCTGCCTCCTCTGTGCCTGACTCTTCACTGTCTGTCTCCCTCCTCTGTGCTTGACACTTCACTGTCTGCCTCCTCTCTGTGCCTGATTCTTCACTGTCTGCCTCCTCTCTGTACCTGACTCTTCACTGTCTGCCTCCTCTCTGTGCCTGACTCTTCACTGTCTGACTCCTCTCTTCCTGCCTCTTCACTGTCTGTCTACTCTATGTGCCTGACTCTTCACTGTCTGCCTCCTCTCTGTGCCTGACTCTTCACTGTCTGGCTCCTCTCTGTGCCTGAATCTTCACTGTCTGCCTCCTCTCTGTGCCGGACTCTTCACTATCTGCCTCATCTCTGTGCCTGACTTTTCACTGTCTGTCTACTCTATGTGCCTGACTTTTCACTGTATGCCTCATCTCTGTGCCTGACTCTTCACTGTCTGTCTCCTCTCTGTGCCTGACCCTTCACTGTCTGCCTCATCTCTGTGCCTGACCCTTCACTTCCTGTCTCCCCTCTGTGCCCGACTCTTCACTGTATGCCTCATCTCTGTTCCTGACTCTTCACTGTCTGTGTCCGACTCTTCACTGTCTGTCTGACTCTTCACTGTCTGCGTCCAACTCTTTACTGTATGTCTCCTCTGTGCCTGAATCTCCACTGTCTGTCTCCTCTCTGTGCCTGATTCTACACTGTCTGTCTCCTCTCTGTGCCTGACTGTTCAACGTCTGTCTCCTCTCTGTGCCTGACTTTTCACCTGACTCTTCACTGTCTCCTCTCTGTGCCTGACTCTTCACTGACTGTCTCACCTCTGTGCCTCATCTCTATGCCTGACTCTTCACTGTCTGTCTCCTCTCTGTGTCTGACTCTTCACTGTCTGTCTCCTTTCTGTGCCTGACTCTTCACTGTCTGTCTCCTCTGTGTGCCTGACCCTTCACTGTCTGCCTCCTCTGTCCCTGACTCTTCAACGTCTGTCTCCCTCATCTATGCCTGACTCTTCACTGTCTGTCTCCTCTGTGTGCCTGTCTCTTCACTGTCTGCCTCCTATCTGTGCCCGACTCTTCACTGCCTGCCTGTCTCCTCTCTGTGCCTGAATCTTTGCTGTCTGTCTCGTCTCTGTGCTTGACTCTTTGCTGTCTGTCTCCTCTCTGTGCCTGACTCTTCTCAGTCTGCCTCATCTCTGTGCCTAACTCTTCACTTTCTGTCTCCTCTCTGTGCCTGACTCTTCACTGTCTGTCTACTCTATGTGCCTGACTCTTCACTGTCCGCTTCATCTCTGTGCCTGACCCATCACTGTCTGTCTCCTCTCTGTGCCTGACTCTTCACTATCTGCCTTCTCTGTGCATGACTCTTCACTGTCTGTCTCCCTTTTCTGTACCTGACTCTTCACTGTCTGTCTGCCTCATCTCTGTGCCTGACTCTTCACTGTCTGTCTACTCTATGTGCCTGACTGTTCACTGTCTGCTTCATCTCTGTGCCTGACCCTTCACTGCCTGTCTCCTCTCTGTGCCTGACACTTCACTGCCTGTCTTCTCTCTGTGCTGAATCTTTTCTGTCTGTCTCCTCTCTTCCTGACTCTTCACTGTCTGTCTACTCTATGTGCCTGACTTTTAAACTGTCTGACTCATCTCTGTGCCTGACTCTTCACTGTCTGCCTTCTCTGTGCCTGACTCTTCACTGTCTGTCTCCCTCCTCTGTGCTTGACTCTTCACTGTCTGCCTCCTCTCGGTGCCTGACTCTTTTCTGTCTGCCTCATCTCTGTGCCTGACACTTCACTTTTTCCCTCCTCTCTGTTCCTGATTCTTCACTGTCTGCCTCCTCTCTGTGCCTGACTTTTCACTGTCTGTTTACTCTATGTGCCTGGCATTTAACTGTCTGACTCATCTCTGTGCCTGACTCTAAACTGTCTGCCTCCTCTGTGCCTGACTCTTCACTGTCTGTCTCCCTCCTCTGTGCTTGACTCTTCGCTGTCTGCCTCCTCTCGGTGCCTGACTCTTTACTGTCTGCCTCATATCTGTGCCTGACACTTCACTGTCTGCCTCCTCTCTGTGCCTGATTCTTCACTGTCTAACTCCTCTCTTCCTGACTCTTCACTGTCTGTCTACTCTATGTGCCTGACTCTTCACTGTCTGCCTCCTCTCTGTGCCTGACTCTTCACTGTCTGGCTCCTCTCTGTTCCTGAATCTTCACGGTCTGCCTCCTCTCTGAGCTGGACTCTTCACTATCTGCCTCATCTCTGTGCCTGACTTTTCACTGTCTGTCTACTCTATGTGCCTGACTTTTCACTGTATGCCTCATCTCTGTGCCTGACTCTTCACTGTCTGTCCCCTCTCTGTGCCTGCCACTTCACTGTCTGCCTCATCTCTGTGCCTGACCCTTCACTGCCTGTCTCCTCTCTGCGCCCGAATCTTCACTGTATGCCTCATCTCTGTGCCTGACTCTTCACTGTCTGTGTCCGACTCTTCACTGTCTGTCTGACTCTTCACTGTCTGCGTCCAACTCTTTACTGTATGTTTCCTCTGTGCCTGAATCTCCACTGTCTGTCTCCTCTCTTTGACTGATTCTACACTGTCTGTCTCCTCTCTGTGCCTGACTGTTCAATGTCTGTCTCCTCTCTGTGCCTGACTTTTCACCTGACTCTTCACTGTCTCCTCTCTGTGCCTGACTCTTCACTGACTGTCTCACCTCTGTGCCTCATCTCTATGCCTGACTCTTCACTGTCTGTCTCCTCTCTGTGTCTGACTCTTCACTGTCTGTCTCCTTTCTGTGCCTGACTCTTCACTGTCTGTCTCCTCTGTGTGCCTGACCCTTCACTGTCTGCCTCCTCTGTCCCTGACTCTTCAACGTCTGTCTCCCTCATCTATGCCTGACTCTTCACTGTCTGTCTCCTCTGTGTGCCTGTCTCTTCACTGTCTGCCTCCTATCTGTGCCCGACTCTTCACTGTCTGTCTACTCTATGTGCCTGACTCTTCACTGTCCGCTTCATCTCTGTGCCTGACCCTTCACTGTCTGTCTCCTCTCTGTGCCTGACTCTTCACTGTCTGCCTTCTCTGTGCATGACTGTTCACTGTCTGTCTCCCTTTTCTGTACCTGACTCTTCACTGTCTGTCTGCCTCATCTCTGTGCCTGACTCTTCACTGTCTGTCTACTCTATGTGCCTGACTCTTCACTGTCCGCTTCATCTCTGTGCCTGACCCTTCACTGCCTGTCTCCTCTCTGTGCCTGACACTTCACTGCCTGTCTTCTCTCTGTGCTGAATCTTTTCTGTCTGTCTCCTCTCTTATTTATTTATTTAAAGGTTTTATAGAGCGCGCAGTAACCCTGGAGCATCCCGGCGCTAAACCTGAGTCTCCTATAGTTTCAGCAGAGGAGGAAATTATGGGTGAGGAAAGAGGAGAGTCTTCAGCGATTTCCTAAATTGGAAGAGATTTGGTTCTGTCCTCTTCCTGACTCTTCACTGTCTGTCTACTCTATGTGCCTGACTTTTAAACTGTCTGACTCATCTCTGTGCCTGACTCTTCACTGTCTGCCTTCTCTGTGCCTGACTCTTCACTGTCTGTCTCCCTCCTCTGTGCTTGACTCTTCACTGTCTGCCTCCTCTCGGTGCCTGACTCTTTTCTGTCTGCCTCATCTCTGTGCCTGACACTTCACTTTTTCCCTCCTCTCTGTTCCTGATTCTTCACTGTCTGCCTCCTCTCTGTGCCTGACTTTTCACTGTCTGTTTACTCTATGTGCCTGGCATTTAACTGTCTGACTCATCTCTGTGCCTGACTCTTCACTGTCTGCCTCCTCTGTGCCTGACTCTTCACTGTCTGTCTCCCTCCTCTGTGCTTGACTCTTCGCTGTCTGCCTCCTCTCGGTGCCTGAATCTTTACTGTCTGCCTCATATCTGTGCCTGACACTTCACTGTCTGCCTCCTCTCTGTGCCTGATTCTTCACTGTCTGCCTCCTCTCTGTACCTGACTCTTCACTGTCTTCCTCCTCTGTGTGCCTGACTCTTCACTGTCTGGCTCCTCTCTGTTCCTGAATCTTCACGGTCTGCCTCCTCTCTGAGCTGGACTCTTCACTATCTGCCCCATCTCTGTGCCTGACTTTTCACTGTCTGTCTACTCTATGTGCCTGACTTTTCACTGTATGCCTCATCTCTGTGCCTGACTCTTCACTGTCTGTCCCCTCTCTGTGCCTGCCCCTTCACTGTCTGCCTCATCTCTGTGCCTGACCCTTCACTGCCTGTCTCCTCTCTGCGCCCGAATCTTCACTGTATGCCTCATCTCTGTGCCTGACTCTTCACTGTCTGTGTCCGACTCTTCACTGTCTGTCTGACTCTTCACTGTCTGCGTCCAACTCTTTACTGTATGTTTCCTCTGTGCCTGAATCTCCACTGTCTGTCTCCTCTCTTTGACTGATTCTACACTGTCTGTCTCCTCTCTGTGCCTGACTGTTCAACGTCTGTCTCCTCTCTGTGCCTGACGTTTCACCTGACTCTTCACTGTCTCCTCTCTGTGCCTGACTCTTCACTGACTGTCTCACCTCTGTGCCTTACTCTTCTCAGTCTGACTCATCTCTGTGCCTAATTCTTCTCCGTCTGCCTCATCTCTGTGCCTGACCCTTCTCAATCAGTCTCCTCTCTGAGCCTGACTCTTCACTGCCTGTATCCTCTCTGTACCTGACTTCACCTGACTCTTCACTGTCCGTCTTCTCTCTGTACCTGACTCTTCAACTTCTGTCTCCTCTCTGTGCCTGACTTTTCACCTGGCTCTTCACTGTCTGTCTCCTCTCTGTGCCTGACTCTTCAGTGCCTGTCTCCTCTCTGTGCCCGACTCTTCACTGTATGCCTCATCTCTGTGCCTGACTCTTCACTGTCTGTGTCCGACTCTTCACTGTCTGTCTGACTCTTCACTGTCTGCGTCCAACTCTTTACTGTATGTCTCCTCTGTACCTGAATCTCCACTGTCTGTCTCCTCACTGTGCCTGATTCTACACTGTCTGTCTCCTCTCTGTGCCTGACTGTTCAACGTCTGTCTCCTCTCTGTGCCTTACTTTTCACCTGACTCTTCACTGTCTCCTCTCTGTGCCTGACTCTTCACTGACTGTCTCACCTCTGTGCCTTACTCTTCTCAGTCTGACTCATCTCTGTGCCTAACTCTTCTCCGTCTGCCTCATCTCTGTGCCTGACCCTTCTCAATCAGTCTCCTCTCTGTGCCTGACTCTTTACTGTCTGTCTCCTCTCTGTGCCTGACTCTTCACAGCCTGTCTCCTCTCTGTGCCTGACTCTTCATTGTCTGTCTCCTCTCTGTGCCTGACTCTTCACTGTCTGTCTCCTCTCTGTGCCTGACTCTTCACTGTCTGCCTCCTCTGTCCCTGATTCTTCAATGTCTGTCTCCCTCATCTATGCCTGACTCTTCATTGTCTGTCTCCTCTTCACTGTCCGCTTCATCTCTGTGCCTGACTCTTCACTGCCTGTCTTCTCTCTGTGCTGAATCTTTGCTGTCTGTCTCCTCTCTGTGCCTGACTCTTCACTGTCTGTCTCCTCTCTTCCTGACTCTTCACTGTCTGTCTGCTCTATGTGCCTGACTCTTCACTGTCCGCTTCATCTCTGTGCCTGACCCTTCACTGTCTGTCTCCTCTCTGTGCCTGACTCTTCACTGTCTGTCTCCTCTCTTCCTGACTCTTCACTGTCTGTCTGCTCTATGTGCCTGACTCTTCACTGTCCGCTTCATTTCTGTGCCTGACCCTTCACTGTCTGCCTTCTCTGTGCCTGACTCTTCACTGTCTGTCTCCCTCCTCTGTACCTGACTCTTCACTGTCTGTCTGCCTCATCTCTGTGCCTGACTCTTCACTGTCTGTCTACTCTATGTGCCTGACACTTCACTGTCCGCTTCATCTCTGTGCCTGACCCTTCACTGCCTGTCTCCTCTCTGTGCCTGACTCTTCACTGCCTGTCTTCTCTCTGTGCTGAATCTTTTCTGTCTGTCTCCTCTCTTCCTGACTCTTCACTGTCTGTCTACTCTATGTGCCTGACTTTTAAACTGTCTGACTCATCTCTGTGCCTGACTCTTTACTGTCTGCCTTCTCTGTGCCTGACTCTTCACTGTCTGTCTCCCTCCTCTGTGCTTGACTCTTCACTGTCTGCCTCCTCTCGGTGCCTGACTCTTTTCTGTCTGCCTCATCTCTGTGCCTGACACTTCACTTTTTCCCTCCTCTCTGTTCCTGATTCTTCACTGTCTGCCTCCTCTCTGTACCTGACTCTTCACTGTCTGCCTCCTCTCTGTGCCTGACTCTTCACTGTCTGCCTTATCTCTGTACCTGGCTCTTCACAGTCTGCCTTATCTGTCTGCCTCATCTCTGTACCAGACTCTTCACTGTCTGCCTCATCTATGTACCGGACTCTTCATTGTCTGCCTCATGTCTGTGCCTGACTTTTTACTGTCTGTCTACTCTAGGTGCCTGATTTTTCACTGTCTGCCTCATCTCTGTGCCTGACTCTTCACTGTCTGTCTCTTCTCTGTGCCTGACTCGTCACTGCCTGCCTCATCTCTGTGCCTGACCCTTCACTGCCTGTCTCCTCTCTGTGCCCGACTCTTCACTGTCTGTCTCCTCTCTTCCTGACTCTTCACTGTCTGTCTCCTCTGTGTGCCTGACTCTTCCCTGTCTGCCTCCTCTGTCCCTGACTCTTCACTGTCTGTCTCCTCTCTGTGCCTGACTCTTCACTGTCTGTCTCCTCTGTGTGCGTGACCCTTCCCTGTCTGCCTCCTCTGTCCCTGACTCTTCCCTGTCTGCCTCCTCTGTCCCTAAATCTTCACTGTCTGCCTCATCACTGTGCCTGACTCTTCACTGTCTGTGTCATCTCTGTGCCTGACTCTTCACTGTCTGTCTGCCTCCTTCATGGCTGACTCTTCACTGGCTGTCTCCCTCCTCTTTGCCTGACTCTTCACTGTCTGCCTCATCTGTGTGTCTGACCCTTCACTGCCTGTCTCCTCTCTGTGCCTGACTCTTCACTGTCTGCCTCCTCTCTGTGCCGGACTCTTCACTGTTTGCCTCTTCTCTGTGCCTGACCCTTCACTGTTTGTCTCTTCTCTGTGCCTGACCCTTCACTGTTTGTCTCCTCTGTGTGCCCGACTCTTCCCTGTCCTCCTCCTCTGTCCCTGACTCTTTACTGTCTGCCTCATCTCTGTGCCAAAATCTTCACTGTCTGTCCCATCTCTGTGCCTGACTCTTCACTGTCTGTCTGCCTCCTTCATGGCTGACTCTTCACTGGCATTCTCCCTCCTCTTTGCCTGACATTTCACTGTTTGCCTCATCTCTGTGCCTGACTCGTCTCTGTCTGCCTCCTTTGTGCCTGACTCTTCACTGTCTGTCTCCCTCCTCTTTGCCTGACTCTTCACTGTCTGTCCCAACTCTGTGCCTGACTGTTCACTGTCTGCCTCCTCTCGGTGCCTGACTCTTCACTGTCTGCCTCATCTCTGTGCCTGACTCTATACTGTCTGTCTCCTCTCTGTGGCTGACTCTTCACCTGACTCTTCACAGTCTGTCTCCTCTCTCTGCCTGACTGTTCACTGTCTGCCTCCTCTCGGTGCCTGACTATTCACTGTCTGCCTCATCTCTGTGCCTGACTCTTCACTGTCTGCCTTATCTCTGTGCCTGACTCTATACTGTCTGTCTCCTCTCTGTGGCTGACTCTTCACCCGACTCTTCACTGCCTGTCTCCTCTCTGTGCCTGACTCTTCACTGCCTGCCTGTCTCCTCTCTGTACCTGAATATGTGCTGTCTGTCTCGTCTCTGTGCTTGACTCTTCAATGTCTGTATCCCTCATCTATGCCTGACTCTTCACTGTCTGTCTCCTCTGTGTGCCTGGCTCTTCACTGTCTGCCTCCTCTCTGTGCCCGACTCTTCACTGCCTGTCTCCTCTCTGTGCCTGACTCTTCACTGCCTGCCTGTCTCCTCTCTGTGCCTGAATCTTGGCTGTCTGCCTCCTCTCTGTGCCGGATTCTTCACTGTTTGCCTCTTCTCTGTGCCTGACCCTTCACTGTTTGTCTCCTCTGTGTGCCTGACTCTTCCCTGTCCTCCTCCTCTGTCCCTGACTCTTTACTGTCTGCCTCATCTCTGTGCCTGACTCTTCACTGTCTGTCCCATCTCTGTGCCTGACTCTTCACTGTCTGTCTGCCTCCTTCATGGCTGACTCTTCACTGGCTGTCTCCCTCCTCTTTGCCTGACATTTCACTGTTTGCCTCATCACTGTGCCTGATTCTTCACTGTCTGTCTGCCTCATCTCTGTGCCTGACTCGTCTCTGTCTGCCTCCTTTGTGCCTGACTCTTCACTGTCTGTCTCCCTCCTCTTTGCCTGACTCTTCACTGTCTGTCCCAACTCTGTGCCTGACTGTTCACTGTCTGCCTCCTCTCGGTGCCTGACTCTTCACTGTCTGCCTCATCTCTGTGCCTGACTCTATACTGTCTGTCTCCTCTCTGTGGCTGACTCTTCACCTGACTCTTCACAGTCTGTCTCCTCTCTCTGCCTGACTGTTCACTGTCTGCCTCCTCTCGGTGCCTGACTCTTCACTGTCTGCCTCATCTCTGTGCCTGACTCTTCACTGTCTGCCTCATCTCTGTGCCTGACTCTATACTGTCTGTCTCCTCTCTGTGGCTGACTCTTCACCCGACTCTTCACTGCCTGTCTCCTCTCTGTGCCTGACTCTTCACTGCCTGCCTGTCTCCTCTCTGTGCCTGAATATTTGCTGTCTGTCTCGTCTCTGTGCTTGACTCTTCAATGTCTGTCTCCCTCATCTATGCCTGACTCTTCACTGTCTGTCTCCTCTGTGTGCCTGACTCTTCACTGTCTGCCTCCTCTCTGTGCCCGACTCTTCACTGCCTGTCTCCTCTCTGTGCCTGACTCTTCACTGCCTGCCTGTCTCCTCTCTGTGCCTGAATCTTTGCTGTCTGTCTTGTCTCTGTGCTTGACTCTTTGCTGTCTGTCTCCTCTCTGTGCCTGACTCTTCTCAGTCTGCCTCATCTCTGTGCCTAACTCTTCACTTTCTGTCTCCTCTCTGTGCCTGACTCTTCACTATCTGTCTACTCTATGTGCCTGACTCTTCACTGTCTGCCTCATCTCTGTGCCTGACTTTTCACTGTCTGTCTCCTCTCTGTGCCTGACTCTTCACTGTCTGTCTCCTCTCTTCCTGACTCTTCACTGTCTGTCTGCTCTATGTGCCTGACTCTTCACTGTCCGCTTCATCTCTGTGCCTGACCCTTTACTGTCTGTCTCCTCTCTGTGCCTGACTCTTCACTGTCTGTCTCCTCTCTTCCTGACTCTTCACTGTCTGTCTGCTCTATGTGCCTGACTCTTCACTGTCCGCTTCATCTCTGTGCCTGACCCTTCACTGTCTGTCTTCTCTCTGTGCTGAATCTTTGCTGTCTGTCTCCTCTCTTCCTGACTCTTCACTGTCTGTCTACTCTATGTGCCTGACTTTTAAACTGTCTGACTCAGCTCTGTGCCTGACTCTTCACTGTCTGCCTTCTCTGTGTCTGACTCTTCACTGTCTGTCTCCCTCCTCTGTACCTGACTCTTCACTGTCTGTCTGCCTCATCTCTGTGCCTGACTCTTCACTGTCTGTCTACTCTATGTGCCTGACACTTCACTGTCCGCTTCATCTCTGTGCCTGACCCTTCACTGCCTGTCTCCTCTCTGTGCCTGACTCTTCACTGCCTGTCTTCTCTCTGTGCTGAATCTTTTCTGTCTGTCTCCTCTCTTCCTGACTCTTCACTGTCTGTCTACTCTATGTGCCTGACTTTTAAACTGTCTGACTCATCTCTGTGCCTGACTCTTTACTGTCTGCCTTCTCTGTGCCTGACTCTTCACTGTCTGTCTCCCTCCTCTGTGCTTGACTCTTCACTGTCTGCCTCCTCTCGGTGCCTGACTCTTTTCTGTCTGCCTCATCTCTGTGCCTGACACTTCACTTTTTCCCTCCTCTCTGTTCCTGATTCTTCACTGTCTGCCTCCTCTCTGTACCTGACTCTTCACTGTCTGCCTCCTCTCTGTGCCTGACTCTTCACTGTCTGCCTTATCTCTGTACCTGACTCTTCACAGTCTGCCTTATCTGTCTGCCTCATCTCTGTACCAGACTCTTCACCGTCTGCCTCATCTATGTACCGGACTCTTCATTGTCTGCCTCATGTCTGTGCCTGACTTTTTACTGTCTGTCTACTCTATGTGCCTGATTTTTCACTGTCTGCCTCATCTCTGTGCCTGACCCTTCACTGTCTGTCTCTTCTCTGAGCCTAACTCGTCACTGCCTGCCTCATCTCTGTGCCTGACCCTTCACTGCCTGTCTCCTCTCTGTGCAAGACTCTTCACTGTCTGTCTCCTCTCTTCCTGACTCTTCACTGTCTGTCTCCTCTGTGTGCCTGACTCTTCCCTGTCTGCCTCCTCTGTCCCTGACTCTTCACTGTCTGTCTCCTCTCTGTGCCTGACTCTTCACTGTCTGTCTCCTCTGTGTGCGTGACCCTTCCCCGTCTGCCTCCTCTGTCCCTGACTCTTCCCTGTCTGCCTCCTCTGTCCCTAAATCTTCACTGTCTGCCTCATCACTGTGCCTGACTCTTCACTGTCTTTGTCATCTCTGTGCCTGACTCTTCACTGTCTGTCTGCCTCCTTCATGGCTGACTCTTCACTGGCTGTCTCCCTCCTCTTTGCCTGACTCTTCACTGTCTGCCTCATCTCTGTGTCTGACCCTTCACTGCCTGTCTCCTCTCTGTGCCTGACTCTTCACTGTCTGCCTCCTCTCTGTGCCGGACTCTTCACTGTTTGCCTCTTCTCTGTGCCTGACCCTTCACTGTTTGTCTCCTCTGTGTGCCCGACTCTTCCCTGTCCTCCTCCTCTGTCCCTGACTCTTTACTGTCTGCCTCATCTCTGTGCCTGACTCTTCACTGTCTGTCCCATCTCTGTGCCTGACTCTTCACTGTCTGTCTGCCTCCTTCATGGCTGACTCTTCACTGGCATTCTCCCTCCTCTTTGCCTGACATTTCACTGTTTGCCTCATCTCTGTGCCTGACTCGTCTCTGTCTGCCTCCTTTGTGCCTGACTCTTCACTGTCTGTCTCCCTCCTCTTTGCCTGACTCTTCACTGTCTGTCCCAACTCTGTGCCTGACTGTTCACTGTCTGCCTCCTCTCGGTGCCTGACTCTTCACTGTCTGCCTCATCTCTGTGCCTGACTCTATACTGTCTGTCTCCTCTCTGTGGCTGACTCTTCACCTGACTCTTCACAGTCTGTCTCCTCTCTCTGCCTGACTGTTCACTGTCTGCCTCCTCTCGGTGCCTGACTATTCACTGTCTGCCTCATCTCTGTGCCTGACTCTTCACTGTCTGCCTTATCTCTGTGCCTGACTCTATACTGTCTGTCTCCTCTCTGTGGCTGACTCTTCACCCGACTCTTCACTGCCTGTCTCCTCTCTGTGCCTGACTCTTCACTGCCTGCCTGTCTCCTCTCTGTACCTGAATATGTGCTGTCTGTCTCGTCTCTGTGCTTGACTCTTCAATGTCTGTATCCCTCATCTATGCCTGACTCTTCACTGTCTGTCTCCTCTGTGTGCCTGGCTCTTCACTGTCTGCCTCCTCTCTGTGCCCGACTCTTCACTGCCTGTCTCCTCTCTGTGCCTGACTCTTCACTGCCTGCCTGTCTCCTCTCTGTGCCTGAATCTTGGCTGTCTGCCTCCTCTCTGTGCCGGATTCTTCACTGTTTGCCTCTTCTCTGTGCCTGACCCTTCACTGTTTGTCTCCTCCTCTGTGCCTGACTCTTCCCTGTCCTCCTCCTCTGTCCCTGACTCTTTACTGTCTGCCTCATCTCTGTGCCTGACTCTTCACTGTCTGTCCCATCTCTGTGCCTGACTCTTCACTGTCTGTCTGCCTCCTTCATGGCTGACTCTTCACTGGCTGTCTCCCTCCTCTTTGCCTGACATTTCACTGTTTGCCTCATCACTGTGCCTGACTCTTCACTGTCTGTCTGCCTCATCTCTGTGCCTGACTCGTCTCTGTCTGCCTCCTTTGTGCCTGACTCTTCACTGTCTGTCTCCCTCCTCTTTGCCTGACTCTTCACTGTCTGTCCCAACTCTGTGCCTGACTGTTCACTGTCTGCCTCCTCTCGGTGCCTGACTCTTCACTGTCTGCCTCATCTCTGTGCCTGACTCTATACTGTCTGTCTCCTCTCTGTGGCTGACTCTTCACCTGACTCTTCACAGTCTGTCTCCTCTCTCTGCCTGACTGTTCACTGTCTGCCTCCTCTCGGTGCCTGACTCTTCACTGTCTGCCTCATCTCTGTGCCTGACTCTTCACTGTCTGCCTCATCTCTGTGCCTGACTCTATACTGTCTGTCTCCTCTCTGTGGCTGACTCTTCACCCGACTCTTCACTGCCTGTCTCCTCTCTGTGCCTGACTCTTCACTGCCTGCCTGTCTCCTCTCTGTGCCTGAATATTTGCTGTCTGTCTCGTCTCTGTGCTTGACTCTTCAATGTCTGTCTCCCTCATCTATGCCTGACTCTTCACTGTCTGTCTCCTCTGTGTGCCTGACTCTTCACTGTCTGCCTCCTCTCTGTGCCCGACTCTTCACTGCCTGTCTCCTCTCTGTGCCTGACTCTTCACTGCCTGCCTGTCTCCTCTCTGTGCCTGAATCTTTGCTGTCTGTCTTGTCTCTGTGCTTGACTCTTTGCTGTCTGTCTCCTCTCTGTGCCTGACTCTTCTCAGTCTGCCTCATCTCTGTGCCTAACTCTTCACTTTCTGTCTCCTCTCTGTGCCTGACTCTTCACTGTCTGTCTACTCTATGTGCCTGACTCTTCACTGTCTGCCTCATCTCTGTGCCTGACTTTTCACTGTCTGTCTCCTCTCTGTGCCTGACTCTTCACTGTCTGTCTCCTCTCTTCCTGACTCTTCACTGTCTGTCTGCTCTATGTGCCTGACTCTTCACTGTCCGCTTCATCTCTGTGCCTGACCCTTTACTGTCTGTCTCCTCTCTGTGCCTGACTCTTCACTGTCTGTCTCCTCTCTTCCTGACTCTTCACTGTCTGTCTGCTCTATGTGCTTGACTCTTCACTGTCCGCTTCATCTCTGTGCCTGACCCTTCACTGTCTGTCTTCTCTCTGTGCTGAATCTTTGCTGTCTGTCTCCTCTCTTCCTGACTCTTCACTGTCTGTCTACTCTATGTGCCTGACTTTTAAACTGTCTGACTCAGCTCTGTGCCTGACTCTTCACTGTCTGCCTTCTCTGTGTCTGACTCTTCACTGTCTGTCTCCCTCCTCTGTACCTGACTCTTCACTGTCTGTCTGCCTCATCTCTGTGCCTGACTCTTCACTGTCTGTCTACTCTATGTGCCTGACACTTCACTGTCCGCTTCATCTCTGTGCCTGACCCTTCACTGCCTGTCTCCTCTCTGTGCCTGACTCTTCACTGCCTGTCTTCTCTCTGTGCTGAATCTTTTCTGTCTGTCTCCTCTCTTCCTGACTCTTCACTGTCTGTCTACTCTATGTGCCTGACTTTTAAACTGTCTGACTCATCTCTGTGCCTGACTCTTTACTGTCTGCCTTCTCTGTGCCTGACTCTTCACTGTCTGTCTCCCTCCTCTGTGCTTGACTCTTCACTGTCTGCCTCCTCTCGGTGCCTGACTCTTTTCTGTCTGCCTCATCTCTGTGCCTGACACTTCACTTTTTCCCTCCTCTCTGTTCCTGATTCTTCACTGTCTGCCTCCTCTCTGTACCTGACTCTTCACTGTCTGCCTCCTCTCTGTGCCTGACTCTTCACTGTCTGCCTTATCTCTGTACCTGACTCTTCACAGTCTGCCTTATCTGTCTGCCTCATCTCTGTACCAGACTCTTCACCGTCTGCCTCATCTATGTACCGGACTCTTCATTGTCTGCCTCATGTCTGTGCCTGACTTTTTACTGTCTGTCTACTCTATGTGCCTGATTTTTCACTGTCTGCCTCATCTCTGTGCCTGACTCTTCACTGTCTGTCTCTTCTCTGAGCCTAACTCGTCACTGCCTGCCTCATCTCTGTGCCTGACCCTTCACTGCCTGTCTCCTCTCTGTGCCCGACTCTTCACTGTCTGTCTCCTCTCTTCCTGACTCTTCACTGTCTGTCTCCTCTGTGTGCCTGACTCTTCCCTGTCTGCCTCCTCTGTCCCTGACTCTTCACTGTCTGTCTCCTCTCTGTGCCTGACTCTTCACTGTCTGTCTCCTCTGTGTGCGTGACCCTTCCCCGTCTGCCTCCTCTGTCCCTGACTCTTCCCTGTCTGCCTCCTCTGTCCCTAAATCTTCACTGTCTGCCTCATCACTGTGCCTGACTCTTCACTGTCTTTGTCATCTCTGTGCCTGACTCTTCACTGTCTGTCTGCCTCCTTCATGGCTGACTCTTCACTGGCTGTCTCCCTCCTCTTTGCCTGACTCTTCACTGTCTGCCTCATCTCTGTGTCTGACCCTTCACTGCCTGTCTCCTCTCTGTGCCTGACTCTTCACTGTCTGCCTCCTCTCTGTGCCGGACTCTTCACTGTTTGCCTCTTCTCTGTGCCTGACCCTTCACTGTTTGTCTCCTCTGTGTGCCCGACTCTTCCCTGTCCTCCTCCTCTGTCCCTGACTCTTTACTGTCTGCCTCATCTCTGTGCCTGACTCTTCACTGTCTGTCCCATCTCTGTGCCTGACTCTTCACTGTCTGTCTGCCTTCTTCATGGCTGACTCTTCACTGGCATTCTCCCTCCTCTTTGCCTGACATTTCACTGTTTGCCTCATCTCTGTGCCTGACTCGTCTCTGTCTGCCTCCTTTGTGCCTGACTCTTCACTGTCTGTCTCCCTCCTCTTTGCCTGACTCTTCACTGTCTGTCCCAACTCTGTGCCTGACTGTTCACTGTCTGCCTCCTCTCGGTGCCTGACTCTTCACTGTCTGCCTCATCTCTGTGCCTGACTCTATACTGTCTGTCTCCTCTCTGTGGCTGACTCTTCACCTGACTCTTCACAGTCTGTCTCCTCTCTCTGCCTGACTGTTCACTGTCTGCCTCCTCTCGGTGCCTGACTCTTCACTGTCTGCCTCATCTCTGTGCCTGACTCTTCACTGTCTGCCTCATCTCTGTGCCTGACTCTATACTGTCTGTGTCCTCTCTGTGGCTGACTCTTCACCCGACTCTTCACTGCCTGTCTCCTCTCTGTGCCTGACTCTTCACTGCCTGCCTGTCTCCTCTCTGTGCCTGAATATGTGCTGTCTGTCTCGTCTCTGTGCTTGACTCTTGAATGTCTGTATCCCTCATCTATGCCTGACTCTTCACTGTCTGTCTCCTCTGTGTGCCTGGCTCTTCACTGTCTGCCTCCTCTCTGTGCCCGACTCTTCACTGCCTGTCTCCTCTCTGTGCCTGACTCTTCACTGCCTGCCTGTCTCCTCTCTGTGCCTGAATCTTTGCTGTCTGCCTCCTCTCTGTGCCGGATTCTTCACTGTTTGCCTCTTCTCTGTGCCTGACCCTTCACTGTTTGTCTCCTCTGTGTGCCCGACTCTTCCCTGTCCTCCTCCTCTGTCCCTGACTCTTTACTGTCTGCCTCATCTCTGTGCCTGACTCTTCACTGTCTGTCCCATCTCTGTGCCTGACTCTTCACTGTCTGTCTGCCTCCTTCATGGCTGACTCTTCACTGGCTGTCTCCCTCCTCTTTGCCTGACATTTCACTGTTTGCCTCATCACTGTGCCTGACTCTTCACTGTCTGTCTGCCTCATCTCTGTGCCTGACTCGTCTCTGTCTGCCTCCTTTGTGCCTGACTCTTCACTGTCTGTCTCCCTCCTCTTTGCCTGACTCTTCACTGTCTGTCCCAACTCTGTGTCTGACTGTTCACTGTCTGCCTCCTCTCGGTGCCTGACTCTTCACTGTCTGCCTCATCTCTGTGCCTGACTCTATACTGTCTGTCTCCTCTCTGTGGCTGACTCTTCACCTGACTCTTCACAGTCTGTCTCCTCTCTCTGCCTGACTGTTCACTGTCTGCCTCCTCTCGGTGCCTGACTCTTCACTGTCTGCCTCATCTCTGTGCCTGACTCTTCACTGTCTACCTCATCTCTGTGCCTGACTCTATACTGTCTGTCTCCTCTCTGTGGCTGACTCTTCACCCGACTCTTCACTGCCTGTCTCCTCTCTGTGCCTGACTCTTCACTGCCTGCCTGTCTCCTCTCTGTGCCTGAATATTTGCTGTCTGTCTCGTCTCTGTGCTTGACTCTTCAATGTCTGTCTCCCTCATCTATGCCTGACTCTTCACTGTCTGTCTCCTCTGTGTGCCTGACTCTTCACTGTCTGCCTCCTCTCTGTGCCCGACTCTTCACTGCCTGTCTCATCTCTGTGCCTGACTCTATACTGTCTGTCTCCTCTCTGTGGCTGACTCTTCACCTGACTCTTCACAGTCTGTCTCCTCTCTCTGCCTGACTGTTCACTGTCTGCCTCCTCTCGGTGCCTGACTCTTCACTGTCTGCCTCATCTCTGTGCCTGACTCTTCACTGTCTGCCTCATCTCTGTGCCTGACTCTATACTGTCTGTCTCCTCTCTGTGGCTGACTCTTCACCCGACTCTTCACTGCCTGTCTCCTCTCTGTGCCTGACTCTTCACTGCCTGCCTGTCTCCTCTCTGTGCCTGATTATTTGCTGTCTGTCTCGTCTCTGTGCTTGACTCTTCAATGTCTGTCTCCCTCATCTATGCCTGACTCTTCACTGTCTGTCTCCTCTGTGTGCCTGACTCTTCACTGTCTGCCTCCTCTCTGTGCCCGACTCTTCACTGCCTGTCTCCTCTCTGTGCCTGACTCTTCACTGCCTGCCTGTCTCCTCTCTGTGCCTGATTCTTTGCTGTCTGTCTTGTCTCTGTGCTTGACTCTTTGCTGTCTGTCTCCTCTCTGTGCCTGACTCTTCTCAGTCTGCCTCATCTCTGTGCCTAACTCTTCACTTTCTGTCTCCTCTCTGTGCCTGACTCTTCACTGTCTGTCTACTCTATGTGCCTGACTCTTCACTGTCTGCCTCATCTCTGTGCCTGACTTTTCACTGTCTGTTTACTCTATGTGCCTGACATTTAACTGTCTGACTCATCTCTGTGCCTGACTCTTCACTGTCTGCCTCCTCTGTGCCTGACTCTTCACTGTCTGTCTCCCTCCTCTGTGCTTGACACTTCACTGTCTGCCTCCTCTCTGTGCCTGATTATTCACTGTCTGCCTCCTCTCTGTACCCGACTCTTCACTGTCTGCCTCCTCTCTGTGCCTGACTCTTCACTGTCTGACTCCTCTCTTCCTGCCTCTTCACTGTCTGTCTACTCTATGTGCCTGACTCTTCACTGTCTGCCTCCTCTCTGTGCCTGACTCTTCACTGTCTGGCTCCTCTCTGTGCCTGAATCTTCACTGTCTGCCTCCTCTCTGTGCCGGACTCTTCACTATCTGCCTCATCTCTGTGCCTGACTTTTCACTGTCTGTCTACTCTATGTGCCTGACTTTTCACTGTATGCCTCATCTCTGTGCCTGACTCTTCACTGTCTGTCTCCTCTCTGTGCCTGACCCTTCACTGTCTGCCTCATCTCTGTGCCTGACCCTTCACTGCCTGTCTCCCCTCTGTGCCCGACTCTTCCCTGTATGCCTCATTTCTGTGCCTGACTCTTCACTGTCTGTGTCCGACTCTTCACTGTCTGTCTGACTCTTCACTGTCTGCGTCCAACTCTTTACTCTATGTCTCCTCTGTGCCTGAATCTCCACTGTCTGTCTCCTCTCTGTGCCTGATTCTACACTGTCTGTCTCCTCTCTGTGCCTGACTCTTCACTGTCTGTCTCCTTTCTGTGCCTGACTCTTCACTGTCTGTCTCCTCTGTGTGCCTGACCCTTCACTGTCTGCCTCCTCTGTCCCTGACTCTTCAACGTCTGTCTCCCTCATCTATGCCTGACTCTTCACTGTCTGTCTCCTCTGTGTGCCTGTCTCTTCACTGTCTGCCTCCTCTCTGTGCCCGACTCTTCACTGCCTGCCTGTCTCCTCTCTGTGCCTGAATCTTTGCTGTCTGTCTTGTCTCTGTGCTTGACTCTTTGCTGTCTGTCTCCTCTCTGTGCCTGACTCTTCTCAGTCTGCCTCATCTCTGTGCCTAACTCTTCACTTTCTGTCTCCTCTCTGTGCCTGACTCTTTACTGTCTGTCTACTCTATGTGCCTGACTCTTCACTGTCCGCTTCATCTCTGTGCCTGACCCTTCACTGTCTGTCTCCTCTCTGTGCCTGACTCTTCACTGCCTGTCTTCTCTCTGTGCTGAATATTTGATGTCTGTCTCCTCTCTTCCTGACTCTTCACAGTCTGTCTCCTCTCTCTGCCTGACTGTTCACTGTCTGCCTCCTCTCGGTGCCTGACTCTTCACTGTCTGCCTCATCTCTGTGCCTGACTCTTCACTGTCTGCCTCATCTCTGTGCCTGACTCTATACTGTCTGTCTCCTCTCTGTGGCTGACTCTTCACCCGACTCTTCACTGCCTGTCTCCTCTCTGTGCCTGACTCTTCACTGCCTGCCTGTCTCCTCTCTGTACCTGAATATGTGCTGTCTGTCTCGTCTCTGTGCTTGACTCTTCAATGTCTGTATCCCTCATCTATGCCTGACTCTTCACTGTCTGTCTCCTCTGTGTGCCTGGCTCTTCACTGTCTGCCTCCTCTCTGTGCCCGACTCTTCACTGCCTGTCTCCTCTCTGTGCCTGACTCTTCACTGCCTGCCTGTCTCCTCTCTGTGCCTGAATCTTGGCTGTCTGCCTCCTCTCTGTGCCGGATTCTTCACTGTTTGCCTCTTCTCTGTGCCTGACCCTTCACTGTTTGTCTCCTCTGTGTGCCCGACTCTTCCCTGTCCTCCTCCTCTGTCCCTGACTCTTTACTGTCTGCCTCATCTCTGTGCCTGACTCTTCACTGTCTGTCCCATCTCTGTGCCTGACTCTTCACTGTCTGTCTGCCTCCTTCATGGCTGACTCTTCACTGGCTGTCTCCCTCCTCTTTGCCTGACATTTCACTGTTTGCCTCATCACTGTGCCTGACTCTTCACTGTCTGTCTGCCTCATCTCTGTGCCTGACTCGTCTCTGTCTGCCTCCTTTGTGCCTGACTCTTCACTGTCTGTCTCCCTCCTCTTTGCCTGACTCTTCACTGTCTGTCCCAACTCTGTGCCTGACTGTTCACTGTCTGCCTCCTCTCGGTGCCTGACTCTTCACTGTCTGCCTCATCTCTGTGCCTGACTCTATACTGTCTGTCTCCTCTCTGTGGCTGACTCTTCACCTGACTCTTCACAGTCTGTCTCCTCTCTCTGCCTGACTGTTCACTGTCTGCCTCCTCTCGGTGCCTGACTCTTCACTGTCTGCCTCATCTCTGTGCCTGACTCTTCACTGTCTGCCTCATCTCTGTGCCTGACTCTATACTGTCTGTCTCCTCTCTGTGGCTGACTCTTCACCCGACTCTTCACTGCCTGTCTCCTCTCTGTGCCTGACTCTTCACTGCCTGCCTGTCTCCTCTCTGTGCCTGAATATTTGCTGTCTGTCTCGTCTCTGTGCTTGACTCTTCAATGTCTGACTCCCTCATCTATGCCTGACTCTTCACTGTCTGTCTCCTCTGTGTGCCTGACTCTTCACTGTCTGCCTCCTCTCTGTGCCCGACTCTTCACTGCCTGTCTCCTCTCTGTGCCTGACTCTTCACTGCCTGCCTGTCTCCTCTCTGTGCCTGAATCTTTGCTGTCTGTCTTGTCTCTGTGCTTGACTCTTTGCTGTCTGTCTCCTCTCTGTGCCTGACTCTTCTCAGTCTGCCTCATCTCTGTGCCTAACTCTTCACTTTCTGTCTCCTCTCTGTGCCTGACTCTTCACTGTCTGTCTACTCTATGTGCCTGACTCTTCACTGTCTGCCTCATCTCTGTGCCTGACTTTTCACTGTCTGTCTCCTCTCTGTGCCTGACTCTTCACTGTCTGTCTCCTCTCTTCCTGACTCTTCACTGTCTGTCTGCTCTATGTGCCTGACTCTTCACTGTCCGCTTCATCTCTGTGCCTGACCCTTTACTGTCTGTCTCCTCTCTGTGCCTGACTCTTCACTGTCTGTCTCCTCTCTTCCTGACTCTTCACTGTCTGTCTGCTCTATGTGCTTGACTCTTCACTGTCCGCTTCATCTCTGTGCCTGACCCTTCACTGTCTGTCTTCTCTCTGTGCTGAATCTTTGCTGTCTGTCTCCTCTCTTCCTGACTCTTCACTGTCTGTCTACTCTATGTGCCTGACTTTTAAACTGTCTGACTCAGCTCTGTGCCTGACTCTTCACTGTCTGCCTTCTCTGTGTCTGACTCTTCACTGTCTGTCTCCCTCCTCTGTACCTGACTCTTCACTGTCTGTCTGCCTCATCTCTGTGCCTGACTCTTCACTGTCTGTCTACTCTATGTGCCTGACACTTCACTGTCCGCTTCATCTCTGTGCCTGACCCTTCACTGCCTGTCTCCTCTCTGTGCCTGACTCTTCACTGCCTGTCTTCTCTCTGTGCTGAATCTTTTCTGTCTGTCTCCTCTCTTCCTGACTCTTCACTGTCTGTCTACTCTATGTGCCTGACTTTTAAACTGTCTGACTCATCTCTGTGCCTGACTCTTTACTGTCTGCCTTCTCTGTGCCTGACTCTTCACTGTCTGTCTCCCTCCTCTGTGCTTGACTCTTCACTGTCTGCCTCCTCTCGGTGCCTGACTCTTTTCTGTCTGCCTCATCTCTGTGCCTGACACTTCACTTTTTCCCTCCTCTCTGTTCCTGATTCTTCACTGTCTGCCTCCTCTCTGTACCTGACTCTTCACTGTCTGCCTCCTCTCTGTGCCTGACTCTTCACTGTCTGCCTTATCTCTGTACCTGACTCTTCACAGTCTGCCTTATCTGTCTGCCTCATCTCTGTACCAGACTCTTCACCGTCTGCCTCATCTATGTACCGGACTCTTCATTGTCTGCCTCATGTCTGTGCCTGACTTTTTACTGTCTGTCTACTCTATGTGCCTGATTTTTCACTGTCTGCCTCATCTCTGTGCCTGACTCTTCACTGTCTGTCTCTTCTCTGTGCCTGACTCGTCACTGCCTGCCTCATCTCTGTGCCTGACTCTTCCCTGTCTGCCTCCTCTGTCCCTGACTCTTCACTGTCTGTCTCCTCTCTGTGCCTGACTCTTCACTGTCTGTCTCCTCTGTGTGCGTGACCCTTCCCTGTCTGCCTCCTCTGTCCCTGACTCTTCCCTGTCTGCCTCCTCTGTCCCTACATCTTCACTGTCTGCCTCATCACTGTGCCTGACTCTTCACTGTCTGTGTCATCTCTGTGCCTGACTCTTCACTGTCTGTCTGCCTCCTTCATGGCTGACTCTTCACTGGCTGTCTCCCTCCTCTTTGCCTGACTCTTCACTGTCTGCCTCATCTCTGTGTCTGACCCTTCACTGCCTGTCTCCTCTCTGTGCCTGACTCTTCACTGTCTGCCTCCTCTCTGTGCCGGACTCTTCACTGTTTGCCTCTTCTCTGTGCCTGACCCTTCACTGTTTGTCTCCTCTGTGTGCCCGACTCTTCCCTGTCCTCCTCCTCTGTCCCTGACTCTTTACTGTCTGCCTCATCTCTGTGCCTGACTCTTCACTGTCTGTCCCATCTCTGTGCCTGACTCTTCACTGTCTGTCTGCCTTCTTCATGGCTGACTCTTCACTGGCATTCTCCCTCCTCTTTGCCTGACATTTCACTGTTTGCCTCATCTCTGTGCCTGACTCGTCTCTGTCTGCCTCCTTTGTGCCTGACTCTTCACTGTCTGTCTCCCTCCTCTTTGCCTGACTCTTCACTGTCTGTCCCAACTCTGTGCCTGACTGTTCACTGTCTGCCTCCTCTCGGTGCCTGACTCTTCACTGTCTGCCTCATCTCTGTGCCTGACTCTATACTGTCTGTCTCCTCTCTGTGGCTGACTCTTCACCTGACTCTTCACAGTCTGTCTCCTCTCTCTGCCTGACTGTTCACTGTCTGCCTCCTCTCGGTGCCTGACTCTTCACTGTCTGCCTCATCTCTGTGCCTGACTCTTCACTGTCTGCCTCATCTCTGTGCCTGACTCAATATTGTCTGTCTCCTCTCTGTGGCTGACTCTTCACCCGACTCTTCACTGCCTGTCTCCTCTCTGTGCCTGACTCTTCACTGCCTGCCTGTCTCCTCTCTGTGCCTGAATATGTGCTGTCTGTCTCGTCTCTGTGCTTGACTCTTCAATGTCTGTATCCCTCATCTATGCCTGACTCTTCACTGTCTGTCTCCTCTGTGTGCCTGGCTCTTCACTGTCTGCCTCCTCTCTGTGCCCGACTCTTCACTGCCTGTCTCCACTCTGTGCCTGACTCTTCACTGCCTGCCTGTCTCCTCTCTGTGCCTGAATCTTTGCTGTCTGCCTCCTCTCTGTGCCGGATTCTTCACTGTTTGCCTCTCCTCTGTGCCTGACCCTTCACTGTTTGTCTCCTCTGTGTGCCCGACTCTTCCCTGTCCTCCTCCTCTGTCCCTGACTCTTTACTGTCTGCCTCATCTCTGTGCCTGACTCTTCACTGTCTGTCCCATCTCTGTGCCTGACTCTTCACTGTCTGTCTGCCTCCTTCATGGCTGACTCTTCACTGGCTGTCTCCCTCCTCTTTGCCTGACATTTCACTGTTTGCCTCATCACTGTGCCTGACTCTTCACTGTCTGTCTGCCTCATCTCTGTGCCTGACTTGTCTCTGTCTGCCTCCTTTGTGCCTGACTCTTCACTGTCTGTCTCCCTCCTCTTTGCCTGACTCTTCACTGTCTGTCCCAACTCTGTGCCTGACTGTTCACTGTCTGCCTCCTCTCGGTGCCTGACTCTTCACTGTCTGCCTCATCTCTGTGCCTGACTCTATACTGTCTGTCTCCTCTCTGTGGCTGACTCTTCACCTGACTCTTCACAGTCTGTCTCCTCTCTCTGCCTGACTGTTCACTGTCTGCCTCCTCTCGGTGCCTGACTCTTCACTGTCTGCCTCATCTCTGTGCCTGACTCTTCACTGTCTGCCTCATCTCTGTGCCTGACTCTATATTGTCTGTCTCCTCTCTGTGGCTGACTCTTCACCCGACTCTTCACTGCCTGTCTCCTCTCTGTGCCTGACTCTTCACTGCCTGCCTGTCTCCTCTCTGTGCCTGAATATGTGCTGTCTGTCTCGTCTCTGTGCTTGACTCTTCAATGTCTGTATCCCTCATCTATGCCTGACTCTTCACTGTCTGTCTCCTCTGTGTGCCTGGCTCTTCACTGTCTGCCTCCTCTCTGTGCCCGACTCTTCACTGCCTGTCTCCACTCTGTGCCTGACTCTTCACTGCCTGCCTGTCTCCTCTCTGTGCCTGAATCTTTGCTGTCTGCCTCCTCTCTGTGCCGGATTCTTCACTGTTTGCCTCTTCTCTGTGCCTGACCCTTCACTGTTTGTCTCCTCTGTGTGCCCGACTCTTCCCTGTCCTCCTCCTCTGTCCCTGACTCTTTACTGTCTGCCTCATCTCTGTGCCTGACTCTTCACTGTCTGTCCCATCTCTGTGCCTGACTCTTCACTGTCTGTCTGCCTCCTTCATGGCTGACTCTTCACTGGCTGTCTCCCTCCTCTTTGCCTGACATTTCACTGTTTGCCTCATCACTGTGCCTGACTCTTCACTGTCTGTCTGCCTCATCTCTGTGCCTGACTTGTCTCTGTCTGCCTCCTTTGTGCCTGACTCTTCACTGTCTGTCTCCCTCCTCTTTGCCTGACTCTTCACTGTCTGTCCCAACTCTGTGCCTGACTGTTCACTGTCTGCCTCCTCTCGGTGCCTGACTCTTCACTGTCTGCCTCATCTCTGTGCCTGACTCTATACTGTCTGTCTCCTCTCTGTGGCTGACTCTTCACCTGACTCTTCACAGTCTGTCTCCTCTCTCTGCCTGACTGTTCACTGTCTGCCTCCTCTCGGTGCCTGACTCTTCACTGTCTGCCTCATCTCTGTGCCTGACTCTTCACTGTCTGCCTCATCTCTGTGCCTGACTCTATACTGTCTGTCTCCTCTCTGTGGCTGACTCTTCACCCGACTCTTCACTGCCTGTCTCCTCTCTGTGCCTGACTCTTCACTGCCTGCCTGTCTCCTCTCTGTGCCTGAATATTTGCTGTCTGTCTCGTCTCTGTGCTTGACTCTTCAATGTCTGTCTCCCTCATCTATGCCTGACTCTTCACTGTCTGTCTCCTCTGTGTGCCTGACTCTTCACTGTCTGCCTCCTCTCTGTGCCCGACTCTTCACTGCCTGTCTCATCTCTGTGCCTGACTCTATACTGTCTGTCTCCTCTCTGTGGCTGACTCTTCACCTGACTCTTCACAGTCTGTCTCCTCTCTCTGCCTGACTGTTCACTGTCTGCCTCCTCTCGGTGCCTGACTCTTCACTGTCTGCCTCATCTCTGTGCCTGACTCTTCACTGTCTGCCTCATCTCTGTGCCTGACTCTATACTGTCTGTCTCCTCTCTGTGGCTGACTCTTCACCCGACTCTTCACTGCCTGTCTCCTCTCTGTGCCTGACTCTTCACTGCCTGCCTGTCTCCTCTCTGTGCCTGAATATTTGCTGTCTGTCTCGTCTCTGTGCTTGACTCTTCAATGTCTGTCTCCCTCATCTATGCCTGACTCTTCACTGTCTGTCTCCTCTGTGTGCCTGACTCTTCACTGTCTGCCTCCTCTCTGTGCCCGACTCTTCACTGCCTGTCTCCTCTCTGTGCCTGACTCTTCACTGCCTGCCTGTCTCCTCTCTGTGCCTGATTCTTTGCTGTCTGTCTTGTCTCTGTGCTTGACTCTTTGCTGTCTGTCTCCTCTCTGTGCCTGACTCGTCTCAGTCTGCCTCATCTCTGTGCCTAACTCTTCACTTTCTGTCTCCTCTCTGTGCCTGACTCTTCACTGTCTGTCTACTCTATGTGCCTGACTCTTCACTGTCTGCCTCATCTCTGTGCCTGACTTTTCACTGTCTGTTTACTCTATGTGCCTGACATTTAACTGTCTGACTCATCTCTGTGCCTGACTCTTCACTGTCTGCCTCCTCTGTGCCTGACTCTTCACTGTCTGTCTCCCTCCTCTGTGCTTGACACTTCACTGTCTGCCTCCTCTCTGTGCCTGATTCTTCACTGTCTGCCTCCTCTCTGTACCTGACTCTTCACTGTCTGCCTCCTCTCTGTGCCTGACTCTTCACTGTCTGACTCCTCTCTTCCTGCCTCTTCACTGTCTGTCTTCTCTATGTGCCTGACTCTTCACTGTCTGCCTCCTCTCTGTGCCTGACTCTTCACTGTCTGGCTCCTCTCTGTGCCTGAATCTTCACTGTCTGCCTCCTCTCTGTGCCGGACTCTTCACTATCTGCCTCATCTCTGTGCCTGACTTTTCACTGTCTGTCTACTCTATGTGCCTGACTTTTCACTGTATGCCTCATCTCTGTGCCTGACTCTTCACTGTCTGTCTCCTCTCTGTGCCTGACCCTTCACTGTCTGCCTCATCTCTGTGCCTGACTCTTCACTGTCTGTCTACTCTATGTGCCTGACACTTCACTGTCCGCTTCATCTCTGTGCCTGACCCTTCACTTCCTGTCTCCTCTCTGTGCCTGACTCTTCACTGCCTGTCTTCTCTCTGTGCTGAATCTTTTCTGTCTGTCTCCTCTCTTCCTGACTCTTCACTGTCTGTCTACTCTATGTGCCTGACTTTTAAACTGTCTGACTCATCTCTGTGCCTGACTCTTTACTGTCTGCCTTCTCTGTGCCTGACTCTTCACTGTCTGTCTCCCTCCTCTGTGCTTGACTCTTCACTGTCTGCCTCCTCTCGGTGCCTGACTCTTTTCTGTCTGCCTCATCTCTGTGCCTGACACTTCACTTTTTCCCTCCTCTCTGTTCCTGATTCTTCACTGTCTGCCTCCTCTCTGTACCTGACTCTTCACTGTCTGCCTCCTCTCTGTGCCTGACTCTTCACTGTCTGTCTGCCTCATCTCTGTGCCTGACTTGTCTCTGTCTGCCTCCTTTGTGCCTGACTCTTCACTGTCTGTCTCCCTCCTCTTTGCCTGACTCTTCACTGTCTGTCCCAACTCTGTGCCTGACTGTTCACTGTCTGCCTCCTCTCGGTGCCTGACTCTTCACTGTCTGCCTCATCTCTGTGCCTGACTCTATACTGTCTGTCTCCTCTCTGTGGCTGACTCTTCACCTGACTCTTCACAGTCTGTCTCCTCTCTCTGCCTGACTGTTCACTGTCTGCCTCCTCTCGGTGCCTGACTCTTCACTGTCTGCCTCATCTCTGTGCCTGACTCTTCACTGTCTGCCT
Organism: Lissotriton vulgaris; assembly: GCF_964263255.1. Lineage (NCBI taxonomy): Eukaryota > Metazoa > Chordata > Amphibia > Caudata > Salamandridae > Lissotriton > Lissotriton vulgaris. The sequence goes on from NC_141685.1 coordinate 190,626,559, forward strand.
CATCTCTGTGCCTGACTCTATACTGTCTGTCTCCTCTCTGTGGCTGACTCTTCACCCGACTCTTCACTGCCTGTCTCCTCTCTGTGCCTGACTCTTCACTGCCTGCCTGTCTCCTCTCTGTGCCTGAATATTTGCTGTCTGTCTCGTCTCTGTGCTTGACTCTTCAATGTCTGTCTCCCTCATCTATGCCTGACTCTTCACTGTCTGTCTCCTCTGTGTGCCTGACTCTTCACTGTCTGCCTCCTCTCTGTGCCCGACTCTTCACTGCCTGTCTCATCTCTGTGCCTGACTCTATACTGTCTGTCTCCTCTCTGTGGCTGACTCTTCACCTGACTCTTCACAGTCTGTCTCCTCTCTCTGCCTGACTGTTCACTGTCTGCCTCCTCTCGGTGCCTGACTCTTCACTGTCTGCCTCATCTCTGTGCCTGACTCTTCACTGTCTGCCTCATCTCTGTGCCTGACTCTATACTGTCTGTCTCCTCTCTGTGGCTGACTCTTCACCCGACTCTTCACTGCCTGTCTCCTCTCTGTGCCTGACTCTTCACTGCCTGCCTGTCTCCTCTCTGTGCCTGAATATTTGCTGTCTGTCTCGTCTCTGTGCTTGACTCTTCAATGTCTGTCTCCCTCATCTATGCCTGACTCTTCACTGTCTGTCTCCTCTGTGTGCCTGACTCTTCACTGTCTGCCTCCTCTCTGTGCCCGACTCTTCACTGCCTGTCTCCTCTCTGTGCCTGACTCTTCACTGCCTGCCTGTCTCCTCTCTGTGCCTGATTCTTTGCTGTCTGTCTTGTCTCTGTGCTTGACTCTTTGCTGTCTGTCTCCTCTCTGTGCCTGACTCTTCTCAGTCTGCCTCATCTCTGTGCCTAACTCTTCACTTTCTGTCTCCTCTCTGTGCCTGACTCTTCACTGTCTGTCTACTCTATGTGCCTGACTCTTCACTGTCTGCCTCATCTCTGTGCCTGACTTTTCACTGTCTGTTTACTCTATGTGCCTGACATTTAACTGTCTGACTCATCTCTGTGCCTGACTCCTCACTGTCTGCCTCCTCTGTGCCTGACTCTTCACTGTCTGTCTCCCTCCTCTGTGCTTGACACTTCACTGTCTGCCTCCTCTCTGTGCCTGATTCTTCACTGTCTGCCTCCTCTCTGTACCTGACTCTTCACTGTCTGCCTCCTCTCTGTGCCTGACTCTTCACTGTCTGACTCCTCTCTTCCTGCCTCTTCACTGTCTGTCTACTCTATGTGCCTGACTCTTCACTGTCTGCCTCCTCTCTGTGCCTGACTCTTCACTGTCTGGCTCCTCTCTGTGCCTGAATCTTCACTGTCTGCCTCCTCTCTGTGCCGGACTCTTCACTATCTGCCTCATCTCTGTGCCTGACTTTTCACTGTCTGTCTACTCTATGTGCCTGACTTTTCACTGTATGCCTCATCTCTGTGCCTGACTCTTCACTGTCTGTCTCCTCTCTGTGCCTGACCCTTCACTGTCTGCCTCATCTCTGTGCCTGACCCTTCACTGCCTGTCTCCCCTCTGTGCCCGACTCTTCACTGTATGCCTCATCTCTGTGCCTGACTCTTCACTGTCTGTGTCCGACTCTTCACTGTCTGTCTGACTCTTCACTGTCTGCGTCCAACTCTTTACTGTATGTCTCCTCTGTGCCTGAATCTCCACTGTCTGTCTCCTCTCTGTGCCTGATTCTACACTGTCTGTCTCCTCTCTGTGCCTGACTGTTCAACGTCTGTCTCCTCTCTGTGCCTGACTTTTCACCTGACTCTTCACTGTCTCCTCTCTGTGCCTGACTCTTCACTGACTGTCTCACCTCTGTGCCTCATCTCTATGCCTGACTCTTCACTGTCTGTCTCCTCTCTGTGTCTGACTCTTCACTGTCTGTCTCCTTTCTGTGCCTGACTCTTCACTGTCTGTCTCCTCTGTGTGCCTGACCCTTCACTGTCTGCCTCCTCTGTCCCTGACTCTTCAACGTCTGTCTCCCTCATCTATGCCTGACTCTTCACTGTCTGTCTCCTCTGTGTGCCTGTCTCTTCACTGTCTGCCTCCTCTCTGTGCCCGACTCTTCACTGCCTGCCTGTCTCCTCTCTGTGCCTGAATCTTTGCTGTCTGTCTTGTCTCTGTGCTTGACTCTTTGCTGTCTGTCTCCTCTCGTTGCCTGACTCTTCTCAGTCTGCCTCATCTCTGTGCCTAACTCTTCACTTTCTGTCTCCTCTCTGTGCCTGACTCTTCACTGTCTGTCTACTCTATGTGCCTGACTCTTCACTGTCCGCTTCATCTCTTTGCCTGACCCTTCACTGTCTGTCTCCTCTCTGTGCCTGACTCTTCACTGCCTGTCTTCTCTCTGTGCTGAATCTTTGCTGTCTGTCTCCTCTCTTCCTGACTCTTCACTGTCTGTCTATTCTATGTGCCTGACTTTTAAACTGTCTGACTCAGCTCTGTGCCTGACTCTTCACTGTCTGCCTTCTCTGTGCCTGACTCTTCACTGTCTGTCTCCCTTTTCTGTACCTGACTCTTCACTGTCTGTCTGCCTCATCTCTGTGCCTGACTCTTCACTGTCTGTCTACTCTATGTGCCTGACTCTTCACTGTCCGCTTCATCTCTGTGCCTGACCCTTCACTGCCTGTCTCCTCTCTGTGCCTGACACTTCACTGCCTGTCTTCTCTCTGTGCTGAATCTTTTCTGTCTGTCTCCTCTCTTCCTGACTCTTCACTGTCTGTCTACTCTATGTGCCTGACTTTTAAACTGTCTGACTCATCTCTGTGCCTGACTCTTCACTGTCTGCCTTCTCTGTGCCTGACTCTTCACTGTCTGTCTCCCTCCTCTGTGCTTGACTCTTCACTGTCTGCCTCCTCTCGGTGCCTGACTCTTTTCTGTCTGCCTCATCTCTGTGCCTGACACTTCACTTTTTCCCTCCTCTCTGTTCCTGATTCTTCACTGTCTGCCTCCTCTCTGTACCTGACTCTTCACTGTCCGCCTCCTCTCTGTACCTGACTCTTCACTGTCCGCCTCCTCTCTGTACCTGACTCTTCACTGTCTGCCTCCTCTCTGTGCCTGACTCTTCACTGTCTGCCTTATCTCTGTACCTGACTCTTCACAGTCTGCCTTATCTGTCTGCCTCATCTCTGTACCAAACTCTTCACCGTCTGCCTCATCTATGTACCGGACTCTTCATTGTCTGCCTCATGTCTGTGCCTGACTTTTTACTGTCTGTCTACTCTAGGTGCCTGATTTTTCACTGTCTGCCTCATCTCTGTGCCTGACTCTTCACTGTCTGTCTCTTCTCTGTGCCTGACTCGTCACTGCCTGCCTCATCTCTGTGCCTGACCCTTCACTGCCTGTCTCCTCTCTGTGCCCGACTCTTCACTGTCTGTCTCCTCTCTTCCTGACTCTTCACTGTCTGTCTCCTCTGTGTGCCTGACTCTTCCCTGTCTGCCTCCTCTGTCCCTGACTCTTCACTGTCTGTCTCCTCTCTGTGCCTGACTCTTCACTGTCTGTCTCCTCTGTGTGCATGACCCTTCCCTGTCTGCCTCCTCTGTCCCTGACTCTTCCCTGTCTGCCTCCTCTGTCCCTGACTCTTCACTGTCTGCCTCATCTCTGTGCCTGACTCTTCACTGTCTGTCTCATCTCTGTGCCTGACTCTTCACTGTCTGTCTGCCTCCTTCATGGCTGACTCTTCACTGGCTGTCTCCCTCCTCTTTGCCTGACTCTTCACTGTCTGCCTCATCTCTGTGTCTGACCCTTCACTGCCTGTCTCCTCTCTGTGCCTGACTCTTCACTGTCTGCCTCCTCTCTGTGCCGGACTCTTCACTGTTTGCCTCTTCTCTGTGCCTGACCCTTCACTGTTTGTCTCCTCTGTGTGCCCGACTCTTCCCTGTCCTCCTCCTCTGTCCCTGACTCTTTACTGTCTGCCTCATCTCTGTGCCTGACTCTTCACTGTCTGTCCCATCTCTGTGCCTGACTCTTCACTGTCTGTCTGCCTCCTTCATGGCTGACTCTTCACTGGCTGTCTCCCTCCTCTTTGCCTGACATTTCACTGTTTGCCTCATCACTGTGCCTGACTCTTCACTGTCTGTCTGCCTCATCTCTGTGCCTGACTCTTCACTGTCTGCCTCCTCTGTGCCTGACTCTTCACTGTCTGTCTCCCTCCTCTTTGCCTGACTCTTCACTGTCTGTCCCAACTCTGTGCCTGACTGTTCACTGTCTGCCTCCTCTCGGTGCCTGACTCTTCACTGTCTGCCTCATCTCTGTGCCTGACTCTATACTGTCTGTCTCCTCTCTGTGGCTGACTCTTCACCTGACTCTTCACTGTCTGTCTCCCTCCTCTTTGCCTGACTCTTCACTGTCTGTCTCCTCTCTCTGCCTGACTGTTCACTGTCTGCCTCCTCTCGGTGCCTGACTCTTCACTGTCTGCCTCATCTCTGTGCCTGACTCTTCACTGTCTGCCTCATCTCTGTGCCTGACTCTATACTGTCTGTCTCCTCTCTGTGGCTGACTCTTCACCCGACTCTTCACTGCCTGTCTCCTCTCTGTGCCTGACTCTTCACTGCCTGCCTGTCTCCTCTCTGTGCCTGAATATTTGCTGTCTGTCTCGTCTCTGTGCTTGACTCTTCAATGTCTGTCTCCTTCATCTATGCCTGACTCTTCACTGTCTGTCTCCTCTGTGTGCCTGACTCTTCACTGTCTGCCTCCTCTCTGTGCCGGACTCTTCACTGCCTGTCTCCTCTCTGTGCCTGACTCTTCACTTGAGGAAATATAAATTTTATGGTCAAGAAATGTTCCCTAACGTGTACCCCACCGTCTCCATGTACCAACTTAAAGTGCATGTAACTTCCCTCCTGTGCCAGCTATGAAGACGCAAATACATTTGCGTCCAACGTTAACATGTCCTCTTTCAGATCCGCCATGAACGGGTTGAATATTCCGTTTCTAAATATGCCATGCCAACGTCTTTTTGTGGTATACTTTACACGTTTTCCAGCCCAGGCGAAGTAGGCCCTGAATTCTGCCTTCAAGCCTTTTCTTGCCTTCTGACTCTGAATGCCTCAGCCTGGTCTGCCTCTGTACCCGTGACCTCTGCCTTACTCCCTGCGCGGCTCACGGCGCTTAGCTCAGCCTGTTGCCTGCCAAGACTGTACTCAACCTTCGAATTATCTGCTCCGCTCCTCGAAAATGCATTCCTACCTACTAGTTTAAGTAAACATCCTCCCAGCTGCAGAGCAAAGGGCCCGGCCTTACTGTCTCCGTGCAAGTAATTCATAGCTCCTGTTACCATGGTAGGCCCATGCCCCCTCGCATCTCATGCAGACACTTAGACGCTTATACACGCACTCACAGTCAGTATAGAATAGCTTTTGCCCCAGAGACCTTTTCCTTCTAGATAATATGGTTCCTAAACATCAGATATCAGATATGATAGAGGTACGAGTTGATCTGACATGCCAGACTTCTGTCTCTTTCCTCTAGTGTAAATGTCAAGTCCCCTGCACCCTCCAGCTTCACGTCAATCACACGTCATGCAGCTGCGTGCGCATCCAGACCTCAGATTTCTGCTGACATTGCAAGATTCTGCTTTGTATCCACCCACTTGTGACACTTACATGTGACGTTTCTAGCACACGCCTCTATGTTCACGCCTAGTTCACGCCTTCTGATTACGTATTGCTACCACTTGTGTATGCTTATCTTGTTTCTCTCAGCTGTTACGCCTACTGTATTGGTTTTCAGTATATGATTTAAGTATATAAGCTATGTATTGTCAATAAAGTATTGCTCTATCCCTTCCTGCACCCCAGTGGTGGCAGGAACCCGATATCCGGTACCATAACCATTCCTTTTTAAGGAATAAAACCCCTAAAAACTCTAACACCACGGACTCTGCGTCTTTCTTTCCGATTGAGTTATTTTTGTTTAAGTACTTACCTGCATAGAAATTAGGACGGTAAATCAAATATTTACCACATTATTTTGGCGCCCGAACAGGGACCCCTCCCCCACCCCACGCGCCGGTTGGTGCGTTGCAACCTTTGCCCCCTGCCATAAGTCAAGACGGACAATTACGCGTACCCGCAGGATTTCCTGTATCTCCCTCTGGCCCACGGAGGTGACGGAGACTGCGATCAGCACCCAGACGAGGCGGTGAGGAGTGCGGAGGATCCCGACCAGAGCCTAGCCAAAAGAAGCAAGGTCCGAGGTGTCAAGAGGCCCACCAGTTCCGAAGTATTCACGTATCGAGTCGAGTCGAGTCCAGTCCGGTCCAGTCCAGTCGAGTTTTCCGAGGCCTTCTGTTCCGTGCTTCCCGGTGAGTACCATTGCTGGGGACGCATCTAGACGGGTACATTATTATGTATCCGGTAAAGACGGGTTTGGGTACACAAACACGGTCTGCACTGTTTTAGACAGTGTATCTGTGCTGTTTAGCAGTACATCTAGTATCAAGGGTAGTCATATGTGTTCAAAATGTCTCATGTGATTAATGTCGTGGTATGAGTGACTGTTTGATGTACATTACTGCGTTTTGTGTAACTAGCTGTGTTCAGAATAAGTAACAAGTATCGAGTATCCAGTACTAAGTAAACAAGATGCCGTTTTTCAATAAATTAAGGCAGATAGGAACTAGGAAAGGGATACTAGAGGAAGAAATTCCTATTCCCCCTAGGGACACTCCTGGAAATTTTATGTACCATAAGCATGGCCTAGACGCCATACTGTATCTAGATCTATGGGCCGATTATACCAAACACCTAGAAGAAAGACACAGGTGGCCCGTTACAGGAACATGGGATGCCGAGTGCATCCTGAAAGTAGAAGAAGCGTTATGGAAAAAGAAAGCCAGACAATCCCAGAAAGATGCCATAGAATTGTGGCGTAAAGAATCACATAAACGTGCCGAAAAAGCACTCCGAAAAGAAGACAAACATAGAGAAGAGTCGGATGAAGTCCGAGAAAACGAATTAGTTAATGAAGGTATCCGAGTAAAAGCAGAGCAAGTAGACCGCATGCAAAACAATCTTGTAAATGGCATGTATATAGTGGCCGAGGGTTTGCCTAAAGCCACTCCAGAAATACCGAAAGATCTGCCGCCACCATTGGTTCCAACTAAAGTAAGTCACAAGACTACTAAAGACATATTCCTGGCTTCCTATCTAGGTGATGTAGCTCCCGGTTACACCAATCTACCTGCCCGCGTGCCGCCTGTTGACGGTGACGGAGGTGGCAACCCACTCCAAGACAATGTCCCGCCATTACCGCAACGAAGTTCACCCGTTCGACAGCCTGTTCCTCCACCTCCACCACTTCCCACACCTAAGACTAATATACTAAATCCGTTTGCGCCTGATCCTAATAAGAGACAAGTTCAGGTACATATACAGACTCCACAGAGAAATAATGCTCAAGCCTCAGCCTCAGGAGGTGCGACAGGGGGTCTTCAGACCCCGCCATCAACACGTAGATTAAACGTTAAGGACTTAATGAAGCAACGTACACCCCAATCACCAAGCTTTAACATGCTTAAAGAACCCCTTCCAGTTTGCAGATACGATCCAGTACCCGGTAAAGATGTTGTTAGCATCACTACGCATACGACACGCTACAGATTACCTAGTGTTATTCCCAGGGATGACTGACCACCTAGATAGAATATATCATTTTGTCCAGACTGGAGAAAATCCTGATAGTATTAAAGACGCCATGGCTCACCAGAAAGTTGACACTCAAGGTTATGTATTACGATTCTTCATAAATTGCTTAATAAGAGACCGAGACAGGCCTGGCGCAGACAAGGAAGAGATGGAAGCACTAAACAGGTGGGGTCAAAATATAGCCGAGGGAAATCATGATAAATTGAATTGTATAGCGAGCATGTACAAGAAAATCAGAAAAGCGATGGTAGAAATACACGAAAGAGAAAGAGAAAAAGAAAGCGACAGGAACGACTTCTCTGAGGAGGAGGGGCCTGAAGAACCAGAAACGACTATAGAAAGGATAGCGTATGTAGGAAAAGGAAATTACCGTAAGAAAGGTATTCGCCCAGAAAGCAAGAGAGTTTTTCTCTCCGGCATATCAAAACCGAATTCTCCTGAATATCTGTTTCAAGATACCGATAAAATGCTTCAAGAACGAATGGGGTACCACGTACTAAATTCTATGGATGAACAAGAACCAGCCCGGTCAGCAGTACTATGGGCTGACAATCCAACATATACAATGATGACACAGAAGCACAGACATTTCTGAACCTTTCCCCAGACGAGCAGAAATTAGCTGGTGTATACATGATTCAGCACCTCCTCACGTTATACAGAAATCAACATTCGGACCCAGGTCCCTTACCTGATACATTAGAAGCACTACTTATGAATAGATGGAGAGGCCTAAGTACCAAGTTAATTCAAATAATTCTAGAACAACGGCACAGATATAACGCTTTCTTAGGCCCACAATATGTTTCCGCTCCGCCCCCAGAAAGAAAAATGTTTCATATGGAGCATTTTGACAGGCAGAATCCTTTACGAGAAGTACACCCAGTCATGGGTGCCGATAATACCCTGAAACGCGTGTATGTGTACACACCTTTGACCAAGTTAGAACTATTAGAGATGAAGAAACTAGTACCCTGTCACGATAAAGACCCTGCAGGTTTTCACCGAGAACTTAAGGATATGTTACTCATGGGAGATTACACATACACGGATATTATGAAATTGTTAAAAGTACTGTTGCCCACCGGCATCTACGAGAAACTCAAGGAAAGAGAATGGGAGGTGGGAGATAAAAAGATTATATGGACTGAAATAGAAGACGAGGAAAAAATTTGTACTCCAGGGCTAGGCCTTGGGGAGAAAGCCAAAGCATTACCAGGTTTGATAGTACAGGTTTTGCCAAGATTATTGACAACTAAAAAGGAAGACTGGGATGCAATCTCAGCCTGTAAACAGAAACACGATGAAGATACTAGTGACTTCTATTCAAGATTCGAGAAATGTTTCATTATTAATAGTGGCCTGAAACCAGGTAGCGAGTCATACCCACATCTTTTTGTAACTAAATTAGTCGAGAATTCCCTGACATCAGTTAAGAACCGTGTATACAAAGTTGAAAGTACATGGCAAGCAAATACGCCATCCCAGATGTTACAGATGTTACAGTATCACCAGAACAGAATTAGAGAAGAACAGGATCATGAACAGAGACGTATGAAAGACACAAAAATGAAAATGTTAGTAGCCCAGTCGGTTCCAGCCGACGGCCAGAGAAAGGGTACGACCCAGACCCAGAATTCAGCAGCTCCCGTTAAAGGGACATGCAACTATTGCAAGCAGCCAGGTCACTACGTACATGAATGCCCAGTCCTGAAACACAATATAGCAACCGGTAAAACTAAAGAAAGACCGCGTCAGCCTAGACAAGACCAGGTCCAGCCACAGACTTCACAGAATCCACAGCCTATGCATGCTTCATCACATACAGCACAGACCGTAGCAGTGTCACAGCCACAGCCCATTGCCGCGACTCAGCAAGTTTCACAGCAAATGTACCAGTATGCCCAATCTGATTATCCCGATTATCAGCGATACACATGAAACAGCCTAGAGAGGGAGGTTGGCTTGCCTCTTATTGAGATTTCTGTAGATCAAGAGGGTCCTTATGTACACAGTCAAGTATTGGGAAAAGACAGAAAGTTTTTAATTGACACAGGGGCAAGCCGCAACAACAATCAGCCATGATGAAGTCCCAGGGGCACCCCTCTCAGGCTCACAGAATGTTTCCCTTGGTTTTTCAGGACAGCCTATTGTAAATGAAGTATCGAAACCTGTTCCTCTAGCAGTAGGTCCATTATCACGTGTTACAGACTTGTTACTCACGAAATCATGTCCAGAAAACTTGTTAGGAATCAAGACGCTGAAGGCTCTAGGAGCTGTGATATGTTGTTCTCCGGAAGGAGTTAGACTTTTTCTGTTTGACTTCAAGGGTCACTATGTATTACGAGAGTTCGATGTCAGTTTGAAAAATGTACCGGAACACCTGTGGGCACAAGGCCCAACCGATGTAGGCTGCATGCACATTACACCATACCGTGTTACACTCAAGCCAGGTGTTGTTTTACCCCGAATCAGACAATACAAGTTACCACCCGATGCTGTAGTGGCTTTACTGGAAATCATTAAAGAGCTCATTGCTCAAGGAGTGGTTGTAGAAACCGACTCCAATATCTGTAATTCCCCTATCATTCCGATTCTTAAACGTACTGATCCCAATGCACCGCCAGTATACCGGCTGGTGATTGATTTACGAGAACTGAATAAATGCATTGTTCCACAGTACCCTGTGGTTCCCGACATCTCATCCTTATTGACTGCTACTGATTCAGAAGCGACGTTCTTTACTGTAATTGACCTCAAGAACGCCTTCTTCAGTGTGCCCATTGATCCAGAGAGCCAATATCTCTTCGGATTCAGTTTAAATGGACGAAGTTTCAAATTTTCGCGCGCACCTCAAGGATTCACAGAAAGCCCCAGCATCTATAGCCAAGCACTGAAAAGACAACTTGATTGTATCCAAATGCCAGTTAACACTGCCTTACTACAGTACGTCGATGATCTGCTGATCACCGCAAGAAGTGAACCTGAATGTGAACAAGCATCACTGACAGTTTTACATTTTCTGGCCGACAAGGGACACAAGGTGTCTCCTTCGAAGCTACAATTCTGTGTTCAGCAAGTTGTGTACTTGGGTCACTTGCTGTCCAAAGTGGGGAGACAGCTCACTCCTGACCGCATCCAGCTAATCGTAAATATGCCACAACCCCAGACACAAAAGGAAGTACGAGCTTTTATAGGCCTCACCTCGTACTGCAGACAATGGATTCCTCAGTATGCATTTCTAGCTAAACCACTCATTCAGTTGACAACACAGGAGGCAGCGACTTCGACTGCCCTTCCTTGGACTCAGGAACATACACAGGCTTTTGAGGAATTAAAGAAAGCTTTATGTCAAGCACCAGTTTTAGCGACACCATGTTACAGCAAACCTTTTACACTTTTTGTTACAGAACGTGATGGTACAGCGTTGTCTGTCCTCACTCAAGACCAAGCAGGTTCACATAAGCCTTGCGCTTATTTTTCAAGTACCTTGGATTCAGTAGCCCAGGCACTCCCTGCGTGCTTAAAGTCAGTTGCAGCGACAGCCCTAGCAATCAGACAGAGCGACTCAATTGTATTAGGACATCCATTGACAGTACAAGTTCCACACTCTGTAGAGGTCCTTCTAAACCGAACCCAGACTCAACACTTGACTATAGCACGACTGACAGGTTATGAATTGACGCTATTCCAGCCCCACATAGAAATCAGACGCTGTAGCATCCTAAATCCCGCAACATTGTTACCCTCGATTATAACAGATCCAGCTCCGCATGATTGTATAGAGATCATTAATGCAGTAACAAAGCCCCGACGAGACTTAACAGATGTTCCATTGACAAATCCAGACCTGACACTTTACGTGGACGGTTCATGCATTAGAACAAGTACAGGAGAGTTAGTGGCCGCGTATGCAGTGACCACTGAAACTGAAGTCAAAGAAACACATCGTATTGATACACTGTCTGCTCAAGCAGCGGAGCTCATCGCTCTGACCCGAGCCTGTATACTAGCCAAGAACAGAAATGTTAACATATACACTGATTCCCGTTATGCTTTCGGAGTCGTACACGACTTCGGAGTGTTATGGCAAGAACGAGGTTTCTTGACCTCTCATGGTGCCAAGATTCAACACGGTCCCCTCATTCAAGCACTGTTAGAAGCAATACATCTGCCTTCAGGCATATCCATCATGAAGTGTAAAGCACATACTAAAGTTACAGACTCTGTTTCCCAGGGTAATGACCTGGCAGACCAAACAGCAAAACATACAGCATTAACTCACACCCAGACAACTGCAGTGACAAAGATCATAGTACCGACACATTGTATGACAGTTAAAGATCCCACACTAGATGTAATCTATATTCAGACACATGCCACTCCAGATGAAATCAAGAAATGGACTGAACTAGGAGGGGTCCAGACAGATCAGGGATGGGTGACGAAGGGAAAATCTACATGGTTTCTCCCCGACTCTATGGTTCAAGTCATAATAAATACCGCACATAGTCCAGCACATCTAGGAGAAAAAGCTATGTTAGACAGTTTACAGAACCTCTGGTACAACAAACATTTACGAGCAGCAGCAAAACAGAAAGTGCGTACTTGCATGATCTGTTGTCAGTTCAATCCAGGTAAAAGCGTCCCTGTAGAGCAAGGTGGATTTCATCCTCCCGATTACCCTTTTGAAGTCCTCCAGATGGATTATATCCAGATGGACAGATGTCGAGGATTCAAGTATGTCCTCGTAGTTGTTTGTGCACTTTCCCGTTGGACCGAAGCATATCCAGTCCCAGATTACACTGCCCCGACCACTGCCAGGCAGCTGGTTCGAGAATTCTTCCCACGGTACGGCTTGCCTCGTATCGTGTACTCAGATAACGGACAGCCATTCTCGTCCGAGCTCATGAAGCAAGTTTCACTCCTGCTAGGATACCAGTGGAAATTCCATTGCGTCCGACATCCCGAGGCAGCTGGCCTTGTAGAAAGACATAACCAGACACTGAAAACACGTCTAGCTAAAATATGTAAAGAGAAAGGGGTCGACTGGATAGTCGCCCTGCCAGTTGCACTATTCTACATGAGAATGGTCCCACATTCGAGATCAGGACTATCCCCGTATGAAGTGGTCTTTGGCAGACCACCAAATATGTGGGGGACGCCCATGCCTAAGAAAATAACCGATGTTGATTGTAACATGCTGACAGATTACCTTGCCTCCTTGATGTCTGCACTCCAATCATGTCGTTCACAGGTTGCCGCAGCCTTTCCTGACAACACTGATGTAAAGCCACACGATGTCCGTCCAGGTGACACTGTGCTGATCCGCAACTTCGATAGGAGGAGTCCGCTGGAGCCCCGTTGGCAGGAGCCGAAGCTCGTCCTTCTGACCACGAGGACTGCAATCAAGGTGGAAGGCCGAAAAGGGTGGATCCACACGAGTCATATTAAGAAATGTAATGAACTGTTGCCAGAAACTGACTCTTCCACCCCCTCAAAGGACTGCCCCGAATCTAGTGACTTTAAAGTTCCCAAAAGAGAAAAAACTCCGCAAGAGGAATATAGAACAAAACTTCGATCTAGCAAGTCAGACAGTTTAATTGTTTAAGTCCTCCCCTAGGTGAATGGGTTAAATTAGTTTCTGACATGTATCCCCTAGATCGAGATAGAGAGAGAGAGAGACAACTCAAGAAACGTGCATATTGTAAATCACTTCGTAGTCACTGTATAGTGACATTATTGGTTTTGTTTTTTCTGAGCCTCCTGATTATTGCTGCCAGTATATTGCTGCACGTATACTACCCTATCTTCAAGCATACACAACCTGCTTACAATGTCTCTGCCGAACATTCTTTTAGTGAATTACCCCTACACGAGTTATCTTACAGACTTGCGCTGCGCAACAATACATTCATTAGTATGTTACATCACTCCCATCAGACTAACAATGCTACAAACTGATGGATATGTGGCCGACTCCCTCCCTACCAGAAATACAAGGGAGTTCTGCCTCTCTTTCTGTATCCGTTCACTCACAATGGCTCATGTGGTGCATGGTTTAGATTAATTAATTCTTTAGATTCTGATATTGCTGTTTTCGAGGGGAATTGGATTTGGGGAAACCTGAACCTAGTTCTGCTCAACGCCTGCTACCCTGACAAGAAGGGACTTCCCACTAGGACAGGAACTGATCTAGAAAATAAAGTATATGGATTAGGTAATTATACAATTAACCTCATGATTCTTACTGTTGAACCTGAAGCCGCACCCGTTCTCCCTGCTATGTCAGTATTACCAGTCACTGGTGATTTATGTGTCAGACAGAAGGGTTCAGTACACTTAGGTCATAGTAAATGTACTACTGTGGTCGAATTCAATGATCAGGGCAGGTCTACATTTAGAGCTACTCGTCATTCCTACTTTGTTTGTGGCCATACCGCATACATACGCTTACCTCCAGATTGGGATGGTACCTGTTACATTGCCTTCCTTCTGCCCCCTGTTTTCCTAGCCCCTCCTGATTATCACAGAAATACAAATCTAGTAAACAGTAGACTCCGAAGAGATCTCCCGATTGTCTACTATACTGAAACGGCATGGGAGCAGTATACAGACTTCAATAAAGGTTTCTTCCCCTACTTAGGTGCTGTTTTTAATAGTAAACTGATACGCAAATTAACTAGAACCCTCGAAGCAGTAGTGAATGAAACTACTTCCGCTCTAGGTAACTTAACAGAGGAGCAGTCCGCCATGCGGGTTGTTGTTCTTCAAAATCGTCTTGTTATTGATGTCATCTTGGCAGATAGAGGCGGAGCTTGTAAGGTCATCGGGTCAAGTTGCTGTGTTTTCATTCCAGAAAACGCGCCAACTGTATATAAAGCTATCACACGTCTTCATAAAATTGCAAGTTTGATACATCAGAATCCAGGCACCTGGACTTGGTCCGGTTGGTTCTGGACAACGTTGACCGCTTGGGGATGGAAGATCCTATCCTTCCTAGGCATTGCCCTTGTCATAGTATTCAGTTGCTGCCTGTGCCTACAGTGTAGGCATGAGCGGATTTTGCGGATTGGCAATCCGCAAATTTGCGGATTTGCGAACTCGCAATCCGCAAAATCCGCGAATTCCCGCGAATTTGCGGATTTTTTTTTTTTTGTGTTCGCCCGTGTTTCTGCCAGTTCGCGAGGGTTTTTACAATTTCGCAATTTGCGAACTTACCTGTCGGGTCGCAAGTTTTGCGAACTTGTTGTTTCTACGTGTCCAACCTGTTTGGGACACTCTTCTTCATCACTGCCACTCTCTGTCACCACTGCCACTCTCTGACTACTCATGCCACCCTCTGGCCCACCCATGCCACCCTCTGTTTCATCACCACACCCTCTGGTTGTCCAGTGTACATTATTTTCGGCAAAGCAAAGCACACCTTCCCTGCCTCAAGTGACCTGAATTAATTTGGGGCTGATTAATGTGTCACAGAATATTTTTTTAGCTGGCACCTGCTTCCTTAGTGCGCCCTGATTAGTGATCTTTTGCACTTGCTAAGTGCTTTCATTGTTGCAAAATTAGTTACAACACCTGCCCTGCCCCAACTGACAATAATGAATTAGGGGCTGATTAATGGATTTTAACTTCCAGCCTGGCTCCTGCTTGTCTCCCTTAGCTGTAATTCATGACCTTTGTGGCATATGTGTAACTATTCTGAGGTTCAGAGCAGGGTCACATAATAGTTTCAACTGGCAACTGAACTCTGGAGGGGCCCCTCAGGAAGCACTACAGGAAATGGCTACTAATGATGTGCCTGAACTTTTGAACCTGGTAAGTAGTTACTTTCAGTTTTGCTTAGATCGTATTTCTGCAATTTCGCACTTATTCGCGGGGCGCGAACTCACGCGAACAGTGCGAGCAGTGCGAGCAAAATCCGCTGCTCGCGGATTTGCGGATTTTGCAGGAAATTCGCAAATCTCGCGGATTGCGGATTTCCCGAAAATCCGCAAAATCCGCGAGCGGAACGGATTTTCCGCCCATGCCTACTACAGTGTGGGCCAGCGATTTGTGGTCTGTGCGCCACATCATGCATTCCGCATTCCAGTTTCCATTCAAAACGCGAAAAGAAGAAAGAAGAGCAAATGATGTTACGTGAACAGACTGATCGGTTCATGAGGATCGATATATCATGAAGGGTCCGTAGGGAACAAGGAGGGAATGAGGAAATATAAATTTTATGGTCAAGAAATGTTCCCTAACGTGTACCCCACCGTCTCCATGTACCAGCTTAAAGTGCATGTAACTTCCCTCCTGTGCCAGCTATGAAGACGCAAATACATTTGCGTCCAACGTTAACATGTCCTCTTTCAGATCCGCCATGAACGGGTTGAATATTCCGTTTCTAAATATGCCATGCCAACGTCTTTTTGTGGTATACTTTACACGTTTTCCAGCCCAGGCGAAGTAGGCCCTGAATTCTGCCTTCAAGCCTTTTCTTGCCTTCTGACTCTGAATGCCTCAGCCTGGTCTGCCTCTGTACCCGTGACCTCTGCCTTACTCCCTGCGCGGCTCACGGCGCTTAGCTCAGCCTGTTGCCTGCCAAGACTGTACTCAACCTTCGAATTATCTGCTCCGCTCCTCGAAAATGCATTCCTACCTACTAGTTTAAGTAAACATCCTCCCAGCTGCAGAGCAAAGGGCCCGGCCTTACTGTCTCCGTGCAAGTAATTCATAGCTCCTGTTACCATGGTAGGCCCATGCCCCCTCGCATCTCATGCAGACACTTAGACGCTTATACACGCACTCACAGTCAGTATAGAATAGCTTTTGCCCCAGAGACCTTTTCCTTCTAGATAATATGGTTCCTAAACATCAGATATCAGATATGATAGAGGTACGAGTTGATCTGACATGCCAGACTTCTGTCTCTTTCCTCTAGTGTAAATGTCAAGTCCCCTGCACCCTCCAGCTTCACGTCAATCACACGTCATGCAGCTGCGCGCGCATCCAGACCTCAGATTTCTGCTGACATTGCAAGATTCTGCTATGTATCCACCCACTTGTGACACTTACATGTGACGTTTCTAGCACACGCCTCTATGTTCACGCCTAGTTCACGCCTTCTGATTACGTATTGCTACCACGTGTGTATGCTTATCTTGTTTCTCTCAGCTGTTACGCCTACTGTATTGGTTTTCAGTATATGATTTAAGTATATAAGCTATGTATTGTCAATAAAGTATTGCTCTATCCCTTCCTGCACCCCAGTGGTGGCAGGAACCCGATATCCGGTACCATAACCATTTCTTTTTAAGGAATAAAACCCCTAAGAACTCTAACACCACGGACTCTGCGTCTTTCTTTCCGATTGAGTTATTTTTGTTTAAGTACTTACCTGCATAGAAATTAGGATGGTAAATCAAATATTTACCACACACTGCCTGCCTGTCTCCTCTCTGTGCCTGAATCTTTGCTGTCTGTCTTGTCTCTGTGTTTGACTCTTTGCTGTCTGTCTCCTCTCTGTGCCTGACTCTTCTCAGTCTGCCTCATCTCTGTGCCTAACTCTTCACTTTCTGTCTCCTCTCTGTGCCTGACTCTTCACTGTCTGTCTACTCTATGTGCCTGACTCTTCACTGTCTGCCTCATCTCTGTGCCTGACTTTTCACTGTCTGTTTACTCTATGTGCCTGACATTTAACTGTCTGACTCATCTCTGTGCCTGACTCTTCACTGTCTGCCTCCTCTGTGCCTGACTCTTCACTGTCTGTCTCCCTCCTCTGTGCTTGACTCTTCGCTGTCTGCCTCCTCTCGGTGCCTGACTCTTTTCTGTCTGCCTCATCTCTGTGCCTGACACTTCACTGTCTGCCTCCTCTCTGTGCCTGATTCTTCACTGTCTGCCTCCTCTCTGTACCTGACTCTTCACTGTCTGCCTCCTCTCTGTGCCTGACTCTTCACTGTCTGACTCCTCTCTTCCTGCCTCTTCACTGTCTGTCTACTCTATGTGCCTGACTCTTCACTGTCTGCCTCCTCTCTGTGCCTGACTCTTCACTGTCTGGCTCCTCTCTGTGCCTGAATCTTCACTGTCTGCCTCCTCTCTGTGCCGGACTCTTCACTATCTGCCTCATCTCTGTGCCTGACTTTTCACTGTCTGTCTACTCTATGTGCCTGACTTTTCACTGTATGCCTCATCTCTGTGCCTGACTCTTCACTGTCTGTCTCTTCTCTGTGCCTGACCCTTCACTGTCTGCCTCATCTCTGTGCCTGACCCTTCACTGCCTGTCTCCCCTTTGTGCCCGACTCTTCACTGTATGCCTCATCTCTGTGCCTGATTCTTCACTGTCTGTGTCCGACTCTTCACTGTCTGTCTGACTCTTCACTGTCTGCGTCCAACTCTTTACTGTATGTCTCCTCTGTGCCTGAATCTCCACTGTCTGTCTCCTCTCTGTGCCTGATTCTACACTGTCTGTCTCCTCTCTGTGCCTGACTGTTCGGCGTCTGTCTCCTCTCTGTGCCTGACTTTTCACCTGACTCTTCACTGTCTCCTCTCTGTGCCTGACTCTTCACTGACTGTCTCACCTCTGTGCCTCATCTCTATGCCTGACTCTTCACTGTCTGTCTCCTCTCTGTGTCTGACTCTTCACTGTCTGTCTCCTTTCTGTGCCTGACTCTTCACTGTCTGTCTCCTCTGTGTGCCTGACCCTTCACTGTCTTCCTCCTCTGTCCCTGACTCTTCAATGTCTGTCTCCCTCATCTATGCCTGACTCTTCACTGTCTGTCTCCTCTGTGTGCCTGTCTCTTCACTGTCTGCCTCCTCTCTGTGCCCGACTCTTCACTGCCTGTCTCCTCCCTGTGCCTGACTCTTCACTGCCTGCCTGTCTCCTCTCTGTGCCTGAATATTTGCTGTCTGTCTCGTCTCTGTGCTTGACTCTTCAATGTCTGTCTCCCTCATCTATGCCTGACTCTTCACTGTCTGTCTCCTCTGTGTGCCTGACTCTTCACTGTCTGCCTCCTCTCTGTGCCCGACTCTTCACTGCCTGTCTCCTCTCTGTGCCTGACTCTTCACTGCCTGCCTGTCTCCTCTCTGTGCCTGAATCTTTGCTGTCTGTCTTGTCTCTGTGCTTGACTCTTTGCTGTCTGTCTCCTCTCTGTGCCTGACTCTTCTCAGCCTGCCTCATCTCTGTGCCTAACTCTTCACTTTCTGTCTCCTCTCTGTGCCTGACTCTTCACTGTCTGTCTACTCTATGTGCCTGACTCTTCACTGTCTGCCTCATCTCTGTGCCTGACTTTTCACTGTCTGTTTACTCTATGTGCCTGACATTTAACTGTCTGACTCATCTCTGTGCCTGACTCTTCACTGTCTGCCTCCTCTGTGCCTGACTCTTCACTGTCTGTCTCCCTCCTCTGTGCCTGACTCTTCACTGTCTGTCTCCTCTCTGTGTCTGGCTCTTCACTGTCTGTCTCCTTTCTGTGCCTGACTCTTCACTGTCTGTCTCCTCTGTGTGCCTGTCTCTTCACTGTCTGCCTCCTCTCTGTGCCCGACTCTTCACTGCCTGTCTCCTCCCTGTGCCTGACTCTTCACTGCCTGCCTGTCTCCTCTCTGTGCCTGAATATTTGCTGTCTGTCTCGTCTCTGTGCTTGACTCTTCAATGTCTGTCTCCCTCATCTATGCCTGACTCTTCACTGTCTGTCTCCTCTGTGTGCCTGACTCTTCACTGTCTGCCTCCTCTCTGTGCCCGACTCTTCACTGCCTGTCTCCTCTCTGTGCCTGACTCTTCACTGCCTGCCTGTCTCCTCTCTGTGCCTGAATCTTTGCTGTCTGTCTTGTCTCTGTGCTTGACTCTTTGCTGTCTGTCTCCTCTCTGTGCCTGACTCTTCTCAGCCTGCCTCATCTCTGTGCCTAACTCTTCACTTTCTGTCTCCTCTCTGTGCCTGACTCTTCACTGTCTGTCTACTCTATGTGCCTGACTCTTCACTGTCTGCCTCATCTCTGTGCCTGACTTTTCACTGTCTGTTTACTCTATGTGCCTGACATTTAACTGTCTGACTCATCTCTGTGCCTGACTCTTCACTGTCTGCCTCCTCTGTGCCTGACTCTTCACTGTCTGTCTCCCTCCTCTGTGCTTGACTCTTCGCTGTCTGCCTCCTCTCGGTGCCTGACTCTTTTCTTTCTGCCTCATATCTGTGCCTGACACTTCACTGTCTGCCTCCTCTCTGTGCCTGATTCTTCACTGTCTGCCTCCTCTCTGTACCTGACTCTTCACTGTCTGCCTCCTCTCTGTGCCTGACTCTTCACTGTCTGACTCCTCTCTTCCTGACGACTCTTCACTGTCTGTCTACTCTATGTGCCTGACTCTTCACTGTCTGCCTCCTCTCTGTGCCTGACTCTTCACTGTCTGGCTCCTCTCTGTTCCTGAATCTTCACGGTCTGCCTCCTCTCTGAGCCGGACTCTTCACTATCTGCCTCATCTCTGTGCCTGACTTTTCACTGTCTGTCTACTCTATGTGCCCGACTCTTCCCTGTCCTCCTCCTCTGTCCCTGACTCTTTACTGTCTGCCTCATCTCTGTGCCTGACTCTTCACTTTCAGTCCCATCTCTGTGCCTGACTCTTCACTGTCTGTCTGCCTCCTTCATGGCTGACTCTTCACTGGCTGTCTCCCTCCTCTTTGCCTGACATTTCACTGTTTGCCTCATCACTGTGCCTGACTCTTCACTGTCTGTCTGCCTCATCTCTGTGCCTGACTCTTCACTGTCTGCCTCCTCTGTGCCTGACTCTTCACTGTCTGTCTCCCTCCTCTTTGCCTGACTCTTCACTGTCTGTCCCAACTCTGTGCCTGACTGTTCACTGTCTGCCTCCTCTCGGTGCCTGACTCTTCACTGTCTGCCTCATCTCTGTGCCTGACTCTATACTGTCTGTCTCCTCTCTGTGTCTGACTCTTCACCTGACTCTTCACAGTCTGTCTCCTCTCTCTGCCTGACTGTTCACTGTCTGCCTCCTCTCGGTGCCTGACTCTTCACTGTCTGCCTCATCTCTGTGCCTGACTCTTCACTGTCTGCCTCATCTCTGTGCCTGACTCTATACTGTCTGTCTCCTCTCTGTGGCTGACTCTTCACCCGACTCTTCACTGCCTGTCTCCTCTCTGTGCCTGACTCTTCACTGCCTGCCTGTCTCCTCTCTGTGCCTGAATATTTGCTGTCTGTCTCGTCTCTGTGCTTGACTCTTCAATGTCTGTCTCCCTCATCTATGCCTGACTCTTCACTGTCTGTCTCCTCTGTGTGCCTGACTCTTCACTGTCTGCCTCCTCTCTGTGCCGGACTCTTCACTGCCTGTCTCCTCTCTGTGCCTGACTCTTCACTGCCTGCCTGTCTCCTCTCTGTGCTGAATCTTTGCTGTCTGTCTTGTCTCTGTGCTTGACTCTTTGCTGTCTGTCTCCTCTCTGTGCCTGACTCTTCTCAGTCTGCCTCATCTCTGTGCCTAACTCTTCACTTTCTGTCTCCTCTCTGTGCCTGACTCTTCACTGTCTGTCTACTCTATGTGCCTGACTCTTCACTGTCTGCCTCATCTCTGTGCCTGACTTTTCACTGTCTGTTTACTCTATGTGCCTGACATTTAACTGTCTGACTCATCTCTGTGCCTGACTCTTCACTGTCTGCCTCCTCTGTGCCTGACTCTTCACTGTCTGTCTCCCTCCTCTGTGCTTGACTCTTCGCTGTCTGCCTCCTCTCGGTGCCTGACTCTTTTCTGTCTGCCTCATCTCTGTGCCTGACACTTCACTGTCTGCCTCCTCTCTGTGCCTGATTCTTCACTGTCTGCCTCCTCTCTGTACCTGACTCTTCACTGTCTGCCTCCTCTCTGTGCCTGACTCTTCACTGTCTGACTCCTCTCTTCCTGCCTCTTCACTGTCTGTCTACTCTATGTGCCTGACTCTTCACTGTCTGCCTCCTCTCTGTGCCTGACTCTTCACTGTCTGGCTCCTCTCTGTGCCTGAATCTTCACTGTCTGCCTCCTCTCTGTGCCGGACTCTTCACTATTTGCCTCATCTCTGTGCCTGACTTTTCACTGTCTGTCTACTCTATGTGCCTGACTTTTCACTGTATGCCTCATCTCTGTGCCTGACTCTTCACTGTCTGTCTCCTCTCTGTGCCTGACCCTTCACTGTCTGCCTCATCTCTGTGCCTGACTCTTCACTGTCTGTGTCCGACTCTTCACTGTCTGTCTGACTCTTCACTGTCTGCGTCCAACTCTTTACTGTATGTCTCCTCTGTGCCTGAATCTCCACTGTCTGTCTCCTCTCTGTGCCTGATTCTACACTGTCTGTCTCCTCTCTGTGCCTGACTGTTCGGCGTCTGTCTCCTCTCTGTGCCTGACTTTTCACCTGACTCTTCACTGTCTCCTCTCTGTGCCTGACTCTTCACTGACTGTCTCACCTCTGTGCCTCATCTCTATGCCTGACTCTTCACTGTCTGTCTCCTCTCTGTGTCTGACTCTTCACTGTCTGTCTCCTTTCTGTGCCTGACTCTTCACTGTCTGCCTCCTCTCTGTGCCCGACTCTTCACTGCCTGTCTCCTCTCTGTGCCTGACTCTTCACTGCCTGCCTGTCTCCTCTCTGTGCCTGAATCTTTGCTGTCTGTCTTGTCTCTGTTTTGACTCTTTGCTGTCTGTCTCCTCTCTGTGCCTGACTCTTCTCAGCCTGCCTCATCTCTGTGCCTAACCCTTCACTTTCTGTCTCCTCTCTGTGCCTGACTCTTCACTGTCTGTCTACTCTATGTGCCTGACTCTTCACTGTCTGCCTCATCTCTGTGCCTGACTCTTCACTGTCTGCCTCCTGTGTGCCTGACTCTTCACTGTCTGTCTCCCTCCTCCGTGCTTCACTCTTCGCTGTCTGCCTCCTCTCGGTGCCTGACTCTTTTCTGTCTGCCTCATATTTGTGCCTGACACTTCACTGTCTGCCTCCTCTCTGTGCCTGATTCTTCACTGTCTGCCTCCTCTCTGTACCTGACTCTTCACTGTCTGCCTCCTCTCTGTGCCTGACTCTTCACTGTCTGACTCCTCTCTTCCTGACTCTTCACTGTCTGTCTACTCTATGTGCCTGACTCTTCACTGTCTGCCTCCTCTCTGTGCCTGACTCTTCACTGTCTGGCTCCTCTCTGTTCCTGAATCTTCACGGTCTGCCTCCTCTCTGAGCCGGACTCTTCACTATCTGCCTCATCTCTGTGCCTGACTTTTCACTGTCTGTCTACTCTATGTGCCCGACTCTTCCCTGTCCCCCTCCTCTGTCCCTGACTCTTTACTGTCTGCCTCATCTCTGTGCCTGACTCTTCACTGTCTGTCCCATCTCTGTGCCTGACTCTTCACTGTCTGTCTGCCTCCTTCATGGCTGACTCTTCACTGGCTGTCTCCCTCCTCTTTGCCTGACATTTCACTGTTTGCCTCATCACTGTGCCTGACTCTTCACTGTCTGTCTGCCTCATCTCTGTGCCTGACTCTTCACTGTCTGCCTCCTCTGTGCCTGACTCTATACTGTCTGTCTCCTCTCTGTGGCTGACTCTTCACCCGACTCTTCACTGCCTGTCTCCTCTCTGTGTCTGACTCTTCACCTGACTCTTCACAGTCTGTCTCCTCTCTCTGCCTGACTGTTCACTGTCTGCCTCCTCTCGGTGCCTGACTCTTCACTGTCTGCCTCATCTCTGTGCCTGACTCTTCACTGTCTGCCTCATCTCTGTGCCTGACTCTATACTGTCTGTCTCCTCTCTGTGGCTGACTCTTCACCCGACTCTTCACTGCCTGTCTCCTCTCTGTGCCTGACTCTTCACTGCCTGCCTGTCTCTTCTCTGTGCCTGAATATTTGCTGTCTGTCTCGTCTCTGTGCTTGACTCTTCAATGTCTGTCTCCCTCATCTATGCCTGACTCTTCACTGTCTGTCTCCTCTGTGTGCCTGACTCTTCACTGTCTGCCTCCTCTCTGTGCCGGACTCTTCACTGCCTGTCTCCTCTCTGTGCCTGACTCTTCACTGCCTGCCTGTCTCCTCTCTGTGCTGAATCTTTGCTGTCTGTCTTGTCTCTGTGCTTGACTCTTTGCTGTCTGTCTCCTCTCTGTGCCTGACTCTTCTCAGTCTGCCTCATCTCTGTGCCTAACTCTTCACTTTCTGTCTCCTCTCTGTGCCTGACTCTTCACTGTCTGTCTACTCTATGTGCCTGACTCTTGACTGTCTGCCTCATCTCTGTGCCTGACTTTTCACTGTCTGTTTACTCTATGTGCCTGACATTTAACTGTCTGACTCATCTCTGTGCCTGACTCTTCACTGTCTGCCTCCTCTGTGCCTGACTCTTCACTGTCTGTCTCCCTCCTCTGTGCTTGACTCTTCGCTGTCTGCCTCCTCTCGGTGCCTGACTCTATACTGTCTGCCGCATCTCTGTGCCTGACACTTCACTGTCTGCCTCCTCTCTGTGCCTGATTCTTCACTGTCTGCCTCCTCTCTGTACCTGACTCTTCACTGTCTGCCTCCTCTCTGTGCCTGACTCTTCACTGTCTGACTCCTCTCTTCCTGCCTCTTCACTGTCTGTCTACTCTATGTGCCTGACTCTTCACTGTCTGCCTCCTCTCTGTGCCTGACTCTTCACTGTCTGGCTCCTCTCTGTGCCTGAATCTTCACTGTCTGCCTCCTCTCTGTGCCGGACTCTTCACTATCTGCCTCATCTCTGTGCCTGACTTTTCACTGTCTGTCTACTCTATGTGCCTGACTTTTCACTGTATGCCTCATCTCTGTGCCTGACTCTTCACTGTCTGTCTCCTCTCTGTGCCTGACCCTTCACTGTCTGCCTCATCTCTGTGCCTGACTCTTCACTGTCTGTGTCCGACTCTTCACTGTCTGTCTGACTCTTCACTGTCTGCGTCCAACTCTTTACTGTATGTCTCCTCTGTGCCTGAATCTCCACTGTCTGTCTCCTCTCTGTGCCTGATTCTACACTGTCTGTCTCCTCTCTGTGCCTGACTGTTCGGCGTCTGTCTCCTCTCTGTGCCTGACTTTTCACCTGACTCTTCACTGTCTCCTCTCTGTGCCTGACTCTTCACTGACTGTCTCACCTCTGTGCCTCATCTCTATGCCTGACTCTTCACTGTCTGTCTCCTCTCTGTGTCTGACTCTTCACTGTCTGTCTCCTTTCTGTGCCTGACTCTTCACTGTCTGCCTCCTCTCTGTGCCCGACTCTTCACTGCCTGTCTCCTCTCTGTGCCTGACTCTTCACTGCCTGCCTGTCTCCTCTCTGTGCCTGAATCTTTGCTGTCTGTCTTGTCTCTGTTTTGACTCTTTGCTGTCTGTCTCCTCTCTGTGCCTGACTCTTCTCAGCCTGCCTCATCTCTGTGCCTAACCCTTCACTTTCTGTCTCCTCTCTGTGCCTGACTCTTCACTGTCTGTCTACTCTATGTGCCTGACTCTTCACTGCCTGCCTCATCTCTGTGCCTGACTCTTCACTGTCTGCCTCCTGTGTGCCTGACTCTTCACTGTCTGTCTCCCTCCTCCGTGCTTGACTCTTCGCTGTCTGCCTCCTCTCGGTGCCTGACTCTTTTCTGTCTGCCTCATATTTGTGCCTGACACTTCACTGTCTGCCTCCTCTCTGTGCCTGATTCTTCACTGTCTGCCTCCTCTCTGTACCTGACTCTTCACTGTCTGCCTCCTCTCTGTGCCTGACTCTTCACTGTCTGACTCCTCTCTTCCTGACTCTTCACTGTCTGTCTACTCTATGTGCCTGACTCTTCACTGTCTGCCTCCTCTCTGTGCCTGACTCTTCACTGTCTGGCTCCTCTCTGTTCCTGAATCTTCACGGTCTGCCTCCTCTCTGAGCCGGACTCTTCACTATCTGCCTCATCTCTGTGCCTGACTTTTCACTGTCTGTCTACTCTATGTGCCCGACTCTTCCCTGTCCCCCTCCTCTGTCCCTGACTCTTTACTGTCTGCCTCATCTCTGTGCCTGACTCTTCACTGTCTGTCCCATCTCTGTGCCTGACTCTTCACTGTCTGTCTGCCTCCTTCATGGCTGACTCTTCACTGGCTGTCTCCCTCCTCTTTGCCTGACATTTCACTGTTTGCCTCATCACTGTGCCTGACTCTTCACTGTCTGTCTGCCTCATCTCTGTGCCTGACTCTTCACTGTCTGCCTCCTCTGTGCCTGACTCTTCACTGTCTGTCTCCCTCCTCTTTGCCTGACTCTTCACTGTCTGTCCCAAATCTGTGCCTGACTGTTCACTGTCTGCCTCCTCTGGGTGCCTGACTCTTCACTGTCTGCCTCATCTCTGTGCCTGACTCTATACTGTCTGTCTCCTCTCTGTGTCTGACTCTTCACCTGACTCTTCACAGTCTGTCTCCTCTCTCTGCCTGACTGTTCACTGTCTGCTTCCTCTCGGTGCCTGACTCTTCACTGTCTGCCTCATCTCTGTGCCTGACTCTTCACTGTCTGCCTCATCTCTGTGCCTGACTCTATACTGTCTGTCTCCTCTCTGTGGCTGACTCTTCACCCGACTCTTCACTGACTGTCTCCTCTCTGTGCCTGACTCTTCACTGCCTGCCTGTCTCCTCTCTGTGCCTGAATATTTGCTGTCTGTCTCGTCTCTGTGCTTGACTCTTCAATGTCTGTCTCCCTCATCTATGCCTGACTCTTCACTGTCTGTCTCCTCTGTGTGCCTGACTCTTCACTGTCTGCCTCCTCTCTGTGCCGGACTCTTCACTGCCTGTCTCCTCTCTGTGCCTGACTCTTCACTGCCTGCCTGTCTCCTCTCTGTGCTGAATCTTTGCTGTCTGTCTTGTCTCCGTGCTTGACTCTTTGCTGTCTGTCTCCTCTCTGTGCCTGACTCTTCTCAGTCTGCCTCATCTCTGTGCCTAACTCTTCACTTTCTGTCTCCTCTCTGTGCCTGACTCTTCACTGTCTGTCTACTCTATGTGCCTGACTCTTCTCCGTCTGCTTCATCTCTGTGCCTGACATTTCACTGTCTGTCTACTCTATGTGCCTGACTTTTCACTGTATGCCTCATCTCTGTGCCTGACTCTTCACTGTCTGTCTCCTCTCTGTGCCTGACCCTTCACTGTCTGCCTCATCTCTGTGCCTGACTTTTCACTGTCTGTTTACTCTATGTGCCTGACATTTAACTGTCTGTCTCCCTCCTCTGTGCTTGACTCTTCACTGTCTGCCTCCTCTGTGCCTGACTCTTCACTGTCTGTCTCCCTCCTCTGTGCTTGACTCTTCGCTGTCTGCCTCCTCTCGGTGCCTGACTCTTTTCTGTCTGCCTCATCTCTGTGCCTGACACTTCACTGTCTGCCTCCTCTCTGTGCCTGATTCTTCACTGTCTGCCTCCTCTCTGTACCTGACTCTTCACTGTCTGCCTCCTCTCTGTGCCTGACTCTTCACTGTCTGACTCCTCTCTTCCTGCCTCTTCACTGTCTGTCTACTCTATGTGCCTGACTCTTCACTGTCTGCCTCCTCTCTGTGCCTGACTCTTCACTGTCTGGCTCCTCTCTGTGCCTGAATCTTCACTGTCTGCCTCCTCTCTGTGCCGGACTCTTCACTATCTGCCTCATCTCTGTGCCTGACTTTTCACTGTCTGTCGACTCTATGTGCCTGACTTTTCACTGTATGCCTCATCTCTGTGCCTGACTCTTCACTGTCTGTCTCCTCTCTGTGCCTGACCCTTCACTGTCTGCCTCATCTCTGTGCCTGACCCTTCACTGCCTGTCTCCCCTCTGTGCCCGACTCTTCACTGTATGCCTCATCTCTGTGCCTGACTCTTCACTGTCTGTGTCCGACTCTTCACTGTCTGTCTGACTCTTCACTGTCTGCGTCCAACTCTTTACTGTATGTCTGCTCTGTGCCTGAATCTCCACTGTCTGTCTCCTCTCTGTGCCTGATTCTACACTGTCTGTCTCCTCTCTGTGCCTATCTCTTCACTGACTGTCTCACCTCTGTGCCTCATCTCTATGCCTGACTCTTCACTGTCTGTCTCCTCTCTGTGTCTGACTCTTCACTGTCTGTCTCCTTTCTGTGCCTGACTCTTCACTGTCTGTCTCCTCTGTGTGCCTGACCCTTCACTGTCTTCCTCCTCTGTCCCTGACTCTTCAATATCTGTCTCCCTCATCTATGCCTGACTCTTCACTGTCTGTCTCCTCTGTGTGCCTGTCTCTTCACTGTCTGCCTCCTCTCTGTGCCCGACTCTTCACTGCCTGTCTCCTCTCTGTGCCTGACTCTTCACTGCCTGCCTGTCTCCTCTCTGTGCCTGAATATTTGCTGTCTGTCTCGTCTCTGTGCTTGACTCTTCAATGTCTGTCTCCCTCATCTATGCCTGACTCTTCACTGTCTGTCTCCTCTGTGTGCCTGACTCTTCACTGTCTGCCTCCTCTCTGTGCCCGACTCTTCACTGCCTGTCTCCTCTCTGTGCCTGACTCTTCACTGCCTGCCTGTCTCCTCTCTGTGCCTGAATCTTTGCTGTCTGTCTTGTCTCTGTGCTTGACTCTTTGCTGTCTGTCTCCTCTCTGTGCCTGACTCTTCTCAGCCTGCCTCATCTCTGTGCCTATCTCTTCACTTTCTGTCTCCTCTCTGTGCCTGACTCTTCACTGTCTGTCTACTCTATGTGCCTGACTCTTCACTGTCTGCCTCATCTCTGTGCCTGACTTTTCACTGTCTGTTTACTCTATGTGCCTGACATTTAACTGTCTGACCCATCTCTGTGCCTGACTCTTCACTGTCTGCCTCCTCTGTGCCTGACTCTTCACTGTCTGTCTCCCTCCTCTGTGCTTGACTCTTCGCTGTCTGCCTCCTCTCGGTGCCTGACTCTTTTCTGTCTGCCTCATATCTGTGCCTGACACTTCACTGTCTGCCTCCTCTCTGTGCCTGATTCTTCACTGTCTGCCTCCTCTCTGTACCTGACTCTTCACTGTCTGCCTCCTCTCTGTGCCTGACTCTTCACTGTCTGACTCCTCTCTTCCTGACTCTTCACTGTCTGTCTACTCTATGTGCCTGACTCTTCACTGTCTGCCTCCTCTCTGTGCCTGACTCTTCACTGTCTGGCTCCTCTCTGTTCCTGAATCTTCACGGTCTGCCTCCTCTCTGAGCCGGACTCTTCACTATCTGCCTCATCTCTGTGCCTGACTTTTCACTGTCTGTCTACTCTATGTGCCTGACTTTTCACTGTATGCCTCATCTCTGTGCCTGACTCTTCACTGTCTGTCCCCTCTCTGTGCCTGACCCTTCACTGTCTGCCTCATCTCTGTGCCTGACCCTTCACTGCCTGTCTCCTCTCTGCGCCCGAATCTTCACTGTATGCCTCATCTCTGTGCCTGACTCTTCACTGTCTGTGTCCGACTCTTCACTGTCTGTCTGACTCTTCACTGTCTGCGTCCAACTCTTTACTGTATGTTTCCTCTGTGCCTGAATCTCCACTGTCTGTCTCCTCTATTTGCCTGATTCTACACTGTCTGTCTTCTCTCTGTGCCTGACCGTTCAACGTCTGTCTCCTCTCTGTGCCTGACGTTTCACCTGACTCTTCACTGTCTCCTCTCTGTGCCTGACTCTTCACTGACTGTCTCACCTCTGTGCCTTACTCTTCTCAGTCTGACTCATCTCTGTGCCTAATTCTTCTCCGTCTGCCTCATCTCTGTGCCTGACCCTTCTCAATCAGTCTCCTCTCTGAGCCTGACTCTTCACTGCCTGTATCCTCTCTGTACCTGACTTCACCTGACTCTTCACTGTCCGTCTTCTCTCTGTACCTGACTCTTCAACTTCTGTCTCCTCTCTGTGCCTGACTTTTCACTTGGCTCTTCACTGTCTGTCTCCTCTCTGTGCCTGACTCTTCACTGCCTGTCTCCTCTCTGTGCCCGACTCTTCACTGTATGCCTCATCTCTGTGCCTGACTCTTCACTGTCTGTGTCCGACTCTTCACTGTCTGTCTGACTCTTCACTGTCTGCGTCCAACTCTTTACTGTATGTCTCCTCTGTACCTGAATCTCCACTGTCTGTCTCCTCACTGTGCCTGATTCTACACTGTCTGTCTCCTCTCTGTGCCTGACTGTTCAACGTCTGTCTCCTCTGTGTGCCTTACTTTTCACCTGACTCTTCACTGTCTCCGCTCTGTGCCTGACTCTTCACTGACTGTCTCACCTCTGTGCCTTACTCTTCTCAGTCTGACTCATCTCTGTGCCTAACTCTTCTCCGTCTGCCTCATCTCTGTGCCTGACCCTTCTCAATCAGTCTCCTCTCTGTGCCTGACTCTTTACTGTCTGTCTCCTCTCTGTGCCTGACTCTTCACAGCCTGTCTCCTCTCTGTGCCTGACTCTTCACTGTCTGTCTCCTCTCTGTGCCTGACTCTTCACTGTCTGCCTCCTCTGTCCCTGACTCTTCAATGTCTGTCTCCCTCATCCATGCCTGACTCTTCATTGTCTGTCTCCTCTTCACTGTCCGCTTCATCTCTGTGCCTGACTCTTCACTGCCTGTCTTCTCTCTGTGCTGAATCTTTGCTGTCTGTCTCCTCTCTGTGCCTGACTCTTCACTGTCTGTCTCCTCTCTTCCTGACTCTTCACTGTCTGTCTGCTCTATGTGCCTGACTCTTCACTGTCCACTTCATTTCTGTGCCTGACCCTTCACTGTCTGTCTCCTCTCTGTGCCTGACTCTTCACTGCCTGTCTTCTCTCTTCCTGACTCTTCACTGTCTGTCTGCTCTATGTGCCTGACTCTTCACTGTCCGCTTCATCTCTGTGCCTGACTCTTCACTGTCTGCCTCATCTCTGTGCCTGACTCTATACTGTCTGTCTCCTCTCTGTGGCTGACTCTTCACCTGACTCTTCACAGTCTGTCTCCTCTCTCTGCCTGACTGTTCACTGTCTGTCTACTCTATGTGCCTGACTTTTAAACTGTCTGACTCAGCTCTGTGCCTGACTCTTCACTGTCTGCCTTCTCTGTGCCTGACTCTTCACTGTCTGTCTCCCTCCTCTGTACCTGACTCGTCACTGTCTGTCTGCCTCATCTCTGTGCCTGACTCTTCACTGTCTGTCTACTCTATGTGCCTGACACTTCACTGTCCGCTTCATCTCTGTGCCTGACCGTTCCCTGCCTGTCTCCTCTCTGTGCCTGACTCTTCACTGCCTGTCTTCTCTCTGTGCTGAATCTTTTCTGTCTGTCTCCTCTCTTCCTGACTCTTCACTGTCTGTCTACTCTATGTGCCTGACTTTTAAACTGTCTGACTCATCTCTGTGCCTGACTCTTCACTGTCTGCCTTCTCTGTGCCTGACTCTTCACTGTCTGTCTCCCTCCTCTGTGCTTGACTCTTCACTGTCTGCCTCCTCTCGGTGCCTGACTCTTTTCTGTCTGCCTCATGTCTGTGCCTGACACTTCACTTTTTCCCTCCTCTCTGTTCCTGATTCTTCACTGTCTGCCTCCTCTCTGTACCTGACTCTTCACTGTCTGCCTCCTCTCTGTGCCTGACTCTTCACTGTCTGCCTTATCTCTGTACCTGACTCTTCACAGTCTGCCTTATCTGTCTGCCTCATCTCTGTACCAGACTCTTCACCGTCTGCCTCATCTATGTACCGGACTCTTCATTGTCTGCCTCATGTCTGTGCCTGACTTTTTACTGTCGGTCTACTCTAGGTGCCTGATTTTTCACTGTCTGCCTCATCTCTGTGCCTGACTCTTCACTGTCTGTCTCTTCTCTGTGCCTGACTCGTCACTGCCTGCCTCATCTCTGTGCCTGACCCTTCACTGCCTGTCTCCTCTCTGTGCCCGACTCTTCACTGTCTGTCTCCTCTCTTCCTGACTCTTCACTGTCTGTCTCCTCTGTGTGCCTGACTCTTCCCTGTCTGCCTCCTCTGTCCCTGACTCTTCACTGTCTGTCTCCTCTCTGTGCCTGACTCTTCACTGTCTGTCTCCTCTGTGTGCGTGACCCTTCCCTGCCTGCCTCCTCTGTCCCTGACTCTTCCCTGTCTGCCTCCTCTGTCCCTAAATCTTCACTGTCTGCCTCATCTCTGTGCCTGACTCTTCACTGTCTGTCTCATCTCTGTGCCTGACTCTTCACTGTCTGATTGCCTCCTTCATGGCTGACTCTTCACTGGCTGTCTCCCTCCTCTTTGCCTGACTCTTCACTGTCTGCCTCATCTCTGTGTCTGACCCTTCACTGCCTGTCTCCTCTCTGTGCCTGACTCTTCACTGTCTGCCTCCTCTCTGTGCCGGACTCTTCACTGTTTGCCTCTTCTCTGTGCCTGACCCTTCACTGTTTGTCTCCTCTGTGTGCCCGACTCTTCCCTGTCCTCCTCCTCTGTCCCTGACTCTTTACTGTCTGCCTCATCTCTGTGCCTGACTCTTCACTGTCTGTCCCATCTCTGTGCCTGACTCTTCACTGTCTGTCTGCCTCCTCTTTGCCTGACATTTCACTGTTTGCCTCATCTCTGTGCCTGACTCGTCTCTGTCTGCCTCCTTTGTGCCTGACTCTTCACTGTCTGTCTCCCTCCTCTTTGCCTGACTCTTCACTGTCTGTCCCAACTCTGTGCCTGACTGTTCACTGTCTGCCTCCTCTCGGTGCCTGACTCTTCACTGTCTGCCTCATCTCTGTGCCTGACTCTATACTGTCTGTCTCCTCTCTGTGGCTGACTCTTCACCTGACTCTTCACAGTCTGTCTCCTCTCTCTGCCTGACTGTTCACTGTCTGCCTCCTCTCGGTGCCTGACTCTTCACTGTCTGTCTCATCTCTGTGCCTGACTCTTCACTGTCTGCCTCATCTCTGTGCCTGACTCTATACTGTCTGTCTCATCTCTGTGGCTGACTCTTCACCCGACTCTTCACTGCCTGTCTCCTCTCTGTGCCTGACTCTTCACTGCCTGCCTGTCTCCTCTCTGTGCCTGAATATTTGCTGTCTGTCTCGTCTCTGTGCTTGACTCTTCAATGTCTGTATCCCTCATCTATGCCTGACTCTTCACTGTCTGTCTCCTCTGTGTGCCTGACTCTTCACTGTCTGCCTCCTCTCTGTGCCCGACTCTTCACTGCCTGTCTCCTCTCTGTGCCTGACTCTTCACTGCCTGCCTGTCTCCTCTCTGTGCCTGAATCTTTGCTGTCTGCCTCCTCTCTGTGCCGGACTCTTCACTGTTTGCCTCTACTCTGTGCATGACCCTTCACTGTTTGTCTCCTCTGTGTGCCCGACTCTTCCCTGTCCTCCTCCTCTGTCCCTGACTCTTTACTGTCTGCCTCATCTCTGTGCCTGACTCTTCACTGTCTGTCCCATCTCTGTGCCTGACTCTTCACTGTCTGTCTGCCTCCTTCATGGCTGACTCTTCACTGGCTGTCTCCCTCCTCTTTGCCTGACATTTCACTGTTTGCCTCATCACTGTGCCTGACTCTTCACTGTCTGTCTGCCTCATCTCTGTGCCTGACTCGTCTCTGTCTGCCTCCTTTGTGCCTGACTCTTCACTGTCTGTCTACTCTATGTGCCTGACTCTTCTCCGTCTGCCTCATCTCTGTGCCTGACATTTCACTGTCTGTCTACTCTATGTGCCTGACTTTTCACTGTATGCCTCATCTCTGTGCCTGACTCTTCACTGTCTGTCTCCTCTCTGTGCCTGACCCTTCACTGTCTGCCTCATCTGTGTGCCTGACTTTTCACTGTCTGTTTACTCTATGTGCCTGACATTTAACTGTCTGTCTCCCTCCTCTGTGCTTGACTCTTCACTGTCTGCCTCCTCTGTGCCTGACTCTTCACTGTCTGTCTCCCTCCTCTGTGCTTGACTCTTCGCTGTCTGCCTCCTCTCGGTGCCTGACTCTTTTCTGTCTGCCTCATCTCTGTGCCTGACACTTCACTGTCTGCCTCCTCTCTGTGCCTGATTCTTCACTGTCTGCCTCCTCTCTGTACCTGACTCTTCACTGTCTGCCTCCTCTCTGTGCCTGACTCTTCACTGTCTGACTCCTCTCTTCCTGCCTCTTCACTGTCTGTCTACTCTATGTGCCTGACTCTTCACTGTCTGCCTCCTCTCTGTGCCTGACTCTTCACTGTCTGGCTCCTCTCTGTGCCTGAATCTTCACTGTCTGCCTCCTCTCTGTGCCGGACTCTTCACTATCTGCCTCATCTCTGTGCCTGACTTTTCACTGTCTGTCGACTCTATGTGCCTGACTTTTCACTGTATGCCTCATCTCTGTGCCTGACTCTTCACTGTCTGTCTCCTCTCTGTGCCTGACCCTTCACTGTCTGCCTCATCTCTGTGCCTGACCCTTCACTGCCTGTCTCCCCTCTGTGCCCGACTCTTCACTGTATGCCTCATCTCTGTGCCTGACTCTTCACTGTCTGTGTCCGACTCTTCACTGTCTGTCTGACTCTTCACTGTCTGCGTCCAACTCTTTACTGTATGTCTGCTCTGTGCCTGAATCTCCACTGTCTGTCTCTTCTCTGTGCCTGATTCTACACTGTCTGTCTCCTCTCTGTGCCTGACTCTTCACTGACTGTCTCACCTCTGTGCCTCATCTCTATGCCTGACTCTTCACTGTCTGTCTCCTCTCTGTGTCTGACTCTTCACTGTCTGTCTCCTTTCTGTGCCTGACTCTTCACTGTCTGTCTCCTCTGTGTGCCTGACCCTTCACTGTCTTCCTCCTCTGTCCCTGACTCTTCAATGTCTGTCTCCCTCATCTATGCCTGACTCTTCACTGTCTGTCTCCTCTGTGTGCCTGTCTCTTCACTGTCTGCCTCCTCTCTGTGCCCGACTCTTCACTGCCTGTCTCCTCTCTGTGCCTGACTCTTCACTGCCTGCCTGTCTTGTCTCTGTGCTTGACTCTTTGCTGTCTGTCTCCTCTCTGTGCCTGACTCTTCTCAGCCTGCCTCATCTCTGTGCCTATCTCTTCACTTTCTGTCTCCTCTCTGTGCCTGACTCTTCACTGTCTGTCTACTCTATGTGCCTGACTCTTCACTGTCTGCCTCATCTCTGTGCCTGACTTTTCACTGTCTGTTTACTCTATGTGCCTGACATTTAACTGTCTGACCCATCTCTGTGCCTGACTCTTCACTGTCTGCCTCCTCTGTGCCTGACTCTTCACTGTCTGTCTCCCTCCTCTGTGCTTGACTCTTCGCTGTCTGCCTCCTCTCGGTGCCTGACTCTTTTCTGTCTGCCTCATATCTGTGCCTGACACTTCACTGTCTGCCTCCTCTCTGTGCCTGATTCTTCACTGTCTGCCTCCTCTCTGTACCTGACTCTTCACTGTCTGCCTCCTCTCTGTGCCTGACTCTTCACTGTCTGACTCCTCTCTTCCTGACTCTTCACTGTCTGCCTCCTCTCTGTGCCTGACTCTTCACTGTCTGGCTCCTCTCTGTTCCTGAATCTTCACGGTCTGCCTCCTCTCTGAGCCGGACTCTTCACTATCTGCCTCATCTCTGTGCCTGACTTTTCACTGTCTGTCTACTCTATGTGCCTGACTTTTCACTGTATGCCTCATCTCTGTGCCTGACTCTTCACTGTCTGTCCCCTCTCTGTGCCTGACCCTTCACTGTCTGCCTCATCTCTGTGCCTGACCCTTCACTGCCTGTCTCCTCTCTGCGCCCGAATCTTCACTGTATGCCTCATCTCTGTGCCTGACTCTTCACTGTGTCCGACTCTTCACTGTCTGTCTGACTCTTCACTGTCTGCGTCCAACTCTTTACTGTATGTTTCCTCTGTGCCTGAATCTCCACTGTCTGTCTCCTCTATTTGCCTGATTCTACACTGTCTGTCTTCTCTCTGTGCCTGACCGTTCAACGTCTGTCTCCTCTCTGTGCCTGACGTTTCACCTGACTCTTCACTGTCTCCTCTCTGTGCCTGACTCTTCACTGACTGTCTCACCTCTGTGCCTTACTCTTCTCAGTCTGACTCATCTCTGTGCCTAATTCTTCTCCGTCTGCCTCATCTCTGTGCCTGACCCTTCTCAATCAGTCTCCTCTCTGAGCCTGACTCTTCACTGCCTGTATCCTCTCTGTACCTGACTTCACCTGACTCTTCACTGTCCGTCTTCTCTCTGTACCTGACTCTTCAACTTCTGTCTCCTCTCTGTGCCTGACTTTTCACTTGGCTCTTCACTGTCTGTCTCCTCTCTGTGCCTGACTCTTCACTGCCTGTCTCCTCTCTGTGCCCGACTCTTCACTGTATGCCTCATCTCTGTGCCTGACTCTTCACTGTCTGTGTCCGACTCTTCACTGTCTGTCTGACTCTTCACTGTCTGCGTCCAACTCTTTACTGTATGTCTCCTCTGTACCTGAATCTCCACTGTCTGTCTCCTCACTGTGCCTGATTCTACACTGTCTGTCTCCTCTCTGTGCCTGACTGTTCAACGTCTGTCTCCTCTGTGTGCCTTACTTTTCACCTGACTCTTCACTGTCTCCGCTCTGTGCCTGACTCTTCACTGACTGTCTCACCTCTGTGCCTTACTCTTCTCAGTCTGACTCATCTCTGTGCCTAACTCTTCTCCGTCTGCCTCATCTCTGTGCCTGACCCTTCTCAATCAGTCTCCTCTCTGTGCCTGACTCTTTACTGTCTGTCTCCTCTCTGTGCCTGACTCTTCACAGCCTGTCTCCTCTCTGTGCCTGACTCTTCACTGTCTGTCTCCTCTCTGTGCCTGACTCTTCACTGTCTGCCTCCTCTGTCCCTGACTCTTCAATGTCTGTCTCCCTCATCCATGCCTGACTCTTCATTGTCTGTCTCCTCTTCACTGTCCGCTTCATCTCTGTGCCTGACTCTTCACTGCCTGTCTTCTCTCTGTGCTGAATCTTTGCTGTCTGTCTCCTCTCTGTGCCTGACTCTTCACTGTCTGTCTCCTCTCTTCCTGACTCTTCACTGTCTGTCTGCTCTATGTGCCTGATTCTTCACTGTCCACTTCATTTCTGTGCCTGACCCTTCACTGTCTGTCTCCTCTCTGTGCCTGACTCTTCACTGCCTGTCTTCTCTCTTCCTGACTCTTCACTGTCTGTCTGCTCTATGTGCCTGACTCTTCACTGTCCGCTTCATCTCTGTGCCTGACTCTTCACTGTCTGCCTCATCTCTGTGCCTGACTCTTCACTGTCTGTCTCCCTCCTCTGTGCTTGACTCTTCGCTGTCTGCCTCCTCTCGGTGCCTGACTCTTTTCTGTCTGCCTCATCTCTGTGCCTGACACTTCACTGTCTGCCTCCTCTCTGTGCCTGATTCTTCACTGTCTGCCTCCTCTCTGTGCCTGATTCTTCACTGTCTGCCTCCTCTCTGTACCTGACTCTTCACTGTCTGCCTCCTCTCTGTGCCTGACTCTTCACTGTCTGACTCCTCTCTTCCTGACTCTTCACTGTCTGTCTACTCTATGTGCCTGACTCTTCACGGTCTGCCTCCTCTCTGAGCCGGACTCTTCACTATCTGCCTCATCTCTGTGCCTGACTCGTCTCTGTCTGCCTCCTTTGTGCCTGACTCTTCACTGTCTGTCTACTCTATGTGCCTGACTCTTCTCCGTCTGCCTCATCTCTGTGCCTGACATTTCACTGTCTGTCTACTCTATGTGCCTGACTTTTCACTGTATGCCTCATCTCTGTGCCTGACTCTTCACTGTCTGTCTCCTCTCTGTGCCTGACCCTTCACTGTCTGCCTCATCTGTGTGCCTGACTTTTCACTGTCTGTTTACTCTATGTGCCTGACATTTAACTGTCTGTCTCCCTCCTCTGTGCTTGACTCTTCACTGTCTGCCTCCTCTGTGCCTGACTCTTCACTGTCTGTCTCCCTCCTCTGTGCTTGACTCTTCGCTGTCTGCCTCCTCTCGGTGCCTGACTCTTTTCTGTCTGCCTCATCTCTGTGCCTGACACTTCACTGTCTGCCTCCTCTCTGTGCCTGATTCTTCACTGTCTGCCTCCTCTCTGTACCTGACTCTTCACTGTCTGCCTCCTCTCTGTGCCTGACTCTTCACTGTCTGACTCCTCTCTTCCTGCCTCTTCACTGTCTGTCTACTCTATGTGCCTGACTCTTCACTGTCTGCCTCCTCTCTGTGCCTGACTCTTCACTGTCTGGTTCCTCTCTGTGCCTGAATCTTCACTGTCTGCCTCCTCTCTGTGCCGGACTCTTCACTATCTGCCTCATCTCTGTGCCTGACTTTTCACTGTCTGTCGACTCTATGTGCCTGACTTTTCACTGTATGCCTCATCTCTGTGCCTGACTCTTCACTGTCTGTCTCCTCTCTGTGCCTGACCCTTCACTGTCTGCCTCATCTCTGTGCCTGACCCTTCACTGCCTGTCTCCCCTCTGTGCCCGACTCTTCACTGTATGCCTCATCTCTGTGCCTGACTCTTCACTGTCTGTGTCCGACTCTTCACTGTCTGTCTGACTCTTCACTGTCTGCGTCCAACTCTTTACTGTATGTCTGCTCTGTGCCTGAATCTCCACTGTCTGTCTCTTCTCTGTGCCTGATTCTACACTGTCTGTCTCCTCTCTGTGCCTGACTCTTCACTGACTGTCTCACCTCTGTGCCTCATCTCTATGCCTGACTCTTCACTGTCTGTCTCCTCTCTGTGTCTGACTCTTCACTGTCTGTCTCCTTTCTGTGCCTGACTCTTCACTGTCTGTCTCCTCTGTGTGCCTGACCCTTCACTGTCTTCCTCCTCTGTCCCTGACTCTTCAATGTCTGTCTCCCTCATCTATGCCTGACTCTTCACTGTCTGTCTCCTCTGTGTGCCTGTCTCTTCACTGTCTGCCTCCTCTCTGTGCCCGACTCTTCACTGCCTGTCTCCTCTCTGTGCCTGACTCTTCACTGCCTGCCTGTCTTGTCTCTGTGCTTGACTCTTTGCTGTCTGTCTCCTCTCTGTGCCTGACTCTTCTCAGCCTGCCTCATCTCTGTGCCTATCTCTTCACCTTCTGTCTCCTCTCTGTGCCTGACTCTTCACTGTCTGTCTACTCTATGTGCCTGACTCTTCACTGTCTGCCTCATCTCTGTGCCTGACTTTTCACTGTCTGTTTACTCTATGTGCCTGACATTTAACTGTCTGACCCATCTCTGTGCCTGACTCTTCACTGTCTGCCTCCTCTGTGCCTGACTCTTCACTGTCTGTCTCCCTCCTCTGTGCTTGACTCTTCGCTGTCTGCCTCCTCTCGGTGCCTGACTCTTTTCTGTCTGCCTCATATCTGTGCCTGACACTTCACTGTCTGCCTCCTCTCTGTGCCTGATTCTTCACTGTCTGCCTCCTCTCTGTACCTGACTCTTCACTGTCTGCCTCCTCTCTGTGCCTGACTCTTCACTGTCTGACTCCTCTCTTCCTGACTCTTCACTGTCTGTCTACTCTATGTGCCTGACTCTTCACTGTCTGCCTCCTCTCTGTGCCTGACTCTTCACTGTCTGGCTCCTCTCTGTTCCTGAATCTTCACGGTCTGCCTCCTCTCTGAGCCGGACTCTTCACTATCTGCCTCATCTCTGTGCCTGACTTTTCACTGTCTGTCTACTCTATGTGCCTGACTTTTCACTGTATGCCTCATCTCTGTGCCTGACTCTTCACTGTCTGTCCCCTCTCTGTGCCTGACCCTTCACTGTCTGCCTCATCTCTGTGCCTGACCCTTCACTGCCTGTCTCCTCTCTGCGCCCGAATCTTCACTGTATGCCTCATCTCTGTGCCTGACTCTTCACTGTGTCCGACTCTTCACTGTCTGTCTGACTCTTCACTGTCTGCGTCCAACTCTTTACTGTATGTTTCCTCTGTGCCTGAATCTCCACTGTCTGTCTCCTCTATTTGCCTGATTCTACACTGTCTGTCTTCTCTCTGTGCCTGACCGTTCAACGTCTGTCTCCTCTCTGTGCCTGACGTTTCACCTGACTCTTCACTGTCTCCTCTCTGTGCCTGACTCTTCACTGACTGTCTCACCTCTGTGCCTTACTCTTCTCAGTCTGACTCATCTCTGTGCCTAATTCTTCTCCGTCTGCCTCATCTCTGTGCCTGACCCTTCTCAATCAGTCTCCTCTCTGAGCCTGACTCTTCACTGCCTGTATCCT
Organism: Lissotriton vulgaris; assembly: GCF_964263255.1. Classification (NCBI taxonomy): domain Eukaryota; kingdom Metazoa; phylum Chordata; class Amphibia; order Caudata; family Salamandridae; genus Lissotriton; species Lissotriton vulgaris. The sequence continues at coordinate 190,666,155 of NC_141685.1, forward strand.
CTCTGTACCTGACTTCACCTGACTCTTCACTGTCCGTCTTCTCTCTGTACCTGACTCTTCAACTTCTGTCTCCTCTCTGTGCCTGACTTTTCACTTGGCTCTTCACTGTCTGTCTCCTCTCTGTGCCTGACTCTTCACTGCCTGTCTCCTCTCTGTGCCCGACTCTTCACTGTATGCCTCATCTCTGTGCCTGACTCTTCACTGTCTGTGTCCGACTCTTCACTGTCTGTCTGACTCTTCACTGTCTGCGTCCAACTCTTTACTGTATGTCTCCTCTGTACCTGAATCTCCACTGTCTGTCTCCTCACTGTGCCTGATTCTACACTGTCTGTCTCCTCTCTGTGCCTGACTGTTCAACGTCTGTCTCCTCTGTGTGCCTTACTTTTCACCTGACTCTTCACTGTCTCCGCTCTGTGCCTGACTCTTCACTGACTGTCTCACCTCTGTGCCTTACTCTTCTCAGTCTGACTCATCTCTGTGCCTAACTCTTCTCCGTCTGCCTCATCTCTGTGCCTGACCCTTCTCAATCAGTCTCCTCTCTGTGCCTGACTCTTTACTGTCTGTCTCCTCTCTGTGCCTGACTCTTCACAGCCTGTCTCCTCTCTGTGCCTGACTCTTCACTGTCTGTCTCCTCTCTGTGCCTGACTCTTCACTGTCTGCCTCCTCTGTCCCTGACTCTTCAATGTCTGTCTCCCTCATCCATGCCTGACTCTTCATTGTCTGTCTCCTCTTCACTGTCCGCTTCATCTCTGTGCCTGACTCTTCACTGCCTGTCTTCTCTCTGTGCTGAATCTTTGCTGTCTGTCTCCTCTCTGTGCCTGACTCTTCACTGTCTGTCTCCTCTCTTCCTGACTCTTCACTGTCTGTCTGCTCTATGTGCCTGACTCTTCACTGTCCACTTCATTTCTGTGCCTGACCCTTCACTGTCTGTCTCCTCTCTGTGCCTGACTCTTCACTGCCTGTCTTCTCTCTTCCTGACTCTTCACTGTCTGTCTGCTCTATGTGCCTGACTCTTCACTGTCCGCTTCATCTCTGTGCCTGACTCTTCACTGTCTGCCTCATCTCTGTGCCTGACTCTTCACTGTCTGTCTCCCTCCTCTGTGCTTGACTCTTCGCTGTCTGCCTCCTCTCGGTGCCTGACTCTTTTCTGTCTGCCTCATCTCTGTGCCTGACACTTCACTGTCTGCCTCCTCTCTGTGCCTGACTCTATACTGTCTGTCTCCTCTCTGTGGCTGACTCTTCACCTGACTCTTCACAGTCTGTCTCCTCTCTCTGCCTGACTGTTCACTGTCTGCCTCCTCTCGGTGCCTGACTCTTCACTGTCTGTCTCATCTCTGTGCCTGACTCTTCACTGTCTGCCTCATCTCTGTGCCTGACTCTATACTGTCTGTCTCCTCTCTGTGGCTGACTCTTCACCTGACTCTTCACAGTCTGTCTCCTCTCTCTGCCTGACTGTTCACTGTCTGTCTACTCTATGTGCCTGACTTTTAAACTGTCTGACTCAGCTCTGTGCCTGACTCTTCACTGTCTGCCTTCTCTGTGCCTGACTCTTCACTGTCTGTCTCCCTCCTCTGTACCTGACTCGTCACTGTCTGTCTGCCTCATCTCTGTGCCTGACTCTTCACTGTCTGTCTACTCTATGTGCCTGACACTTCACTGTCGCTTCATCTCTGTGCCTGACCGTTCCCTGCCTGTCTCCTCTCTGTGCCTGACTCTTCACTGCCTGTCTTCTCTCTGTGCTGAATCTTTTCTGTCTGTCTCCTCTCTTCCTGACTCTTCACTGTCTGTCTACTCTATGTGCCTGACTTTTAAACTGTCTGACTCATCTCTGTGCCTGACTCTTCACTGTCTGCCTTCTCTGTGCCTGACTCTTCACTGTCTGTCTCCCTCCTCTGTGCTTGACTCTTCACTGTCTGCCTCCTCTCGGTGCCTGACTCTTTTCTGTCTGCCTCATGTCTGTGCCTGACACTTCACTTTTTCCCTCCTCTCTGTTCCTGATTCTTCACTGTCTGCCTCCTCTCTGTACCTGACTCTTCACTGTCTGCCTCCTCTCTGTGCCTGACTCTTCACTGTCTGCCTTATCTCTGTACCTGACTCTTCACAGTCTGCCTTATCTGTCTGCCTCATCTCTGTACCAGACTCTTCACCGTCTGCCTCATCTATGTACCGGACTCTTCATTGTCTGCCTCATGTCTGTGCCTGACTTTTTACTGTCGGTCTACTCTAGGTGCCTGATTTTTCACTGTCTGCCTCATCTCTGTGCCTGACTCTTCACTGTCTGTCTCTTCTCTGTGCCTGACTCGTCACTGCCTGCCTCATCTCGGTGCCTGACCCTTCACTGCCTGTCTCCTCTCTGTGCCCGACTCTTCACTGTCTGTCTCCTCTCTTCCTGACTCTTCACTGTCTGTCTCCTCTGTGTGCCTGACTCTTCCCTGTCTGCCTCCTCTGTCCCTGACTCTTCACTGTCTGTCTCCTCTCTGTGCCTGACTCTTCACTGTCTGTCTCCTCTGTGTGCGTGACCCTTCCCTGCCTGCCTCCTCTGTCCCTGACTCTTCCCTGTCTGCCTCCTCTGTCCCTAAATCTTCACTGTCTGCCTCATCTCTGTGCCTGACTCTTCACTGTCTGTCTCATCTCTGTGCCTGACTCTTCACTGTCTGATTGCCTCCTTCATGGCTGACTCTTCACTGGCTGTCTCCCTCCTCTTTGCCTGACTCTTCACTGTCTGCCTCATCTCTGTGTCTGACCCTTCACTGCCTGTCTCCTCTCTGTGCCTGACTCTTCACTGTCTGCCTCCTCTCTGTGCCGGACTCTTCACTGTTTGCCTCTTCTCTGTGCCTGACCCTTCACTGTTTGTCTCCTCTGTGTGCCCGACTCTTCCCTGTCCTCCTCCTCTGTCCCTGACTCTTTACTGTCTGCCTCATCTCTGTGCCTGACTCTTCACTGTCTGTCCCATCTCTGTGCCTGACTCTTCACTGTCTGTCTGCCTCCTCTTTGCCTGACATTTCACTGTTTGCCTCATCTCTGTGCCTGACTCGTCTCTGTCTGCCTCCTTTGTGCCTGACTCTTCACTGTCTGTCTCCCTCCTCTTTGCCTGACTCTTCACTGTCTGTCCCAACTCTGTGCCTGACTGTTCACTGTCTGCCTCCTCTCGGTGCCTGACTCTTCACTGTCTGCCTCATCTCTGTGCCTGACTCTATACTGTCTGTCTCCTCTCTGTGGCTGACTCTTCACCTGACTCTTCACAGTCTGTCTCCTCTCTCTGCCTGACTGTTCACTGTCTGCCTCCTCTCGGTGCCTGACTCTTCACTGTCTGTCTCATCTCTGTGCCTGACTCTTCACTGTCTGCCTCATCTCTGTGCCTGACTCTATACTGTCTGTCTCCTCTCTGTGGCTGACTCTTCACCCGACTCTTCACTGCCTGTCTCCTCTCTGTGCCAGACTCTTCACTGCCTGCCTGTCTCCTCTCTGTGCCTGAATATTTGCTGTCTGTCTCGTCTCTGTGCTTGACTCTTCAATGTCTGTATCCCTCATCTATGCCTGACTTTTCACTGTCTGTCTCCTCTGTGTGCCTGACTCTTCACTGTCTGCCTCCTCTCTGTGCCCGACTCTTCACTGCCCGTCTCCTCTCTGTGCCTGACTCTTCACTGCCTGCCTGTCTCCTCTCTGTGCCTGAATCTTTGCTGTCTGCCTCCTCTCTGTGCCGGACTCTTCACTGTTTGCCTCTACTCTGTGCCGGACCCTTCACTGTTTGTCTCCTCTGTGTGCCCGACTCTTCCCTGTCCTCCTCCTCTGTCCCTGACTCTTTACTGTCTGCCTCATCTCTGTGCCTGACTCTTCACTGTCTGTCCCATCTCTGTGCCTGACTCTTCACTGTCTGTCTGCCTCCTTCATGGCTGACTCTTCACTGGCTGTCTCCCTCCTCTTTGCCTGACATTTCACTGTTTGCCTCATCACTGTGCCTGACTCTTCACTGTCTGTCTGCCTCATCTCTGTGCCTGACTCGTCTCTGTCTGCCTCCTTTGTGCCTGACTCTTCACTGTCTGTCTCCCTCCTCTTTGCCTGACTCTTCACTGTCTGTCCCAACTCTGTGCCTGACTGTTCACTGTCTGCCTCCTCTCGGTGCCTAACTCTTCACTGTCTGCCTCATCTCTGTGCCTGACTCTATACTGTCTGTCTCCTCTCTGTGGCTGACTCTTCACCTGACTCTTCACAGTCTGTCTCCTCTCTCTGCCTGACTGTTCACTGTCTGCCTCCTCTCGGTGCCTGACTCTTCACTGTCTGCCTCATCTCTGTGCCTGACTCTATACTGTCTGTCTCCTCTCTGTGGCTGACTCTTCACCCGACTCTTCACTGCCTGTCTCCTCTCTGTGCCTGACTCTTCACTGCCTGCCTGTCTCCTCTCTGTGCCTGAATATTTGCTGTCTGTCTCATCTCTGTGCTTGACTCTTCAATGTCTGTCTCCCTCATCTATGCCTGACTCTTCACTGTCTGTCTCCTCTGTGTGCCTGACTCTTCACTGTCTGCCTCCTCTCTGTGCCCGAGTCTTCACTGCCTGTCTCCTCTCTGTGCCTGACTCTTCACTGCCTGCCTGTCTCCTCTCTGTGCCTGAATCTTTGCTGTCTGTCTTGGCTCTGTGCTTGACTCTTTGCTGTCTGTCTCCTCTCTGTGCCTGACTCTTCTCAGTCTGCCTCATCTCTGTGCCTAACTCTTCACTTTCTGTCTCCTCTCTGTGCCTGACTCTTCACTGTCTGTCTACTCTATGTGCCTGACTCTTCACTGTCTGCCTCATCTCTGTGCCTGACTTTTCACTGTCTGTTTACTCTATGTGCCTGCCATTTAACTGTCTGACTCATCTCTGTGCCCGACTCTCCACTGTCTGCCTCCTCTGTGCCTGACTCTCCACTGTCTGTCTCCCTCATCTGTGCTTGACACTTCACTGTCTGCCTCCTCTCTGTGCCTGATTCTTCACTGTCTGCCTCCTCTCTGTACCTGACTCTTCACTGTCTGCCTCCTCTCTGTGCCTGACTCTTCACTGTCTGACTCCTCTCTTCCTGCCTCTTCACTGTCTGTCTACTCTATGTGCCTGACTCTTCACTGTCTGCCTCCTCTCTGTGCCTGACTCTTCACTGTCTGGCTCCTCTCTGTGCCTGAATCTTCACTGTCTGCCTCCTCTCTGTGCCGGACTCTTCACTATCTGCCTCATCTCTGTGCCTGACTTTTCACTGTCTGTCTACTCTATGTGCCTGACTTTTCACTGTATGCCTCATCTCTGTGCCTGACTCTTCACTGTCTGTCTCCTCTCTGTGCCTGACCCTTCACTGTCTGCCTCATCTCTGTGCCTGACCCTTCACTGCATGTCTCCCCTCTGTGCCCGACTCTTCACTGTATGCCTCATCTCTGTGCCTGACTCTTCACTGTCTGTGTCCGACTCTTCACTGTCTGTCTGACTCTTCACTGTCTGCGTCCAACTCTTTACTGTATGTCTCCTCTGTGCCTGAATCTCCACTGTCTGTCTCCTCTCTGTGCCTGATTCTACACTGTCTGTCTCCTCTCTGTGCCTGACTGTTCAACGTCTGTCTCCTCTCTGTGCCTGACTTTTCACCTGACTCTTCACTGTCTCCTCTCTGTGCCTGACTCTTCACTGACTGTCTCACCTCTGTGCCTCATCTCTATGCCTGACTCTTCACTGTCTGTCTCCTCTCTGTGTCTGACTCTTCACTGTCTGTCTCCTTTCTGGGCCTGACTCTTCACTGTCTGTCTCCTCTGTGTGCCTGACCCTTCACTGTCTGCCTCCTCTGTCCCTGACTCTTCAATGTCTGTCTCCCTCATCTATGCCTGACTCTTCACTGTCTGTCTCCTCTGTGTGCCTGTCTCTTCACTGTCTGCCTCCTCTCTGTGCCCGACTCTTCACTGCCTGCCTGTCTCCTCTCTGTGCCTGAATCTTTGCTGTCTGTCTCGTCTCTGTGCTTGACTCTTTGCTGTCTGTCTCCTCTCTGTGCCTGACTCTTCTCAGTCTGCCTCATCTCTGTGCCTAACTCTTCACTTTCTGTCTCCTCTCTGTGCCTGACTCTTCACTGTCTGTCTACTCTATGTGCCTGACTCTTCACTGTCTGCCTCATCTCTGTGCCTGACTTTTCACTGTCTGTTTACTCTATGTGCCTGACATTTAACTGTCTGACTCATCTCTGTGCCTGACTCTTCACTGTCTGCCTCCTCTGTGCCTGACTCTTCACTGTCTGTCTCCCTCCTCTGTGCTTGACTCTTCGCTGTCTGCCTCCTCTCGGTGCCTGACTCTTTTCTGTCTGCCTCATCTCTGTGCCTGACACTTCACTGTCTGCCTCCTCTCTGTGCCTGATTCTTCACTGTCTGCCTCCTCTCTGTACCTGACTCTTCACTGTCTGCCTCCTCTCTGTGCCTGACTCTTCACTGTCTGACTCCTCTCTTCCTGACTCTTCACTGTCTGTCTACTCTATGTGCCTGACTCTTCACTGTCTGCGTCCTCTCTGTGCCTGACTCTTCACTGTCTGGCTCCTCTCTGTGCCTGAATCTTCACTGTCTGCCTCCTCTCTGTGCCGGACTCTTCACTATCTGCCTCATCTCTGTGCCTGACTTTTCACTGTCTGTCTACTCTATGTGCCTAACTTTTCACTGTATGCCTCATCTCTGTGCCTGACTCCTCACTGTCTGTCTCCTCTCTGTGCCTGACCCTTCACTGTCTGCCTCATCTCTGTGCCTGACCCTTCACTGCCTGTATCCCCTCTGTGCCCGACTCTTCACTGTATGCCTCATCTCTGTGCCTGACTCTTCACTGTCTGTGTCCGACTCTTCACTGTCTGTCTGACTCTTCACTGTCTGCGTCCAACTCTTTACTGTATGTCTCCTCTGTGCCTGAATCTCCACTGTCTGTCTCCTCTCTGTGCCTGATTCTACACTGTCTGTCTCCTCTCTGTGCCTGACTGTTCAACGTCTGTCTCCTCTCTGTGCCTGACTTTTCACCTGACTCTTCACTGTCTCCTCTCTGTGCCTGACTCTTCACTGACTGTCTCACCTCTGTGCCTCATCTCTATGCCTGACTCTTCACTGTCTGTCTCCTCTCTGTGTCTGACTCTTCACTGTCTGTCTCCTCTCTGTGCCTGACTCTTCACTGCCTGCCTGTCTTCTCTCTGTGCCTGAATCTTTGCTGTCTGTCTTGTCTCTGTGCTTGACTCTTTGCTGTCTGTCTCCTCTCTGTGCCTGACTCTTCTCATCTCTGTGCCTAACTCTTCACTTTCTGTCTCCTCTCTGTGCCTGACTCTTCACTGTCTGTCTACTCTATGTGCCTGACTCTTCACTGTCTGCCTCATCTCTGTGCCTGACTTTTCACTGTCTGTTTACTCTATGTGCCTGACATTTAACTGTCTGACTCATCTCTGTGCCTGACTCTTCACTGTCTGCCTCCTCTGTGCCTGACTCTTCACTGTCTGTCTCCCTCCTCTGTGCTTGACTCTTCACTGTCTGCCTCCTCTCGGTGCCTGACTCTTTTCTGTCTGCCTCATCTCTGTGCCTGACACTTCACTGTCTGCCTCCTCTCTGTGCCTGATTCTTCACTGTCTGCCTCCTCTCTGTACCTGACTCTTCAATGTCTGCCTCCTCTCTGTGCCTGACTCTTCACTGTCTGGCTCCTCTCTGTGCCTGAATCTTCACTGTCTGCCTCCTCTCTGTGCCGGACTCTTCACTATCTGCCTCATCTCTGTGCCTGACTTTTCACTGTCTGTCTACTCTATGTGCCTGACTTTTCACTGTATGCCTCATCTCTGTGCCTGACTCTTCACTGTCTGTCTCCTCTCTGTGCCTGACCCTTCACTGTCTGCCTCATCTCTGTGCCTGACCCTTCACTGCCTGTCTCCCCTCTGTGCCCGACTCTTCACTGTATGCCTCATCTCTGTGCCTGACTCTTCACTGTCTGTGTCCGACTCTTCACTGTCTGTCTGACTCTTCACTGTCTGCGTCCAACTCTTTACTGTATGTCTCCTCTGTGCCTGAATCTCCACTGTCTGTCTCCTCTCTGTGCCTGATTCTACACTGTCTGTCTCCTCTCTGTGCCTGACTGTTCAACGCCTGTCTCCTCTCTGTGCCTGACTTTTCACCTGACTCTTCACTGTCTCCTCTCTGTGCCTGACTCTTCACTGACTGTCTCACCTCTGTGCCTCATCTCTATGCCTGACTCTTCACTGTCTGTCTCCTCTCTGTATCTGACTCTTCACTGTCTGTCTCCTTTCTGTGCCTGATTCTTCACTGTCTGTCTCCTCTGTGTGCCTGACCCTTCACTGTCTTCCTCCTCTGTCCCTGACTCTTCAATGTCTGTCTCCCTCATCTATGCCTGACTCTTCACTGTCTGTCTCCTCTGTGTGCCTGTCTCTTCACTGTCTGCCTCCTCTCTGTGCCCGACTCTTCACTGCCTGTCTCCTCTCTGTGCCTGACTCTTCACTGCCTGCCTGTCTCCTCTCTGTGCCTGAATCTTTGCTGTCTGTCTTGTCTCTGTGCTTGACTCTTTGCTGTCTGTCTCCTCTCTGTGCCTGACTCTTCTCAGCCTGCCTCATCTCTGTGCCTAACTCTTCACTTTCTGTCTCCTCTCTGTGCCTGACTCTTCACTGTCTGCCTCCTCTCTGTGCCGGACTCTTCACTATCTGCCTCATCTCTGTGCCTGACTTTTCACTGTCTGTCTACTCTATGTGCCTGACTTTTCACTGTATGCCTCATCTCTGTGCCTGACTCTTCACTGTCTGTCTCCTCTCTGTGCCTGACCCTTCACTGTCTGCCTCATCTCTGTGCCTGACCCTTCACTGCATGTCTCCCCTCTGTGCCCGACTCTTCACTGTATGCCTCATCTCTGTGCCTGACTCTTCACTGTCTGTGTCCGACTCTTCACTGTCTGTCTGACTCTTCACTGTCTGCGTCCAACTCTTTACTGTATGTCTCCTCTGTGCCTGAATCTCCACTGTCTGTCTCCTCTCTGTGCCTGATTCTACACTGTCTGTCTCCTCTCTGTGCCTGACTGTTCAACGTCTGTCTCCTCTCTGTGCCTGACTTTTCACCTGACTCTTCACTGTCTCCTCTCTGTGCCTGACTCTTCACTGACTGTCTCACCTCTGTGCCTCATCTCTATGCCTGACTCTTCACTGTCTGTCTCCTCTCTGTGTCTGACTGTTCACTGTCTGTCTCCTTTCTGTGCCTGACTCTTCACTGTCTGTCTCCTCTGTGTGCCTGACCCTTCACTGTCTGCCTCCTCTGTCCCTGACTCTTCAATGTCTGTCTCCCTCATCTATGCCTGACTCTTCACTGTCTGTCTCCTCTGTGTGCCTGTCTCTTCACTGTCTGCCTCCTCTCTGTGCCCGACTCTTCACTGCCTGCCTGTCTCCTCTCTGTGCCTGAATCTTTGCTGTCTGTCTCGTCTCTGTGCTTGACTCTTCTCAGTCTGCCTCATCTCTGTGCCTAACTCTTCACTTTCTGTCTCCTCACTATGCCTAACTCTTCACTGTCTGTCTCCTCTCTGTGTCTGACTCTTCACTGTCTGTCTCCTCTCTGTGCCTGACTCTTCACTGTCTGTCTCCTCTGTGTGCCTGACCCATCACTGTCTGCCTCCTCTGTCCCTGACTCTTCAATGTCTGTCTCCCTCATCTATGCCTGACTCTTCACTGTCTGTCTCCTCTGTGTGCCTGTCTCTTCACTGTCTGCCTCCTCCCTGTGCCCGACTCTTCACTGCCTGCCTGTCTCCTCTCTGTGCCTGAATCTTTGCTGTCTGTCTCCTCTCTGTGCCTGACTCTTCACTGTCTGTCTACTCTATGTGCCTGACTCTTCACTGTCTGCCTCATCTCTGTGCCTGACTTTTCACTGTCTGTTTACTCTATGTGCCTGACATTTAACTGTCTGACTCATCTCTGTGCCTGACTCTTCACTGTCTGCCTCCTCTGTGCCTGACTCTTCACTGTCTGTCTCCCTCCTCTGTGCTTGACTCTTCGCTGTCTGCCTCCTCTCGGTGCCTGACTCTTTTCTGTCTGCCTCATCTCTGTGCCTGACACTTCACTGTCTGCCTCCTCTCTGTGCCTGATTCTTCACTGTCTGCCTCCTCTCTGTACCTGACTCTTCACTGTCTGCCTCCTCTCTGTGCCTGACTCTTCACTGTCTGACTCCTCTCTTCCTGACTCTTCACTGTCTGTCTACTCTATGTGCCTGACTCTTCACTGTCTGCCTCTTCTCTGTGCCTGACTCTTCACTGTCTGGCTCCTCTCTGTGCCTGAATCTTCACTGTCTGCCTCCTCTCTGTGCCGGACTCTTCACTATCTGTCTCATCTCTGTGCCTGACTTTTCTCTGTCTACTCTATGTGCCTGACTTTTCACTGTATGCCTCATCTCTGTGCCTGACTCCTCACTGTCTGTCTCCTTTCTGTGCCTGACCCTTCACTGTCTGCCTCATCTCTGTGCCTGACCCTTCACTGCCTGTCTCCCCTCTGTGCCCGACTCTTCACTGTATGCCTCATCTCTGTGCCTGACTCTTCACTGTCTGTGTCCGACTCTTCACTGTCTGTCTGACTCTTCACTGTCTGCGTCCAACTCTTTACTGTATGTCTCCTCTGTGCCTGAATCTCCACTGTCTGTCTCCTCTCTGTGCCTGATTCTACACTGTCTGTCTCCTCTCTGTGCCTGACTGTTCAACGTCTGTCTCCTCTCTGTGCCTGACTTTTCACCTGACTCTTCACTGTCTCCTCTCTGTGCCTGACTCTTCACTGACTGTCTCACCTCTGTGCCTCATCTCTATGCCTGACTCTTCACTGTCTGTCTCCTCTCTGTGTCTGACTCTTCACTGTCTGTCTCCTCTCTGTGCCTGACTCTTCACTGTCTGTCTCCTCTGTGTGCCTGACCCTTCACTGTCTGCCTCCTCTGTCCCTGACTCTTCAATGTCTGTCTCCCTCATCTATGCCTGACTCTTCACTGTCTGTCTCCTCTGTGTGCCTGACTCTTTGCTGTCTGTCTCCTCTCTGTGCCTAACTCTTCTCAGTCTGCCTCATCTCTGTGCCTAACTCTTCACTTTCTGTCTCCTCTCTATGCCTAACTCTTCACTGTCTGTCTCCTCTCTGTGCCTGACCCTTCACTGTTTGTCTCCTCTGTGTGCCCGACTCTTCCCTGTCCTCCTCCTCTGTCCCTGACTCTTTACTGTCTGTCTCCTCTGTGTGCCTGTCTCTTCACTGTCTGCCTCCTCTCTGTGCCCGACTCTTCACTGCCTGTCTCCTCTCTGTGCCTGACTCTTCACTGCCTGCCTGTCTCCTCTCTGTGCCTGAATATTTGCTGTCTGTCTCGTCTCTGTGCTTGACTCTTCAATGTCTGTCTCCCTCATCTATGCCTGACTCTTCACTGTCTGTCTCCTCTGTGTGCCTGACTCTTCACTGTCTGCCTCCTCTCTCTGCCCGACTCTTCACTGCCTGTCTCCTCTCTGTGCCTGACTCTTCACTGCCTGCCTGTCTCCTCTCTGTGCCTGAATCTTTGCTGTCTGTCTTGTCTCTGTGCTTGACTCTTTGCTGTCTGTCTCCTCTCTGTGCCTGACTCTTCTCAGCCTGCCTCATCTCTGTGCCTAACTCTTCACTTTCTGTCTCCTCTCTGTGCCTGACTCTTCACTGTCTGTCTACTCTATGTGCCTGACTCTTCACTGTCTGCCTCATCTCTGTGCCTGACTTTTCACTGTCTGTTTACTCTATGTGCCTGACATTTAACTGTCTGACTCATCTCTGTGCCTGACTCTTCACTGTCTGCCTCCTCTGTGCCTGACTCTTCACTGTCTGTCTCCCTCCTCTGTGCTTGACTCTTCGCTGTCTGCCTCCTCTCGGTGCCTGACTCTTTTCTGTCTGCCTCATATCTGTGCCTGACACTTCACTGTCTGCCTCCTCTCTGTGCCTGATTCTTCACTGTCTGCCTCCTCTCTGTACCTGACTCTTCACTGTCTGCCTCCTCTCTGTGCCTGACTCTTCACTGTCTGACTCCTCTCTTCCTGACTCTTCACTGTCTGTCTACTCTATGTGCCTGACTCTTCACTGTCTGCCTCCTCTCTGTGCCTGACTCTTCACTGTCTGGCTCCTCTCTGTTCCTGAATCTTCACGGTCTGCCTCCTCTCTGAGCCGGACTCTTCACTATCTGCCTCATCTCTGTGCCTGACTTTTCACTGTCTGTCTACTCTATGTGCCTGACTTTTCACTGTATGCCTCATCTCTGTGCCTGACTCTCCACTGTCTGTCCCCTCTCTGTGCCTGACCCTTCACTGTCTGCCTCATCTCTGTGCCTGACCCTTCACTGCCTGTCTCCTCTCTGCGCCCGAATCTTCACTGTATGCCTCATCTCTGTGCCTGACTCTTCACTGTCTGTGTCCGACTCTTCACTGTCTGTCTGACTCTTCACTGTCTGCGTCCAACTCTTTACTGTATGTTTCCTCTGTGCCTGAATCTCCACTGTCTGTCTCCTCTCTTTGCCTGATTCTACACTGTCTGTCTCCTCTCTGTGCCTGACTGTTCAACGTCTGTCTCCTCTCTGTGCCTGACGTTTCACCTGACTCTTCACTGTCTCCTCTCTGTGCCTGACTCTTCACTGACTGTCTCACCTCTGTGCCTTACTCTTCTCAGTCTGACTCATCTCTGTGCCTAATTCTTCTCCGTCTGCCTCATCTCTGTGCCTGACCCTTCTCAATCAGTCTCCTCTCTGAGCCTGACTCTTCACTGCCTGTATCCTCTCTGTACCTGACTTCACCTGACTCTTCACTGTCCGTCTTCTCTCTGTACCTGACTCTTCAACTTCTGTCTCCTCTCTGTGCCTGACTTTTCACCTGGCTCTTCACTGTCTGTCTCCTCTCTGTGCCTGACTCTTCACTGCCTGTCTCCTCTCTGTGCCCGACTCTTCACTGTATGCCTCATCACTGTGCCTGATTCTACACTGTCTGTCTCCTCTCTGTGCCTGACTGTTCAACGTCTGTCTCCTCTCTGTGCCTTACTTTTCACCTGACTCTTCACTGTCTCCTCTCTGTGCCTGACTCTTCACTGACTGTCTCACCTCTGTGCCTTACTCTTCTCAGTCTGACTCATCTCTGTGCCTAACTCTTCTCCGTCTGCCTCATCTCTGTGCCTGACCCTTCTCAATCAGTCTCCTCTCTGTGCCTGACTCTTTACTGTCTGTCTCCTCTCTGTGCCTGACTCTTCACAGCCTGTCTCCTCTCTGTGCCTGACTCTTCACTGTCTGTCTCCTCTCTGTGCCTGACTCTTCACTGTCTGTCTCCTCTCTGTGCCTGACTCTTCACTGTCTGTCTCCTCTCTGTGTCTGACTCTTCACTGTCTGCCTCCTCTGTCCCTGACTCTTCAATGTCTGTCTCCCTCATCTATGCCTGACTCTTCATTGTCTGTCTCCTCTTCACTGTCCGCTTCATCTCTGTGCCTGACTCTTCACTGCCTGTCTTCTCTCTGTGCTGAATCTTTGCTGTCTGTCTCCTCTCTGTGCCTGACTCTTCACTGTCTGTCTCCTCTCTTCCTGACTCTTCACTGTCTGTCTGCTCTATATGCCTGACTCTTCACTGTCCGCTTCATCTCTGTGCCTGACCCTTCACTGTCTGTCTCCTCTCTGTGCCTGACTCTTCACTGCCTGTCTTCTCTCTGTGCTGAATCTTTGCTGTCTGTCTCCTCTCTTCCTGACTCTTCACTCTCTGTCTACTCTATGTGCCTGACTTTTAAACTGTCTGACTCAGCTCTGTGCGTGACTCTTCACTGTCTGCCTTCTCTGTGCCTGACTCTTCACTGTCTGTCTCCCTCCTCTCTATGACGTAAATAATTAATTTACTCTCTTAATTTCTATGCAGGTAAGTACTTAATCAATGATAACTCAATCAGAATGAAAGAAAACAGAGTCCGTGGTGTTAGAGTTTCTAAGGGTTTTATTCCTCATTAAGGAATCAGGATATCATGTTCTGACCACCACAGGGGTGTCAGAAGGGATAGAGCGCTGCTTTTTATTCATAATACATAGCTTATATACTTGATTTATACCATGAGAGTCAATGTAAGAGGCGTAACAGCTGAGAGAAGACAAGATAACAGTATACACGTGGTACTAGTACATCATCAAGAGGCGTAAACTAGGCGTGAATTAGAGGCGTGTGCTAGAAACGTCACTGATAGGTGACGCAAATGGGTGGCACCAAGGGGTGGTGCTAACAGAATGTTGCAATGTCAGCAGAAATCGGAAGCTTGGATGCGCGCGCAGCTGCATGACGTGTGATTGACGGGGTGCAGGGGACTTGACATTTACACTGACGGAAAGAGACAGAAGTCTGGCATGTCAGATCAACTTGTACTTCTATCATATCTGATATCTGATGTTTAGGAACTATACTATCTGGGCGGAAAGGTCTCTAGGGTAGAAGCTATTCTATGCTAACTGTAGATGCGTGTATGAGCGCCTGAGTGTCTACATGTGAAGCGTGGGGCACGGGGCCTTCCATGGGAGCATGGCAACAGAGGCTATGAATTACTTGCATTAAGACAGGTCGGCCTTTTGGCTCTGCAGCTGGAGAGGATGTTTACAGGATCTAGTAGGCAGGAATGTATTCTCGGGGAGCGGAACAGATAACTCGAAGGTTATAGTCAGTCTTGGCAGAAAGCAGGCTTGAGCTGAGCGCGAGGGGCCGCGCTGAATGTAGGACAGAGTTCACGAGTACAGAGGTAGCCTGGGCAGAGTCAGGAGCCACAAAAGAGGTTCAGATGGCAGGAATTCAGGGCCTACTCTTGCTAGAGCAGGAATACATGAAAAGTGTACTACAAAAAGACGGTGGCATAGCATACTTAGGAACGGACTACATAATCCATTCAAGGTGGATCTGAAAGCGGACAAGTTAACGGTGGACGCAAATGTATTTGCGTCTTCATAGCTGGCACAGGAGGGAAGTTACATGCACTTTAAGCTGGTACATGGAGTCGGTGGGGTACGCGCTAGGGAACACAACATGGCCAAAATTTAATTTTCCTCATTCCCTCCTTGTTCCCTACGGACCCTTCATGAAATATCGATCCTCATGAATCGATCAGTCTGTTCTTGTAACATCATTTGTTCTTCTTTCTTTCGGTTACGTTTTGAGTGAAAACTGGAATGTTCAATGCAAGAGGTGGCACACAGTCCACAAATCGCTGGCCCACACTGCAGGCACAGGCAGCAACTGAATACTAGGACTAGGCCAATGCCTAGGAAGGATAGGATCTTCCATCCCCAAGCTGTTAACGTTGTCCAGAACCAACCGGACCAAGTCCAGGTGCCTGGATTCTGATGTATCTGATTTGCAATTTTATGAAGACGGGTGATAGCTTGATATACAGATGGGGCATTTTGTGGAATGAAAACACAGCAGCTTGACCCGATGACCTTACAGGCTCCACCTCTATCTGCCAAGATGACGTCAATTACAAGACGATTCTGAAGGACAACAACCCGCATAGCGGACTGCTCTTCTGTTAAGTTACCTAAGGCGGAGGTAGTTTCATTTACTACGGCTTCAAGTGTTCTAGTTAATCTGCGTATTAATTTACTATTCTGGACAGGGCCTAAAAAGAAAAAGAATCCTTTATTAAAGTCAGTGTACTGTTCCCATGCCGTTTCTGTGTAGTCGACAAGTGGGACATCTCTTCTGGGTCTATTCTTCACTAGATTGCTATTTCTATGGTAATCAGGAGGAGCTAGAAAAACAGGTGGCAGAAGGAATGCAATGTAACAGGTACCATCCCAATCTGGAGGTAGACGTATGTATGCGGTATGACCACAAACAAAGTAGGAATGACTGATAGCTTTGAAAGATGATTTTCCATCATCACTGAATTCGACCACAGTAGTGCATTTACTATGACCTAAGTGTACTGAACCTTTCTTCTTGATACATAATTCACCAGTGACTGGCAGTACTGACATAATAGGTAGAACTGGTGTGGCTTCGGATTCGACAGTAAGAATCATAAGGCTAATTGTATAATTACCTAATCCATATACTTCATTTTCTAGATCAGTTCCTATTCTAGTGGGGAGTCCCTCCTTATCCGGGTAACAGACGTCTAGTAGGACCAAGTTCAGGTTTCCCCAAACCCAACCCCCATCGAAAACAGCAATATCGGGATCTAAAGAATTAATTATTTTGAACCATGCTCCGCAGGAGCCATTGTGAGAGAACGGGTACGGAAAGAGAGGCAGAGCTCCCTTGTAATTCTGGTAGGGAGGGAGTCGGCCACATATCCAGCAATTTGTAGCATTGTTAGTTTGATGAGAATGATGTAACATACTAATGAATGTATTGTTGCGCAGCGCAAGTCTGTAGGAAAGCTCATGAGGAGGTAACTCACTAAAAGTGTGTTCAGCGGAGACATTGTAAGCAGATTGGTCATGCTTGAAAATAGGATAGTAGATAGGTAATAAGATGCTAGCAATAATAATTAAAACACTGAGAATAAACATGATGATTAGTGTCACTATGCAGTGACTACGAAGTGATTTGCAATATGTACTTTTCTTTGCTTCTCTCTCTCTATCTCGATCTAGGGGATACATGTCAGAAACTATTTAACCGATTCACCTAGGGGAGGACTTAAACAATTAAACTGTCTGACTTGCTAGATCGTAATTTCATGCGGTATTGTTCTTGAGCAGTTTTTTCTCGTTTAGGTTCGGTAAAGTCTTTGGTAACACAGTCTTTGGTGGGGGTGGGTGTGTCTTGTTCCGGTTTCAGTCCTGGGAATGTTTTGATATGGCTTAGGTGAACCCACCCCTTTCTGCCTTCCAATTTGACTGCGGTCTTTGTAGTAAGAAGAACGGTCTTCGGAGACTTCCAGCGGGGCTCCAACGGACTTTTCCTGTCGAAGTTGCGAACTAGGACAACATCCCCGGGACGGACGTCATGCGGCTTCACATCAGTGTTGTCAGGGAAGGCTGCGGCAACCTGTGAACGACATGATTGGAGTGCAGACATCAAGGAGGCAAGGTAATCTGTCAACATATTAGAATCAACATCAGTAATCTTTTTAGGAATGGGCGTCCCCCACATATTCGGTGGTCTGCCAAAGACCACTTCGTACGGAGATAGCCCTGATCTCGAATGGGCGACCATTCTCATATAGAATAGTGCCACTGGCAGGGCGACTATCCAGTCGACCCCTTTGTCCTGACATATTTTGGCAAGGCGAATCTTTAATGTCTGATTATGCCTTTCTACAAGGCCTGCTGCTTCTGGATGTCGGACACAATGGAACTTCCACTGGTATCCCAGTAACAAGGAAACTTGCTTCATTAATTCGGATGAGAATGGCTGACCGTTATCTGAGTACACGACACGAGGCAGGCCGTATCGTGGGAAGAATTCACGAACCAACTGTTTGGCAGTGGTCGGAGCAGTGTAATCTGGGACTGGGTATGCTTCGGTCCAGCGGGACAGAGCACAGACAACTACGAGAACATATTTAAATCCTCGACAACGGTCCATCTGGATATAATCCATCTGGAGGACTTCAAAAGGGTGATCGGGAGGATGAAATCCACCTTGCTCTACAGGGACGCTTTTACCTGGATTGAACTGACAACAGATCATGCAAGTACGCACTTTCTGTTTTGCGGCTGCTCGTAAGTGTTTATTGTTCCAGAGATTTTGCAAACTGTCTAGCATTGCTTTCTCTCCTAGGTGGGCAGGACTATGTGCTGTATTTATCATGACTTGAACCATAGAGTCAGGGAGAAACCATGTAGATTTTCCCTTCGTCATCCACCCTTGATCTGTCTGGATCCCTCCTAGTTCGATCCATTTCTTTATTTCGTCTGCAGTAGCATGTGTCTGAATGTCAATAACATCTAGTGTGGGATCTCTGACTGTCATACAGTTTGTCGGATCTGTTGTCTTTGTCGTGTCAGTTGTCTGAGTGTGAGTCAGTGCGGTATGTTTTGCTGTCTGATCTACCAGGTCGTTACCCTGGGAAACAGAATCTGTGGCTTTAGTATGTGCTTTACACTTCATGACTGATATAGCTGAAGGCAGATGTATTGCTTCTAGCAGTGCTTGAATGAGAGGACCATGCTGTATCTTTGTACCATGAGAGGTCAGAAACCCTCTTTCTTGCCAGAGCATGCCGAAGTCGTGTACGACTCCGAACGCATAACGGGAATCTGTGTATATGTTAACATTTCTGTTCTTCGCTAGAATACAGGCTTGGGTCAGAGCGATGAGCTCTGCCGCTTGAGCAGACAGTGTATCAATACGATGTGTTTCTTTAACTTCAGTTTCAGTGGTCACGGCATACGCGGCCACTAACTCTCCTGTACTTGTTCTCATGCATGAACCATCCACATAAAGTGTCAGGTCTGGATTTGTCAATGGAACATCTGTTAAATCTCGTCTGGGCTTTGTTACTGCATTAATAATCTCTATACAATCATGTGGAGCTGGATCTGTCATAACTGTAGGTAACAATGTTGCTGGGTTCAAGATACTGCAGCGTCTGATTTCTATGTGTGGCTGGAATAATGTCAATTCGTAACCTGTCAGTCGTGCTATAGTCAAGTGTTGAGTCTGGGTTCTGTTTAACAGAACCTCTACAGAATGTGGAACTTGTACTGTTAACTGATGACCTAAAACAATTGAGTCGCTTTGTCTGATTGCTAACGCTATTGCTGCTACTGATTTTAAACATGCAGGGAGTGCCTGTGCTACTGAATCCAATGTGCTTGAAAAATAAGCGCAAGGCTTATGTGAACCTGCTTGATCTTGAGTGAGGACAGACAATGCTGTACCGTCACGTTCTGTAACAAAAAGTGTAAACGGTTTGCTGTAACATGGTGTCGCTAAAACTGGTGCTTGGCATAAAGCTTTCTTTAATTCCTCAAAGGCTTGTGTGTGTTCCTGAGTCCAAGGGAGGACAGTCGAAGTCGCTGCCTCCTGTGTCGTTAACTGGATGAGTGGTTTAGCTAGAAATGCATATTGAGGAATCCATTGTCTGCAGTACGAGGTGAGGCCTATGAAGGCCCGCACTTCCTTTTGTGTCTGGGGTCGTGGCATGTTTACAATTAACTGAATGCGATCGGGAGTGAGCTGTCTCCCCACTTTGGACAGCAAGTGACCCAAGTACACAACTTGCTGAACACAGAATTGTAGCTTCGAAGGAGACACCTTGTGTCCCTTGTCGGCTAGGAAATGCAAAACTATTAGTGATGCTTGTTCACATTCGGGTTCACTTCGTGCGGTGATCAGTAGATCATCGACGTACTGTAGTAAAGCGGTATTAACTGGCATTTGGATACAATCTAGTTGTCTTTTCAGTGCTTGACTATAGATGCTGGGGCTTTCTGTAAATCCTTGAGGTGCGCGGGAAAATTTGAAACTTCGTCCATTTAAACTGAATCCGAAGAGATATTGGCTCTCCGGGTCAATAGGTACACTGAAGAAAGCGTTCTTGAGATCGATTACAGTGAAGAACGTTGCTTCTGAATCAATAGCAGTTAACAGGGAGGAGATATCGGGGACCACAGGATACTGTGGTACAATACATTTGTTCAGTTCTCGAAGGTCAATCACCAGCCGATATACTGGCGGTGCATTGCGGTCTGTACGTTTAAGAATTGGAATGATGGGTGAATTACAGATATTGGAGTCGGTCTCTACGACCACTCCCTGGGCAATAAGCTCTTCAATGATTTTCAGTAAAGCCACTACAGCATCAGGTGGTAACTTGTATTGTCTGATTCTGGGTAAAACAACTCCTGTCTTGAGTGTAACACGGTATGGTGTGATATGCATACAACCTACATCAGCTGGGCCTTTTGCCCATAAGTGATCTGGTACATTTTTCAATCTGACATCAAAATCACGTAGAACATAATGACCCTTGAAATCCCGTAGAAAGAGTCTGACTCCCTCTGGGGAACAGCATATAATAGCTCCTAGAGCTTTCAGTGTTTTAATTCCTAACAGATTTTCGGGACATGATTTCGTAAGTAACAAATCTGTAACTCGAGATAATGGACCCACAGCTAGTGGTACTGGTTCCGATATTTCATTTACAATAGGCTGTCCTGAAAAACCAAGGGAAACATTCTGTGAGCCTGAGAGGGGTGCCCCTGGGACTTCATTGTGACTGATAGTAGTGCGACTTGCCCCTGTGTCAATTAAAAACTTTCTGTCTTTTCCCAATACGTGACTGTGTACATAAGGACCTTCTTGATCTACAGGAATTTCAATAAGAGGCAAATCACTTTCCCTCCCTAGGCTGTTTCATGTATAACGCTGATAATCTGGATATGCTGACTGGGCATACTGGTACATCTGTTGTGAGACTTGCCGAGTTGCGGCGGCGGGCTGTGTCTGAGCATGCTGTGGCTGCGGTACTGCTACTGTCTGTACTGTATGGGACTGATCATGCATAGGCTGTGTATTCTGCATTGGCTGTTCGTTCTGTGAGGTCTGTTGATGACCCTGTTCATGTCTAGGCGGACGCGGTCTTTCTTTAGTTTTACCTGTCTCGATGTTATGTTTCAGGACTGGACATTCATGTACGTAGTGACCTGGCTGCTTGCAATAATTACATGTCCCTTTAACGGGAGCGGCAGAATGATTGGTCTGGGCCCCACCTTTTCTATGACCGTCGGCTGGAATCGTCTGAGCTACTAACATTTTCATTTTCGTGTCTTTCATACGTTTCTGTTCCTGATCTTGTTCTTCCCTAATTCTATTCTGGTGGTATTGTAACATTTGTAACATCTGTGATGGCGTATTTGCCTGCCAAGTACTTTCAACTTTGTACACTCTATTTTTGACTAATGGTAGGGCGTTCTCGACTAATTTTGTTACAAAAAGGTGTGGATATGACTCGCTACTGACTTTTAGACCACTATTGATAATGAAACATTTCTCGAATCTTGAATAAAAGTCACTAGTATCTTCATCTTGTTTCTGTTTACAGGACGAGATTGCGTCCCAATCTTCCTTTCTTGTTGTCAATAATCTTGGCAAAACCTGTACTATTAAACCTGGTAATGCTTTAGTCTGGTCCCCAAGGCCTACCCCTGGGACTCGTTTTCTTTCTTCGTCTTCTATTTCTGCCCATGCTATCTTTGATTCTCCCACCTCCCAATCCTTCTCCTTTAATTTCTCGTAAATGCCCGTGGGCAACAGTACTTTTAACATTTTCATAATATCATCATACGTGTAATCTCCCATCAGTAACATGTCTTTAAGCTCTCTGTGAAAACCTGCAGGGTCTTTATCATGGCACGGAACTAATTTCTTCATTTCCAACAGTTCTAACTTAGTCAGTGGTGTGTGAACATACACACGCTTCAAGCGTTGGTCCGTACCCATAACTGGATGTACTTCTCGTAAGGGATTCTGGCTTTCAATGCCACCACCGCATTGCATGTGGTACGTTTTTCTTTCTGGAGGCGGGGCGGGAACATATTCAGAGCTCAGGAAGGTGTTATACTTACGTCGTTGTTCTAGAATTATTTGTATTAATTTGGTACTAAAACCTCTCCATCTATCCATGAGTAGTGCTTCTAATGTTTCGTGTAAGGGACCTGGATCAGAATGATTGTTTCTGAACTTGATGAGGAGGTGCTGAATCATGTATACACCTGCTATTTTCTGCTCTTCCGGGGAAAGGTTCAAGAATGTCTGTACTAACGTGTCATCATTATATATGTCTGGGTTTTCGGCCCATAACACGGCTGACCGGGCTAGTTCCTGTTCATCCATAGAATTGAGTACATGGTACCCCATTCGGTCTCGAAGCCTTTTATCAGTTTCCTGGAACTGATGTTCAGAAGAATTCGGATTTGTTAAAGCAGAGAAAAAAACTCTCTTGCTCTCCGGACGGATGCCTTTCCTAAGGTAGGCTCCCCTACCTACATATGCTATAGTATCTGTAGATTTTCCTGATGCTTCATGTTCATCTTCCTCCTCGGAGGAAGTTTTATCATTCTCTTCCTGGTGCGCAGTCAATACTGCCTTTCTAATTTTCTGGGACATACTGGCTATGCAAGCCCCTTTATCATGCTTTCCTTCGGCTATATTTTGACCCCACTTGTTTAATGCGTCTAACTCACTTCGATCTGTCCCGGGCCTGTCTCGTTCTCTTATCACACAATTTATGAAAAATCGTAATATCTGTGCTTGAATGTCAACTTTCTGTTTATGCATGGCAGCTTTGACACTGTCGGGGTCTTTCCCTGTCAGTATGAACTTATATAGTCTGTCGAGAATTTCCTGCATTCCTACATAGCATAGCAAGTTATCGGTGGCAGATCTTAATCGAAGTGATGCTAATATCATTAGATCGTCTTTTCCGGGTACTGGATCATATCTGCAAACTGACATCTTATCTTTGAATGCATCAAGCCGGGATGAGTAGGGAGACTGGAAAGGATTCTGTGTGTCCCTTAAATGCAATCTGTGTGTCGGTGGCGGGGTCTGTAGACCCGCTGTCGCACCTCCTGAGGCGGATGCTTGGGCATTATCTCTCCGCGGAGTCTGGATTTGAGTCTGAATTTGTCGTTTAGTAAGATCAGGTAGGACTGGTTTCGGTAGGTCTGTTTTGAGTACGGGAAGTGGCGGAGCTGGCGGAACAGGGGAGGTCTGTTGCGGTAACGGCGGAACATTATCTGGGGGCGTAGTGCCACCCCCATCCCTGTCAGTAGGCAGGGCACGAACAGGCAGATTGGTATAAGCTGGTGCTACATCCTCTAGATATGAATTCAGGAATATGTCTTTAGTAGTTTTATGCATTACTTTAGTTGGAACTAATGGTGTCGGTAAGTTTTTCGGTATTTCGGATTCAGTTTCAGATGTGCCATCTGCTGCAAGATACATTCCGTTTACAAGATTATTTCGGGCACGGTCTATTTGTTCTGTTTTTACTCGGATCCCTTCAGTAACTAATTCGTTTTCTTGTACTTTATCTGATTCTTTAAGTCTGTCTTCTCTACGGAGTGCTTTGTCAGCACGCTTACGTGATTCCTTACGCCAGAATTCTATGGTGTCCTTCTGGGATTGTCTAGCTTTCTTTTTCCATAATGCTTCTTCTACCCTCATGATGCACTCGGCATCCCACGTTCCGGTAACAGGCCATCTGTGTCTTTCGTCTAGGTGCTTGGTATAATCGGCCCATAAATCTAGATATAATATGGCATCTATGCCATGCTTCTGGTACATAAAATTGCCTGGAGTGTCCCTAGGGGGGATAGGAATTTCTTCCTCCAGTAACCCTTTCCTAGTTCCTATCTGTTTTAACTTGTTGAAGAACGGCATCCTGCTTACTTATTACTGAATGCTAGATCCTTATTCCTTGATACTCTTGACAGCTATATTATACGAGAAACACAATAATACACGTTTAAACAGTCACATTCATACCACAACATACATAAAAAAACATTGAAGACATAGATGACTACCCCCCTATACTGGATGTACTGCTCAACAGTACGGATACACTGGTGTAATAGTGCAGAAATTCGGAATACTTGATATACTGCTAAACAGTACAGATACACTGCCTAAAAACAGTGCAGACCGGACTTGCGTACCCAAACCCGTCTAGATACGACCCAGCAATGGTACTCACCGGGAAGCACGGAAACAGAAGGCCTCGGAAAACTCGACTGGACTCGACTCGGAACTTCGGAAAAACTTCGAAAAACTTCGGAAAACTTCGGAAAACTTCGGAAAACTGGTGGGCCTCTTCACACCTCGGACCTTGCTTCTTTCGGCTGGGCTCTGGTCGGGATCCTCCGCACTCCTCACCGCCTCGTCTGGGCACTGATCGCAGTCTTCGTCACCTCCGTGGGTCAGAGGGAGATGCAGGAAATCCTGCCAGTACACGTGTGTTTCCGTCTAACTGATGGCAGGGGGCAGAGTTTGCAACGCACCAACCGGCGCGTGAGGTGGGGGAGGGGTCCCTATTCGGGCGCCAAAATGACGTAAATAATTAATTTACTCTCTTAATTTCTATGCAGGTAAGTACTTAATCAATGATAACTCAATCAGAATGAAAGAAAACAGAGTCCGTGGTGTTAGAGTTTCTAAGGGTTTTATTCCTCATTAAGGAATCAGGATATCATGTTCTGACCACCACAGGGGTGTCAGAAGGGATAGAGCGCTGCTTTTTATTCATAATACATAGCTTATATACTTGATTTATACCATGAGAGTCAATGTAAGAGGCGTAACAGCTGAGAGAAGACAAGATAACAGTATACACGTGGTACTAGTACATCATCAAGAGGCGTAAACTAGGCGTGAACTAGAGGCGTGTGCTAGAAACGTCACTGATAGGTGACGCAAATGGGTGGCACCAAGGGGTGGTGCTAACAGAATGTTGCAATGTCAGCAGAAATCGGAAGCTTGGATGCGCGCGCAGCTGCATGACGTGTGATTGACGGGGTGCAGGGGACTTGACATTTACACTGACGGAAAGAGACAGAAGTCTGGCATGTCAGATCAACTTGTACTTCTATCATATCTGATATCTGATGTTTAGGAACTATACTATCTGGGCGGAAAGGTCTCTAGGGTAGAAGCTATTCTATGCTAACTGTAGATGCGTGTATGAGCGCCTGAGTGTCTACATGTGAAGCGTGGGGCACGGGGCCTTCCATGGGAGCATGGCAACAGAGGCTATGAATTACTTGCATTAAGACAGGTCGGCCTTTTGGCTCTGCAGCTGGAGAGGATGTTTACAGGATCTAGTAGGCAGGAATGTATTCTCGGGGAGCGGAACAGATAACTCGAAGGTTATAGTCAGTCTTGGCAGAAAGCAGGCTTGAGCTGAGCGCGAGGGGCCGCGCTGAATGTAGGAGCCACAAAAGAGGTTCAGATGGCAGGAATTCAGGGCCTACTCTTGCTAGAGCAGGAATACATGAAAAGTGTACTACAAAAAGACGGTGGCATAGCATACTTAGGAACGGACTACATAATCCATTCAAGGTGGATCTGAAAGCGGACAAGTTAACGGTGGACGCAAATGTATTTGCGTCTTCATAGCTGGCACAGGAGGGAAGTTACATGCACTTTAAGCTGGTACATGGAGTCGGTGGGGTACGCGCTAGGGAACACAACATGGCCAAAATTTAATTTTCCTCATGTACCTGACTCTTCACTGTCTGTCTGCCTCATCTCTGTGCCTGACTCTTCACTGTCTGTCTACTCTATGTGCCTGACACTTCACTGTCCGCTTCATCTCTGTGCCTGACCCTTCACTGCCTGTCTCCTCTCTGTGCCTGACTCTTCACTGCCTGTCTTCTCTCTGTGCTGAATCTTTTCTGTCTGTCTCCTCTCTTCCTGACTCTTCACTGTCTGTCTACTCTATGTGCCTGACTTTTAAACTGTCTGACTCATCTCTGTGCCTGACTCTTCACTGTCTGCCTTCTCTGTGCCTGACTCTTCACTGTCTGTCTCCCTCCTCTGTGCTTGACTCTTCACTGTCTGCCTCCTCTCGGTGCCTGACTCTTTTCTGTCTGCCTCATCTCTGTGCCTGACACTTCACTTTTTCCCTCCTCTCTGTTCCTGATTCTTCACTGTCTGCCTCCTCTCTGTACCTGACTCTTCACTGTCTGCCTCCTCTCTGTGCCTGACTCTTCACTGTCTGCCTTATCTCTGTACCTGACTCTTCACAGTCTGCCTTATCTGTCTGCCTCATCTCTGTACCAGACTCTTCACCGTCTGCCTCATCTATGTACCGGACTCTTCATTGTCTGCCTCATGTCTGTGCCTGACTTTTTACTGTCTGTCTACTCTAGGTGCCTGATTTTTCACTGTCTGCCTCATCTCTGTGCCTGACTCTTCACTGTCTGTCTCTTCTCTGTGCCTGACTCGTCACTGCCTGCCTCATCTCTGTGCCTGACCCTTCACTGCCTGTCTCCTCTCTGTGCCCGACTCTTCACTGTCTGTCTCCTCTCTTCCTGACTCTTCACTGTCTGTCTCCTCTGTGTGCTTGACTCTTCCCTGTCTGCCTCCTCTGTCCCTGACTCTTCACTGTCTGTCTCCTCTCTGTGCCTGACTCTTCACTGTCTGTCTCCTCTGTGTGCGTGACCCTTCCCTGTCTGCCTCCTCTGTCCCTGACTCTTCCCTGTCTGCCTCCTCTGTCCCTAAATCTTCACTGTCTGCCTCATCTCTGTGCTTGACTCTTCACTGTCTGTCTCATCTCTGTGCCTGACTCTTCACTGTCTGTCTGCCTCCTTCATGGCTGACTCTTCACTGGCTGTCTCCCTCCTCTTTGCCTGACTCTTCACTGTCTGCCTCATCTCTGTGTCTGACCCTTCACTGCCTGTCTCCTCTCTGTGCCTGACTCTTCACTGTCTGCCTCCTCTCTGTGCCGGACTCTTCACTGTTTGCCTCTTCTCTGTGCCTGACCCTTCACTGTTTGTCTCCTCTGTGTGCCCAACTCTTCCCTGTCCTCCTCCTCTGTCCCTGACTCTTTACTGTCTGCCTCATCTCTGTGCCTGACTCTTCACTGTCTGTCCCATCTCTGTGCCTGACTCTTCACTGTCTGTCTGCCTCCTTCATGGCTGACTCTTCACTGGCTGTCTCCCTCCTCTTTGCCTGACATTTCACTGTTTGCCTCATCTCTGTGCCTGACTCGTCTCTGTCTGCCTCCTTTGTGCCTGACTCTTCACTGTCTGTCTCCCTCCTCTTTGCCTGACTCTTCACTGTCTGTCCCAACTCTGTGCCTGACTGTTCACTGTCTGCCTCCTCTCGGTGCCTGACTCTTCACTGTCTGCCTCATCTCTGTGCCTGACTCTATACTGTCTGTCTCCTCTCTGTGGCTGACTCTTCACCTGACTCTTCACAGTCTCTCTCCTCTCTCTGCCTGACTGTTCACTGTCTGCCTCCTCTCGGTGCCTGACTCTTCACTGTCTGCCTCATCTCTGTGCCTGACTCTTCACTGTCTGCCTCATCTCTGTGCCTGACTCTATATTGTCTGTCTCCTCTCTGTGGCTGACTCTTCACCCGACTCTTCACTGCCTGTCTCCTCTCTGTGCCTGACTCTTCACTGCCTGCCTGTCTCCTCTCTGTGCCTGAATATTTGCTGTCTGTCTCGTCTCTGTGCTTGACTCTTCAATGTCTGTATCCCTCATCTATGCCTGACTCTTCACTGTCTGTCTCCTCTCTGTGTCCGACTCTTCACTGCCTGTCTCCTCTCTGTGCCTGACTCTTCACTGCCTGCCTGTCTCCTCTCTGTGCCTGAATCTTTGCTGTCTGTCTTGTCTCTGTGCTTGACTCTTTGCTGTCTGTCTCCTCTCTGTGCCTGACTCTTCTCAGTCTGCCTCATCTCTGTGCCTAACTCTTCACTTTCTGTCTCCTCTCTGTGCCTGACTCTTCACTGTCTGTCTACTCTATGTGCCTGACTCTTCACTGTCTGCCTCATCTCTGTGCCTGACTTTTCACTGTCTGTTTACTCTATGTGCCTGACATTTAACTGTCTGACTCATCTCTGTGCCTGACTCTTCACTGTCTGCCTACTCTGTGCCTGACTCTTCACTGTCTGTCTCCCTCCTCTGTGCCTGACTCTTCACTGTCTGACTCCTCTCTTCCTGCCTCTTCACTGTCTGTCTACTCTATGTGCCTGACTCTTCACTGTCTGCCTCCTCTCTGTGCCTGACTCTTCACTGTCTGGCTCCTCTCTGTGCCTGAATCTTCACTGTCTGCCTCCTCTCTGTGCCGGACTCTTCACTATCTGCCTCATCTCTGTGCCTGACTTTTCACTGTCTGTCTACTCTATGTGCCTGACTTTTCACTGTATGCCTCATCTCTGTGCCTGACTCTTCACTGTCTGTCTCCTCTCTGTGCCTGACCCTTCACTGTCTGCCTCATCTCTGTGCCTGACTTTTCACTGTCTGTCTACTCTATGTGCCTGACTTTTCACTGTTTGCCTCATCTCTGTGCCTGACTCTTCACTGTCTGCCTCATCTCTGTGCCTGACTCTATACTGTCTGTCTCCTCTCTGTGGCTGACTCTTCACCCGACTCTTCACTGCCTGTCTCCTCTCTGTGCCTGACTCTTCACTGCCTGCCTGTCTCCTCTCTGTGCCTGAATATTTGCTGTCTGTCTCGTCTCTGTGCTTGACTCTTCAATGTCTGTCTCCCTCATCTATGCCTGACTCTTCACTGTCTGTCTCCTCTGTGTGCCTGACTCTTCACTGTCTGCCTCCTCTCTGTGCCCGACTCTTCACTGCCTGTCTCCTCTCTGTGCCTGACTCTTCACTGCCTGCCTGTCTCCTCTCTGTGCCTGAATCTTTGCTGTCTGTCTTGTCTCTGTGCTTGACTCTTTGCTGTCTGTCTACTCTATGTGCCTGACTCTTCACTGTCTGCCTCCTCTCTGTGCCTGACTCTTCACTGTCTGGCTCCTCTCTGTGCCTGAATCTTCACTGTCTGCCTCCTCTCTGTGCCGGACTCTTCACTATCTGCCTCATCTCTGTGCCTGACTTTTCACTGTCTGTCTACTCTATGTGCCTGACTTTTCACTGTATGCCTCATCTCTGTGCCTGACTCTTCACTGTCTGTCTCCTCTCTGTGCCTGACCCTTCACTGTCTGCCTCATCTCTGTGCCTGACCCTTCACTGCCTGTCTCCCCTCTGTGCCCGACTCTTCACTGTATGCCTCATCTCTGTGCCTGACTCTTCACCGTCTGTGTCCGACTCTTCACTGTCTGTCTGACTTTTCACTGTCTGTCTCCTCTGTGTGCCTGTCTCTTCACTGTCTGCCTCCTCTCTGTGCCCGACTCTTCACTGCCTGCCTGTCTCCTCTCTGTGCCTGAATCTTTGCTGTCTGTCTCGTCTCTGTGCTTGACTCTTTGCTGTCTGTCTCCTCTCTGTGCCTGACTCTTCTCAGTCTGCCTCATCTCTGTGCCTAACTCTTCACTTTCTGTCTCCTCTCTGTGCCTGACTCTTCACTGGACTTGTTTGGAAGGTTGCTGCCGACCCAGCGCTCCAAGTTTGACCTCTTGCCGGGGTGTGCCGGGTCTGCTTGTTCTGCCGCTACCTCTCGCAGCACCCGCTCCGCGGGTGCCGCTTCGCGGCTTGGAGGCACAGAGGAGGGAGAGGTGAAGGCAGCACGCCAAAGCTGGGAGGCGCCTGGAAGAAACAACTCACAGGCGCTCGCAGGGACTCAGTAGACCAGGAGTCCCTATTCCCCAGGCCTGAGAGCGGACGCGCCCACCTTGAGACACGCCCCCCGCCTGACCAGGTGAAAAGGCGTGTGCTCCGACAAATCGCTGGGACCCACCTGGACTTGTTTGGAAGGTTGCTGCCGACCCAGCGCTCCAAGTTTGACCTCTTGCCGGGGTGTGCGGGTCTGCTTGTTCTGCCGCTACCTCTCGCAGCACCCGCTCCGCGGGTGCCGCTTCGCGGCTTGGAGGCACAGAGGAGGGAGAGGTGAAGGCAGCACGCCAAAGCTGGGAGGCGCCTGGAAGAAACAACTCGCAGGCGCTCGCAGGGACTCAGTAGACCAGGAGTCCCTGCTTCCCCAGGCCTGAGAGCGGACGCTCCCACCTTGAGACACGCCCCCCGCCTGACCAGGTGAAAAGGCGTGTGCTCCGACAAATCGCTGGGACCCACCTGGACTTGTTTGGAAGGTTGCTGCCGACCCAGCGCTCCAAGTTTGACCTCTTGCCGGGGTGTGCCGGGTCTGCTTGTTCTGCCGCTACATCTCGCAGCACCCGCTCCGCGGGTGCCGCTTCGCGGCTTGGAGGCACAGAGGAGGGAGAGGTGAAGGCAGCACGCCAAAGCTGGGAGGCGCCTGGAAGAAACAACTCGCAGGCGCTCGCAGGGACTCAGTAGATCAGGAGTCCCTGCTTCCCCAGGCCTGAGAGCGGACGCGCCCACCTTGAGACACGCCCCCCGCCTGCAACGCCCACTACATAACAATCAGCCTGTCGCTCAGCGGGACGCGAGCGGGACGCCGAGCGAAGCCCGAGCAAAGGGCGGGCAGTCTGTGGCAGTCAGGGGCTGTAAGAGGCTGGGCCGGGCCACCTCCCTTTTTCATCGACCTCCACGTCTTCTACCCCCCCGAGTCTATCTGCAGGCTTCGGATTCACCATGTCCACCAGATCTGGTAAAGCCTTGAGGGGTGGCGGAGCAAGTGCTTTAGGGGGTACCACGATGACCGGGACAATGGACAAATTCATCACCCGGGTGGCTAACGTCATTGAAAAGGAGATCGCAATGACGGAACGCCGCCTTTCACTTGACCTCCTTCCATCTAAGCGCTCCTCCTTGGGAACTGTGGCTCTTGCTCTATCGCCGCCTATCCCCTCTGCCATCCTTCTCCATCCTGATGAGCATCACATTGCAGTGCTAGAGGCTGGAATAGACAGGATAGAAAGCCTTCTATCACTTCCCTCTCCAGGTAGTCGCAGCATCGAGGCAATTGCTTCTGGCCCATCCTCATACACAGCCAGCCCTCCCGACATCAGGCATATTGCGGATCCCATTGTCCCCTCACCTCACACATAACCTCTTCCCCAGACTCCTTCTCCGCGGGTCCATAGGAAAAGGAAAAGGGGAATCAACACTCGGAGGGGGAACTATTCCATGCTCCACAAGCGTTCTAGGACAAAGCTTAATAGGGGCACTACACACCAAGGCACTGGGGAGCTGGAACCCCTTAGGACTGCAGGCCCCTCCCAGCATGCAGCCGAGCCCCCAACATCGGCCCTTCTGCCCCCAGCCACACCGGCTCTAGTAAATCAGGTTACTTCTCTCGAGTCTCTCGAGAATTTGTTAAAATCCTTGTTTAATCCGCTACTTGACCAAGTTAGGAGCCTGGGGGTTAGACTCGACAATTTTGAACAGGCCACTAGGGATAACTTTTTCTCTTTGAAAACCCTGTTGAAAGTCCAATCTAGACCTTCTGAATTTATCCCAGATAGGAATGTGGTTAAGGAGGTCCCAGCAGGTCAAACAACTAGAGTCCAGTCGTCTCTGCCGGCTAAAACACCGGCCTCAGGGAAAGCCCCTACCCCTGTCCCGGTGGCTGGTGCGAAGCGGCCGACGACTAGTGAACTCACCCACGTAGCTCAGGTACATGGCACTCCCGCCTCAGCAGTAACGGTACTTGTGCCGAACCCCGCCCAAAAGATCCCACAGAAGAAAGGGACTGGCCCAAGTGCCCATTCGGCAATTGCTGCGCCTGTTAAAACCAACGGAGCAGCACCTACCGCTAGGGCTACTAAACCATCCTCTCCTCCCAAAAATCGGCCTCTGTCTAAAATCCCCTCCTTGCCAAAAAATCCTCCCCTAGCGGCCCCCGAGCATATTCCGCCACGCAAGTGCCCTCCGGTAAATCTCCCACCAGAATGTCATCCCTATGTTGTTGTCCTTACCAAAGTCCCCCTCCTAAAAGAATCGCAACAGGAAACACACCAGGCGCTGAAAAACAAAGTCATCCACTGGATGAAAACTAATAGACCTCTTCCAGTGGGTGTTGACGGCCTGATCCTTGGGGTGCGCAGGGTGAGTTGGATTGGCCACGGGAAAAAACTTTTTGAGGGCGATTGCGTGGTGGTTAATTTTCAAGACATAAGAGCTGCCCACGCAATATGCTCCCAAGGCCGTACGGCTGGAATGGGGGTCGATGCTGTCGACCTATCCTTCTTTTACCCAAGAACGATCCCGACTACTCCACTATGCCCTGTCGGGCCCCCTCCTCTAAACATCGCCCACGGCCTCCCCTCCCCGGGAGTCTTCGCACAGCAGCTCTATCCAGCGCCAGTGATGCAGAACTGGGGCTTCTGGGGCTGCTGACTCCTTGACGTCCCCGGGGTTGATTTTGAGGTTCCAAGTCCTGCTGTTGAGCCCATCCCCTCCCCTAAAATCTGTTGCCTCTCGACTGCACTACAAAGCCAGGTTACCGCCAAGTTTGTTTCTGAGCAAGGGGAAATCAGGGAACCGCCCGGCTTACCGGCCGGCCCTCCTGTTGTGGGAGCTGTGGTGACGTTGCCCCCCGTCGAGAACCGTAGCATTGCAGCTGTGACGGACCCCTCGTTTAGGGTTTTCAGCTGGAATGTGGCGGGCCTCGAGAGGAAGCTAGCACTCCCAGACTGGAACTCGCTGGTGGAGCAATACTCCATATGCCTGTTCCAGGAAACCTGGAGCGGGGTGCCCCTGCATAAGGCAGGCTACTCCACCCACTTTCTGCCAGCAGCCCCTAGTGCAACCGGCAGGGGGCGCCCTTCGGGTGGCCTCCTAATTTGGGTGGCCTCAGAACTCAACTGCAGGGTGGTGGAGCGGGACACTAAATGCCCGGATCTCCAGAACATAGTGTTGAAAAACTCCCAAGGCCGAGTAATTTTAAATATTTTTAACATTTACGCCCGAGGCACAAAGGGGGGCAGAGAATCCCCAGTAATATCTTGCTTAGAAGCCCAGCTCCGCTTATCACCTCATAGGTCCTGCACCCTGGTGGGGGGCGATCTTAACTGCACTTTCGAGCCCTTGGACCTTGAAATCTTATCTGATCAAGAGGAACTCGATGCCAGGTGGGGGATTCCGTCCCTCGAACTGAATCCCATTAAGAAGTGGACAGAAGTGGCCCTCCAGATTAACTCGATAGCCATGGAGTTTGGCCTGAGGGCTGCCAATGGCAGAACCAGGTCGGACAAAGCTGGGGCCCACACTTACAATAGGCCAGGGCACACGTCACGGATTGACTATCTCCTCCTTGACATACACCTGTGGAGCATGGTGGAGGACATGGTGATTATACCATCTGTCGAGAGTGATCACAATCTTCTCTCTCTCACCATGTCTCACAGGTGGATATCCTGCCCTGTGACTAGAACTTCCTGTAACCCCCCCCGGACCTGTCAGTAGTCGCCAACTGTGGCCGGCGGCTAAAGTGGGCAAAGCTAGCACTCTCAGAGGAGAAAACCTCTGCCATTAGGCAGCTTCTTGTTTCAGCCCTAACCAACCTTGACCACCAGGTGGAAGGGTTGTCGGAGGTGGCCTTGAGGTTCTGTATTTTAACCCAGGCTATTAGCTACCTCTTCGTAGTGCCAGCCAACACGAATAGAAGGAAACCTAGCCCACGAGGCAGATTGGGCTGGTTCAATCAGAAGTGCAGGGAGGCGAAGTCACTTCTCATTGAAGCAGTAAAGTCCAAATTACCATCTAGGACTAGGGTGGCCAGGAGGCACTACGCACTCTGCCAAAAAAACGCCAAGATGGAGTGGGAGGATAACTTCTGGCAGGACCTTCTGACTGCCAGCCGAGGGAAAGACGCAAAACGTTTTTGGGATTTGGTGGGTATCAGGAACCGTCCTGACGATACTTCGAGGCCCTGTACCATCAATGCCCAAACTTGGTTCTCCCACTTCCAAAAACTCTACTCTGCCATTGAAGGCTCACTAAATGACCCCTTTGACCCCCCGCCCTCTAGTTTGGCCCAAGACCTGGAATCCTTTTCTGTTCTGGATGTTACAAACCAGATCAAAACCCTGGTCCCTCTTAAAGCAGCTGGCCCGGATGGCCTCCCAGGCGATATCCTCCGAGCATACTCGGAAGAGTGGGGGGTAATAATTTTTGCACTCCTCAATGCAATTGTCGCGGGTGGCCCGGTGCCAGACTCCTGGAGAGGTGCTGAGGTGGTCCCCATTTACAAGAAGGGCAGTAGGGACCTACCTGGGAACTATAGGCCTATAAGCCTAATAGATTCGTCCCAGAAATTGGCGGGGAAAGTGATTTTGGGGAGGATCTCGCAATGGGTGGATGAAAACCACATCCTGTCCGACATGCAAGCCGGGTTCCGTTCAGGCACCGGAACCATTGAACAGGTATTTAGGCTCCTGTTATTACACTGGAAGGTGGTGGAGCTAGGCAAAGGCAGTCTCTATTTGGCCTTTATTGACCTAAAGACTGCCTTTGACCTGGTTCCCAGGGAGGAACTCTGGAGGGTGTTACACGATCTAGGGATGCCCCCGTATTTACTAAACCTCCTCATCAAACTGCACAAAAACACCTATGCCCAGGTTAGATGGGGGTTGAACGGGGAAAAGACCGACAAGATCAGGGTCGAGAGGGGAGTAAGGCAGGGCTGTGTTCTGGCCCCCACCTTATTTTCCCTCTATATTAATGGGGTGGTAGACCACCTACTCGGCGAACCAGCAGACGCTCCCACCCTGGGAGGCGTAAAAATTCCAACCTTGCTGTTCGCCGACGACACCCTCCTCATCTCTAAAACCCCCCACGGTCTCCAGACATTACTAAATCGCTTCCAGGACTTTTGCACCTCCAGGGGCCTTGTCATCAATGTGGAAAAGACCAAGTACCTAGTTTTGCACCCGCCCCGCAAACTTGGCCGCCCCCCTATTTTGAATTCTATACCCCTAGAAAGAGTGGCAGAATTCGACTACTTGGGAATCCGACTCAACGACGCGATGAATTGGACCGCCCATATCAACAAAATGGTAATGACCCACAAAAGGGTGGGGGGGGCTCTCCTCAAAGAGTTTAACAACTCAACTAAACACTGTGTTGCCCCCCTACTTGATATATATAAAGCTCGTGCGGTCCCTGGGTCACTATATGGAGCTGAGTTGTGGGGTCTGGACAAAGTGGATCTACTGTGCAAGGCGGAAAATAAATTCATTAAAGATCTCCTTGCCATACCATCGAGTAGCCCGACTATCCCAGTGCTCATGGATGCTGGCTGCAAAGCAATAGGGAACCAGGCTCGCCTGCGACCCCTCTTGCTCTGGGCCCGTCTGTGGAGGGTACCGGAGTTAAAACCCTACGCTGACGGCCTTGCTGAGGTGATGCACTCCGACGGTTGGCACAGTATCAAATGGCTGAAGAACATCAAACACCTTCTAGGGGACCTAGGCCTGGACTCTTGTTGGCATAGTCACTCCGCCCCCCCGAAGGAGACCCTAAAAAAACTGTTCTGGGAATGGGTCCGCGTGAAGCGCATCAGTAATCAGCAGCACTGCAAAACCACCGCAGCTTTTCTGCTGATAAAAGATGTCGTTGCCTACGAGCCATACATGGACCTAATAACAATTGCCATGGACCGGTCCCTGTACATTAAATTCCGGCTGGGGTTGCTACCCTTGGCTGACCTTTGTTCCAGGTGGAATAAATCCCAGCCCTCTTCACGATACTGTGCTTTCTGTCCCGATAAACCAGAGACTGTGCCACATTTTCTTTTTGAATGCCCAGATTACGGCCGACCAAGATCACGTTGGCTTGGTCCTATCTGCAGAGAATTGGGTACTCGCCAGCACTCTGTCGCCCTTCGGATTTTATTAACTAATACAGCCCCCCCGATTGTTTGTGCCGTTGCCAAGTTTTTAAAATGGGCCTGGTTGATTAGACTTAGAAGACTGTCCATATCAATTTAATCTCCTTTTAACTAATTTATGATGTTCTAATGTGTTTTAATGTTTTCTACTCATTGTACAGTCATACTTTTTTCGACATGCTGTTTTAATTTTTTGTATCGCTTTTATGATATATGTAGGCTGTGGGGTTTTACGTTTAAACCTATTTTAACTGATAAAACCCCACTGAAAGAAAAATAGCCCTCACCGGTGAAAACATATAAACACTGAAAAAACACCTGCACAACCACAAACTAAATGCCATTCAAAGAAAGGAAAAAGAAAGTGAAAGAGTCATTTTGTTCTTACTGAAGGAGTCAATAAAACTTTGCTTTACAAGCTAGCAGTAAGAAAGACTGGCTAACAATATTCTGCTTGAGTATTGTTCTTTTATCATGCCACAAAAATATTGTTTTTTCTTCCTTTTACTTTTTTCAGTTTTATGGCCTTTGTTCTAAAGATACAGGGTTTAGTTTTACGTTTTAGGTTTAGTTTAATTATTATATAAACTGTAGAGAATCAGGACATATCAAACTCACATTTGATATTTTGGCTGCATTTGATTCTTTCACTGATAGGCAAAATGGCTAGTTTCATAAAAATCTTTCCTAATATGTGTCATCACATTTGCCCACAGAGAATGGGTAAAAACCCTTAATATATCAGACCATAGTTTCTAGTGGGTCAGTATTGATAGTAGGGTAATTGCCAACACCTCAGGCTTTAAACATTAAATGCAAGGTATAGTGACAAGTATATATATCACTAAGCATATGGGATAGTGGTGAAAACGTGACACCAGACTTCTGGAAAATATGGAACGCAGTGTCACTTGTTATGCTCTGCAAAAAGGTTCTTTCCAAGTTCAACAAAGATTGGAGTGATATTGTTTGTATTTGTAGTAATTCAGCTACGTAAATAAAAAATGTGTGTGATGACTTGTCAAAATTGATACCCGAGCTGAAGTGATTCCCTGTAGGAGATCCTTGCCACTTCTTAGATGGTATGCTGAAAGCATCTTTACAATCTTCAGAGTTAATGAGGGATGCTATTGACTTTTTAGTCCATTCTGGTGCACTGTTTTCTTATGACCAGGAACTAAAATGCAAATATTTATCATTTTGTGCTTTATGTGGCATCAAAGAAAGAGTCATCGCAAATGTGCCCCTTAGCTGACGGTTCTCAGCCCAAGTGGCTATGTATGCTGAGAGGGCCTTTTCTCAGAAGTTTACATGGGAAGGAAAGTGCAAGCGCACATGACCAAAGACTCATTGAAGAAGTATTGTATGGTGTGCTACAATAAGATTAATTTGCAAAAATCTCTTTGGACCTCATATACACTATACGTACACTGTCTATATACCATGTTCTTTCAGTGCAGAAAGCAAGCAATGATGAAAGCAAAACATTCCATAAACACCGGAAAAACACTTTTTCTGTTGTTTTTAGTGGCGTGAAAATGTGTAACCACTGATAACAACTGTTTTTTAAGACATTGAAAACACTGAAAAAACCCCACCAGAATTTACCAAAAATAGAAACTGAAAACAGGACAGCCTAGATATATGCATATCGAAATAAAGCAATCAACCAACCAACCAACCAGACTCTTCACTGTCTGTCTACTCTATGTGCCTGACTCTTCACTGTCTGCCTCATCTCTGTGCCTGACTTTTCACTGTCTGTTTACTCTATGTGCCTGACATTTAACTGTCTGGCTCATCTCTGTGCCTGACTCTTCACTGTCTGCCTCCTCTGTGCCTGACTCTTCACTGTCTGTCTCCCTCCTCTGTGCTTGACTCTTCGCTGTCTGCCTCCTCTCTGTGCCTGACTCTTTTCTGTCTGCCTCATCTTTGTGCCTGACACTTCACTGTCTGCCTCCTCTCTGTGCCTGATTCTTCACTGTCTGCCTCCTCTCTGTACCTGACTCTTCACTGTCTGCCTCCTCTCTGTGCCTGACTCTTCACTGTCTGACTCCTCTCTTCCTGACTCTTCACTGTCTGTCTACTCTATGTGCCTGACTCTTCACTGTCTGCCTCCTCTCTGTGCCTGACTCTTCACTGTCTGTCTACTCTATGTGCCTGACTCTTCACTGTCTGCCTCCTCTCTGTGCCTGACTCTTCACTGTCTGGCTCCTCTCTTTGCCTGACTCTTCACTGTCTGTCCCAACTCTGTGCCTAACTGTTCACTGTCTGCCTCCTCTTGGTGCCTGACTCTTCATTGTCTGCCTCATCTCTGTGCCTGACTCTATACTGTCTGTCTCCTCTCTGTGGCTGACTCTTCACCTGACTCTTCACAGTCTGTCTCCTCTCTCTGCCTGACTGTTCACTGTCTGCCTCCTCTCGGTGCCTGACTCTTCACTGTCTGCCTCATCTCTGTGCCTGACTCTTCACTGTCTGCCTCATCTCTGTGCCTGACTCTATACTGTCTGTCTCCTCTCTGTGGCTGACTCTTCACCCGACTCTTCACTGCCTGTCTCCTCTCTGTGCCTGACTCTTCACTGCCACTTAGCTTATTCAACATATATACAATATATAGTATAGGAACTCAATGGAAGCTATACAATTCAGGTAGTCCTGGCCCAGCCGGGGCAGGAGTTTATTACCAAAAAACACTGTCAGATATACAATACAATTTTACAAGACACAAGCCTGTGCCGTACTGACAAGAAAGGAGGAAATAGATATAGGGTGAAGAAGAGGGTGATTTTCAGGCAAGGAAAAGAGAGCAAAGACAGGGCACTGCGAAAAGATGCAAAGATTGCTAGCAGTGTCGCCTGGAGTGGAATGTACACAAAATTATTGAGAATATTTCAAGTGTCAACCCACTCTTGGGTGTCCCACTCCAGGCGACACTGCTAGCAATCTTTGCATCTTTTCGCAGTGCCCTGTCTTTGCTCTCTTTTCCTTGCCTGAAAATCACCCTCTTCTTCACCCTATATCTATTTCCTCCTTTCTTGTCAGTACGGCACAGGCTTGTGTCTTGTAAAATTGTATTGTATATCTGACAGTGTTTTTTGGTAATAAACTCCTGCCCCGGCTGGGCCAGGACTACCTGAATTGTATAGCTTCCATTGAGTTCCTATACTATATATTGTATATATGTTGAATAAGCTAAGTTCCATTGTCTCTCTATAACAAAGTTATACCCATGGCTCTTAGCTATCCGTTGGGTTCCCCGTGTCTTAAAAAAACGTGACTCTTCACTGCCTGCCTGTCTCCTCTCTGTGCCTGAATTTTTGCTGTCTGTCTCGTCTCTGTGCTTGACTCTTCAATGTCTGTCTCCCTCATCTATGCCTGACTCTTCACTGTCTGTCTCCTCTGTGTGCCTGACTCTTCACTGTCTGCCTCCTCTCTGTGCCGGACTCTTCACTGCCTGTCTCCTCTCTGTGCCTGACTCTTCACTGCCTGCCTGTCTCCTCTCTGTGCCTGAATCTTTGCTGTCTGTCTTGTCTCTGTGCTTGACTCTTTGCTGTCTGTCTCCTCTCTGTGCCTGACTCTTCTCAGTCTGCCTCATCTCTGTGCCTAACTCTTCACTTTCTGTCTCCTCTCTGTGCCTGACTCTTCACTGTCTGTCTACTCTATGTGCCTGACTCTTCACTGTCTGCCTCATCTCTGTGCCTGACTTTTCACTGTCTGTTTACTCTATGTGCCTGACATTTAACTGTCTGACTCATCTCTGTGCCTGACTCTTCACTGTCTGCCTCCTCTGTGCCTGACTCTTCACTGTCTGCCTCCCTCCTCTGTGCTTGACTCTTCGCTGCCTGCCTCCTCTCGGTGCCTGACTCTTTTCTGTCTGCCTCATCTCTGTGCCTGACACTTCACTGTCTGCCTCCTCTCTGTGCCTGATTCTTCACTGTCTGCCTCCTCTCTGTACCTGACTCTTCACTGTCTGCCTCCTCTCTGTGCCTGACTCTTCACTGTCTGACTCCTCTCTTCCTGCCTCTTCACTGTCTGTCTACTCTATGTGCCTGACTCTTCACTGTCTGCCTCCTCTCTGTGCCTGACTCTTCA
This sequence comes from Lissotriton vulgaris, assembly GCF_964263255.1. Classification (NCBI taxonomy): domain Eukaryota; kingdom Metazoa; phylum Chordata; class Amphibia; order Caudata; family Salamandridae; genus Lissotriton; species Lissotriton vulgaris. The sequence continues at coordinate 190,705,554 of NC_141685.1, forward strand.
TTGTCTGGCTCCTCTCTGTGCCTGAATCTTCACTGTCTGCCTCCTCTCTGTGCCGGACTCTTCACTATCTGCCTCATCTCTGTGCCTGACTTTTCACTCTCTGTCTACTCTATGTGCCTGACTTTTCACTGTATGCCTCATCTCTGTGCCTGACTCTTCACTGTCTGTCTCCTCTGTGTGCCTGACCCTTCACTGTCTGCCTCATCTCTGTGCCTGACCCTTCACTGCCTGTCTCCCCTCTGTGCCACTCTTCACTGTATGCCTCATCTCTGTGCCTGACTCTTCACTGTCTGTGTCCGACTCTTCACCGTCTGTCTGACTCTTCACTGTCTGCGTCCAACTCTTTACTGTATGTCTCCTCTGTGCCTGAATCTCCACTGTCTGTCTCCTCTCTGTGCCTGATTCTACACTGTCTGTCTCCTCTCTGTGCCTGACTGTTCAACGTCTGTCTCCTCTCTGTGCCTGACTTTTCACCTGACTCTTCACTGTCTCCTCTCTGTGCCTGAGTCTTCACTGACTGTCTCACCTCTGTGCCTCATCTCTATGCCTGACTCTTCACTGTCTGTCTCCTCTCTGTGTCTGACTCTTCACTGTCTGTCTCCTTTCTGTGCCTGACTCTTCACTGTCTGTCTCCTCTGTGTGCCTGACCCTTCACCGTCTTCCTCCTCTGTCCCTGACTCTTCAATGTCTGTCTCCCTCATCTATGCCTGACTCTTCACTGTCTGTCTCCTCTGTGTGCCTGTCTCTTCACTGTCTGCCTCCTCTGTGTGCCCGACTCTTCACTGCCTGTCTCCTCTCTGTGCCTGACTCTTCACTGCCTGCCTGCCTCCTCTCTGTGCCTGAATATTTGCTGTCTGTCTTGTCTCTGTGCCTGACTCTTCACTGTCTGTCTACTCTATGTGCCTGACTTTTCACTGTATGCCTCATCTCTGTGCCTGACTCTTCACTGTCTGTCCCCTCTCTGTGCCTGACCCTTCACTGTCTGCCTCATCTCTGTGCCTGACCCTTCACTGCCTGTCTCCTCTCTGCGCCCGAATCTTCACTGTATGCCTCATCTCTGTGCCTGACTCTTCACTGTCTGTGTCCGACTCTTCACTGTCTGTCTGACTCTTCACTGTCTGCGTCCAACTCTTTACTGTATGTTTCCTCTGTGCCTGAATCTCCACTGTCTGTCTCCTCTCTTTGCCTGATTCTACACTGTCTGTCTCCTCTCTGTGCCTGACTGTTCAACGTCTGTCTCCTCTCTGTGCCTGACGTTTCACCTGACTCTTCACTGTCTCCTCTCTGTGCCTGACTCTTCACTGACTGTCTCACCTCTGTGCCTTACTCTTCTCAGTCTGACTCATCTCTGTGCCTAATTCTTCTCCGTCTGCCTCATCTCTGTGCCTGACCCTTCTCAATCAGTCTCCTCTCTGAGCCTGACTCTTCACTGCCTGTATCCTCTCTGTACCTGACTTCACCTGACTCTTCACTGTCCGTCTTCTCTCTGTACCTGACTCTTCAACTTCTGTCTCCTCTCTGTGCCTGACTTTTCACCTGGCTCTTCACTGTCTGTCTCCTCTCTGTGCCTGACTCTTCACTGCCTGTCTCCTCTCTGTGCCCGACTCTTCACTGTATGCCTCATCACTGTGCCTGATTCTACACTGTCTGTCTCCTCTCTGTGCCTGACTGTTCAACGTCTGTCTCCTCTCTGTGCCTGACTTTTCACCTGACTCTTCACTGTCTCCTCTCTGTGCCTGACTCTTCACTGACTGTCTCACCTCTGTGCCTCATCTCTATGCCTGACTCTTCACTGTCTGTCTCCTCTCTGTGTCTGACTCTTCACTGTCTGTCTCCTCTCTGTGCCTGACTCTTCACTGCCTGCCTGTCTCCTCTCTGTGCCTGAATCTTTGCTGTCTGTCTTGTCTCTGTGCTTGACTCTTTGCTGTCTGTCTCCTCTCTGTGCCTGACTCTTCTCAGTCTGCCTCATCTCTGTGCCTAACTCTTCACTTTCTGTCTCCTCTCTGTGCCTGACTCTTCACTGTCTGTCTACTCTATGTGCCTGACTCTTCACTGTCTGCCTCATCTCTGTGCCTGACTTTTCACTGTCTGTTTACTCTATGTGCCTGACATTTAACTGTCTGACTCATCTCTGTGCCTGACTTTTCACTGTCTGCATCCTCTGTGCCTGACTCTTCACTGTCTGTCTCCCTCCTCTGTGCTTGACTCTTCACTGTCTGCCTCCTCTCGGTGCCTGACTCTTTTCTGTCTGCCTCATCTCTGTGCCTGACACTTCACTGTCTGCCTCCTCTCTGTGCCTGATTCTTCACTGTCTGCCTCCTCTCTGTACCTGACTCTTCACTGTCTGCCTCCTCTCTGTGCCTGACTCTTCACTGTCTGGCTCCTCTCTGTGCCTGAATCTTTACTGTCTGCCTCCTCTCTGTGCCGGACTCTTCACTATCTGCCTCATCTCTGTGCCTGACTTTTCACTGTCTGTCTACTCTATGTGCCTGACTTTTCACTGTATGCCTCATCTCTGTGCCTGACTCTTCACTGTCTGTCTCCTCTCTGTGCCTGACCCTTCACTGTCTGCCTCATCTCTGTGCCTGACCCTTCACTGCCTGTCTCCCCTCTGTGCCCGACTCTTCACTGTATGCCTCATCTCTGTGCCTGACTCTTCACTGTCTGTGTCCGACTCTTCACTGTCTGTCTGACTCTTCACTGTCTGCGTCCAACTCTTTACTGTATGTCTCCTCTGTGCCTGAATCTCCACTGTCTGTCTCCTCTCTGTGCCTGATTCTACACTGTCTGTCTCCTCTCTGTGCCTGACTGTTCAACGTCTGTCTCCTCTCTGTGCCTGACTTTTCACCTGACTCTTCACTGTCTCCTCTCTGTGCCTGACTCTTCACTGACTGTCTCACCTCTGTGCCTCATCTCTATGCCTGACTCTTCACTGTCTGTCTCCTCTCTGTATCTGACTCTTCACTGTCTGTCTCCTTTCTGTGCCTGACTCTTCACTGTCTGTCTCCTCTGTGTGCCTGACCCTTCACTGTCTTCCTCCTCTGTCCCTGACTCTTCAATGTCTGTCTCCCTCATCTATGCCTGACTCTTCACTGTCTGTCTCCTCTGTGTGCCTGTCTCTTCACTGTCTGCCTCCTCTCTGTGCCCGACTCTTCACTGCCTGTCTCCTCTCTGTGCCTGACTCTTCACTGCCTGTCTGTCTCCTCTCTGTGCCTGACTGTTCAACGTCTGTCTCCTCTCTGTGCCTGACTTTTCACCTGACTCTTCACTGTCTCCTCTCTGTGCCTGACTCTTTACTGACTGTCTCACCTCTGTGCCTCATCTCTATGCCTGACTCTTCACTGTCTGTCTCCTCTCTGTATCTGACTCTTCACTGTCTGTCTCCTTTCTGTGCCTGACTCTTCACTGTCTGTCTCCTCTGTGTGCCTGACCCTTCACTGTCTTCCTCCTCTGTCCCTGACTCTTCAATGTCTGTCTCCCTCATCTATGCCTGACTCTTCACTGTCTGTCTCCTCTGTGTGCCTGTCTCTTCACTGTCTGCCTCATCTCTGTGCCTAACTCTTCACTTTCTGTCTCCTCTCTGTGCCTGACTCTTCACTGTCTGCCTCCTCTCTGTGCCGGACTCTTCACTATCTGCCTCATCTCTGTGCCTGACTTTTCACTGTCTGTCTACTCTATGTGCCTGACTTTTCACTGTATGCCTCATCTCTGTGCCTGACTCTTCACTGTCTGTCTCCTCTCTGTGCCTGACCCTTCACTGTCTGCCTCATCTCTGTGCCTGACCCTTCACTGCATGTCTCCCCTCTGTGCCCGACTCTTCACTGTATGCCTCATCTCTGTGCCTGACTCTTCACTGTCTGTGTCCGACTCTTCACTGTCTGTCTGACTCTTCACTGTCTGCGTCCAACTCTTTACTGTATGTCTCCTCTGTGCCTGAATCTCCACTGTCTGTCTCCTCTCTGTGCCTGATTCTACACTGCCTGTCTCCTCTCTGTGCCTGACTGTTCAACGTCTGTCTCCTCTCTGTGCCTGACTTTTCACCTGACTCTTCACTGTCTCCTCTCTGTGCCTGACTCTTCACTGACTGTCTCACCTCTGTGCCTCATCTCTGTGTCTGACTCTTCACTGTCTGTCTCCTTTCTGTGCCTGACTCTTCACTGTCTGTCTCCTCTGTGTGCCTGACCCTTCACTGTCTGCCTCCTCTGTCCCTGACTCTTCAATGTCTGTCTCCCTCATCTATGCCTGACTCTTCACTGTCTGTCTCCTCTGTGTGCCTGTCTCTTCACTGTCTGCCTCCTCTCTGTGCCCGACTCTTCACTGCCTGCCTGTCTCCTCTCTGTGCCTGAATCTTTGCTGTCTGTCTCGTCTCTGTGCTTGACTCTTTGCTGTCTGTCTCCTCTCTGTGTCTGACTCTTCACTGTCTGTCTCCTCTCTGTGCCTGACTCTTCACTGTCTGTCTCCTCTGTGTGCCTGACCCTTCACTGTCTGCCTCCTCTGTCCCTGACTCTTCAATGTCTGTCTCCCTCATCTATGCCTGACTCTTCACTGTCTGTCTCCTCTGTGTGCCTGACTCTTTGCTGTCTGTCTCCTCTCTGTGCCTAACTCTTCTCAGTCTGCCTCATCTCTGTGCCTAACTCTTCACTTTCTGTCTCCTCTCTATGCCTAACTCTTCACTGTCTGTCTCCTCTCTGTGTCTGACTCTTCACTGTCTGTCTCCTCTCTGTGCCTGACTCTTCACTGTCTGTCTCCTCTGTGTGCCTGACCCATCACTGTCTGCCTCCTCTGTCCCTGACTCTTCAATGTCTGTCTCCCTCATCTATGCCTGACTCTTCACTGTCTGTCTCCTCTGTGTGCCTGTCTCTTCACTGTCTGCCTCCTCCCTGTGCCCGACTCTTCACTGCCTGCCTGTCTCCTCTCTGTGCCTGAATCTTTGCTGTCTGTCTCCTCTCTGTGCCTGACTCTTCACTGTCTGTCTACTCTATGTGCCTGACTCTTCACTGTCTGCCTCATCTCTGTGCCTGACTTTTCACTGTCTGTTTACTCTATGTGCCTGACATTTAACTGTCTGACTCATCTCTGTGCCTGACTCTTCACTGTCTGTCTCCCTCCTCTGTGCTTGACTCTTCGCTGTCTGCCTCCTCTCGGTGCCTGACTCTTTTCTGTCTGCCTCATCTCTGTGCCTGACACTTCACTGTCTGCCTCCTCTCTGTGCCTGATTCTTCACTGTCTGCCTCCTCTCTGTACCTGACTCTTCACTGTCTGCCTCCTCTCTGTGCCTGACTCTTCACTGTCTGACTCCTCTCTTCCTGACTCTTCACTGTCTGTCTACTCTATGTGCCTGACTCTTCACTGTCTGCCTCTTCTCTGTGCCTGACTCTTCACTGTCTGGCTCCTTTCTGTGCCTGAATCTTCACTGTCTGCCTCCTCTCTGTGCCGGACTCTTCACTATCTGCCTCATCTCTGTGCCTGACTTTTCTCTGTCTACTCTATGTGCCTGACTTTTCACTGTATGCCTCATCTCTGTGCCTGATTCCTCACTGTCTGTCTCCTTTCTGTGCCTGACCCTTCACTGTCTGCCTCATCTCTGTGCCTGACCCTTCACTGCCTGTCTCCCCTCTGTGCCCGACTCTTCACTGTATGCCTCATCTCTGTGCCTGACTCTTCACTGTCTGTGTCCGACTCTTCACTGTCTGTCTGACTCTTCACTGTCTGCGTCCAACTCTTTACTGTATGTCTCCTCTGTGCCTGAATCTCCACTGTCTGTCTCCTCTCTGTGCCTGATTCTACACTGTCTGTCTCCTCTCTGTGCCTGACTGTTCAACGTCTGTCTCCTCTCTGTGCCTGACTTTTCACCTGACTCGTCACTGTCTCCTCTCTGTGCCTGACTCTTCACTGACTGTCTCACCTCTGTGCCTCATCTCTATGCCTGACTCTTCACTGTCTGTCTCCTCTCTGTGTCTGACTCTTCACTGTCTGTCTCCTCTCTGTGCCTGACTCTTCACTGTCTGTCTCCTCTGTGTGCCTGACCCTTCACTGTCTGCCTCCTCTGTCCCTGACTCTTCAATGTCTGTCTCCCTCATCTATGCCTGACTCTTCACTGTCTGTCTCCTCTGTGTGCCTGACTCTTTGCTGTCTGTCTCCTCTCTGTGCCTAACTCTTCTCAGTCTGCCTCATCTCTGTGCCTAACTCTTCACTTTCTGTCTCCTCTCTATGCCTAACTCTTCACTGTCTGTCTCCTCTCTGTGTCTGACTCTTCACTGTCTGTCTCATCTTTGTGCCTGACTCTTCACTGTCTGTCTCCTCTGTGTGCCTGACCCTTCACTGTCTGCCTCCTCTGTCCCTGACTCTTCAATGTCTGTCTCCCTCATCTATGCCTGACTCTTCACTGTCTGTCTCCTCTGTGTGCCTGACTCTTTGCTGTCTGTCTCCTCTCTGTGCCTAACTCTTCTCAGTCTGCCTCATCTCTGTGCCTAACTCTTCACTTTCTGTCTCCTCTCTATGCCTAACTCTTCACTGTCTGTCTCCTCTCTGTGCCTGACCCTTCACTGTTTGTCTCCTCTGTGTGCCCGACTCTTCCCTGTCCTCCTCCTCTGTCCCTGACTCTTTACTGTCTGTCTCCTCTGTGTGCCTGTCTCTTCACTGTCTGCCTCCTCTCTGTGCCCGACTCTTCACTGCCTGTCTCCTCTCTGTGCCTGACTCTTCACTGCCTGCCTGTCTCCTCTCTGTGCCTGAATATTTGCTGTCTGTCTCGTCTCTGTGCTTGACTCTTCAATGTCTGTCTCCCTCATCTATGCCTGACTCTTCACTGTCTGTCTCCTCTGTGTGCCTGACTCTTCACTGTCTGCCTCCTCTCTCTGCCCGACTCTTCACTGCCTGTCTCCTCTCTGTGCCTGACTCTTCACTGCCTGCCTGTCTCCTCTCTGTGCCTGAATCTTTGCTGTCTGTCTTGTCTCTGTGCTTGACTCTTTGCTGTCTGTCTCCTCTCTGTGCCTGACTCTTCTCAGCCTGCCTCATCTCTGTGCCTAACTCTTCACTTTCTGTCTCCTCTCTGTGCCTGACTCTTCACTGTCTGTCTACTCTATGTGCCTGACTCTTCACTGTCTGCCTCATCTCTGTGCCTGACTTTTCACTGTCTGTTTACTCTATGTGCCTGACATTTAACTGTCTGACTCATCTCTGTGCCTGACTCTTCACTGTCTGCCTCCTCTGTGCCTGACTCTTCACTGTCTGTCTCCCTCCTCTGTGCTTGACTCTTCGCTGTCTGCCTCCTCTCGGTGCCTGACTCTTTTCTGTCTGCCTCATATCTGTGCCTGACACTTCACTGTCTGCCTCCTCTCTGTGCCTGATTCTTCACTGTCTGCCTCCTCTCTGTACCTGACTCTTCACTGTCTGCCTCCTCTCTGTGCCTGACTCTTCACTGTCTGACTCCTCTCTTCCTGACTCTTCACTGTCTGTCTACTCTATGTGCCTGACTCTTCACTGTCTGCCTCCTCTCTGTGCCTGACTCTTCACTGTCTGGCTCCTCTCTGTTCCTGAATCTTCACGGTCTGCCTCCTCTCTGAGCCGGACTCTTCACTATCTGCCTCATCTCTGTGCCTGACTTTTCACTGTCTGTCTACTCTATGTGCCCGACTCTTCCCTGTCCTCCTCCTCTGTCCCTGACTCTTTACTGTCTGCCTCATCTCTGTGCCTGACTCTTCACTTTCTGTCCCATCTCTGTGCCTGACTCTTCACTGTCTGTCTGCCTCCTTCATGGCTGACTCTTCACTGGCTGTCTCCCTCCTCTTTGCCTGACATTTCACTGTTTGCCTCATCACTGTGCCTGACTCTTCACTGTCTGTCTGCCTCATCTCTGTGCCTGACTCTTCACTGTCTGCCTCCTCTGTGCCTGACTCTTCACTGTCTGTCTCCCTCCTCTTTGCCTGACTCTTCACTGTCTGTCCCAACTCTGTGCCTGACTGTTCACTGTCTGCCTCCTCTCGGTGCCTGACTCTTCACTGTCTGCCTCATCTCTGTGCCTGACTCTATACTGTCTGTCTCCTCTCTGTGGCTGACTCTTCACCTGACTCTTCACAGTCTGTCTCCTCTCTCTGCCTGACTGTTCACTGTCTGCCTCCTCTCGGTGCCTGACTCTTCACTGTCTGCCTCATCTCTGTGCCTGACTCTTCACTGTCTGCCTCATCTCTGTGCCTGACTCTATACTGTCTGTCTCCTCTCTGTGGCTGACTCTTCACCCGACTCTTCACTGCCTGTCTCCTCTCTGTGCCTGACTCTTCACTGCCTGCCTGTCTCCTCTCTGTGCCTGAATATTTGCTGTCTGTCTCGTCTCTGTGCTTGACTCTTCAATGTCTGTCTCCCTCATCTATGCCTGACTCTTCACTGTCTGTCTCCTCTGTGTGCCTGACTCTTCACTGTCTGCCTCCTCTCTGTGCCGGACTCTTCACTGCCTGTCTCCTCTCTGTGCCTGACTCTTCACTGCCTGCCTGTCTCCTCTCTGTGCCTGAATCTTTGCTGTCTGTCTTGTCTCTGTGCCTGACTCTTCACTGTCTGTCTACTCTATGTGCCTGACTCTTCACTGTCTGCCTCATCTCTGTGCCTGACTTTTCACTGTCTGTTTACTCTATGTGCCTGACATTTAACTGTCTGACTCATCTCTGTGCCTGACTCTTCACTGTCTGCCTCCTCTGTGCCTGACTCTTCACTGTCTGCCTCCCTCCTCTGTGCTTGACTCTTCGCTACCTGCCTCCTCTCGGTGCCTGACTCTTTTCTGTCTGCCTCATCTCTGTGCCTGACACTTCACTGTCTGCCTCCTCTCTGTGCCTGATTCTTCACTGTCTGCCTCCTCTCTGTACCTGACTCTTCACTGTCTGCCTCCTCTCTGTGCCTGACTCTTCACTGTCTGACTCCTCTCTTCCTGCCTCTTCACTGTCTGTCTACTCTATGTGCCTGACTCTTCACTGTCTGCCTCCTCTCTGTGCCTGACTCTTCACTGTCTGGCTCCTCTCTGTGCCTGAATCTTCACTGTCTGCCTCCTCTCTGTGCCGGACTCTTCACTATCTGCCTCATCTCTGTGCCTGACTTTTCACTGTCTGTCTACTCTATGTGCCTGACTTTTCACTGTATGCCTCATCTCTGTGCCTGACTCTTCACTGTCTGTCTCCTCTCTGTGCCTGACCCTTCACTGTCTGCCTCATCTCTGTGCCTGACCCTTCACTGCCTGTCCCCCCTCTGTGCCCGACTCTTCACTGTATGCCTCATCTCTGTGCCTGACTCTTCACTGTCTGTGTCCGACTCTTCACTGTCTGTCTGACTCTTCACTGTCTGCGTCCAACTCTTTACTGTATGTCTCCTCTGTGCCTGAATCTCCACTGTCTGTCTCCTCTCTGTGCCTGATTCTACACTGTCTGTCTCCTCTCTGTGCCTGACTGTTCAACGTCTGTCTCCTCTCTGTGCCTGACTTTTCACCTGACTCTTCACTGTCTCCTCTCTGTGCCTGACTCTTCACTGACTGTCTCACCTCTGTTCCTCATCTCTATGCCTGACTCTTCACTGTCTCTCTCCTCTCTGTGTCTGACTCTTCACTGTCTGTCTCCTTTCTGTGCCTGACTCTTCACTGTCTGTCTCCTCTGTGTGCCTGACCCTTCACTGTCTTCCTCCTCTGTCCCTGACTCTTCAATGTCTGTCTCCCTCATCTATGCCTGACTCTTCACTGTCTGTCTCCGCTGTGTGTCTGTCTCTTCACTGTCTGCCTCCTCTGTGTGCCCGACTCTTCACTGCCTGTCTCCTCTCTGTGCCTGACTCTTCACTGCCTGCCTGTCTCCTCTCTGTGCCTGAATATTTGCTGTCTGTCTCGTCTCTGTGCTTGACTCTTCAATGTCTTTCTCCCTCATCTATGCCTGACTCTTCACTGTCTGTCTCCTCTGTGTGCCTGACTCTTCACTGTCTGCCTCCTCTCTGTGCCCGACTCTTCACTGCCTGTCTCCTCTCTGTGCCTGACTCTTCACTGCCTGCCTGTCTCCTCTCTGTGCCTGAATCTTTGCTGTCTGTCTTGTCTCTGTGCTTGACTCTTTGCTGTCTGTCTCCTCTCTGTGCCTGACTCTTCTCAGCCTGCCTCATCTCTGTGCCTAACTCTTCACTTTCTGTCTCCTCTCTGTGCCTGACTCTTCACTGTCTGTCTACTCTATGTGCCTGACTCTTCACTGTCTGCCTCATCTCTGTGCCTGACTTTTCACTGTCTGTTTACTCTATGTGCCTGACATTTAACTGTCTGACTCATCTCTGTGCCTGACTCTTCACTGTCTGCCTCCTCTGTGCCTGACTCTTCACTGTCTGTCTCCCTCCTCTGTGCTTGACTCTTCGCTGTCTGCCTCCTCTCGGTGCCTGACTCTTTTCTGTCTGCCTCATATCTGTGCCTGACACTTCACTGTCTGCCTCCTCTCTGTGCCTGATTCTTCACTGTCTGACTCCTCTCTTCCTGACTCTTCACTGTCTGTCTACTCTATGTGCCTGACTCTTCACTGTCTGCCTCCTCTCTGTGCCTGACTCTTCACTGTCTGGCTCCTCTCTGTTCCTGAATCTTCACGGTCTGCCTCCTCTCTGAGCCGGACTCTTCACTATCTGCCTCATCTCTGTGCCTGACTTTTCACTGTCTTTCTACTCTATGTGCCTGACTTTTCACTGTATGCCTCATCTCTGTGCCTGACTCTCCACTGTCTGTCCCCTCTCTGTGCCTGACCCTTCACTGTCTGCCTCATCTCTGTGCCTGACCCTTCACTGCCTGTCTCCTCTCTGCGCCCGAATCTTCACTGTATGCCTCATCTCTGTGCCTGACTCTTCACTGTCTGTGTCCGACTCTTCACTGTCTGTCTGACTCTTCACTGTCTGCGTCCAACTCTTTACTGTATGTTTCCTCTGTGCCTGAATCTCCACTGTCTGTCTCCTCTCTTTGCCTGATTCTACACTGTCTGTCTCCTCTCTGTGCCTGACTGTTCAACGTCTGTCTCCTCTCTGTGCCTGACGTTTCACCTGACTCTTCACTGTCTCCTCTCTGTGCCTGACTCTTCACTGACTGTCTCACCTCTGTGCCTTACTCTTCTCAGTCTGACTCATCTATGTGCCTAATTCTTCTCCGTCTGCCTCATCTCTGTGCCTGACCCTTCTCAATCAGTCTCCTCTCTGAGCCTGACTCTTCACTGCCTGTATCCTCTCTGTACCTGACTTCACCTGACTCTTCACTGTCCGTCTTCTCTCTGTACCTGACTCTTCAACTTCTGTCTCCTCTCTGTGCCTGACTTTTCACCTGGCTCTTCACTGTCTGTCTCCTCTCTGTGCCTGACTCTTCACTGCCTGTCTCCTCTCTGTGCCCGACTCTTCACTGTATGCCTCATCACTGTGCCTGATTCTACACTGTCTGTCTCCTCTCTGTGCCTGACTGTTCAACGTCTGTCTCCTCTCTGTGCCTTACTTTTCACCTGACTCTTCACTGTCTCCTCTCTGTGCCTGACTCTTCACTGACTGTCTCACCTCTGTGCCTTACTCTTCTCAGTCTGACTCATCTCTGTGCCTAACTCTTCTCCGTCTGCCTCATCTCTGTGCCTGACCCTTCTCAATCAGTCTCCTCTCTGTGCCTGACTCTTTACTGTCTGTCTCCTCTCTGTGCCTGACTCTTCACAGCCTGTCTCCTCTCTGTGCCTGACTCTTCACTGTCTGTCTCCTCTCTGTGCCTGACTCTTCACTGTCTGTCTCCTCTCTGTGCCTGACTCTTCACTGTCTGTCTCCTCTCTGTGTCTGACTCTTCACTGTCTGCCTCCTCTGTCCCTGACTCTTCAATGTCTGTCTCCCTCATCTATGCCTGACTCTTCATTGTCTGTCTCCTCTTCACTGTCCGCTTCATCTCTGTGCCTGACTCTTCACTGCCTGTCTTCTCTCTGTGCTGAATCTTTGCTGTCTGTCTCCTCTCTGTGCCTGACTCTTCACTGTCTGTCTCCTCTCTTCCTGACTCTTCACTGTCTGTCTGCTCTATATGCCTGACTCTTCACTGTCCGCTTCATCTCTGTGCCTGACCCTTCACTGTCTGTCTCCTCTCTGTGCCTGACTCTTCACTGTCTGTCTCCCTCCTCTGTACCTGACTCTTCACTGTCTGTCTGCCTCATCTCTGTGCCTGACTCTTCACTGTCTGTCTACTCTATGTGCCTGACACTTCACTGTCCGCTTCATCTCTGTGCCTGACCCTTCACTGCCTGTCTCCTCTCTGTGCCTGACTCTTCACTGCCTGTCTTCTCTCTGTGCTGAATCTTTTCTGTCTGTCTCCTCTCTTCCTGACTCTTCACTGTCTGTCTACTCTATGTGCCTGACTTTTAAACTGTCTGACTCATCTCTGTGCCTGACTCTTCACTGTCTGCCTTCTCTGTGCCTGACTCTTCACTGTCTGTCTCCCTCCTCTGTGCTTGACTCTTCACTGTCTGCCTCCTCTCGGTGCCTGACTCTTTTCTGTCTGCCTCATCTCTGTGCCTGACACTTCACTTTTTCCCTCCTCTCTGTACCTGACTCTTCACTGTCTGCCTCCTCTCTGTGCCTGACTCTTCACTGTCTGCCTTATCTCTGTACCTGACTCTTCACAGTCTGCCTTATCTGTCTGCCTCATCTCTGTACCAGACTCTTCACCGTCTGCCTCATCTATGTACCGGACTCTTCATTGTCTGCCTCATGTCTGTGCCTGACTTTTTACTGTCTGTCTACTCTAGGTGCCTGATTTTTCACTGTCTGCCTCATCTCTGTGCCTGACTCTTCACTGTCTGTCTCTTCTCTGTGCCTGACTCGTCACTGCCTGCCTCATCTCTGTGCCTGACCCTTCACTGCCTGTCTCCTCTCTGTGCCCGACTCTTCACTGTCTGTCTCCTCTCTTCCTGACTCTTCACTGTCTGTCTCCTCTGTGTGCTTGACTCTTCCCTGTCTGCCTCCTCTGTCCCTGACTCTTCACTGTCTGTCTCCTCTCTGTGCCTGACTCTTCACTGTCTGTCTCCTCTGTGTGCGTGACCCTTCCCTGTCTGCCTCCTCTGTCCCTGACTCTTCCCTGTCTGCCTCCTCTGTCCCTAAATCTTCACTGTCTGCCTCATCTCTGTGCTTGACTCTTCACTGTCTGTCTCATCTCTGTGCCTGACTCTTCACTGTCTGTCTGCCTCCTTCATGGCTGACTCTTCACTGGCTGTCTCCCTCCTCTTTGCCTGACTCTTCACTGTCTGCCTCATCTCTGTGTCTGACCCTTCACTGCCTGTCTCCTCTCTGTGCCTGACTCTTCACTGTCTGCCTCCTCTCTGTGCCGGACTCTTCACTGTTTGCCTCTTCTCTGTGCCTGACCCTTCACTGTTTGTCTCCTCTGTGTGCCCAACTCTTCCCTGTCCTCCTCCTCTGTCCCTGACTCTTTACTGTCTGCCTCATCTCTGTGCGAGACTCTTCACTGTCTGTCCCATCTCTGTGCCTGACTCTTCACTGTCTGTCTGCCTCCTTCATGGCTGACTCTTCACTGGCTGTCTCCCTCCTCTTTGCCTGACATTTCACTGTTTGCCTCATCTCTGTGCCTGACTCGTCTCTGTCTGCCTCCTTTGTGCCTGACTCTTCACTGTCTGTCTCCCTCCTCTTTGCCTGACTCTTCACTGTCTGTCCCAACTCTGTGCCTGACTGTTCACTGTCTGCCTCCTCTCGGTGCCTGACTCTTCACTGTCTGCCTCATCTCTGTGCCTGACTCTATACTGTCTGTCTCCTCTCTGTGGCTGACTCTTCACCTGACTCTTCACAGTCTCTCTCCTCTCTCTGCCTGACTGTTCACTGTCTGCCTCCTCTCGGTGCCTGACTCTTCACTGTCTGCCTCATCTCTGTGCCTGACTCTTCACTGTCTGCCTCATCTCTGTGCCTGACTCTATATTGTCTGTCTCCTCTCTGTGGCTGACTCTTCACCCGACTCTTCACTGCCTGTCTCCTCTCTGTGCCTGACTCTTCACTGCCTGCCTGTCTCCTCTCTGTGCCTGAATATTTGCTGTCTGTCTCGTCTCTGTGCTTGACTCTTCAATGTCTGTATCCCTCATCTATGCCTGACTCTTCACTGTCTGTCTCCTCTCTGTGTCCGACTCTTCACTGCCTGTCTCCTCTCTGTGCCTGACTCTTCACTGCCTGCCTGTTTCCTCTCTGTGCCTGAATCTTTGCTGTCTGTCTTGTCTCTGTGCTTGACTCTTTGCTGTCTGTCTCCTCTCTGTGCCTGACTCTTCTCAGTCTGCCTCATCTCTGTGCCTAACTCTTCACTTTCTGTCTCCTCTCTGTGCCTGACTCTTCACTGTCTGTCTACTCTATGTGCCTGACTCTTCACTGTCTGCCTCATCTCTGTGCCTGACTTTTCACTGTCTGTTTACTCTATGTGCCTGACATTTAACTGTCTGACTCATCTCTGTGCCTGACTCTTCACTGTCTGCCTACTCTGTGCCTGACTCTTCACTGTCTGTCTCCCTCCTCTGTGCCTGACTCTTCACTGTCTGACTCCTCTCTTCCTGCCTCTTCACTGTCTGTCTACTCTATGTGCCTGACTCTTCACTGTCTGCCTCCTCTCTGTGCCTGACTCTTCACTGTCTGGCTCCTCTCTGTGCCTGAATCTTCACTGTCTGCCTCCTCTCTGTGCCGGACTCTTCACTATCTGCCTCATCTCTGTGCCTGACTTTTCACTGTCTGTCTACTCTATGTGCCTGACTTTTCACTGTATGCCTCATCTCTGTGCCTGACTCTTCACTGTCTGCCTCATCTCTGTGCCTGACTCTATACTGTCTGTCTCCTCTCTGTGGCTGACTCTTCACCCGACTCTTCACTGCCTGTCTCCTCTCTGTGCCTGACTCTTCACTGCCTGCCTGTCTCCTCTCTGTGCCTGAATATTTGCTGTCTGTCTCGTCTCTGTGCTTGACTCTTCAATGTCTGTCTCCCTCATCTATGCCTGACTCTTCACTGTCTGTCTCCTCTGTGTGCCTGACTCTTCACTGTCTGCCTCCTCTCTGTGCCCGACTCTTCACTGCCTGTCTCCTCTCTGTGCCTGACTCTTCACTGCCTGCCTGTCTCCTCTCTGTGCCTGAATCTTTGCTGTCTGTCTTGTCTCTGTGCTTGACTCTTTGCTGTCTGTCTACTCTATGTGCCTGACTCTTCACTGTCTGCCTCCTCTCTGTGCCTGACTCTTCACTGTCTGGCTCCTCTCTGTGCCTGAATCTTCACTGTCTGCCTCCTCTCTGTGCCGGACTCTTCACTATCTGCCTCATCTCTGTGCCTGACTTTTCACTGTCTGTCTACTCTATGTGCCTGACTTTTCACTGTATGCCTCATCTCTGTGCCTGACTCTTCACTGTCTGTCTCCTCTCTGTGCCTGACCCTTCACTGTCTGCCTCATCTCTGTGCCTGACCCTTCACTGCCTGTCTCCCCTCTGTGCCCGACTCTTCACTGTATGCCTCATCTCTGTGCCTGACTCTTCACCGTCTGTGTCCGACTCTTCACTGTCTGTCTGACTTTTCACTGTCTGTCTCCTCTGTGTGCCTGTCTCTTCACTGTCTGCCTCCTCTCTGTGCCCGACTCTTCACTGCCTGCCTGTCTCCTCTCTGTGCCTGAATCTTTGCTGTCTGTCTCGTCTCTGTGCTTGACTCTTTGCTGTCTGTCTCCTCTCTGTGCCTGACTCTTCTCAGTCTGCCTCATCTCTGTGCCTAACTCTTCACTTTCTGTCTCCTCTCTGTGCCTGACTCTTCACTGGACTTGTTTGGAAGGTTGCTGCCGACCCAGCGCTCCAAGTTTGACCTCTTGCCGGGGTGTGCCGGGTCTGCTTGTTCTGCCGCTACCTCTCGCAGCACCCGCTCCGCGGGTGCCGCTTCGCGGCTTGGAGGCACAGAGGAGGGAGAGGTGAAGGCAGCACGCCAAAGCTGGGAGGCGCCTGGAAGAAACAACTCACAGGCGCTCGCAGGGACTCAGTAGACCAGGAGTCCCTATTCCCCAGGCCTGAGAGCGGACGCGCCCACCTTGAGACACGCCCCCCGCCTGACCAGGTGAAAAGGCGTGTGCTCCGACAAATCGCTGGGACCCACCTGGACTTGTTTGGAAGGTTGCTGCCGACCCAGCGCTCCAAGTTTGACCTCTTGCCGGGGTGTGCGGGTCTGCTTGTTCTGCCGCTACCTCTCGCAGCACCCGCTCCGCGGGTGCCGCTTCGCGGCTTGGAGGCACAGAGGAGGGAGAGGTGAAGGCAGCACGCCAAAGCTGGGAGGCGCCTGGAAGAAACAACTCGCAGGCGCTCGCAGGGACTCAGTAGACCAGGAGTCCCTGCTTCCCCAGGCCTGAGAGCGGACGCTCCCACCTTGAGACACGCCCCCCGCCTGACCAGGTGAAAAGGCGTGTGCTCCGACAAATCGCTGGGACCCACCTGGACTTGTTTGGAAGGTTGCTGCCGACCCAGCGCTCCAAGTTTGACCTCTTGCCGGGGTGTGCCGGGTCTGCTTGTTCTGCCGCTACATCTCGCAGCACCCGCTCCGCGGGTGCCGCTTCGCGGCTTGGAGGCACAGAGGAGGGAGAGGTGAAGGCAGCACGCCAAAGCTGGGAGGCGCCTGGAAGAAACAACTCGCAGGCGCTCGCAGGGACTCAGTAGATCAGGAGTCCCTGCTTCCCCAGGCCTGAGAGCGGACGCGCCCACCTTGAGACACGCCCCCCGCCTGCAACGCCCACTACATAACAATCAGCCTGTCGCTCAGCGGGACGCGAGCGGGACGCCGAGCGAAGCCCGAGCAAAGGGCGGGCAGTCTGTGGCAGTCAGGGGCTGTAAGAGGCTGGGCCGGGCCACCTCCCTTTTTCATCGACCTCCACGTCTTCTACCCCCCCGAGTCTATCTGCAGGCTTCGGATTCACCATGTCCACCAGATCTGGTAAAGCCTTGAGGGGTGGCGGAGCAAGTGCTTTAGGGGGTACCACGATGACCGGGACAATGGACAAATTCATCACCCGGGTGGCTAACGTCATTGAAAAGGAGATCGCAATGACGGAACGCCGCCTTTCACTTGACCTCCTTCCATCTAAGCGCTCCTCCTTGGGAACTGTGGCTCTTGCTCTATCGCCGCCTATCCCCTCTGCCATCCTTCTCCATCCTGATGAGCATCACATTGCAGTGCTAGAGGCTGGAATAGACAGGATAGAAAGCCTCATATCACTTCCCTCTCCAGGTAGTCGCAGCATTGAGGCAATTGCTTCTGGCCCATCCTCATACACAGCCAGCCCTCCCGACATCAGGCCTATTGCGGATCCCATTGTCCCCTCACCTCACACATCACCTCTTCCCCAGACTCCTTCTCCGCGGGTCCATAGGAAAAGGAAAAGGGGAATCAACACTCGGAGGGGGAACAATTCCATGCTCCACAAGCGTTCTAGGACAAAGCTTAATAGGGGCACTACACACCAAGGCACTGGGGAGCTGGAACCCCTTAGGACTGCAGGCCCCTCCCAGCATGCAGCCGAGCCCCCAACATCGGCCCTTCTGCCCCCAGCCACACCGGCTCTAGTAAATCAGGTTACTTCTCTCGAGTCTCTCGAGAATTTGTTAAAATCCTTGTTTAATCCGCTACTTGACCAAGTTAGGAGCCTGGGGGTTAGACTCGACAATTTTGAACAGGCCACTAGGGATAACTTTTTCTCTTTGAAAACCCTGTTGAAAGTCCAATCTAGACCTTCTGAATTTATCCCAGATAGGAATGTGGTTAAGGAGGTCCCAGCAGGTCAAACAACTAGAGTCCAGTCGTCTCTGCCGGCTAAAACACCGGCCTCAGGGAAAGCCCCTACCCCTGTCCCGGTGGCCGGTGCGAAGCGGCCGACGACTAGTGAACTCACCCACATAGCTCAGGTACATGGCACTCCCGCCTCAGCAGTAACGGTACTTGTGCCGAACCCCGCCCAAAAGATCCCACAGAAGAAAGGGACTGGCCCAAGTGCCCATTCGGCAATTGCTGCGCCTGTTAAAACCAACGGAGCAGCACCTACCGCTAGGGCTACTAAACCATCCTCTCCTCCCAAAAATCGGCCTCTGTCTAAAATCCCCTCCTTGCCAAAAAATCCTCCCCTAGCGGCCCCCGAGCATATTCCGCCACGCAAGTGCCCTCCGGTAAATCTCCCACCAGAATGTCATCCCTATGTTGTTGTCCTTACCAAAGTCCCCCTCCTAAAAGAATCGCAACAGGAAACACACCAGGCGCTGAAAAACAAAGTCATCCACTGGATGAAAACTAATAGACCTCTTCCAGTGGGTGTTGACGGCCTGATCCTTGGGGTGCGCAGGGTGAGTTGGATTGGCCATGGGAAAAAACTTTTTGAGGGCGATTGCGTGGTGGTTAATTTTCAAGACATAAGAGCTGCCCACGCAATATGCTCCCAAGGCCGTACGGCTGGAATGGGGGTCGATGCTGTCGACCTATCCTTCTTTTACCCAAGAACGATCCCGACTACTCCACTATGCCCTGTCGGGCCCCCTCCTCTAAACATCGCCCACGGCCTCCCCTCCCCGGGAGTCTTCGCACAGCAGCTCTATCCAGCGCCAGTGATGCAGAACTGGGGCTTCTGGGGCTGCTGACTCCTTGACATCCCCGGGGTTGATTTTGAGGTTCCAAGTCCTGCTGTTGAGCCCATCCCCTCCCCTAAAATCTGTTGCCTCTCGACTGCACTACAAAGCCAGGTTACCGCCAAGTTTGTTTCTGAGCAAGGGGAAATCAGGGAACCGCCCGGCTTACCGGCCGGCCCTCCTGTTGTGGGAGCTGTGGTGACGTTGCCCCCCGTCGAGAACCGTAGCATTGCAGCTGTGACGGACCCCTCGTTTAGGGTTTTCAGCTGGAATGTGGCGGGCCTCGAGAGGAAGCTAGCACTCCCAGACTGGAACTCGCTGGTGGAGCAATACTCCATATGCCTGTTCCAGGAAACCTGGAGCGGGGTGCCCCTGCATAAGGCAGGCTACTCCACCCACTTTCTGCCAGCAGCCCCTAGTGCAACCGGCAGGGGGCGCCCTTCGGGTGGCCTCCTAATTTGGGTGGCCTCAGAACTCAACTGCAGGGTGGTGGAGCGGGACACTAAATGCCCGGATCTCCAGAACATAGTGTTGAAAAACTCCCAAGGCCGAGTAATTTTAAATATTTTTAACATTTACGCCCGAGGCACAAAGGGGGGCAGAGAATCCCCAGTAATATCTTGCTTAGAAGCCCAGCTCCGCTTATCACCTCATAGGTCCTGCACCCTGGTGGGGGGCGATCTTAACTGCACTTTCGAGCCCTTGGACCTTGAAATCTTATCTGATCAAGAGGAACTCGATGCCAGGTGGGGGATTCCGTCCCTCGAACTGAATCCCATTAAGAAGTGGACAGAAGTGGCCCTCCAGATTAACTCGATAGCCATGGAGTTTGGCCTGAGGGCTGCCAATGGCAGAACCAGGTCGGACAAAGCTGGGGCCCACACTTACAATAGGCCAGGGCACACGTCACGGATTGACTATCTCCTCCTTGACATACACCTGTGGAGCATGGTGGAGGACATGGTGATTATACCATCTGTCGAGAGTGATCACAATCTTCTCTCTCTCACCATGTCTCACAGGTGGATATCCTGCCCTGTGACTAGAACTTCCTGTAACCCCCCCCGGACCTGTCAGTAGTCGCCAACTGTGGCCGGCGGCTAAAGTGGGCAAAGCTAGCACTCTCAGAGGAGAAAACCTCTGCCATTAGGCAGCTTCTTGTTTCAGCCCTAACCAACCTTGACCACCAGGTGGAAGGGTTGTCGGAGGTGGCCTTGAGGTTCTGTATTTTAACCCAGGCTATTAGCTACCTCTTCGTAGTGCCAGCCAACACGAATAGAAGGAAACCTAGCCCACGAGGCAGATTGGGCTGGTTCAATCAGAAGTGCAGGGAGGCGAAGTCACTTCTCATTGAAGCAGTAAAGTCCAAATTACCATCTAGGACTAGGGTGGCCAGGAGGCACTACGCACTCTGCCAAAAAAACGCCAAGATGGAGTGGGAGGATAACTTCTGGCAGGACCTTCTGACTGCCAGCCGAGGGAAAGACGCAAAACGTTTTTGGGATTTGGTGGGTATCAGGAACCGTCCTGACGATACTTCGAGGCCCTGTACCATCAACGCCCAAACTTGGTTCTCCCACTTCCAAAAACTCTACTCTGCCATTGAAGGCTCACTAAATGACCCCTTTGACCCCCCGCCTTCTAGTTTGGCCCAAGACCTGGAATCCTTTTCTGTTCTGGATGTTACAAACCAGATCAAAACCCTGGTCCCTCTTAAAGCAGCTGGCCCGGATGGCCTCCCAGGCGATATCCTCCGAGCATACTCGGAAGAGTGGGGGGTAATAATTTCTGCACTCCTCAATGCAATTGTCGCGGGTGGCCCGGTGCCAGACTCCTGGAGAGGTGCTGAGGTGGTCCCCATTTACAAGAAGGGCAGTAGGGACCTACCTGGGAACTATAGGCCTATAAGCCTAATAGATTCGTCCCAGAAATTGGCGGGGAAAGTGATTTTGGGGAGGATCTCGCAATGGGTGGATGAAAACCACATCCTGTCCGACATGCAAGCCGGGTTCCGTTCAGGCACCGGAACCATTGAACAGGTATTTAGGCTCCTGTTATTACACTGGAAGGTGGTGGAGCTAGGCAAAGGCAGTCTCTATTTGGCCTTTATTGACCTAAAGACTGCCTTTGACCTGGTTCCCAGGGAGGAACTCTGGAGGGTGTTACACGATCTAGGGATGCCCCCGTATTTACTAAACCTCCTCATCAAACTGCACAAAAACACCTATGCCCAGGTTAGATGGGGGTTGAACGGGGAAAAGACCGACAAGATCAGGGTCGAGAGGGGAGTAAGGCAGGGCTGTGTTCTGGCCCCCACCTTATTTTCCCTCTATATTAATGGGGTGGTAGACCACCTACTCGGCGAACCAGCAGACGCTCCCACCCTGGGAGGCGTAAAAATTCCAACCTTGCTGTTCGCCGACGACACCCTCCTCATCTCTAAAACCCCCCAAGGTCTCCAGACATTACTAAATCGCTTCCAGGACTTTTGCACCTCCAGGGGCCTTGTCATCAATGTGGAAAAGACCAAGTACCTAGTTTTGCACCCGCCCCGCAAACTTGGCCGCCCCCCTATTTTGAATTCTATACCCCTAGAAAGAGTGGCAGAATTCGACTACTTGGGAATCCGACTCAACGACGCGATGAATTGGACCGCCCATATCAACAAAATGGTAATGACCCACAAAAGGGTGGGGGGGGCTCTCCTCAAAGAGTTTAACAACTCAACTAAACACTGTGTTGCCCCCCTACTTGATATATATAAAGCTCGTGCGGTCCCTGGGTCTCTATATGGAGCTGAGTTGTGGGGTCTGGACAAAGTGGATCTACTGTGCAAGGCGGAAAATAAATTCATTAAAGATCTCCTTGCCATACCATCGAGTAGCCCGACTATCCCAGTGCTCATGGATGCTAGCTGCAAAGCAATAGGGGACCAGGCTCGCCTGCGACCCCTCTTGCTCTGGGCCCGTCTGTGGAGGGTACCGGAGTTAAAACCCTACGCTGATGGCCTTGCTGAGGTGATGCACTCCGACGGTTGGCACAGTATCAAATGGCTGAAGAACATCAAACACCTTCTAGGGGACCTAGGCCTGGACTCTTGTTGGCATAGTCACTCCGCCCCCCCGAAGGAGACCCTAAAAAAACTGTTCTGGGAATGGGTCCGCGTGAAGCGCATCAGTAATCAGCAGCACTGCAAAACCACCGCAGCTTTTCTGCTGATAAAAGATGTTGTTGCCTACGAGCCATACATGGACCTAATAACAATTGCCATGGACCGGTCCCTGTACATTAAATTCCGGCTGGGGTTGCTACCCTTGGCTGACCTTTGTTCCAGGTGGAATAAATCCCAGCCCTCTTCACGATACTGTGCTTTCTGTCCCGATAAACCAGAGACTGTGCCACATTTTCTTTTTGAATGCCCAGATTACGGCCGACCAAGATCACGTTGGCTTGGTCCTATCTGCAGAGAATTGGGTACTCGCCAGCACTCTGTCGCCCTTCGGATTTTATTAACTAATACAGCCCCCCCGATTGTTTGTGCCGTTGCCAAGTTTTTAAAATGGGCCTGGTTGATTAGACTTAGAAGACTGTCCATATCAATTTAATCTCCTTTTAACTAATTTATGATGTTCTAATGTGTTTTAATGTTTTCTACTCATTGTACAGTCATACTTTTTTCGACATGCTGTTTTAATTTTTTGTATCGCTTTTATGATATATGCATATCGAAATAAAGCAATCAACCAACCAACCAACCAGACTCTTCACTGTCTGTCTACTCTATGTGCCTGACTCTTCACTGTCTGCCTCATCTCTGTGCCTGACTTTTCACTGTCTGTTTACTCTATGTGCCTGACATTTAACTGTCTGGCTCATCTCTGTGCCTGACTCTTCACTGTCTGCCTCCTCTGTGCCTGACTCTTCACTGTCTGTCTCCCTCCTCTGTGCTTGACTCTTCGCTGTCTGCCTCCTCTCTGTGCCTGACTCTTTTCTGTCTGCCACATCTTTGTGCCTGACACTTCACTGTCTGCCTCCTCTCTGTGCCTGATTCTTCACTGTCTGCCTCCTCTCTGTACCTGACGCTTCACTGTCTGCCTCCTCTCTGTGCCTGACTCTTCACTGTCTGACTCCTCTCTTCCTGACTCTTCACTGTCTGTCTACTCTATGTGCCTGACTCTTCACTGTCTGCCTCCTCTCTGTGCCTGACTCTTCACTGTCTGTCTACTCTATGTGCCTGACTCTTCACTGTCTGCCTCCTCTCTGTGCCTGACTCTTCACTGTCTGGCTCCTCTCTTTGCCTGACTCTTCACTGTCTGTCCCAACTCTGTGCCTGACTGTTCACTGTCTGCCTCCTCTTGGTGCCTGACTCTTCATTGTCTGCCTCATCTCTGTGCCTGACTCTATACTGTCTGTCTCCTCTCTGTGGCTGACTCTTCACCTGACTCTTCACAGTCTGTCTCCTCTCTCTGCCTGACTGTTCACTGTCTGCCTCCTCTCGGTGCCTGACTCTTCACTGTCTGCCTCATCTCTGTGCCTGACTCTATACTGTCTGTCTCCTCTCTGTGGCTGACTCTTCACCCGACTCTTCACTGCCTGTCTCCTCTCTGTGCCTGACTCTTCACTGCCTGCCTGTCTCCTCTCTGTGCCTGAATTTTTGCTGTCTGTCTCGTCTCTGTGCTTGACTCTTCAATGTCTGTCTCCCTCATCTATGCCTGACTCTTCACTGTCTGTCTCCTCTGTGTGCCTGACTCTTCACTGTCTGCCTCCTCTCTGTGCCGGACTCTTCACTGCCTGTCTCCTCTCTGTGCCTGACTCTTCACTGCCTGCCTGTCTCCTCTCTGTGCCTGAATCTTTGCTGTCTGTCTTGTCTCTGTGCTTGACTCTTTGCTGTCTGTCTCCTCTCTGTGCCTGACTCTTCTCAGTCTGCCTCATCTCTGTGCCTAACTCTTCACTTTCTGTCTCCTCTCTGTGCCTGACTCTTCACTGTCTGTCTACTCTATGTGCCTGACTCTTCACTGTCTGCCTCATCTCTGTGCCTGACTTTTCACTGTCTGTTTACTCTATGTGCCTGACATTTAACTGTCTGACTCATCTCTGTGCCTGACTCTTCACTGTCTGCCTCCTCTGTGCTTGACTCTTCGCTGCCTGCCTCCTCTCGGTGCCTGACTCTTTTCTGTCTGCCTCATCTCTGTGCCTGACACTTCACTGTCTGCCTCCTCTCTGTGCCTGATTCTTCACTGTCTGCCTCCTCTCTGTACCTGACTCTTCACTGTCTGCCTCCTCTCTGTGCCTGACTCTTCACTGTCTGACTCCTCTCTTCCTGCCTCTTCACTGTCTGTCTACTCTATGTGCCTGACTCTTCACTGTCTGCCTCCTCTCTGTGCCTGACTCTTCATTGTCTGGCTCCTCTCTGTGCCTGAATCTTCACTGTCTGCCTCCTCTCTGTGCCGGACTCTTCACTATCTGCCTCATCTCTGTGCCTGACTTTTCACTCTCTGTCTACTCTATGTGCCTGACTTTTCACTGTATGCCTCATCTCTGTGCCTGACTCTTCACTGTCTGTCTCCTCTGTGTGCCTGACCCTTCACTGTCTGCCTCATCTCTGTGCCTGACCCTTCACTGCCTGTCTCCCCTCTGTGCCACTCTTCACTGTATGCCTCATCTCTGTGCCTGACTCTTCACTGTCTGTGTCCGACTCTTCACCGTCTGTCTGACTCTTCACTGTCTGCGTCCAACTCTTTACTGTATGTCTCCTCTGTGCCTGAATCTCCACTGTCTGTCTCCTCTCTGTGCCTGATTCTACACTGTCTGTCTCCTCTCTGTGCCTGACTGTTCAACGTCTGTCTCCTCTCTGTGCCTGACTTTTCACCTGACTCTTCACTGTCTCCTCTCTGTGCCTGAGTCTTCACTGACTGTCTCACCTCTGTGCCTCATCTCTATGCCTGACTCTTCACTGTCTGTCTCCTCTCTGTGTCTGACTCTTCACTGTCTGTCTCCTTTCTGTGCCTGACTCTTCACTGTCTGTCTCCTCTGTGTGCCTGACCCTTCACCGTCTTCCTCCTCTGTCCCTGACTCTTCAATGTCTGTCTCCCTCATCTATGCCTGACTCTTCACTGTCTGTCTCCTCTGTGTGCCTGTCTCTTCACTGTCTGCCTCCTCTGTGTGCCCGACTCTTCACTGCCTGTCTCCTCTCTGTGCCTGACTCTTCACTGCCTGCCTGTCTCCTCTCTGTGCCTGAATATTTGCTGTCTGTCTCGTCTCTGTGCTTGACTCTTCAATGTCTGTCTCCCTCATCTATGCCTGAATCTTCACTGTCTGTCTCCTCTGTGTGCCTGACTCTTCACTGTCTGCCTCCTCTCTGTGCCCGACTCTTCACTGCCTGTCTCCTCTCTGTGCCTGACTCTTCACTGCCTGCCTGTCTCCTCTCTGTGCCTGAATCTTTGCTGTCTGTCTTGTCTCTGTGCTTGACTCTTTGCTGTCTGTCTCCTCTCTGTGCCTGACTCTTCTCAGCCTGCCTCATCTCTGTGCCTAACTCTTCACTTTCTGTCTCCTCTCTGTGCCTGACTCTTCACTGTCTGTCTACTCTATGTGCCTGACTCTTCACTGTCTGCCTCATCTCTGTGCCTGACTTTTCACTGTCTGTTTACTCTATGTGCCTGACATTTAACTGTCTGACTCATCTCTGTGCCTGACTCTTCACTGTCTGCCTCCTCTGTGCCTGACTCTTCACTGTCTGTCTCCCTCCTCTGTGCTTGACTCTTCGCTGTCTGCCTCCTCTCGGTGCCTGACTCTTTTCTGTCTGCCTCATATCTGTGCCTGACACTTCACTGTCTGCCTCCTCTCTGTGCCTGATTCTTCACTGTCTGCCTCCTCTCTGTACCTGACTCTTCACTGTCTGCCTCCTCTCTGTACCTGACTCTTCACTGTCTGACTCCTCTCTTCCTGACTCTTCACTGTCTGTCTAATCTATGTGCCTGACTCTTCACTGTCTCGCTCCTCTCTGTTCCTGAATCTTCACGGTCTGCCTCCTCTCTGAGCCGGACTCTTCACTATCTGCCTCATCTCTGTGCCTGACTTTTCACTGTCTGTCTACTCTATGTGCCTGACTTTTCACTGTATGCCTCATCTCTGTGCCTGACTCTTCACTGTCTGTCCCCTCTCTGTGCCTGACCCTTCACTGTCTGCCTCATCTCTGTGCCTGACCCTTCACTGCCTGTCTCCTCTCTGCGCCCGAATCTTCACTGTATGCCTTATCTCTGTGCCTGACTCTTCACTGTCTGTGTCCGACTCTTCACTGTCTGTCTGACTCTTCACTGTCTGCGTCCAACTCTTTACTGTATGTTTCCTCTGTGCCTGAATCTCCACTGTCTGTCTCCTCTCTTTGCCTGATTCTACACTGTCTGTCTCCTCTCTGTGCCTGACTGTTCAACGTCTGTCTCCTCTCTGTGCCTGACGTTTCACCTGACTCTTCACTTTCTCCTCTCTGTGCCTGACTCTTCACTGACTGTCTCACCTCTGTGCCTTACTCTTCTCAGTCTGACTCATCTCTGTGCCTAATTCTTCTCCGTCTGCCTCATCTCTGTGCCTGACCCTTCTCAATCAGTCTCCTCTCTGAGCCTGACTCTTCACTGCCTGTATCCTCTCTGTACCTGACTTCACCTGACTCTTCACTGTCCGTCTTCTCTCTGTACCTGACTCTTCAACTTCTGTCTCCTCTCTGTGCCTGACTTTTCACCTGGCTCTTCACTGTCTGTCTCCTCTCTGTGCCTGACTCTTCACTGCCTGTCTCCTCTCTGTGCCTGACTCTTCACTGTATGCCTCATCTCTGTGCCTGACTCTTCACTGTCTGTGTCCGACTCTTCACTGTCTGTCTGACTCTTCACTGTCTGCGTCCAACTCTTTACTGTATGTCTCCTCTGTACCTGAATCTCCACTGTCTGTCTCCTCACTGTGCCTGATTTTACACTGTCTGTCTCCTCTCTGTGTCTGACTCTTCACTGACTGTCTCACCTCTGTGCCTTACTCTTCTCAGTCTGACTCATCTCTGTGCCTAACTCTTCTCCGTCTGCCTCATCTCTGTGCCTGACCCTTCTCAATCAGTCTCCTCTCTGTGCCTGACTCTTTACTGTCTGTCTCCTCTCTGTGCCTGACTCTTCACAGCCTGTCTCCTCTCTGTGCCTGACTCTTCACAGCCTGTCTCCTCTCTGTGCCTGACTCTTCACTGTTTATCTCCTCTGTGTGCCCGACTCTTCCCTGTCCTCCTCCTCTGTCCCTGACTCTTTACTGTCTGCCTCATCTCTGTGCCTGACTCTTCACTGTCTGTCCCATCTCTGTGCCTGACTCTTCACTGTCTGTCTGCCTCCTTCATGGCTGACTCTTCACTGGCTGTCTCCCTCCTCTTTGCCTGACATTTCACTGTTTGCCTCATCTCTGTGCCTGACTCGTCTCTGTCTGCCTCCTTTGTGCCTGACTCTTCACTGTCTGTCTCCCTCCTCTTTGCCTGACTCTTCACTGTCTGTCTCCTCTCTGTGCCTGACTCTTCACTGCCTGTATTCTCTCTGTGCTGAATCTTCACTGTCTGACTCCTCTCTTCCTGCCTCTTCACTGTCTGTCTACTCTATGTGCTGGACTCTTCACTGTCTGCCTCCTCTCTGTGCCTGACTCTTCACTGTCTGGCTCCTCTCTGTGCCTGAATCTTCACTGTCTGCCTCCTCTCTGTGCCGGACTCTTCACTATCTGCCTCATCTCTGTGCCTGACTTTTCACTGTCTGCCTCATCTCTGTGCCTGACTCTATACTGTCTGTCTCCTCTCTGTGGCTGACTCTTCACCCGACTCTTCACTGCCTGTCTCCTCTCTGTGCCTGACTCTTCACTGCCTGCCTGTCTCCTCTCTGTGCCTGAATATTTGCTGTCTGTCTCGTCTCTGTGCTTGACTCTTCAATGTCTGTCTCCCTCATCTATGCCTGACTCTTCACTGTCTGTCTCCTCTGTGTGCCTGACTCTTCACTGTCTGCCTCCTCTCTGTGCCCGACTCTTCACTGCCTGTCTCCTCTCTGTGCCTGACTCTTCACTGCCTGCCTGTCTCCTCTCTGTGCCTGAATCTTTGCTGTCTGTCTTGTCTCTGTGCTTGACTCTTTGCTGTCTGTCTCCTCTCTGTGCCTGACTCTTCTCAGTCTGCCTCATCTCTGTGCCTAACTCTTCACTTTCGGTCTCCTCTCTGTGCCTGACTCTTCACTGTCTGTCTACTCTATGTGCCTGACTCTTCACTGTCTGCCTCATCTCTGTGCCTGACTTTTCACTGTCTGTTTACTCTATGTGCCTGACATTTAACTGTCTGACTCATCTCTGTGCCTGACTCTTCACTGTCTGCCTCCTCTGTGCCTGACTCTTCACTGTCTGCCTCCCTCCTCTGTGCTTGACTCTTCGCTGCCTGCCTCCTCTCGGTGCCTGACTCTTTTCTGTCTGCCTCATCTCTGTGCCTGACACTTCACTGTCTGCCTCCTCTCTGTGCCTGATTCTTCACTGTCTGCCTCCTCTCTGTACCTGACTCTTCACTGTCTGCCTCCTCTCTGTGCCTGACTCTTCACTGTCTGACTCCTCTCTTCCTGCCTCTTCACTGTCTGTCTACTCTATGTGCCTGACTCTTCACTGTCTGCCTCCTCTCTGTGCCTGACTCTTCATTGTCTGGCTCCTCTCTGTGCCTGAATCTTCACTGTCTGCCTCCTCTCTGTGCCGGACTCTTCACTATCTGCCTCATCTCTGTGCCTGACTTTTCACTCTCTGTCTACTCTATGTGCCTGACTTTTCACTGTATGCCTCATCTCTGTGCCTGACTCTTCACTGTCTGTCTCCTCTGTGTGCCTGACCCTTCACTGTCTGCCTCATCTCTGTGCCTGACCCTTCACTGCCTGTCTCCCCTCTGTGCCACTCTTCACTGTATGCCTCATCTCTGTGCCTGACTCTTCACTGTCTGTGTCCGACTCTTCACCGTCTGTCTGACTCTTCACTGTCTGCGTCCAACTCTTTACTGTATGTCTCCTCTGTGCCTGAATCTCCACTGTCTGTCTCCTCTCTGTGCCTGATTCTACACTGTCTGTCTCCTCTCTGTGCCTGACTGTTCAACGTCTGTCTCCTCTCTGTGCCTGACTTTTCACCTGACTCTTCACTGTCTCCTCTCTGTGCCTGAGTCTTCACTGACTGTCTCACCTCTGTGCCTCATCTCTATGTCTGACTCTTCACTGTCTGTCTCCTCTCTGTGTCTGACTCTTCACTGTCTGTCTCCTTTCTGTGCCTGACTCTTCACTGTCTGTCTCCTCTGTGTGCCTGACCCTTCACCGTCTTCCTCCTCTGTCCCTGACTCTTCAATGTCTGTCTCCCTCATCTATGCCTGACTCTTCACTGTCTGTCTCCTCTGTGTGCCTGTCTCTTCACTGTCTGCCTCCTCTGTGTGCCCGACTCTTCACTGCCTGTCTCCTCTCTGTGCCTGACTCTTCACTGCCTGCCTGTCTCCTCTCTGTGCCTGAATATTTGCTGTCTGTCTCGTCTCTGTGCTTGACTCTTCAATGTCTGTCTCCCTCATCTATGCCTGAATCTTCACTGTCTGTCTCCTCTGTGTGCCTGACTCTTCACTGTCTGCCTCCTCTCTGTGCCGACTCTTCACTGCCTGTCTCCTCTCTGTGCCTGACTCTTCACTGCCTGCCTGTCTCCTCTCTGTGCCTGAATCTTTGCTGTCTGTCTTGTCTCTGTGCTTGACTCTTTGCTGTCTGTCTCCTCTCTGTGCCTGACTCTTCTCAGCCTGCCTCATCTCTGTGCCTAACTCTTCACTTTCTGTCTCCTCTCTGTGCCTGACTCTTCACTGTCTGTCTACTCTATGTGCCTGACTCTTCACTGTCTGCCTCATCTCTGTGCCTGACTTTTCACTGTCTGTTTACTCTATGTGCCTGACATTTAACTGTCTGACTCATCTCTGTGCCTGACTCTTCACTGTCTGCCTCCTCTGTGCCTGACTCTTCACTGTCTGTCTCCCTCCTCTGTGCTTGACTCTTCGCTGTCTGCCTCCTCTCGGTGCCTGACTCTTTTCTGTCTGCCTCATATCTGTGCCTGACACTTCACTGTCTGCCTCCTCTCTGTGCCTGATTCTTCACTGTCTGCCTCCTCTCTGTACCTGACTCTTCACTGTCTGCCTCCTCTCTGTACCTGACTCTTCACTGTCTGACTCCTCTCTTCCTGACTCTTCACTGTCTGTCTAATCTATGTGCCTGACTCTTCACTGTCTGGCTCCTCTCTGTTCCTGAATCTTCACGGTCTGCCTCCTCTCTGAGCCGGACTCTTCACTATCTGCTTCATCTCTGTGCCTGACTTTTCACTGTCTGTCTACTCTATGTGCCTGACTTTTCACTGTATGCCTCATCTCTGTGCCTGACTCTTCACTGTCTGTCCCCTCTCTGTGCCTGACCCTTCACTGTCTGCCTCATCTCTGTGCCTGACCCTTCACTGCCTGTCTCCTCTCTGCGCCCGAATCTTCACTGTATGCCTTATCTCTGTGCCTGACTCTTCACTGTCTGTGTCCGACTCTTCACTGTCTGTCTGACTCTTCACTGTCTGCGTCCAACTCTTTACTGTATGTTTCCACTGTGCCTGAATCTCCACTGTCTGTCTCCTCTCTTTGCCTGATTCTACACTGTCTGTCTCCTCTCTGTGCCTGACTGTTCAACGTCTGTCTCCTCTCTGTGCCTGACGTTTCACCTGACTCTTCACTTTCTCCTCTCTGTGCCTGACTCTTCACTGACTGTCTCACCTCTGTGCCTTACTCTTCTCAGTCTGACTCATCTCTGTGCCTAATTCTTCTCCGTCTGCCTCATCTCTGTGCCTGACCCTTCTCAATCAGTCTCCTCTCTGAGCCTGACTCTTCACTGCCTGTATCCTCTCTGTACCTGACTTCACCTGACTCTTCACTGTCCGTCTTCTCTCTGTACCTGACTCTTCAACTTCTGTCTCCTCTCTGTGCCTGACTTTTCACCTGGCTCTTCACTGTCTGTCTCCTCTCTGTGCCTGACTCTTCACTGCCTGTCTCCTCTCTGTGCCTGACTCTTCACTGTATGCCTCATCTCTGTGCCTGACTCTTCACTGTCTGTGTCCGACTCTTCACTGTCTGTCTGACTCTTCACTGTCTGCGTCCAACTCTTTACTGTATGTCTCCTCTGTACCTGAATCTCCACTGTCTGTCTCCTCACTGTGCCTGATTTTACACTGTCTGTCTCCTCTCTGTGTCTGACTCTTCACTGACTGTCTCACCTCTGTGCCTTACTCTTCTCAGTCTGACTCATCTCTGTGCCTAACTCTTCTCCGTCTGCCTCATCTCTGTGCCTGACCCTTCTCAATCAGTCTCCTCTCTGTGCCTGACTCTTTACTGTCTGTCTCCTCTATGTGCCTGACTCTTCACAGCCTGTCTCCTCTCTGTGCCTGACTCTTCACAGCCTGTCTCCTCTCTGTGCCTGACTCTTCACTGTTTATCTCCTCTGTGTGCCCGACTCTTCCCTGTCCTCCTCCTCTGTCCCTGACTCTTTACTGTCTGCCTCATCTCTGTGCCTGACTCTTCACTGTCTGTCCCATCTCTGTGCCTGACTCTTCACTGTCTGTCTGCCTCCTTCATGGCTGACTCTTCACTGGCTGTCTCCCTCCTCTTTGCCTGACATTTCACTGTTTGCCTCATCTCTGTGCCTGACTCGTCTCTGTCTGCCTCCTTTGTGCCTGACTCTTCACTGTCTGTCTCCCTCCTCTTTGCCTGACTCTTCACTGTCTGTCCCAACTCTGTGCCTGACTGTTCACTGTCTGCCTCCTCTCGGTGCCTGACTCTTCACTGTCTGCCTCATCTCGGTGCCTGACTCTTCACTGTCTGCCTCCTCTGTGCCTGACTCTTCAATGTCTGTCTCCCTCATCTATGCCTGACTCTTCATTGTCTGTCTCCTCTTCACTGTCCGCTTCATCTCTGTGCCTGACTCTTCACTGCCTGTCTTTTCTCTGTGCTGAATCTTTGCTGTCTGTCTCCTCTCTGTGCCTGACTCTTCACTGTCTGTCTCCTCTCTTCCTGACTCTTCACTGTCTGTCTGCTCTATATGCCTGACTCTTCACTGTCCGCTTCATCTCTGTGCCTGACCCTTCACTGTCTGTCTCCTCTCTGTGCCTGACTCTTCACTGCCTGTATTCTCTCTGTGCTGAATCTTTGCTCTCTGTCTCCTCTCTTCCTGACTCTTCACTCTCTGTCTACTCTATGTGCCTGACTTTTAAACTGTCTGACTCAGCTCTGTGCCTGACTCTTCACTGTCTGCCTTCTCTGTGCCTGACTCTTCACTGTCTGTCTCCCTCCTCTGTACCTGACTCTTCACTGTCTGTCTGCCTCATCTCTGTGCCTGACTCTTCACTGTCTGTCTACTCTATGTGCCTGACACTTCACTGTCCGCTTCATCTCTGTGCCTGACCCTTTACTGCCTGTCTCCTCTCTGTGCCTGACTCTTCACTGCCTGTCTTCTCTCTGTGATGAATCTTTTCTGTCTGTCTCCTCTCTTCCTGACTCTTCACTGTCTGTCTACTCTATGTGCCTGACTTTTAAACTGTCTGACTCATCTCTGTGCCTGACTCTTCACTGTCTGCCTTCTCTGTGCCTGACTCTTCACTGTCTGTCTCCCTCCTCTGTGCTTGACTCTTCACTGTCTGCCTCCTCTCGGTGCCTGACTCTTTTCTGTCTGCCTCATCTCTGTGCCTGACACTTCACTTTTTCCCTCCTCTCTGTTCCTGATTCTTCACTGTCTGCCTCCTCTCTGTACCTGACTCTTCACTGTCTGCCTCCTCTCTGTGCCTGACTCTTCACTGTCTGCCTTATCTCTGTACCTGACTCTTCACAGTCTGCCTTATCTGTCTGCCTCATCTCTGTACCAGACTCTTCACCGTCTGCCTCATCTATGTACCGGACTCTTCATTGTCTGCCTCATGTCTGTGCCTGACTTTTTACTGTCTGTCTACTCTAGGTGCCTGATTTTTCACTGTCTGCCTCATCTCTGTGCCTGACTCTTCACTGTCTGTCTCTTCTCTGTGCCTGACTCGTCACTGCCTGCCTCATCTCTGTGCCTGACCCTTCACTGCCTGTCTCCTCTCTGTGCCCGACTCTTCACTGTCTGTCTCCTCTCTTCCTGACTCTTCACTGTCTGTCTCCTCTGTGTGCCTGACTCTTCCCTGTCTGCCTCCTCTGTCCCTGACTCTTCACTGTCTGTCTCCTCTCTGTGCCTGACTCTTCACTGTCTGTCTCCTCTGTGTGCGTGACCCTTCCCTGTCTGCCTCATCTGTCCCTGACTCTTCCCTGTCTGCCTCCTCTGTCCCTAAATCTTCACTGTCTGCCTCATCTCTGTGCCTGACTCTTCACTGTCTGTCTCATCTCTGTGCCTGACTCTTCACTGTCTGTCTGCCTCCTTCATGGCTGACTCTTCACTGGCTGTCTCCCTCCTCTTTGCCTGACTCTTCACTGTCTGCCTCATCTCTGTGTCTGACCCTTCACTGCCTGTCTCCTCTCTGTGCCTGACTCTTCACTGTCTGCCTCCTCTCTGTGCGGGACTCTTCACTGTTTGCCTCTTCTCTGTGCCTGACCCTTCACTGTTTATCTCCTCTGTGTGCCCGACTCTTCCCTGTCCTCCTCCTCTGTCCCTGACTCTTTACTGTCTGCCTCATCTCTGTGCCTGACTCTTCACTGTCTGTCCCATCTCTGTGCCTGACTCTTCACTGTCTGTCTGCCTCCTTCATGGCTGACTCTTCACTGGCTGTCTCCCTCCTCTTTGCCTGACATTTCACTGTTTGCCTCATCTCTGTGCCTGACTCGTCTCTGTCTGCCTCCTTTGTGCCTGACTCTTCACTGTCTGTCTCCCTCCTCTTTGCCTGACTCTTCACTGTCTGTCCCAACTCTGTGCCTGACTGTTCACTGTCTGCCTCCTCTCGGTGCCTGACTCTTCACTGTCTGCCTCATCTCGGTGCCTGACTCTTCACTGTCTGCCTCATCTCTGTGCCTGACTCTATACTGTCTGTCTCCTCTCTGTGGCTGACTCTTCACCCGACTCTTCACTGCCTGTCTCCTCTCTGTGCCTGACTCTTCACTGCCTGCCTGTCTCCTCTCTGTGCCTGAATATTTGCTGTCTGTCTCGTCTCTGTGCTTGACTCTTCAATGTCTGTATCCCTCATCTATGCCTGACTCTTCACTGTCTGTCTCCTCTGTGTGCCTGACTCTTCACTGTCTGTCTGCCTCATCTCTGTGCCTGACTCGTCTCTGTCTGCCTCCTTTGTGCCTGACTCTTCACTGTCTGTCTCCCTCCTCTTTGCCTGACTCTTCACTGTCTGTCCCAACTCTGTGCCTGACTGTTCACTGTCTGCCTCCTCTCGGTGCCTGACTCTTCACTGTCTGCCTCATCTCTGTGCCTGACTCTATACTGTCTGTCTCCTCTCTGTGCCTGACTTTTCACCTGACTCTTCACAGTCTGTCTCCTCTCTCTGCCTGACTGTTCACTGTCTGCCTCCTCTCTGTGCCTGACTCTTCACTGCCTGCCTGTCTCCTCTCTGTGCCTGAATCTTTGCTGTCTGTCTTGTCTCTGTGCTTGACTCTTTGCTGTCTGTCTCCTCTCGGTGCCTGACTCTTCTCAGTCTGCCTCATCTCTGTGCCTAACTCTTCACTTTCTGTCTCCTCTCTGTGCCTGACTCTTCACTGTCTGTCTACTCTATGTGCCTGACTCTTCACTGTCTGCCTCATCTCTGTGCCTGACTTTTCACTGTCTGTTTACTCTATGTGCCTGACATTTAACTGTCTGACTCATCTCTGTGCCTGACTCTTCACTGTCTGCCTCCTCTGTACCTGACTCTTCACTGTCTGTCTCCCTCCTCTGTGCTTGACACTTCACTGTCTGCCTCCTCTCTGTGCCTGATTCTTCACTGTCTGCCTCCTCTCTGTACCTGACTCTTCACTGTCTGCCTCCTCTCTGTGCCTGACTCTTCACTGTCTGACTCCTCTCTTCCTGCCTCTTCACTGTCTGTCTACTCTATGTGCTGGACTCTTCACTGTCTGCCTCCTCTCTGTGCCTGACTCTTCACTGTCTGACTCCTCTCTTCCTGCCTCTTCACTGTCTGTCTACTCTATGTGCTGGACTCTTCACTGTCTGCCTCCTCTCTGTGCCTGACTCTTCACTGCCTGCCTGTCTCCTCTCTGTGCCTGAATATTTGCTGTCTGTCTCGTCTCTGTGCTTGACTCTTCAATGTCTGTATCCCTCATCTATGCCTGACTCTTCACTGTCTGTCTCCTCTGTGTGGCTGACTCTTCACTGTCTGCCTCCTCTCTGTGTCCGACTCTTCACTGCCTGTCTCCTCCCTGTGCCTGACTCTTCACTGCCTGCCTGTCTCCTCTCTGTGCCTGAATCTTTGCTGTCTGCCTCCTCTCTGTGCCGGACTCTTCACTGTTTGCCTCTTCTCTGTGCCTGACCCTTCACTGTTTGTCTCCTCTGTGTGCCCGACTCTTTCCTGTCCTCCTCCTCTGTCCCTGACTCTTTACTGTCTGCCTCATCTCTGTGCCTGACTCTTCACTGTCTGTCCCATCTCTGTGCCTGACTCTTCACTGTCTGTCTGCCTCCTTCATGGCTGACTCTTCACTGGCTGTCTCCCTCCTCTTTGCCTGACATTTCACTGTTTGCCTCATCACTGTGCCTGACTCTTCACTGTCTGTCTGCCTCATCTCTGTGCCTGACTCGTCTCTGTCTGCCTCCTTTGTGCCTGACTCTTCACTGTCTGTCTCCCTCCTCTTTGCCTGACTCTTCACTGTCTGTCCCAACTCTGTGCCTGACTGTTCACTGTCTGCCTCCTCTCGGTGCCTGACTCTTCACTGTCTGCCTCATCTCTGTGCCTGACTCTATACTGTCTGTCTCCTCTCTGTGCCTGACTTTTCACCTGACTCTTCACAGTCTGTCTCCTCTCTCTGCCTGACTGTTCACTGTCTGCCTCCTCTCGGTGCCTGACTCTTCACTGTCTGCCTCATCTCTGTGCCTGACTCTTCACTGTCTGCCTCATCTCTATGCCTGACTCTATACTGTCTGTCTCCTCTCTGTGGCTGACTCTTCACCCGACTCTTCACTGCCTGTCTCCTCTCTGTGCCTGACTCTTCACTGCCTGCCTGTCTCCTCTCTGTGCCTGAATATTTGCTGTCTGTCTCGTCTCTGTGCTTGACTCTTCAATGTCTGTCTCCCTCATCTATGCCTGACTCTTCACTGTCTGTCTCCTCTGTGTGCCTGAGTCTTCACTGTCTGCCTCCTCTCTGTGCCCGACTCTTCACTGCCTGTCTCCTCTCTGTGCCTGACTCTTCACTGCCTGCCTGTCTCCTCTCTGTGCCTGAATCTTTGCTGTCTGTCTTGTCTCTGTGCTTGACTCTTTGCTGTCTGTCTCCTCTCGGTGCCTGACTCTTCTTAGTCTGCCTCATCTCTGTGCCTAACTCTTCACTTTCTGTCTCCTCTCTGTGCCTGACTCTTCACTGTCTGTCTACTCTATGTGCCTGACTCTTCACTGTCTGCCTCATCTCTGTGCCTGACTTTTCACTGTCTGTTTACTCTATGTGCCTGACATTTAACTGTCTGACTCATCTCTGTGCCTGACTCTTCACTGTCTGCCTCCTCTGTACCTGACTCTTCACTGTCTGTCTCCCTCCTCTGTGCTTGACACTTCACTGTCTGCCTCCTCTCTGTGCCTGATTCTTCACTGTCTGCCTACTCTCTGTACCTGACTCTTCACTGTCTTATTTTTTTTTTTTTTTAGATTTTTGTAAAGCGCGTAGTCACCCTCGAGTATCCCAGCGCTGAACCTTGTGCTCCTACAGGGGAGGGGCGAAGGAGACTTCAAGTAGATCAGGGAAAAAGGAGGGTTTTGAGGGACTTCCTAAATTTTAGGAGGTTAGGTTCCGCTCTAAGGTTCGGGGGAAGAGCGTTCCATTTTTTGGCCGTGTTTACAGAGAATCTGCGACCGCCGAAGCGGGCTTTCTTCACCCTGGGAACCGCGATGAGGTTGCCCTGTTCAGACCGGAGCGCTCTCGATGGTCTGTAAGGGGTGATCCACGAGCTCAGAATGGGGGGGCCAGCGTTGTGTAGGGTTTTGTGGGCTAGGCAGAGGGCCTTGAACGCAACTCTTTCCCTCACTGGGAGCCAATGAAGTTTCCTCAATGCTGGTTTGGCCGATGTTCTTGAAGGGGTGTTTGTGAGCAAGCGGGCTGCGGCATTTTGGGTTTTTTGTAGGATCTGGTAGGTGGTTTCCGGCGCGCCGAGGTAGATAGCGTTGCTATCTCTGTATGTATGTCTGCCTCCTCTCTGTGCCTGACTCTTCACTGTCTGACTCCTCTCTTCCTGCCTCTTCACTGTCTGTCTACTCTATGTGCTGGACTCTTCACTGTCTGCCTCCTCTCTGTGCCTGACTCTTCACTGTCTGGCTCCTCTCTGTGCCTGAATCTTCTCTGTCTGCCTCCTCTCTGTGCCGGACTCTTCACTATCTGCCTCATCTCTGTGCCTGACTTTTCACTGTCTGCCTCATCTCTGTGCCTGACTCTATACTGTCTGTCTCCTCTCTGTGGCTGACTCTTCACCCGACTCTTCACTGCCTGTCTCCTCTCTGTGCCTGACTCTTCACTGCCTGCCTGTCTCCTCTCTGTGCCTGAATATTTGCTGTCTGTCTCGTCTCTGTGCTTGACTCTTCAATGTCTGTCTCCCTCATCTATGCCTGACTCTTCACTGTCTGTCTCCTCTGTGTGCCTGACTCTTCACTGTCTGCCTCCTCTCTGTGCCCGACTCTTCACTGCCTGTCTCCTCTCTGTGCCTGACTCTTCACTGCCTGCCTGTCTCCTCTCTGTGCCTGAATCTTTGCTGTCTGTCTTGTCTCTGTGCTTGACTCTTTGCTGTCTGTCTCCTCTCTGTGCCTGACTCTTCTCAGTCTGCCTCATCTCTGTGCCTAACTCTTCACTTTCGGTCTCCTCTCTGTGCCTGACTCTTCACTGTCTGTCTACTCTATGTGCCTGACTCTTCACTGTCTGCCTCATCTCTGTGCCTGACTTTTCACTGTCTGTTTACTCTATGTGCCTGACATTTAACTGTCTGACTCATCTCTGTGCCTGACTCTTCACTGTCTGCCTCCTCTGTGCCTGACTCTTCACTGTCTGTCTCCCTCCTCTGTGCTTGACACTTCACTGTCTGCCTCCTCTCTGTGCCTGATTCTTCACTGTCTGCCTCCTCTCTGTGCCTGACTCTTCACTATCTGCCTCATCTCTGTGCCTAACTCTTCACTGTCTGGCTCCTCTCTGTGCCTGAATCTTCACTGTCTGCCTCCTCTCTGTGCCGGACTCTTCACTATCTGCCTCATCTCTGTGCCTGACTTTTCACTGTCTGTCTACTCTATGTGCCTGACTTTTCACTGTATGCCTCATCTCTGTGCCTGACTCTTCACTGTCTGTCTCCTCTCTGTGCCTGACCCTTCACTGTCTGCCTCATCTCTGTGCCTGACCCTTCACTGCCTGTCTCCCCTCTGTGTCCGACTCTTCACTGTATGCCTCATCTCTGTGCCTGACTCTTCACTGTCTGTGTCCGACTCTTCACTGTCTGTCTGACTCTTCACTGTCTGCGTCCTCTCTGTGCCTGAATCTCCACTGTCTGTCTCCTCTCTGTGCCTGATTCTACACTGTCTGTCTCCTCTCTGTGCCTGACTGTTCAACGTCTGTCTCCTCTCTGTGCCTGACTTTTCACCTGACTCTTCACTGTCTCCTCTCTGTGCCTGACTCTTCACTGACTGTCTCACCTCTGTGCCTCATCTCTATGCCTGACTCTTCACTGTCTGTCTCCTCTCTGTGTCTGACTCTTCACTGTCTGTCTCCTTTCTGTGCCTGACTCTTCACTGTCTGTCTCCTCTGTGTGCCTGACCCTTCACTGTCTGCCTCCTCTGTCCCTGACTCTTCAATGTCTGTCTCCCTCATCTATGCCTGACTCTTCACTGTCTGTCTCCTCTGAGTGCCTGTCTCTTCACTGTCTGCCTCCTCTCTGTGCCCGACTCTTCACTGCCTGCCTGTCTCCTCTCTGTGCCTGAATCTTTGCTGTCTGTCTCGTCTCTGTGCTTGACTCTTTGCTGTCTGTCTCCTCTCTGTGCCTGACTCTTCTCAGTCTGCCTCATCTCTGTGCCTAACTCTTCACTTTCTGTCTCCTCTCTGTGCCTGACTCTTCACTGTCTGTCTACTCTATGTGCCTGACTCTTCACTGTCTGCCTCATCTCTGTGCCTGACTTTTCACTGTCTGTTTACTCTATGTGCCTGACATTTAACTGTCTGACTCTTCTCTGTGCCTGACTCTTCACTGTCTGCCTCCTCTGTGCCTGACTCTTCACTGTCTGTCTCCCTCCTCTGTGCTTGACTCTTCGCTGTCTGCCTCCTCTCGGTGCCTGACTCTTTTCTGTCTGCCTCATCTCTGTTCCTGACACTTCACTGTCTGCCTCCTCTCTGTGCCTGATTCTTCACTGTATGCCTCCTCTCTGTACCTGACTCTTCACTGTCTGCCTCCTCTCTGTGCCTGACTCTTCACTGTCTGACTCCTCTCTTCCTGACTCTTCACTGTCTGTCTACTCTATGTGCCTGACTCTTCACTGTCTGCCTCCTCTCTGTGCCTGAATCTTCA
Organism: Lissotriton vulgaris; assembly: GCF_964263255.1. Classification (NCBI taxonomy): domain Eukaryota; kingdom Metazoa; phylum Chordata; class Amphibia; order Caudata; family Salamandridae; genus Lissotriton; species Lissotriton vulgaris. The sequence goes on from NC_141685.1 coordinate 190,744,870, forward strand.
CTGTCTGCCTCCTCTCTGTGCCGGACTCTTCACTATCTGCCTCATCTCTGTGCCTGACTTTTCACTGTCTGTCTACTCTATGTGCCTGACTTTTCACTGTATGCCTCATCTCTGTGCCTGACTCCTCACTGTCTGTCTCCTCTCTGTGCCTGACCCTTCACTGTCTGCCTCATCTCTGTGCCTGACCCTTCACTGCCTGTCTCCCCTCTGTGCCTGACTGTTCAACGTCTGTCTCCTCTCTGTGCCTGACTTTTCACCTGACTCTCCACTGTCTCCTCTCTGTGCCTGACTCTTCACTGACTGTCTCACCTCTGTGCCTCATCTCTATGCCTAACTCTTCACTGTCTGTCTCCTCTCTGTGCCTGACTCTTCACTGTCTGTCTCCTCTCTGTGCCTGACTCTTCACTGTCTGTCTCCTCTGTGTGCCTGACCCTTCACTGTCTGCCTCCTCTGTCCCTGACTCTTCAATGTCTGTCTCCCACATCTATGCCTGACGCTTCACTGTCTGTCTCCTCTGTGTGCCTGACTCTTTGCTGTCTGTCTCCTCTCTGTGCCTAACTCTTCTCAGTCTGCCTCATCTCTGTGCCTAACTCTTCACTTTCTGTCTCCTCTCTGTGCCTGACTCTTCAGTGTCTGTCTCCTCTCTGTGCCTGACTCTTCACTGCCTGTCTTCTCTCTGTGCTGAATCTTTGCTGTCTGTCTCCACTCTGTGCCTAGCTCTTCTCAGTCTGCCTCATCTCTGTGCCTAACTCTTCACTTTCTGTCTCCTCTCTTCCTTACTCTTCACTGTCTGTCTACTCTATGTGCCTGACTCTTCACTGTCTGCCTCATCTCTGTGCCTGACTTTTCACTGTCTGTTTACTCTATGTGCCTGACATTTAACTGTCTGACTCATCTCTGTGCCTGACTCTTTTCTGTCTGCCTCATCTCTGTGCCTGACACTTCACTGTCTGCCTCCTCTCTGTGCCTGATTCTTCACTATCTGCCTCCTCTCTGTACCCGACTCTTCACTGTCTGCCTCCTCACTGTGCCTGACTCTTCACTGTCTGTCTCCTCTCTGTGTCTGACTCTTCACTGTCTGTCTCCTCTCTGTGCCTGACTCTTCACTGTCTGTCTCCTCTGTGTGCCCGACCCTTCACTGTCTGCCTCCTCTGTCCCTGACTCTTCAATGTCTGTCTCCCTCATCTATGCCTGACTCTTCTCTGTCTGTCTCCTCTGTGTGCCTGTCTCTTCACTGTCTGCCTCCTCTCTGTGCCCGACTCTTCACTGCCTGTCTCCTCTCTGTGCCTGACTCTTCACTGCCTGCCTGTCTCCTCTCTGTGCCTGAATATTTGCTGTCTGTCTCGTCTCTGTGCTTGACTCTTCAATGTCTGTCTCCCTCATCTATGCCTGACTCTTCACTGTCTGTTTCCTCTGTGTGCCTGACTCTTCACTGTCTGCCTCCTCTCTGTGCCCGACTCTTCACTGCCTGTCTCCTCTCTGTGCCTGAATCTTTGCTGTCTGTCTCGTCTCTGTGCTTGACTCTTTGCTGTCTGTTTCGTCTCTGTGCCTGACTCTTCTCAGTCTGCCTCATCTCTGTGCATAACTCTTCACTTTCTGTCTCCTCTCTGTGCCTGACTCTCCACTGTCTGTCTACTCTATGTGCCTGACTCTTCACTGTCTGCCTCATCTCTGTGCCTGACTTTTCACTGTCTGTTTACTCTATGTGCCTGACATTTAACTGTCTGACTCATCTCTGTGCCTGACTCTTCACTGTCTGCCTCCTCTCTGTGCCTGACACTTCACTGTCTGGCTCCTCTCTTCCTGACTCTTCACTGTCTGTCTACTCTATGTGCCTGACTCTTCACTGTCTGGCTCCTCTCTGTTCCTGAATCTTCACTGTCTGCCTCCTCTCTGTGCCGGACTCTTCACTATCTGCCTCATCTCTGTGCCTGATGTTTCACTGTCTGTGTACTCTATGTGCCTGACTTTTCACTGTATGCCTTATCTCTGTGCCTGACTCTTCACTGTCTGCCTCATCTCTGTGCCTGACCCTTCACTGCCTGTCTCCTCTCTGCGCCCGACTCTTCACTGTATGCCTCATCTCTGTGCCTGACTCTTCACTGTCTGTGTCCGACTCTTCACTGTCTGTCTGACTTTTCACTGTCTGCGTCCAACTCTTTACTGTATTGAGGTAATAGAAATTTTCAGGTAGCTAATGTGTCCCCCACTCGCACCCCATCCATACACACGTGCTCCATGTATGTCATGTAATTCCTTTTCTGTGCCTGCTAGAAAGACGCATATGCATTTGCGTCCAACGTTAACATGTCAGTTATACAGTACCCCAAGAAAATCACGTTAATTAGGCTTCTAGGCCTATGGTGCCAACGTCTTTACATGGTACACTTTTAAATAAAGCACACGTTTTCTCCATGTTTCCTGGCCCAGTCGAGCCAGGCCCTTAATCGAGACTCCGAGTTCTTTTCTGTCTCTGAAAGCTGCAGTTTAGGTATGCATCCCTGACCTCTACCTTACATCCTGCCCAGACGAGCGGTGCCCGGCTCGGCCTGGCCTGCCTGCCAAGATGATATTTTGCCTACAGTTATCTGCTCAGCCTCCACGAAAACACATTCCAGTCTAGTGAAATAGGTAAACATATTCCCGGCTGCAGAGCAAAGGGCCCTGCCTTCCTGTCTCCATGCAAGTAATTTACTGCACCCGTTACCATGGTTGGCCCAAGGCCCCCGCACTTTACATGAAGATCCATATGCACGCACTAGCATTCAGTGATGAACGGCCTCTGCCCGAGAGACCTTTTACTTCAGACACTACATCCTCCAAACATAAGATACCAGATATGCTATAGGTGCAGGTCGTTTTGACATCCCAGACATTAGTCGCCTCTACTAGTGCAAAAGTCAAAGCCCCAGCTCTCCCAAGTTACACGTCATGCTCAGTTGCGCGTGCATCTATGCCAAAAGTTTCTGCCAATTCTGCAAACTTTCTCTAAGCATCCACCCACTTGTGACGTTTCTTGTGACGTTTCTCTGACATGTCAAGTGCACGCCCACGTGTACGCCTTCTTACACGCCTCCTGTTACGCACATGTGTTCTTATCTCTCTCTTTTCACCTGTTACGCTTACTGTATTCACTTCGATTAAGTGCTTTTTACTATATATATTGTGTGATGTTAATAAAATGTTGAATGTACCTTCCTGACCCTTAGTGGTGATGGAACCCGATGTCCCATGCCTCGAGGCATTTCATTAAAGCCCGTATGACTCAGATACCACGGACTCTGCCTCTCATTTGATTGAGCTATCCTTATTGTCATTTAATGTATAGAAAAATAGTCCGGTAATTTTATTTACCACAGTATGTCTCCTCTGTGCCTGAATCTCCACTGTCTGTCTCCTCTCTGTGCCTGATTCTACACTGTCTGTCTCCTCTCTGTGCCTGACTGTTCAACGTCTGTCTCCTCTCTGTGCCTGACTCTTCACTGACTGTCTCACCTCTGTGCCTTACTCTTCTCAGTCTGACTCATCTCTGTGCCTAATTCTTCTCCGTCTGCCTCATCTCTGTGCCTGACCCTTCTCAATCAGTCTCCTCTCTGAGCCTGACTCTTCACTGCCTTTATCCTCTCTGTACCTGACTTCACCTGACTCTTCACTGCCCGTCTTCTCTCTGTACCTGACTCTTCAACTTCTGTCTCCTCTCTGTGCCTGACTTTTCACCTGGCTCTTCACTGTCTGTCTCCTCTCTGTGCCTGACTCTTCACTGCCTGTCTCCTCTCTGTGCCCGACTCTTCACTGTATGCCTCATCTCTGTGCCTGACTCTTCACTGTCTGTGTCCGACTCTTCACTGTCTGTCTGACTCTTCACTGTCTGCGTCCAACTCTTTACTGTATGTCTCCTCTGTGCCTGAATCTCCACTGTCTGTCTCCTCACTGTGCCTGATTCTACACTGTATGTCTCCTCTCTGTGCCTGACTGTTCAACGTCTGTCTCCTCTCTGTGCCTGACTTTTCACCTGACTCTTCACTGTCTCCTCTCTGTGCCTGACTCTTCACTGACTGTCTCACCTCTGTGCCTTACTCTTCTCAGTCTGACTCATCTCTGTGCCTAACTCTTCTCAGTCTGCCTCATCTCTGTGTCTGACCCTTCTAAATCAGTCTCCTCTCTGTGCCTGACTCTTTACTGTCTGTCTCCTCTCTGTGCCTGACTCTTCACAGCCTGTCTCCTCTCTGTGCCTGACTCTTCACTGTCTGTCTCCTTTCTGTGCCTGACTCTTCACTGCCTGTCTCCTCTCTGTGCCTGACTCTTCACTGCCTGTCTTCTCTCTGTGCTGAATCTTTGCTGTCAGTCTCCTCTCTGTGCCTGACTCTTCACTGTCTGTCTCCTCTCTTCCTGACTCTTCACTGTCTGTCTGCTCTATGTGCCTGACTCTTCACTGTCCGCTTCATCTCTGTGCCTGACCCTTCACTGTCTGTCTCCTCTCTGTGCCTGACTCTTCACTGCCTGTCTTCTCTCTGTGCTGAATCTTTGCTGTCTGTCTCCTCTCTTCCTGACTCTTCACTGTCTGTCTACTCTATGTGCCTGACTTTTAAACTGTCTGACTCAGCTCTGTGCCTGACTCTTCCCTGTCTGCCTTCTCTGTGCCTGACTCTTCACTGTCTGTCTCCCTCCTCTTTACCTGACTCTTCACTGTCTGTCTGCCTCATCTCTGTGCCTGACTCTTCACTGTCTGTCTACTCTATGTGCCTGACTTTTAAACTGTCTGACTCATCTCTGTGCCTGACTCTTCACTGTCTGCCTTCTCTGTGTCTGACTCTTCACTGTCTGTCTCCCTCCTCTGTGCTTGACTCTTCACTGTCTGCCTCCTCTCGGTGCCTGACTCTTTTCTGTCTGCCTCATCTCTGTGCCTGACACTACACTTTTTGCCTCCTCTCTGTTCCTGATTCTTCACTGTCTGCCTCCTCTCTGTACCTGACTCTTCACTGTCCGCCTCCTCTCTGTACCTGACTCTTCACTGTCTGCCTCCTCTCTGTGCCTGACTCTTCCCTGTCTGCCTCCTCTGTCTCTGACTTTCAGTGTCTGCCTCCTCTCTGTGCCTGACTCTTCACAGTCTGCCTTATCTGTCTGCCTCATCTCTGTACCAGACTCTTCACTGTCTGCCTCATCTATGTTCCGGACTCTTCATTGTCTGCCTCATGTCTGTGCCTGACTTTTTACTGTCTGTCTGCTCTAGGTGCCTGATTTTTCACTGTCTGCCTCATCTCTGTGCCTGACTCTTCACTGTCTGTCTCTTCTCTGTGCCTGACTCATCACTGTCTGCCTCATCTCTGTGCCTGACCCTTCACTGCCTGTCTCCTCTCTGTGCCCGACTCTTCACTGTCTGTCTCCTCTCTTCCTGACTCTTCACTGTCTGTCTCCTCTGTGTGCCTGACTCTTCCCTGTCTGCCTCCTCTGTCTCTGACTTTCAGTGTCTGCCTCCTCTCTGTGCCTGACTCTTCACTGTCTGCCTCATCTCTGTGCCTGACTCTTCACTATCTGCCTCATCTCTGTGCCTGACTTTTCACTGTCTGTCTACTCTATGTGCCTGACTTTTCACTGTATGCCTCATCTCTGTGCCTGACTCTTCACTGTCTGTCTCCTCTCTGTGCCTGACCCTTCACTGTCTGCCTCATCTCTGTGCCTGACCCTTCACTGCCTGTCTCCTCTCTGTGCCCGACTCTTCACTGTATGCCTCATCTCTGTGCCTGACTCTTCACTGTCTGTGTCCGACTCTTCACTGTCTGTCTGACTCTTCACTGTCTGCGTCCAACTCTTTACTGTATGTCTCCTCTGTGCCTGAATCTCCACTGTCTGTCTCCTCTCTGTGCCTGATTCTACACTGTCTGTCTCCTCTCTGTGCCTGACTGTTCAACGTCTGTCTCCTCTCTGTGCCTGACTTTTCTCCTGACTCTTCACTGTCTCCTCTCTGTGCCTGACTCTTCACTGACTGTCTCACCTCTGTGCCTCATCTCTATGCCTAACTCTTCACTGTCTGTCTCCTCTCTGTGCCTGACTCTTCACTGTCTGTCTCCTCTCTGTGCCTGACTCTTCACTGTCTGTCTCCTCTGTGTGCCTGACCCTTCACTGTCTGCCTCCTCTGACCCTGACTCTTCAATGTCTGTCTCCCTCATCTATGCCTGACTCTTCACTGTCTGTCTCCTCTGTGTGCCTGACTCTTTGCTGTCTGTCTCCTCTCTGTGCCTAACTCTTCTCAGTCTGCCTCATCTCTGTGCCTAACTCTTCACTTTCTGTCTCTTCTCAATGCCTAACTCTTCACTGTCTGTCTCCTCTCTGTGCCTGACTCTTCACTGTCTGTCTCCTCTCTGTGCCTGACTCTTCACTGTCTCTCTCCTCTGTGTGCCTGACCCTTCACTGTCTGCCTCCTCTGTCCCTGACTCTTCAATGTCTGTCTCCCTCATCTATGCCTGACTCTTCACTGTCTGCCTCCTCTCTGTGCCGGACTCTTCACTGTCTGCCTCATCTCTGTGCCTGACATTTCACTGTCTGTCTACTCTATTTGCTTGACTTTTCACTGTCTGTCTCCTCTCTGCACCTGACTCTTCACTGTCTCCTCTCTCATCTTGACTCTTCACTGTCTGTCTACTCTATGTGCCTGACTCTTCACTGTCTGCCTCATCTCTGTGCCTGACTTTTCACTGTCTGTTTACTCTATGTGCCTGACTTTTAACTGTCTGACTCATCTCTGTGTCTGACTCTTCACTGTCTGCCTCCTCTGTGCCTGACTCTTCCCTGTCTGTCTCCCTCCTCTGTGCTTGACTCTTCACTTTCTGCCTCCTCTCGGTGCCTGACTCTTTTCTGTCTGCCTCATATCTGTGCCTGCCACTTCACAGTCTGCCTCCTCTCTGTGCCTGATTCTTCACTGTCTGCCTCCTCTCTGTACCTGATTCTTCACTATCTGTCTCCACTCTGTGCCTGACTCTTCACTGTCTGCCTCATCTCTGTACCTGACTCTTCACTGTCTGCCTTATCTGTGTGCCCCAACTCTGTACCAGACTCTAAACTGTCTGCCTCATCTCTGTGCCGGACTCTTCACTGTCTGCCTCATGTCTGTGCCTGACTTTTCACTGTCTGTCTACTCTATGTGCCTGATTTTTCACTGTCTGCCTCATCTCTGTGCCTGATTCTTCACTGTCTGTATCTTCTCTGTGCCTGACTCTTCACTGTCTGCCTCCTCTCTCTGCCTGACTCTTCACTGTCTGTCTCCTCTCTGTGCCTGACTCTTCACTGTCTGCCTCATCTCCGTGCCTGACTTTTCACTGTCTGTTTACTCTATGTGCCTGACTTTTGACTGTCTGACTCATCTCTGTGTCTGACTCTTCACTGTCTGCCTCCTCTGTGCCTGACTCTTCCCTGTCTGTCTCCCTCCTCTGTGCTTGACTCTTCACTTTCTGCCTCCTCTCGGTGCCTGACTCTTTTCTGTCTGCCTCATCTCTGTGCCTGCCACTTCACAGTCTGCCTCCTCTCTGTGCCGGATTCCTCACTGTCTGCCTCCTCTCTGTACCTGATTCTTCACTGTCTGTCTCCTCTCTGTGCCTGACTCTTCACTGTCTGCCTCATCTCTGTACCTGACTCTTCACTGTCTGCCTCCTCTCTGTGCCGGACTCTTCACTGTCTGCCTCATCTCTGTGCCTGACTTTTCACTGTCTGTCTACTATATTTGCTTGACTTTTCACTGTCTGTCTCCTCTCTGTACCTGACTCTTCACTGTCTCCTCTCTCATCCTGACTCGTCACTGTCTGTCTACTCTATGTGCCTGACTCTTCACTGTCCGCTTCATCTCTGTGCCTGACCCTTCACTGTCTGTCTCCTCTTTGTGCCTGACTCTTCACTTCCTGTCTTCTCTATGTGCTGAATCTTTGCTGTCTGTCTGCTCTATGTGCCTGACTCTTCACTGTCTGCCTCATCTCTGTGCCTGACTTTTCACTGTCTGTTTACTCTATATGCCTGACTTTTAACTGTCTGACTCATCTCTGTGCCCATCTCTTCCCTGTCTGCCTCCTCTGTCCCTGACTCTTCACTGTCTGCCTCATTTCTGTGCCTGACTCTTCACTGTCTGTCTCATCTCTTTGCCCGACTCTTCACTGTCTGTCTCATCTCTGTGCCTGACTCTTCACTGTCTGTCTGCCTCCTTCATGGCTGACTCTTAACTGGCTGTCTCCCTCCTCTTTGCCTGACTCTTCACTGTCTGCCTCATCTCTGTGTCTGACTGTAGGAAGGGGAAGTCTCTAGTTGGCGCCGTGCAACACTGGCGACAAGCAGGGACTCTCCTCTTCCTCGTCAGGGCTGAGAGTTACCTTCCAGACAACCTCTGCTTACCCTCTAGGTAGTGTGGCTTAAGCAGTCGTAGGCTAATCTTTGGGGCACATAGGGTTAAACACCTGCAATATTACACCTTCACAACCAACCCACCACACAAGGAGACCAGACTGTACTCTGTAAAAATATATATCTTTATATAGATTTTAAGCAGGCTTGTGAATACAGTCAACGTACTTTACGATAACGGTTACAAATTACTCAGTTTCGGTTGCCACAGTTCTTTCTAGCAGTTTTAAGCGTTCTCTTAGGGCCCTCAGGCCGGTGTTAACAAAGTTCTTGTGGAGCAGGCGGCCTCCAGGGGATCTGTCCCACGTTGCGTTGCCTTCCCGGGGTCGCTGTTCGTTGCGGCTCTCAGCCGAGCAGTTCACGGGTCATCCGGGGCAGCGGTGTTCTGTGGCGGCAGGGTCCTCTCCTCGTCGTCCTCTCCGTCCCTGGAGGCGGCGGCTGTGTGGTGGCGGCAAGTGGCAGTACGGTCCCCAAGTGCAGGACGTACCCAGCCAAGTGCCGGTGCAGCTGTGCGCTCACAGCTGAGCTGTCGGGCAGGCTACCGACCTTGCGGATTCTCACAGGGCAACTGTCCGTCTTTGCAAGTGGGTTGGCTGCTCGTAGCGCAGTCAACTCGAGAGCTCGGACCGGACGGGTCCTCCTTCGCTTTGCTCTCGGGCTCCCGGTGCAGTTGCGGTCACGGTGTTCGGGCCAGCGGCAGCTGGTCCTCGCTTTGCTTTCGCTGTTGCTTTGGCCCCGGTCACGGTGGTCAGGTGGATGTCGTTTGCCTTGGAGGAGATTCCTCCGTCGGTACTGCAGCGATAAGCAGCACACGCAGTCGCTTTCTTTCAGGGTGTAGCGCCCACTGGTCCTGGGGCGCTGGTCAGGGGGCAAGTTCAGTTGCAAGCCCTTGGAGATCTTTTAGCAGAGTTTGGCACAAAGTAAAGCAAAAGTCTTCTCGCAGTCTTTCCTTCTTCCTCTCCTTCGGCAGCAAGGCACCTGACACAGGCAAGAGTCAGCACCCTTCCTTGTCTCTCAGGGTCCTTCTCGTCGGGCAGAGTCCTTCTGTAGCCCAAACAGGATCTAATTTTCAAGGAGCAGGGCTCCTTCTTTTATAGGCCATTTCTTTTGTTCTCGCAGGCCAGGGGGGCCTTTGCATAGCCACTCTCAGTCCTTGAGTACCCCGGTGGGTGTACTCCGGCTTCTGCTTTCAGTGTGAGGGGCAGGCGCATCAGACGCCCCACAGGAGGTGGAGCCAGCATTGTGCGGACAGGGGCGGCCAGAGTACCTTGTTGATGGGGGCCTCGCCCTTCCTGGGCCAGGTGCCGGCCGAGTCATCAGCCGCTCCCCAGGAGGGTGGAGCAAGCATTGTGGTGGCCGAGCACAGCTACAGTTCGAGTCAAGAGGCACTCCTACCTCCCACTAAGGTGTAATCTGCGCACTCACCACCTGTCATCCCCCCAGCCCTGCCACTCACACGTTCCAGACAGTCAGATACACATACCAGCAGAGGCGGGCTGAAATGGTTAAGCAAGCAAATGCTAACTTTCTAAAAGTAGCCTTTGCAAACACAGGATACTAAAATAAACTTGACTACAAGAAATATTTTATCATCCTGAGTTCAGGCATACTAAACATGACTCGCTACCATGCTCCTTGAGCCTGCTGAGATTATAGGGTGTAATAATTCCAGCAGCTCAGTCTGGCCTAATGGAGCAGGTAGCCTTCAATAGTGAAATACGGTTTTTGGTTGTAAGTCACTACTAGGACATGCCACACACATCAGGGCTTGTCCTACCTTACACCTACAACGCCTCCTGCCCGCAGGCCTACCATAGGGGTGACTAATATGTAGTCAAGGGAAGGTTCGGGGCTGGCAAGTGGGTGCACTTGCCCAGCTAGCAAGACGGTACGAGACCGCACGCGGGTTCTGCGGTCGCAGTTCCCAGACACATCTTTACGGCTGCTTCGGTGGGTGGCGCAACCAGCGCTGCAGGCCCACCAGCAGTATTGGCATTTACAAGCCCCGGCACTCTCTAGTGCGCGTTAAGAGGGACTAACAGTAAATCCAATGCACCAATCATGGATACCAATCGCATGTACAATTTACAGTAGGGAGCACTTGCACTGCGGCACGGGTCAGCCGTGGCGCAGTGCCCTGAGTATCGGAAAACCAGCAAAACATCGGAGGCACATCAGCAAAAAGTGGAAGGGAGACTCACGCCAAGGTGCCAGGTCTAACACTGACCCTTCACTGCCTGTCTCCTCTCTGTGCCTGACTCTTCACTGTTTGCCTCCTCTCTGTGCCGGACTATTCACTGTTTGCCTCTTCTCTGTGCCTGACCCTTCACTGTTTGTCTCCTCTGTGTGCCCGACTCTTCCCTGTCCTCCTCCTCTCTTCCTGACTATTCACTGTCTGTCTACTCTATGTGCCTGACTTTTAAACTGTCTGACTCAGCTCTGTGCCTGACTCTTCACTGTCTGCCTTCTCTGTGCCTGACTCTTCACTGTCTGTCTCCCTCCTCTGTACCTGACTCTTCACTGTCTGTCTGCCTCATCTCTGTGCCTGACTCTTCACTGTCTGTCTACTCTATGTGCCTGACTCTTCACTGTCCGCTTCATCTCTGCGCCTGACCCTTCACTGCGTGTCTCCTCTCTGTGCCTGACTCTTCACTGCCTGTCTTCTCTCTGTGCTGAATCTTTTCTGTCTGTCTCCTCTTTTCCTGACTCTTCACTGTCTGTCTACTCTATGTGCCTGACTTTTAAACTGTCTGACTCATCTCTGTGCCTGACTCTTCACTGTCTGCCTTCTCTGTGCCTGACTCTTCACTGTCTGTCTCCCTCCTCTGTGCTTGACTCTTCACTGTCTGCCTCCTCTCGGTGCCTGACTCTTTTCTGTCTGCCTCATCTCTGTGCCTGACACTTCACTTTTTGCCTCCTCTCTGTTCCTGATTCTTCACTGTCTGCCTCCTCTCTGTACCTGACTCTTCACTGTCCGCCTCCTCTCTGTACCTGACTCTTCACTGTCTGCCTCCTCTCTGTGCCTGACTCTTCACTGTCTGCCTTATCTCTGTACCAGACTCTTCACAGTCTGCCTTATCTGTCTGCCTCATCTCTGTACCAGACTCTTCACTGTCTGCCTCATCTATGTTCCGGACTCTTCATTGTCTGCCTCATGTCTGTGCCTGACTTTTTACTGTCTGTCTACTCTAGGTGCCTGATTTTTCACTGTCTGCCTCATCTCTGTGCCTGACTCTTCACTGTCTGTCTCTTCTCTGTGCCTGACTCATCACTGTCTGCCTCATCTCTGTGCCTGACCCTTCACTGCCTGTCTCCTCTCTGTGCCCGACTCTTCACTGTCTGTCTCCTCTCTTCCTGACTCTTCACTGTCTTTCTGCTCTGTGTGCCTGACTCTTCCCTGTCTGCCTCCTCTGTCTCTGACTTTTCAGTGTCTGCCTCCTCTCTGTGCCTGACTCTTCACTGTCTGCCTCATCTCTGTGCCTGACTCTTCACTGTCTGTGTCCGACTCTTCACTGTCTGTCTAACTCTTCACTGTCTGCGTCTGACTCTTCACTGTCTGTCTTCTCTGTGCCTGAATCTCCACTATTTGTCTCCTCTCTGTGCCTGATTCTACACTGTCTGACTCATCTCTGTGCCTAACTCTTCTCCGTCTGCCTCATCTCTTTGCCTGACCCTTCTCTTTCTGTCTCCTCTCTGAGCCTGACTCTTCACTGCCTGTATCCTCTCTGTACCTGACTTCCCCTGACTCTTCACTGTCCGTCTTCTCTCCGTGCCTGACTCTTCAACGTCTGTCTCCTCTCTGTGCCTGACTTTTCACCTGGCTCTTCACTGTCTGTCTCCTCTCTGTGCCTGACTATTCACTGCCTGTCTCCTCTCTGTGCCTAACTCTTCGCTGCCTGTCTCCTCTCTGTGCCTGACTCTTCACTGTCTGTCTCCTCTCTTCCTGACTCTTCACTGTCTGTCTACTCTATGTGCCTGACTTTTTACTGTCTGCCTCATCTCTATGCCTGACTCTTTACTGTCTGTCTCCTCTCTGTGTCTGACTCTTCACTGTCTGTCTCCTCTCTGTGCCTGACTCTTCACTGTCTGTCTCCTCTGTGTGCCCGACCCTTCACTGTCTGCCTCCTCTGTCCCTGACTCTTGAATGTCTGTCTCCCTCATCTATGCCTGACTCTTCACTGTCTGTCTCCTCTGTGTGCCTGTCTCTTCACTGTCTGCCTCCTCTCTGTGCCCGACTCTTCACTGCCTGTCTCCTCTCTGTGCCTGACTCTTCACTTCCTGCCTGTCTCCTCTCTGTGCCTGAATATTTGCTGCCTGTCTCGTCTCTGTGCTTGACTCTTTGCTGTCTGTCTCCTCTCTGTGCCTGACTCTTCTCAGTCTGCCTCATCTCTGTGCCTAACTCTTCACTTTCTGTCTCCTCTCTGTGCCTGACTCTTCACTGTCTGTCTACTCTATGTGCCTGACTCTTCACTGTCTGCCTCATCTCTGTGCCTGACTTTTCACTGTCTGTTTCCTCTATGTGCCTGACATTTAACTGTCTGACTCATCTCTGTGTCTGACTCTTCACTGTCTGCCTCCTCTATGCCTGACTCTTCACTGTCTGTCTCCCTCCTCTGTGCTTGACTCTTCGCTGTCTGCCTCCTCTCGGTGCCTGACTCTTTTTTGTCTGCCTCATCTCTGTGCCTGACACTTCACTGTCTGCCTCCTCTCTGTGCCTGATTCTTCACTGTCTGCTTCCTCTCTGTACCTGACTCTTCACTGTCTGCCTCCTCTCTGTGCCTGACTCTTCACTTTCTGACTCCTCTCTTCCTGACTCTTCACTGTCTGTCTACTCTATGCCCCTGACTCTTCACTGTCTGCCTCCTCTCTGTACCTGACTCTTCACTGTCTGGCTCCTCTCTGTGCCTGAACCTTCACTGTATGCCTCATCTCTGTGCCTGACTCTTCACTGTCTGTCTCCTCTCTGTGCCTGACCCTTCACTGTCTGCCTCATCTCTGTGCCTGACCCTTCACTGCCTGTCTCCTCTCTGTGCCCGACTCTTCACTGTATGCCTCATCTCTGTGCCTGACTCTTCACTGTCTGTGTCCGACTCTTCACTGTCTGTCTGACTCTTCACTGTCTGCGTCCAACTCTTTACTGTATGTCTCCTCTGTGCCTGAATCTCCACTGTCTGTCTCCTCTCTGTGCCTGATTCTACACTGTCTGTCTCCTCTCTGTGCCTGACTGTTCAACGTCTGTCTCCTCTCTGTGCCTGACTTTTCACCTGACTCTTCACTGTCTCCTCTCTGTGCCTGACTCTTCACTGACTGTCTCACCTCTGTGCCTCATCTCTATGCCTGACTCTTCACTGTCTCCTCTCTCATCTTGACTCTTCACTGTCTGTCTACTCTATGTGCCTGACTCTTCACTGTCCGCTTCATCTCTGTGCCTGACCCTTCACTGTCTGTTTCCTCTCTGTGCCTGACTCTTCACTTCCTGTCTTCTCTATGTGCTGAATCTTTGCTGTCTGTCTGCTCTATGTGCCTGACTCTTCACTGTCTGCCTCATCTCTGTGCCTGACTTTTCACTGTCTGTTTACTCTATGTGCCTGACTTTTAACTGTCTGACTCATCTCTGTGTCTGACTCTTCACTTTCTGCCTCCTCTGTGCCTGACTCTTCCCTGTCTGTCTCCCTCCTCTGTGCTTGACTCTTCACTTTCTGCCTCCTCTCGGTGCCTGACTCTTTTCTGTCTGCCTCATATCTGTGCCTGCCACTTCACAGTCTGCCTCCTCTCTGTGCCTGATTCTTCACTGTCTGCCTCCTCTCTGTACCTGATTCTTCACTATCTGTCTCCTCTCTGTGCCTGACTCTTCACTGTCTGCCTCCTCTGACCCTGACTCTTCAATGTCTGTATCCCTCATCTATGCCTGACTCTTCACTGTCTGTCTCCTCTGTGTGCCTGACTCTTTGCTGTCTGTCTCCTCTCTGTGCCTAACTCTTCTCAGTCTGCCTCATCTCTGTGCCTAACTCTTCACATTCTGTCTCTTCTCTATGCCTAACTCTTCACTGTCTGTCTCCTCTCTGTGCCTGACTCTTCACTGTCTGTCTCCTCTCTGTGCCTGACTCTTCACTGTCTGTCTCCTCTGTGTGCCTGACGCTTCACTGTCTGCCTCCTCTGTCCCTGACTCTTCAATGTCTGTCTCCCTCATCTATGCCTGACTCTTCACTGTCTGCCTCCTCTCTGTGCCGGACTCTTCACGGTCTGCCTCATCTCTGTGCCTGACTTTTCACTGTCTGTCTACTCTATTTGCTTGACTTTTCACTGTCTGTCTCCTCTCTGTACCTGACTCTTCACTGTCTCCTCTCTCATCTTGACTCTTCACTGTCTGTCTACTCTATGTCCCTGACTCTTCACTGTCCACTTCATCTCTGTGCCTGACCCTTCACTGTCTGTCTCCTCTCTGTGCCTGACTCTTCACTTCCTGTCTTCTCTATGTGCTGAATCTTTGCTGTCTGTCTGCTCTATGTGCCTGACACTTCACTGTCTGCCTCATCTCTGTGCCTGACTTTTCACTGTCTGTTTACTCTATGTGCCTGACTTTTAACTGTCTGACTCATCTCTGTGTCTGACTCTTCACTGTCTGCCTCCTCTGTGCCTGACTCTTCCCTGTCTGTCTCCCTCCTCTGTGCTTGACTCTTCACTTTCTGCCTCCTCTCGGTGCCTGACTCTTTTCTGTCTGCCTCATATCTGTGCCTGCCACTTCACAGTCTGCCTCCTCTCTGTGCCTGATTCTTCACTGTCTGCCTCCTCTCTGTGCCTGATTCTTCACTGTCTGCCTCCTCTCTGTACCTGATTCTTCACTATCTGTCTCCTCTCTGTGCCTGACTCTTCACTGTCTGCCTCATCTCTGTGCCGGACTCTTCACTGTCTGCCTCATGTCTGTGCCTGACTTTTCACTGTCTGTCTACTCTATGTGCCTGATTTTTCACTGTCTGCCTCATCTCTGTGCCTGATTCTTCACTGTCTGTATCTTCTCTGTGCCTGACTCTTCACTGTCTGCCTCCTCTCTCTGCCTGACTCTTCACTGTCTGTCTCCTCTCTGTGCCTGACTCTTCACTGTCTGCCTCATCTCTGTGCCTGACTTTTCACTGTCTGTTTACTCTATGTGCCTGACTTTTAACTGTCTGACTCATCTCTGTGTCTGACTCTTCACTGTCTGCCTCCTCTGTGCCTGACTCTTCCCTGTCTGTCTTCCTCCTCTGTGCATGACTCTTCACTTTCTGCCTCCTCTCGGTGCCTGACTCTTTTCTGTCTGCCTCATCTCTGTGCCTGCCACTTCACAGTCTGCCTCCTCTCTGTGCCTGATTCCTCACTGTCTGCCTCCTCTCTGTACCTGATTCTTCACTGTCTGTCTCCTCTCTGTGCCTGACTCTTCACTGTCTGCCTCATCTCTGTACCTGACTCTTCACTGTCTGCCTCCTCTCTGTGCCGGACTCTTCAGTGTCTGCCTCATTTCTGTGCCTGACTTTTCACTGTCTGTCTACTCTATTTGCTTGACTTTTCACTGTCTGTCTCCTCTCTGTACCTGACTCTTCACTGTCTCCTCTCTCATCCTGACTCGTCACTGTCTGTCTACTCTATGTGCCTGACTCTTCACTGTCCGCTTCATCTCTGTGCCTGACCCTTCACTGTCTGTCTCCTCTCTGTGCCTGACTCTTCACTTCCTGTCTTCTCTATGTGCTGAATCTTTGCTGTCTGTCTGCTCTATGTGCCTGACTCTTCACTATCTGCCTCATCTCTGTGCCTGACTTTTCACTGTCTGTTTACTCTATGTGCCTGACTTTTAACTGTCTGACTCATCTCTGTGCCCATCTCTTCCCTGTCTGCCTCCTCTGTCCCTGACTCTTCACTGTCTGCCTCCTCTGTCCCTGACTCTTCACTGTCTGCCTCATTTCTGTGCCTGACTCTTCACTGTCTGTCTCATCTCTGTGCCCGACTCTTCACTGTCTGTCTCATCTCTGTGCCGGACTCTTCACTGGCTGTCTCCCTCCTCTTTGCCTGACTCTTCACTGTCTGACTCATCTCTGTGTCTGACCCTTCACTGCCTGTCTCCTCTCTGTGCCTGACTCTTCACTGTCTGCCTCCTCTCTGTGCCGGACTCTTCACTGTTTGCCTCTTTTCTGTGCCTGACCCTTCACTGTTTGTCTCCTCTGTGTGCCCGACTCTTCCCTGTCCTCCTCCTCTGTCCCTGACTCTTCACTGTCTGCCTCATCTCTGTGCCTGACTCTTCACTGTCTGTCTCATCTCTGTGCCTGACTCTTCACTGTCTGTCTGCCTCCTTCATGGCTGACTCTTCACTGGCTGTCTCCCTCCTCTTTGCCTGACATTTCACTGTTTGCCTCATCACTGTGCCTGACTCTTCACTGTCTGTCTGCCTCATCTCTGTGCCTGACTCGTCTCTGTCTGCCTCCTTTGTGCCTGACTCTTCACTGTCTGTCTCCCTCCTCTTTGCCTGACTCGTCACTGTCTGTCCCAACTCTGTGCCTGGCTGTTCACTGTCTGCCTCCTCTCGGTGCCTGACTCTATACTGTCTGTCTCCTCTCTGTGGCTGACTCTTCACCTGACTCTTCACAGTCTGTCTCCTCTCTCTGCCTGACTTTTCACTGTCTGTCTACTCTATGTGCCTGACTTTTCACTGTCTGCCTCATCTCTGTGCCTGACTCTTCACTGTCTGTGTCCGACTCTTCACTGTCTGTCTAACTCTTCACTGTCTGCGTCCGACTCTTCACTGTCTGTCTAACTCTTCACTGTCTGCCTCCTCTCTGTGCCTGACTCTATACTGTCTGTCTCCTCTCTGTGGCTGACTCTTCACCTGACTCTTCACAGTCTGACTCCTCTCTTCCTGACTCTTCACTGTCTGTCTACTCTATGTGCCTGACTCTTCACTGTCTGCCTCCTCTCTGTGCCTGACTCTTCACTGTCTGGCTCCTCTCTGTTCCTGAATCTTCACTGTCTGCCTCCTCTCTGAGCCGGACTCTTCACTATCTGCCTCATCTCTGTGCCTGACTTTTCACTGTCTGTCTACTCTATGTGCCTGACTTTTCACTGTATGCCTCATCTCTGTGCCTGACTCTTCACTGTCTGTCTCCTCTCTGTGCCTGACCCTTCACTGTCTGCCTCATCTCTGTGCCTGACCCTTCACTGCCTGTCTCCTCTCTGCGCCCGACTCTTCACTGTATGCCTCATCTCTGTGCCTGACTCTTCACTGTCTGTGTCCGACTCTTCACTGTCTGTCTGACTCTTCACTGTCTGCGTCCAACTCTTTACTGTATGTCTCCTCTGTGCCTGAATCTCCACTGTCTGTCTCCTCTCTGTGCCTGATTCTACACTGTCTGTCTCCTCTCTGTGCCTGACTGTTCAACGTCTGTCTCCTCTCTGTGCCTGACTTTTCACCTGACTCTTTACTGTCTCCTCTCTGAGCCTGACTCTTCACAGCCTGTATCCTCTCTGTACCTGACTTCACCTGACTCTTCACTGTCCGTCTTCTCTCTGTACCTGACTCTTCAACTTCTGTCTCCTCTCTGTGCCTGACTTTTCACCTGGCTCTTCACTGTCTGTCTCCTCTCTGTGCCTGACTCTTCACTGCCTGTCTCCTCTCTGTGCCCGACTCTTCACTGTATGCCTCATCTCTGTGCCTGACTCTTCACTGTCTGTGTCCGACTCTTCACTGTCTGTCTAACTCTTCACTGTCTGCGTCCAACTCTTTACTGTATGTCTCCTCTGTGCCTGAATCTCCACTGTCTGTCTCCTCACTGTGCCTGATTCTACACTGTCTGTCTCCTCTCTGTGCCTGACTGTTCAACGTCTGTCTCCTCTCTGTGCCTGACTTTTCACCTGACTCTTCACTGTCTCCTCTCTGTGCCTGACTCTTCACTGACTGTCTCACCTCTGTGCATTACTCTTCTCAGTCTGACTCATCTCTGTGCCTAACTCTTCTCCGTCTGCCTCATCTCTGTGCCTGACCCTTCTCAATCAGTCTCCTCTCTGTGCTGAATCTTTGCTGTCAGTCTCCTCTCTTCCTGACTCTTCACTGTCTGTCTGCTCTATGTGCCTGACTCTTCACTGTCCGCTTCATCTCTGTGCCTGACCCTTCACTGCCTGTCTCCTCTCTGTGCCTGACTCTTCACTGCCTGTCTTCTCTCTGTGCTGAATCTTTGCTGTCTGTCTCCTCTCTTCCTGACTCTTCACTGTCTGTCTACTCTATGTGCCTGACTTTTAAACTGTCTGACTCAGCTCTGTGCCTGACTCTTCACTGTCTGCCTTCTCTGTGCCTGACTCTTCACTGTCTGTCTCCCTCCTCTGTACCTGACTCTTCACTGTCTGTCTGCCTCATCTGTGTGCCTGACTCTTCACTGTCTGTCTACTCTATGTGCCTGACTCTTCACTGTCCGCTTCATCTCTGTGCCTGACCCTTTGGAAATTTGGACATTTTGGAAGGGTATTTCTAAAGCGCAGACGTTCGCTCCGGAATGAGCATCATGGCGCTATAAATCCTGTCACCAGTTCACAGAGTGAAGGGAGGGGGGCTAGATGGCAGCTTTAGACCAGTCGTCGGGAAGATTGAAAATCCACGTTTTGAGGAGCTTCCTAAAAGGCTTCTCGTCTGTTTGAAGCCTGAGATGCCTTGGCATGCTGTTCCAGGCTCTAATAGCCAGGGTGCTGAGAGTTTTTCCGCCTTTGGATTTCAGATTGAATTTAGTGGGGGTCATTAGGTTATCTTGTGAAGATCTGAGGGAGCGGCACGGAGTATAGTGAGGGAAGCGTCTAGACAAGTAGGACGGACCGGATTTGTTGAAGGCTCGGAAGGCTACAATGAGAATTTTGAAGAGTATTCTCTTGTGCAAGTGGAGCCAATGTAAGGTTTTAAGGGCTGTGGAGATTGAAGATTTGCGTGGAAGTTTTAAGACAAGACGGGCGGCAGTGTGCAGGACACTTTGCAGTTTCGAGAGAGTGGACTTTTTGGTCCCTGCCAGAAGTCCATTGCAGTAGTCCACTCGAGAGAGTATAAGGGCTACCGCCACAGTTTTTCTGGAGTCAAGTGGGAGGAAATCAAAAAACTTTCTCAGGGACTTTATTATGCCGAAGCATTTTCCAGCTACGGTCGAAACATGGAGATCGAAAGAGAGCTCGGAGTCGAAAAGGACCCCGAGGTTCCGGGCCGATGAAACTGTCTGAGGTGGAGCAGCAGAATTGTCAGGCCACCACAGGGCAGGGCAAAAAGAGGCATTCTTTCTGATGGGAAGGATCTCGGTTTTATTCGAGTTACAGCGAAGATGGTTAGCGTCCATCCATTGGAAGACTGCTGTGAGGCAGTGTTTCAGATTGAGCTCTGCCGTATTGGAATTGTCGTCTAGGGGGATGATAAGCTGAGTATCGTCGGCATAGGAGGTGACGGTTATGCCGAACGATTCTATAAGGGTAAGAAGAGGGATAAGATAGATATTGAAGAGGAGGGGACTTAGGATGGAACCCTGGGGAACTCCACAGGACACCTTTCTCTTCACTGCCTGTCTCCTATCTGTGCCTGACTCTTCACTGCCTGTCTTCTCTCTGTGCTGAATCTTTTCTGTCTGTCTCCTCTCTTCCTGACTCTTCACTGTCTGTCTACTCTATGTGCCTGACTTTTAAACTGTCTGACTCATCTCTGTGCCTGACTCTTCACTGTCTGCCTTCTCTGTGCCTGACTCTTCACTGTCTGTCTCCCTCCTCTGTGCTTGACTCTTCACTGTTTGCCTCCTCTCGGTGCCTGACTCTTTTCTGTCTGCCTCATCTCTGTGCCTGACACTTCACTTTTTGCCTCCTCTCTGTTCCTGATTCTTCACTGTCTGCCTCCTCTCTGTACCTGACTCTTCACTGTCCGCCTCCTCTCTGTACCTGACTCTTCACTGTCTGGCTCCTCTCTGTGCCTGACTCTTCACTGTCTGCCTTATCTCTGTAACTGACTCTTCACAGTCTGCCTTATCTGTCTGCCTCATCTCTGTACCAGACTCTTCACTGTCTGCCTCATCTAAGTACTGGACTCTTCATTGTCTGCCTCATGTCTGTGCCTGACTTTTTACTGTCTGTCTACTCTAGGTGCCTGATTTTTCACTGTCTGCCTCATCTCTGTGCCTGACTCTTCACTGTCTGTCTCTTCTCTGTGCCTGACTCATCACTGTCTGCCTCAGCTCTGTGCCTGACCCTTCACTGCCTGTCTCCTCTCTGTGCCCGACTCTTCACTGTTTGTCTCCTCTCTTCCTGACTCTTCACTGTCTGTCTCCTCTGTGTGCCTGACTCTTCCCTGTCTGCCTCCTCTGTCTCTGACTTTTCAGTGTCTGCCTCCACTCTGTGCCTGACTCTTCACTGTCTGCCTCATCTCTGTGCCTGACTCTTCACTGTCTGTGTCCGACTCTTCACTGTCTGTCTAACTCTTCACTGTCTGCGTCTGACTCTTCACTGTCTGTCTTCTCTGTGCCTGAATCTCCACTATTTGTCTCCTCTCTGTGCCTGATTCTACACTGTCTGACTCATCTCTGTGCCTAACTCTTCTCCGTCTGCCTCATCTCTTTGCCTGACCCTTCTCTTTCTGCCTGTATCCTCTCTGTACCTGACTTCCCCTGGCTCTTCACTGTCTGTCTCCTCTCTGTGCCTGACTATTTACTGCCTGTCTCCTCTCTGTGCCTGACTCTTCGCTGCCTGTCTCCTCTCTTCCTGACTCTTCACTGTCTGTCTACTCTATGTGCCTGACTTTTTACTGTCTGCCTCATCTCTATGCCTGACTCTTCACTGTCTGCCTCCTCTCTGTGTCTGACTCTTCACTGTCTGTCTCCTCTCTGTGCCTGACTCTTCAATGTCTGTCTCCTCTGTGTGCCCGACCCTTCACTGTCTGCCTCCTCTGCCTCCTCTGTCCCTGACTCTTCACTTTGCTGTCTGTCTCGTCTCTGTGCTTGACTCTTCAATGTCTGTCTCCCTCATCTATGCCTGACTCTTCACTGTCTGTCTCCTCTGTGTGCCTGACTCTTCACTGTCTGCCTCCTCTCTGTACCCGACTCTTCACTGCTTGTCTCCTCTCTGTGCCTGACTCTTCACTGCCTGCCTGTCTCCTCTCTGTGCCTGAATCTTTGCTGTCGGTCTTGTCTCTGTGCTTGACTCTTTGCTGTCTGTCTCCTCTCTGTGCCTGACTCTTCTCAGTCTGCCTCATCTCTGTGCCTAACTCTTCACTTTCTGTCTCCTCTCTGTGCCTGACTCTTCACTGTCTGTCTACTCTATGTGCCTGACATTTAACTGTCTGACTCATCTCTGTGCCCGACTCTTCACTGTCTGTCTCATCTCTGTGCCTGACTCTTCACTGTCTGTCTGCCTCCTTCATGGCTGACTCTTCACTGTCTGTCTCCCTCCTCTGTGCTTGACTCTTCGCTGTCTGCCTCCTCTCGGTGCCTGACTCTTTTCTGTCTGCCTCATCTCTGTGCCTGACACTTCACTGTCTGCCTCCTCTCTGTGCCTGATTCTTCACTGTCTGCCTCCTCTCTGTACCTGACTCTTCACTGTCTGCCTCCTCTCTGTGCCTGACTCTTCACTGTCTGACTCCTCTCTTCCTGACTCTTCACTGTCTGTCTACTCTATGTGCCTGACTCTTCACTGTCTGCCTCCTCTCTGTGCCTGACTCTTCACTGTCTGGCTCCTCTCTGTGCCTGAATCTTCACTGTCTGCCTCCTCTCTGTGCCGGACTCTTCACTATCTGCCTCATCTTTGTGCCTGACTTTTCACTGTCTGTCTACTCTATGTGCCTGACTTTTCACTGTATGCCTCATCTCTGTGCCTGACTCTTCACTGTCTGTCTCCTCTCTGTGCCTGACCCTTCACTGTCTGCCTCATCTCTGTGCCTGACCCTTCACTGCCTGTCTCCTCTCTGTGCCCGACTCTTCACTGTATGCCTCATCTCTGTGCCTGACTCTTCACTGTCTGTGTCCGACTCTTCACTGTCTGTCTGACTCTTCACTGTCTGCGTCCAACTCTTTACTGTATGTCTCCTCTGTGCCTGAATCTCCACTGTCTGTCTCCTCTCTGTGCCTGATTCTACACTGTCTGCCTCCTCTCTGTGCCTGACTGTTCAACGTCTGTCTCCTCTCTGTGCCTGACTTTTCACCTGACTCTTCACTGTCTCCTCTCTGTGCCTGACTCTTCACTGACTGTCTCACCTCTGTGCCTCATCTCTATGCCTAACTCTTCACTGTCTGTCTCCTCTCTGTGCCTGACTCTTCACTGTCTGTCTCCTCTCTGTGCCTGACTCTTCACTGTCTGTCTCCTCTGTGTGACTGACCCTTCATTGTCTGCCTCCTCTGTCCCTGACTCTTCAATGTCTGTCTCCCTCATCTATGCCTGACTCTACACTGTCTGTCTCCTCTGTGTGCCTGACTCTTTGCTGTCTGTCTCCTCTCTGTGCCTAACTCTTCTCAGTCTGCCTCATCTCTGTGCCTAACTCTTCACTTTCTGTCTCTTCTCTATGCCTAACTCTTCACTCTCTGCCTCCTCTGTCCCTGACTCTTCAATGTCTGTCTCCCTCATCTATGCCTGACTCTTCACTGTCTGCCTCCTCTCTGTGCCGGACTCTTCACTGTCTGCCTCATCTCTGTGCGTGACTTTTCACTGTCTGTCTACTCTATTTGCTTGACTTTTCACTGTCTGTCTCCTCTCTGTACCTGACTCTTCACTGTCTCCTCTCTCATCCTGACTCTTCACTGTCTGTCTACTCTATGTGCCTGACTCTTCACTGTCCGCTTCATCTCTGTGCCTGACCCTTCACTGTCTGTCTCCTCTCTGTGCCTGACTCTTCACTTCCTGTCTTCTCTATGTGCTGAATCTTTGCTGTCTGTCTGCTCTATGTGCCTGACTCTTCACTGTCTGCCTCATCTCTGTGCCTGACTTTTCACTGTCTGTTTACTCTAGGTGCCTGACTTTTAACTGTCTGACTCATCTCTGTGTCTGACTCTTCACTGTCTGCCTCCTCTGTGCCTGACTCTTCCCTGTCTGTCTCCCTCCTCTGTGCTTGACTCTTCACTTTCTGCCTCCTCTCGGTGCCTGACTCTTTTCTGTCTGCCTCATCTCTGTGCCTGCCACTTCACAGTCTGCCTCCTCTCTGTGCCTGATTCTTCACTGTCTGCCTCCTCTCTGTACCTGATTCTTCACTGTCTGTCTCCTCTCTGTGCCTGACTCTTCACTGTCTGCCTCATCTCTGTACCGGACTCTTCACTGTCTGCCTCCTCTCTGTCCCGGACTCTTCACTGTCTGCCTCATCTCTGTGCCTGACTTTTCACTGTCTGTCTACTCTATTTGCTTGACTTTTCACTGTCTGTCTCCTCTCTGTACCTGACTCTTCACTGTCTCCTCTCTCATCCTGACTCGTCACTGTCTGTCTACTCTATGTGCCTGACTCTTCACTGTCCGCTTCATCTCTGTGCCTGACCCTTCACTGTCTGTCTCCTCTCTGTGCCTGACTCTTCACTTCCTGTCTTCTCTATGTGCTGAATCTTTGCTGTCTGTCTGCTCTATGTGCCTGACTCTTCACTGTCTGCCTCATCTCTGTGCCTGACTTTTAACTGTCTGACTCATCTCTGTGTCTGACTCTTCACTGTCTGCCTCCTCTGTGCCTGACTCTTCCCTGTCTGTCTCCCTCCTCTGTGCCTGACTCTTCACTGTCTGCCTCATCTCTGTGCCTGACTTTTAACTGTCTGACTCATCTCTGTGTCTGACTCTTCACTGTCTGCCTCCTCTGTGCCTGACTCTTCCCTGTCTGTCTCCCTCCTCTGTACCTGACTCTTCACTGTCTGCCTTATCTGTCTTCCTCAACTCTGTACCAGACTCTTCACTGTCTGCCTCATCTCTGTGCCGGACTCTTCACTGTCTGCTTCATGTCTGTGCCTGACTTTTCACTGTCTGCCTCATCTCTGTGCCTGATTTTTCACTGTCTGCCTCATCTCTGTGCCTGATTCTTCACTGTCTGTATCTTCTCTGTGCCTGACTTTTCACTGTCTGTCTACTCTATTTGCTTGACTTTTCACTGTCTGTCTCCTCTCTGTACCTGACTCTTCACTGTCTCCTCTCTCATCCTGACTCGTCACTGTCTGTCTACTCTATGTGCCTGACTCTTCACTGTCCGCTTCATCTCTGTGCCTGACCCTTCACTGTCTGTCTCCTCTCCGTGCCTGACTCTTCACTTCCTGTCTTCTCTATGTGCTGAATTATTGCTGTCTGTCTGCTCTATGTGCCTGACTCTTCACTGTCTGCCTCATCTCTGTGCCTGACTTTTCACTGTCTGTTTACTCTATGTGCCTGACTTTTAACTGTCTGACTCATCTCTGTGCCCATCTCTTCCCTGTCTGCCTCCTCTGTCCCTGACTCTTCACTGTCTGCCTCATTTCTGTGCCTTACTCTTCACTGTCTGTCTCATCTCTGTGCTCGACTCTTCACTGTCTGTCTCATCTCTGTGCCTGACTCTTCACTGTCTGTCTGCCTCCTTCATGGCTGACTCTTAACTGGCTGTCTCCCTCCTCTTTGCCTGACTCTTCACTGTCTGCCTCATCTCTGTGTCTGACCCTTCACTGCCTGTCTCCTCTCCGTGCCTGACTCTTCACTGTCTGCCTCCTCTCTGTGCCTGACCCTTCACTGTTTGTCTCCTCTGTGTGCCCGACTCTTCCCTGTCCTCCTCCTCTGTCCCTGACTCTTCACTGTCTGCCTCATCTCTGTGCCTGACTCTTCACTGTCTGTCTCATCTCTGTGCCTGACTCTTCACTGTCTGTCTGCCTCCTTCATGGCTGACTCTTCACTGGCTGTCTCCCTCCTCTTTGCCTGACATTTCACTGTTTGCCTCATCACTGTGCCTGACTCTTCACTGTCTGTCTGCCTCATCTCTGTGCCTGACTCGTCTCTGTCTTCCTCCTTTGTGCCTGACTCTTCACTGTCTGTCTCCCTCCTCTTTGCCTGACTCGTCACTGTCTGTCCCAACTCTGTGCCTGACTGTTCACTGTCTGCCTCCTCTCTGTGCCTGACTCTATACTGTCTGTCTCCTCTCTGTGGCTGACTCTTCACCTGACTCTTCACAGTCTGTCTCCTCTCTCTGCCTGACTTTTCACTGTCTGTCTACTCTATGTGCCTGACTTTTCACTGTCTGCCTCATCTCTGTGCCTGACTCTTTACTGTCTGGCTGCCTCCTTCGTGCCTGACTCTTCACTGTCTGTCTCCCTCCTCTTTGCCTGACTCTTCAATGTCTGTCCCAACTCTGTGCCTGACTTTTCAGTGTCTGCCTCCTCTCTGTGCCTGACTCTTCACTGTCTGCATCATCTCTGTGCCTGACTCTTCACTGTCTGCGTCCGACTCTTCACTGTCTGTCTTTTCTGTGCCTGAATCTCCACTATTTGTCTCCTCTGTGTGCCTGATTCTACACTGTCTGACTCACTCTTCACTGTATGCCTCATCTCTGTGCCTGACTCTTCACTGTCTGTGCCCGACTCTTCACTGTCTGTCTGACTCTTCACTGTCTGCGTCCAACTCTTTACTGTATGTCTCCTCTGTGCCTGAATCTCCACTGTCTGTCTCCTCTCTGTGCCTGATTCTACACTGTCTGTCTCCTCTCTGTGCCTGACTGTTCAACGTCTGTCTCCTCTCTGTGCCTGACTTTTCACCTGACTCTTCACTGTCTCCTCTCTGTGCCTGACTCTTCACTGACTGTCTCACCTCTGTGCCTCATCTCTATGCCTAACTCTTCACTGTCTGTCTCCTCTCTGTGCCTGACTCTTCACTGTCTGTCTCCTCTCTGTGCCTGACTCTTCACTGTCTGTCTCCTCTGTGTGCCTGACCCTTCACTGTCTGCCTCCTCTGACCCTGACTCTTCAATGTCTGTCTCCCTCATCTATGCCTGACTCGTCACTGTCTGTCTCCTCTGTGTGCCTGACTCTTTGCTGTCTGTCTCCTCTCTGTGCCTAACTCTTCTCAGTCTGCCTCATCTCTGTGCCTAACTCTTCACTTTCTGTCTCTTCTCTATGCCTAACTCTTCACTGTCTGTCTCCTCTCTGTGCCTGACTCTTCACTGTCTGTCTCCTCTCTGTGCCTGACTCTTCACTGTCTGTCTCCTCTGTGTGCCTGACCCTTCACTGTCTGCCTCCTCTGTCCCTGACTCTTCAATGTCTGTCTCCCTCATCTATGCCTGACTCTTCACTGTCTGCCTCCTCTCTGTGCCGGACTCTTCACTGTCTGCCTCATCTCTGTGCCTGACTTTTCACTGTCTGTCTACTCTATTTGCTTGACTTTTCACTGTATGTCTCCTCTCTGTACCTGACTCTTCACTGTCTCCTCTCTCATCTTGACTCTTCACTGTCTGTCTACTCTATGTGCCTGACTCTTCACTGTCCGCTTCATCTCTGTGCCTGACCCTTCACTGTCTGTCTCCTCTCTGTGCCTGACTCTTCACTTCCTGTCTTCTCTATGTGCTGAATCTTTGCTGTCTGTCTGCTCTATGTGCCTGACTCTTCACTGTCTGCCTCATCTCTGTGCCTGACTTTTCACTGTCTGTTTACTCTAGGTGCCTGACTTTTAACTGTCTGACTCATCTCTGTGTCTGACTCTTCACTGTCTGCCTCCTCTGTGCCTGACTCTTCCCTGTCTGTCTCCCTCCTCTGTGCTTGACTCTTCACTTTCTGCCTCCTCTCGGTGCCTGACTCTTTTCTGTCTGCCTCATCTCTGTGCCTGCCACTTCACAGTCTGCCTCCTCTCTGTGCCTGATTCTTCACTGTCTGCCTCCTCTCTGTACCTGATTCTTCACTGTCTGTCTCCTCTCTGTGCCTGACTCTTCACTGTCTGCCTCATCTCTGTACCGGACTCTTCACTGTCTGCCTCCTCTCTGTCCCGGACTCTTCACTGTCTGCCTCATCTCTGTGCCTGACTTTTCACTGTCTGTATACTCTATTTGCTTGACTTTTCACTGTCTGTCTCCTCTCTGTACCTGACTCTTCACTGTCTCCTCTCTCATCCTGACTCGTCACTGTCTGTCTACTCTATGTGCCTGACTCTTCACTGTCCGCTTCATCTCTGTGCCTGACCCTTCACTGTCTGTCTCCTCTCTGTGCCTGACTCTTCACTTCCTGTCTTCTCTATGTGCTGAATCTTTGCTGTCTGTCTGCTCTATGTGCCTGACTCTTCACTGTCTGCCTCATCTCTGTGCCTGACTTTTAACTGTCTGACTCATCTCTGTGTCTGACTCTTCACTGTCTGCCTCCTCTGTGCCTGACTCTTCCCTGTCTGTCTCCCTCCTCTGTGCCTGACTCTTCACTGTCTGCCTCATCTCTGTGCCTGACTTTTAACTGTCTGACTCATCTCTGTGTCTGACTCTTCACTGTCTGCCTCCTCTGTGCCTGACTCTTCCCTGTCTGTCTCCCTCCTCTGTACCTGACTCTTCACTGTCTGCCTTATCTGTCTTCCTCAACTCTGTACCAGACTCTTCACTGTCTGCCTCATCTCTGTGCCGGACTCTTCACTGTCTGCTTCATGTCTGTGCCTGACTTTTCACTGTCTGTCTACTCTATGTGCCTGATTTTTCACTGTCTGCCTCATCTCTGTGCCTGATTCTTCACTGTCTGTATCTTCTCTGTGCCTGACTTTTCACTGTCTGTCTACTCTATTTGCTTGACTTTTCACTGTCTGTCTCCTCTCTGTACCTGACTCTTCACTGTCTCCTCTCTCATCCTGACTCGTCACTGTCTGTCTACTCTATGTGCCTGACTCTTCACTGTCCGCTTCATCTCTGTGCCTGACCCTTCACTGTCTGTCTCCTCTCCGTGCCTGACTCTTCACTTCCTGTCTTCTCTATGTGCTGAATTATTGCTGTCTGTCTGCTCTATGTGCCTGACTCTTCACTGTCTGCCTCATCTCTGTGCCTGACTTTTCACTGTCTGTTTACTCTATGTGCCTGACTTTTAACTGTCTGACTCATCTCTGTGCCCATCTCTTCCCTGTCTGCCTCCTCTGTCCCTGACTCTTCACTGTCTGCCTCATTTCTGTGCCTTACTCTTCACTGTCTGTCTCATCTCTGTGCTCGACTCTTCACTGTCTGTCTCATCTCTGTGCCTGACTCTTCACTGTCTGTCTGCCTCCTTCATGGCTGACTCTTAACTGGCTGTCTCCCTCCTCTTTGCCTGACTCTTCACTGTCTGCCTCATCTCTGTGTCTGACCCTTCACTGCCTGTCTCCTCTCCGTGCCTGACTCTTCACTGTCTGCCTCCTCTCTGTGCCTGACCCTTCACTGTTTGTCTCCTCTGTGTGCCCGACTCTTCCCTGTCCTCCTCCTCTGTCCCTGACTCTTCACTGTCTGCCTCATCTCTGTGCCTGACTCTTCACTGTCTGTCTCATCTCTGTGCCTGACTCTTCACTGTCTGTCTGCCTCCTTCATGGCTGACTCTTCACTGGCTGTCTCCCTCCTCTTTGCCTGACATTTCACTGTTTGCCTCATCACTGTGCCTGACTCTTCACTGTCTGTCTGCCTCATCTCTGTGCCTGACTCGTCTCTGTCTTCCTCCTTTGTGCCTGACTCTTCACTGTCTGTCTCCCTCCTCTTTGCCTGACTCGTCACTGTCTGTCCCAACTCTGTGCCTGACTGTTCACTGTCTGCCTCCTCTCTGTGCCTGACTCTATACTGTCTGTCTCCTCTCTGTGGCTGACTCTTCACCTGACTCTTCACAGTCTGTCTCCTCTCTCTGCCTGACTTTTCACTGTCTGTCTACTCTATGTGCCTGACTTTTCACTGTCTGCCTCATCTCTGTGCCTGACTCTTTACTGTCTGGCTGCCTCCTTCGTGCCTGACTCTTCACTGTCTGTCTCCCTCCTCTTTGCCTGACTCTTCAATGTCTGTCCCAACTCTGTGCCTGACTTTTCAGTGTCTGCCTCCTCTCTGTGCCTGACTCTTCACTGTCTGCATCATCTCTGTGCCTGACTCTTCACTGTCTGCGTCCGACTCTTCACTGTCTGTCTTTTCTGTGCCTGAATCTCCACTATTTGTCTCCTCTGTGTGCCTGATTCTACACTGTCTGACTCACTCTTCACTGTATGCCTCATCTCTGTGCCTGACTCTTCACTGTCTGTGCCCGACTCTTCACTGTCTGTCTGACTCTTCACTGTCTGCGTCCAACTCTTTACTGTATGTCTCCTCTGTGCCTGAATCTCCACTGTCTGTCTCCTCTCTGTGCCTGATTCTACACTGTCTGTCTCCTCTCTGTGCCTGACTGTTCAACGTCTGTCTCCTCTCTGTGCCTGACTTTTCACCTGACTCTTCACTGTCTCCTCTCTGTGCCTGACTCTTCACTGACTGTCTCACCTCTGTGCCTCATCTCTATGCCTAACTCTTCACTGTCTGTCTCCTCTCTGTGCCTGACTCTTCACTGTCTGTCTCCTCTCTGTGCCTGACTCTTCACTGTCTGTCTCCTCTGTGTGCCTGACCCTTCACTGTCTGCCTCCTCTGACCCTGACTCTTCAATGTCTGTCTCCCTCATCTATGCCTGACTCGTCACTGTCTGTCTCCTCTGTGTGCCTGACTCTTTGCTGTCTGTCTCCTCTCTGTGCCTAACTCTTCTCAGTCTGCCTCATCTCTGTGCCTAACTCTTCACTTTCTGTCTCTTCTCTATGCCTAACTCTTCACTGTCTGTCTCCTCTCTGTGCCTGACTCTTCACTGTCTGTCTCCTCTCTGTGCCTGACTCTTCACTGTCTGTCTCCTCTGTGTGCCTGACCCTTCACTGTCTGCCTCCTCTGTCCCTGACTCTTCAATGTCTGTCTCCCTCATCTATGCCTGACTCTTCACTGTCTGCCTCCTCTCTGTGCCGGACTCTTCACTGTCTGCCTCATCTCTGTGCCTGACTTTTCACTGTCTGTCTACTCTATTTGCTTGACTTTTCACTGTATGTCTCCTCTCTGTACCTGACTCTTCACTGTCTCCTCTCTCATCTTGACTCTTCACTGTCTGTCTACTCTATGTGCCTGACTCTTCACTGTCCGCTTCATCTCTGTGCCTGACCCTTCACTGTCTGTCTCCTCTCTGTGCCTGACTCTTCACTTCCTGTCTTCTCTATGTGCTGAATCTTTGCTGTCTGTCTGCTCTATGTGCCTCACTCTTCACTGTCTGCCTCCTCTGTGCCTGACTCTTCCCTGTCTGTCTCCCTCCTCTGTGCTTGACTCTTCACGTTCTGCCTCCTCTCGGTGCCTGACTCTTTTCTGTCTGCCTCATATCTGTGCCTGCCACTTCACAGTCTGCCTCCTCTCTGTGCCTGATTCTTCACTGTCTGCCTCCTCTCTGTACCTGATTCTTCACTATCTGTCTCCTCTCTGTGCCTGACTCTTCACTGTCTGCCTCATCTCTGTACTTGACTCTTCACTGTCTGCCTTACCTGTCTGCCTCAACTCTGTACCAGACTCTTCACTGTCTGCCTCATCTCTGTGCCGGACTCTTAACTGTCTGCCTCATGTCTGTGCCTGACTTTTCACTGTCTGTCTACTCTATGTGCCTGATTTTTCACTGTCTGCCTCATCTCTGTGCCTGATTCTTCACTGTCTGTATCTTTTCTGTGCCTGACTCTTCTCTGTCTGCCTCCTCTCTCTGCCTGACTCTTCACTGGCTGTCTCCTCTCTGTGCCTGACCCTTCACTGTTTGTCTCCTCTGTGTGCCCGACTCTTCCCTGTCCTCCTCCTCTGTCCCTGACTCTTCACTGTCTGCCTCATCTCTGTGCCTGACTCTTCACTGTCTGCCTCCTCTCTGTGCCGGACTCTTCACTGTCTGCCTCATCTCTGTGCCTGACTTTTCACTGTCTGTCTACTCTATTTGCTTGACTTTTCACTGTCTGTCTCCTCTCTGTACCTGACTCTTCACTGTCTCCTCTCTCATCCTGACTCGTCACTGTCTGTCTACTCTATGTGCCTGACTCTTCACTGTCCGCTTCATCTCTGTGCCTGACTCTTCACTGTCTGTCTGCCTCCTTCATGGCTGACTCTTAACTGGCTGTCTCCCTCCTCTTTGCCTGACTCTTCACTGTCTGCCTCATCTCTGTGCCGGACTCTTCACTGTTTGCCTCTTCTCTGTGCCTGACCCTTCACTGTTTGTCTCCTCTGTGTGCCCGACTCTTCCCTGTCCTCCTCCTCTGTCCCTGACTCTTCACTGTCTGCCTCATCTCTGTGCCTGACTCTTCACTGTCTGCCTCCTCTCTGTGCCTGACTCTTCACTTCCTGTCTTCTCTATGTGCTGAATCTTTGCTGTCTGTCTGCTCTATGTGCCTGACTCTTCACTGTCTGCCTCATCTCTGTGCCTGACTTTTCACTGTCTGTTTACTCTATGTGCCTGACTTTTAACTGTCTGACTCATCTCTGTGCCCATCTCTTCCCTGTCTGCCTCCTCTGTCCCTGACTCTTCACTGTCTGTCTCATCTCTGTGCCCGACTCTTCACTGTCTGTCTCATCTCTGTGCCTGACTCTTCACTGTCTGTCTGCCTCCTTCATGGCTGACTCTTAACTGGCTGTCTCCCTCCTCTTTGCCTGACTCTTCCCTGTCTGCCTCATCTCTGTGCCGGACTCTTCACTGTTTGCCTCATCTCTGTGCCTGACTCTTCACTGTCTGTCTCCTCTCTGTACCTGACTCTTCACTGTCTCCTCTCTCATCCTGACTCGTCACTGTCTGTCTACTCTATGTGCCTGACTCTTCACTGTCCGCTTCATCTCTGTGCCTGACCCTTCACTGTCTGTCTCCTCTCTGTGCCTGACTCTTCACTTCCTGTCTTCTCTATGTGCTGAATCTTTGCTGTCTGTCTGCTCTATGTGCCTGACTCTTCACTGTCTGCCTCATCTCTGTGCCTGACTTTTCACTGTCTGTTTACTCTATGTGCCTGACTTTTAACTGTCTGACTCATCTCTGTGCCCATCTCTTCCCTGTCTGCCTCCTCTGTCCCTGACTCTTCACTGTCTGTCTCATCTCTGTGCCCGACTCTTCACTGTCTGTCTCATCTCTGTGCCTGACTCTTCACTGTCTGTCTGCCTCCTTCATGGCTGACTCTTAACTGGCTGTCTCCCTTCTCTTTGCCTGACTCTTCACTGTCTGCCTCATCTCTGTGCCGGACTCTTCACTGTTTGCCTCTTCTCTGTGCCTGACCCTTCACTGTTTGTCTCCTCTTTGTGCCCGACTCTTCCCTGTCCTCCTCCTCTGTCCCTGACTCTTCACTGTCTGCCTCATCTCTGTGCCTGACTCTTCACTGTCTGTCTCATCTCTGTGCCTGACTCTTCACTGTCTGTCTGCCTCCTTCATGGCTGACTCTTCACTGGCTGTCTCCCTCCTCTTTGCCTGACATTTCACTGTTTGCCTCATCACTGTGCCTGACTCTTCACTGTCTGTCTGCCTCATCTCTGTGCCTGACTCGTCTCTGTCTGCCTCCTTTGTGCCTGACTCTTCACTGTCTGTCTCCCTCCTCTTTGCCTGACTCGTCACTGTCTGTCCCAACTCTGTGCCTGACTGTTCACTATCTGCCTCCTCTCTGTGCCTGACTCTATACTGTCTGTCTCCTCTCTCTGCCTGACTTTTCACTGTCTGTCTACTCTATGTGCCTGACTTTTCACCGTCTGCCTCATCTCTGTGCCTGACTCTTTACTGTCTGGCTGCCTCCTTCGTGCCTGACTCTTCACTGTCTGTCTGCCTCCTCTTTGCCTGACTCTTCACTGTCTGTCCCAACTCTGTGCCTGACTTTTCAGTGTCTGCCTCCTCTCTGTGCCTGACTCTTCACTGTCTACCTCATCTCTGTGCCTGACTCTTCACTGTCTGTGTCCGACTCTTCACTGTCTGTATAACTCTTCACTGTCTGAGTCCGACTCTTCACTGTCTGTCTTCTCTGTGCCTGAATCTCCACTATTTGTCTCCTCTGTGTGCCTGATTCTACACTGTCTGACTCATCTCTGTGCCTAACTCTTCTCCGTCTGCCTCATCTCTGTGCCTGACCCTTCTCTTTCTGTCTCCTCTCTGAGCCTGACTCTTCACTGCCTGTATCCTCTCTGTACCTGACTTCCCCTGACTCTTCACTGTCCGTCTTCTCTCTGTGCCTGACTCTTCAACGTCTGTCTCCTCTCTGTGCCTGACTTTTCACCTGGCTCTTCACTGTCTGTCTCCTCTCTGTGCCTGACTATTCACTGCCTGTCTCCTCTCTGTGCCTGACTCTTCGCTGCCTGTCTCCTCTCTGTGCCTGACTCTTCACTGTCTGTCTCCTCTCTTCCTGGCTCTTCACTGTCTGTCTACTCTATGTGCCTGACTTTTTACTGTCTGCCTCATCTCTATGCCTGACTCTTCACTGTCTGTCTCCTCTCTGTGTCTGACTCTTCACTGTCTGTCTCCTCTCTGTGTCTGACTCTTCACTGTCTGTCTCCTCTCTGTGCCTGACTCTTCACTGTCTGTCTCCTCTGTGTGCCCGACCCTTCACTGTCTGCCTCCTCTGTCCCTGACTCTTCAATGTCTGTCTCCCTCATCTATGCCTGACCCTTCACTGTCTGCCTCATCTGTGTGCCTGTCTCTTCACTGCCTGTCTCCTCTCTGCGCCCGACTCTTCACTGTATGCCTCATCTCTGTGCCTGACTCTTCACTGTCTGTGTCCGACTCTTCACTGTCCAAGTCTTTACTGTATGTCTCCTCTGTGCCTGAATCTCCACTGTCTGTCTCCTCTCTGTGCCTGATTCTACACTGTCTGTCTCCTCTCTGTGCCTGACTGTTCAACGTCTGTCTCCTCTCTGTGCCTGACTTTTCACCTGACTCTTCACTGTCTCCTCTCTGTGCCTGACTCTTCACTGACTGTCTCACCTCTGTGCCTTACTCTTCTCAGTCTGACTCATCTCTGTGCCTAATTCTTCTCCGTTTGCCTCTTCTCTGTGCCTGACCCTTCTCAATCAGTCTCCTCTCTGAGCCTGACTCTTCACAGCCTGTATCCTCTCTGTACCTGACTTCACCTGACTCTTCACTGTCCGTCTTCTCTCTGTACCTGACTCTTCAACTTCTGTCTCCTCTCTGTGCCTGACTTTTCACCTGGCTCTTCACTGTCTGTCTTCTCTCTGTGCCTGACTCTTCACTGCCTGTCTCCTCTCTGTGCCCGACTCTTCACTGTATGCCTCATCTCTGTGCCTGACTCTTCACTGTCTGTGTCCGACTCTTCACTGTCTGTCTGACTCTTCACTGTCTGCGTCCAACTCTTTACTGTATGTCTCCTCTGTGCCTGATTCTACACTGTCTGTCTCGTCTCTGTGCCTGACTGTTCAACGTCTGTCTCCTCTCTGTGCCTGACTTTTCACCTGACTCTTCACTGTCTCCTCTCTGTGCCTGACTCTTCACTGACTGTCTCACCTCTGTGCATTACTCTTCTCAGTCTGACTCATCTCTGTTCCTAACTCTTCTCCGTCTGCCTCATCTCTGTGCCTGACCCTTCTCAATCAGTCTCCTCTCTGTGCCTGACTCTTTACTGTCTGTCTCCTCTCTGTGCCTGACTCTTCACTGTCTGTCTCCTCTCTGTGCCTGACTCTTCACTGTTTGTCTCCTCTGTGTGCCTGACTCTTCACTGTCTGCCTCCTCTGTCCCTGACTCTTCAATGTCTGTCTCCCTCATCTATGCCTGACTCTTCATTGTATGTCTCCTCTTCACTGTCCGCTTCATCTCTGTGCCTGACTCTTCACTGCCTGTCTTCTCTCTGTGCTGAATCTTTGCTGTCAGTCTCCTCTCTGTGCCTGACTCTTCACTGTCTGTCTCCTCTCTTCCTGACTCTTCACTGTCTGTCTGCGTGCCTGACTCTTCACTGTCCGCTTCATCTCTGTGGCTGACCCTTCACTGTCTGTCTCCTCTCTGTGCCTGACTCTTCACTGCCTGTCTTCTCTCTGTGCTGAATCTTTGCTGTCTGTCTCCTCTCTTCCTGACTCTTCACTGTCTGTCTACTCTATGTGCCTGACTTTTAAACTGTCTGACTCAGCTCTGTGCCTGACTCTTCACTGTCTGCCTTCTCTGTGCCTGACTCTTCACTGTCTGTCTCCCTCCTCTGTACCTGACTCTTCACTGTCTGTCTGCCTCATCTCTGTGCCTGACTCTTCACTGTCTGTCTACTCTATGTGCCTGACTCTTCACTGTCCGCTTCATCTCTGTGCCTGACCCTTTGGAAATTTGGACATTTTGGAAGGGTATTTCTAAAGCGCAGACGTTCGCTCCGGAATGAGCATCATGGCGCTATAAATCCTGTCACCAGTTCACAGAGTGAAGGGAGGGGGGCTAAATGGCAGCTTTAGACCAGTCGTCGGGAAGATTGAAAATCCACGTTTTGAGGAGCTTCCTAAAAGGCTTCTCGACTGTCTGAAGCCTAAGATGCCTTGGCATTCTGTTCCAGGCTCTAATAGCCAGGGTGCTGAGAGTTTTTCCGCCTTTGGATTTCAGATTGAATTTAGTGGGGGTCATGAGGTTATCTTGTGAAGATCTGAGGGAGCGGCACGGAGTATAGTGAGGGAAGCATCTAGACAAGTAGGACGGACCGGATTTGTTGAAGGCTCGGAAGGCTACAATGAGAATTTTGAAGAGTATTCTCTTGTGCAAGGGGAGCCAATGTAAGGTTTTAAGGGCTGTGGAGATTGAAGATTTGCGTGGAAGTTTTAAGACAAGACGGGCGGCAGTGTGCAGGACACTTTGCAGTTTCGAGAGAGTGGACTTTTTGGTCCCTGCCAGAAGTCCATTGCAGTAGTCCACTCGAGAGAGTATAAGGGCTACCGCCACAGTTTTTCTGGAGTCCAGCCGGAGGAAATCAAAAAACTTTCTCAGGGACTTTATTATGCCGAAGGATTTTCCAGCTACGGTCGAAACATGGAGATCGAAAGAGAGCTCGGAGTCGAAAAGGACCCCGAGGATCCTGGCCGATGAAACTGTCTGAGGTGGAGCAGCAGAATTGTCAGGCCACCACAGGGCAGGGCAAAAAGAGGCATTCTTTCCGATGGGAAGGATCTCGGTTTTATTCGAGTTACAGCGAAGATGGTTAGCGTCCATCCATTGGAAGACTGCTGTGAGGCAGTGTTTCAGATTGAGCTCTGCCGTATTGGAATTGTCGTCTAGGGGGATGATAAGCTGAGTATCGTCGGCATAGGAGGTGACGGTTATGCCGAACGATTCTATAAGGGTAAGAAGAGGGATAAGATAGATATTGAAGAGGAGGGGACTTAGGATGGAACCCTGGGGAACTCCACAGGACACCTTTCTCTTCACTGCCTGTCTCCTCTCTGTGCCTGACTCTTCACTGCCTGTCTTCTCTCTGTGCTGAATCTTTTCTGTCTGTCTCCTCTCTTCCTGACTCTTCACTGTCTGTCTACTCTATGTGCCTGACTTTTAAACTGTCTGACTCATCTCTGTGCCTGACTCTTCACTGTCTGCCTTCTCTGTGCCTGACTCTTCACTGTCTGTCTCCCTCCTCTGTGCTTGACTCTTCACTGTCTGCCTCCTCTCGGTGCCTGACTCTTTTCTGTCTGCCTCATCTCTGTGCCTGACACTTCACTTTTTGCCTCCTCTCTGTTCCTGATTCTTCACTGTCTGCCTCCTCTCTGTACCTGACTCTTCACTGTCCGCCTCCTCTCTGTACCTGACTCTTCACTGTCTGCCTCCTCTCTGTGCCTGACTCTTCACTGTCTGCCTTATCTCTGTACCTGACTCTTCACAGTCTGCCTTATCTGTCTGCCTCATCTCTGTACCAGACTCTTCACTGTCTGCCTCATCTATGTACCGGACTCTTCATTGTCTGCCTCATGTCTATGCCTGACTTTTTACTGTCTGTCTACTCTAGTTGCCTGATTTTTCACTGTCTGCCTCATCTCTGTGCCTGACTCTTCACTGTCTGTCTCTTCTCTGTGCCTGACTCATCACTGTCTGCCTCATCTCTGTGCCTGACCCTTCACTGCCTGTCTCCTCTCTGTGCCCGACTCTTCACTGTCTGTCTCCTCTCTTCCTGACTCTTCACTGTCTGTCTCCTCTGTGTGCCTGACTCTTCCCTGTCTGCCTCCTCTGTCTCTGACTTTTCAGTGTCTGCCTCCTCTCTGTGCCTGACTCTTCACTGTCTGCCTCATCTCTGTGCCTGACTCTTCACTGTCTGTGTCCGACTCTTCACTGTCTGTCTAACTCTTCACTGTCTGCGTCTGACTCTTCACTGTCTGTCTTCTCTGTGCCTGAATCTCCACTATTTGTCTCCTCTCTGTGCCTGATTCTACACTGTCTGACTCATCTCTGTGCCTAACTCTTCTCCGTCTGCCTTATCTCTTTGCCTGACCCTTCTCTTTCTGTCTCCTCTCTGACCCTGACTCTTCACTGCCTGTATCCTCTCTGTACCTGACTTCCCCTGACTCTTCACTGTCCGTCTTCTCTCCGTGCCTGACTCTCCAACGTCTGTCTCCTCTCTGTGCCTGACTTTTCACCTGGCTCTTCACTGTCTGTCTCCTCTCTGTGCCTGACTATTCACTGCCTGTCTCCTCTCTGTGCCTGACTCTTCGCTGCCTGTCTCCTCTCTGTGCCTGACTCTTCACTGTCTGTCTCCTCTCTTCCTGACTCTTCACTGTCTGTCTACTCTATGTGCCTGACTTTTTACTGTCTGCCTCATCTCTATGCCTGACTCTTCACTGTCTGTCTCCTCTCTGTGTCTGACTCTTCACTGTCTGTCTCCTCTCTGTGCCTGACTCTTCACTGTCTGTCTCCTCTGTGTGCCCGACCCTTCACTGTCTGCCTCCTCTGTCCCTGACTCTTCACTTTGCTGTCTGTCTCGTCTCTGTGCTTGACTCTTCAATGTCTGTCTCCCTCATCTATGCCTGACTCTTCACTGTCTGTCTCCTCTGTGTGCCTGACTCTTCACTGTCTGCCTCCTCTCTGTGCCCGACTCTTCACTGCCTGTCTCCTCTCTGTGCCTGACTCTTCACTGCCTGCCTGTCTCCTCTCTGTGCCTGAATCTTTGCTGTCTGTCTTGTCTCTGTACTTGACTCTTTGCTGTCTGTCTCCTCTCTGTGCCTGACTCTTCTCAGTCTGCCTCATCTCTGTGCCTAACTCTTCACTTTCTGTCTCCTCTCTGTGCCTGACTCTTCACTGTCTGTCTACTCTATGTGCCTGACTCTTCACTGTCTGCCTCATCTCTGTGCCTGACTTTTCACTGTCTGTTTACTCTATGTGCCTGACATTTAACTGTCTGACTCATCTCTGTGTCTGACTTTTCACTGTCTGCCTCCCCTGTGCCTGACTCTTCACTGTCTGTCTCCCTCCTCTGTGCTTGACTCTTCGCTGTCTGCCTCCTCTCGGTGCCTGACTCTTTTCTGTCTGCCTCATCTCTGTGCCTGACACTTCACTGTCTGCCTCCTCTCTGTGCCTGATTCTTCACTGTCTGCCTCCTCTCTGTACCTGACTCTTCACTGTCTGCCTCCTCTCTGTGCCTGACTCTTCAATGTCTGACTCCTCTCTTCCTGACTCTTCACTGTCTGTCTACTCTATGTGCCTGACTCTTCACTGTCTGCCTCCTCTCTGTGCCTGACTCTTCACTGTCTGGCTCCTCTCTGTGCCTGAATCTTCACTGTCTGCCTCCTCTCTGTGCCGGACTCTTCACTATCTGCCTCATCTCTGTGCCTGACTTTTCACTGTCTGTCTACTCTATGTGCCTGACTTTTCACTGTATGCCTCATCTCTGTGCCTGACTCTTCACTGTCTGTGTCCGACTCTTCACTGTCTGTCTGACTCTTCACTGTCTGCGTCCAACTCTTTACTGTATGTCTCCTCTGTGCCTGAATCTCCACTGTCTGTCTCCTCTCTGTGCCTGACTGTTCAACGTCTGTCTCCTCTCTGTGCCTGACTTTTCACCTGACTCTTCACTGTCTCCTCTCTGTGCCTGACTCTTTACTGACTGTCTCACCTCTGTGCCTAACTCTTCTCAGTCTGCCTCATATCTGTGCCTAACTCTTCACTTTCTGTCTCTTCTCTATGCCTAACTCTTCACTGTCTGCCTCCTCTGTCCCTGACTCTTCAATGTCTGTCTCCCTCATCTATGCCTGACTCTTCACTGTCTGCCTCCTCTCTGTGCCGTACTCTTCACTGTCTGCCTCATCTCTGTGCCTGACTTTTCACTATCTGTCTACTCTATTTGCTTGACTTTTCACTGTCTGTCTCCTCTCTGTACCTGACTCTTCACTGTCTCCTCTCTCATCCTGACTCTTCACTGTCTGTCTCCTCTATGTGCCTGACTCTTCACTGTCCGCTTCATCTCTGTGCCTGACCCTTCACTGTCTGTCTCCTCTCTGTGCCTGACTCTTCACTTCCTGTCTTCTCTATGTGCTGAATCTTTGCTGTCTGTCTGCTCTATGTGCCTGACTCTTCACTGTCTGCCTCATCTCTGTGCCTGACTTTTCACTGTCTGTTTACTCTATGTGCCTGACTTTTAACTGTCTGACTCATCTCTGTGTCTGACTCTTCACTGTCTGCCTCCTCTGTGCCTGACTCTTCCCTGTCTGTCTCCCTCCTCTGTGCTTGACTCTTCACTTTCTGCCTCCTCTCGGTGCCTGACTCTTTTCTGTCTGCCTCATCTCTGTGCCTGCCACTTCACAGTCTGCCTCCTCTCTGTACCTGACTCTTCACTGTCTGCCTCCTCTCTGTGCCGGACTCTTCACTGTCTGCCTCATCTCTGTGCCTGACTTTTCACTGTCTGTCTACTCTATTTGCTTGACTTTTCACTGTCTGTCTC
This sequence comes from Lissotriton vulgaris, assembly GCF_964263255.1. Classification (NCBI taxonomy): domain Eukaryota; kingdom Metazoa; phylum Chordata; class Amphibia; order Caudata; family Salamandridae; genus Lissotriton; species Lissotriton vulgaris. The sequence goes on from NC_141685.1 coordinate 190,785,046, forward strand.
CTCTCTGTACCTGACTCTTCACTGTCTCCTCTCTCATCCTGACTCGTCACTGTCTGTCTACTCTATGTGCCTGACTCTTCACTGTCCGCTTCATCTCTGTGCCTGACCCTTCACTGTCTGTCTCCTCTCTGTGCCTGACTCTTCACTTCCTGTCTTCTCTATGTGCTGAATCTTTGCTGTCTGTCTGCTCTATGTGCCTGACTCTTCACTGTCTGCCTCATCTCTGTGCCTGACTTTTCACTGTCTGTTTACTCTATGTGCCTGACTTTTAACTGTCTGCCTCATATCTGTGCCTGCCACTTCACAGTCTGCCTCCTCTCTGTGCCTGATTCTTCACTGTCTGCCTCCTCTCTGTACCTGATTCTTCACTATCTGTCTCCTATCTGTGCCAGACTCTTCACTGTCTGCCTCATCTCTGTACCTGACTCTTCACTGTCTGCCTTATCTGTCTGCCTCAACTCTGTACCAGACTCTTCACTGTCCGCCTCATCTCTGTGCCGGACTCTTCACTGTCTGCCTCATGTCTGTGCCTGACTTTTCAATGTCTGTCTACTCTATGTGCCTGATTTTTCACTGTCTGCCTCATCTCTGTGCCTGATTCTTCACTGTCTGTATCTTCTCTGTGCCTAACTTTTCACTCTCTGTCTACTCTATTTGCTTGACTTTTCACTGTCTGTCTCCTCTCTGTACCTGACTTGTCACTGTCTCCTCTCTCATCCTGACTCGTCACTGTCTGTCTACTCTATGTGCCTGACTCTTCACTGTCCGCTTCATCTCTGTGCCTGACTCTTCACTGTCTGCCTTATCTGTCTGCCTCAACTCTGTACCAGACTCTTCACTGTCTGCCTCATCTCTGTGCCGGACTCTTCACTGTCTATCTCCTCTCTGTGCCTGACTCTTCACTTCCTGTCTTCTCTATGTGCCTGACTCTTCACTGTCTGCCTCATCTCTGTGCCTGACTTTTCACTGTCTGTTTACTCTATGTGCCTGACTTTTAACTGTCTGACTCATCTCTGTGTCTGGCTCTTCACTGTCTGCCTCCTCTGTGCCTGACTCTTCCCTGTCTGTCTCCCTCCTCTGTGCTTGACTCTTCACTTTCTGCCTCCTCTCGGTGCCTGACTCTTTTCTGTCTGCCTCATCTCTGTGCCTGCCACTTCACAGTCTGCCTCCTCTCTGTACCTGACTCTTCACTGTCTGCCTCCTCTCTGTGCCGGACTCTTCACTGTCTGCCTCATCTCTGTGCCTGACTTTTCACTGTCTGTCTACTCTATTTGCTTGACTTTTCACTGTCTGTCTCCTCTCTGTACCTGACTCTTCACTGTCTCCTCTCTCATCCTGACTCGTCACTGTCTGTCTACTCTATGTGCCTGACTCTTCACTGTCCGCTTCATCTCTGTGCCTGACCCTTCACTGTCTGTCTCCTCTCTGTGCCTGACTCTTCACTTCCTGTCTTCTCTATGTGCTGAATCTTTGCTGTCTGTCTGCTCTATGTGCCTGACTCTTCACTGTCTGCCTCATCTCTGTGCCTGACTTTTCACTGTCTGTTTACTCTATGTGCCTGACTTTTAACTGTCTGCCTCATATCTGTGCCTGCCACTTCACAGTCTGCCTCCTCTCTGTGCCTGATTCTTCACTGTCTGCCTCCTCTCTGTACCTGATTCTTCACTATCTGTCTCCTATCTGTGCCAGACTCTTCACTGTCTGCCTCATCTCTGTACCTGACTCTTCACTGTCTGCCTTATCTGTCTGCCTCAACTCTGTACCAGACTCTTCACTGTCTGCCTCATCTCTGTGCCGGACTCTTCACTGTCTGCCTCATGTCTGTGCCTGACTTTTCAATGTCTGTCTACTCTATGTGCCTGATTTTTCACTGTCTGCCTCATCTCTGTGCCTGATTCTTCACTGTCTGTATCTTCTCTGTGCCTAACTTTTCACTGTCTGTCTACTCTATTTGCTTGACTTTTCACTGTCTGTCTCCTCTCTGTACCTGACTTGTCACTGTCTCCTCTCTCATCCTGACTCGTCACTGTCTGTCTCCTCTCTGTGCCTGACTCTTCACTTCCTGTCTTCTCTATGTGCTGAATTTTTGCTGTCTGTCTGCTCTATGTGCCTGACTCTTCACTGTCTGCCTCATCTCTGTGCCTGACTTTTCACTGTCTGTTTACTCTATGTGCCTGACTTTTAACTGTCTGACTCATCTCTGTGCCCATCTCTTCCCTGTCTGCCTCCTCTGTCCCTGACTCTTCACTGTCTGCCTCATTTCTGTGCCTGACTCTTCACTGTCTGTCTCATCTCTGTGCCTGACTCTTCACTGTCTGTCTGCCTCCTTCATGGCTGACTCTTAACTGGCTGTCTCCCTCCTCTTTGCCTGACTCTTCACTGTCTGCCTCATCTCTGTGTCTGACCCTTCACTGCCCGTCTCCTCTCTGTGCCTGACTCTTCACTGTCTGCCTCCTCTCTGTGCCGGACTCTTCACTGTTTGCCTCTTCTCTGTGCCTGACCCTTCACTGTTTGTCTCCTCTGTGTGCCCGACTCTTCCCTGTCCTCCTCCTCTGTCCCTGACTCTTCACTGCCTGCCTCATCTCTGTGCCTCACTCTTCACTGTCTGTCTCATCTCTGTGCCTGACTCTTCACTGTCTGTCTGCCTCCTTCATGGCTGACTCTTCACTGGCTGTCTCCCTCCTCTTTGCCTGACATTTCACTGTTTGCCTCATCACTGTGCCTGACTCTTCACTGTCTGTCTGCCTCATCTCTGTGCCTGACTCGTCTCTGTCTGCCTCCTTTGTGCCTGACTCTTCACTGTCTGTCTCCCTCCTCTTTGCCTGACTTGTCACTGTCTGTCCCAACTCTGTGCCTGACTGTTCACTGTCTGCCTCCTCTCTGTGCCTGACTCTATACTGTCTGTCTGCTCTCTGTGGCTGACTCTTCACCTGACTCTTCACAGTCTGTCTCCTCTCTCTGCCTGACTTTTCACTGTCTGTCTACTCTATGTGCCTGACTTTTCACTGTCTGCCTCATCTCTGTGCCTGACTCTTTACTGTCTGGCTGCCTCCTTCGTGCCTGACTCTTCACTGTCTGTCTAACTCTTCACTGTCTGCGTCTGACTCTTCACTGTCTGTCTTCTCTGTGCCTGAATCTCCACTATTTGTCTCCTCTCTGTGCCTGATTCTACACTGTCTGACTCATCTCTGTGCCTAACTCTTCTCCGTCTGCCTCATCTCTGTGCCTGACTCTTCTCTTTCTGTCTCCTCTCTGAGCCTGACTCTTCACTGCCTGTATCCTCTCTGTACCTGACTTCCCCTGACTCTTCACTGTCCGTCTTCTCTCTGTGCCTGACTCTTCAACGTCTGTCTCCTCTCTGTGCCTGACTTTTCACCTGGCTCTTCACTGTCTGTCTCCTCTCTGTGCCTGACTATTCACTGCCTGTCTCCTCTCTGTGCCTGACTCTTCGCTGCCTGTCTCCTCTCTGTGCCTGACTCTTCACTGTCTGTCTCCTCTCTTCCTGACTCTTCACTGTCTGTCCACTCTATGTGCCTGACTTTTTACTGTCTGCCTCATCTCTATGCCTAACTCTTCACTGTCTGTCTCCTCTCTGTGTCTGACTCTTCACTGTCTGTCTCCTCTCTGTGCCTGACTCTTCACTGTCTGTCTCCTCTGTGTGCCCAACCCTTCACTGTCTGCCCCCTCTGTCCCTGACTCTTCAATGTCTGTCTCCCTCATCTATGCCTGACTCTTCACTGTCTGTCTCCTCTGTGTGCCTGACTCTTCACTGTCTGCCTCCTCTCTGTGCCCGACTCTTCACTGCCTGTCTCCCTTCTGTGCCTGACTCTTCACTGCCTGCCTGTCTCCTCTCTGTGCCTGAATATTTGCTGTCTGTCTCGTCTCTGTGCTTGACTCTTCAATGTCTGTCTCCCTCATCTATGCCTGACTCTTCACTGTCTGTCTCCTCTGTGTGCCTGACTCTTCACTGTCTGCCTCCTCTCTGGGCCCGACTCTTAACTGCCTGTCTCCTCTCTGTGCCTGACTCTTCACTGCCTGCCTGTCTCCTCTCTGTGCCTGAATCTTTGCTGTCTGTCTCGTCTCTGTGCTTAACTCTTTGCTGTCTGTCTCCTCTCTGTGCCTGACTCTTCTCAGTCTGCCTCATCTCTGTGCCTAACTCTTCACTTTCTGTCTCCTCTCTGTGCCTAACTCTTCACTGTCTGTCTACTCTATGTGCCTGACTCTTCACTGTCTGCCTCATCTCTGTGCCTGACTCTTCACTGTCTGCCTCCTCTGTGCCTGACTCTTCACTGTCTGTCTCCTTTCTCTGTGCTTGACTCTTCGCTGTCTGCCTCCTCTCGGTGCCTGACTCTTTTCTGTCTGCCTCATCTCCGTGCCTGACACTTCACTGTCTGCCTCCTCTCTGTGCCTGATTCTTCACTGTCTGCCTCCTCTCTGTACCTGACTCTTCACTGTCTGCCTCCTCTCTGTGCCTGACTCTTCACTGTCTGACTCCTCTCTTCCTGACTCTTCACTGTCTGTCTACTCTATGTGCCTGATTCTTCACTGTCTGCCTCCTCTCTGTGCCTGATTCTTCACTGTCTGCCTCCTCTCTGTACCTGACTCTTCACTGTCTGCCTCCTCTCTGTGCCTGACTCTTCACTGTCTGGCTCCTCTCTGTGCCTGAATCTTCACTGTCTGCCTCCTCTCTCTGCCGGACTCTTCACTATCTGCCTCATCTCTGTGCCTGACTTTTCACTGTCTGTCTACTCTATGTGCCTGACCTTTCACTGTCTGCCTCATCTCTGTGCCTGACTCTTCACTGTCTGTCTCCTTTATGTGCCTGACTTTTCACTGTCTGCCTCCTCTCTGTGCCTGACTCTTTTCTGTCTGCCTCATCTCTGTGCCTGACACTTCACAGTCTGCCTCCTCTCTGTGCCTGATTCTTCACTGTCTGCCTCCTCTCTGTATCTGACTCTTCACTGTCTGTCTCCTCTCTGTGCCTGACTCTTCACTGTCTGTCTCCTCTCTGTGCCTGACTCTTCACTGTCTGCCTCATCTCTGTACCTGACTCTTCACTGTCTGCCTTATCGGTCTGCCTCATCTCTGTACCTGACTCTTCACTGTCTGCCTCATCTCTGTGCTGGACTCTTCACTGTCTGCCTCATGTCTGTGCCTGACATTTCACTGTCTGTCTACTCTATGTGCCAGATTCTTCACTGTTTGCCTCATCACTGTGCCTGACTCTTCACTGTCTGTCTCTTCTCTGTGCCTGACTCTTCACTGTCTGCCTCCTCTCTGTGCCTGACTCTTCACTGTCTGTTTCCTCTCTGTGCCTGAATCTTCACTGTCTGCCTCATCTCTGTGCCTGACCCTTCACTGCTTGTCTCCTCCCTGTGCCCAACTCTTCACTGTCTGTCTCCTCTCTTCCTGACTCTTTACTGTCTGTCTCCTCTGTGTGCCAGACTCTTCCCTGTCTGCCTCCTCTGTTCCTGACTCTTCACTGTCTGCTTCATCTCTGTGCCTGACTCTTCACTGTCTGTCTCATCTCTGTGCCTGACTCATCACTGTTTGTCTCATCTCTGTGCCTGACTCTTCACTGTCTGTCTCATCTCTGTGCCTGACTCTTCACTGTCTGTCTGCCTCCTTCATGGCTGACTCTTCACTGGCTGTCTCCCTCCTCTTTGCCTAACTCTTCACTGTCTGCCTCATCTCTGTGCCTGACCCTTCACTGCCTGTCTCCTCTCTGTGACTGACTCTTCACTGTCTGCCTCTTCTCTGTGCCTGACCCTTCACTGTCTGTCTACTTTATGTGCCTGACTTTTCACTGTCTGCCTCATCACTGTGCCTGACTCTTCACTGTCTGTCTGCCTCATCTCTGTGCCTGACTCGTCTCAGTCTGCCTCCTTTGTGCCTGACTCTTCACTGTCTGTCTCCCTCCTCTTTGCCTGACTCTTCACTGTCTGTCTCATCTCTGTGCCTGACTCTTCACTGTTTGTCTCATGTCTGTGCCTGACTCTTCACTGTCTGTCTGCCTCCTTCATGGCTGACTCTTCACTGGCTGTCTCCCTCCTCTTTGCCTGACTCTTCACTGTCTGCCTCATCTCTGAGCCTGACTCTACACTGTCTGTCTCCTCTCTGTGCCTGACTCTGCACTGCCTTTCTCCTTTGTGTGCCTGACTCTTCACTGTCTACCTCCTCTGTCCCTGACTCTTCAATATCTGTCTCCCTCATCTTCACTGTCTGCGCCCGACTCTTCACTGTCTGTCTGACTCTTCACTGTCTGCGTCCGACTCTTCACTGTCTGTCTCCTCTGTGCCTGAATCTCCACTGTTGGTCTCCTCTCCGTGCCTGATTCTACACTGTCTGTCTCCTGTCTGTGCCTGACTCTTCACCTGACTCTTCACCGTCTGTCTCCTCTCTCTGCTTGACTTTTCACTGTCTGTCTACTCTATGTTCCTGACTTTTCACTGTCTGCCTCATCTCTGTACCTGACTCTTCACTGTCTGTCTGCCTCATCTCTGTGCCTTACTCTTCACTGTCTGTCTCAACTCTGTGCCTGACTTTTCAGTGTCTGCCTCTTCTCGGTGCCTGACTCTTCACTTTCTGCCTCATCTCTGTGCCTGACCCGTCTCAATCAGTCTCCTCTCTGAGCCTGACTCTTCACTGCCTGTATCCTCTCTGTACCTGACTTCACCTGACTCTTCACTGTCCGTCTTCTATCTGTCTCCTCTCTGTGCCTGACTCTTCACTGTCTGTCTCCTCTCTTCCTGACTCATCACTGTCTGTCTACTCTCTGTGCCTGACTTTTCACCTTACTCTTCACTATCTCCTCTCTGTTCCTGACTCTTCACTGACTGTCTCATCTCTGTGCCTAACTCTTCTCCGTCAGCCTCATCTCTGTGCCTGACCCTTCTCAATCAGTCTCCTCTCTGAGCCTGACTCTTCACTGCCTGTATCCTCTCTGTACCTGACTTCACCTGACTCTTCACTGTCCGTCTTCTATCTGTCTCCTCTCTGTGCCTGACTCTTCACTGTCTGTCTCCTCTCTTCCTGACTCTTCACTGTATGTCTCCTCTCTGTGCCTGACTCTTCACTGTCTGTCTCCTCTGTGTGCCTGACTCTTCAATGTCTGTCTCCCTCATCTATGCCTGACTCTTCACTGTCTGTCTCCTCTGTGTGCCTGACTCTTCAATGTCTGTCTCCCTCATCTATGCCTGACTCTTCACGTTATGTCTCCTCTGTGTGCCTGACTCTTCACTGTCTGCCTACTCTGTCCCTGACTCTTCAATGTCTGTCTCCCTCATCTGTGCCTGACTCTTCACTGCCTGTCTCCTCTCTGTGCCTGACTCTTCACTGCCTGTCTGTCTCCTCTCTGTGCCCCACTCTTCACTGTCTGTCTCCTCTGTGTGCCTGACTCTTCACTGTCTACCTCCTCTGTCCCTGACTCTTCAATGTCTGTCTCCCTCATCTATGCCTGACTCTTCACTGTCTGTCTCCTCTGTGTGCCTGACTCTTCACTGTCTGCCTCATCTCTGTGCCTGACTCTTCACTGTCTGTCTCTTCTCTGTGCCTGACTCGTCACTGTCTGCCTCATCTCTGTGCCTGACCCTTCACTGCCTGTCTCCTCTCTGTGCCTGACATCACCTGACTCTTCACTGTCCGTCTACTCTCTGTGCCTGACTCTTCACTGTCTGTCTCCTCTCTATGCCTGACTCTTCACTGTCTGTCTACTCTATGTGCCTGACTTTTCACTGTCTGCCTCATCTCTATGCTTGACTCTTCACGGTATGTCTCCTCTGTGTGCCTGACTCTTCACTGTCTACCTCCTCTGTCCCTGACTCTTCAATATCTGTCTTCCTCATCTTCACTGTCTGCGCCCAACTCTTCACTGTCTGTCTGACTCTTCACTGTCTGCGTCCGACTCTTCACTGTCTGTCTCCTCTGTGCCTGAATCTCCACTGTCGGTCTCCTCTCTGTGCCTGATTCTACACTGTCTGTCTCCTGTCTGTGCATGACTCTTCACCTGACTCTTCACCGTCTGTCTCCTCTCTCTGCTTGACTTTTCACTGTCTGTCTACTCTATGTTCCTGACTTTTCACTGTCTGCCTCATCTCTGTACCTGACTCTTCACTGTCTGTCTGCCTCATCTCTGTGCCTGACTCTTTACTGTCTGTCTCCCTCCTCTTTGCCTTACTCTTCACTGTCTGTCTCAACTCTGTGCCTGACTTTTCAGTGTCTGCCTCTTCTCGGTGCCTGACTCTTCACTTTCTGCCTCATCTCTGTGCCTGACCCTTCTCAACCAGTCTCCTCTCTGAACCTGACTCTTCACTGCCTGTATCCTCTCTGTACCTGACTTCACCTGACTCTTCACTGTCCGTCTTCTATCTGTCTCCTCTCTGTGCCTGACTCTTCACTGTCTGTCTCCTCTCTTCCTGACTCATCACTGTCTGTCTACTCTCTGTGCCTGACTTTTCACCTTACTCTTCACTGTCTCCTCTCTGTGCCTGACTCTTCACTGACTGTCTCATCTCTGTGCCTAACTCTTCTCCGTCTGCCTCATCTCTGTGCCTGACCCTTCTCAATCAGTCTCCTCTCTGAGCCTTACTCTTCACTGCCTGTATCCTCTCTGTACCTGACTTCACCTGACTCTTCACTGTCCGTCTTCTATCTGTCTCCTCTCTGTGCCTGACTCTTCACTGTCTGTCTCCTCTGTGTGCCTGACTCTTCAATGTCTGTCTCCCTCATCTATGCCTGACTCTTCACTGTCTGTCTCCTCTGTGTGCCTGACTCTTCAATGTCTGTCTCCCTCATCTATGCCTGACTCTTCACTGTCTGTCTCCTCTGTGTGCCTGACTCTTCACTGTCTGCCTCCTCTGTCCCTGACTCTTCAATGTCTGTCTCCCTCATCTGTGCCTGCCTCTTCACTGCCTGTCTCCTCTCTGTGCCTGACTCTTCACTGCCTGTCTGTCTCCACTCTGTGCCTCACTCTTCACTGTCTGTCTCCTCTGTGTGCCTGACTCTTCACTGTCTACCTCCTCTGTCCCTGACTCTTCAATGTCTGTCTCCCTCATCTATGCCTGACTCTTCACTGTTTGTCTCCTCTGTGTGCCTGACTCTTCACTGTCTGCCTCCTCTCTGTGCCCGACTCTTCACTGTCTGCCTCCTCTGTCCATGACTCTTCAATGTCTGTCTCCCTCATCTGTGCCTGACTCTTCACTGTCTGCCTCATCTCTGTGCCTAACTCTTCACTTTCGGTCTCCTCTCTGTGCCTGACTCTTCACTGTTTGTCTCCTCTCTGTACCTGACTCTTCACTGTCTGTCTGCCTCATCTCTGTGCCTGACTCTTCGCTGTCTGTCTACTCTATGTGCCTGACTCTTCACTGACCGCTTCATCTCTGTGCCTGACCCTTCACTGTCTGTCTCCTCTCTGTGCCTGACTCTTCACTGCCTGACTTCTCTCTGTGCTGAATCTTTGCTGTCTGTCTCCTCTCTTCCTGACTCTTCACTGTCTGTCTACTCTATGTGCCTGACTTTTAAACTGTCTGACTCATCTCTGTGCCTGACTCTTCACTGTCTGCCTCCTCTGTGCCTGACTCTTCACTGTCTGTCTCCCTCCTCTGTGCTTGACTCTTCACTGTCTGCCTCCTCTCGGTGCCTGACTTTTTTCTGTCTGACTCATCTCTGTGCCTGACACTTCACTTTTTGTCTCCTCTCTGTTCCTGATTCTTCACTGTCTGCCTCCTCTCTGTACCTGACTCTTCACTGTCTGCCTCCTCTCTGTATCTGACTCTTCACTGTCTGCCTCCTCTCTGTGCCTGACTCTTCACTGTCTGCCTTATCTGTCTGCCTCATCTGTGTACCAGACTCTTCACTGTCTGCCTCATCTCTGTGCCTGACTCTTCACTGACTGTCTCATCTCTGTGCCTAACTCTTCTCCGTCTGCCTCATCTCTGTGCCTGACCCTTCTCAATCAGTCTCCTCTCTGAGCCTGACTCTTCACTGCCTGTATCCTCTCTGTACCTGACTTCACCTGACTCTTCACTGTCCGTCTTCTATCTGTCTCCTCTCTGTGCCTGACTCTTCACTGTCTGTCTCCTCTGTGTGCCTGACTCTTCAATGTCTGTCTCCCTCATCTATGCCTGACTCTTCACTGTCTGTCTGCCTCATCTCTGTGCCTGACTCTTTACTGTCTGTCTCCCTCCTCTTTGCCTTACTCTTCACTGTCTGTCTCAACTCTGTGCCTGACTTTTCAGTGTCTGCCTCTTCTCGGTGCCTGACTCTTCACTTTCTGCCTCATCTCTGTGCCTGACCCTTCTCAACCAGTCTCCTCTCTGAACCTGACTCTTCACTGCCTGTATCCTCTCTGTACCTGACTTCACCTGACTCTTCACTGTCCGTCTTCTATCTGTCTCCTCTCTGTGCCTGACTCTTCACTGTCTGTCTCCTCTCTTCCTGACTCATCACTGTCTGTCTACTCTCTGTGCCTGACTTTTCACCTTACTCTTCACTGTCTCCTCTCTGTGCCTGACTCTTCACTGACTGTCTCATCTCTGTGCCTAACTCTTCTCCGTCTGCCTCATCTCTGTGCCTGACCCTTCTCAATCAGTCTCCTCTCTGAGCCTGACTCTTCACTGCCTGTATCCTCTCTGTACCTGACTTCACCTGACTCTTCACTGTCCGTCTTCTATCTGTCTCCTCTCTGTGCCTGACTCTTCACTGTCTGTCTCCTCTGTGTGCCTGACTCTTCAATGTCTGTCTCCCTCATCTATGCCTGACTCTTCACTGTCTGTCTCCTCTGTGTGCCTGACTCTTCAATGTCTGTCTCCCTCATCTATGCCTGACTCTTCACTGTCTGTCTCCTCTGTGTGCCTGACTCTTCACTGTCTGCCTCCTCTGTCCCTGACTCTTCAATGTCTGTCTCCCTCATCTGTGCCTGCCTCTTCACTGCCTGTCTCCTCTCTGTGCCTGACTCTTCACTGCCTGTCTGTCTCCACTCTGTGCCTCACTCTTCACTGTCTGTCTCCTCTGTGTGCCTGACTCTTCACTGTCTACCTCCTCTGTCCCTGACTCTTCAATGTCTGTCTCCCTCATCTATGCCTGACTCTTCACTGTTTGTCTCCTCTGTGTGCCTGACTCTTCACTGTCTGCCTCCTCTCTGTGCCCGACTCTTCACTGTCTGCCTCCTCTGTCCATGACTCTTCAATGTCTGTCTCCCTCATCTGTGCCTGACTCTTCACTGTCTGCCTCATCTCTGTGCCTAACTCTTCACTTTCGGTCTCCTCTCTGTGCCTGACTCTTCACTGTTTGTCTCCTCTCTGTACCTGACTCTTCACTGTCTGTCTGCCTCATCTCTGTGCCTGACTCTTCACTGTCTGTCTACTCTATGTGCCTGACTCTTCACTGACCGCTTCATCTCTGTGCCTGACCCTTCACTGTCTGTCTCCTCTCTGGGCCTGACTCTTCACTGCCTGACTTCTCTCTGTGCTGAATCTTTGCTGTCTGTCTCCTCTCTTCCTGACTCTTCACTGTCTGTCTACTCTATGTGCCTGACTTTTAAACTGTCTGACTCATCTCTGTGCCTGACTCTTCACTGTCTGCCTCCTCTGTGCCTGACTCTTCACTGTCTGTCTCCCTCCTCTGTGCTTGACTCTTCACTGTCTGCCTCCTCTCGGTGCCTGAATTTTTTCTGTCTGACTCATCTCTGTGCCTGACACTTCACTTTTTGTCTCCTCTCTGTTCCTGATTCTTCACTGTCTGCCTCCTCTCTGTACCTGACTCTTCACTGTCTGCCTCCTCTCTGTATCTGACTCTTCACTGTCTGCCTCCTCTCTGTGCCTGACTCTTCACTGTCTGCCTTATCTGTCTGCCTCATCTGTGTACCAGACTCTTCACTGTCTGCCTCATCTCTGTACCGGACTCTTCATTGTCTGCCTCATGTCTGTGCCTGACTTTTTACTGTCTGTCTACTCTATGTGCCTGATTTTTCACTGTCTGCCTCATCTCTGTGCCTGACTCTTCACTGTCTGTCTCTTCTCTGTGCCTGACTCATCACTGTCTGCCTCATCTCTGTGCCTGACCCTTCACTGCCTGTCTCCTCTCTGTGCCCGACTCTTCACTGTCTGTCTCTTCTCTTCCTGACTCTTCACTGTCTGGCTCCTCTGTGTGCCTGACTCTTCCCTGTCTGCCTCCTCTTTCCCTGACTCTTCACTGTCTGCCTCATCTCTGTGCCTGACTCTTCACTGTCTGTCTCATCTCTGTGCCTGACTCTTCACTGTCTGTCTGCCTCCTTCATGGCTGACTCTTCACTGGCTGTCTCCCTCCTCTTTGCCTGACTCTGCACTGTCTGCCTCATCTCTGTGCCTGGCCTTTCACTGCCTATCTCCTCTCTGTGCCTGACTCTTCACTGTCTGCCTCCTCTCTTTGCCTGACTCTTCACTGTCTGTCTCCCTCCTCTTTGCCTGATTCTTCATTGTCTGTCTGACTCTTCACTGTTTACGTCCAACTCTTCACTGTCTGTCTCCTCTGTGCCTGAATCTCCACTGTTGGGCTCCTCTCTGTGCCAGATTCTACACTGTCTGTCTCCTCTCTGTGCCCGACTTTTCACTGTCTGCCTCATCTCCGTGCCTGACTTTTCACTGTCTGTCTGCCTCATCTCTGTGCCTGACCCTTCACTGCCTGTCTCCTCTCTGTGACTGACTCTTCACTGTCTGCCTCCTCTCTGTGCTGGACTAATCACTGTCTGCCTCTTCTCTGTGCCTGACCCTTCATTGTCTGTCTACTTTATGTGCCTGACTTTTCACTGTCTGCCTCATCACTGTGACTGACTCTTCACTGTCTGTCTGCCTCATCTCTGTGCCTGACTCGTCTCAGTCTGCCTCCTTTGTGCCTGACTCTTCACTGTCTGTCTCATCTCTGTGCCTGACTCTTCACTGTTTGTCTCATCTCTGTGCCTGACTCTTCACTGTCTGTCTGCCTCCTTCATGGCTGACTCTTCACTGGCTGTCTCCCTCCTCTTTGCCTGACTCTTCACTGTCTGCCTCCTCTCTGTGCCTGACTCTTCACTGTCTGCGCCCGACTCTTCACTGTCTGTCTGACTCTTCACTATCTGCGTCCGACTCTTCACTGTCTGTCACCTCTGTGCCTGAATCTCCACTGTCGGTCTCCTCTCTGTGCCTGATTCTACACTGTCTGTCTCCTCTCTCTGCTTGACTTTTCACTGTCTGTCTACTCTATGTGCCTGACTTTTCACTGACTGCCTCATCTCTGTGCCTGACTCTTCACTGTCTGTCTGCCTCATCTCTGTGCCTGACTCTTTACTGTCTGTTTCCCTCCTCTTTGCCTTACTCTTCACTGTCTGTCTCAACTCTGTGCCTGACTTTTCAGTGTCTGCCTCTTCTCGGTGCCTGACTCTTCACTTTCTGCCTCATCTCTGTGCCTGACTCTTCACTGTCTGTGTCCGACTCTTCACTGTCTGTCTGACTCTTCAATGTCTGCGTCCGACTCTTCACTGTATGTCTCCTCTGTGCCTGAATCTCCACTGTCTGTCTCCTCTCTGTGCCTGATTCTACATTGTCTGTCTCCTCTCTGTACCTGACTTCTCCTGACTCTTCACTGTCCGTCTTCTCTCTGTGCCTGACTCTTCAACTTCTGTCTCCTCTCTGTGCCTGACTTTTCACCTTACTCTTCACTGTCTCCTCTCTGTGTCTGACTCTTCACTGACTGTCTCACCTCTGTGCCTTACTCTTCTCAGTCTGACTCATCTCTGTGCCTAACTCTTCTCCGTCTGCCTCATCTCTGTGCCTGACCCTTCTCAATCAGTCTCCTCTCTGTGCCTGACTCTTCACTGTCTGTCTCCTCTCTTCCTGACTCTTCACTGTCTGTCTACTCTATGTGCCTGACTTTTCACTGTCTGCCTCATCTCTATGCTTGACTCTTCACGGTATGTCTCCTCTCTGTGCCTGACTCTTCACTGTCTGTCTCCTCTGTGTGCCTGACTCTTCAATGTCTGTCTCCCTCATCTATGCCTGACTCTTCACTGTCTGTCTCCTCTGTGTGCCTGACTCTTCAATGTCTGTCTCCCTCATCTATGCCTGACTCTTCACTGTCTGTCTCCTCTGTGTGCCTGACTCTTCACTGTCTGCCTCCTCTGTCCCTGACTCTTAAATGTCTGTCTCCCTCATCTGTGCCTGACTCTTCACTGCCTGTCTCCTCTCTGTGCCTGACTCTTCACTGCCTGTCTGTCTCCTCTCTGTGCCTCACTCTTCACTGTCTGTCTCCTCTGTGTGCCTGACTCTTCACTGTCTACCTCCTCTGTCCCTGACTCTTTAATGTCTGTCTCCCTCATCTATGCCTGACTCTTCACTGTGTGTCTCCTCTGTGTGCCTGCCTCTTCACTGTCTGCCTCCTCTTTGTGCCCGACTCTTCACTGTCTGCCTCCTCTGTCCCTGACTCTTCAATGTCTGTCTCCCTCATCTGTGCCTGACTCTTCACTGTCTGCCTCATCTCTGTGCCTAACTCTTTACTTTCGGTCTCCTCTCTGTGCCTGACTCTTCACTGTTTGTCTCCTCTCTTTACCTGACTCTTCACTGTCTGTATGCCTCATCTCTGTGCCTGACTCTTCACTGTCTGTCTACTCTATGGGCCTGACTTTTAAACTGTCTGACTCATCTCTGTGCATGACTCTTCACTGTCTGCCTCCTCTGTGCCTGACTCTTCACTGTCTGTCTCCCTCCTCTGTGCTTGACTCTTCACTGTCTGCCTCCTCTCGGTGCCTGACTCTTTTCTGTCTGACTCATCTCTGTGCCTGACACTTCACTTTTTGCCTCCTCTCTGTACCTGACTCTTCACTGTCTGCCTCCTCTCTGTACCTGACTCTTCACTGTCTGCCTCCTCTCTGTGCCTGACTCTTCACTGTCTGCCTTATCTCTGTACCTCACTCTTCACAGTCTGCCTTATCTGTCTGCCTCATCTCTGTACCAGACTCTTCACTGTCTGCCTCATCTCTGTACCGGACTCTTCATTGTCTGCCTCATGTCTGTGCCTGACTCTTCACTGTCTGTCTACTCTATGTGCCTGATTTTTCACTGTCTGCCTCATCTCTGTGCCTGACTCTTCACTGTCTGTCTCTTCTCTGTGCCTGACTCGTCACTGTCTGCCTCATCTCTGTGCCTGACCCTTCACTGCCTGTCTCCTCTCTGTGCCCGACTCTTCACTGTCTGTCTCCTCTCTTCCTGACTCTTCACTGTCTGGCTCCTCTGTGTGCCTGACTCTTCCCTGTCTGCCTCCTCTGTCCCTGACTCTTCACTGTCTGCCTCATCTCTGTGCCTGGCTCTTCACTGTCTGTCTCATCTCTGTGCCTGACTCTTCACTGTCTGTCTGCCTCCTTCATGGTTGACTCTTCACTGGCTGTCTCCCTCCTCTTTGCCTGACTCTTCACTGTCTGCCTCATCTCTGTGCCTGGCCCTTCACTGTCTGTCTCCTCTCAGTGCCTGACTCTTCACTGTCTGCCTCCTCTCTTTGCCTGACTCTTCACTGTCTGTCTCCCTCCTCTTTGCCTGACTCTTCACTGTCTGTCTGACTCTTCACTGTCTGCGTCCAACTCTTCACTGTCTGTCTCCTCTCTTTGCCTGACTCTTCACTGCCTGACTTCTCTCTGTGCTGAATCTTTGCTGTCTGTCTCCTCTCTTCCTGACTCTTCACTGTCTGTCTACTCTATGTGCCTGACTTTTAAACTGTCTGACTCATCTCTGTGCCTGACTCTTCACTGTCTGCCTCCTCTGTGCCTGACTCTTCACTGTCTGTCTCCCTCCTCTCTGCTTGACTCTTCACTGTCTGCCTCCTCTCGGTGCCTGACTCTTTTCTGTCTGACTCATCTCTGTGCCTGACACTTCACTTTTTGCCTCCTCTCTGTTCCTGATTCTTCACTGTCTGCCTCCTCTCTGTACCTGACTCTTCACTGTCTGCCTCCTCTCTGTACCTGACTCTTCACTGTCTGCCTCCTCTCTGTGCCCGACTCTTCACTGTCTGCCTTATCTCTGTACCTGACTCTTCACAGTCTGCCTTATCTGTCTGCCTCATCTCTGTACCAGACTCTTCACTGTCTGCCTCATCTCTGTACCGGACTCTTCATTGTCTGCCTCATGTCTGTGCCTGACTTTTTACTGTCTGTCTACTCTATGTGCCTGATTTTTCACTGTCTGCCTCATCTCTGTGCCTGACTCTTCACTGCCTGTCTCTTCTCTGTGCCTGACTCGTCACTGTCTGCCTCATCTCTGTGCCTGACCCTTCACTGCCTGTCTCCTCTCTGTGCCCGACTCTTCACTGTCTGTCTCCTCTCTTCCTGACTCTTCACTGTCTGGCTCCTCTGTGTGCCTGACTCTTCCCTGTCTGCCTCCTCTGTCCCTGACTCTTCACTGTCTGCCTCATCTCTGTGCCTGGCTCTTCACTGTCTGTCTCATCTCTGTGCCTGACTCTTCACTGTCTGCCTCCTTCATGGCCGACTCTTCACTGGCTGTCTCCCTCCTCTTTGCCTGACTCTGCACTGTCTGCCTCATCTCTGTGCCTGGCCCTTCACTGCCTGTCTCCTCTCTGTGCCTGACTCTTCACTGTCTGCCTCCTCTCTTTGCCTGACTCTTCCCTGTCTGTCTCCCTCCTCTTTGCCTGACTCTTCACTGTCTGTCTGACTCTTCACTGTTTACGTCCAACTCTTCACTGTCTGTCTCCTCTGTGCCTGAATCTCCACTGTTGGTCTCCTCTCTGTGCCTGATTCTACACTGTCTGTCTCCTCTCTGTGCCCGACTTTTCACTGTCTGCCTCATCTCTGTGCCTGACTTTTCACTGTCTGTCTGCCTCATCTCTGTGCCTGACTGTTCACTGCCTGTCTCCTCTCTGTGACTGACTCTTCACTGTCTGCCTCCTCTCTGTGCTGGACTAATCACTGTCTGCCTCTTCTCTGTGCCTGACCCTTCATTGTCTGTCTACTTTATGTGCCTGACTTTTCACTGTCTGCCTCATCACTGTGACTGACTCTTCACTGTCTGTCTGCCTCATCTCTGTGCCTGACTCGTCTCAGTCTGCCTCCTTTGTGCCTGACTCTTCACTGTCTGTCTCCCTCCTCTTTGCCTGACTCTTCACTGTCTGTCTCATCTCTGTGTCTGACTCTTCACTGTTTGTCTCATCTCTGTGCCTGACTCTTCACTGTCTGTCTGCCTCCTTCATGGCTGACTCTTCACTGGCTGTCTCCCTCCTCTTTGCCTGACTCTTCACTGTCTGCCTCCTCTCTGTGCCTGACTCTTCACTGTCTGCGCCCGACTCTTCACTGTCTGTCTGACTCTTCACTGTCTGCGTCCGACTCTTCACTGTCTGTCACCTCTGTGCCTGAATCTCCACTGTCGGTCTCCTCTCTGTGCCTGATTCTACACTGTCTGTCTCCTCTCTTTGCCTGACTCTTCGCCTGACTCTTCACTGTCTGTCTCCTCTCTCTGCTTGACTTTTCACTGTCTGTCTACTCTATGTGCCTGACTTTTCACTGACTGCCTCATCTCTGTCTGTCTGCCTCATCTCTGTGCCTGACTCTTTACTGTCTGTCTCCCTCCTCTTTGACTTACTCTTCACTGTCTGTCTCAACTCTGTGCCTGACTTTTCAGTGTCTGCCTCTTCTCGGTGCCTGACTCTTCACTTTCTGCCTCATCTCTGTGCCTGACTCTTCACTGTCTGTGTCCGACTCTTCACTGTCTGTCTGACTCTTCAATGTCTGCGTCCGACTCTTCACTGTATGTCTCCTCTGTGCCTGAATCTCCACTGTCTGTCTCCTCTCTTTGCCTGATTGTACACTGTCTGTCTCCTCTCTGTACCTGACTTCTCCTGACTCTTCACTGTCCGTCTTCTCTCTGTGCCTGACTCTTCAACTTCTGTCTCCTCTCTGTGCCTGACTTTTCACCTTACTCTTCACTGTCTCCTCTCTGTGTCTGACTCTTCACTGACTGTCTCACCTCTGTGCCTTACTCTTCTCAGTCTGACTCATCTCTGTGCCTAACTCTTCTCCGTCTGCCTCATCTCTGTGCCTGACCCTTCTCAATCAGTCTCCTCTCTGAGCCCGACTCTTCACTGCCTGTATCCTCTCTGTACCTGACTTCACCTGACTCTTCACTGTCCGTCTTCTCTCTGTGCCTGACTCTTCACTGTCTGTCTCCTCTCTGTGCCTGACTCTTCACTGTCTGTCTCCTCTCTTCCTGACTCTTCACTGTCTGTCTACTCTATGTGCCTGACTTTTCACTGTCTGCCTCATCTCTATGCTTGACTCTTCACTGTATGTCTCCTCTCTGTGCCTGACTCTTCACTGTCTGTCTCCTCTGTGTGCCTGACTCTTCAATGTCTGTCTCCCTCATCTATGCCTGACTCTTCACTGTCTGTCTCCTCTGTGTGCCTGACTCTTCAATGTCTGTCTCCCTCATCTATGCCTGACTCTTCACTGTCTGTCTCCTCTGTGTGCCTGACTCTTCACTGTCTGCCTCCTCTCTGTGCCCGACTCTTCACTGTCTGTCTCCTCTGTGTGCCTGACTCTTCACTGTCTGCCTCCTCTGTCCCTGACTCTTAAATGTCTGTCTCCCTCCTCTGTGCCTGACTCTTCACTGCCTGTCTCTTCTCTGTGCCTGACTCTTCACTGCCTGTCTGTCTCCTCTCTGTGCCTCACTCTTCACTGTCTGTCTCCTCTGTGTGCCTGACTCTTCACTGTCTACCTCCTCTGTCCCTGACTCTTCAATGTCTGTCTCCCTCATCTATGCCTGACTCTTCACTGTCTGTCTCCTCTGTGTGCCCGACTCTTCACTGTCTGCCTCCTCTGTCCCTGACTCTTCAATGTCTGTCTCCCTCATCTGTGCCTGACTCTTCACTGTCTGCCTCATCTCTGTGCCTAACTCTTCACTTTCGGTCTCCTCTCTGTGCCTGACTCTTCACTGTTTGTATGCCTCATCTCTGTGCCTGACCCTTCACTGTCTGTCTCCTCTCTGTGCCTGACTCTTCACTGCCTGTCTTCTCTCTGTGCTGAATCTTTGCTGTCTGTCTCCTCTCTTCCTGACTCTTCACTGTCTGTCTACTCTATGGGCCTGACTTTTAAACTGTCTGACTCATCTCTGTGCATGACTCTTCACTGTCTGTCTCCCTCCTCTTTGCCTGACTCTTCACTGTCTGTCTGACTCTTCACTGTTTACGTCCAACTCTTCACTGTCTGTCTCCTCTGTGCCTGAATCTCCACTGTTGGTCTCCTCTCTGTGCCTGATTCTACACTGTCTGTCTCCTCTCTGTGCCCGACTTTTCACTGTCTGCCTCATCTCTGTGCCTGACTTTTCACTGTCTGTCTGCCTCATCTCTGTGCCTGACTGTTCACTGCCTGTCTACTCTCTGTGACTGACTCTTCACTGTCTGCCTCCTCTCTGTGCTGGACTAATCACTGTCTGCCTCTTCTCTGTGCCTGACTCTTCATTGTCTGTCTACTTTATGTGCCTGACTTTTCACTGTCTGCCTCATCACTGTGACTGACTCTTCACTGTCTGTCTGCCTCATCTCTGTGCCTGACTCGTCTCAGTCTGCCTCCTTTGTGCCTGACTCTTCACTGTCTGTCTCCCTCCTCTTTGCCTGACTCTTCACTGTCTGTCTCATCTCTGTGTCTGACTCTTCACTGTTTGTCTCATCTCTGTGCCTGACTCTTCACTGTCTGTCTGCCTCCTTCATGGCTGACTCTTCACTGGCTGTCTCCCTCCTCTTTGCCTGACTCTTCACTGTCTGCCTCCTCTCTGTGCCTGACTCTTCACTGTCTGCGCCCGACTCTTCACTGTCTGTCTGACTCTTCACTGTCTGCGTCCGACTCTTCACTGTCAGTCACCTCTGTGCCTGAATCTCCACTGTCGGTCTCCTCTCTGTGCCTGATTCTACACTGTCTGTCTCCTCTCTTTGCCTGACTCTTCGCCTGACTCTTCACTGTCTGTCTCCTCTCTCTGCTTGACTTTTCACTGTCTGTCTACTCTATGTGCCTGACTTTTCACTGACTGCCTCATCTCTGTCTGTCTGCCTCATCTCTGTGCCTGACTCTTTACTGTCTGTCTCCCTCCTCTTTGCCTTACTCTTCACTGTCTGTCTCAACTCTGTGCCTGACTTTTCAGTGTCTGCCTCTTCTCGGTGCCTGACTCTTCACTTTCTGCCTCATCTCTGTGCCTGACTCTTCACTGTCTGTGTCCGACTCTTCACTGTCTGTCTGACTCTTCAATGTCTGCGTCCGACTCTTCACTGTATGTCTCCTCTGTGCCTGAATCTCCACTGTCTGTCTCCTCTCTGTGCCTGATTGTACACTGTCTGTCTCCTCTCTGTACCTGACTTCTCCTGACTCTTCACTGTCCGTCTTCTCTCTGTGCCTGACTCTTCAACTTCTGTCTCCTCTCTGTGCCTGACTTTTCACCTTACTCTTCACTGTCTCCTCTCTGTGTCTGACTCTTCACTGACTGTCTCACCTCTGTGCCTTACTCTTCTCAGTCTGACTCATCTCTGTGCCTAACTCTTCTCCGTCTGCCTCATCTCTGTGCCTGACCCTTCTCAATCAGTCTCCTCTCTGAGCCTGACTCTTCACTGCCTGTATCCTCTCTGTACCTGACTTCACCTGACTCTTCACTGTCCGTCTTCTCTCTGTGCCTGACTCTTCACTGTCTGTCTCCTCTCTGTGCCTGACTCTTCACTGTCTGTCTCCTCTCTTCCTGACTCTTCACTGTCTGTCTACTCTATGTGCCTGACTTTTCACTGTCTGCCTCATCTCTATGCTTGACTCTTCACTGTATGTCTCCTCTCTGTGCCTGACTCTTCACTGTCTGTCTCCTCTGTGTGCCTGACTCTTCAATGTCTGTCTCCCTCATCTATGCCTGACTCTTCACTGTCTGTCTCCTCTGTGTGCCTGACTCTTCAATGTCTGTCTCCCTCATCTATGCCTGACTCTTCACTGTCTGTCTCCTCTGTGTGCCTGACTCTTCACTGTCTGCCTCCTCTCTGTGCCCGACTCTTCACTGTCTGTCTCCTCTGTGTGCCTGACTCTTCACTGTCTGCCTCCTCTGTCCCTGACTCTTAAATGTCTGTCTCCCTCCTCTGTGCCTGACTCTTCACTGCCTGTCTCCTCTCTGTGCCTGACTCTTCACTGCCTGTCTGTCTCCTCTCTGTGCCTCACTCTTCACTGTCTGTCTCCTCTGTGTGCCTGACTCTTCACTGTCTACCTCCTCTGTCCCTGACTCTTCAATGTCTGTCTCCCTCATCTATGCCTGACTCTTCACTGTCTGTCTCCTCTGTGTGCCCGACTCTTCACTGTCTGCCTCCTCTGTCCCTGACTCTTCAATGTCTGTCTCCCTCATCTGTGCCTGACTCTTCACTGTCTGCCTCATCTCTGTGCCTAACTCTTCACTTTCGGTCTCCTCTCTGTGCCTGACTCTTCACTGTTTGTATGCCTCATCTCTGTGCCTGACCCTTCACTGTCTGTCTCCTCTCTGTGCCTGACTCTTCACTGCCTGTCTTCTCTCTGTGCTGAATCTTTGCTGTCTGTCTCCTCTCTTCCTGACTCTTCACTGTCTGTCTACTCTATGGGCCTGACTTTTAAACTGTCTGACTCATCTCTGTGCATGACTCTTCACTGTCTGCCTCCTCTGTGCCTGACTCTTCACTGTCTGTCTCTCTCCTCTGTGCTTGACTCTTCACTGTCTGCCTCCTCTCGGTGCCTGACTCTTTTCTGTCTGACTCATCTCTGTGCCTGACACTTCACTTTTTGCCTCCTCTCTGTTCCTGATTCTTCACTGTCTGCCTCCTCTCTGTACCTGACTCTTCACTGTCTGCCTCCTCTCTGTACCTGACTCTTCACTGTCTGCCTCCTCTCTGTGCCTGACTCTTCACTGTCTGCCTTATCTCTGTACCTGACTCTTCACAGTCTGCCTTATCTGTCTGGCTCATCTCTGTACCAGACTCTTCACTGTCTGCCTCATCTCTGTACCGGACTCTTCATTGTCTGCCTAATGTCTGTGCCTGACTTTTTACTGTCTGTCTACTCTATGTGCCTGATTTTTCACTGTCTGCCTCATCTCTGTGCCTGACTCTTCACTGTCTGTCTCTTCTCTGTGCCTGACTCGTCACTGTCTGCCTCATCTCTGTGCCTGACTCTTCACTGCCTGTCTCCTCTCTGTGCCCGACTCTTCACTGTCTGTCTCCTCTCTTCCTGACTCTTCAATGTCTGGCTCCTCTGTGTGCCTGACTCTTCCCTGTCTGCCTCCTCTGTCCCTGACTCTTCACTGTCTGCCTGATCTCTGTGCCTGGCTCTTCACTGTCTTTCTCATCTCTGTGCCTGACTCTTCACTGTCTGACTGCCTCCTTCATGGTTGACTCTTCACTGGCTGTCTCCCTCCTCTTTGCCTGACTCTTCACTGTCTGCCTCATCTCTGTGCCTGGCCCTTCACTGCCTGTCTCCTCTCCGTGCCTGACTCTTCACTGTCTGCCTCCTCTCTTTGCCTGACTCTTCACTGTCTGTCTCCCTCCTCTTTGCCTGACTCTTCACTGTCTGTCTGACTCTTCACTGTCTGTCTACTCTGTGCCTGAATCTTCACTGTTGGTCTCCTCTCTGTGCCTGATTCTACACTGTCTGTCTCCTCTCTGTGCCTGACTTTTCACTGTCTGCCTCATCTCTGTGCCTGACTTTTCACTGTCTGTGTGCCTCATCTCTGTGCCTGACTCTTCACTGTCTTTCTGCCTCATCTCTGTGCCTGACTCTTTACTGTCTGTCTGCCTCCTTCATGCCTGACTCTTCACTGTCTGTCTCTCTCCTCTTTGCCTGACTCTTCACTGTCTGTCTAAACTCTGTGCCTGACTTTTCAGTGTCTGCCTCCTCTAGGTGCCTGATTCAACACTGTCTGTCTCCTCTCTGTGCCTGACTCTTCACTGCCTGTCTCCTCTTTGTGCTTGAATCTTTGCTGTCTGTCTCTTCTCTGTGCCTGACTCTTCACTGTCCGTCTCCTCTTCCTGACTCTTCACTGGCTCTCTTCTACTCTATGTGCCTGACTCTTCACTGTCTGCCTAATCTTTGTGCCTGACCCTTCACTGTCTGTCTCCTCTGTGTGCCTGACTCTTCACTGTCTGCGTCCTCTGTGCCTGACTCTTCATTGTCTGCTTCAACTCTGGCTGACTCTTCAGTGTCTGCCTCAACTCTGTGCCTGAGTCTTCAGTGTCTGCCTCAACGCTGTGCCTGACTCTTCAGTGTCTGCCTCCTCTCGGTGCCTGACTCTTCACTGTCTGTCTGACTCTTCACTGTCTGCGTCCAACTCTTCACTGTCTGTCTCCTTTGTGCCTGAATCTCCACTGTCGGTCTCCTCTCTGTGCCTGATTCTACACTGTCTGTCTCCTCTCTGTGCCTGAGTTTTCACTGTCTGCCTCATCTCCGTGCCTGACTCTTCACTGTCTTTCTGCCTCATCTCTGTGCCTGACTCTTTACTGTCTGTCTGCTTCCTTCATGCCTGACTCTTCACTGTCTGTCTCCCTCCTCTTTGCCTGACTCTTCACTGTCTGTCTGAACTCTGTGCCTGACTCCTCAATGTCTGTCTCCTCTCTGTGCCTGACTCTTTACTGCCTGTCTCCTCTTTGTGCTTGAATCTTTGCTGTCTGTCTCTTCTCTGTGCCCGACTCTTCACTGTCTGTCTCCTCTCTTCCTGACTCTTCAATGTCTGGCTCCTCTGTGTGCCTGACTCTTCCCTGTCTGCCTCCTCTGTCCCTGACTCTTCACTGTCTGCCTGATCTCTGTGCCTGGCTCTTCACTGTCTTTCTCATCTCTGTGCCTGACTCTTCACTGTCTGTCTGCCTCCTTCATGGTTGACTCTTCACTGGCTGTCTCCCTCCTCTTTGCCTGACTCTTCACTGTCTGCCTCATCTCTGTGCCTGGCCCTTCACTGCCTGTCTCCTCTCCGTGCCTGACTCTTCACTGTCTGCCTCCTCTCTTTGCCTGACTCTTCACTGTCTGTCTCCCTCCTCTTTGCCTGACTCTTCACTGTCTGTCTGACTCTTCACTGTCTGCGTCCAACTCTTCACTGTCTGTCTACTCTGTGCCTGAATCTTCACTGTTGGTCTCCTCTCTGTGCCTGATTCTACACTGTCTGTCTCCTCTCTGTGCCTGACTTTTCACTGTCTGCCTCATCTCTGTGCCTGACTTTTCACTGTCTGTGTGCCTCATCTCTGTGCCTGACTCTTCACTGTCTTTCTGCCTCATCTCTGTGCCTGACTCTTTACTGTCTGTCTGCCTCCTTCATGCCTGACTCTTCACTGTCTGTCTCTCTCCTCTTTGCCTGACTCTTCACTGTCTGTCTAAACTCTGTGCCTGACTTTTCAGTGTCTGCCTCCTCTAGGTGCCTGATTCAACACTGTCTGTCTCCTCTCTGTGCCTGACTCTTCACTGCCTGTCTCCTCTTTGTGCTTGAATCTTTGCTGTCTGTCTCTTCTCTGTGCCTGACTCTTCACTGTCCGTCTCCTCTTCCTGACTCTTCACTGGCTCTCTTCTACTCTATGTGCCTGACTCTTCACTGTCTGCCTAATCTTTGTGCCTGACCCTTCACTGTCTGTCTCCTCTGTGTGCCTGACTCTTCACTGTCTGCGTCCTCTGTGCCTGACTCTTCATTGTCTGCTTCAACTCTGGCTGACTCTTCAGTGTCTGCCTCAACTCTGTGCCTGAGTCTTCAGTGTCTGCCTCAACGCTGTGCCTGACTCTTCAGTGTCTGCCTCCTCTCGGTGCCTGACTCTTCACTGTCTGCCTCATCTCTGTGCCTGACTCTTCAGTGTCTGCCTCAACTCTGTGCCTGAGTCTTCAGTGTCTGCCTCAATGCTGTGCCTGACTCTTCAGTGTCTGCCTCCTCTCGGTGCCTGACTCTTCACTGTCTGTCTGACTCTTCACTGTCTGCGTCCAACTCTTCACTGTCTGTCTCCTCTCTGTGCCTGATTCTACACTGTCTGTCTCCTCTCTGTGCCTGAGTTTTCACTGTCTCCCTCATCTCCGTGCCTGACTCTTCACTGTCTTTCTGCCTCATCTCTGTGCCTGACTCTTTACTGTCTGTCTGCTTCCTTCATGCCTGACTCTTCACTGTCTGTCTCCCTCCTCTTTGCCTGACTCTTCACTGTCTGTCTGAACTCTGTGCCTGACTCCTCAATGTCTGTCTCCTCTCTGTGCCTGACTCTTTACTGCCTGTCTCCTCTTTGTGCTTGAATCTTTGCTGTCTGTCTCTTCTCTGTGCCTGACTCTTCACTGTCCGTCTCCTCTTCCTGACTCTTCACTGTCTCTCTTCTACTCTATGTGCCTGACTCTTCACTGTCTGCCTCATCTTTGTGCCTGACCCTTCACTGTCTGTCTCCTCTGTGTGCCTGACTCTTCACTGTCTGCGTCCTATGTGCCTGACTCTTCATTGTCTGCTTCAACTCTATGACTGACTCTTCAGTATCTGCCTCAACTCTGTCCCTGACTCTTCAGTGTCTGCCTCAACGCTGTGCCTGACTCTTCAGTGTCTGCCTTCTCTCGGTGCCTGACTCTCCACTGTCTGCCTCATCTCTGTGCCTGTCTCTTCACTGTCTGCAAATAAACAAATAGTATCCACTCCTTGTGTGTTAGGTGTGGTCTCCGTAGTGGGGAGCACCCTACTGGTTTTTAGGTCCCCTCACACACCAACAGGCCCCTTGGTGTCATGCTTCATCATCGGGGTCATCGTACCCCTCTACGGGGTACGGCATGCTGCGACCTACGGGTGCGTGGGAGCACTTGATTGACTAGGTTTGGTGTACGTGAGGGGTTGATTATGTGAGTGTGTGGTGGGGTTATTTAAAACTGAGTGAACATTAAAAAGGACCTGGCTCGTGGGTTGACTAAAAATTATTTAATAAGCCCCCAGGCTTGCGATATAAAAATAAAAAGTGGGAGGTTGTGCCGCAGTCAATGTGCGTTACCTCCTTTCTGTGTGTGTCGACATGTTTCGGTGTAAAACACCTTCTTCAGGAAGGGTACACAAATCCCCACCTTACTCATGTTTCTCTAACTCGTATTCAGGATTTTCCTAATAAAAGTGAGAAAATATAGTTCAGGGTCAGACAATGTACCTAGCATCACTGGAGCCACAAAGGGATCGATCGGGAGGAATTTCCTCGCTGAAATCGTAGCACACCAGATCCGTTCGTTGGACTCATGAAGCCTTTTTCAACCTTTTAAACAGTTGATTAATAAACAACAACGTTTTTTTGCTAGGTCTAGGGAGAACGAATCCATTTCGATTTAATTTCTCTCTCGCCCGTTTTTGTTATTGACAGTCTTCACTGTCTGCCTCCTCTCTGTGCGTGACTCTTCACTGTCTGCCTCTCTCTGCCCGACTCTTCACTGACTGTCATCCCTGTGCCTAACTTGTTGTATTTCTATCTAGGACCCTAATTCGATATTACTGATTCATGCCTTTATGTGGTTATAACAAATATTATCCTTATAAAGGCATAGGAATCATATCCATATTTAGTAATAGCCCATGCAGTCCAAAACACGGCAAGGCTACTCCCATAGACTCGTTTAAAGCACAACGCGTTCTTTAAACAAACCAAGCCTCCAGCAGCCCGGGAATTCCCGCTGCTTTTGTTTTGATTTGCACAAGAACTCCTGGAGTCCAGAAAGAACTGTTAATTCTTAGTGACGTCTTTTGTCCAACCTTACTTCAAACCTGGCACCTTTCAGGTATAAATATACCAACGTTGCCTTAAGCAAACACACGGGGGTGGGGAGCAGAGCGACGTTCTACTTGCCCGGGAGCCCAGCTGTTGCTAGAGCCAAAGGAAAACGCCCACCCCCTTCGACGCACTGAGAGAGACGCTGTCTTTTTCTCCAGCCGTGGAAATCCAGCTCCGGTGTTCCCAAGTCACCCTCGCGGGTTGCTGGGAGCCTATTGGGAATATAGGAATATAGGAACTACACTACATGGCGCCCAACATTTGGTAAGGCGATAATCTAACGCAAGATACTAGAGTAACTTAGTCGTGCTATTCACACAGACCCCTTTCTCCTGTAAAAACTCCAATAGACGTCTGGAGTGGGTGAAAGGTTAATATCCGCCGGAACTTAGTAGGATGAGAATCCTATGTATTCGTTTTTGGTTTAGTCAACGTTGAAGGATCCAGCGTTCTAAAATATTGTGCACCTAATCTTTGTTTCCCAGAAACTTGATCTGCAGCAAAAAACTTTCTTTCAGTAAAATGACGGATAGTGAAGAAGAAAGAGATAGAGAAGCATTAGCAGCTCAACTCCTAGCGAATGACACAACCATCCAAGAAAATTACCCGGGTGCTATAATCATTCTGGTCAATATAAGAAGAACTATAACTCTTAAACTTATAGAGAATAGACTATCACCAAAAGGTGGTACGGTCATATTCGTGATAGAGGTACATGAGTATCGCCAGACAGAGGTGTTCTATTCATGGATACATTTTCCAGCAGCACACGCTGTGACAAAAGATTTCCACTATTACAAACATAGAGGAACTTCCGGATGTATACACTTCTTTCGAGGACATTGAAATCCCACTAAATTACCAAGAGCACCTGCTCTGGTTTAATGGCGCCCTAAAACATCAAAATCACATCACCAGGCACGGTCCACTAGGTAGACCAGGAGCCACGTGGCCGGTTCTAGCCAGCTATACACCACACCCAGACATTGATAAAATGTCGGACCGGGAACTTTTAGCTCAGCTAAAACTTTTAATTAAAATACATGGACAATTGGTCCAATATGTCATGCGGACTTCAACAGTCCAACCAGCAATTAACATCCCACAACTGACCCCTCATCAGGGGAATACAAACAAAATTACACCACAGAACATACAATCATGTCTTGGTAAAACACCAATAAAACTGGAACAAATCCCATTCTGGTAAGCTCAAAAAATAACTCAAATAGAGGCAGTATTTCCTAATACTACACCTCATGAAAAGCACAGGATTCTGACTATCTGCCTCCCAATGGGGGTCGCACCACATGTGGAGGACTGTGACACTTGGGGCACGGTCTTTGCTTCCATATACACAAAAACATATGGTGTTCCGTCTATGGCGGTCATACCAGATGTACTAAGACAAATTCAGAATGAATACGGTCCAGAACCCGCTTAACCTCTGGGTATGAAATTACTAAAAGATTTTAAGCTGGTCTCTGCTATATTATTAGCCAACATAAAAGGAGAAGCAGCATGTGTGGCAATCCGCCAGAAATTGAAGGAGACAGATATAACAGACAAACAATTTGAACTTGCCAGAATCATAGAAAAATCCTATGAAGAGCTAGGAAGAGATAGTTTGGGTGGGAAACCAATAAAACCCCAATTAACTGAAAATCCTGAAAAAACATTTATTAAAAATAATCTAAACACTCCAAAAAATAGTTGGGATGGTAATAAACAATGGATGTGCTGCTAATCGAGGGGGTATTGTTTGTGTGAGGCTGTACTTACCCCCAAAGGACAGACTGGAGAGCTGGGACCTCTGGCTGCTTGTCTCCCCGCCGCCGCCAGTACAACCGTTAAGAGGAAAGGGGTCCCAGTTACGGAGGTGTGCGAGTGATCACAACCAATTAATTAAATCAAATGAACAGAAATACGTCTATAATGTTTTATTCACATTATAGGAAAAAACAACAACTATAATCTCAAACATTGCGGTTGCATTAGTGCCCCTGGGGGTAAGGAGGACGTGAAGTCGTGAGGGAGGTGTAGGTAGGGAACAGTGACAATAAAAACACGTATATATCAGACGTTAGCACAAATTCAATGAAAGATATATAACAAAACGGTCACAGTTCAAACCAATAGTTCATAGTGCACATGCCCCTTTGTCCATAATATACAGGAATAGTGGGTAAGGAGAGGCTGTGTCATAAACCGGGGAGTGTGTCGACGTTTCGACCCCAAGTAAGGCAGGAATCAATGAAGTCCTTGCATGAGGGTCTTCATCAGGACGAAGGAAGGGTGGGGCTAACAACCTGAATAAATCAGTGCTTCCTGGTCATTGGTCAGGATGGGTCCGATGAGAAGAATTCAATCTTAATATATTAAATCCGGTATCCCGATATGATAGGGGAGATGGATCCGGACACTGGGCATAGGAGACCACTCTACGTATCGATTAGCATAGAGAAATTCTCAGAGTGTCCCCATTTCAATGGATTACGTCCGCATTAATCAGGAATCGTAATCGATGGACGATTAATCCAGCGTCCATCACGGCTTCACGTCCTCCTTACCCCCAGGGGCACTAATGCAACCCCAATGTTTGAGATTATAATTGTTGTTTTTTCCTATAATGTGAATAAAACATTATAGACGTATTTCTAATCATTTGATTTAATTAATTGGGTGTGGTCACTCGCACCCCTCCGTAACTGGGACCCCTTTCCTCTTAATGCTGTACACCCAGGTCCCAGTGACTTAATTGGGTTAACCCTTCTTCCTGATACTATAGCCAGTACAACCGGGCGGCCGCCGAGAGGGAGAACCACAACTCCCAGCCTGCCTCAGTGCCACGCCCATTTCCGGCCATACGCGTGCCAGGAGGCGCTTAAAACTGAGCTTCCACGGGACACGAGCGGGACACACGCGGGAGAAGCCCGGGACAAGGGCTGGACCATCTGTGGCCATCAGGGGCCAGAAGAGGCTGGGCAGGGTCACCCCCCTTGGTTCATCTATCAGGTACTTTTGAACTGGCTAGTATCAGTTGACAACTATTAACCACCCCTATAGACTTTGGACATTGCAAGACACTGGGTGGAGAAAACTGTATACTACGTATGAAGGGTGTGATTAAATTGAGTACCTGATTAGTGGTGGGGCTTTTTGTTGTTGTCACTCCTTTGTTTTTAGTGCCTTAAGACACTTGAGAGGTGGAGTACAGTGCTGTCTAGTACAAAAGCAGTATGGCCACTAAACCGAAAACTCGCTCTACTAAGAGCAAATCCCGTACCCCAATTATACCCCCTAAATTACGCCCAACCCCCATCAGTACAGTGGGTCAAATAACAACTCCAACGGCAATTGACTTAATGCTGAGGAAGGTCATAGGCGCAGTTAATGGGGAGATTGAGCGCAGGGAGAGGCGCTTATCCATGACACCTACAGCTGTGCCCCTTACACCAACACAAGTTTTAGATTCTAACTTGTGTGAAGCCTCACTCGATGATAGTCAGGATCAATCTTTAGAACATATCCCAAGTGCCCAAGGGGTAACAGTTGAGGGGGGCCAATCCGATAGGGTGGTAAGGGTATTTCCCAAAGCAGAGGGAAGAAAAAAGATCTAAAAAATTCACCTACCAGGAAACAGAAACAAGCTAGAAAAGACAACAGGGCAAAAGAGACAGGGGACGAGGTAGAGATAATAGAAGCCCCGTGCCCTGTAACACCCCCAGGGTGGTTGGATCCTGTAATTTTAGAACTTGAAAAAAATCTTGAGGCTTTCATAGTGAACCAAATAAAACTACTAGTGAGTAAACTAGACAAGATAGTAAATGAGCTACACAAACAGGGCAAGGTAAGGGAGGCCTTAAATACTAATCCAACTGGAACCTCCACTGCAGAAGGGTCATCTTCAACCAGGCATTCCCCACCTAAGAATAACTGTGTGAGCAATGAGCAGTGTACCATTGTACAAGTTCACGCACTACCCAAAGTCCCAGCCCAGCTGGGGGAAACAAGCACACAAAAATGTGGGAATAAGGATAGAGTTAATACCCTGGGACACATAAACATGACACAAAACCAAATAGGGAACCCTGTATCTAACAATCTGGCACATAACTCCCAAACAGGCCCTAAGCAAAATGATAGAATGTATTGTCCCCTACCATGCATAAATTTACCCCCCAAAGTAAGTTCATATGTTGTTGTTTTCACTGAAGTACCTTTGTATGGCTTTTAAATAAGCCGAATAAAGATATTCTGACTGACACTGAAGTACCGGAAATAAGGGTGGGCTAGAAGGAGACACATATGGAACTTCAAAAAATAAGATTGTCCGTTGGTTGAATATCCACAGGCCATTGCAAGGGGAAGAACCTGGAGAAATTCTACATGTGAGAAGGGCAAATTGGATCGGTAGTAGAAGGAAAGACATTGAAGGGAATTGTATTATAGCAAATTTTAGGAACCCAAACCTAGTCGAGTACATACTGGGTAACCGTAATAGGAACGCCACGAGTACTATACAAACTATGCCACTAGGGTATTTCTATCCCGGAAAACGTGATATCGTCCCTCCAAATCAGCTTCAGGGTAGGACGGGCAGATTAACAGATGGGTACTGGGCAAGGAATTATGAACACAGTGGTTTCCCTACAGTAAATCAGGCCAGAGCTCAGTGGTAAAATAGATTTAGGCCTTTGCAATCCCTGGATGAAAATGAATGACTACTCCATTCAAGTCACAGCTATGATGGGACGGTCAGTCAGATGTCCAATGATTGCACTGAACAAAGGGGTCACGGAACTTAACATGTAAAAGGGCCCCCAACTCCATTATTAACACAGGAAGGGGGTGAACAGGGGGTCAGACTTATGAGGAATGACAAATTTAGTTTAAATACGCAGAGCAGTAAGGTAGTGATGGTTCCAGGGGGAAGGATGAATATTTTGTCCTGAAATGTTGCAGGTTTGGCTGTAAAATTTGAAAAAGTTGAGTGGAGAAATTACATAGGTGGCTTTCACATTCTAGCTATTTTATCAGCAGTTAGCGCGGGGACACACAGTTTTGGTGTAGCCAGGCGCTCTACAAATGATTTATTATTATTATTATTATTATTATTATTATTATTATTATTATTATTATTATTAGCTTTTCAAGAAACGTGGGCAGTCAGCTCCTCTCCCTATCAGATAGAGGGCTACAAGTGCTTCTTCGTTCCAGCCCAAGAAAGTAGAGCAGGAAGGGTAAAGGGTGGGTTAGCTATTTACGTTGACCTTAACGTAGAGGGGAAATGAACAACACCAGTCTGGACATCACATACCACCCAAGCAATAACATTTCAAGGGCAAGGGTTAAAACTACAGTTGTTTAATTTCTACAATGTAGGACCCATAAATGGGAATAATGAAACCCTGCAAGAATTAGATGGTAGACTCACCCATGAAGCCTGTTAGAATTGGGGGTGTCTGGTTGGCGCAAGTATGCACTTGTGACAAGCAGGGACCCTCTCCTCTAAGTCAGGGCGAAGGATGACCCCTTTAGAATGACCCTTACTCACCCTCTAGGTGCGTGGCGTGAGCAGACAAGGCTATTCTCCAGGCGTTGTTTAGTTAAGCATTTGTAATCACACACACAGTAAAATACACCAATCCCCCCCACAAATGGACACCAGGCTGTGAGTATATAAAAATACACTTCTTTATGTAAAATATATATATCTCTATGCAGTTCAGACTTAGTACAAGACCAAATAACGTTTGTGTAGCACCACAGATTGTAAATAGGCAAACTTCTCTTTCAAATGTTCCACCAACAGTTCTTTGTTGTAGGTTAAATTGCACTTTCAGTCTTTAAAACGGATGTTTCTGTTAAACTCCCTTCTTGGCAAGTTTCTCTGTCCCAAATTACTTTGCTCTCGCTTCCTGGGCCGGTTCCAGGGACCTTAGGCCAGTCTTAGGCCCTCTGTGCGCTTTGCAGCGCTTCTGTGCACTCTACACGGGAGAAATCACGGCACCCTACCAAGTCTCACGCATCTGGCGTGGGGCGCGATCGGCCCGGCCGGGTCTCGTGGAGCGGATGGCCCCCCCCTGGTCTGCGGGACCCACACGGGGGGACACACCGACCTCAGGGCTGTCCAGGAGGAGGGAAGGCCCAAGAACCCAGAGCAGCCCCAGTCACTCGGGCAGGGGCTCAGATTGCAGCCTCGGCTTCCCGACAGTTAAAGGATTCCAGCAGGAGGGGCTGGAGCGCTCTCGCAGCGTGGAGCTGCAGGCAGGCACACAGAGAGCGGTGCGAGTCAGCTGGAAAGGGCGGCTCGCACCACAGCTGATTCCAGGACCTGGGGCACTCGCAGGCAGGGACGGCCAAAGGGGAAAACACACGTTGCGGGCCCCTAGCCCGGGGGGACTTCAAAAGCACACGATCACTTCTTCTTTGATGGGGTTGGGCCGAGTCGGCACAGGCAGCGCGACTCGGTCCGGTGAGCACTTTGGGATCCCGTCTGACAGCGGAGTATCTCCGGGGGTGACACGCAGCACAGGGGGCCCTCAGTACCGACGGTACAGCGAGGGGGCTCCCTTCTCAGTGCAGCGCGGCCTCTCCTGGGGGCAGAGCACAGCGGGGCGGCCGGGTGCAAAGGCAATGCACGGGCGGCCGTCCAGGCTACAGATGGCTCACGTCCTCAGGATTCCAGCGGGAGGGGTCAAAATCACGCTCAGGCGCTCCGTTTAGACAGGCAGGGGTAGAGGAGCGGCCGGCCTTAGCCCTGGGGCAGAGAGCGACTCCGGTCGGAGCGAGGCTCTCAAGGGCAAGAGGGCAGGCTGGCTCCCGAGTACCACGGCCCTAGGAGGGGGCGAGAGGGGGCAGATTTCACCTCCGGCGGGAGGAAATACTCGGCCTCAGGCAGGGGACGAGCCAAAGCACAGGAGAACCCACTGGTCCTGGGGTTCAGTTCAGGGGGCATGCTCAATCAAGCCCTTGGAGAATGTTTAGAGCAAAAAGCAGAAAAGTCTTTAAAGCAAGTCTTCTTCCTCTCCTTTCTCAGCAAGGCAAGCAGCAGGCCAGTCCTTCCAGCGTCTCTTCTCCTTCTAGTCGGGTAGAGGTCCTTTGTGGTAAAACAGGATTCTGATTTACAAGGAGCAGGGCTCCTACTTTTATACACAGTTCTTTTGTTCTCAGAGGCCAGGGGGGCCTTTGCATAACTGCTCTCAGCCTCTGAGCACTTGTTGGGGGTACTTCTGGCTTCTGCATTCAGTGTGAGGGCAGGCACTTCAGACGCTCCACAGGAGGTGGAGCCAGCATTGTGTGGACAGGGGCAGCCAGGAGTACCTTGATGATGGGGCTTCGCCCTTCCTGGGCCAGGCGCTGGCTGAGTCATCAGTCGCTCCCCAAAACTATACGATTTAAGGTTTCCTGACCCAGCCGGGAAAGGAATTTATTCTCAAGAAGCAATGTCCAATATACAGTACAAAAATAACATGACACAAGCCTGTGCCATACCGACAAAGGAAAAGAAAAATAGGAGTAGGGTGAAAAGGGGTGTTTTTCAGGCAAAGAAAGGGAGCAAGGACAGGGCACTGTAGATAAATACAATTTATCCACCATAAGCGTGGAAGGGTATACTCAGACATGAGTCCCTTGCTCACTGCACCATCAGGATTCAAGCAAGCTGGACCGACGACGGCTGAAATGCCAGAAACCGGTCCCCGGTAGCTTGTCTCCTTTCTGGTGAAGAATTGGCTTGGTAGTTTAGTCTGCTCTGTTCCCATGATGCACTGGGCCAGGGACAGACTGATTTGCATAAAGCCAGGTTCTGAGCTGGGATCGTGTAGTGAGCTAAATAACGGTGATGGATCAAGCCCTGATCTTTAGACTGGGTAAGAGTGGTCTGCTTAATTCAGACACTCTGTTCATCACCACCCCCTTTTCTTAATCGTTTTTGGCCACTATAGGTGTGGCAGGGTATACTCAGACATGAGTCCCTTTCTCACTGCTCCATCAGGATTCAAGCAAGCCGGGCCGAAGACGGCTGAAATGCCAGAAACCGGTCCCCGGTAGCTTGTCTCCTTTCTGGTAAAGAATTGGCTTGGTAGTTTAGTCTGCCCTGTTCCCATGATGCACTGGGCCAGGGACAGACTGATTTGCATATAGCCAGGTTCTGAGCTGGGATGGGGCAGTGAGATAAATAACGGTGATGGATCAAGCCCTGATCTTTGGACTGGGTAAGAGTGGTCTGCTCAATTCAGACACTCTGTTCATCACCACCCCCTTTTGTAAATTGAATGAAATAAAGCCTCTGTTGTTCGAGGTAAGAAGCCTCATATTGGAGGTTTCCTGTACTTCTAGGTCAAGGCGGAAGTAGTAGCGCCAGGCGCGGGGTTGTATGTCTTGGAGGTCCTTAATGGGGTCCAGTCACAATGTTACTTTTGACAATTGAAAATAAAACCTCATTGCCCGTTTCCGTTTTCGTCTGGTGACCGCACTTTCTCCACTCTGCGTGAGAGCGAGGTACGGGATTCAAAGTATAGGCATCAGTGGCCATACACTCAGGAAACCAACAATGTGGTGTTCAAGCGTCAGTCAGAATGCGACACGCCTCTACCGGGGGTCCAACAATGTGGTGTTCAAGCGTCAGTCAGAATGCGACTCGCCTCTACCGGGGGTACTCGGACAATGCCGGTTTCGATTTGCCTTTGCACCCGGCCGCCCCGCTGTGCTCTGCCCCCAGGAGAGGCCGCGCTGCACTGAGAAGGGAGCCCCCTCGCTGTACCGTCGGTACTGAGGGCCCCCTGTGCTGCGTGTCACCCCCGGAGATCCTCCGCTGTCAGACGGGATCCCAAAGTGCTAACCGGACCGAGTCGCGCTGCCTGTGCCGACTCGGCCCAACCCCATCAAAGAAGAAGTGATCGTGTGCTTTTGAAGTCCCCCCGGGCTAGGGGCCCGCAACGTGTGTTTTCCCCTTTGGCCGTCCCTGCCTGCGAGTGCCCCAGGTCCTGGAATCAGCTGTGGTGCAAGCCGCCCTTTCCAGCTGACTCGCACCGCTCTCTGTGTGCCTGCCTGCAGCTCCGCGCTGCGACAGCGCTCCAGCACCTCCCGCTGGAATCCTTTAACTGTCGGGAAGCCGAGGCTGCAATCTGAGCCCCTGCCCGAGTGACTGGGGCTGCGCTGGGTTCTTGGGCCTTCCCTCCTCCTGGACAGCCCTGAGGTCGGTGTGTCCCCCCGTGTGGGTCCCGCAGACCAGGGGGGGCCATCCGCTCCACGAGACCCGGCCGGGCCGATCGCGCCCCACGCCAGATGCGTGAGACTTGGTAGGGTGCCGTGATTTCGCCCGTGTAGAGTGCACAGAAGCGCTGCGAAGCGCACAGAGGGCCTAAGACTGGCCTAAGGTCCCTGGAACCGGCCCAGGAAGCGAGAGCAAAGTAATTTGGGACAGAGAAACTTGCCAAGAAGGAAGTTTAACAGAAACATCCGTTTTAAAGACTGAAAGTGCAATTTAACCTACAACAAAGAACTGTTGGTGGAACATTTGAAAGAGAAGTTTGCCTATTTACAATCTGTGGTGCTACACAAACGTTATTTGGTCTTGTACTAAGTCTGAACTGCATAGAGATATATATATATTTTACATAAAGAAGCGCATTTTTATATACTCACAGCCTGGTGTCCATTTGTGGGGGGGATTGGTGTATTTTACTGTGTGTGTGTGATTACAAATGCTTAACTAAACAACGCCTGGAGAATAGCCTTGTCTGCTCACGCCACGCACCTAGAGGGTGAGTAAGGGTCATTCTAAAGGGGTCATCCTTCGCCCTGACTTAGAGGAGAGGGTCCCTGCTTGTCACAAGTGCATACTTGCGCCAACCAGAGACCCCCAATTCTAACAAAGCCGAACATAGAAAGGAGGGTGGAGAACCAATTGTGGTACTTCTGGGAGATTTAAATTGCCACCTTTGTCCAAACCTGATCCCTGTTACAGCTGACTGGGATGCGTGCCCAATTAAGAAGGGGCCTCACCTGGAGCATAGCAAGGGGGGAACGATAATAACTAAGGTACTAGACTCCCATTCGTTGGCACACACGATCAACCTGATTGCCCCTGGTCCCGAGGGCACGCTTATCCCAACATTTAAAGAAAGGGGATGCTCCTCTATTATAGACTTCATAATGATATCCGTCTTTGCTAAAAACTGGATTTTAGAAGCTAGAACTGAGTGGAGTTCCTTCAGCGATCATAACCCCTTAATGCTAGAATTAATTTACATGGGTCGCTTGGATAGGAATAAGCATGAAGATATAGTTCTGAGGCCCACGGATCAAGGAAGGCGATTAAGATGGGCGAAAATCAACTCGCATGATTTTTACAGCAAACTACTAGACAAAGGCAAAAAATATGTCGAGGACTGCTTAGATCCTTCAATAGAGGGTACTGAGCTAGTCGCAACTTTTGGGTCGTTACCCAAACTGGCAGACTCCTTATTGATAGCAAAGGGCCGAGAAAGATCAGTATACAGCCAAGATGGTTTGATACCAATTGTTCTAGAGCTTTAAGGAATTTAAAAGCAAGCCTAAAAGCTAAACCTAGGGACAAGGTCGAAGTAGCTAAATGCAGACAACTGTATAAAATAAAGGTAAAAGAGAGGAAGACTACTCTTCAAGCAGAAGTCTGGGCTGATTTAAGAGAGGCAGGAGAAAATAGGGACTTCACAGAATTTGGGAGGATTGTAAACAGGCCCTGCTTTCAGGACTGTAATGCTCCGGTCATCAGTACTAATATCCTCCCTGAGCAATGGGTCACCCACTTTGAAGGTGTCTATAACCAT
Organism: Lissotriton vulgaris; assembly: GCF_964263255.1. Classification (NCBI taxonomy): domain Eukaryota; kingdom Metazoa; phylum Chordata; class Amphibia; order Caudata; family Salamandridae; genus Lissotriton; species Lissotriton vulgaris. The sequence goes on from NC_141685.1 coordinate 190,822,593, forward strand.
AGTAAGGAAACTATTCAAGAAGGGGGCTGGGATGGTATACAGTGCTTAGAAGTAGAGCTCTCATTAACAGAGGTAACTAAGGCAATCCAAGGCCTGTCCCGAATAAAGCCCCAGGACCCGATGGGACCCCCCCAGACCTATATAGAAGTAACATTGAACTGTGGGCGCCAATTCTGACGAGGGTTTTAAATGCGGCTATTAAATCAGGCCTCCCCCGATCTTGGTCTACAGCATTAATTGTCCCTATCTTCAAGAAAGGGAGTAGGGATGATCCGAAATGCTATAGACCTATATCGCTAATTGACATCTCAGCTAAGATATTAGGCCGGGTGGTACTGAACCGTCTTATGGCCTGGACGGAAGAGAAACACACTATAGCTGATACACAGTATGGGTTCAGAATGGGTAAATCAACCAGTGACCAGTGCCTTCATTTGTACTTGTTAGCCGCAAAGTATACTAAAGCTAGCAATGGTACTGTCTATATGGGGTTTATGGACTTGGCAGCGGCCTTTGACAATGTGAATAGGAATAAGTTGTGGGCCATGATGTTTGATTTGGGAATTGACCCGGGTCTCATAAATATTTTAAAAGAATTGCACTGGAATACCACTGCAAGGGTCCGCTTTAGCACTGAGGGGGGACTGACTGACCCTTTGCCATGCACAAGTGGAGTAAGGCAAGGGTGCATCCTTGCACCGTTTTTATTCTCGCTGTACTTCAATGAGCTTGAAAATACCCTCAGTGCAATGGAAGTAGACTGCCCCAAAGTACGAACGCGTCAAATTCCGGTACTGTTGTACGCGGATGACGCGGTCCTGCTTGCACGAACATCCAGGAGTCTTCAATATCTTGTGGACGGTTTTGTTAAGTTCATGGAAAATCTAGACCTATCGGTGAACCTAAGCAAATCCTTCGTCATGGTGGCAGGTAAAAAGCCCTCTAAGAAATTTCCGTTTAAAATAGGAAATCACAGATTGTACTCTGTAAGCACTTTTCCCTACCTGGGTCTTTTGTTTGATGGTGAGATGCAGTTTAGCTCCCTAATTGAGGAACGTTGTATGAAGTTGGTTTCTGCAAATGGCACCATTTTAAATTTTGCACGTAGGCTGAGCCGCTGGTCTCCCGAACAAGTGATGTGTTTATATGGCTCGATAAGTACGGCAAAGGCTATATATGGTGCCGAGGTTTGGGGCTTTAGGGACTCTAAAAAATTACAGCTGGAGGAAGATACATTTCTCCAGAGAATCCTAAAGATCTCTCAGGCTACTCCTCCTGAGATTGCCCATAGGGAACTTAGTACCCCATACATCACAGATTTGATAAAAATAAGGCCAATTATGGCATGGCTCAGAATCAGGATCAATCCAGAGGCGGGGCTTAGTAGTAAGGGCCTGCATATTCCGTGGCTAAATTTTGTGAAAAGTACATTAGAGTCCATTGGCCAGCATACTCTTTTTAGTAATCCCTCCATGATAACCTCCAATTGTAAACCACTAGTCAGGAAACTGCTGCTGGAAAATTATAACATGAGTAGAGCAGGTACTGAGTCATCAACGCGTTCAGTAGTGGCCCATTCCTTAATTGACAACAGGGAGGGTATGGAACCCTACTTATGGCTGATTCATAATCAGCAGGACAGGTTTTTTAATGTGCCGTTTTAGGCTCAATCTGTTACATAATATATTATCTTATCCCTCTGGTTTTACTGTAACGATTGAGCAGAAGGGTGCCTGCCTCTGAGACAATAGGTCTCCGCAGGACACCCTTCATTTTGTACTTCTCTGTCCATTTTTTCAGTCCCCTAGGCGCAGTTTCTTAGTTGATATTTTAAGAAAGAAAAAACTGTGTCATGCTAAAGCTGCATTACTCTTTTTACAAAGAACAAGTGATACTCGCACTTTATGTTCTGTTATAAGCTTTCTAAAAATTGCTGTTAGGCTAAGGAACACACAGGATTAAGCTATGATGTACATAAAATGTGTATTCTCTATATGAATTTTATTAGTTATGTATGTTTTTATTATTTTTTTAAAAACTCACATATAATTCAGTATTGTAATGTAATGAATTTTATTAACCTGTATTTTTATGATGGTTTTTATCATCAAAATAAAGATTTACTGAACTGAACTGAATAAACAATCCACTCCCAAGGAGAAACGATTCCAGTCCAGAGGAAGGTCTCCTCAACGGAGAGAAAGATCGCCTGGCCGAGGTGGCAAGTCTCCCCAAAGGGAACCCTCTGAGAAAAGATACAGCCTTAGAGACAGGGATAAATTGAGAAAACCTGATAGATATCAAGATATTGATACACGTCCCTCTCGATCTTTTCAGACTTCCTCACAGAAATCGGAAAGAAGAGGACGGTCAGAACACAAGGAAGAGCACGTCAAGTCCAAAGACAAAGAACCTGCTCATCAAAGTAAAAATCACAATTTCCCAGAAAGAAGGTAGCAAGTATTAAAATTAAACATGCCAATGATTCTCAGGACACAACTGAAAAACTGAGAGTGGGCCCAGACAATGCTAGACAGCACAGCAGAAGTGACCATAGCGCGCAAGATTCTGATGAATCTTCTGGAGACAGTGGACACGAATGAATACATTCAGGTGGAAACTGCAGACACATGAGTTAGCGTGCCCCATAAACTATATGAAATAACATTACGTATAGAGGGAGATAAACATAGGAAAATAAAAGGTCTCTTTTGGGAGAATAGGACTAAAGGCTATGACATCCTGTTAGCTGAAAAAGACTGGCCACCAGAGTTTGTCAGGCAGTGCCCTCATGGCGAAGAAATGATTAAATACAATGGTAATAATTTGCACTCCTTCTTTATCACTTTAAACTGAATGTTTTACAATTATATCCGGTGCAAACCCATATCTTGACTAGCCCCAGTCAAGTTAGTATAAATGACAAAACCACAGAAACCTGTGTTATGGGGTGCACTATCCACTAGCTCACTATTTACGTGATGCACTGTTTTCTTAATTTTCATGCATATTTTCAATATCAACGTAACAAAAAGATTTTTCAAACTTAGTTATTCGTCAAAAATTCAACACATGGATGCTATTCATAACATTGCACAGTCATTGTAATCAAATGAAAGAAATGATTATGCCTGCCTTCTCAAATCATATTCCAATTCATAAAAAATACACATTCGCAAGAAAATGGGCAGTGGCCCGAGCCCCTGCATTATACAAAATTCATGTAGGATGGGATGAGGACTCTCCTCCCCACCAAATCCAGTTAAAAAATCAACCCACTGCACAAAAGCAGTACCCAGTTAAACAAGAAGCTAAGAAGCAAGTCAGGGAGATCTTAGATCAACTTGAATATCAAGGGGTGATTGAAACATGCACCTCACGAATGAACAATCCTTTGTTTCCTGTCTCCAAGCCAGACGATTCATATCGCCTAGTTTTGGACTACAGACATTTAAACTCCTGCTGCAAAACTTTTGCAGTACAAAACTCACACAGTGCAGCACTAATGAACAACATTGTGTGCAAAAAATGTAAAAACGACATTAGATATCTCTAATGGATTCTTCTGTCAAAACATTGCACCTGAAAGCAGGTATTTGACCGCTTTCTCAATAATGGGGTCGCAAAAACAATTTTCCCGACTCCCACTGGGATTCAAGAATAGCCCAGGATTATTCTCAGCAAGGGTAACAGAGTTACTACAAATATATGATGATGAGACATTATCATATGTCGATGACATCTATCTTACAGACGGTGACCTGGAGACTCACTTAAAAAGAGTGAACACCATAATTCTTGGGTTCGCATCAGAGGGTTACAAATTCAACTTTAAAAAGTCAAGAATTGCCCATATAACAGTCCTATTTTTAGGATATGAATTATCAAGTGAAGGCAAAATCCTGGCAGACAACTTCCTAGAGAAGTGTGCAGTACTCCAAGCACCCAAAACGTCTGAAAAATTTACAATTAATACTAGGCTTCCTGAATTTCGGTAGAACATGCATTCTAAATTATGCAGAGAAGGTTAAACCTCTCTATGAATTAATAAAACCTGATTTAAAACCAATACATTGGACTCAGAAACACAGAAATTTTAAGATCATTACAAACAGACATGTTAGCTAAAACAAAATTGCAAACTCGCGAAAACGTATGCAGCCTTGTAATCCAAGTCATCCCAGGAAGATGCGGATTCACATACCTGACCTCTGATGAGGGAGAAACGGTACCTATAGCTTACAAGTCACATTCGTACACTCAAGCTGAAATGAAATTGAGTTCCACAGAAAAAATTCTGACAGCGGTTCAAACTGCTGTAGCAAGAGATAGAGCCCTAGCCCAAGGCAAGAGAATAACTGTTTATACAGAAGAATCAGCCCTTGAGGCATTAACAAGTCCACGCAATCTGAATACAGTGGCATTCGATCCAAAATGGATACAATGGGAAAATTCTCTTGCTGCAGAAGACGTGAAATACTATTTTGACTCGAAAATGAAAAAACTAGATGATCTAGAATACGAACAAGAATATCCTCTGCCAATCGAAATTCTGCCTCTTGAACAATATACCTTTGGAATTTATATAGACAGATTTGCACACCACTACGATGTAGAGAAAAAATCCTACAATGCGGCGTGCGCGATTGTTAAAGGTCGCTGGCGCTCTGGTAAATTCAAACCGATGATTACCAAAACTGAATCACTCAGAAACTGTTCAGCTCAGCGAGCTGAAACAAGATCTTTAAAGATGGCGCTTGAAAATGCTGATCGCGAATTCCCCACACTAATAGTGTGCGATTCGCATTACTGCGTCAAGTCATACAACAGTGACATGAAGACATGGAGTAAAAACAGTTACAAAGATGACACAGGTGCCACAATAAAGTATAAAACGCTTTGGGAACAAGTACTTCTTTTGCAGAAAGAACTAGAAAAGACTCACGTGATACATACACTGAGTCATCAACGTGATGGCGTTCACGTTGCAGGGAATTCATTGGCTAACAGAGCCAAAGCGGTAGCGGTTCAACCGGCTTCCATAGCCACAAAAAAGTGTTCTAAAAACACATAGATGGAGAAACCATGCTGGCGGTAAAAGCGTTGTTAAAAGGTGATTATGCAGCATTACCTCTCAACTATCCACTCAGTAATACATACAAAATTGATGCAAACTCCGTTCCTTTTGCTCAAATCCCTGGAGTGGGGGATAGAGTAATTCCAAACACGAACCGGAGAGTTTTCTTGATTGAAGACGCACACATGGGACTGAGTCCGAGGCACCAAGAGATCTTGAAATCTGTAATAGAATTACAATCAGAATACTGGTGGCCGGGGATAAGCTTGCAAATTTACAAATTTGCAATAGATTGTCCAGACTGCAACAGAGATCGCAGTTGTGAACCTGACCAGACTATTGCCAGGACATCTTTATTAGAAAGCATCAGGCGATCTATACTTAGAAATCCAGCCGGAGAAATGCGTCCCCATAATTATTAATGATTCAGAAAAGGGGGTGGTGATGAACAGAGTGTCTGAATTAAGCAGACCACTCTTACCCAGTCCAAAGATCAGGGCTTGATCCATCACCGTTATTTAGCTCACTGCACCATCCCTGCTCAGAACCTGGCTATATGCAAATCAGTCTGTTCCTGTCCCAGTGCATGATGGGAACAGGGCAAACCAAACTACCAAGCCAATTCTTATACTGGGAAGGAAACAAGCTTCCGGGGACCGGTTTCTGGCATTTCAGCCGTCGTCGGCCCGGCTTGCTTGAATCCTGATGGTGCAATAAGCAAGGGACTCACATCTGAGTATACCCTTCCACGCGTATAGTGGACAAAATGATTCAGAAAAGGGGGTGGTGATGAACAGAGTGTCTGAATCAAGCAGACCACTCTTACCCAGTCCAAAGATCAGGGCTTGATCCATCACCGTTTTTTAGCTCACTGCACCATCCCAGCTCAGAACCTGGCTATATGCAAATTAGTTTGTTCCTGTCCCAGTGCATGATGGGAACAGGGCAAACCAAACTACAAAGCCAATTCTTATACTGGGAAGGAAACAAGCTTCCGGGGACCGGGGTCTGGCATTTCAGCCGTCATCCGCCCGGCTTGCTTGAATCCTGATGGTGCAATGAGCAAGGGACTCACATCTGAGTATACCCTTCCACGCTTATGGTGGACAAAATGATTCAGAAAAGGGGGTGGTGATGAACAGAGTGTCTGATTTAAGCAGACCACTCTTACCCAGTCCAAAGATCAGGGCTTGTTCCATCACCTTTTTTTAGCTCACTGCACCATCCCAGCTCAGAACCTGGCTATATGCAAATTAGTCTGTTCCTGTCCCAGTGCATGATGGGAACAGGGCAAACCAAACTACCAAGCCAATTCCTATACTGGGAAGGAAACAAGCTTCCGGGGACCGGTTTCTGGCATTTCAGCCATCGTCGGCCCGGCCTGCTTGAATCCTGATGGTGCAATGAGCAAGGGACTCACATCTGAGTATAACCTTCCACGCTTATGGTGGACAAAATGATTCAGAAAGGGGGTGGTGATGAACAGAGTGTCTGATTTAAGCAGACCACTCTTACCCAGTCCAAAGATCAGGGCTTGATCCATCACCTTTTTTTAGCTCACTGCACCATCCCAGAACCTGGCTATATGCAAATTAGTCTGTTCCTGTCCCAGTGCATGATGGGAACAGGGCAAACCAAACTACCAAACCAATTCCTATACTGGGAAGGAAACAAGCTTCCGGGGACCGGTTTTTGGCATTTCAGCCGGCGGCGGCCCGGCTTGCTTGAATCCTGATGGTGCAATGAGCAAGGGACTCACATCTGAGTATACCCTTCCACGCTTATGGTGGACAAAATGATTCAGAAAAGGGGGTGGTGATGAACAGAGTGTCTGAATTAAGCAGACCACTCTTACCCAGTCCAAAGATCAGGGCTTGATCCATCACCTTTTTTTAGCTCACTGCACCATCCTAGCTCAGAACCTGGCTATATGCAAATTAGTCTGTTCCTGTCCCAGTGCATGATTGGAACAGGGCAAACCAAACTACCAAGCCAATTCTTATACTGGGAAGGAAACAAGCTTCCGGGGACCGGTTTCTGGCATTTCAGCCGTCGTCGGCCCGGCTTGCTTGAATCCTGATGGTGCAATGAGCAAGGGACTCACATCTGAGTATACCCTTCCACGCTTATGGTGGACAAAATGATTCAGAAAAGGGGGTAGTGATGAACAGACTATCTGAATTAAGCAGACCACTCTAATCCAGTCCAAAGACCAGGGCTTGATCCATCACCATTTTTTAGCTCACTGCACCATCCCAGCTCAGAAACTAGCTATATGCAAATTAGTCTGTTCCTGTCCCAGTGCATGATGGGAACAGGGCAAACCAAACTACCAAGCCAATTCTTATACTGGGAAGGAAACAAGCTTCCAAGGACCGGTTTCTGGCATATCAGCCGTCGTTGGCCCGGCTTGCTTGAATCCTGATGGTGCAATGAGCAAGGGACTCACATCTGAGTATACCCTTCCACGCTTATGGTGGACAAAATGATTCAGAAAAGGGGGTGGTGATGAACAGAGTGTCTGATTTAAGCAGACCACTCTTACCCAGTCCAAAGATCAGGGCTTGTTCCATCACCTTTTTTTAGCTCACTGCACCATTCCAGCTCAGAAACTGGCTATATGCAAATTAGTCTGTTCCTGTCCCAGTGCATGATGGGAACAGGGAAAACCAAACTACCAAGCCAATTCTTATACTGGGAAGGAAACAAGCTTCCGGGGACCGGGGTCTGGCATTTCAGCCGTCATCCGCCCGGCTTGCTTGAATCCTGATGGTGCAATGAGCAAGGGACTCACATCTGAGTATACCCTTCCACGCTTATGGTGGACAAAATGATTCAGAAAAGGGGGTGGTGATGAACAGAGTGTCTGAATTAAGCAGACCACTCTTACCCAGTCCAAAGACCAGGGCTTGATCCATCACCGTTTTTTAGCTCACTGCACCATCCTAGCTCAGAACCTGGCTATATGCAAATTAGTCTGTTCCTGTCCCAGTGCGTGATTGGAACAGGGCAAACCAAACTACCAAGCCAATTCTTATACTGGGAAGGAAACAAGCTTCCGGGGACCGGTTTCTGGCATTTCAGCCGTCGTCGGCCCGGCTTGCTTGAATCCTGATGGTGCAATGAGCAAGGGACTCACATCTGAGTATACCCTTCCACGCTTATGGTGGACAAAATGATTCAGAAAAGGGGGTAGTGATGAACAGAGTATCTGAATTAGCAGACCACTCTAACCCAGTCCAAAGACCAGGGCTTTATCCATCACCGTTTTTTAGCTCACTGCACCATCCCAGCTCAGAAACTAGCTATATGCAAATTAGTCTGTTCCTGTCCCAGTGCATGATGGGAACAGGGCAAACCAAACTACCAAGCCAATTCTTATACTGGGAAGTAAACAAGCTTCCAAGGACCGGTTTCTGGCATATCAGCCGTCGTTGGCCTGGCTTGCTTGAATCCTGATGGTGCAATGAGCAAGGGACTCACATCTGAGTATACCCTTCCACGCTTATGGTGGACAAAATGATTCAGAAAAGGGGGTGGTGATGAACAGAGTGTCTGATTTAAGCAGACCACTCTTACCCAGTCCAAAGATCAGGGCTTGTTCCATCACCTTTTTTTAGCTCACTGCACCATCCCAGCTCAGAACCTGGCTATATGCAAATTAGTCTGTTCCTGTCCCAGTGCATGATGGGAACAGGGCAAACCAAACTACCAAGCCAATTCCTATACTGGGAAGGAAACAAGCTTCCAGGGACCGGTTTCTGGCATTTCAGCCATCGTCGGCCCGGCTTGCTTGAATCCTGATGGTGCAATGAGCAAGGGACTCACATCTGAGTATACCCTTCCACGCTTATGGTGGACAAAATGATTCAGAAAGGGGGTGGTGATGAACAGAGTGTCTGATTTAAGCAGACCACTCTTACCCAGTCCAAAGATCAGGGCTTGATCCATCACCTTTTTTTAGCTCACTGCACCATCCCAGAACCTGGCTATATGCAAATTAGTCTGTTCCTGTCCCAGTGCATGATGGGAACAGGGCAAACCAAACTACCAAACCAATTCCTATACTGGGAAGGAAACAAGCTTCCGGGGACCGGTTTCTGGCATTTCAGCCGGCGGCGGCCCGGCTTGCTTGAATCCTGATGGTGCAATGAGCAAGGGACTCACATCTGAGTATACCCTTCCACGCTTATGGTGGACAAAATGATTCAGAAAAGGGGGTGGTGATGAACAGAGTGTCTGAATTAAGCAGACCACTCTTACCCAGTCCAAAGATCAGGGCTTGATCCATCACTGTTTTTCAGCTCACCGCACCATCCCAGCTCAGAACCCGGCTGTATGCAAATTAGTCTGTTCCTGTCCCAGTGCATGATGGGAACAGGGCAAACCAAACTACCAAGCCAATTCCTATACTGGGAAGGAAACAAGCTTCCGGGGACCGGTTTCTGGCATTTCAGCCGTCGTCCGCCCTGCTTGCTTGAATCCTGATGGTGCAATGAGCAAGGGACTCACATCTGAGTATACCCTTCCACGCTTATGGTGGAAAAAATGATTCAGAAAAGGGGGTGGTGATAAACAGAGTGTCTGAATTAAGCAGATCACTCTTATACAGTCCAAAGATCAGGGCTTGATCCATCAACTTTTTTTTAGCTCACTGCACCATCCCAGCTCAGAACCTGGCTATATGCAAATTAGTCTGTTCCTGTCCCAGTGCATGATGGGAACAGGGCAAACCAAACTAACAAGCTAATTCCTATACTGGGAAGGAAACAAGCTTCCGGGGACCGGTTTCTGGCATTTCAGCCGTCGTCGGCCCGGCTTTCTTGAATCATGATGGTGCAATGAGCAAGGGACTCACATCTGAGTATACCCTTCCATGCTTATGGTGGACAAAATGATTCAGAAAAGGGGGTGGTGATAGACAGAGTGTCTGAATTAAGCAGACCACTCTTACCCAGTCCAAAGATCAGGGCTTGATCTATCACCGTTTTTTAGCTCACTGCACCATCCCAGCTCAGAACCCCGGCTATATGCAAATTAGTCTGTTCCTGTCCCAGTGCATGATGGGAACAGGGCAAACCAAACTACCAAGCCAATTCCTATACTGGGAAGGAAACAAGCTTCCGGGGACCGGTTTCTGGCATTTCAGCCGTCGTCCGCCCTGCTTGCTTGAATCCTGATGGTGCAATGAGCAAGGGACTCACATCTGAGTATACCCTTCCACGCTTATGGTGGAAAAATGATTCAGAAAAGGGAGTGGTGATGAACAGAGTGTCTGAATTAAGCAGATCACTCTTATACAGTCCAAAGATCAGGGCTTGATCCATCAACTTTTTTTTAGCTCACTGCACCATCCCAGCTCAGAACCTGGCTATATGCAAATTAGTCTGTTCCTGTCCCAGTGCATGATGGGAACAGGGCAAACCAAACTAACAAGCTAATTCCTATACTGGGAAGGAAACAAGCTTCCGGGGACCGGTTTCTGGCATTTCAGCCGTCGTCGGCCCGGCTTTCTTGAATCATGATGGTGCAATGAGCAAGGGACTCACATCTGAGTATACCCTTCCATGCTTATGGTGGACAAAATGATTCAGAAAAGGGGGTGGTGATAGACAGAGTGTCTGAATTAAGCAGACCACTCTTACCCAGTCCAAAGATCAGGGCTTGATCTATCACCGTTTTTTAGCTCACTGCACCATCCCAGCTCAGAACCCCGGCTATATGCAAATTAGTCTGTTCCTGTCCCAGTGCATGATGGGAACAGGGCAAACCAAACTACCAAGCCAATTCCTATACTGGGAAGGAAACAAGCTTCCGGGGACTGGTTTCTGGCATTTCAGCCGTCGTCGGCCCGGCTTGCTTGAATCCTGATGGTGCAATGAGCAAGGGACTCACATCTGAGTATACCCTTCCACGCTTATGGTGGAAAAATGATTCAGAAAAGGGGGTGGTGATGAACAGAGTGTCTGAATTAAGCAGACCATTCTTACCCAGTCCAAAGATCAGGGCTTGATCCATCACCATTTTTTAGCTCACTGCACCATCCCAGCTCAGAACCCGGCTATATGCAAATTAGTCTGTTCCTGTCCCTTGCTCACTGCACCATCAGGATTCAAGCAAGCCGGGCCGACGACGGCTGAAATGCCAGAAACCAGTCCCCGGTAGCTTGTCTCCTTTCTGGTGAAGAATTGGCTTGGTAGTTTAGTCTGCCCTGTTCCCATGAACACTGGGCCAGGGACAGACTGATTTGCATATAGCCAGGTTCTGAGCTGGGATGATGCAGTGAGCTAAATAACGGTGATGGATCAAGCCCTGATCTTTGGACTGGGTAAGATTGGTCTGCTTAATTCAGACACTCTGTTCATCACCACCCCCTTTTCTTAATCATTTTTGGCCACTATAGGTGTGGCAGGGTATACTCAGACATTAGTCCCTTGCTCACTGCACCATCAGGATTCAAGCAAGCCGGGCCGAAGATGGCTGAAATGCCAGAAACCGGTCCCCGGTAGCTTGTCTCCTTTCTGGTGAAGAATTGGATTGGTAGTTTAGTCTGCCCTGTTCCCATGATGCACTGGGCCAGGGACAGACTGATTTGCATATAGCCAGGTTCTGAGCTGGGATGGTGCAGTGAGCTAAATAACGGTGATGGATCAAGCCGTGATCTTCGGACTGGGTAAGAGTGGTCTGCTTAATTCAGGCACTCTGTTCATCACCACCCCCTTTACTTAATCATTTTTGGCCACTATAGGTGTGGCAGGGAATACTCAGACATGAGTCCCTTGCTCACAGCCCCATCAGGATTCAAGCAAGCCGGGCCAACGACGGCTGAAATGCCAGAAACCGGTCCCCGGTAGCTTGTCTCTTTTCTGGTGAAGAATTGGCTTGGTAGTTTAGTCTGCCCTGTTCCCATGATGCACTGGGCCAGGGACAGACTGATTTGCATATAGCCAGGTTCTGAGCTGGGATGGTGCAGTGAGCTAAATAACGGTGATGGATCAAGCCCTGATCTTTGGACTGGGAAAGAGTGGTCTGCTTAATTCAGACACTCTGTTTATCACCACCCCCTTTTCTTAATCGTTTTTGGCCACTATAGGTGTGGCAGGGTATACTGAGACATGAGTCCCTTGCTCACTGCACCATCAGGATTCAAGCAAGCCGGGCCGACAACGGCTGAAATGCCAGAGACCGGTCCCCGGTAGCTTGTCTCCTTTCTGGTGAAGAATTGGCTTGGTAGTTTAGTCTGCCCTGTTCCCATGTTGCACTGGGCCAGGGACAGACTGATTTGCATATAGCCAGGTTCTGAGCTGGGATGGTGCAGTGAGCTAAATAACGGTGATGGATCAAGCCCTGATCTTTGGACTGGGTAAGAGTGGTCTGCTTAATTCAGACACTCTGTTCATCACCACCCCCTTTTCTTAATCGTTTTGGCCACTATAGGTGTGGCAGGGTATACTCAGACATGAGTCCCTTGCTCACTGCACCATCAGGATTCAAGCATGCCGGGCCGACGACGGCTGAAATGCCAGAAACCGGTCCCCGGTAGCTTGTCTCCTTTCTGGTGAAGAATTGGCTTGGTAGTTTAGTCTGCCCTGTTCCCATGATGCACTGGGCCAGGGACAGACTGATTTGCATATAGCCAGGTTCTGAGTTGGGATGGTGCAGTGAGCTAAATAACGGTGATGGATCAAGCCGTGATCTTTGGACTGGGTAAGAGTGGTCTGCTTAATTCAGACACTCTGTTCATCACCACCCCCTTTTCTGAATCATTTTGTCCACCATAAGCGTGGAAGGGTATACTCAGATGTGAGACCCTTGCTCACTGCACCATCAGGATTCAAGCAAGCCGGGCCGCCGACGGCTGAAATGCCAGAAACCGGTCCCCGGTAGCTTGTCTCCTTTCTGGTGAAGAATTGGCTTGGTAGTTTAGTCTGCCCTGTTCCCATGATGCACTGGGCCAGGGACAGACTGATTTGCATATAGCCAGGTTCTGAGCTGGGATGGTGCAGTGAGCTAAATAACGGTGATGGATCAAGCCCTGATCTTTGGACTGGGTAAGAGTGGTCTGCTTAATTCAGGCACTCTGTTCATCACCACCCCCTTTTCTTAATCGTTTTTGGCCACTATAGGTGTGCCAGGGTATACTCAGACATGAGTCCCTTGCTCACTGCACCATCAGGATTCAAGCAACCCGGGCCGACGACGGCTGAAAAACCAGAAATAAGCATAGGCGGAAAATCCGTTACGCTCGCGGATTTGCGGATTTGCGGTAAATTCGCAATCCGCGAGATTCGCGAATTTCCCGCAAAATCCGCAAATTCACACGCAGCGGACTTTTTTTTCTTTGCGGTGTAAGTTCGCAATTGCAAACATGTAGGTGCGGCGGGCAGCAACAATCTCGCACTCACGAAATTACAAAAATTGCAATTCCGCACAAGAAATCTACTAGCAAGCAGCATAGACCTTCTGAAAATGATTATTTTTATCAGAATAACTCCTCAGGTTGACATTTGTCTGCACTTTTTTTAGATTTGAGGCCTTTTGATTTTCTTTGGAAAACTTTTGGATTAGAAATCAACTTTCTCATATAAGCTTGGTGGGGCATTAAAGTTGCTGTAATGCTGCTCTGCAGAAAAACGAGTTTTGCAAAAGTGAAAGTAGGTTCAAAAGTTCAAACTCATCATTAGTAACCGTTCCCTGTAGTGCTTCCTGACAAGGGCCCCTCCAAAGTTCAGTTGCTAGTTGCAACAATTGTTCAGTTGCTAGTTGCAACAATTGTATGACCCTGCTCTGACCCTCACAGCAGGCTCATAGAATAGCTACAAGGTCCTGGAAAAAAAAAATGCACTGCAACAGAAAGCAAATTACAGATAAGAATGCAGGTGCTAGACTGGAATTTTAAAACAGTGACACATTAATAAATCAACCCCAAATTAATTCATGTCAGTTGAAGCAGGGAGGTGTGTTTGCTTTTTCCCCCCATAATCTACAGTGATGATGAACCAGAGGGTGGCATAAGGCATTGATGTACCAGAGGGTGGCATGGGTAAAGCAGAGGGTGGCAGGGGTGAAACAGAGGGTGCTGGGAACCTATGATGATGAACCAGACGTAGAAACAACATAATCGTGACCGTTGCGAGCCGACATGTAAGTTCGCGATTGCGAACTGTTACAAAACCCTCGCGAACTGTCAGAAATCCTTGCAACCTGGCAGAAATCCTTGCGAACACAAAAAAAATCTGCAAATTCGCGAGAATTCGCGGATTTTGTGGATTGCGAGTTCGCAAATCCGCAAAATTCGCGAACGCGAGATTCGCAAAATTCGCCCATGCTTAGCTAGAAACCGGTCCCCAGTAGCTTGTCTCCTTTCTGGTGAAGAATTGGCTTGGTAGTTTAGTCTGCCCTGTTCCCATGATGCACTGGGCCAGGGACAGACTGATTTGCATATAGCCAGGTTCTGAGCTGGGATGGTGCAGTGAGCTAAATAACGGTGATGGATCAAGCCGTGATCTTTGGACTGGGTAAGAGTGGTCTGCTTAATTCAGACACTCTGTTCATCACCACCCCCTTTTCTTAATCCCATAATTATTAAGACTGAATTCACTTAAAAATGTGGCCCCAGCGCTCGGCTGACGGTAGAACTGTTATAAAAGATTTGCGAGTCTTTATCAACACATACGCAATTGGCAATCTACATTCTGCCAGGGTCCTGCCTTTAGCTCCTGAGCTTAAAAAGAGGCCATGACCAGCATGGGCATTGCATTGCGGTACTCTTCTCCCTTCCATCCTGAGGTAAATGCGGTAGTGGAAAGAAAAAACCGTGACATAAAGCATTCTATAACAGCGAGGGTATTAGGTTCGGGTGACGAGTGGGCCAAACATCTAATAAGTGTCCAAAGTAGTCTTATTAACATGGCAAGAAATTCTCTAGGAGGTATCAGTCCGTATGAACTTTTGTTTGGTACTAGAATGATTGTCCAGGATTTGGATCGTCAAACTTCAGTGGTAGAAGAAAAAAATGTTGATATCAAAGATCGTTTGGCTGTTTTACAGGACTTGAATAAAACAAGAAACAGTCTAAGTAACATAAAGTTTCAGCCAACAACCACTGAAGAACCACCTGTCCCAGCAAGACCTGTCTGGATTCCAAAGATTGGGGATCTGGTCAGAGAAAAGATCGCGGTGAAGAAGGAATTTGGGCCTTCTTACAGAAAAGCAGTACCTGTCAGCGAACAAGATCAGTAGTACTACCGCCACTTGCTCGTAAAAGGAAAACAGAATTGTTTCCATCGATCTGGTGAAACAACAAACATGTGGCCGATAATAAATAGCATGCCCAGTGGACTACCAAGAAATACCAGAAGACCAAACTTTGCTACAATCCTAGAGGTTCAAACTGAGAGACTAATCACATTCGATAAACCTGCAGCAAATAAAAAAGGACTATGCAACAATGCCATGGAACATGTGCCTCTTGAAACCCAATTTGCAACAATTCATGATGATACACCAATCTACAACGATGTAGCCTCAGACTGTACAAATGTAACAAAAGCAAATGCAAAGATCAATGAAAATCCAGAAGTAATCCCACCAATTGACAGAACTGCATCTGGCTATTTTATCAACTTTGATGACTTTTCCGATGATCCAAGTGAACATGGAGACAAGCCAGCAACAAAAACTTTCAAAGAAAAAATAAGCGAGCTTTTTCACCAACTAAAAGAAACCTTTCTGATTTCACCATGGATTGATTTTTGGGCTGTGCTAGGTGTACTTTTCTCCTGCTTTGGCTCATCATGGTTTTATGCTTGGGTAAATTCATTGATGTAAAATATAGTGCAATGGACACAGCATGTCAGAACATCAACTTGGTCCTAAAGTCTCACAGATCCTCTCACATCGAGAAAAGAGAACTATCATCAGTGAACATCACAGCCAATCCAATACCTGGGGTTATAGCATGGGACAGAATTGACTATGAAATTTATGGCCCGATTGAGCTCTTGAAGTATCCACACCAGTTTAAGGTTTCCTTAAGTGATTTTGTGATACCAAGTTCTTTCTCTGATGATTGGGACTTTGAAAATATTAATAATATGATGTCAGTTTTAGTAATGTCAGCTAAATTCACAGAACATGATTATTTACAGGGTTCATCAAATTATGAAGAATTATACTGTTACAATCACTATGGTCATCACTATTTGCAAAAATCTGCACAACCTAGAAATGTTTTTACTTATAATCAATGGGAACATTGTCCAACTCCACCAAAAGGAAGTTTGAAGACATTTTATGAGAAATTTCCATACTTCTCAGGGTTTAAAAACAGTGATCCAGAAACGTTTTATTTTAAAATGTTAAATAAGACAGGAATTGTTGGACTTGGCCCTTATGGCAGGTTCACCCCTAATCTTTTTGCTTTTAGTATGTGATCTGTGTTGAAGATTGTTGGTCTCTGCGCACTATTTCCCTGTGTCCCAGAGTAAAGTGTGTGCAGATGGTAAGGCTGGCCTGCCCTACCATAGGAATGCATGGGGAATGTCTGTGTCCCTGGTAGTTCCTGATGCGTGGGGAGCACAGGCTCGAGTTTGGTATGTGCGGACTCGTGTGATTGAATGCTTTGCAATGATGTATG
This sequence comes from Lissotriton vulgaris, assembly GCF_964263255.1. Classification (NCBI taxonomy): domain Eukaryota; kingdom Metazoa; phylum Chordata; class Amphibia; order Caudata; family Salamandridae; genus Lissotriton; species Lissotriton vulgaris. The sequence goes on from NC_141685.1 coordinate 190,839,308, forward strand.
TGGCATGATTGTGTCTTGTGTGGAAGTGCCACTTCTAGGAGTTGGCATATTAGTGGAAAATGTGCCTGGCGTGTGATTGGCTGTAGCTGGCTGGCAAGCCTGGCTCCAGGAAGTCTGGATAGGTTTGCCCAGTGGTGAGTGTGGAGATTAGCATGCTGATGGCTGGGGAGGAGTGCACCTGGTTCCTGAATAGGGCTGGGCTTTCCCCACACAATAATGGCTCCACCCCCTGTGGTGCGACTGATGACCCTATCCCTGCTAGTGAATAGAGTGAGGGGCTGAGCACATCAAGGGTGCTCCAAAACCAGCTGCGACTGGTTTCTCCCCTCACCCTGTGAAAAAGACAAAGGATTTATTAGTATAAGAAGGGGCTGTGTCCCCTTACAATTTGTTCTGTTCTGTTCCAGGATCCTACCTGATGGGGCTGCTGCTGTTGCTGGGGCCAGGAGGACCGCCACTTGGATTGTCTCCCTGCCTGGAGACCCAGTGAGCTGGCCCTGCGCCCACCCTTGCCCCCCCTGCCTTCCTAAGGAGCTTTGCTGGATCTGGACCTTGCCCTCAAGCGCAGGAGAGCGCTGGATTTGCCCCTGCCTGCTCACTTTGAGCTGGGACCCTGTTCCCTAGGCGCTGTGCTGGGGGAAGCCCTGCTGGGGGGCCTGCCGCGCCGAGAGGCTGCCTGGAGAGCCCCTGCCTGTGGGTTGTGGCATGGGTGCCCACCCGCATTGTCTGCCGCTCCTGTGGCCCCTAGCGCTTAGGAGCGCTTGCTTTTTATTTTAGCCCCGTTTTATTTATTTATTTAACGGGTGCCACCCCGCTTTATTATTGATTCTTGAGGGAGCCTACTCCTCGTGTGTCCCCCCCTCATCACCTCCGCAGCCCGGGACAGCCGCAAATCGCCGCCCGGCCCGCGACCAGGATGTCAGGCAGGCCGGGGGCGGGACAAGCGGACAACCGGAAGCAGGAAGTCCGGCTGGCTGAGGAGAAGAGCACCGGCCGCTGTGCAGCGAGGCTCCCCGAGTGCGGAGAGAGCCCCGCTAAAGCCAGCAAGAGAAGCCCAGTGAAGCCGAGCCACCACCGCCTGCAGAGGTCTCAAGTGCGGAGAGAGCCCCAGTCCGCCTGGTAGTGCCTGCGCTGCCTGGAGAGAGAGAGAGGAGCCCCGCCCGCGGCACCAGAGCAGCCGCCGCAGGAGAGCCGGTGAGTGCAGGAGGGCTGGGGCCTCCCAATTGAAAGCAGAGCGGCCCCGGTTGATTGCGGGCCGCTCCACCGACAGGAGCAGTGTTTCTTTAGAGCCCTGAGAGGGCTCCGGGGGCATTGGGTCATTGTTAGCCCACGAAGGGCTCCGGGGGCATATTTCATTGGTTGAGCCACCGAGAGGCTCAAGCCACCACCGTTGTGCACGGTTCCCCCGTGGGGGACCCCACCGCTCCCCTAGCGAGGTGGCTTCTTTGTTACACGAGCCCAGATGAGGCCCTTAAGTGCCACTGTTGTTCTAGAGCCCAGAGAGGCTCACAGCCCTCCATGTTTGTTTAGAGCCCAGCGAGGCTCTTGAGGGACAGTTAATTGGTCAGAGCCCCGAGGCTCCCATTCTGTGTTTCACCACACCATTGTTCTTGAGCCCACGAGGCTCCAACGTTGGCATCATCATTGTTTACAACTGCCCAGCACTTAGTGGGCAGTTGCCACATTTAAGTTTGTGTTCTTTGCTGCCTGCGCATTCTGCCCTGACATTTTTGACTAAGGGCATTTCAGCCCTTGCGAGGCCAGTTGGCCTGGGGGACAGTTCTAGTGTTGTGCCATGTGCACCTTGTGCATTTATGGTTTATCTGTTAATATGATTCTTGCACATTTATGATTTATCTGCTAATGTGATTTCCTGCGCAATTGTTATTGCTAAATGAGACCTGCTTAGGTGATTGTTTTATGCTTCTTTACCTTTGCTAAATGTGACCTGCTTAGGTGATTGTTTTGCCTCCTATAGGTCCTGATAATAAGGTCCTAGTTCCCTGCGTGATTTTCCTAAGGTGGTTAGGGTTGTGTAGGAGGTATTTACCCTTTACCAGTGATTACTGGTTGTGTGCTACATTTACTACTTTGGTGCTACAGTCATTATATGTCTATGTGCTAAGTGTTATACCTACAAGTATTATTACTCCTACAAAGTGCTAATTACAACAAGTGATCATTCTAAAAGTGCCTACCCCTGACATTGGTCCATGTGGCCCTGTCCTGTACATAATCCCCTGTAAATTCTGCCTTGCCTGTTGGCACATTGTAAAGTGTGTGTTTTATCTAATGTGTTTTGCTATAATACAAAGGCTATTTTTTATATAACCTTGTGTGGAGTATCCTTTGTGGTGGGCCTTGGGTGTTGTTGCTGGGTGCGCGCGCAAACGCTTTACACATTGCCGCCGAGATTAGCCTTGCTGCTCGCGTCATGTTACCTAGAGGGTGGGCAGGGGTTATCTTGGTGTGTAACTCCCTTGCCCTGACTTGGGAATGGTGATCTCTGACTGACTTTGGCGTGAGCCTTGGCAAGCCAGGGGTCCTGTTTCTAACAGGAATTAAAACAATATTGACAAATACTAAACTGATTTATTCTGAAAACTTCTATGACAAAATGTCTACATTTGGTTTTGAATTTTGGAAAAATAACATTGAAACAAAAACCATCTGGGGAACAAAAGACTGGCAGGTACAAGGTCTAGAATCATTATATAGAGTCTGCATGATCCCAGAACAAATAGTATTCCTGAATGATACCATTCAACAAACTACTTGTCTTGGTTTAGCCAAGATAAAATACTTAAATAAACCGTCTATTCCGAAGCCCATACCTGATAGTAATAGTACTGCGGATGTGGAAATAGACGTATCCCATATTTCTCACCAAAACAGAACAAATCCTGATTGGAAAAAATGGTTGATCTGGCCCACAGACACAAATAACTGTCAAGATAGATACCTGAACAAAAGACAGGGGTTCAAACTGACCAGGCCAGACTCAAGATATTCCCAGAGACAACATCCAGAGATAGTTACAACATACAGTGTAGGGAAATTATGCTTGAGTGGCTACAGAAATCCAAACTGGCTGAAATAAAGCAAAACTTGACTTTATTTAAAGAAGGTGCTGACTTGCGAGATTTCATACTGGGACCTCGCAAACAGCGTCAAAACGTTTCATAGCGGCTGGTATATACGCTGCATACAACGAAGCTTGGAAAGTAATGCAAATTGAAACAGCAGAAAAAATACAAGAAATTGATCGTATAAATTTGGAAAAATCACATTCTGTAGTGGACAATGGGTTAACGACTCTGTCTTCCAGAATATATTCACTGGGCAGTATTGTATCATCTGCCTTTGATATAATAGAGCAAGACTTGCTAATGTTACAACATGGTCAGTCCCAATTGCGTTCTATTGTACAGCTAGGCTGGACGTGCAAAACCTACATTCAGGCTACGTGCCATGGCGTCTAATCAACATAACGTCATTATTTTCTATCTTTAACTTTACTGATAAACAAATCAGTTTGGCACAAAAAGGAGCAGACTATACGATTCTGAGCATTGAAAAACTTGAGAGATTACAATTGACAATGTCAGGGAGACCTGTCATTGAATGGATAATACACGGAACAATTACAATTCTGATAACAACTTTCCAGTTTAAATATTGCCAAGAATGTATACCAGCAGGCCAGTATGAAAGGTTGGGTAAAGGATACATCCAATCAACCTGGGATTTACCTTACACACACAAATGTTATAGTGAAGGGAAAAAGGAGGTATTCCTTAGTGGTAATAATTGTAAAAAATCACTAAGCGGTACACTTCTGTGTCAAGGTATTAACTTGCATGGAGCCTGTGAAGGGTCTTCAAATAACCTTTCATGTCACCTGCAAGGCACTCCTGCAACACAGATAGAACCATTTTTCAGACAGCTATCCAACGGCAGCTACGTTCTAATAAATGACCACAGCTGTTGTGGATGGTGCCAGGAGAATGCTATCTTGTAACTGTTACTTCCATTTGTGGTATCGGGTTCCCAAGGCCTACATGTTCCGTAGATAACCCACTTACACCGAAAGAACTGTTGGCACGGAAACTGAAAAGTACAAAGAACAAGTTTATTAAGACCCCATGGGGTGGTGGTACATTCCTACAGCACCCTTCGGCAATGCAAGAAGTATCACCCCGAACGTTGGTGTGATTCGTTCTTTTATACAGTTTACAGGTAATAAAAAGATAGGCGGTACAAGGTTACAGAGCTTTATGTACATATATGGTCATTTTTGGAACACAGCCAACTCATGGGAGGGGTTACAACTCCACTGGTCAGTTTGGTGGAACATTCCTGAGGGGTGACTGGTCAGTTGGGACTGCGCATGTACAAGCTTGACCGTTACTAAAAATAGCCTGTTGCTGGGCAAACTCGAGTGGTCAGTGGTACGGACAACGGACTAAAGGGCATGCTGACCACGAGGCCGCTCATTACCTAAAATGGCCGCCGTAACATACAAGATGGCGTTTTCTAATATGGCCAAGTTAAGGAGAATATCGTGTAGCAAAGCTAAGCGCTAACCCAGCCATCGTAAAATTACAACAGACGACCCTTTTAGCGTTTTGCTGAAGCTACCTCATAGTGGACATAATCCGGGTATTCGTCCTCAATATCAATTAGCATTATTTGGGCAACTTCTTTATGAAGCATCATTTCATTGCGAGCAAGAGTACGTCTGGATGGAATGCAGGCTGATAAACACATGGAACATAAGGCAGGACCACATTGTAAACATAAACATACGAAGAACAGTATCCCAACAATGACACATAAAATCGTTAATAATTTCCAACCCCAAGCGGTAAGCATTGACCAGAACCATCCTGAAAGAGTCCAAGTTCCATTGTCCGGGTGTATTTCAGCAGCTATTTTGTGTAACTTTGAAATAGCATCATAAACAGATGGCGAATTATCGGGCACGTACACACAACAGCTGCTTCCAATAATTCTACATGCCCCCCCACGGTCAGCTAGAACCACATCTAAAACCATACGGTTCTGAAGCGTAACAATTTTAGAAATCTGGAGTTCTTCGGTAATATTCCCTAATGCAATAGCAGTATCATTGGCTACAGCCTCAACAACACGAGTCAATCGTCGTATTTTCCGACTATTCAAAGCAGCCCCCACAAAGGAAAACAGTCCCAGATTAAAGTCCACATATTGTTGTAAGGCGGTATCGGTCTGGTCGATGTCATCCAGAACCACAGTTCGTTTAACACGATTCAGTACAAAGTCGTGATAAAGCACATAATCATTGTGGTACATTGGTGGGGCAATGAATACAGGGGGTAATACAAAGGATACATAGCATGTGCCTAACCATCCCAAAGGGAGCTGATGATAGCCTTTAGTTCCACAAATAAAGTAGGTATTACGAGATGCCATAAACGATATGCCATTCGGGCTGTCAAATGTAAGTGTAGTGTTGCATTCACTTTTTCCAACCGGGATTGTACCTTTATTACGTATGCAGAAATCAGCTTTAGTGGCAATAACATTAATAACATGTGAACTGGATACATTAATATTCCTTTGGTTGCTGTAAACACGGGGTGCAGACACATTGTCGGGGCGGTACTCTTCCCATTCAAATCGAGTACCCTCAGCTCGTGGATACCCATCCCGGTCATGGTGACAAATCTTGTTCAAACGGAAAAGCACCCCCCCTTTCGTTGGCCATCGCAAAGTGAATAGAAGAGTGTACCAGGCATTGCAGGATCCATTATGCGAAAATGGGAGTGGGATGAGTGGAGTGCCCCCTTTCTTCTGATGACCAGGCAACATCCCACACACCCAACATTTGGAAGTGTTCGTCATGTTATGAGTATGATGCAAAATCTGAATCTGAATAAATCTGAATAAAGCTATTGTTCAAATAAGTCTGTCGGTGCCGTTCTTCATGATAGTGCAGAGTGAAGTGAAAATGTTCAGATGGAGCCGGGGTAGTCGGCAGCAAATGTTCACGTACAGGCACCACGAGTTCTACTACCCAGGCTATCACCGCTATCACCACAATTGTCAAGACAAACAAAATGGCACCAAGGATTCTTTTGTCTCGTGATGCAGTGGACGCCATAGTTCAAAGGGTTCACAATGTCTCAAATATATACCTAAAAAAAGAAAAATACGGTGCTGAGCTCTGAGGTAGCCGTTGTTTTCTTCTCCGGGGTCAAGACGGGTGTCGCTACTCTTGGCAGAACAGATCACCCCCCTTGAGATTCCCGGTTTCTGTTTCACAAACCCCAGAGCGGTAACCAACCAGTCTCGAAAAACAAAAATCTTCTTTCTATCTTGGCCGCAGATCGTAGCGCTGTCGTCCAGAAACAGTGTGGTCCGGGAAGGCTCCCTCGACTTCGGCTGATGTCACAGCTGGGCTCTTTTCTTTATCCAGAATCTCCTTGTAATCAGTCAACACAGCAGGATTCACCAGATCCGGGGAAACACGATGGCAGTGAGTTGAGTGCACCCACCGCTTTCTGTTGGTCACTCGTACAGCTGTTCGAGTTGCTAGGAGGACCTGCTCGGGGCCCGCCACCTCGGTTCCAAGCTATTCGCCCTCTCAAACGACTTCACCATCACAAAGTCACCAGGACGAAGGTTGTGAGCCTCTCCATTGGAATTGTCAGGGAGCGCTTCTCGAACCTGTTGATAAATAGAAAGCAAATCATTTGTTAATCGTGCCAAATAATCGTTCATCATTATACAAGGCACATCATGTATCAATCGCGGCTTAGGCACTCCCCATATGTTCATAGGCCTTCCAAACACCACTTCATACGGTGTGAGGCCTGTTCGAGAGTGGGGCACTGATCTAAGAGAGAGCAATGCTAGCGGCAAAGTATCCGGCCACTTCAATGACGTAGACGCCACAATCTTAGCCAGTTTTAGTTTCAACGTGGCATTGTACCGCTCGACAAGACCTGCTGACTGAGGGTGGAACACAGCATGAAACTTCTGCTGGATCCCCAACCCCTTCAGTACATACTCCACAATTTTCCCAACAAAATGAGGCCCATTATCGCTCCACAAAAATTTGCAAACTCCAAATCGAGGGAAGTACTCCTTGAGCAACACCTTAGCTGTTGTCAAAGCTGTATTATCTTTCGCGGGGAAAGCCTCAACCCATTTGCTAAAGGCACACACCACCACTAAGACATACTTAAAGTTATTGCAGCGCTCAAGCTGGATATAATCCATTTGGAGTACCTCGAATGGTGCAGAAGGTGGAACGAACCCTCCTTTCGGAGTATGGGTCCCCTTTGCAGGATTGTGCTGTAAACATATCAGACAGGTCTGCACTACTCTCTTAGCAGTATTGGCAATCTCGGGATGCTCCCAAACTCGTGTTAACAATCGAGTGATTGCAAGAGCTCCCACGTGCGCCAATCCGTGTGTCATCTGAACCATCGCCTGCAAGTAAGCTGCAGGCAATTTCCATCTCTCCATGTCCTTGCTTCTCCAACAACCCTCATCATCTAGTACCCCTTCTGCTACCCATGCCGCAAGTTCTGATTCAGTAGCGGATTTTTGAATATCTAGTATCTCTGCTCTAGCATCATACCATCGCTCAGCCTGTGATTGTGTTACATACATGGGAGAGTCAGTTCGGGACATAGCTGTTTGTCTTGCTATGCTGTCTGCAAAAGCATTTCCTTGACCCACTTTATCAGTGATCTTTTTATGGGCACTGCAACTTCCACTACTCCTGCAATGATCAAATCTTGGACAATGTGCGTCAGGGCAATTTCACCTTCTCTGGAAATCTTATACTGTGGTACACGTGGCAAAGGTACTCCCTCCTTTACAGTGATACGAATAGGTGGAATAAGCATCTGTCCCACATCCGTGTCTGAGGTCGCCCATAACGTGTGCGGGAGAGAAGCTAATGCTGCATTTTCCTGTATAGTGCAAAACCTGTCTGACTCGGGATAATTGTCATTCAGAATAACTCGCACTCCCTCGAGAGCGCAACGTATCGTTGCTCGAAAATATTTGAGCAAATCAATGCCCAAAATGTTATCTGGTGTATGGGGTGACAACAAAAATTGACCAAAACTAAAAAATTTATCAAGACAAAGTGCAAGAGGCTTCGATAATGGGCTAGGAGAGGGTGTGCCATCAAACCCTACACATGTTATCATTTCGCCAGACAGGGGAGCCCTCGGAAGTTTTTAGACAAAGCGCTACGAGTAGCTCCTGTGTCGACTAAAAACTGATCAGTAGAACCCAAAATGCCCGCTGATACATATGGACCTCTCTGATCTATTGGCACTTCAACTGATTCCGTACCCCATCCTACGCAGTCCTATGCATGCACATAATCCTGATGCTCCACATTCTCACCCTCCGATATCTGATACTGATTCCGTCTATCAAAAGTATTACGTTCATCCTGGCCACGGCCCCTCTCTTCAACCCTTCCACGATCACCTCCGCCACCTCTCGCCCCCGAATAACTGTTCCTCGACCTTCCACCTCCTCGACCATGCTGACTACGTTGTTCACGGAGTACCGGACAATCTTCAGCCCAATGCCCAAACTCTTTACAATATGCGTATTGATCCCCGCTATATCCGTACGACCATACGACGCATTACCCCCACCTCGTCTGCTTCTGTCATTCCCTCTAGATTGCGTTCCACGAACCTGTGCCAACATCACCTTCGTTTTCAATTCCTTCGCTTTCTTATCAACACTTTCTTTAGCCTCCAATTCCTGCCGCTCATAATACTGAGCCATAGTTAATAAAGACGCAGGGGTCGCCGTGGCCCAGGAACTTTCACTCGATTTTAATCGTTTTGCTCCGGTAGGAGATTAGCCACATACTTATCTACAAACAAATGCCTACCCGTATCATCTGTTAACGATTGACCACTGTAATCGTGAAACGCCTCTTCAAAGCGTGTAAAGAAATCTGAGACCGTTTCATCAGACTTTTGTTTGCACGAAGCTAGCATGGTCCAATCGATCTTTTTAGAAGGAACAAGCGTTTTTAGTTTAGTCAAAATAGCCGTCGGGAGGCCTAGAATCAACTCACATGGCTTACATGCAGGCTCCCTATCTAAAGCTGCTTGGTTTATTTCTTTCCACGTTTCCCCAAGTATTGTTTCATCATTATTTTTACGAATTAATCTCCACATATCAGGCGGAAGAATTAACCCAAAAAACAGATCTATATCGACAAGAGTCATGACACAGGAGGAAATAGCCCCCTCCACCCCTTCATAGAATGCTGCTGGGTTTTTACGAAGATCAGGCAAGGAATTTTTCAATGCCATAACATCCGCTCTATTCCAAGGCGTATACACCCAATTATATATAAAATACCCCTTCGCATCCTTCGATGTTTTATCATCATCTGTACCATCCCCTTTAGGTGGAACATACAAAGGTGCAGCTTCACGCATAGGCATAACATGCACTTTATAATTCTTATCTGAACCCCGGAGAGAACACTCCGTAACGTGCTCTGTTGACCCTGGCACGGGCTCCTTATCCCTTTTCCTTTCATCCCGCAATCTGGACGCTTCATCCCGCAGCTGGATCAGTTGTTTGACAAGGTCATCCGTATCTGTAAGGACAAACAAACCTTTATCCAAGTTCTCACAATAAACCGACACAGCTTTAGGTTCTAGAGTATCTGAATATTTACGATATCGAGCAACAACTTCAGTCGCGAGAGTAGCCAAAAAACAACAATTCTTTGTCTGTCCATTTACCCCTTTCAACTACAACATCTGATACAGTTACTTGGCCCAGATTTAACTTCCTAGCATAACTACGCATCTCCGCTCCCCTCTGAGCAGATAACCTGACACTCGATAGATCCTTTTTGTCTCGCCCTTCATCGTCAGAATCTTCAGTCGGAGCCGTAGGTGAAACGTACGGAGGCGGCGATCGATCTAATAACGAAAAATCATCAATTTCATTATTAAGGACAGGATAAAGCGGTCGTCGAATAGGAAATTGACCGGTCGTTTGCAATTTACGTTCCCGTTCCTCCCTCTCTCTCTTTTCCTGAGCCTCCTTTTCCTCAAGCTGTAAAGCCTTATCTCGAGCAGCCTTGCGCTGCTCTTTGTCCGCCAAGGCAACTTCACGTTTCATACGTTCACGCACCGCTTTCTCCCACATTCGTACACAATCAAACATATTCTGTCTAGACCTGCGCTGAAACAAACATTGCTCCACAAACTGAACTTTTCGTAAATCAAACGACCCATGTAGTGGCCATTGCAATTCGGGATCGGTTCTGGTATATTTATGCCATAATTTACTGTACATTATAGGGGGAAGGCCAAATTTTATGTACATTTCACGATTTGGAGTTCCTTCTGGGGGAGCCGGCTGTGATTCGGCTAACCTAATTGTGGTACCATTTCCAAGACAGCACATCCCTCGGAGTGTGCTTAAAATAGGCATGTTCAAAAAGTATCACGAAAGCGCGATACCATAAAAAATGGCACTTACAGTACTTCACACAAATGTGCCGCTCAGAGTAGAAAACAAGATTAGAGAAACATCTCTACATGCCTGCCTATGTGAAGTGCACTACACATATAAATTCAAAGTTCACAAAGTCAAAATTGTTAGCTAACTCAAATCAAAGTCACAGTCTCAGAACTTCGGTAAGCGTCCGTAGACTACCTTACCGATCACAAATCTTGCCCTAATCTCAAAAGGTCCAGATTCCAACTGCCAACGTCTTTAATCAAATCAGCCAAACAGCACTTATCCAGCAACACAGACGATCAAAAACTCAGTCGGAGACCGGTGCCACCTGGAAGGTCAGATCAGAAGGAAAGGAAGAAAACACCGTGGGTGCCAAGACTCAGGTCACTCGGTGGCAGCGTACGCGTCCATGGCGAGTTTCCAATCCTTCGTCACGACCTCTCCTTCGGGCATCCGAGTCGCCGATGAGTCCCTTCGTGGTCGCTAATTTGTGGTATCGGGGTCCCAAGGCCTACATGTTCCGTAGATAACCCACTTACACCGAAAGAACTGTTGGCACGGAAACTGAAAAGTACAAAGAACAAGTTTATTAAGACCCCATGGGGTGGTGGTACATTCCTACAGCACCCTTCAGGAATGCAAGAAGTATCACACCGAACGTTGGTGTGATTGGTTCTTTTATACAGTTTACAGGTAATAAAAAGATAGGCGGTACAAGGTTACAGAGCTTTATGTACATATATGGTCATTTTTGGAACACAGCCAACTCATGGGAGGGGTTACAACTCCACTGGTCAGTTTGGCGGAACATTCCTGAGGGGTGACTGGTCAGTTGGGACTGCGCATGTACAAGCTTGACCGTTACTAAAAATAGCCTGTTGCTGGGCAAACTCGAGTGGTCAGTGGTACGGACAACGGACTAAATGGCATGCTGACCACGAGGCCGCTCATTACCTAAAATGGCCGCCGTAACATACAAGATGGCGTTTTCTAATATGGCCAAGTTAAGGAGAATATCGTGTAGCAAAGCTAAGCGCTAACCCAGCCATCGTCAAATTACGACACAGGGTCGTTTGCAGTATGCAAGTATTGTATCCAAACAGCAATCCAGACATGGAGGCGGCAATATGGCCTTATGTGAATATCTCTTCTATTCGAATTGATACTTTAAGCAGAATGAAGTCTATTCTTTTACAGACTACTATGCCGCTGACCTCGTCCAAAGAAATGTATGATCTGCAAGTTGCAAGGACAACGGCAGAGATACATACCCTTTTATCGACAAATTGCCCCGTGCATTTCGTAGAAATGTTAAGTCAAATTTTAAACATGTCTGATACCAGTGGCATCGCACATGTATTTAAGACCATTTTTTCGGGACTGTAAACACCATTTGAAACAGTTCTGGGCATCTTCCCGAATTTTGTCCATTTTGTCTTTGGCGGCCTACCTTTAATTTTGGGACTCGTAGCAGAAATTTTATTTTTGTTCCTTCTGCTCCGATATGGCAAGCCAATCCACAGACAATACTCCATCAACGATGGAAGAAACGATCCTAGCAATACGATATCGAGACCGTATCACTAAGGTCCTCGGATTAGCCCGGCTAAGAGATCTGAGTACAACTTGGTTTCTTTCATTCAGACCAATCTGGCAGGATTGCATCTTACCTGTGCTTTAATGTCTGCTATGAGGAGAAGAATGCGTGTTTGACATCTGTCTTACACTACCATCAGCAGTACCAATGGATTTCTATACTTTGCTTTGTCCAGTAACGACTCATGCAACGTACAGTACCAATACTCATTTTGGTGTATAAACCATACACCATTTCAAATGCAGTTATATATTTTGGGGTGGGTTGAAAAACACATGCATTGTATGTTTAATATTGCTTATTTTTTAGTAATGATGGACATTAATACGTGGAGTGGGTATTGTATTTCTATCTAGGACCCTAATTCGATATTCCCGATTCATGCCCTTATGTGGTTATAACAAATAATATCCTTATAAAGGCATAGGAATCATATCCATATTTAGTAATAGCGCATGTAGTCCAAAACACAGCAAGGCAACTCCCATAGACTCCTAGAAAGCACAACACGTTCTTTAAACAAACCAAGCCTCCAGCAGCCCGGGAATTCCCCCTGCTTTTGTTTTGATTTGCACAAGAACTCCTGGAGTCCAGAAAGAACTGTTAGTTCTTAGTGACGTCATATGTCCAACCTTACGTCAAACCCGGCACCTTTCAGGTATAAATATACCAACGTTGCCTTAAGCAAACACACGGTGGTGGGGAGCAGAGCAGAGCTGTTGCTAGAGCCAAAGAAAAACGCCCCTCCTTTCGACGCACTGAGAGAGACGCTGTCTTTTTCTCCAGCTGAGGAAATCCAGCTCTGGTGTTCCCAAGTCACCCTCGCGGGTTGCTGGGAGATCGAGTCCTGACAAGCGATATACAAGACCTCCTTCATTCTATAACCAAGGTACGGAGCTGAGTAAAACCTTAGAGAGAATTCTTGATTCCGATTCTTAGCAAAAACCTAACTTAACTTAAAACTGCAACTTACTTACTCCTTCCCACATATTAGGCTTAGGTCAGGTACACCAGGTTAGGCGTATCTTAGAAGCACCAGTTGAGTTTGTTAGTCAATGTTTTTATGTGTGTATATATTTGATCCATTTTAAAGTATCATATGGCTAAGAAACCATATCAATGCTTTTACAGTATTATTTCATAATACTACATTTACTGTACGCACTCTACTTTACAATAAGTATTGCAATTGTGGCAATTCATTTCTATTGCATGAGAAAGAAGACTGCTCAATAAAATAACACATTTTATTGAAAACACCCGTCTCTCTATTTCTCTGTACTCTGGTGAAATTAAGCATGCACGATTGACAGAGTGAAATAGCTGTCTATTGTTTTCACACGACTCTAGAGATACACTCTTTATTCTGAGGGAGCAAAGTTGTCATGTTTATGCCGTTATCAGAAACGAATCCCTTCTTGTCTAAATCAGGACGGTTAACCCATTCCTGAACATTCGAGAAAGTTTCTAGTGACCTCTGAGCTAGCTGGCAAAACTAATTAAGTCTAACGTAGTCAGTAGAGACCTAGATAATCTCAGTCCTACGTCTACACTGCTGTTTATTTTATTCCAATGTGCAGAGCTTATTGCGAATATAAGAACTACACTACAAACTCTTCTCTGTCTGCCTCATCTCTGTGCCTGACTCTCCTCCGTCTGCCTCATCTCTGTGCCTGACTCTTCACTATCTGTCTACTCTGTGTGCCTAACTCTTCACGGTTTGGCTCCTCTGTCCTTTACTCTTCAATGTCTGTCTCCCTCATCTGTGCCTGACCCTTCACTGTCTGTCTCCTCTCTGTGCCTGACTCTTCACTGTCTGCTCCTCTCTTCGTGTCTCTTCACTGTCTGTCTCCTCTCTCTGTCTGACTCTTCACTGTTTGCATCCAACTCTTCACTGTCTGTCTCCTCTGTCCCTGAATCTCCACTGTCTGTCTCCTCTCTGTGCCTGATTCTTCACTGTCTGTCTCCTCTCTGTGCCTGACTCTTCACCTGACTCTTCACTGTCTGTCAATTCAATTCAATTCAAATGTCTTTATTTCGGCTTGGTTGTCATTAAAGAGTTAAAACACATACATTACATCTTAAAAAACACACACCATCTTACCCACTGTACACTGGAGGTCGGATCCGCCTGGGCGGTCCTGGATGATTGGAGAACAAACGCACAATTCATCAGGTGTGGTTCCTCATCGGCACCAGGACCCCAACACCAATCCCAGATGACGAGACTCCGCCATATGGGTGGGCCGATGGGATTCATTTCCACTGTTTCGCACCCCCTTTTCTAACTCTCATGCATTCTTTTCTACTTATAGAGATCAGTCTTCCACAGAGACCCCATTAAGCCTTTTTCTTATTGATTTGTCTAAACTGGGGGTTTAGGCTATGAGTGGTCTATAAATATTCTCACCCCTTGGACCCTCCCCCAACCTTCTTGTGTTATATAACATATAAATGGCCCTTTTTAATCTGTACGCATTTCCAATAAAGGCAACAAAATCTAAAAATATGGTCTATTGTGCTTACTTTGCATCGGAAACCAGCTTGGAATTTAGTTAGAATTGCATTTTCCTCCAACCAGTCACTGACACGGGTTAGGATGTGTCGTAAGTAGATTTTCTGGAGGATATCCATCAGGCTGATTGGCCGGTAATTTGAAGGATCCATCCTATCCCCTTTTTTGAAAATTAAAACAATTTCAGCTCCCCTCCAGCTTTCGGGGAAGTCTAAAGTAAGGGATAACTTGTTGCACAAATAGTTTATATAAGGTGCCCATACTTTTAGATCATGCTTATATAAATCCCCTGGAATCTTGTCTAGGCCTGGGGCTTTACCAGATTTTATTTGGCTTATTCCTAAGCATGGGCGGAAAATCCGTTTCGCTCGCGGATTTTGCGGATTTTCGGTAAATTCGCAATCCGCGAGATTCGCGAATCTCCCGCAAAATCCGCAAATCCGCGAGCAGCGGATTTTGCTCGCACTGTTCGCGTGAGTTCGCGGCTTCCCAGTACAACTTCGCGCCCCGCGAATAAGTGCAAAATTGCAGAAATACGATCTTAGCAAAACTGAAACTACTTACCAGGTTCAAAAGTTCAGGCTCATCATTAGTAGCCATTTCCTGTAGTGCTTCCTGAGGGGCCCCTCCAGAGTTCAGTTGCCAGTTGCAACTATTATGTGACCCTGCTCTGAACCTCAGAATAGTTACACATATGCCACAAAGGTCCTGAATTACAGCTAAGGGAGACAAGCAGGAGCCAGGCTGGAAGTTCAAATCCATTAATCAGCCCCTAATTCATTATTGTCAGTTGGGGCAGGGCAGGTGTTGTAACTAATTTTGCAACAATGAAAGCACTTAGCAAGTGCAAAAGATCACTAATCAGGAAGCACTAAGGAAGCAGGTGCCAGCTAAAAAAATATTCTGTGACACATTAATCAGCCCCAAATTAATTCAGGTCACTTGAGGCAGGGAAGGTGTACTTGCGTTGCCACAATAATGTACACTGACTGGACAACCAGAGGGTGCTGTGATGAAACAGAGGGTGGCATGGGTGGGCCAGAGGGTGGCATGAGTAGTCAGAGAGTGGCAGTGGTGACAGAGAGTGGCAGTGATGAAGAAGAGTGTCCCAAACAGGCTGGACACGTAGAAACAACAAGTTCGCGAAACTTGCGACCCGACAGGTAAGTTCGCAATTTGCGACATTGTACAAAACCCTCGCGAACTGGCAGAAACCCGCGCAAACACAAAAAAAAAAAAAATCCGCAAATTCGCGAGAATTCGCGGATTTTGCGGATTGCGAGTTCACAAATCCGCAAAATTCGCGAACGCGAGATTCGCAAAATTCGCCCATGCTTACTTATTGCCAACTCGGTTTTGCCTAGTGTAAAGTCCAGACAGTCTGTGGGAAGTTCATAGCATGGGGCATCCATATCCATGTGTGGATCATCATACTTTTTATAGAGGTTAGTGAAATGGTTAATCCAGTTTAGCTCGTCCATATAGACGTCCTTAACCACTCTCCCTGCATGGTTTTCATTGGCTACTAGCCTCCAAAAAGCTGCATTATCACGTGTTTTGGCAGCCAGCAGCATGTCAGCCCATTTTTCTTCCTCCCAAGCTATTTTAGAAGCCTTTTGTACTAACTTGTAGTTGTTCCTTGCTATTTGAATCTCTGATGATGGCTTTGATTTAATTGCTAATAAAAGAGCCCTTTTGGATTCTCTGCAGGTTCTGTCATACCAAGGTTTACTATGGGACAGATTCTGTGTCTTTTGTTGGTTCTTCATGGGCATTTTAGTAACTAACATTTTTAATTCATTAAAACATTTTTTGTGTAATGACATAAAATGGATTGGATTTTCCTCGTCTACCGTAAATGGGCCAAAGGTCCTTGCGAAGAGTATATATATTTCTGTGAGAATCTCTCCATGGTCCAGTATAATTGGCCATTTAAGTGATCTCAATATTATCACCATTGTTTCTGTCTGCTGGGGGTGAGGAAACTGCTCCCTCAAACAGGGAATTTTCCATTGAGAGGCTTAAAGGAAAATGGTCATTTTCTAGCCTATCCTTTACCTCAAGGTCTAAAATATTCGGCCAAATGGATATAGAAGCAATCACGAAGTCTAAGTTACTTTTGCAATTTTTTCTGCTAAAAGTTGGGTTTTTCAAGCTATCAAACGATAACCGTCCATTGCAAGCCCTGAGGCAATGCTCCGTACATAATTTTGTCATTTGGAGTGCCAAGACCGAACATTTTACTGGTTTGGCATTCTCCAGGGCGGGGATTTTATTGGCTTGGTCTTCCTCTTCAAAAATTTCGCTAAGGCCCAAGACTTGTTCATAATTGCAATTTAAGTCACCAGCCAAAATGATATGATCCTCCCTACCATCTAGTCTACTTAAAAAACAGTCTAGTTTAGTTAGTATTGGAGATTCACTTGATGAGGGTGATGGCCCATTATAGACATTTATTAGGAGAAGATTTTTCCCTTCGTGTGGTGTGATTTTTAACGCTAATATGTCAGGAGAATTTGTGTCCACCACCTCGATTTGTACCCTAAGATTTACTTTCACCCAGATTAGTAATCCACCCGAGGGCCTACCACTTCTGGATGGGATAGCACCGACTCCAAAAGACTTGAACCCTAGTCTATGTGGCATGACAACTTCCCAAGTTTCCTGTAACATGCAAAAGTCAAAAGTATCAATGAAACTGACCCATTCTGGGTCCCTTAGGTTTTTTGAGACTCCGGCTATATTCCAGGAGACTAATTTAACTGGCTCCCTTGTTCTAGCTAGAATCTCGGGGACTACTTTTGGTGGCTTCCTGATTCTAGAAAAGGTCTCGGATTGTACTATTAAAGGTGCTTCCTCAGTTGTTAACATTCTGTTCAGTTTATTTTGAGCTGCTCCTAATACATTTGGGTGTTTACAGCTCTCACCATGGATAGTTCCATCCCTCGCTACCAAATTAACCAAAGGTAAAAACCCGGGATTCCCCCTCACTTCAGCTCCATTATCAGCGCCTTCTACATTGAGAGTACGTATTCCACTTTCCTCACCCCCCCCATCTCGGGAAACATCAATCACAGTCGTCTAGGCCACTAAATATGTCAAATCTATTTGTGGTCTCCAGAGGTGTGAATGGTTTTAAGTGATCCATTCTCCTGATGTTAGCGTTATTGGATCTAGCTGGTACATAATTCCACCCGTGGGGATCTGGGATCGACAAAGGATAGGGTACGTATTGAGGGTTCCTAACACTCTGTGTGGTCGGAGGATAGGGCGCATATTGGGGGTTACTAACACTCTGTGTGGTCGGATGATAGATGTTTAAATGAGTTTGTGTTGTCATATGCTGTGGTGGTTGGTGGTGAGTTGGAAACACCACTGATCTTGGGTAAAAGTACGTCAGTGGTCTAGGGATTATGCAGTTGTTAGTGCTGCCTGGTGGCCAATTTAATATAAATTGGATGGCATTTGGATCCCTAAAGTTCACTACCACCACATCAACCTCGATGTCCTTGGGTCTGCCCCCCAACCACTGAAGACGGCGAACGTGAACGATTTCGCCACTGATGTGATTTCCAATTGGCCTGAATAAACTCAGCCAATGCATAAACTTATTCTTCAATTGTGCAAAACCCTCCCGCTTATTCGGTTCCAACACTGGCACCCCTGTAAGAACTACAACAAAAGGTACTACCTCCGGCGGGAGTTCGGGTAGTGGAGCCCGTTTAGGTCTCCCCCAGGTGTGCTTAATACCTTCCGCCTCCCTTGCTGGTCTCCCCGATAGTGTGTTCTCCATACCCTTAGATGGTTTACCGGCCGGAACAACCGGGATCTGATCGGGTTTATCTTGTGACAAATTACGAGGTGGATTGTGTTGTTTGGTAGTTTTGTTTTTTAGATGCTTCGAAGTGAATGGGTTCGTGTTTGGAGCAGGGGTTGGGACAGTTGAAGTGGGTTGGATTGGTAATGTAGTATTTTGTATAACATTACTTGCAACTGGCTTAGTGGCAGCTTCCTTGCTTCCCAATACCTGCTCAATTTTCCCTAGTCTGTCTTCCACTTTGTTCAGTCTCTCTAGAATTGCTACAGAGTAGCTTCTAATTAAACTCTCTATACTGTGCAGTGTAACGAGGCCCTGTACTGCTTGGGACACATTATCAGCTACACTGAGGTCTGAGCCAACCTCCTTATCTGTATGCATGTTAGGTGAGGGTAGAGATGTAGTGTTCATTCCCTCTGTTGCGGCTATTGAGTCCTTAGCACTTTCAATGAAAATCTTTGCCTTTTTTCCAAAGTCAGAGTGGCTCAGCTTTAATTGTTGTGAATCCCCCCTTTTCCGCCGTTTTTTATTCGGGGGTGGACCATATGTTCTGGGCAGAGGCATTATTTTTTAACCCTATTTCGTGTTATTTTTTCTTGCATAGGGGCAAAAAGAGTCGATGCCTTCTTTAAACCAGGAGTACTTGTATGGTTAATAGAGGGAGGGCCATTCGTATCCAGCTTAGGGCAAGTATTTGGTGTAAGCGGGGTATCACTCAATACCAGGGGCTGGCTTTCCAGTATAGATACAAAATCATTGATATTCTGACTGCCCTCATCAGTAGAAGTAACATGTAAAGGTGATAATATCACTGACCTGTTCTTCATGTTTTCTACAGAACGGCTGCGTTCAGCTAGTCGCTCTGCCAAAGCAGTTTCCTTGGAGATGTCGACAGCAGATTTTGTGAAGTAATTATCCAAAGTTCTATTTAAAAAGCCCCCTTGCTTATCTGACATGGCTAGGTCTGAACTTAATGATGTAGAAGACATTTATCACGTACTAGCCACTATAAATAAGTAATGGAGCAGTATAGTCTCTTTTGCAATAACACTGGAATGGCTGACGACCAGGGGGCTATGCCCAGTCCAGTCTCTTCGGGCCTCTGAGGGCTTAGCCCCGGGCGCTACCGCGCAGCGGTAAGTGCAGCTTGGTTATATAGGGCTGGTCCTTATGGGAGAGGAGGGTGGGGCGGTCAGGGAGAGCAGCCCAGGTGGTTCGGCGCGAGTTTACCGGGGCTCCTGGGAAACAGAGTCCCGGTCCCGTTGCTCGCAGCCCTGTAGTTCTTGTCCACACCCACAGCAGCTTCCAGGTCGCGAGGGGCAATGCAGGCGATGCGGGACCCGCGAAGCGGGTTCCGTGAGGCGTAGGGTCCGAAATCCAATATCCAAAGACCCAACAAACAATCCGCTCGGACAGCGAGATACAACAAAATCGTCCCACGCAGTAACTGGAGCCCAGGTGTTTTATTGCGATGCTGATCAATGGGGCGGGGCGGTCAGGGAGAGCAGCCTAGGTGGATCGGGCACGGGTTTACCGGGCCTCCTGGGAAACAGAGTCCCGGTCCCGTTCCTCGCAGCCCTGTAGTTCTTGTCCACGCCCACAGCAGCTTCCAGGTCGCGAGGGGCAATGCAGGCGATGCGGGACCCGCGCAGCGGGTTCCGCGAGGTGTAGGGTCCGAAATCCAAAATCCAAAGTCCAAAGTCCAAAGACCCAACAAATCCTCGGACAGCGAGATGCAACAAAATCGTCACCTCTCTGTCCCTGATTCTTTACTGTCTGTCTCCTCTCTGTGCCTGACTTTTCACCTGACTCTTCACTGTCTGTCTCCTCTCTATGGCTGACTCTTCATTGACTGTCTCATCTCTCTGCCCAACTTTCCTCTGTCTGCCTGATCTCTGTGCCTGACTCTTCACTATCTGTATCCTCTCTGTGCCTGACTTTCCACTGTCAGTTTCCTCTCTGTACCTGACTCTTCACTGTCTCCTCTCTGTGCCTGACTCTTCACTGCCTGTCTCCTCTCTGTGCTTGACTCTTCACTGCCTGTCTCCTCTCTGTGCCTGACTCTTCTCTGTCTGTCTCCTCTTTCTGA
This sequence comes from Lissotriton vulgaris, assembly GCF_964263255.1. NCBI lineage: Eukaryota > Metazoa > Chordata > Amphibia > Caudata > Salamandridae > Lissotriton > Lissotriton vulgaris. Next base: position 190,859,844 of record NC_141685.1, read on the forward strand.
CTCTTCACTGTCTGTCTACTCTATGTGCCTTAGTAAGATGTGATGGTCCAAAACTGTGTTGAACTGGTTTTGTGATAAGTCACTGCCTCATATACATATATATATATATTTTATATAAGATTATGTATTTTTACAGAACTAAAGCCTGGTGTCCATTTGTGGGGGGAATCAGTGTGTTTTACTGTGAAAGGTCATAAATGCTTAACTCTAGCGTCCCGAAGTTTAGCCTTGTCTGCTCCTGCCACGCAACCTAAAAGGGTGAGCAGGGGTCATTCTGAGGAGTAGTTCCCTTGCCCTGAGTAGAGTGGTGATTTCTGCCTGGCTTTGGTGCCAACCTCAGCCAGCCAGGAATCCCATCTCTAACACTGACTCTTCACTGCCTTTCTCCTCTCTGTGCTTGACTCTTTACTGCCTGTCTCCTCTCTGTGCCTGACTCTTCACTGTCTGTCTCCTCTATTCCTGACTCTTCACTGTCTGTCTACTCTATGTGCCTGACTCTTCACTGTCTGCCTCCTCTTTGTGCTTGACTCTTCACTGTCTGCCTCCTCTCTGTCTGCCTCCTCTCTGTGCCTGACTCTGCACTGTCTGCCTTCTCTCTGTGCCTTACTCTTCACTGTCTGCCTCATCTCTGTGCCTGACTCTTCACTGTCTGTCTACTCTATGTGCTTGACCTTTCACTGTCTGCCTCATCTTGGTGCCTGACTCTTCACTGTCTGCCTCATCTTTGTGCCTGACACTTCACTGTCTGCCTCCTCTCTGTGCCCGACTCTTCACTGTCTGCCACATCTCTGTGCCTGACTCTTCACTGTCTGTCTGCCTCCTCTGTGCCTGACTATTAACTGTCTGCCTCATTTCTGTACCTGACTCTTCACTGTCGGCCTCATCTGTCTGCCTCATCTCTGTACCAGACTCTTCACTGTCTGCCTCATCTCTGTGCCTGACCTGTCACTGCCTGTCTCCTCTTTGTGCCTGACTCTTCACTGCCTGTCTCCTCTTTGTACTTGAATCTTTGCTGTCTGTCTCCTCTCTGTGCCTGACTCTTCACGGTCCGTCTCTTCTCCCTGACTCTTCATTGTCTCTCTACTCTATTTGCCTGACTCTTCACTGTCTGCCTCATCTCTGTGCCTGACTCTTCACTGTCTGTCTCTTCTGTGTGCCTGACTCTTCACTGTCTGCCACAACCCTGTGCCTGACTCTTCACTGTCTGCCTCAACTCTGTGCCTGACTCTTCACTGTCTGCCTCATCTGTGTGCCTGACTCTTCACTGTCTGCCTCATCTCTGTGCTTGACTCTTCACTGTCTGCCTCATCTCTGTGCCTGCCTCTTCACTGTCTGCCTCATCTCTGTGCCTGACTCTTCACTGTCTGCCTCATCTCTGAGCCTGACTTTTCACTGTCTGTCTACTCTATGTGCTTGACCTTTCACTGTCTGCCTCCTCTCGGTGCCTGACTCTTCACTGTCTGTCTCATCTGTCTGCCTCATCTCTGTACCAGACTCTTCACTGTCTGCCTCATCTCTGTGCCTGACCTGTCACTGCCTGTCTCCTCTTTGTGCCTGACTCTTCACAGCCTGTCTCCTCTTTGTGCTTGAATCTTTGCTGTCTGTCTCCTCTCTGTGCCTGACTCGTCACTGTCCGTCTCCTCTTCCTGACTCTTCACTGTCTCTCTACTCTATGTGCCTGACTCTTCACTGACTGCCTCATCTCTGTGCCTGACTCTTCACTGTCTGTCTCTTCTGTGTGCCTGACTCTTCACTGTCTGCCTCAAATCTGTGCCTGACTCTTCAGTGTCTGACTCAACTCTGTGCCTGACTCCTCAGTGTCTGCCTCAACTCTGTGCCTGACTCTTCACTGTCTGCCTCATCTCTGTGCTTGACTCTTCACTGTCTGCCTCATCTCTGTGCCTGCCTCTTCACTGTCTGCCTCATCTCTGTGCCTGACTCTTCACTGTCTGCCTCATCTTTGTGCCTGACACTTCACTGTCTGTCTGCCTCCTCTGTGCCTGACTATTAACTGTCTGCCTCATCTCTGTACCTGACTCTTCACTGTCGGCCTCATCTGTCTGCCTCATCTCTGTACCAGACTCTTCACTGTCTGCCTCATCTCTGTGCCTGACCTGTCACTGCCTGTCTCCTCTTTGTGCCTGACTCTTCACTGCCTGTCTCCTCTTTGTACTTGAATCTTTGCTGTCTGTCTCCTCTCTGTGCCTGACTCTTCACGGTCCGTCTCTTCTCCCTGACTCTTCATTGTCTCTCTACTCTATTTGCCTGACTCTTCACTGTCTGCCTCATCTCTGTGCCTGACTCTTCACTGTCTGTCTCTTCTGTGTGCCTGACTCTTCACTGTCTGCCACAACCCTGTGCCTGACTCTTCACTGTCTGCCTCAACTCTGTGCCTGACTCTTCACTGTCTGCCTCATCTCTGTGTTTGACTCTTCACTGTCGGCCTCATCTCTGTGCCTGCCTCTTCACTGTCTGCCTCATCTCTGTGCCTGACTCTTCACTGTCTGCCTCATCTCTGAGCCTGACTTTTCACTGTCTGTCTACTCTATGTGCTTGACCTTTCACTGTCTGCCTCCTCTCGGTGCCTGACTCTTCACTGTCCGTCTCCTCTTCCTGACTCTTCACTGTCTCTCTACTCTATGTGCCTGACTCTTCACTGTCTGCCTCATCTCTGTGCCTGACTCTTCACTGTCTGTCTCTTCTGTGTGCCTGACCTGTCACTGCCTGTCTCCTCTTTGTGCCTGACTCTTCACAGCCTGTCTCCTCTTTGTGCTTGAATCTTTGCTGTCTGTCTCCTCTCTGTGCCTGACTCGTCACTGTCCGTCTCCTCTTCCTGACTCTTCACTGTCTCTCTACTCTATGTGCCTGACTCTTCACTGTCTGCCTCATCTCTGTGCCTGACTCTTCACTGTCTGTCTCTTCTGTGTGCCTGACTCTTCACTGTCTGCCTCAAATCTGTGCCTGACTCTTCAGTGTCTGACTCAACTCTGTGCCTGACTCCTCAGTGTCTGCCTCAACTCTGTGCCTGACTCTTCATTGTCTGCCTCCTCTTGGTGCTTGACTCTTCACTGTCTGCCTCATCTGTTTGCCTGACTCTTCACTGTCTGCCTCATCTCTGTGCTTGACTCTTCATTGTCTGCCTCTCTGTGCCTGACTCTTCACTGCCTGCCTCATCTCTGTGCCTGACCCTTCACTGTCTGTCTCCTCTCTGTGCCTGACTCTTCACTGACTGTCTCATCTCTGTGCCTAACTCTTGTCTGTCTGCCTCATCTCTGTGCCTGACTCTTCTCCGTCTGCCTCATCTCTGTGCCTGACTCTTCACTATCTGTCTCCTCTCTGTGCCTGACTCTTCACTGTCTGTCTCCTCTCTGTACCTGACTCTTCACTGTCTCCTCTCTGTGCCTGACTCTTCACTGCCTGTCTGCTCTCTGTGCCTGAATCTTTGCTGTCTGTCTCCTCTCTGTGCCTGACTATTCACTCTCTGTCTACTCTATGTGCCTGATTCTTCACTGTCTGACTCATCTCTGTGCACGACCCTTCACCGTCTCTCCTCTGCGTGCCTGACTCTTCACTGTCTGCCTTCTCTGTGCCAGACTCCTCAATGTCTGTCTTCCTCATCTATGCCTGACTATTCACTGTCTATCTTTCTCCTCTTTGCCTGACTCTTCACGGTCTGTCTGCCTACTCCGTGCCTGACTCTTCACTGTCTGTGTGCCTCCTCTGTGCCTAACTCTTCACTGTCTGTCTGCCTCAACTCTGTGCCTGACTCTTCACTATCTGCCTCCTCTTGGTGCATGACTCTTCATTGTCTGCCTCCTCTCGGTTCCTGACTCTTCACTGTCTGCCTCCTCTCGGTGCCTGACTCTTCAGTGTCTGCCTCACCTCTGTGCCTGACTCTTCAGTGTCTGCCTCAACTCTGTGCCTGACTCTTCAGTGTCTGCCTCAACTCTCTGCCTGACTCTTCAGTGTCCGCCTCCTCTCTGTGCCTGACTCTTCACAGCCTGTCTCCTCTTTGTGCTTGAATCTTTGCTGTCTGTCTCCTCTCTGTGCCTGACTAGTCACTGTCCGTCTCCTCTTCCTGACTCTTCACTGTCTCTCTACTCTATGTGCCTGACTCTTCACTGTCTGCCTCATCTCTGTGCCTGACTCTTCACTGTCTGTCTCTTCTGTGTGCCTGACTCTTCACTGTCTGCCTCAAATCTGTGCCTGACTCTTCAGTGTCTGACTCAACTCTGTGCCTGACTCCTCAGTGTCTGCCTCAACTCTGTGCCTGACTCTTCATTGTCTGCCTCCTCTTGGTGCTTGACTCTTCACTGTCTGCCTCATCTGTTTGCCTGACTCTTCACTGTCTGCCTCATCTCTGTGCTTGACTCTTCATTGTCTGCCTCTCTGTGCCTCACTCTTCACTGCCTGCCTCATCTCTGTGCCTGACCCTTCACTGTCTGTCTCCTCTCTGTGCCTGACTCTTCACTGACTGTCTCATCTCTGTGCCTAACTCTTGTCTGTCTGCCTCATCTCTGTGCCTGACTCTTCTCCGTCTGCCTCATCTCTGTGCCTGACTTTTCACTATCTGTCTCCTCTCTGTGCCTGACTCTTAACTGTCTGTCTCCTCTCTGTACCTGACTCTTCACTGTCTCCTCTCTGTGCCTGACTCTTCACTGCCTGTCTCCTCTCTGTGCCTGAATCTTTGCTGTCTGTCTCCTCTCTGTGCCTGACTATTCACTCTCTGTCTACTCTATGTGCCTGATTCTTCACTGTCTGACTCATCTCTGTGCACGACCCTTCACCGTCTCTCCTCTGCGTGCCTGACTCTTCACTGTCTGCCTTCTCTGTGCCAGACTCCTCAATGTCTGTCTTCCTCATCTATGCCTGACTATTCACTGTCTATCTTTCTCCTCTTTGCCTGACTCTTCACGGTCTGTCTGCCTACTCCGTGCCTGACTCTTAACTGTCTGTGTGCCTCGTCTGTGCCTAACTCTTCACTGTCTGTCTGCCTCAACTCTGTGCCTGACTCTTCACTATCTGCCTCCTCTTGGTGCATGACTCTTCATTGTCTGCCTCCTCTCGGTTCCTGACTCTTCACTGTCTGCCTCCTCTCGGTGCCTGACTCTTCAGTGTCTGCCTCACCTCTGTGCCTGACTCTTCAGTGTCTGCCTCAACTCTGTGCCTGACTCTTCAGTGTCTGCCTCAACTCTCTGCCTGACTCTTCAGTGTCCGCCTCCTCTCTGTGCCTGACTCTTCACTGCCTGTCTCCTCTCTGTGCCTGAATCTTTGCTGTCTTTCTCCTCTCTGTTGCTGACTCTTCACTGTCCGTCTCCTCTTCCTGACCCTTCACTGTCTGTCTAATCTATGTGCCTGACTCTTCACTGTCTGCCTCATCTCTGCGCCTGACCCTTCACTGTCTGTCTCCTCTCTGTGCCTGACTCTTCACTGACTGTCTCATCTCTGTGCCTAACTCTTCTCTGTCTGCCTCATCTCTGTGCCTGACACTTCTTCGTCTGCCTCATCTCTGTACCTGACTCTTCACTGTCTGCCTCATCTCTGTACCAGACTCTTCACTGTCTGCCTCATCTCTGTGCCTGACCTGTCACTGCCTGTCTCCTCTTTGTGCCTGACTCTTCACTGCCTGTCTCCTCTTTGTGCTTGAATCTTTGCTGTCTGTCTCCTCTCTGTGCCTGACTCTTCACTGTCCGTCTCTTCTCCCTGACTCTTCACTGTCTCTCTACTCTATGTGCCTGACTCTTCACTGTCTGCCTCATCTCTGTGCCTGACTCTTCACTGTCTGTCTCTTCTGTGTGCCTGACTCTTCACTGTCTGCCACAACCCTGTGCCTGACTCTTCAGTGTCTGCCTCAACTGTCTGCCTCATCTCTGTACCAGACTCTTCACTGTCTGCCTCATCTCTGTGCCTGACCTGTCACTGCCTGTCTCCTCTTTGTGCCTGACTCTTCACAGCCTGTCTCCTCTTTGTGCTTGAATCTTTGCTGTCTGTCTCCTCTCTGTGCCTGACTCGTCACTGTCCGTCTCCTCTTCCTGACTCTTCACTGTCTCTCTACTCTATGTGCCTGACTCTTCACTGTCTGCCTCATCTCTGTGCCTGACTCTTCACTGTCTGTCTCTTCTGTGTGCCTGACTCTTCACTGTCTGCCACAACCCTGTGCCTGATTTTTCAGTGTCTGCCTCAAATCTGTGCCTGACTCTTCAGTTTCTGCCTCAACTCTGTGCCTGACTCTTCAGTGTCTGCCTCAACTCTGTGCCTGACTCTTCATTGTCTGTCTGCCTCCTCTTGGTGCCTGACTCTTCACTGTCTGCCTCATCTGTGTGCCTGACTCTTCACTGTCTGCCTCATCTCTGTGCTTGACTCTTCACTGTCTGCCTCTCTGTGCCTGACTCTTCACTGTCTGCCTCATCTCTGTGCATGACCCTTCACTGTCTGTCTCCTCTCTGTGCCTAACTCTTCTCTGTCTGCCTCATCTCTGTGCCTGACTCTTCTCCGTCAGCCTTATCTCTGTGCCTGACTCTTCACTGTTTGTCTGCCTCCTCTGACTCTTCACTGTCAGTCTGCCTTCTCTCTGCCTGACTCTTAACTGTCTGCCTCAACTCTGTGCCTGACTCTTCAATGTCTGCCTCCTCTCGGTGCATGACTCTTCATTGTTCGCCTCCTCTCGGTTCCTGACTCTTCACTGTCTACCTCAACTCTGTGCCTGACTCTTCAGTGTCTGCCTCAACTCTGTGCCTGACTCTTCAGTGTCTGCCTCAACTCTCTGCCTGACTCTTCAGTGTCTGCTTCCTCTCTGTGCCTGACTCTTCACTGCCTGTCTCCTCTCTGTGCCTGAATCTTTGCTGTCTGTCTCCTCTCTGTGCCTGATTCTTCACTGTCCGTCTCCTCTTCCTGACCCTTCACTGTCTGTCTGATCTATGTGCCTGACTCTTTACTGTCTGCCTCATCTCTGTGCCTGGCCCTTCACTGTCTGTCTCCTCTCTGTGCCTGACTCTTCACTGACTGTCTCATCTCTGTGCCTAACTCTTCTCTGCCTGCCTCATCTCTGTGCCTGACTCTTCTTCGTCTGCCTCATCTCTGTCCCTGACTCTTCACTATCTGTTTCCTCTCTGTGCCTGACTCTTCACTGACAGTCTCATCTCTGTGCCTAACTCTTCTCTGTCTGCCTCTTCTCTGTGCCTGACTCTTCTTCGTCTGCTTCATCTCTGTGCCTGACTCTTCACTATCTGTCTCCTCTCTGTGCCTGACTCTTCACTGTCTGTCTACTCTCTTCCTGACTCTTCACTGTCTGTCTACTCTATGTGCCTGACTCTTCACTGTCTGCCTCATCTCTGTGCCCGACCCTTCACTGTCTCTCCTCTGTGTGCCTGACTCTTCACTGTCTGCCTTCTCTGTGCCTGACTCTTCAATGTATGTCTCCCTCATCTATGCCTGACTCTTAACTGTCTGCCTCATCTCTGTGCCTGACTCTTCACTGTCTGTCTTTCTCCTTTGTGCCCGACTCTTCACTGTCTGCCTCATCTCTGTGCCTGACTCTTCACTGTCTGTCTGCCTCCTCTGTGCCTGACTCTTCACGGTCTGTCTGCCTTCTCCGTGCCTGACTCTTCACTGTCTGTCTGCCTCCTCCGTGCCTGACTCTTCACTGTCTGTCTGCCTCCTCTGTGCCTGACTCTTCACTGTCTGTCCGCCTCTTCTGTGCCTGAATCTTCACTGTCTACCTCAACTCTGTGCCTGACTCTTCACTGTCTGCCTCCTCTCGGTACCTGACTCTTCACTGTCTGCCTCCTCTCAGTGCCTGACTCTTCACTGTCTGCCTCTTCTCTGTTACTGACTCTTCACTGTCTGTCTCCTCTGTGTGCCTGACTCTTCACTGTCTGCTTCCTCTGTGCCTGACTCTTCATTGTCTGTCTCCCTCATCTGTGCCTGACTCTTCAGTGTCTGCCTCAACTCTGTGCCTGACTCTTCAGTGTCTGCCTCAACTCTCTGCCTGACTCTTCAGTGTCTGCCTCCTCTCGGTGCCTGACTCTTCACTGTCTGTCTCCTCTCTGTATCTGACTCTTCACTGTCTCCTCTCAGTGCCTGACTCTTCACTGCCTGTCTCCTCTCTGTGCTTGACTCTTCACTGCCTGTCTCCTCTCTGTGCCTGACTCTTCACTATCTGTCTCCTCTCTGTGCCTGACTCTTCACTGTCTGTCTCCTCTCTTCCTGACTCTTTACTCTCTGTCTACTCTATGTGCCTGACTCTTCACTGTCTGCCTCATCTCTGTGCCTGACCCTTCACTGCCTGTCTCCTCTCTGTGCCTGACCCTTCACTCCCTGTCTCCTCCCTGTGCCTGACTCTTCACTATCTGTCTCCTCTCTGTGCCTGACTCTTCACTGTCTGTCACCTCTCTTCCTGACTCTTTACTCTCTGTCTACTCTATGTGCCTGACCTTTCACTGTCTGCCTCATCTCTGTGCCCGACCCTTCACTGTCTTTCCTCTGTGTGCCTGACTCTTCACTGTCTGCCTTCTCTGTCCCTGACTCTTCAATGTCTGTCTCCCTCATCTATGCCTGACTCTTCACTGTCTATCTGCCTCCTCTGTGCCTGAGTCTTAACTGTCTTCCTCAACTCTGTGCCTGACTCTTCACTGTCTGCCTCCTCTCGGTGCCTGACTCTTCACTGGCTGCCTCCTCTCGGTGCCTGACTCTTCACTGTCTGCCTCATCTCTGTGCCTGACTCTTCACTGTCTGTCTTTCTCCTCTGTCCCTGACACTTCACTGTCTGCGTCCTCTCTTTGCCCAACTCTTCACTGACTGTCTCCCTCCTCTGTGCCTGACTCTTCACTGTCTGTCTCCTCTCTGTGCCTGACTCTTCACTGTCTGTCTCCTCTCTGTGCCTGACTCTTCACTGGAGGAAGTCTCTTTCCAGTTCTATTGGTAGGGCCTGGAATAAGTATAAAAATTTGGGGAGGAGTGCCATTTTAATAGTGTGGATACATCCCAGCCAAGATATGAAGAGAGGCTTCCTACTTGCTAAGTCTGATTGTATACGGGTGAGAAGTTAGCCCGAAAGAGAGAGCCCTTCCACTTGAGGCATCAACTGGACTCCCAAGTGTAGCAGTGAAGTAGAAATCTACTGGAGGGGGGTGTTTTTCTATAATTCTAGGGCCTCAGATTCCGGTAGGGTAAGATTGAGAATATAGCACTTGCCCAGGTTGATTTTGAACCCCGCAACCACCTCGAAGTGTGCCAATTCCAGACGCAGTGGGGACAGGGACCAGGACGGTTCAGTAATAGAAAGTAGCATGTCATCTGCAAAGAGTTATATTTCATGTTGGATGCCGCTAAAGGGGATTCCATTAATCTCTGGGTTTGCCCTAATGGACATCGCTAGGGGCTCTATGCTGATGCCAAATAATAGGGGCAAGAGAGGGCAGCCCTGGCGGGTGCCTCAATGTGGTAAAAGAGTTTTGAATGGATTCCTTTGACCTGTACCCTAGAAGAAGGTTGAATGTAGTTGGCCCAAAGCATAGTAAGGAATTTGGCATCAAACCCAAATCTTATTAGTGTGGTAAAAAGGAAACCCCAGTCCACTCGATCAAAAGCCTTCTCTGCGTCTAACCCAACTAGTACTGCAGGTATGTGCTTTCTGTTAGCTTTCTCAATAAGATGCACTATGCGCCGGGTGTTGTCATGCGTCTTTCGACCTTTAATGAATCCCGATTTGTCTGGGTGGATAAGCTGGGGCATGAGGTTGTTCTGTCAGGTCGCCATAATAGAGGAGTAGAGCTTTGCATCCAAAAGGGCAATAGGGCAGTAGGATGGGCACAGTTGTGGGTCCTTTCATTGCTGAGGTATGATTGTGATCACCTCCTCAGCCATTGAGCTGGGGGACGCTCCCGAGGCGAGGAATGAGGTCTGGGGCAAACGTTTTATAAAAGCGGGCTGTATATCCATCTGGGCCCGGGCCTTATGTGGTTTGAGAGCCTTTATGGCGGCGGCTATTAGCCCTGGCATGATAGGGGCAGTAATCTTGTCATTCCACTCTGGTGATACTTGCGGGAACTGTAATGTCTGGAGATAGTCTGGTTGTGCGCATGGATCTAGCTGGTCCTTAGTGTATAAGGTCTCATAGAAGGACCAAAAGAAGGCGTCTCTGTCCTCATCTTTGTGTGTCACGACCCCATCGGCCCTACATATACCTCCTATGTATTCCCTTTCCCTCTTCTCCTTGAGCTGCTGAGAGAGATGTTTACCAATCTTATTCCCCTGTGAGTACAAAAATTGTCGTAGTTTAAGGAGAGTGAATTCAGCCCTATTGTTATAGATGGCTCAGAGTTTACCCTTAGTGCAGTGAGAGTTCGAAGTGTACCTCTAGTAGGGCGTTGACTACGGCAACGCCCTCTACGCCGGAACCACCGCCAAGTTCCAGAAGAGACTCCAGCGGATCCAGAACGCATCAGCCAGACTCATCCTCGACATCCCCCGACGCAGCCACATCTCCGGACATCTGAGAGACCTGCACTGGCTCCCCGACAACAAGAGAATCACCTTCCGTCTCCTCACCCACGCACACAAAGCCCTACACGACCAAGGCCCGGGCTACCTCAACAACCGCCTCAACTTCTACGCTCCCAAACGCCACCTCCGATCGACCAACCACGCCCTCGCCGCCGTCCCCCACATCCGAAGAGCGACAACAGGAGGAAGGGCCTTCTCCTACCTGGCCGCCAAAACCTGGAACACCCTCCCGACCGACCTTCGCCAGACCCAAGACCACCTCTCCTTCAGGAAGAAGCTCAAGACCTGGCTGTTCGAGCAGTAGCGGCACCCCCCCCCGACCCCCCCCAAGCGCCTTGAGACCCTCCGGGTATGTAGTGCGCTATATAAATGCCTTGATTGATTGATTGATTAGGATTAACTTTATGAGAGGACTCAGCAGTGGCTAGTTCTCTTTCCAAGGCCTCCCTCTCCTTGGTCCTTTGTTTGTTCAGGGTAGAATTAAGGGCAATGCATTTCCCCAGGAAGACTGCTTTAAACACGTCATAATTAGTGTATGTAGATGTATCGTAGAGGTGATTCAACTTAAAAAAAATCTGTAATTGATTCTCTCAGTGATGTGCAGTGCCCCCTATCTCTGGTGAGGGACGCTGGAAAATACCACTTGGGAGGAGTGGAGGCAATATTGCTCCAGAGAAAGTGGATCGCCACGAGGCCGTGGCCCGAGACGGAGATGGGGAATATCTTGGCTGTCTGGAGTGCTCTCAGACAGTTCCGACTGATAAAGATGTAGTTCAGCCTAGAATATGTGTGGTTTACGTGTGAGTAGAATGTAAAGTCACATGTCTGAGTGTGGAGAGCACGCCAGGCGTCCACAAGGCCTGAATCTTGCAGCTTCTGCTGAGAGTCTGTGGAGAAGGAGCCTGTGTCCGACTTGGTTGGATGAGTGCTATCAAGGTGTGGTTGCCAAGTGAGATAAAAATTGCCCATTAGGAGCATTGGTCCCTCTGCAAAGTCCTGTACCTTCCAAACTAATGTGTGTAAGAAAGCTGTCTGACCTGTATTTGGAGCATATATTGCCACAAAAGTGCATAATGTGCCTTTTAGAGAGCCTTTAACCATGACTAAGCGTCCCTCTCTGTCAGTCTGGACGTCAAGGAGCTGGAACTTGGTGGAGGTATGAAAGAGGAGCGCCACTCCTCTGTGTTTAGTAAGAGCGGAGGCTCTGTATATTTAAGGGTATTGTATGTGTCGGAAGTGGGTGTCCTCGGCCCTAGAGAGATGAGTCTCCTGAAGAGCCACTATGTCTATAGGATGATCAATGAGATAGTTACAGACCTTTTGGCGCTTCTGGGGGGAGTTAAGGCCCTACACACTCCACGATCCGATAGTGACTGCCATCTAAGTGAAGTGACCACCCCCCGCCCCTCCTGACATAGCTATACTTTACATCGCGGATCGTAGTCTGGGCCTGTGCAGATGAAGTAGAGCCCATGTGTGTGTACAGTCTAAGATAGAACCAGGGCCTAATGGCTTACCATGATAAATCATTAAAAAGCCGGCACCATCCCATTATCCCACCCTCTCCCCTAAACAGAAACAAACTGGAACAAACATTACTGGTGTCATCGGTGGTGGAAGTACTGACAGGCTCCCAACTGGGGTTGCTGAACCCCCATAGGAACAATGTTGGGGCAGTACGTTCGGGGTCCCTGTCCGCGCCCATCCCAAACAGTTCTTGGAATTACGTGTATCAATAACAATGCAGGCAACCTATATGGCCGGTATCGAAAGTGTGTTCTCATAAGCTCGCCGGCAGCTCCTCTGTCATGGGTCTTCATGGCAGAGATTGGCCGGTCATTGGGTAGGCCCAGTGAGATCACAGGTCCTCGCAACCAGAGTCGGTGCATGACCGAGATCACAGTTTGTCCGGCAGTTTCCCTTGATAGAGGCCCCGTTGCAGAGTTGCAGTTCTTCAGGAAAAAGGAACCTGTGGCACCCGGAGCAACGGGTATCAGGTGGCAGAAAGGCAGGACGCCCAGCTGATGACCCTGCAGTAGGCCCCATTCCTTAAACCAAGAGACTTGGCCAGGATCACCCAATAGATACGGGGGTCGCTGCTCTGCTCTAAGCTGAGTGGTGCTAGAAATGGGCACTCTGTTTGGCTAAGGGTTGTGTCAAAGGCAGCAGAGACCACCTCTTTAGTCAGGGCAAGGGAGTTACCCACCAAAGATAACCCCTGCATACACCCTTGGCAAGGAACAAAAGAACCCCGTCAAAAGAGTACCTGTGGGGACTCCGTCAGACATTGCAGCGCCGGTCTGACGAGGGGCAGTGAGCCGATGATGACACCGGACACCCTCCAGTAAGGGTGTGTTTCACGCCTATTACTTTGGGTGTGTGAGGCTCTCTAAGTTCCGACTAGGGAACCCTTCCTTTGCAGCCACGGTATTTACAATACCAACTCCTTGCTCCACACTGTTACACGCTCCCTGGGGAACTTTGTACTCTGCTGTAAGCTCTACTTTAGGACATGTACACTGGACCCCATTAAATATCGTCCTCTTCTGTTCCCCCGTTGCTAAAAAACTCATAATATACACTGTGCCAACTGGCACTGGGCAATATTTACAGGGGATTATATACACATGACAGGGCCACATGGACCACTGTCAGAATCATCACTTGGTAAAAATAGTAAAAGTAAGACATATAAACTTGGAACACAACCAGTAATTATTGACAAACACTATACTCAGCATCATCCTGTAACATACATCATATCATGTACAGTATCACATCAAGGTACCCTTTTATTTCCTACCTGCAATAGCCCAATATGATTGGCGGGACTCTCGACCCCTGCCTGACCCGACCCTAAAATTGTGACCACGCTAGTAGTGCTTGCTTATTACCAGTCTAGGGGAGTTAACGCTTTACCTCACTCGTACCAGATCCTTAACTCTTCACTTGCCAGCTTCTCATATGTTATCTGGGTACAATAATGAGCATCTTCATTGACTCTGATCTCCCTGCATATAAGATTGCGCCCGCCTAGTGGAAACCTGACATTCCACATCATTTGTGATTGTACACTCAGTATCCACGCACTTCAGACCCGATAGTGCATAAGCCTGCCAAGCACCTCCCAATCGCATGGCTGGTTCGCTCTGGACTACAGATACCACAGACAGAGACATGGAACGTGATGCTGCACAGTACCCCACTATTGCTGAGATGACCCAAGGCTTAATCTTGGCACTGGATTTACTGACAATGTGACCCCATCTGAGCTATGGACCCATTTACTCTTACTTCCTTGGCCCCCACAAAGTATTTCTGTACCACTACTGATCTGCCAAAACTGTACTGCTTCTTAGCCCCCTGTTACTACCGCCCCCTCCCCCCTCCATTCCCTCTAATCCTCTATTGGGGACTTGTGTCTTCTGTGTTTGACTATGCAACTGTAACTATTCTAAACCTTATTTTTCCCTGACCGCTGAGACCTGAGCAACTTGGCCGATGCCTGGTGGAGCTGCTATACAGCTATAGAGGAGATCTGCCCTGGCTTACCACCTCAGTCGTCACCTACCCAGCCGAACTTTGGACACTATTCTCCCCGTCTCCTCGCCCTTCGACAAATTACTGTAACACTGTTGTTTTGCCTATGTTTTACTATGCTCTGGTAACTGATGTAATTTGTAAAATACAATATGTGGAAGCGGCCGGATTGGCGCGCCTGACTCCAAAATGGAGGCCGCTTAGGACATGGAGACACTAGACTGCTCTCGACATGAGTGCGGAAAACGGAGGGGACACACCGCACTTCATCTATAAACAGGTGATGACTACATGTTTATACAGCCTTATATAGTGAATATTACTACAGTGAAATATTCGTATCGGCTCGCCTGACCCAAAAACTGGAACACTTAGGATTCAAACGGAGAAGAGTCAGTATTTATCCTACTATGCGGAGCTAACATGGACGAAAAATACCCGGAGGCCATTGATTCGAAAGCTCAGAGCATAAAATATCCAGCTAAACTATCCAAAAATGCAGCAAAGAAGTTTAAACATAATACCCTAAAGAAAAACCCGGACACACTGTTCCATGACACATACTTTAATATAGATAAAGGCATTATAGTGAACGACCTAATATTCTTCTCAAATAAAACGACTAAATGGCGCAATGCCTTCTCAAATATACTTCACATAAAAGTTACGAGAAACATCCCGCATGGCACAAAAATAATGACTGCACCCTCAGTAATATGTGGAGCTGAACTATGCATTACTATATACAAAACTGGTATAGTGCTGATACAAGCAACGAACAGCGAACTAGATAAGTTTGACAAGGTATTCCTAGCCATAAAAGAAATGCTAGAGGGCTCAAAATACCAACTACATCTAACCTCTTCAGAAGTGACTCCCGACATCAACAAGATTACGACCAGAGACGTCAATCGAACTCGATGTCACCAGTATCAAGCTATTAACCCCAGAGATAAAAATGAAACAGGACCGACATTATCGGAGAATGAGAATGATAGGACTAGGAGGTCTATTAGACACGAGAACAATGAACAAGACCAACTCCAAAAGAGAAAGTCAGTTGCACTCCCAAATGTTGAGACCTACTGCGCTGAACGCACATCTATCTTGAGTGAACCACTCAATGAGAATCGGGAAATAAAGAAGGTCGAAGGTATCAACCTCCCTTTACCTCTTGCTAACACAGTACTAGAACGTCACCCACAGAAGCACTCCCAGCATCTAAAAACACAGATAACACAGTCGTCATCTCAAATAGAAATGAAACAAACAATCAGACAATTGTTATAAAGAAAAAGACTGCAACGCTAAAGTTAGACCAAAAGCAGAGAAGAGGAAAATGCAGAACACGTACTGACAGACTAATCATCTCTAAGAAGTCACTACAAAACCAGAAAGAGATTAAAGAGCTTCAGAAACTAGTTGGCAATCCTGAAGCCCATACCTGATAGTAATAGTACTGCGGATTGGAAATAGACGTATCCCATATTTTTCACCAAAACAGAACAAATCCTGATTGGAAAAAATGGTTGATCTGGCCTACAGACACAAATAACTGTCAAGATAGATACCTGAACAAAAGACAGGGGTTCAAACTGACCAGGCCAGACCCAAGATATTCCCAGAGACAACATCCAGAGATAGTTACAACATACAGTGTAGGGAAATTATGCTTGAGTGGCTACAGAAATCCAAACTGGCTGAAATAAAGCAACACTTGACTTTACTTAAAGAAGGTGCTGACTTGCGAGATTTCATACTGGGACCTCGCAAACAGCGTCAAAAACGTTTCATAGCGGCTGGTATATACGCTGCATACAACGAAGCTTGGAAAGTAATGCAAATTGAAACAGCAGAAAAAATACAAGAAATTGATCGTATACATTTGGAAAAATCACATTCTGTAGTGGACAATGGGTTAACGACTCTGTCTTCCAGAATAAATTCACTGGGCAGTATTGTATCATCTGCCTTTTATATAATAGAGCAAGACTTGCTAATGTTACAACATGGTCAGTCCCAATTGCGTTCTATTGTACAGCTAGGCTGGACGTGCAAAACCTACGTTCAGGCTACGTGCCATGGCGTCTAATCAACATAGCGTCATTATTTTCTATCTTTAACCTTACTGATAAACAAATCATTTTGGCACAAAAAGGAGCAGACTATACAATTCTGAGCATTAAAAAACTTGAGAGATTACCATTGACAATGTCAGGGAGACCTGACATTGAATGGATAATACACGGAACAATTACAATTCTGATAACAACTTTCCAGTTTAAATATTGCCAAGAATGTATACCAGCAAGCCAGTATGAAAGGTTGGGTAAAGGATACATCAAATCAACCTGGGATTTACCTTACACACACAAATGTTATAGTGAAGGGAAAAAGGAGGTATTCCTTAGTGGTAATAATTGTAAAAAATCACTAAGCGGTACACTTCTGTGTCAAGGTATTAACTTGCATGGAGCCTGTGAAGGGTCTTCAAATAACCTTTCATGTCACCTGCAAGGCACTCCTGCAACACAGATAGAACCATTTTTCAGACAGCTATCCAACGGCAGCTACGTTCTAATAAATGACCACAGCTGTTGTGGATGGTGCCAGGAGAATGCTATCTTGTAACTGTTACTTCCAGGGTCGTTTGCAGTATGCAAGTATTGTATCCAAACAGCAATCCAGACATGGAGGCGGCAATGTGGCCTTATGTGAATATCTCTTCTATTCGAATTGATACTTTAAGCAGAATGAAGTCTATTCTTTTACAGACTACTATGCCGCTGACCTCGTCCAAAGAAATGTATGATCTGCAAGTTGCAAGGACAACGGCAGAGATACATACCCTTTTATCGACAAATTGCCCCGTGCATTTCGTAGAAATGTTAAGTCAAATTTTAAACATGTCTGATACCAGTGGCATCGCACATGTATTTAAGACCATTTTTTCGGCACTGTAAACACCATTTGAAACAGTTCTGGGCATCTTCCCGAATTTTGTCCATTCTGTCTTAGGCGGCCTACCTTTAATTTTGGGACTCGTAGCAGAAATTTTATTTTTGTTCCTTCTGCTCCGATATGGCAAGCCAATCCACAGACAAGACTCCATCAACGATGGAAGAAACGATCCTAGCAATATGATATCGAGACCGTATCACTAAGGTCCTCGGATTAGCCCGGCTAAGAGATCTGAGTACAACTTGGTTTCTTTCATTCAGACCAATCTGGCAGGATTGCATCTTACCTGTGCTTCAATGTCTGCTATGAGGAGAAGAATGTGTGTTTGACATCTGTCTTACACTACCATCAGCAGTACCAATGGATTTCGATACTTTGCTTTGTCCAGTAACGACTCATGCAACTTACAGTACCAATACTCATTTTCATGTATAAACCATACACCATTTCAAATGCAGTTATATATTTTGGGGTGGGTTGAAAAACACACATGCATTGTATGTTTAATATTGCTTATTTTTTAGTAATGATGGACATTAATACGTGGAGTGGGTATTGTATTTCTATCTAGGACCCTAATTCGAGATTCATGCCCTTATGTGGTTATAACAAATAATATCCTTATAAAGGCATAGGAATCATATCCATATTTAGTAATAGCCCATGTAGTCCAAAACACAGCAAGGCTACTGCCATAGACTCCTAGAAAGCACAACGTGTTCTTTAAACAAACCATCCTCCAGCAGCCCGGGAATTCCCCCTGCTTTTGTTTTGATTTGCACAAGAACTACTGGAGTCCAGAAAGAACTGTTAGTTCTTAGTGACGTCATATGTCCAACCTTACGTCAAACCTGGCACCTTTCAGGTATAAATATACCAACGTTGTCTTAAGCAAACACACGGTGGTGGGGAGCAGAGCAACGTTCTACTTGCCCGGGAGCCCAGCTGTTGCTAGAGCCAAAGAAAAACGCCCCTCCCTTCGACGCACTGAGAGAGACGCTGTCTTTTTCTCCAGCTGAGGAAATCCAGCTCAGGTGTTCCCAAGTCACCCTCGCGGGTTGCTGGGAGATCGAGTCCTGACAAGCGATATACAAGACATCCTTCATTCTATAACCAAGGTACGGAGCTGAGTAAAACCTTAGAGAGAATTCTTGATTCCGATTCTTAGCAAAAACCTAACTTAACTTAAAACTGCAACTTACTTACTCCTTCCCACATATTAGGCTTAGGTCAGGTACACCAGGGTAGGCGTATCTTAGAAGCACCAGTTGAGTTAATGTTTTTATGTGTGTATATATTTTATCCATTTTAAAGTATCATATGGCTAAGAAACCATATCAATGCTTTTACAGTATTATTTCATAATACTACATTTACTGTACGCACTCTACTTTACATTAAGTATTGCAATTGTGGCAATTCATTTCTCTTGCATGAGAAAGAAGACTGCTCAATAAAATAACACCTTTTATTGAAAACACCCGTCTCTCTATTTCTCTGCACTCTGGTGAAATTAAGCATGCACGATTGACAGAGTGAAATAGCTGTCTATTGTTTTCACACGACTCTAGAGATACACTCTTTATTCTGAGGGAGCAAAGTTGTCATGTTTATGCGGTTGTCAGAAACGAATCCCTTCTTGTCTAAATCAGGACGGTTAACCCATTCCTGAACATTCGAGAAAGTTTCTAGTGACCTCTGAGCTAGCTGGCAAAACTAATTAAGTCTAACGTAGTCAGTAGAGACCTAGATAATGTCAGTCCTACGTCTACACTGCTGTTTATTTTATTCCAATGCGCAGAGCCTATTGCGAAGATAAGAACTACACTACAAACTCTTCTCTGTCTGCCTCATCTCTGTGCCTGACTCTCCTCCGTCTGCCTCATCTCTGTGCCTGACTCTTCACTATCTGTCTACTTTGTGTGCCTGACTCTTCACGGTCTGGCTCCTCTGTCCCTGACTCTTCAATGTCTGTCTCCCTCATCTGTGCCTGACCCCTCACTGTCTGTCTCCTCTCTGTGCCTTACTCTTCACTGTCTGCTCCTCTCTTCCTGTCTCTTCACTGTCTGTCTCCTCTCTCTGTCTGACTCTTCACTGTTTGCATCCAACTCTTCACTGTCTGTCTCCTCTGTCCCTGAATCTCCACTGTCTCTCTCCTCTCTGTGCCTGATTCTTCACTGTCTGTCTCCTCTCTGTGCCTGACTCTTCACCTGACTCTTCACTGTCTGTCAATTCAATTCAATTCAAATTTCTTTATTTCGGCTTGGTTGCCATAAAAGAGTCAAAACACATACATTACATCTTAAAAAACATTTCAGCATAGAACTTTAAAACCATCAGCTAAAATACATTTCATAATAAGAAGCAATCCAAGCACAAGCATCATTAGGATACTAGTATGGACCCCCCACTAGATACTAGAAGGTAGACTGATTCTGTCTGTAGGGATAGTCTTCGTTCACAGCTGTTGCTCCATTTTTTTCCTTACGATAAAAATTTAATGTAAGAATCTACTAACACTGCATATTATTGGTTGGTTTGTGTTAGTTATAAGAATTCTCAAAGCCTGTGTACATGATCTCACGCCTAACAATAGGCATAGTGGTTTGATCCATCTTTTTCTGGACAGTACATAAGTGGGACAGAAAAAGAAAATATGAGACTCATTTTCTATCTGGTGACATTCGCACATGGAACAAATTTCATCTGTGACTAGGGATGGGGTATTTGAGCTCCTTGCCCAACGTGCCAAGGTTGTTTTTATTAAAAGATTCCCATACCTTAGTTTTAGGAATAGGGTTTTGGCATGGGGGGCTCTATCTCATCCATAAAGGTCTCAAATAATGGCTCGTCCTTAAAACTAAGGAACTTTGTTACTAAGGTCCCTGCAGTTGAAGCACTTATAGTCATGTTAACAATAAAGGTCCAAAAGGCCCTTTTTAAAATTAGTTTTGGGTTAGGCGGAAGTTGCTCGGGGTTCTCCCAAAAGTGTTTTAAACCTATTTTACTGGACCAATTTTTAACGTGCTTAAACCATGGAATGGCTTTTGAATTGTCTAGCTCCATGATTTCTTTTAGCCCGTCTCTGTAATCGTGTAATTCAGGCACACGCCATAGTCTAACCCATAACATCAGTGGGCAAATTATAGTGTAGTGATCAGTTCTTTTAATGTTTAGATCCAATTGGAGGGGCACTAAAGGGGTGCCTCTTGGGACCCTTACCAGGCTTCTCATTAAATTATTGTCCAGGACACTAAAAGTATCCTTAGATCCTGGTCCCCAAATTTCTGCACCATATAGCATTGCTGGTTGTTTGTACCTTAAATTTAAAAAGTTCAATCGCCGGAGACACGGCTTTGCTAGTACTCAGGCTTTGTTCCCTAAGGATTGGCTTTGCATTCTGAGTGAATGCCAGCTTACTCTTTTCCATTTGTGCTCTCCAGGAAAATTTGGAATCTAATGTTACCCCTAGGTATGAAAAATGGGGGACCGATTCTAATTTTACTCCTTTCAATATTAAACAGCCTTTATCGGTTTTTGTTGGGTTTAGGGCCATGCATTTGGTCTTTTTCCCGTTTATCTCCAGTACTTTCTTGCTACAATATTCACTAAATGAGTTCAATAGTGCCTGGACACCTTTTTTAGTTTGGGAAATCAGAATAGTGTCGTCAGCAAATAATAAGGATGTTACCCTTTCCCCGTTCAGTTTTGGTGAGTCGTTTTTGCATCCCTCTAAATATGACGGGATGTCATTCACGAAAAGGGAAAAGAGCGTGGGGGCCAATACGCAGCCGTGGTGAACGCCACGCTCGATAGGAATTTTTTGGGTTAGTTCCCCACTTGGGCCACATCGGATTTTCGCAAAGTTCCCTTCGTGTAACTCTTTTATCTGAACTAATAAACTGTTTGGCAACCCTGCTGCACTCAACGTTTTCCATAAAAGATTACGTGGCATTAGATCAAATACTGCCCTTAAATCAACAAAGGCAACATATAAATGGCCCTTTTTAATCTGTACGTATTTCCAATAAAGGCAACACAATCTAAAAATCTGGTCTATTGTGCTTACTTTGCATCGGAAACCAGCTTGGAATTTAGTTAGATTTGCCTGACTCTTCACTGCCTGTCTCCTCTCTGTGCCTGAATCTTTGCTGTCTGTCTCCTCTCTGTTGCTGACTCTTCACTGTCCGTCTCCTCTTCCTGACCCTTCACTGTCTGTCTAATCTATGTGCCTGACTCTTCACTGTCTGCCTCATCTCTGTGCCTGACCCATCACTGTCTGTCTCCTCTCTGTGCCTGACTCTTCACTGACTGTCTCATCTCTGTGCCTAACTCTTCTCTGTCTGCCTCATCTCTGTGCCTGACTCTTCACTATCTGCCTCCTCTCTTCCTGACTCTTCACTGTCTGTCTACTCTATGTGCCTGACTCTTCAGTGCCTGCCTCATCTCTGTGCCAGACCCTTCACTGTCTGCCTCATCTCTGTGCCAGACCCTTCACTGTCTGCCTCATCTCTGTGCCCGACCCTTCACTGTCTCTCCTTTGTGTGCCTGACTCTTCACTGTCTGCCTTCTCTGTGCCTGACTTTTCAATGTATGTCTCCCTCATCTATGCCTGACTCATCTCTGTGCCTGACTCTTCACTGTCTGTCTTTCTCCTTTGTGCCCGACTCTTCACTGTCTGTGTGCCTCCTCTGTGCCTGACTCTTCACGGTCTGTCTGCCTCCTCCATGCCTGACTCTTCACTGTCTGTCTGCCTCCTCCCTGCCTGACTCTTCACTGTCTGTCTGCCTCCTCTGTGCCTGACTCTTCACTGTCTGTCTGCCTCCTCTGATCCTGACTCGTCACTGTCTGTCTGCCTCCTCTGTGCCTGACTCTTAACTGTGTGCCTCAACTCTGTGCCTGACTCTTCATTGTCTGCCTCCTCTCGGTACCTGACTCTTCACTGTCTGCCTCCTCTCGTTACCTGACTCTTTACTGTCTGCCTCCTCTCTGTGACTGACTCTTCACTGTCTATCTCCTCGGTGTGCCTGACTCTTCACTGTCTGCTTCCTCTGTGCCTGACTCTTCATTGACTCCCTCCCTCATCTGTGCCTGACTCTTCAGTGTCTGCCTGAACTCTGTGCCTGACTCTTCAGTGTCTGCCTCAACTCTGTGCCTGACTCTTCAGTGTCTGCCTCAACTCTCTGCCTGACTCTTCAGTGTCTGCCTCAACTCTGTGCCTGACTCTTCAGTGTCTGCCTCAACTCTCTGCCTGACTCTTCACTGTCTGTCTCCTCTCTGTACCTGACTCTTCACTGTCTCCTCTCAGTGCCTGACTCTTCACTGCCTGTCTCCTCTCTGTGCTTGACTCTTCACTGCCTGTCTCCTCTCTGTGACTGACTCTTTACTGTCTGTCTCATCTCTTCCTGACTCTTCACTGTCTATCAACTCCATGTGCCTGACTCTTCACTGTCTGCCTCATCTCTGTGCCTGACCCTTCACTGCCTGTCTCCTCTCTGTGCCTGACCCTTCACTCCCTGTCTCCTCCCTGTGCCTGACTCTTCACTGCCTGTCTCCTCTATGTGCCTGAATCTTTGCTGTCTGTCTCCTCTCTGTGCCTGACTCTTAACTGTCTGTCTCCTCTCTTCCTGACTCTTCACTCTCTGCCTCATCTCTGTGCCTGACCCTTCACTGTCTGTCTCCTCTCTGTGCCTGACTCTTCACTGACTGTCTCATCTCTGTGCCTAACTCTTCTCTGTCTGCCTCATCTCTGTGCCTGACTCTTCACTATCTGTCTCCTCTCTTCCTGACTCTTCACTGTCTGTCTACTCTATGTGCCTGACTCTTCAGTGCCTGCCTCATCTCTGTGCCAGACCCTTCACTGTCTGCCTCATCTCTGTGCCAGACCCTTCACTGTCTGCCTCATCTCTGTGCCCGACCCTTCACTGTCTCTCCTTTGTGTGCCTGACTCTTCACTGTCTGCCTTCTCTGTGCCTGACTTTTCAATGTATGTCTCCCTCATCTATGCCTGACTCATCTCTGTGCCTGACTCTTCACTGTCTGTCTTTTACCTTTGTGCCCGACTCTTCACTGTCTGTGTGCCTCCTCTGTGCCTGACTCTTCACGGTCTGTCTGCCTCCTCCATGCCTGACTCTTCACTGTCTGTCTGCCTCCTCCCTGCCTGACTCTTCACTGTCTGTCTGCCTCCTCTGTGCCTGACTCTTCACTGTCTGTCTGCCTCCTCTGATCCTGACTCGTCACTGTCTGTCTGCCTCCTCTGTGCCTGACTCTTAACTGTGTGCCTCAACTCTGTGCCTGACTCTTCATTGTCTGCCTCCACTCGGTACCTATATCTTCACTGTCTGCCTCCTCTCGGTACCTGACTCTTTACTGTCTGCCTCCTCTCTGTGTCTGACTCTTCACTGTCTGTCTCCTCGGTGTGCCTGACTCTTCACTGTCTGCTTCCTCTGTGCCTGACTCTTCATTGTCTCCCTCCCTCATCTGTGCCTGACTCTTCAGTGTCTGCCTGAACTCTGTGCCTGACTCTTCAGTGTCTGCCTCAACTCTGTGCCTGACTCTTCAGTGTCTGCCTCAACTCTCTGCCTGACTCTTCAGTGTCTGCCTCAACTCTGTGCCTGACTCTTCAGTGTCTGCCTCAACTCTCTGCCTGACTCTTCACTGTCTGTCTCCTCTCTGTACCTGACTCTTCACTGTCTCCTCTCAGTGCCTGACTCTTCACTGCCTGTCTCCTCTCTGTGCTTGACTCTTCACTGCCTGTCTCCTCTCTGTGACTGACTCTTTACTGTCTGTCTCATCTCTTCCTGACTCTTCACTGTCTATCAACTCCATGTGCCTGACTCTTCACTGTCTGCCTCATCTCTGTGCCTGACCCTTCACTGCCTGTCTCCTCTCTGTGCCTGACCCTTCACTCCCTGTCTCCTCCCTGTGCCTGACTCTTCACTGCCTGTCTCCTCTATGTGCCTGAATCTTTGCTGTCTGTCTCCTCTCTGTGCCTGACTCTTAACTGTCTGTCTCCTCTCTTCCTGACTCTTCACTCTCTGCCTCATCTCTGTGCCTGACCCTTCACTGTCTTTCTCCTCTCTGTGCCTGACTCTTCACCGACTGTCTCATCTCTGTGCCTGACTCTCCTCTGTCTGCCTGTGGTAAATAAAATATTACCCGGACATAGTTTCTATACATTAATAAAAAATAAGTATAGCTCATAAAATGAGAGGCAGAGTCCGTGGTGTCCGAGTCAAAGGGGCTTTATTTCAATGGCTCGAGCCAGGGGAGAATCGGGTTCCATCACCACTAAGGTTCAGGAAGGGATATCTGACGCTTTATTCACATAACACATTATATATAGTAAAACCATACAATTGCAATGAATAGAGAAGGCGGAACACTCCAGGCGGAGCAAGTGACAGAGAGAGATAAGAACACATGGGCGTAAAAGAAGGAGTGTAAGGAGGCATACACGTGGGTGTTCGCTTGATGAGTCATAGGTGTGTCATAGGTGGGTGGATGCATAGAGGAGGTCTGCAGGGTCAGCAGAAACCTTTACCCTACATGTGCGAGCAACTGGTCATGATGTGAAATTGACGTGTAACTGGGGAGAGCTGGGGGGCTGACTTTAGCACTAGTAGAGGAGTCTGGAGTCTGGGATGTCAGGACGACCTGCACCTTTTGCACATCTGATATCTTGTGTTTGGAGGATGTATTGTCTGAAGTAAAGGTCTCTCGAGTAACGGCTGTTCATCACTAAATGCTAGTGTGCGCATATATTTCTTCGTGCATTGCGTGGGGCCATGGGCCTACTATGGCAACGGGTTCAGTAAATCACTTACATGGAGACTGGAAGGCTAGGCCCTATGCTCTGCAGGCGGAAAATGTTTACCTCTTTCACTAGACTGGAATGTGTTTTTGCGGAGGCTGAGCAGATACCTGTAGGCAAAATACCGTCTTGGCAGGCAGGCCAGGCCGGGCACCTCTCGGCTGAGCAGGGAGTAAGGGAGAGGTCAGGGATGCATACCTAAACTGCAGCTTTCAGAGACAGAAGAGGCTCGGAGCCTGAATTCAGGGCCTGGCTCGGCTGGGCCACAAAAATGTGTGCTTCTCGACTTTTAAACGTGTGCCATGTATAGGCATTGGCAACGTAGGCCTCAGTGCAGGATTAACGTTTCATTCATGGAAGGCCTAATAACTGACATGCTAACTTTAGACAGAAATGAAGGGGCATTATTACGGGAAGGGAATTACATGATAACATGAACATACATGGGGCATAGGTACAAGGATAGGGTGCGAGTGGGGGACACACTGACCACATAAAATTTCTGTTTCCTCATTCCCTCCTTGTCCCCTACTGCGCCCTTTATGATACATCTATTTTCATGAGACCATCTATTTGTTCATAGAGCATCATTTGCTCGTCTTTTTTCATACGTGCACGGGAACTGGAACGTGGACGGGGAATACAAGCAGTGGCACACAAGCCGCAAATCGCTGGGCCACATTGCAGACAGAGAGAGCAACTGAATACTATGAGCAGTATTATTCCTAGGAATGACAGTACTTTCCATCCCCAGGCTGATATCACACTCCAGAGCCAACCGGACCAAGTCCAGGTGCCTGGATTCTGGTGTATCTGGTGAGCTATCTTATGGAGCCTTGTTATTGCTGCATACACTGATGGTGCGTTATTTGGAATAAACACACAACAACTGGAGCCGATCACTCTACAAGCTCCGCCCCTATCGGCCAGGATGACATCAAGAACAAGGCGGTTCTGAAGAACAACAAGTCTCATAGCAGACTGTTCCTCGGTCAGGTTACCTAAGGCATAAGTAGTCTCATTCACTACTGCTTCCAAAGTTCTGGTTAATTTGCGTATTAATTTACTGTTTTGGACGGGACCTACAAAGAAAAAGAATCCTTTATTGAAATCTGTATATTGCTCCCACGCTGTCTCAGTCTGATCGACAATTGGGGATTCTATCTCCCTCTTGTGTCTTACATGTACGAGTTGGGAATCTCGGTGATAATGGGATGGGGCTAGAAAAACAGGTGGCAGTAGGAATGCAATATAACACGTTCCACCCCAGTCTAAGGGCAGACGTACATAGGCTGTCTGACCACAAATAAAATAGGAATAGCGGGAAGCTTTGAAAGTAGACTTTCCTTTATCATTGAATTCGACCACAGTATTACAATCACTGTGTCCTAGGTGCACTGAACCATTCTTTCTAACGCATAATTCACCCTTTACTGATAGGACTGTTATAAACGGTGAACCTGTATTGGTCTCGGACTGGACGTTCAGAATCATAAAGTTAAGGGAAGCATTTCCTTGTTCATACACTTCATTTTCTAGATCTGTCCCTTTCCTTTGGGGAAGACCGTCTTCATCTGGAAAACATGCCTTATTCATAACTGTATTCAGGTCTCCCCATATCCAATCGCCCTGGGAAACTATGGACTTACTGTCTAGTGATGACATTAAAGCAAACCATGCTCCGCACGAACCATTGTGCGAAAACGGATAAGGAAAGAGGGGCAGTCCTCCCTTCATTTTCTGATAAGGTGGGAGTCGGCCGCATACCCAGCAATTCGTTACATTGCTGGTCTGGTGAGTATGGTGTAACATACGAATAAAAGTGTTGTTGCGCAGTGCTAGTCGATATGACAATTCATGGGGTGGCAGGTCACTGAATGTGTGCTCTACAGTGTCATTGAATAAAGAATGTATATGTGAACCAAGAGGAGGAAAGAAAACATGTAGCGTCAAGCTTATACATATAATCGATATATTTAGAATAAACATAATGATCAGAGTTACTATGCATCTACTGCGTAAGTTTTTGCAATATTTTTCTTTCATTTTTTTCTGCCTTTCTCTCTGGCTATTTGGGTCTACGATCTTATACATGTCAGGAACCTGTCTAACCGCTTCACCCGAGCGGGACTTAAACAATTAAACGCTGTCTGACTTACTAGACCGTAGCTTTTGTCTATATTCTTGTTGCGGAGTCTTTTCTAGCAAAGGGAGTTTAGAGTCAGTGATCTCGGGACAGTTCTCAGAGTCTTTTACTGAACCAAGTCCATGGAAACGTTTCACATGATGGGTGTGAAGCCATCCTTTTCGTCCCTCGACCTTGACGGCAGTCCTCGTTGTTAACAAGACCAACTTGGGCGCGCCCCAGCGGGGCTCCAGAGGGCTTGAACGGTCGAAGTTACGGACACACACCAGGTCTCCCGGAACAATTGCGTGAGTCTTCACCTGGGTGTTGTCGGGGAAGGCAGCTGCAACCTGTGAACGACAAGAATGGAGTGCAGACATCAAGGAAGCCAGGTAATCTGTCAGCATAGTACTGTCAACATCTGTTATTTTACGTGGCATAGGCGTACCCCATATATTCGGCGGTCTACCAAAAACCACCTCGTACGGGGATAGTCCTGTTCGGGAATGTGCTACCATACGCATGTAAAAGAGGGCAACCGGCAAGGCTACCATCCAATCCACGCCTTTATCTGCACAGATCTTCGCTAACTTTGTTTTGAGAGTCTGATTGTGTCTCTCTACGAGACCTGCTGCCTCTGGGTGTCGTACGCAATGGAATCTCCATTGGTACCCTAACAGAAGAGATACTTGTTTCATCAGTTCAGAAGAGAATGGCTGTCCATTATCTGAGTACACGACACGGGGCAAGCCGTATCGCGGGAAGAATTCTCGGACCAACTGCTTGGCAGTGGTCACAGCAGTATAATCTGGGACTGGGTACGCTTCTGTCCATCTGGATAGGGCACATACAACTACGAGGACATACTTGAATCCTCGACATCTGTCCATCTGAATATAATCCATCTGGAGGACTTCAAAAGGGTGGTCAGGAGTATGAAATCCACCTTGTTCCACGGGAATGCCTTTGCCTGGATTGAACTGACAACAAATCATGCAGGTATGCACTTTCTGTTTCGCTGCTGCACGTAAATGCTTGTTGAACCAGATGTTCTGTATACTGTCTAACATGGCTTTTTCTCCTAAGTGTGCTGGGCTATGTGCTGTATTTATGATAGCTTGAACCCTGGAGTCGGGGAGAAACCATGTGGCTTTGCCCTTCGTCATCCATCCCTGATCTGTCTGGACCCCTCCTTGTTCCGTCCATTTCTTGATTTCGTCTGGAGTGGCATGTGTCTGTATGTCGAGTACATCTTGTGAGGGATCCCTGACTGTCATGCAATTTGTCAGTGATGGTACTTCAGTCTTTGTTGTGTCAGCTGGAAGGTCTGTTTGAGTCTGAGCTGTACGTTTAGCTGTTCGATCTGCCAGGTCGTTACCCTGGGAAATAGTATCTGTGATTTTAGTATGTGATTTGCACTTCATGATGGCTATGGCTGTAGGCAAGTGTATTGCATCTAACAGAGCTTGAATGAGGGGACCATGCTGTATTTTGGCTCCATGGGAGGTCAGAAAACCTCTCTCTTGCCAAAGGACTCCAAAGTCGTGAACGACTCCGAATGCGTACTGTGAATCTGTGTATATATTTACTTTCAGGTTCTTGGCTCGTATGCAGGCTTGGGTCAGAGCGATGAGTTCTGCTGCTTGGGCTGACAAAGTGTCAATTCGATGTGTCTCTATGACTTCAGTATCAGTGGTCACTGCATATGCGGCCACTAACTCTCCTGTGCTTGTTCTCATGCATGAACCATCCACATAAAGTGTCAGGTCTGGGTCGGGTAATGCAATGTCCGTCAAGTCCTGTCTTGGCTTCGTCACTGTGTTAATTACTTCCACACAGTCATGTGGTGTAGGGTCTGCTGTGCTCGAGGGTAAAAGTGTAGCAGGATTTAGAATATTGCAACATCTGACCTCTATGTGTGGCTGGAACAATGTCAGTTCATATCCTGTCAGTCTTGCTGTAGTCAGGTGCTGTGTCTGTGTCCTGTTCAAGAGAACTTCCACTGAGTGTGGAACCTGTACTGTCAGGGGATGTCCTAACACTATGGAATCACTTTGTCTGATTGCTAGAGCTGTTGCTGCTACTGATTTGAGGCATGCAGGCAGAGCCTGGGCCACTGGATCCAATGTACTAGAAAAGTAAGCACAAGGCTTGTGCTTTCCTGCCTGATCCTGTGTGAGAACAGATAATGCTGTGCCATCGCGTTCAGTGACAAAAAGTGTAAAAGGTTTGCTGTAACATGGTGTCGCTAAAACTGGTGCTTGACATAGGGCTTTCTTCAATTCATCAAATGCAAGTGTATGTTCCTGAGTCCAAGGGAGGACAGTCGAAGTCGCTGCCTCCTGTGTTGTCAACTGTATGAGTGGTTTGGCTAGATATGCGTACTGAGGAATCCATTGTCTGCAGTAAGAAGTGAGGCCAATGAAGGCCCGTACTTCCTTTTGTGTCTTGGGCTGTGGAAGATGTGCAATTAACTGAATGCGGTCAGGTGTCAACTGTCCAATCTTCCTTTTTAGTAGTCAATAATCTCGGCAAAACCTGTATTAATAGCTCAGGTAATTCTTTAGCTTTGTCCCCAAGACCAGTACCAGGGGCTCGTGTTCTATCTTCGTCTTCTAATTCTGTCCAGTTAATCTTTTTCTCTCCCACCTCCCACTCTTTTTCTTTAAGTTTTTCGTAAATGCCTGCTGGCAACAGTACCTTCAACATTTTAATGGTATCAGCGTATGTGTACTCCCCCATGCGGAGCATGTCTTTTAATTCACGGTGGAACCCCCCTGGGTCTTTATCATGACAGGGCAGTCATTTTTTCATTTCCAATAATTCCATTTTTGTCAAGGGTGTGTAAACGAATACTCGTTGAAGCTCACCCGTTCCAGTCCTAACGGGATGAACCTCTCGTAGGGTGTTCTGTCTGTCTATGTAAAAGGTCTTTCTTTCTCGATGTGGGGCAGGAATCAAGTGCGGGGTCAGAAAAGTCAAGTACTTATGTCGTTGATCTAGAATGACATTAATTAATTCGGTACCTAGGCCTCTCCATCTTTCCAGGAGTAAATCGTCCAGTATTTTATACAAGGGACCTGGATCAGAATGCTGACTCTCATACAAGGTGATGAGATGTTGAATCATGTAAATACCAGCTAAACGCTGTTCTTCCGGAGGAAGACTCAAAAATGTTTGCGCTACTATGTCATCTTTATATATGTTAGAATTACAAGCCCATTGAACTGCTGACCGGGCTAGTTCCTGTTCATGCATAGTACTAAGTTCACTACTACCTACTCGTTTTTTCAGTGCTTGTTCAGTAGCTTGGAATAGGTGTTCAAGGGAGTATCTTTCTGGTATTGGAGAGAGGGAACGTTTATTGTAATCTAGGCGTATGGGTCTGTCAAAAGGTCTTGCCCTACCTACATAATGTATTTTATTTATTTCCTTTGTTACTTTATTATCCTCATCTGATACTTCGTCGTCCTCTTTCTCGGCTTCTTTCTCGGCTTGTTCTCTCTTGTGTATATCAAGAATTTCTTTACGAATTTTCCTGTACATGCTTTCTATTCCCTTCTGTGTATCATGTTTACCCACACCTATATTGTCACTCCAAGTCATCATACCTTTAGTTACTTCTTTAGTTGGCTGGTCTCGTTCCCTGATCAAACAATTAATCAAAAACTTTAAAAGCATGCTTTGAAGTTCCACCTTTCTATGTGCCATGGCCTCCTGTATACTTTCTGGTCCCTCCCCCGTTCTAATGAAGTGGTATATTTTGTCTAAGTGGTCCTTCATGTCTGGTAAAGTGATCAAATAGTCTGCAACACGTCTTAAACGTACTGAGTATATGAGCATTGTGCCCTCTCCTGGTACTGGATCATATATACAGTCGAAAAGTGACAGTCTAAGGGATGCTGGTGTCATGGTTTTCGGCGTGCGTTGTAGTGCTATGTCTCGTAATGATGTTCGTTTTATTGGTGGCGGGGTGTGCGGTGTATGTGGTATGTCTCCAGAAGGACCCCCTCCCGCTGCCCCTAGATTTGTGTCATCTTGGCTTGAGTCGTCTTTCACTGCAGGTGCTGCTGTTAATGCGGGTTGATCTTGTGCTACGCGTTGTGGGCGAAAAGGATTGGAAGGGACGTTGACAGGAGCATTGATCGGGTTGGGAGGAGGAGGAATAGGAATGTCTTCATTTACATATTCTGGAGCAATGTCGTCTAAATAGGAGGAAAGAAAAATGGCCGCTGCTGTCTGTTTATGATTACGGAGTTTAATCGGGATCAGGGGTGGGGGCAAGTTACTGGGTACTTCCGGGGTCACTTTAGGTAGGCCCTCGGCGAGGATGGGATACATGCCTTTAATAAGGGCATTTCTTTGTCTATCAATTTATTCTGCTTTAACCCGTTCACCTTCTTCCTTTAGCTCTTTTTCTTTGGCTTTTTCTGATGCTTCTCTACTTCTCTCTGCTTTGTGCATTTCTTTCTCTGTTCTTCTATGCGCTTCTTTACGCCACAACTCTATGGCATCTTTCTGGGATTGTCTAGCTTTCTTTTTCCATAGTGCTTCCTCTACTCTCATGATGCACTCAGCATCCCATGTCCCTGTGACAGGCCATCTATATTTCTCTTCCAGATCCTTCGTATAATCTACCCATAAATCCAAATACAGTATGGCATCTAGGCCATGCTTGTGGTACATAAAATGTCCAGGAGTGTCCCTAGGCGGGACGGGAACTGCCTCTTCGAGTATCCCTTTCCTGGTCCCTATCTGACGTAATTTCGAAAACAGCGGCATGTTTGAATTAGCTTGAACGAAAACACAATAAGCACAATAATAGACTGTAAACAATCATTCATACCACAACATTAAAACTTTAGAGAACAGATACTAACTAGTACATAGAAAAACACAATCCTAAAAATCCTAAAATAAAACCTTGTTTACTGGATGCACTGCTAGAACAGTACAGTCATACCGGTCTCATAAAGAGACATGTCTTTACCGCATCCACCTAAATGGACACGTCTTTACCGGATCTGCGTACCCAGACCCGTCTTGACCGAGCTTAAATAAATGAACCCGTCTATATGCGTTCCCAACAACGGTACTCACCGGGAAGCAAAAACTGAAGGCCTCGGAAGCTCGATACTGGACTGGACTGGACTGTTACAGCTTCTGGTACTGCTACTGCTGCTGCTGCGCATGCGCCTCGGAACAGGTGGGCCTCGGAACAGGTGGGCCTCGGGATACCTCGGACCTTGCTCTCTCGGCTTGGGCTCTGGTCGAGATGGTCCGCAATCTTCACCGCCTCGTGTGGATGCCTGGTCGTAGTCACCGTCTCCTCCGTGGGCCTGAGGGAGTTGGCAGGAAATCCTGCAGATGTGCACACAATTAGTCCGTCACGGCTATAGAAGGGGTCAGGGGGCTGCGCTTACATCGCCGGCGCGTGGGGAAGGGGACTAGTTCCTGTTCGGGCGCCAGAATTATGAGGTAAATAAAATTTTACCCGGACATAGTTTCTATACATTAATAAAAAATAAGGATAGCTCATAAAATGAGAGGCAGAGTCCGTGGTGTCTGAGTCAAAGGGGCTTTATTTCAATGGCTCGAGCCAGGGGAGAATCGGGTTCCATCACCACTAAGGTTCAGGAAGGGATATCTGACGCTTTATTCACATAACACATTATATATAGTAAAACCATACAATTGCAATGAATAGAGAAGGCGGAACACTCCAGGCGGAGCAAGTGACAGAGAGAGATAAGAACACATGGGCGTAAAAGAAGGCGTGTAAGGAGGCGTACACGTGGGTGTTCGCTTGATGAGTCATAGGTGTGTCATAGGTGGGTGGATGCATAGAGGAGGTCTGCAGGGTCAGCAGAAACCTTTACCCTACATGTGCGAGCAACTGGTCATGACGTGAAATTGACGTGTAACTGGGGAGAGCTGGGGGGCTGACTTTAGCACTAGTAGAGGAGTCTGGAGTCTGGGATGTCAGGACGACCTGCACCTTTTGCACATCTGATATCTTGTGTTTGGAAGATGTATTGTCTGAAGTAAAGGTCTCTCGAGTAACGGCTGTTCATCACTAAATGCTAGTGTGCGCATATATTTCTTCGTGCATTGCATGGGGCTATGGGCCTACTATGGCAACGGGTTCAGTATATCACTTACATGGAGACAGGAAGGCTAGGCCCTATGCTCTGCAGGCGGAAAATGTTTACCTCTTTCACTAGACTGGAATGTGTTTTTGCGGAGGCTGAGCAGATAACTGTAGGCAAAATACCGTCTTGGCTGGCAGGTCAGGCCGGGCATCTCTCGGCTGAGCAGGGAGTAAGGGAGAGGTCAGGGATGCATACCTAAACTGCAGCTTTCAGAGACAGAAGAGGCTCGGAGCCTGAATTCAGGGCCTGGCTCGGCTGGGCCACAAAGATGTGTGCTTCTTGACTTTTAAACGTGTGCCATGTATAGGCATTGGCAACGAAGGCCTCAGTGCAGGATTAACGTTTCATTCATGGAAGGCCTAATAACTGACATGCTAACTTTAGACGGAAATGAAGGGGCATTATTACGGGAAGGGAATTACATGATAACATGAACATACATGGGGCATAGGTACATGAATAGGGTGCGAGTGGGGGACACACTGACCACATAAAATTTCTGTTTCCTCATTCCCTCCTTGTCCCCTACTGCGCCCTTTATGATACATCTATTTTCATGAGACCATCTATTTGTTCATAGAGCATCATTTGCTCGTCTTTTTTCATACGTGCACGGGAACTGGAACGTGGACGGGGAATACAAGCAGTGGCACACAAGCCGCAAATCGCTGGGCCACTTTGCAGACAGAGACAGCAACTGAATACTATGAGCAGTATTATTCCTAGGAATGACAGTACTTTCCATCCCCAGGCTGATATCACACTCCAGAGCCAACCGGACCAAGTCCAGGTGCCTGGATTCTGGTGTATCTGGTGAGCTATCTTATGGATCCTTGTTATTGCTGCATACACTGATGGTGCGTTATTTGGAATAAACGCACAACAACTGGAGCCGATCACTCTACAAGCTCTGCCCCTATCGGCCAGGATGACGTCAAGAACAAGGCGGTTCTGAAGAACAACAAGTCTCATAGCAGACTGTTCCTCGGTCAGGTTACCTAAGGCAGAAGTAGTCTCATTCACTACTGCTTTCAAAGTTCTGGTTAATTTGCGTATTAATTTACTGTTTTGGACGGGACCTACAAAGAAAAAGAATCCTTTATTGAAATCTGTATATTGCTCCCACGCTGTCTCAGTCTGATCGACAATTGGGGATTCTATCTCCCTCTTGTGTCTTACATGTACGAGTTGGGAATCTCGGTGATAATGGGATGGGGCTAGGAAAACAGGTGGCAGTAGGAACGCAATATAACACGTTCCACCCCAGTCTATGGGCAGACGTACATAGGCTGTCTGACCACAAATAAAATAGGAATGGCGGGAAGCTTTGGAAGTAGACTTTCCTTTATCATTGATATGGAAATGAAGGGGCATTATTATTACAGGCACGGGAAGGGAATTACATGATAACATGAACATACATGGGGCATAGGTACATGGATAGGGTGCGAGTGGGGGACACACTGACCACATAAAATTTCTGTTTCCTCATGCCTCATCTCTGTGCCTGACTCTTCACTATCTGTCTCCTCTCTGTGCCTGACTCTTCACTGTCTGTCTCCTCTCTTCCTGACTCTTCACTCTCTGTCTACTCTATGTGCCTGACTCTTCACTGTCTGCCTCATCTCTGTGCCCGACCCTTCACTGTCTCTCCTCTGTGTGCCTGACTCTTCACTGTCTGCCTTCTCTGTCCCTGACTCTTCACTGTCTATCTGCCTCCTCTGTGCCTGACTCTTGACTGTCTGCCTCAACTCTGTGCCTGACTCTTCACTGTCTTGTGGTAAATATTTAATTTACCGTCCTAATTTCTATGCAGGTAAGTACTTAAACAAAAATAACTCAATCGGAAAGAAAGACGCAGAGTCCGTGGTGTTGGAGTTCTTAGGGGTTTTATTCCTTAAAAAGGAATGGTTCTTGAACCGGATATCGGGTTCCTGACACCACTGGGGTTCAGGAAGGGATAGAGCAATGCTTTATTGACAATACATAGCTTTTATACTTAAATCATATACTGGAAACCAATACAGTAGGCGTAACAGCTGAGAGAAACAAGATAAGAGCACACACATGTTAGCAATACGTAATCAGAAGGCGTGAACTAGGCGTGAACATAGAGGTGTGTGCTAGAAACGTCACATGCAAGTGTCACAAGTAGGTGGGTACATAGCAGAATCTTGCAATGTCAGCAGAAATCTGAGGTCTGGATGCGTGCGCAGATGCATGACGTGTGATTGACGTGAAA
Source organism: Lissotriton vulgaris (assembly GCF_964263255.1). Lineage (NCBI taxonomy): Eukaryota > Metazoa > Chordata > Amphibia > Caudata > Salamandridae > Lissotriton > Lissotriton vulgaris. The sequence goes on from NC_141685.1 coordinate 190,895,180, forward strand.
CTGGAGGGTGCAGGGGACTTGACATTTACACTAGAGGAAAGAGACAGAAGTCTGGCATGTCAGATCAACTCGTACCTATATCATATCTGATATCTGATGTTTGGGAACCATATTATCTAGAAGGAAAGGTCTCTCGGACAGAGGCTATTCTATACTGACTGTGAGTGCGTGTATAAGCGTCTAAGTGTCTGCATGAGATGCGAGGGGGCATGGGCCTACCATGGTAACAGAAGCTATGAATTACTTGCACGGAGACAGTAAGGCCGGGCCCTTTGCTCTGCAGCTGGAAGGATGTTTACTTGAACTAGTAGGCAGGAATGCATTTTCGAGGAGCGGAGCAGATAATTCGAAGGTTGAATACAGTCTTGGCAGGCAACAGGCTGAGCTAAGCGCCGTGAGCCGCGCAGGGAGTAAGGCAGAGGTCACGGGCACAGAGGCCGGCCCAGGCTGAGGCATTCAGAGTCTGAAGGCAGGAAAAGGCTCGATGGCAGAATTCAGGGCCTACTTCGCCTGGGCTGGAAAGCGTGTAAAGTACACCACAAAAAGACGTTGGCAAGGCATACTTAGGAACAGAATATTCAATCCGTTCAGGGTGGATTCGAAAGAGGACATGTTAACGTTGGACGCAAATGTATTTGCGTCTTCATAGCTGGCACAGGAGGGAAGTTACATGCACTTTAAGCTGGTACATGGAGACGGTGGGGTACACGTTAGGGAACATTTCTTGACCATAAAATTTATATTTCCTCATTCCCTCCTTGTTCCCTACGGACCCTTCATGATATATCGATCCTCATGAATCGATCAGTCTGTTCACGTAACATCATTTGCTCTTCTTTCTTCTTTTCGCGTTTTGAATGAAAACTGGAATGCGGAATACATGATGTGGCGCACAGACCACAAATCGCTGGCCCACATTGTAGGCACAGGCAGCAACTGAATACTATGACAAGGGCAATGCCTAGGAAGGATAGGATCTTCCATCCCCAAGCGGTCAACGTTGTCCAGAACCAACCGGACCAAGTCCAGGTGCCTGGATTCTGATGTATCAAACTTGCAATTTTATGAAGACGTGTGATAGCTTTATATACTGTTGGCGCGTTTTCTGGAATGAAAACACAGCAACTTGACCCGATGACCTTACAGGCTCCGCCCCTGTCTGCCAGGATGACGTCAATAACAAGACGATTTTGAAGAACAACAACCCGCATGGCGGACTGCTCCTCTGTTAAGTTGCCTAGAGCGGAAGTAGTTTCATTCACTACTGCTTCGAGGGTTCTAGTTAATTTGCGTATCAGTTTACTATTAAAAACAGCACCTAAGTAGGGGAAGAAACCTTTATTGAAGTCTGTATATTGCTCCCATGCCGTTTCAGTATAGTGGACAATCGGGAGATCTCTTCGGAGTCTATTGTTTACTAGATTTGTATTTCTGTGATAATCGGGAGGGGCTAGGAAAACAGGGGGCAGAAGGAATGCAATGTAACAGGTACCATCCCAATCTGGAGGTAAGCGTATGTATGCGGTATGGCCACAAACAAAGTAGGAATGACGAGTAGCTCTAAATGTAGACTTGCCCTGATCACTGAATTCGACCACAGTAGTACATTTACTATGACCTAAGTGTACTGAACCCTTCTTTCTGACACATAAATCACCAGTGACTGGTAATACTGACATAGCAGGGAGAACTGGTGCAGCTTCGGATTCAACAGTAAGAATCATGAGGTTAATTGTATAATTACCTAATCCATATACTTCATTTTCTAGATCAGTTCTGTAACAAAAAGTGTAAAAGGTTTGCTGTAACATGGTGTCGCTAAAACTGGTGCTTGACATAAAGCTTTCTTTAATTCCTCAAAAGCCTGTGTATGTTCCTGAGTCCAAGGAAGGGCAGTCGAAGTCGCTGCCTCCTGTGTTGTCAACTGAATGAGTGGTTTAGCTAGAAATGCATACTGAGGAATCCATTGTCTGCAGTACGAGGTGAGGCCTATAAAGGCCCGCACTTCCTTTTGTGTCTGGGGTTGTGGCATGTTTACAATTAACTGGATGCGGTCAGGAGTGAGCTGTCTCCCCACTTTGGACAGCAAGTGACCCAGGTACACAACTTGCTGAACACAGAATTGTAGCTTCGAAGGAGACACCTTGTATCCCTTGTCGGCCAGAAAATGTAAAACTGTCAGTGATGCTTGTTCACATTCGGGTTCACTTCGTGCGGTGATCAGCAGCTCATCGACGTACTGTAGTAAGGCAGTGTTAACTGGCATTTGGATACAATCAAGTTGTCTTTTCAGTGCTTGGCTATAGATGCTGGGGCTTTCTGTGAATCCTTGAGGTGCGCGTGAACATTTGAAACTTCATCCATTTAAACTGAATCCGAAGAGATATTGGCTCTCCGGATCAATGGGCACACTGAAGAAGGCGTTCTTGAGTTCAATTACAGTAAAGAACGTCGCTTCTGAATCAATAGCAGTCAATAAGGATGAGATGTCGGGAACCACAGGATACTGTGGAACAATGCATTTATTCAGTTCTCGTAAATCAATCACCAGCCGATATACTGGCGGTGCATTGGGATCAGTACGTTTAAGAATCGGAATAATAGGGGAATTACAGATATTGGAGTCGGTTTCTACGACCACTCCTTGGGCAATGAGCTCTTCAATGATTTCCAGTAAAGCCACTACAGCATCGGGTGGTAACTTGTATTGTCTGATTCGGGGTAAAACAACTCCTGGTTTGAGTGTAACACGGTATGGTGTAACGTGCATGCAACCTACATCGGTTGGGCCTTGTGCCCACAGGTGTTTCGGTACATTTTTCAATCTGACATCAAACTCTCGTAATACATAGTGACCCTTAAAGTCACGCAGAAAAAGTCTAACTCCTTCCGGAGAACAACATATCACAGCTCCTAGAGCCTTCAGCGTCTTGATTCCTAACAAGTTTTCTGGGCATGATTTCGTGAGTAACAAGTCTGTAACACGTGATAATGGACCTACTGCTAGAGGAACAGGTTTCGATACTTCATTTACAATAGGCTGTCCTGAAAAACCAAGGGAAACATTCTGTGAGCCTGAGAGGGGTGCCCCTGGGACTTCATCATGGCTGATTGTTGTGCGGCTTGCCCCTGTGTCAATTAAAAACTTTCTGTCTTTTCCCAATACTTGACTATGTACATAAGGACCCTCTTGATCTACAGGAATCTCAATAAGAGGCAAGCCAACCTCCCTCTCTAGGCTGTTTCATGTGTATCGCTGATAATCGGGGTAATCGGATTGGGCATACTGGTACATCTGCTGTGAAACTTGCTGAGTCGCGGCAATGGGCTGTGGCTGTGACTGTGGTACCGCTACGGTCTGTACTGTATGTGGTGAAGCATGCATAGGCTGTATATTCTGTGAAGTCTGTTGCTGGACCTGGTCTTGTCTAGGCTGACGCGGTCTTTCTTTAGTTTTACCTGTTGATATATTGTGTTTCAGGACTGGACATTCATGTACGTAGTGACCTGGCTGCTTGCAATAGTTGCATGTCCCTTTAACGGGAGCTGCTGAATTACCTGTCTGGGTCGCACCCTTTCTCTGGCCGTCGGCTGGAACCGACTGGGCCACTAACATTTTCATTTTCGTGTCTTTCATACGTCTCTGTTCGTGATCCTGTTCATACTTTGGATGCCTTATTTACTAACAACCCCTACATTACTGTCTCCACAGTGCTCCCTCTCATCTGGACAGATCACTTAGCGGTCAAATTTATAATTCTAGCTAAATCTCACAGAAATACCTGCACCAGCACCGGTCCGCCGATTTTGTGTCGCGACTGGAAAAATATTGACGTCACCACTCTACATAACATCTTGGAATCCTCGATACCCGAGGACAAGCCCGACCCCCAGGAAGCCTCCCAAAACTACCAACACTGGCTACTCAAGGCATTAGACCAACTAGCCCCGCAAAAAGAAACAAAGCCCAACCGCACTAAACCTTCGGCGGCCTGGTTCTCGGAGTCATTACGGCTCGAGAGGCAACGTTGCAGAAACTTAGAGCGGCGATGGCGTAGGAACTATGCGGATCTTGATAAAGAGACATATAAGAACGCTTTGACTAGTTACAGAAAGATGATCACTGCAGCCAAATGTGCCTTCTATAGCACACAAATAACCAACGCTCTTAACTCAAACAAACAGCTGTATCAGGTGGTAAAAGACCTAGCCAACCCCCCTGCCCCACCATCTGTTGAACCATCTCAATCATTCTGCAACAAGGTGGCAGACTTCTTTCAGGCCAAGGTCAATGACATCTTTAACGAATTCACCACAACATCAACCACTAATACAGTCAGTCGGGAGACCTCCTGCTGTTCACTTAAACCAACTCTAGAGGTCTTTACACCGCCGACCTCCATGACAAAGCTGATAAACACTGTAAAATCGGGATCTTCTTTGGACCCCTGTCCCCCACGTATCGCTAAATCAGTCTCTGACCTAATAGCCCCAGTACTCACTAACATCTGCAGAGCCATATTTCAGACAGGCATATTTCCCGAAATTTGGAAAAAGTCTACTGTAACACCTCTCCTGAAAAAACCCTCACTAAACCCCTTAGAGCCGAAAAACTATCGCCCAATTGCTTCCCTCCCTTACCCTTCCAAAATTATCGAAAAGGCGATGAATCAACAGCTGTCAACCTTCATCGACCAGAACGACCTGCTGGACAACACGCAGTTCGGGTTTCGGAAGGGTCATGGGACGGAGACGGCCCTGATCAAAGCAGCTGAGGAGGTCAGGACTATTATGGACAGGGGCGGTACAGCGATTCTGATACTACTGGACTTATCCGCGGCCTTTGACACGGTCGATCATTCTATCTTGATCGACCGTGTCGCCGCCCTTGGCATCCAGGGCAGGGCCAGAGCAACGCTTGCCTCCTTCCTGGCCAACAGGATACAATCCGTGAAGATGGGAAACTTCAGTTCCCCTGACTTCACTCTTCCGTGCGGTGTCCCCCAGGGCTCCTCGCTAAGTCCGACACTTTTCAACATCTATGTGTCGGACTTGGCGAGGGTAATAAAGTCATTTGGCATAGGACTCACATCGTATGCCGATGACACACAGCTGATCTTGGAAATACATAAAAATGGAGAAGCTGTGGCAGCCAACTTTCAGGCAGGTATGAAGGCAATCAGCACATGGATGAATCGGAACTGCTTAAAGCTGAATTCCGACAAAACGGAGGTACTGGTTTTTGGCGAACTAACTCCGTCTTGGTCTCCGGTCTGGTGGCCTCCTGAACTGGGTACACCTCCACCGCCAGTTGCCAAGGTGAAAAACCTGGGCGTGCTTTTTGACAGTAGGCTGACGTTCCTTGGCCATGCCAACGCCGTGGTATCGGCTTCGTTTTTCACCTTGAGAATGGTGAAGAAACTGCTTCCGTTTCTTCCTCCTACCGCTGGCAAAATGCTGATGTCCTCCTTGGTACTATCCAAGGTGGACTATTGTAATGGCTTACTGCTTAATGCACAGGAGCAAGTTGTGAATAAGTTACAGCTTGTTCAAAATGCTGCTGCGAGGGTCCTTCTGGGGATACCAAAATACGCCTCTATCTCCCCTATAATAAGAGAGCTCCACTGGCTACCCATAAGAAGCAGGATAAAGTTCAAGGCCATGTGTATAACCTACAAGGCCTTGAACAATAATGGCCCTGACTTCTTCAAAAACGCTTTCAAAATTTATAAGCCCAGTCGAACTCTACGGTCATCTACAGTCCAACAGCTCCAAATCCCCCCAACAAAAAAGGCTACGTGGGGAGATAGACGATTTGTAGTGGCTGCATCCAAACTGTGGAACCAGATTCCATCTCAGATCAAGGAACATACCTCGCTGTTTTCCTTTCGAAAACACCTTAAAACATGGCTTTTTAACCAGTAACACCCTTTAACAACCATGTAATCTGTATGCACTAGCGCCGAGACACCGGAAGGTATTTGTGCGCTCTAGAAATTTTAAAAATAAATAAATAAATAAATAAATAATTCTGTTCTGGTGATACTGTAACATTTGTAACATCTGGGATGGCGTATTTGCTTGCCATGTACTTTCAACTTTATATACACGGTTCTTAACTGATGTCAGGGAATTCTCGACTAATTTCGTTACAAAAAGATGTGGGTATGACTCGCTACCTGGTTTCAGGCCACTATTAATAATGAAACATTTCTCGAATCTTGAATAGAAGTCACTAGTATCTTCGTCGTGTTTCTGTTTACAGGCTGAGATTGCGTCCCAGTCTTCCTTTTTGGTTGTCAATAATCTTGGCAAAACCTGTACTATTAAACCTGGTAATGCTTTAGCTTTATCCCCAAGGCCTAGCCCTGGAGTACGAGCTTTTTCCTCGTCTTCTATTTCAGTCCATATAATCTTTTTATCTCCCACCTCCCATTCTTTTTCCTTGAGTTTCTCGTAGATGCCGGTGGGCAGCAGTACCTTTAACAATTTCATAATATCCGTATACGTGTAATCTCCCATGAGTAACATATCCTTAAGTTCTCGGTGAAAACCTGCAGGGTCTTTATCGTGACAGGGTACTAGTTTCTTCATTTCTAACAATTCTAACTTTGTTAAAGGTGTGTACACAAACACACGTTCCAAGGCATGATCGGCATTCATAACTGGGTGTACTTCTCGTAAAGGATTCTGCCTGTCAAAATTAAACATTTTTCTTTCTGGGGGCGGAGCTGAAACATATTGTGGGCCTAAGAAAGCGTTATATCTGTGCCGTTGTTCTAGAATTATTTGAATTAACTTGGTACTTTGGCCTCTCCATCTATTCATAAGTAGTGCTTCTAATGTATCAGGTAAGGGACCTGGATCAGAATGTTGATTTCTGTATAACGTGAGGAGATGCTGAATCATGTATACACCAGCTAATTTATGCTCGTCTGGGGAAAGGTTCAGAAACGTCTGTGCTACTGTATCATCATTGTACGTGCTAGGATTGTCAGCCCATAGTACTGCTGACCGGGCTAGTTCTTGTTCATCCATAGAATTGAGTACGTGGTACCCCATTCGTTCTTGAAGAATTTTATCGGTACCCTGAAACAGATATTCAGGAGAATTCGGTTTTGATATGCCGGAGAGAAAAACTCTCTTGCTTTCTGGGCGAATACCTTTCTTAAGGTAATTTCCTTTTCCCACATACGCTATCATTTCTTTAGTCGTTTCTGGTTCTTCAGGCTCGTCCTCCTCGGAGGAGTCATTCCTGTCATTTTCTTTTTCCTTTTCTTGTTCTTTTTTGTGTATTTCTATTACTGCTTTTCTGATTTTCTTGTACATGCTCGCTATACAATTCAGTTTATCATGATTTCCCTCGGCTATATTTTGACCCCACCTGTTTAGTGCTTCCATCTCTTCCTTGTCTGCTTCAGGCCTGTCTCGGTCTCTTATTAAGCAATTTATGAAGAAACGTAATATACAACCTTGAGTGTCAACTTTCTGGTGAGCCAGGGCCTCTTTAATACTTTCAGGATCTTCCCCAGTCTGGACAAAATGATATATTCTATCTAGGTGGTCAGCCATCCCTGGAAATAACACTAGGTAATCTGTAGCTTGTCGTAAGCGTAGTGATGCTAACAACATTCTATCGTCTTTACCGGGTACTGGATTGTATCTGCAGATTGGAAGGGGTTCTTTAGCATGTCAAAACTTGGTGATTGGGGTGTACGTTGCTTCATTAAGTCCCTAATGTTTAATCTGCGTGTTGATGGCGGGGTCTGGAGACCTCCTGTCGCACCTCCTGAGGCAGAGGCTTGAGCATTATTTCTCTGTGGAGTCTGTATGTGTACCTGAACTTGTCTCTTATTAGGATCGGGCGCAAACGGATTTAGTATATTAATCTTAGATGTGGGAAGTGGTGGAGGTGGAGGAGCAGGTGGAGTAGGCTGTCGAACGGGTGAACTTTGTTGCGGTAATGGCGGGACATTGTCTTGGAGTGGGTTGCCACCTCCGTCACTGTCAGCAGGCGGTACGTGGGCACGTGGATTGGTGTAAGCGGGAGCTACATCGTCTAGATAGGAAGCAAGGAATATGTCTTTTGTGGTCCTGTGACTTACTTTAGTTGGAACCAATGGTGGCGGCAAATCTTTCGGTATTTCTGAAGTGGCTTTAGGCAAACCCTCGGCCACCAAATACATGCCATTTACAAGAGTGTTTCGCATGCGGTCTACTTGTTCTGCTTTTACTCGGATCCCTTCATTAACTAGTTCGTTTTCTCGGACTTCATCTGACTCTTCTCTATGTTTATCTTCTTTTTGGAGTGCTTTTTCGGCACGTTTATGTGATTCTTTACGCCACAATTCTATGGCATCTTTCTGGGATTGTCTGGCTTTCTTTTTCCATAGCGCTTCTTCTACTCTCATGATGCACTCGGCATCCCATGTTCCTGTAACGGGCCACCTGTGTCTTTCTTCTAGGTGCTTGGTATAATCGGCCCATAAATCTAGGTACAGTATGGCATCTAAGCCATGCTTATGGTACATAAAATTTCCAGGAGTGTCCCTAGGGGGGATAGGAATTTCTTCCTCTAGTATCCCTTTCCTAGTTCTTATCTGTCTTAATTTATTGAAAAACGGCATCTTGTTACTTAGTACTGGATACTCGATACTTGTTACTTACTCTGAACACAGCTAGTTACACAAAAACACAGTAATGTACATCAAACAGTCACTCATACCACGACATTAATCACATGAAACATTTTGAACACATATGACTACCCTTGATACTAGATGTACTGCTAAACAGTACAGATACACTGTTGAGAACAGTGCAAGAACTTGAATGCTTGATGTACTGCTAAACAGCACAGATACACTGTCTAAAACAGTGCAGACCGTGTTTGTGTACCCAAACCCGTCTTTACCGGATACATAATAATGCACCCGTCTAGATGCGTCCCCAGCAATGGTACTCACCGGGAAGCACGGAACAGAAGGCCTCGGAAAACTCGACTGGACTGGACTGGACTCGACTCGACTCGATACGTGAATACTTCGGAACTGGTGGGCCTCTTGACACCTCGGACCTTGCTTCTTTCGGCTAGGCTCTGGTCGGGATCCTCCGCACTCCTCACCGCCTCGCCTGGGTGCTGATCGCAGTCTCCGTCACCTCCGTGGGCCAGAGGGAGATACAGGAAATCCTGCGGGTACGCGTAATTGTCCGTCTTGACTTATGGCAGGGGGCAAAGGTTGCAACGCACCAACCGGCACGTGGGGTGGGGGAGGGGTCCCTGTTCGGGCGCCAAAATAATGTGGTAAATATTTAATTTACCGTCCTAATTTCTATGCAGGTAAGTACTTAAACAAAAATAACTCAATCGGAAAGAAAGACGCAGAGTCCGTGGTGTTAGAGTTCTTAGGGGTTTTATTCCTTAAAAAGGAATGGTTCTTGAACCGGATATCGGGTTCCTGACACCACTGGGGTTCAGGAAGGGATAGAGCAATGCTTTATTGACAATACATAGCTTTTATACTTAAATCATATACTGGAAACCAATACAGTAGGCGTAACAGCTGAGAGAAACAAGATAAGAGCACACACGTGTTAGCAATACGTAATCAGAAGGCGTGAACTAGGCGTGAACATAGAGGTGTGTGCTAGAAACGTCACATGCAAGTGTCACAAGTAGGTGGGTACATAGCAGAATCTTGCAATGTCAGCAGAAATCTGAGGTCTGGATGCGCGCGCAGCTGCATGACGTGTGATTGACGTGAAACTGGAGGGTGCAGGGGACTTGACATTTACACTAGAGGAAAGAGACAGAAGTCTGGCATGTCAGATCAACTCGTACCTATATCATATCTGATATCTGATGTTTGGGAACCATATTATCTAGAAGGAAAGGTCTCTCGGACAGAGGCTATTCTATACTGACTGTGAGTGCGTGTATAAGCGTCTAAGTGTCTGCATGAGATGCGAGGGGGCATGGGCCTACCATGGTAACAGAAGCTATGAATTACTTGCACGGAGACAGTAAGGCCGGGCCCTTTGCTCTGCAGCTGGAAGGATGTTTACTTGAACTAGTAGGCAGGAATGCATTTTCGAGGAGCGGAGCAGATAATTCGAAGGTTGAATACAGTCTTGGCAGGCAACAGGCTGAGCTAAGCGCTGTGAGCCGCGCAGGGAGTAAGGCAGAGGTCACGGGTACAGAGGCCGGCCCAGGCTGAGGCATTCAGAGTCTGAAGGCAGGAAAAGGCTCGATGGCAGAATTCAGGGCCTACTTCGCCTGGGCTGGAAAACGTGTAAAGTACACCACAAAAAGACGTTGGCAAGGCATACTTAGGAACGGTATATTCAACCCGTTCAGGGTGGATTCGAAAGAGGACATGTTAACGTTGGACGCAAATGTATTTGCGTCTTCATAGCTGGCACAGGAGGGAAGTTACATGCACTTTAAGCTGGTACATGGAGACGGTGGGGTACACGTTAGGGAACATTTCTTGACCATAAAATTTATATTTCCTCAGTCTGCCTCCTCTCGGTGCCTGACTCTTCACTGTCTGCCTCCTCTCTGTGCCTGACTCTTCACTGTCTGTCTTTCTCCTCTGTCCCTGACACTTCACTGTCTGCGTCCTCTCTTTGCCCGACTCTTCACTGACTGTCTCTCTCCTCTGTGCCTGACTCTTCACTGTCTGTCTCCTCTCTGTACCTGACCCTTCACTGTCTTTCTCCTCTCTGTGCCTGACTCTTCACCGACTGTCTCATCTCTGTGCCTAACTCTTCTCTGTCTGCCTTATCTCTGTCCCTGACTCTTCTCTGTCTGCCTCATCTCTGTGCCTGACTCTTCACTATCTGTCTCCTCTCTGTGCCTAACTCTTCTTCTTCTGCCTCATCTCTGTGCCTGACTCTTCACTATCTGTCTTCTCTCTGTGCCTGACTCTTCACTGCCTGTCTCCTCTCTGTGCGTGAATCTTTGCTGTCTGTCTCCTCTATGTGCCTGATTCTTCTCTGTGCCCAAACCCTTCACCGTCTCTCCTCTGTGTGCCTGACTCTTCACTGTCTGCCTTCTCTGTGCCAGACTCCTCAATGTCTGTCTTCCTCATCTATGCCTGACTATTCACTGTCTATCTTTCTCCTCTTTGCCTGACTCTTCACAGTCTGTCTGCCTACTCCGTGCCTGACTCTTCACTGTCTGTGTGCCTCCTCTGTGCCTAACTCTCCACTGTCTGTCTGCCTCAACTCTGTGCCTGGCTCTTCACTATCTGCCTCCTCTCGGTGCATGACTCTTCATTGTCTGCCTCCTCTCGGTACCTGACTCTTCACTGTCTGCCTCTTCTCTGTTACTGACTCTTCACTGCCTGTCTCCTCTGTGTGCCTGACTCTTCACTGTCTGCTTCCTCTGTGCCTGACTCTTCATCGTCTGTCTCCCTCATCTGTGCCTGACTCTTCAGTGTCTGCCTCAACTCTGTGCCTGACTCTTCAGTGTCTGCCTCAACTCTGTGCCTGACTCTTCAGTGTCTGCCTCAACTCTCTGCCTGACTCTTCAGTGTCTGCTCCTCTCGGTGCCTGACTCTTCACTGTCTGTCTCCTCTCTGTATCTGACTCTTCACTGTCTCCTCTCTGTGCTTGACTCTTCACTGCCTGTCTCCTCTCTGTGCCTGACTCTTCACTGTCTGTCTCCTCTCTTTCTGACTCTTCACTGTCTGTCTACTCTACGTGCCTGACTCTTCACTGTCTGCCTCATCTCTGTGCCTGACCCTTCACTGCCTGTCTCCTCTCTGTGCCTGACTTTTCACTCCCTGTCTCCTCCCTGTGCCTGACTCTTCACTGCCTGGCTCCTCTATGTGCCGGACTCTTCTTCGTCTGCCTCATCTCTGTGCCTGACTCTTCACTATCTGTCTCCTCTCTGTGCCTGACTCTTAACTGTCTGTCTCCTCTCTTCCTGACTCTTCACTCTCTGTCTACTCTATGTGCCTGACTCTTCACTGTCTGCCTCATCTCTGTGCCCGACCCTTCACTGTCTCTCCTCTGTGTGCCTGACTCTTCAATGTCTGCCTTCTCTGTCCCTGACTCTTCAATGTCTGTCTCCCTCATCTATGCCTGACTCTTCACTGTCTATCTGCCTCCTCTGTGCCTGACTCTTAACTGTCTGCCTCAACTCTGTGCCTGACTCTTCACTGTCTGCCTCCTCTCGGTTCCTGACTCTTCACTGTCTGCCTCCTCTCGGTGCCTGACTCTTCACTGTCTGCCTCATCTCTGTGCCTGACTCTTCACTGTCTGTCTTTCTCCTCTGTCCCTGACACTTCACTGTCTGCGTCCTCTCTTTGCCCAACTCTTCACTGACTGTCTCCCTCCTCTGTGCCTGACTCTTCACTGTCTGTCTCCTCTCTGTGCCTGACTCTTCACTGTCTGTCTCCTCTCTGTGCCTGACTCTTCACTGGAGGAAGTCTCTTTCCAGTTCTATTGGTAGGGCCTGGAATAAGTATAAAAATTTGGGGAGGAGTGTCATTTTAATAGCGTGGATACATCCCAGCTAAGATATGAAGAGAGGCTTCCTACTTGCTAAGTCTGATTGTATACGGGTGAGAAGTTAGCCCGAAAGAGCCCTTCCACTTGAGGCATCAACTGGACTCCCAAGTGTAGGAGTGAAGTAGAAATCTACTGGAGGGGGTGTTTTTCTATAATTCTAGGGCCTCAGATTCCGGTAGGGTAAGATTGAGTATAGAGCACTTGCCCAGGTTGATTTTGAACCCCACAACCACCTCGAAGCGTGCCAATTCCAGACGCAGTGGGGACAGGGACAGGACGGTTCAGTAATGGAAAGTAGCATGTCATCTGCAAAGAGTTATATTTCATGTTGGATGCCGCTAAAGGGGATTCCATTAATCTCTGGGTTTGCCCTAATGGACATCGCTAGGGGCTCTATGCTGATGCCAAATAATAGGGGCAAGAGAGGGCAGCCCTGGCGGGTGCCTCGATGTGGTAAAAGAGTTCTGAATGAATTCCGTTGACCTGTACCCTAGAAGAAGGTTGAATGTAGTTGGCCCAAAGCATAGTAAGGAATTTGGCATCAAACCCAAATCTTATTAGTGTAGTAAAAAGGAAACCCCAGTCCACTCGATCAAAAGCCTTCTCTGCATCTAACCCAACTAGTACTGCAGGTATGTGCTTTCTGTTAGCTTTCTCAATAAGATGCACTATGCACCGGGTGTTGTCATGCGTCTTTCGACCTTTAATGAATCCCGATTTGTTGGGGTGGATAAGCTGGGGCATGAGGTTGTTCTGTCAGGTCGCCATAATAGAGGAGTAGAGCTTCGCATCCAAAAGGGCAATAGGGCGGTAGGATGGGCACAGTTGCGGGTCCTTTCCTTGCTGAGGTATGATTGTGATCACCTCCTCAGCCATTGAGCTGGGGGACGCTCCTGCCTCTGCCACCTAATTAAAGAGCGGAGTGAGGCGAGGAATAAGGTCTGGGGCAAACGTTTTATAAAAGCGGGCTGTATATCCATCTGGGCCCGGGCCTTATGTGGTTTGAGAGCCTTTATGGCGGCGGCTATTTGCCCTGGCATGATAGGGGCAGTAATCTTGTCATTCCACTCTGGTGATACTTGTGGTAACTGTAATGTCTGGAGATAGTCTGGTTGTGCGCATGGATCTAGCTGGTCCTTAGTGTATAAGGTCTCATAGAAGGAACTAAAGAAGGCGTCTCTGTCCTCATCTTTGTGTGTCACGACCCCATCGGCCCTAATTATACCTCCTATGTATTCCCTTTCCTTCTTCTCCTTGAGCTGCTGAGAGAGATGTTTACCAATCTTATTCCCCTGAGAGTACAAAAATTGTCGTAGTTTAAGGAGAGTGAATTCAGCCCTATTGTTATAGACGGCTCAGAGTTTACCCTTAGTGCAGTGAGAGTTCGAAGTGTACCTCTAGTAGGATTAGCTTTATGAGAGGACTCAGCAGTGGCTAGTTCTCTTTCCAAGGCCTCCCTCTCCTTGGTCCTTTGTTTGTTCAGGGTAGAATTAAGGGCAATGCATTTCCCCCGGAAGACTGCTTTAAACACGTCATAATTAGTGTATGTAGATGTATCGTAGAGGTGATTCAACTTAAAAAAAATCTGTAATTGATTCTTTCAGTGATATGCAGTGCCCCCTATCTCTGGTGAGGGACGCTGGAAAATACCACTTGGGAGTAGTGGAGGCAATATTGCTCCAGAGAAAATGGATCGCCACGAGGCCGTGGTCCGAGACGGAGATGGGGAATATCTTGGCTGTCTGGAGTGCTCTCAGACGGTTCCGACTGATAAAGATGTAGTTCAGCCTAGAATATGTGTGGTTTACGTGTGAGTAGAATGTAAAGTCACATGTCTGAGTGTGGAGAGCACGCCAGGCGTCCACAAGGCCTGAATCTTGCAGCTTCTGCTGAGAGTCTGTGGAGAAGGAACCTGTGTCCGCCCTGGTTGGATGAGTGCTATCAAGGTGTGGTTGCCAAGTGAGATTAAAATTGCACATTAGGAGCATTGGTCCCTCTGCAAAGTCCTGTACCTTCTAAACTCATGTGTGTAAGAAAGCTGTCTGACCTGTATTTGGAGCATATATTGCCACAAAAGTGCATAATGTGCCTTTTAGAGAGCCTTTAACCATGACTAAGCGTCCCTCTCTGTCAGTCTGGACGTCAAGGAGCTGGAACTTGGTGGAGGTATGAAAGAGGAGCGCCACTCCTCTGTGTTTAGTAAGAGCGGAGGCTCTGTATATTTAAGGGTATTGTATGTGTCGGAAGCGGGTGTCCTCGGCCCTAGCGAGATGAGTCTCCTCAAGAGCCACTATCTCTATAGGATGATCAATGAGATAGTTACAGGCCTTTTGGCGCTTCTGGGGGGAGTTAAGGCCCTTCACACTCCACGATCCGATAGTGACTGCCATCTAAGTGAAGTGACCACTCCCGCCCCTCCTGACATAGCTATACTTTACATCGCGGATCGTAGTCTGGGCCTTTGCAGATGAAGTAGAGCCCATGTGTGTGTACAGTCTAAGATAGAACCAGGGCCTAATGGCTTACCATGATAAATCATTAAAAAGCCGCCACCATCCCATTATCCCACCCTCTCCCCCTAAACAGAAACAAACTGGAACAAACATTACTGGTGTCAGCGGTGGTGGAAGTGCTGACAGGCTCCCAACTGGGGTTGCTGAACCCCCATAGGAACAATGTTGGGGCAGAACGTTCGGGGTCCCCGTCCGCGCCCATCCCGAACAATTCTTGGAATTACGTGTATCAATAATAATGCAGGCAACCTATATGGCCGGTATCGAAAGTGTGTTCTCATAAGCTCGCCGGCAGCTCCTCTGTCATGGGTCTCCATGGCAGAGATTGGCCGGTCATTGGGTAGGCCCAGTGAGATCACAAGTCCTCGCAACCAGAGTCGGTGCATGACCGAGATCACAGTTTGTCCGGCAGTTTCCCTTGATAGAGGTCCCGTTGCAGAGTTGCAGTTCTTCAGGAAAAAGGAACCTGTGGCACCCGGAGCCACGGGTATCAGGTGGCAGAAAGGCAGGATGCCCAGCTGATGACCCTGCATTAGGCCCCATTCCTTAAACCAAGAGACTTGGCCATGATCACCCAATAGATACGGGGGTCGCTGCTCTGCTCGAAGCTGAGTGTTGCTAGAAATGGGCACTCTGTTTGGCTACGGTTTGTGCCAAAGGCAGCAGAGACCACCTCTTTAGTCAGGGCAAGGGAGTTACCCGGCAAAGATAACCCCTGCATACCCCCTTGGCAGCTTGACACGAGCAGTCAGGCTTATCCTGGTGGCGATGTGTAAAGCATTTGCACAACACACACAGAACAACATACTGGGCACACCACAAAAGGAACTCCACACAACGTTATATCAAAAATAGCCTTTGTATTATCATACAACACATTAGATGGTAAACTCATAATATACACCAGGGTTCTTCAAACTGTGGGGCGTGCCCCCATTGGGGGGCACGGCACCATCCCAGGGGGGGCGCGAGCTCCACTCCGATCTTCCCTTTGTGCAGCGCGATGTAGAGACTCTCTGTGAGGGCGGGCGATTTCCGTCAGAGAGGGGCTGCAGGGGCCTAAGAGCTGAACAAAGCTCATTAGCATGCGAATGGTCTCTTAAAGAGGTGTGAAGTGCTCGGGTGCGGCTGCCTGGCTGAGTGTGTGTGTGTGCCCAGAAGCTGTGTCAGCCCGGGCACCCACAGGCATGGTGAGATGAAGAGGGAGAGGGAGGGAGGAAGGAGACAGAGACAGACAGACAGAGGGAGATCGAGGGAGGGAGACAGGCAGACAGAGGGGGAGCGAGGGAGGGGGACAGAGGCTGACAGAGCGAGAGCGAGGGAGGCAGCGCGAGGGAGAGCGTGGGAGACTGATGCAGACAGGGAGAGCGAGGGAGAGTGAGGGAGGCCGACATGCAGACAGAGAGAGAGCGAGGGAGGGAGACAGGCAGACAGAGGGAGAGCGAGGGAGGGGGACAGGCAGACAGAGGGAGAGCGAGGGAGGCAGAGCGAGGGAGAGCGAGGGAGACAGAGTGAGAGAGAGCGAGGTAGACAAAGGGAGAGCGAGGGAGACAGAGGGAGAGCGAGGGAGACAGAGGGAGAGCGAGGGAGGGAGACAGGCAGACGGAGGGAGAGCGAGGGATTCAGAGCGAGAAAGAGCGAGGGAGAGCGAGGGAGACAGAGTGAGAGAGAGCGAGGGAGACAGAGGGAGAGCGAGGGAGACAGAGGGAGAGCGAGGGAGACAGAGGGAGAGCGAGGGAGGCATAGCGAGGGAGACATAAGGAGAGCGAGGGAGACAGAGGCAGCTAGAGGGAGAGCGAGGGATGTCGGGTGGAGCCGGCCACCAGACGTCCGTTATGTTGCCATGTGGGTGAATAGATGTATGGGTGGAGTGGTGGATCTATGGGTGGAGTGATGGGTGGAATGGTGGATGTGTGGGTGACATGGTGGATGTATGGGTGGGGGGGTGGATGGATGAGTGAGGGGATGGATGGATAGGTGAAGGGGTGGATGGATGGTGGGAGAGAGGATGGATGCATGAGTGGAGGGATGGATGGGAGTGGATGGATGTGTGTATGGTTGGAAGGGTAGATGGATGGGTGGAGGGATGGATGGATGGATCAGTGTAATGGTGGATGGATCGATGGGGGGGTGGATGGTGGACGAGTCGGTGGGTGGATGGATGAGAGAGGTGATGGATGGATGTATTGATGTATTGATGGGTGAAGGGGTGAATGGATGGATGGATGAGTGATGGGGTGGATGTGGGGATGGATGGGTGATTGAGGAGGGTGGATGGACGGGGGGATGGATGGAGGAGTGAAGGGGTGGGTGAGAGGTCAATGGATGGATTCATGAGTGGATGAGTGGATGGATGAGTGGGTGGATGGGTGAAGGGTGGATGGAGGGATGGGTGGCTGGGTGAGGGGGGAATGGAGAGAGAGGGGGAGGATGGATGGATGGATGAGTGAGGACATGGATGAATGATTGGCAGAGTGGATGGGCAGGTGTGTGCATAGATGGGTGAGGAGAGGAGCATGGAGATGGATGGGTCAGAGAGTGCATGTATGAGTTGGGGGAGGGTGGAGAGCGGGAGGGATGGGTGGGTGGATGCATGAGTGGGGGGTTGAGTGGGTGGACGGATGAGTGACTGGGTGGATGGATGAGTGGGTGGGGGGATGGCTGGATGGGTGAGAGGGTGGGTGGTTGGATGGATGAGTGAGTGAGTGGATGGGTGGAAGAGTGGATGGATGAATGGAGGAATGGATGGATGAATGGAGGAGTGGATGGATGAATGAATGGAGGAGTGGATGGATGAGTGGGAGGATAGCATGGGTGAAGGGGTGAGTGGTTGGATGGATGGGTGGAAGAGTGGATGGATTGGTGAGGGGATGGATTGGGTGAAGGGATGGATGGATGATGGATGGATGAAGGGATGGATGGGTGAGATGATGGATGGAGGGATGGATGGTGGATGGGTTTGCAAGTGGTTGAAGGGGTTTGGATGTGGATGGGGCACAGATGGAGGGAAGGAATGAATGGTGGGGGAGTTGGTGGATGATAAGGTGTACATGATGGATGGGGAGGGTTGTGATGACTTCCTTTGCCTTGGAGGATTGTGTTTTGAGCTGTGTGGTATGCCTCTGTCGTTTCGCCACACCCACTCACAGGCCTGCAGTTTGCTAGGCACTCTTGTTGTGTTGAGCATTGTTTGTCGGATATGGCCCGTGGTGTGCGCGTTGCAGTCGATCATGTGGTGTGCCGGATTCCCGAGGTTTCGGCCGGGTGGTGGGGGGCCCAACATCTGGGGGAATTCAGCTGGGGGGCTCAACCTGGAAAAGTTTGAATACCTCTGATATACACTGTGCCAACTGGTACTGGGCAATATTTACAGGGGATTATATACACATGACAGGGCCACATGGACCACTGTCAGAATCATCACTTGGTAAAAATTGTAAAAGTAAGACATATAAACTTGGAACACAACCAGTAATTATTGACAAACACTATACTCAGCATCATCCTGTAACATACATCATATCATGTACAGTATCATATCAAGGTACCCTTTTATTTCCTACCTGCAATAGCCCAATATGATTGGCGGGACTCTCGACCCCTGCCTGACCCGACCCTAAAATTGTGACCACGCTAGTAGTGCTTGCTTATTACCAGTTTAGGGGAGTTAACGCTTTACCTCACTCTTACCAGATCCTTAACTCTTCACTTGCCAGCTTCTCATATGTTATCTGGGTACAATAATGAGCATCTTCATTGACTCTGATCTCCCTGCATATAAGATTGCGCCCGCCTAGTGGAAACCTGACATTCCACATCATTTGTGATTGTACACTCAGTATCCACGCACTTCAGACCCGATAGTGCATAAGCCTGCCAAGCACCTCCCAATCGCATGGCTGGTTCGCTCTGGACTACAGATACCACAGACAGAGACATGGAACGTGATGCTGCACAGTACCCCACTATTGCTGAGATGACCCAAGGCTTAATCTTGGCACTGGATTTACTGACAATGTGACCCCATCTGAGCTATGGACCCATTTACTCTTACTTCCTTGGCCCCCACACGGTATTTCTGTACCACTACTGATCTGCCAAAACTGTACTGCTTCTTAGCCCCCTGTTACTACCGCTCCCTCCCCCCTCCATTCCCTCTAATCCTCTATTGGGGACTTGTTTCTTCTGTGTTTGACTATGCAACTGTAACTATTCTAAATCTTATTTTTCCCTGACCGCTGAGACCTGAGCAACTTGGCCAATGCCTGGTGGAGCTGCTATACAGCTATAGAGGAGATCTGCCCTGGCTTACCACCTCAGTCGTCACCTACCCAGCCGGACATTGGACACTATTCTCCCCGTCTCCCCGCCCTTCGACGAATTACTGTAACACTGTTGTTTTGCCTATGTTTTACTATGCTCTGGTAACAGATGTAATTTGTAAAATACAATATGTGGAAGTGGCCGGATTGGCGCGCCTGACTCCAAAATGGAGGCCGCTTAGGACATGGAGACACTAGACTGCTCTCGACATGAGTGCGGAAAACGGAGGGGACACACCGCACTTCATCTATAAACAGGTGATGACTACATGTTTATACAGCCTTATATAGTGAATATTACTACAGTGAAATATTCGTATCGGCTCGCCTGACCCAAAAACTGGAACACTTAGGATTCAAACGGAGAAGAGTCAGTATTTATCCTACTATGCGGAGCTAACATGGACGAAAAATTCCCGGAGGCCATTGATTCGAAAGCTCAGAGCATAAAATATCCAGCTAAACTATCCAAAAATGCAGCAAAGAAGTTTAAACATAATACCCTAAAGAAAAACCCGGACACACTGTTCTATGACCCATACTTTAATATAGATAAAGGCATTATAGTGAACAACCTAATATTCTTCTCAAATAAAACGACTAAATGGCGCAATGCCTTCTCAAATATACTTAACATAAAAGCTACGAGAAACATCCCGCATGGCACAAAAATAATGACCGCACCCTCAGTAAGATGTGGAGCTGAACTATGCATTACTATATACAAAACTGGTATAGTGCTGATACAAGCAACGAACAGCGAACTAGATAAGTTCGATAAGGTATTCCCAGCCATAAAAGAAATGCTAAAGGGCTCTAAATACCAACTACATCTAACCTCTTCAGAAGTGTCTCCCGACATCAACAAGATTACGACCAGAGACGTCAATCGAACTCGATGTCACCAGTATCAAGCTATTAACCCCAGAGATAAAAATGAAACAGGACCGACATTATCGGAGAATGAGAATGATAGGACTAGGAAGTCTATTAGACACGAGAACAATGAACAAGACCAACTCCAAAAGAGAAAGTCAGTTGCACTCCCAAATGTTGAGACCTACTGCGCTGAATGCACATCTATCTTGAGTGAACCACTCAATGAGAACCGGGAAATAAAGAAGGTCGAAGGTATCAACCTCCCTTTACCTCTTGCTAACACATTACTAGAGTCACTTAGAACGTCGCCCACAGAAGCACTCCCAGCATCTAAAAACGCAGATAACACAGTCGTCATCTCAAATAGAAACGAAACAAACAATCAGACAATGGTTATAAAGAAAAAGACTGCAACGCTAAAGTTAGACCAAAAGCAGAGAAGAGGAAAATGCAGAACACGGACTGACAGACTAATCATCTCTAAGAAGTCACTACAAAACCAGAAAGAGATTAAAGAGCTTCAGAAACTAGTTGGCAACTTGACACAACTAACAATCAGTTCCCTACAAGCGATGGAAAAAATACTGGTAACGACGGTGAGCACCCCCTCCAAGGTCACGCATTTACAAAACCTTGTACACTCTTCACAAAGAAAGAGCAACGAGATGGCCATGCCATTTGCAAAAAGACACAACCGACCAAATAGAACAAAATCCTTGTCGAAGGAGGAAACCCTTGCCTTACTCCGAACATATGAACCTATGGATAGTGAGAGAGAGGAGAGAATCAAGACAGTACCAATCGACTCAAATAGAACATCCAGAAAGAATGATAGAAAACCTGACCTTAACAATTCACATCAAATCCAGCTAATAAATGAAATGAAAGAGATAAACCTTAACAACTCGGGGACGCCATTGACCTGCCTCCTACTTAATTGTCGATCGGCAAACAAACATGCTTCAGACTTAGCAGACCTCATCCTCAACAAGGAAATTGATCTAGCAATCCTTAAAGAAACATGGCTTTCAGAATCATCTTCGACAATCATGGATCTATTAGTACCCCCTCAAAACAAAATTGTGAGACTAGATAGACTAAAAATGACTGGAGGAGGGATAGCATGCATTGACCGATCAGATATAGAGGTTAACCAAATACAATCCGATCCTCTAGAATCCTGTGAATACCTGGGTCTTAATATAAAATCAGCAACGATTCAGAGATGCAACTTGCATGCGTTTTACCACCCACCTGGAGAGACAATAAGTTCACAGAGCAGCTAATTGAGATCATAACGGCTAATTCTAACACTGATGTTAAGAATATATTCCTAGTTGACTTCAACTTACACTGGGAAGACTACAATGACAAACTAGTTAACACGTTTAAAGAGTTCCTCGTTGAGCTAAACCTCAATCAAGCATGCACGCAACCTACTCACTCGAAAGGAGCAACGTTAGACTGGATTATTTCGAGAGACAAAGATACATCAATCCTCTCTATAACACCTTGTGATTGGTCTGATCATCACGCCATAACATTTGTGATACCCGTAGTGAAAAAGAGCAAGACCACTCAACCCGTCAAGCTCAAAAAATGGATACGAGACACAAAAGAGGCTAATATTGAGCTACTCCTAGAAAGATGTGAAAGGGACCTAAAGCCTTCTAGCAACCTGGAGAATGTAAATGAGCTGACAGATCACTACATAACCTCAGTCGGGAACATCGTCAATGACACCATGCCATTAAAACTGAAAAGAGTCACGGAGAAGGTAAAAAATCCTTGGTTCCATGGATCACTGAACTAAGACAGGCGCAAATTGAGAATGGCCGAAAGGAAATGGAGACAACACCCATCTTCACCGGAGCTGATAGCCCTCAGAAAAATCAGAAAAGATTATAACAAAAAGATCATCAATTCCAAAAAGGAATATATAAGATCTGAACTGGACAATGCCAAAAACAGACCGCGTAAACTCTTTGAAATCCTAAAGCAACAGTCAAATAAACTAGCCAAAACCGCTCATGAAAACTCAAAAACTCCTATAAGTTGCGAGGAATTCTCGACATTTTTCACGGAGAAGGCCAAATCGTTGGAAGTGGAGCTCACTAGCGCAGCGGCTAACCTTCCCATCCAACCTTTGGCCACAAACTACTCCGACTCGACAACAGGGTGTAGCTCGACAAAAAACAAGGTATATTGGGACACATTCGAATTATACGACCAGGACAAGGTCGCCAGAACGCTCTCGGAACTCAAGCCGAACAACCACTATCACGACCTCCTACCTGCAAAGTGCTTAAGAGAAATCAGCCATATTGTAGTCCCAATCTGGACCAAAATAATAAACGCATCCTTATCTCAAGGGATCCTCCCCAACTGTCTAAAAACAGGACAAGTTGTTTTCATAATCAAGAAACCCACAGCGGATGCAACAGATCCAAATAATTTTCGCCCAGTGACCAACATCCCTATATTGGCCAAACTGATTGAGAAATGTGTACAATACCAACTGAGCCAACACATCACTAAGTTCTCCCTACTAGATGAATGCCAATCAGGATTCAGATCAGGGCATAGCACGGAAACAGCGATCCTCCATATTGTTGATGATGCGTTACAGGCCCTAGACCAAAACAAAGCCTGCTTACTGATTCTCCTGGACCTTTCATCGGCATTTGACACAGTAAACCACGAAGCATTACTGAGGAGGTTGCAAGACAGGATGGGACTCACGGGAAATGTGCTGAAATGGTTCAAGTCTTTCCTACAGAACAGAACGCAACGATTCCTGGTTAACCAATCAATCTCACATATATGCCCTAATTCAATTGGAGTTCCACAAGGATCTACATTATCCCCTGACCTGTTTAACTTGTATGTTGAACCTCTTACAGAAATTCTCCGAAACTCACAGATGTCCTATCACATGTATGTGGATGACACACAGTCATATATAAAGATCGCCTCCCTTGAAGACATGAAGCTAACGAATGAGACGATAAAAAAGGCGTTGCAATGGTTAACCTCCAATCATCTAAAGCTAAACGCCCAAAAAACAGAGTTCCTACTAATCTCACCGACAAGGAGCCAGGCAGAAATAAAGGAATGGACTAAGCTGGTGACGGCGCTAAACTGTACCCCAACCCTAATCAATTCAGCTAAATCACTAGGAATCACCTTAGATGAAAACCTTGACATGAAAGCGCACATTAATTCAATGGCTAAAAGTGCACGATTCCACCTGAACTACTTAAGAAAATTGAAACCCTTCATCTCAGAGGTGGATCTTAAACTGGCAATACAATCCCTAGTTATATCCAGGATTGAATATGGCTGCACCACCTTAGCTGGCTTACCAAAAACGTCCACAGCGCCACTAAAACCTTGCCTCAATGCAGCGACAAGACTCATCACGGGATCAAGAAAATTCGACCATATATCCCCTCACTTGAAAGCACTAAACTGGCTACCCTTTGAAGCCAGAATTCAACTAAAGATAGCATGTATCACCCACAAAGCGCTTCACCACAACACGCCAAGATACCTAGCCAAGAAAATTGAGCTATCGGGAGGGAACAGACCAGCTAGGAGCGCCAAGGAGCTGCTGCTGCGGCCAGCTATTTTTAGAAAGAAAAAACCTATGACAGAGCGTTCTCAGGAGCCGCCCCCAGAATATGGAACTCACTCCCACCAAGCATAAGGAAGATTCAGAATAATGTAGCATTTAAGCGTGAAGTGAAGAGCTTCTTGATGAGTAAATACCTTACACAGGTTTAATGAACAGGGTTACGATCAAGTAAAGCTCTACCTCAGAACACTTACGCCTTCAGAAGGGGAAGCTTCAACGGGAATAAGTTGTAAGATATTCGACGATATGAGACGGGTGATACTATTGAGGATGGCATCACTACTGGAACTAAGCTATACACTAAAGATTACCGCATGTCAATGTGAAACCTATATACTACCTCACATCCTAAAGACATATAATTTTCTACCTCATACATGTTTACGTAGATAGGATATGATATAAGTTAGCCTCTTTATATTTATCTCTCATATTTATCTCACTTCTTAAAGCCATATTATTTACTACCTCAGATGTGTTTACGTAGATAGATTATGATTTAAGTCAGCCTCCTTACATTTATCTTTCATAGTTAGCTCACATCTTAATGCCATAGAATTTCCTACATCATACAGGTTTGCGTAGATAGATTATGATATAAGTGTGCCTAACCGACTTCGTAATGCATAATGGTCAGTCGGAAGGTTATATATCAATACGCACAGTCAAAAGCCCTATAACCTTCTACTTCATTTATGTTCTACGATCTTTATGACTGTATGTGAATCTGCTCTTTTATGTGAAGCTCTCTGATACCCACGGGTCTTGTTCGCGTTATACAAAACTTTCTAATAAATAAATAAATAATTAAATAAAGTAACTTGTAATACTTTGATTCCTCATGTAAAGCGCTCTGATACGTTCGGGTCTAGCCAGCGCTATATACAACTCTTCAAATAAAAATATCAGGTGAGAAATAGCTTCTGCGCCAACCTCATAAGCCTAAACATAGTAGATCGTAATCTCCTAAGCATAACTCGCATTAGGAAATAAACGTACTAACATATCGCAGTAGGGAATAACTCATACCTAAACCACAGTAGGGAGAAAGTTAAGAACATCTATCTGTCATTTCCCAGCACGACATTACCACTCTCTCCTCGGAACGACCTTTGCAGCCGCCCGGTATTACATTCTCTCCCTACTCTCTCTTGGGATGGGTTTGTCAAGCTGGCACAACGTGTCAAGTCCGGCTCTCCGGCGGACCCACTCAGACCTGCTCTCTTTAGAGATCCGTCTTTTCAGGGGCGCACGGTAGTGTGTTCATTAATCAATCTTTCCCTGACTTCAGGCACTGTTCCTGCCAAGTGGAAGCAGGCGGTGGTTTCCCCGATCCTGAAAAAACCATCATTGGATCCTCTAAAACCGGAAAACTATCGCCCGATCTCATTGCTTCCCTGGCCGGCCAAAGTCATGGAGGCCCATGTTAACCTAGCCTTATCTGAGCATCTGGCCCTGGCCAATGTCCTCGATCCTACGCAGAATGGGTTCCGTGCTGGGCACAGCACGGAGACCGCCCTTCTGGCAATGGTGGAACATCTGCGGAGTGTGTTGGATGCAGGTCAAACGGCAGCGCTTATTTTATTAGATCTTAGCGCTGCCTTTGACACAGTGTCCCATCGCATCCTCCTACACCGCCTGGAGAACATTGGCATTTGTGGCCCCGCTCTGCAGTGGTTCCGTTCCTTCCTCAGCGATCGCTCCTTCTGCGTTGCCACCCCTCCTTTTCAGTCCAAATTCCATCAGTTGGACCTGGGGGTTCCCCAGGGCTCCTCGCTGAGTCCCACGCTTTTCAATCTCTACGTGCGGCCGCTGGCTGATGTCGCCAGGCAGTGGGGCCTTACTATGGTCTCATATGCCGACGACACACAGCTAGCGGTCACGATCAGCGGGGATGCCGAACTGGATGCCCCCAGGTTCCGAGACGGGCTGAGAGAGGTGGCCAGCTGAATGAATAACAACTGTCTCCAGCTGAACGCGAAAAAAACCGAGGTGATGATCGTGGGAAGAGGAACGGACTGCTGGGGGGACAATTGGTGGCCACAGGAGCTCGGGCCTGCCCCCATACCGGTGATGGAGCTCAGAAACCTAGGAGTATGGCTCGACCACACCTTATGTTTTACCACCCACACTAAGAGAGTGGCAGCATGCTGCTTTGGTGTTCTGCGCGGACTGAGGCCGGTGCTTAAATTTTTCGATGCCCCGACGAGACAGTTGGTCATCCAAGCGACGATCATCTCCCGGCTGGACTATGCCAGTTCGCTCCTGCTGGGAGCTAACCAAGCTGAGATCGTCCGCCTGCAGCGCGTCCAGAACGCGGCTGCGAGAGCAGTGGTGGGCCTGCCGAGGTCCTGTCCCATGTCCAATACTCTGCGGGCCCTACACTGGTTACCAGTGAAAAGCCGAATACATTTTAAGGTACTCAGCCTCGCTTTTAAAATTGTAAAAGGATCGGCACCTGAGATCCTCAATAACCTCCTATCCCCTTATGTCCCGACTCGCTCCCTCAGATCTCTTGGGCAATCCCGTGCGGTTACCCCGCGTTTCAGGCTTAGCCGGATGGGCGGGCGCTCCTTCCGTGTGAGAGCTGCGGCTCTCTGGAATTCTCTTCCTTTGGAAATCCGCCTTTTAGAGGATCTACTAGCATTTCGCAGGGCCGTGAAAACCTACCTGTTTTAAACTTTTTATGTTGACTCTCACTTTTTTCCTCGCGTTGTGTTATGTTCACCTTTTCCATGCGCCAGGACGCTCCTTCGCTGGAGCAGCTGCGCGCAAAATAAATGTAGCTAACATAACATAACATAACATAACAAACTTAAACATAACACAGTATGTAAAACCTCAATCATAAAAACACATTTAGAGGTATAACACATTGTGCATAAAACATAGTATATGTATTACATTTACTAGCACCACATAAGTCACATAAGGGCCTGGCGCCCTACAAACCTAATAGTAACCCTGGCCATCGCTAAGGGGCTCAAATGCCCTATGTCCAAAAGTCAGGGGGGCAGCCTATGCAGCGGAAGTCAAGGGTGTGCCACTGCGCAAACCTAAACGTAGCAGCTGGCACTAAGTGCTGCTCAGCTGTAAATAACTGTAGACCTGGCACCATTCTGCCTCTTCTGTTTCCCCTCAGGGACTCTCTAAAATAAAACTGCGCAAAAACATTGAAGCTACCTGCGAGCTCGCAGGGCAGCTGGGAATTCTCAATTAGGCCCTGGCACAACGGTGCCCTCGGGCCTCTTTTGGGGCTCTCCAATCAGCCATGCTCCACGAACGTAGCAGCTGCCCTCTAGCAAGTGGGGCAGCTGGAAATCAACATTAGGGCCCGGCACTACGGGGCCCACTGGCCCCAACGGGACCTTTAAAATATCTTGCCCCACGTAGTATGCCACACAGGCTCTGTAAACAAGACATGCCCAGCAACATGGGAGCGGCCTGCTCTCTGTTGGGCCGCTCAGGTACCAACCCGGTGCCTTGGAGGCACACCATGGGGCAGGCACCGATAACGTGCCTCGATAGGCACCCCCTCCCCACCAGCTCCACTTACTGGACATGACTCCTCTCTGCTGCGGTGACCGGCCTCCCTTTTCGTGGTATCGGCAGCGCAGCCACACACGCTGCTCTGCCTTCCACACAGGAACCCCGCCTGTATTCTATCTGCATTTCCTCACAATGTCCAGTTTGGGGTGGGCTCCCGCTGAGAGTCTTTGGTTTCTTCACCTGGGCCCCCACCGGGGACCCTTGACCCAGCAATTCTGTGTGTCCTGCTTCTCTCGTGAAAGTGAAAGTCTCACCCCACATCAGGCAACACGGTGCCTAACATCCGGTTTTCCGCGTTCTCAGTGACTCGGGCCAGCGGCGGTGATTTTCTCCAAGATGCAGGGAGGGCACCCGCAATTACTATCAAGATAATTTGCGGCATAAAAGCGTGGTGGGCACCCGCTTAATCCTAGCTATGGTGGGGGAATCCCTACGCTGAGGATTCACTCAGAGACCATATGTAGCTTGGCGCTGTTGCAGTGAAACGCGGCAAATCAGGGGTAGGCAGGCTCCCTCTCAATTCAAAATATAAAGCAGTCTTTATAATAAAAGCAAAAGAGCTCAAAGGGCGCAGAGGTCCGCCAAAGGTTCCAAGCAAAAATGGTCTTCCAGGCCCAGGGGGCAATGCAGGTCCCAGGGACCAGCACACAGGGCCCTCCAGCAGGGAGGCAGTCCCCTTGGTGGTTCCTCCTGGGCCCCAGCAGCAGTAAGCACCCCTCCTTCAGGATCAGGAACAGAACAGGAACACTGAACAACTTTATGGGGTCACAGCCCCTATATTTATATGTCCTTTTCCTTTGTGTCACAGCACAGGGCTTGGGGATATCAATCAGAGGAGCTTTGGAGCACTTTTGTTTCGCTCAGCTCCTTGCTCCTTTGTCAGGTGGGGGCTCAGTGATCAGACACACCACAGTGGCGGCGCCAGCATTGTGGAGGGAAGGCTCGCTCCTATTCAGGTCCCATGTGCAACTCTTCCCTTCAATCGGCAGATCTCACGATTCACCACTGGGCTGACTCCCCTTGGCTCCTGGAGCCACCCACACCCCTCAGCTCCTGTTAATCACAAGCCAGACATTCAACTTACATCAGGCAGGCAGACACACAGTACACAGTAATGCAACTTCTAAAAGTGGCCGTTCTCCACCAGTCACCATAAATCTGTGCACACCCTTGCGCAGCATTTATCCTCACGGGTTCATGCATACTAAACTCGCCCCTGCACTCCTATCATACCAGGAATTACCATGGATACACATATCCCCCATGCATTCCTACGAGAGGGCAGGCCAATCTCACCACACGCTCTCAGAGTGCGCTCGCACTTTACTCTGGGCCACAGTCCTAAAGTGCCCAGAGGCCTAAAATCACTTTTGCCATTTCAGAGCTTAAGGCAAAAAGTTCAGGAGTGAATCTGCCAAAAAGGGCCAAGTCCCACAAGCGGCAAGTGCGCAACTGTGGCTGGATGGCGTGCGTGTCCCTTAGGAGTTAGCTCCACTGAGCAAGGGTGGTGGAATGGGTTGGGGCCGTGTGTGTCCTTACATATATCAGCTGAAAATCGTCCCCAAAAGCTGATTCGCCCCCATTCTCAGTTTCTCTAAGGTCGATTGGGCTCCACAGAGTCGGATTTCGATGGAGCTTGCGATTTATTCTGGCTGGGTTCAAAAGAGTCAGAGGGCAAGCCTAGGAGATCAAGCCCATTTTGCAGATCCGAGACGTGTTGTTGTTTATTCTTGAATTCGAAAGAAACCAAACGGGTACGTCCAAGGATAGCGGATGTTCTCGTTCCGGAGTTTTGATGTGGTGGGACAAAAGAGCTGCCGCCTGGCGAGTGTAGCCGGAGCCAAGTCCTGAAAGATGGTGCAAGAGTGGCCTCGGAAGGAGATCACTCCCTTTTACCTGGCGGCAAGTAGCATGGCTTCCTTAGCAAAGTAGGAGTGGAATTTGGCAAGAACGTCTCGTGGTCGCTTGTTCTCCCCGGTCGACATGCCAGCGACTCAATGCACTCTGTCCAGCTTTATTTTTTATGGTCTATGGGCTAAGGACCTCTGCGAAAAGACCCTCCAAAAAGGCTTCGAGGTCCGGTCCATCTTTCAGCTTCGATTCTCCCTCCGTGCCCTATTTTCAAGATCCTCAGCTTTGAGTTGCGTCTGGTGTAGTTGGTCTTGGAGAGAGCATATGTCATCACGCATAGATGGAGAGTGTTTATCCAGGTCTTGGATGTGAGCTTCAAGGTGCATCACTCTCATGCCCACGGAGTCAACATCCTGTTGTAGGGAAGTGAGTCGCCCAGTGAGGTCTGATCGTAGTTGATCAAGTGAGGCCCTGAGGTCTTGACTTAGTTCATCAAACAGTTCCGCCTTAATGTCACGTGGCGTGGCTAGAAGATCGTCTTTGGTGAGAACCATGGCGCCTACGTTCGCTTCTCATTCTGGTGGCAGGTGCTTGTCAGGCAGAGTGAAAATATTAGACACTGTAGGCGTTGCTTTAGTTGTCCCCTTCTTTTGCGGCATTAGGGCAAGTAGGAGCTGGCAGTGAGCAGCGACCATGGGGGAAGGGGCAGGCTGATGAAGAGACTCTGTTCACAAGTAGGGAGACAGCTGAGGGTCAGAGTACTTAAAGTGCGACCACGAGCAGTCACCCCCAATGCTCTGGCATAGCTACTCAGATGTTAGCTTGCCCAGGTATCCAGCATGGAACCGTGTGTATTCCCCCCCCGTCGCACCTTATCAAGTGTGGCACAAGCTGTGGGGGGACCAGGGCGGTGTCCTTAGGAAGGGTTTGTCCCTGGTGAGGAAAGTCTGGTGAACTCCCAAAAAGGCTGCCTCACTGTGGGTCTTGCATAGATGCAGATCTCAGCCCCTCTGCCCACAGGGCGAGCTCCTATGGAAGCGTTACCAGTTGGGATCCAGTAGTTGCCATCGTGGGGTCACCAGTGGGAGTCTGTACGCCGCTCTCTGCCAAGGAGTTCTGCATCGGTGGTCCTGCTCAGAGGGGGGCCGCCATGTTAAGGTCCGGCATGGCGGCCGGTATCTGCCATCCGCGATTATATGCTCACCCGGGTAATGGGGGACTTGTATCGGGTGCTGAAGCTGCCAAAGGAACAGCCAATACCCTCCTGATCACTCCCGCGGCCTCTCAGCCAATGTGAGCCCATTGCTGGCGTGGAGAGCAGCGATGTGCTTCCCTACAAGATCTTGGCGGCTGTGGGTGGAAGAGCCGGTCACTCCCAACTCTCTGGATCACACCTTAAACCACGTCACCAGTATATCCCTGGCTGACCTGTCGTGCCCCAAGCACCGGACAGGTGCCGTGGAGTCACCCGCACCCCTAGGGGATCTTCGCTCCCGCCAGTACCTGTGCAGCTTAGTCCACTAGTGCGGCATCTAGGTGGGAGCAGGGGTGAGAATCCGGCCCCTCAGTCTCGATCGTCTCTCCCGGTTGCTGTAGCAGTGCCACACGGCTTTCAATGGATGTCCGGCACTCCCCTCTATCGTGGAGTGGTGAGCGCCAGTTTGTGGTGAATGCTGGACACTTGAAGCGAGCTGCACACTGGGTACCAGACCATGGTTTTGGTGATCTGCTACGCTCAATCTATGCCCCGTATGATCAGCATGCCGGCTGCCTGAATTTCAGCCAAAAAGACGCCAAAGGACCACAGGTAGGTGTTCAGGATCCGACCGTGGACCAGGAGCTGAGACAAATTTTGTCTGGTCGGCCATCTTGCCCGGCCACCCCCCTGCAGCTTACTTTTATAGGGCATTTTGAAAACCTTTCTGAAGGTGCCCTGAGGTCACGGAGGCCGGCAGTAAACACAGAAGATGGCCGCAGGAGCACAGGTAGTGAATACGTATTCACTATGTATGCTCCTGCGCTAATCTTCTTTGTTTATTGCCGGATGTGGAGACTGCAAGGCAAGGTCCGTGGGCCGCCATTGAAGGCCTGCCGAGCCGCTGGCGGCCCGCACGCCATACTATGAGTACCAGGGATAAAGGGGCTAAAAATAAAAGTCTGTCAGTACTAATGCTGAATTGAATTAACATATTTTATCTTTTTAAAAATATAAATGACTTTAACGTTACAATCATACATATAATTAAAAAATAATTATTAGTTTATTATAAAATGTTAACGTT
The DNA here is from genome assembly GCF_964263255.1 of Lissotriton vulgaris. Lineage (NCBI taxonomy): Eukaryota > Metazoa > Chordata > Amphibia > Caudata > Salamandridae > Lissotriton > Lissotriton vulgaris. The sequence goes on from NC_141685.1 coordinate 190,926,732, forward strand.
TACATTTTTTTTATACATTATAACTTTAATTTATAAAAAAATAATGACCTCAATGTAAATTCATTTCATACGTGTTAGACCTGGCACCTTGGCGTGAGTCTCCCTTCCACTTTTTGCTGATGTGCCTCCGATGTTTTGCTGGTTTTCCGATACTCAGGGCACTGCGCCACGGCTGACCCGTGCCGCAGTGCAAGTGCTCCCTACTGTAAATTGTACATGCGATTGGTATCCATGATTGGTGCATTGGATTTACTGTTAGTCCCTAATAACGCGCACTAGAGAGTGCCGGGGCTTGTAGATGCCAATACTGCTGGTGGGCCTGCAGCGCTGGTTGCGCCACCCACCGAAGCAGCCGTAAAGATATGTCTGGGAACTGCGACCGCAGAACCCGCGTGCGGTCTCGTACAGCCACGCTAGCTGGGCAAGTGCACCCACTTGCCAGCCCCGAACCTTCCCTTGACTACATATTAGTCACCCCTATGGTAGGCCTACGGGCAGGGTGCGTTGTAGGTGTAAGGTAGGACAAGCCCTGATGTGTGTGGCATGTCCTAGTAGTGACTTACAACCAAGACCGTATTTCACTATTGAAGGCTACCTGTTCCATTAGGCCAGACTGAGCTGCTGGAATTATTACACCCTATAATTCCCGCAGGCTCAAGGAGCATGGTAGCGAGTCATGTTTAGTATGCCTGAACTCAGGATGATAAAATATTTCTTGTAGTCAAGTTTATTTTAGTATCCTGGGTTTGCCAATGCTACTTTTAGAAAGTTAGCATTTGCTTGCTTAACCATTTCAGCCTGCCTCTGCTGGTATGTGTATCTGACTGTCTGGGATGTGTGAGTGGCAGGACTGGAGGGATGACAGGTGGTGAATGCGCAGATTACACCTTAGTGGGAGGTAGGAGTGCCTCTTGACTCGAACTGTAGCTGTGCTCGGCCACCACAATGCTGGCTCCACCCTCCTGGGGAGCGGCGGATGACTCTGCCGGCACCTGGCGCAGGAAGGGCGAAGCCCCCATCAACAAGGTACTCTGGCCGCCCCTGTCCGCGCAATGCTGGCTCCACCCCCTGTGGGGCGTCTGATGCGCCTGCCCCTCGCACTGTAAGCAGAAGCCGGAGTACACCCGCCGGGGTACTCAAGGACTGAGAGTGGCTATGCAAAGGCCCCCCTGGCCTGCGAGAACAAAAGAATTGGCCTATAAAAAAAGGAGCCCTGCTCCTTGAAAATTAGATCCGGTTTGGGCCACAGACGAACTCTGCCCGACGAGAAGGACCGTGAGAGACAAGGAAGGGTGCTGACTCTTGCCTGTGTCTGGTGCCTTGCTGCCGAAGGAGAGGAAGGAGAAAAGACTACGAGAAGACTTTTGCTTTGCTTTGTGCCAAACTCTGCTAAAGAGATCTCCAAGGGCTTGCAACTGAACTTGCCCCCTGACCAGCGTCCCAGGACCAGTGGACGCTACCCCCTTGGAAGAAAGCGACTGCGGGTGCTGACCATCGCCGCAGCACCGACGGAGGAATCTCCTCCAAGGCAACGACATCCACCTGACCACCGTGACCGGGGCCCAAAGCAACAGCGAGAGCAAAGTAAGGACCAGCCGCCGCTGGCCCGAACACCGTGACCGCAACTGCACCGGGAGCCCGAGAGCAAAGCGAAGGAGGACCCGTCCGGTCCGAGCTCTCGAGGTGACTGCATAACGAGCAGCCACTCACCTGCAAAGACGGACAGTTGCCCTGTGAGAGTCCGCTAGGTCGGTAGCCTGCCCGACAGCCCAGCTGTGAGCCCACAGCTGCACCGGCACTTGGCTGGGTACGTCCTGCACTTGGGGACCGTACTGCCACTTGCCACCACCGCACAGCCGCCGCCTCCAGGGTCGGAGCGGACGACGAGGAGAGGACCCTGCCGCCACAGAACACCGCTGCCCCGGATGACCCGTGACCTGCTCGGCTGAAGAGCCGCAACGATCAGCGACACCGGGAAGGCAACGCGACGTGGGACAGATCCCCTGGAAGCCGCCGGCTCCACAAGAACTTTGGTTAACACCGGCCTACGGGCCCAAAGAGAACTGCTATAAGAACTGTGGTAACCTGAACTGAGTAACTTGCAACCGTTATCATAAAGTACGTTGACTGTATTCACAAGCCTGCTTAAAATCTATATAAAGATATATATTTTTACAGAATACAGTCTGGTCTCGTTGTGTGGTGGGTTGGTTGTAAGGGTGTACTATTGCAAGTGTTTAACCTATATGCCCCAAAGATTAGCCTGCGACTGCTTAAGCCACACTACCTAGAGGGTAAGCAGAGGTTGTCTGGAAGGTAACCCTCAGCCCTGACGAGGAAGAGGAGAGTCCCTGCTTGTCGCTAGTGTTGCACTGCGCCGACTAGAGACTCCCCCTTCCTACATTGGACGCAGCGGTGAGGATTTTCGAATTTACACTTGCGATATCTATACCTGAGCTTCTGACCACTACACAAGGATTACGGTCCAGTTACTTAGCCACAGACTTTGCTTTTGAATTTTGCCGAAAGAAAGATTCCGAGTGCAGAAACCATGCCGGGCACAAAGAGCCTGGATGGAGCAGAGTCCACGACCTCCGAGGTGTTGGAGGTGGAGTGGGACCCCGCCAAAGTGGATAAATATTCCAGGGACGAACTGAAGTTCTTTTGCAAGAAACTCAAGGTCCCGCACGCTGGCTGCAAAAACAAGACACAGCTCTCCAAGGCCCTGAAAGCCTGGATAGAGTCCCGAAAGACCCCGGAGGATGAAGACGCCCTCGCTGAGCAGAATGCAACGGAGGAGCAGAATGCACTTGGGGATCTGATCGACCTCGAGAGGCAAGACAGCGAGCACAGCTTTGGTAAAGGCCTGTCGCCAGAGGAGCTGGCGGACAGGAAGGAAACGAGGAATCACGAAAGAAAGCTGGCAGAATTGAAAATCCAGCTGGAGCTTGAAACGAAAAGAATGGCGCTGGAAGAGCGAAAGCACCAAATGGATTATGAAGTAAAAATGAGGGAGATAAGTCTCAAGGAGAGAGACTTGGATCGTCCTCCCTCTGGTGGCAGCGCATCGCCAGTGCAGGTAGAGTCAAGAGTGCACATCCCGAAGGACGTAGTTAAGGAGTTCTTTAAGGGGGATGACATAGGACAGTGGTTTAGGGCATACGAGGTAGCCATGTCCTCCCACCGGGTCCCTGACAAGGATTGGGGAGCAGGGTTGTGGGGAAGGTTCCTTAGCGAAGGGAGAGATACCTTGCTAGATTTGCCCGTTGAAAATCCGAGATCCTACGCCCACATGAAAGAAGCTTTAATGAACAGGTACGGGCTTACCCCTGAAATGTATAGACAGAAGTTTAGGGGATGTACTAAGCGGCCTGGGAATACGTATGTGGAGTATGTGACTTACTTTTGCAGAGCACTGGATGGTTGGGTGAAAGGTAACAAAGTTAATGATTTTCAAGGTCTCTTTGATTTAATTGCATGGGAGCACTTGTCTGATCACTGTTTTCCTGAGTTACGCCAACACCTGATCGATAGCAAGCTGTCCAACCCGAGGAAGCTTGCTGAGGAGGCGGACCGCTGGCTCAGCACCAGGGTCCACAAGGGTCCCGTGGGAGATTCCGCCAAGAGTGGGCAGGGTCCCCAGCAGAAGAGTGGGGGGGACAAGGGGGGAAAACAGAAAGGGTTCCAAAAAGGCCCCCAAAGTAGTTCCCAAGGGAGCCCGCAGCAGGGTTCTCAGCCTCCCCCACCTCCGAAGCAGAATGGGGCCCCGACAGGTAAACCTGTTCCAAAGGGGCCCTTCAATTGTTTCAAATGTGGCGAGCCTGGGCACATATCCAGTGACCCCAAGTGTCGCCTGTTTGGAAAACCCGCACCCACTGGTGCTCCACCCCGACAAGTGACTAGCGTTCACCTGGGAGAAGAAATGATGGTCCCGGGGGGTGGGAATCCCGTTCACATGACCCTGGTCTCGCTAGGAGACAGCGAGATGATCCCTACGAACTACCTGCCCTCTAACACTAAGAAATATGGGCAGGTGGTGATCATCAATGGTAAGGAAGCTGAGGCTCTTAGAGACACAGGAGCCAGTGTGACTGCAGTGAGGCAGCACCTGGTGTCTCAAGAGCAGGTTGTACCCCATGCCTACTGTAGGGTTATCAACGCTGAAAATTCAGAGAGTCAGTGTCCGATGGCTCAAGTTCCCTTCGAGTGGGGGGGGTCTCTGGTACTCTGCAGGTCTGTGTGAGAAAAACCATGCCTGTTGACTGTTTGCTAGGGAACGACTTGGAGCACTCCCCTTGGGAAAAGGTGGAGAAGACGACTCACCTGCGGATGGTGGGTCTGCCTGACTGGGCGTGCGTGACCACCCGGTCAATGGCAGCCAGTAGGGGTGATCGAGAGGTCCTGGGGCCTGAAGGAGAGGCCCAGGAACCGGCCTTAGGGAGAAGGCGCAGGGGGCGCGGGAAACCGGCTCCTGAAGTTCCCACGGTCCAGGAGGAAGCAGACCTTGAGGGGGATGCCCTGGAGCCTACAGGGGAACAGATCGCCGAACTGGGGGACCTGCCTGAGCTGACCCATTGGCAGCAAGAAGGAGGACCCTCCAGGGAGGAATTCTGCAAGGAGCAGAAAGAATGCCCTTCTCTCGTGGGTATGCGGCAGCAGGCTGCAGACCAGGCCGATGGTGTTCAGGCCAAGACACCTTACGTGTACTGGGAGAACGACCTCCTGTATTCGGAGCCTAAGGCTGCTGAACCTGGGTCAGCCCGTGTGCTGGTGGTACCCCAGAAGTTCAGAGCCTTCCTACTGGGTCTGGCTCATGATGTGCCTTTAGCAGGACATTTGGGGATGGACAAGACCTATGACAGGCTTGTCACCCACTTTTACTGGCCCCAAATGCATAAGAGTTCAGATGCTTATTGCAGAACCTGTCCGACTTGGCAGGCAAGTGGGAAGACGGGAGGGAAGAACAAGGCTCCCCTCCAACCCTTCCCTGTGGTCGGTACGCCATTCCAGCGAGTGGGTATTGACATCGTTGGGCCTCTGGACCCCAAGACAGCCATGGGCAACAGGTTCATCATGGTCTTGGTGGACCATGCCACCCGGTACCCTGAAGCCATCCCTCTGAGGACAGTGACGGCTCCCGTGGTGGGGCGTGCACTGATGGGAATTTTCTCATGAGTAGGATTCCCTCTAGAGGTGGTGAGCGACAGGGGGACCAATTTCATATCGAAGTATATGAAGTCCCTTTGGCAGGAGTGTGGCGTGACGTATAAGTTCACCACGCCCTACCATCCCCAAGGTAACGGGTTGGTTGAAAGATTCAACCGAACCCTAAAAGGCATGATCATGGGCCTGGAAGGTCCGATGAGGCATAAGTGGGACGTCCTCTTACCATGCCTGCTCTTTGCATATCGCGAGGTGCCACAGAAGTCCCTAGGGTTCAGCCCCTTTGAACTACTGTACGGTCACCCCGTGAGAGGACCGCTGAGTTTGGTAAAGGAAGGCTGGGAGCAATCTCCCAGGAAACCTCCCCAGAATGTATATAGCTACATGCTGGCCTTCAGAAACCAGACCAGACGCTTCAGACAACTTGCCGAGGCAAATCTGGAAGCGAGCCAGGAGGAAATGAAGCGGTGGTACGATCAGAATGCCACTCTGGTCGAGCTTCAGCATGGACAAGAGGTGTATGTCCTGGCCCCAGTGGAGCCCTGTGCCCTTCAGGATAAGTGGACAGGACCATTTGAGGTGGTGGAGCGCAAGAGCCCCGTGACATACTTGGTGGACATGAAGACGCCCAGGAACCCTTTGCGGGTCCTACATGTCAACCGCCTCAAGCCCCACTTGCGAAGGTCCGAAGTGGGCATGTTGTTGGCAACCGATGACGGAATGGAGGAGGAGTCGGAGCCTCTTCCTGACCTCTTGGTGGCCTGTGAGAAAGATGGGTCAGTGAATGGAGTTAACCTCTCACCCACCCTGACCACCGAACAACAGGAGGACTGCCGCCAGTTGCTGGGGCAGTTTCCAGACCTGTTCTCCCTGGTTCCGAGTGTCACAGATTGGTGCGTCCATGATGTGGACACTGGAGACAGCTTACCTGTGAAGCATAAGGCTTACAGGGTAACTGACAGGGTCCGGGCCTGCATCAAGGAGGAGGTCTCCAAGATGCTTGCCCTCGGGGTGGTTGAGTCTTCCAGCAGTCCTTGGTCCAGCCCCGTGGTCTTGGTTCCGAAGGCTGCTGCTCCGGGAGCCACACCCGAACTCCGGTTCTGTGTGGACTACAGAGGACTCAATTCAGTCACGAAGACTGACGCGCACCCCATCCCCAGAGCTGACGAGCTCATTGATCGGCTAGGGGCTGCCCGGTTCCTCAGCACGTTTGATTTAACGTCTGGGTACTGGCAGATCGCCTTGACCGATGGGGCAAAGGAGAGGTCGGCATTCTCTACACCAGATGGGCATTTCCAGTTCCGGGTTATGCCATTTGGAATGAAGAATGCCCCTGCCACCTTTCAGAGATTGGTCAACCAGGTGTTGGCTGGACTGGACGAGTTCAGTGCCGCCTACCTGGATGACATCGCAGTGTTCAGCGGTACCTGGCCCGAACACCTGCGACACCTCTGGGAAGTGTTGATGGCCCTGCGCAGAGCAGGCCTCACAATCAAGGCAAGCAAGTGCCAGATTGGGCATGGTTCCGTGGTGTACTTTGGACACCAAGTGGGGAGTGGCAAGGTAGCCCCCTTGCAGCCCAAAATCGAGACCATCCTGGCTTGGGAACCCCCCAAGACCCAGACTGCAGTGAGAGCCTTCCTGGGGCTCACTGGGTTTTACAGGAGGTTTGTCAAGGGCTATGGCACGATCGTGACCCCCTTGACAGAGCTGACTTCGAAGAAGCAGCCCAGGATTGTGATTTGGACTGACACCTGTCAGAAGGCTTTTGACACCCTGAAGACTGCCATGTGCACGGCGCCCGTGCTCCTGGCTCCTGATTTCTCCAAGGAGTTCATTGTGCAAACAGACGCTTCAGAGCATGGTGTAGGGGCTGTTCTTTCACAGATGACTGAGGAGGGCTTTGACCAACCCGTAGCCTTCATAAGTAGGAGGTTACTCCCACGGGAAAGTAGGTGGAGTGCAATAGAGCGTGAAGCATTTGCTGTGGTCTGGGCGCTGAAGAAGCTAAGACCCTACTTGTTTGGGTCTCACTTCCGAGTTCAGACGGACCACAGGCCCCTCAGATGGTTGATGCAAATGAGGGGTGAGAACCCAAAACTGTTGAGGTGGTCCATTTCTCTACAGAGTATGGACTTTACGGTGGAACACCGCCCTGGCACCGATCACGCCAACGCTGACGGTCTGTCCAGATTTTTCCGCCTTAGTGATGTGGAACTCCCTGGGGAAGGGTAGTTCCCCCCACATTTCAGCTGGAGGGGACACATGTTAGACCTGGCACCTTGGCGTGAGTCTCCCTTCCACTTTTTGCTGATGTGCCTCCGATGTTTTGCTGGTTTTCCGATACTCAGGGCACTGCGCCACGGCTGACCCGTGCCGCAGTGCAAGTGCTCCCTACTGTAAATTGTACATGCGATTGGTATCCATGATTGGTGCATTGGATTTACTGTTAGTCCCTAGTAACGCGCACTAGAGAGTGCCGGGGCTTGTAGATGCCAATACTACTGGTGGGCCTGCAGCGCTGGTTGCGCCATCCACCGAAGCAGCCGTAAAGATATGTCTGGGAACTGCGACCGCAGAACCCGCGTGCGGTCTCGTACTGCCACGCTAGCTGGGCAAGTGCACCCACTTGCCAGCCCCGAACCTTCCCTTGACTACATATTAGTCACCCCTATGGTAGGCCTACGGGCAGGGTGCGTTGTAGGTGTAAGGTAGGACAAGCCCTGATGTGTGTGGCATGTCCTAGTAGTGACTTACAACCAAGACCGTATTTCACTATTGAAGGCTACCTGTTCCATTAGGCCAGACTGAGCTGCTGGAATTATTACACCCTATAATTCCCGCAGGCTCAAGGAGCATGGTAGCGAGTCATGTTTAGTATGCCTGAACTCAGGATGATAAAATATTTCTTGTAGTCAAGTTTATTTTAGTATCCTGGGTTTGCCAATGCTACTTTTAGAAAGTTAGCATTTGCTTGCTTAACCATTTAAGCCTGCCTCTGCTGGTATGTGTATCTGACTGTCTGGGATGTGTGAGTGGCAGGACTGGAGGGATGACAGGTGGTGAATGCGCAGATTACACCTTAGTGGGAGGTAGGAGTGCCTCTTGACTCGAACTGTAGCTGTGCTCGGCCACCACAATGCTGGCTCCACCCTCCTGGGGAGCGGCGGATGACTCTGCCGGCACCTGGCCCAGGAAGGGCGAAGCCCCCATCAACAAGGTACTCTGGCCGCCCCTGTCCGCACAATGCTGGCTCCACCCCCTGTGGGGCGTCTGATGCACCTGCCCCTCGCACTGTAAGCAGAAGCCGGAGTACACCCGCCGGGGTACTCAAGGACTGAGAGTGGCTATGCAAAGGCCCCCCTGGCCTGCGAGAACAAAAGAATTGGCCTATAAAAGAAGGAGCCCTGCTCCTTGAAAATTAGATCCGGTTTGGGCCACAGAAGGACTCTGCCCGACGAGAAGGACCGTGAGAGACAAGGAAGGGTGCTGACTCTTGCCTGTGTCTGGTGCCTTGCTGCCGAAGGAGAGGAAGGAGAAAAGACTACGAGAAGACTTTTGCTTTGCTTTGTGCCAAACTCTGCTAAAGAGATCTCCAAGGGCTTGCAACTGAACTTGCCCCCTGACCAGCGTCCCAGGACCAGTGGACGCTACCCCCTGAGGTTCCGTGACAATTTGAACCCGTGTTTTCAATATTGTCGGAAATACATCATATTGGTATCAGCGAACCGCAAATGATCCATTTAGCATATCCTGGTGTTTTCGCTATGCTACGAGCAAGAGTACTCCTGTTACAAACACATTTCCGATCTACCCATGGCATCCATCTTAGATCATGGCAGCCATTTTGTGTTTCTTGCCCTCACATACGCAATAACCTCTGATTTCTCCATTTCAATTAAGGACACGTAGGCTTAACCGGAGATTCACCTCTCTAGTGACACGTGCACCTTAGACCAGAACACGCGGTAGCTGCATGACTCGACAAAAGCTGCCTCTTCTGCCCGAGGCCAGTCCTGCTATACTGGTTCTTGTGTCCGTTGGCCTGATCACGATTAGGCGGCCGAAGCTGGTAGCCTTGCCCATTTACAACCCACAAACATCCCTTATCCTACTTTCCTATCTTCCACACGTGGCTCCGTTCCTTTCTTTCTGAATCTTTATTAGGGGGAGGTAACGAAATTTACGATGAGGCGGTCCGGCTCTTGAATGCAATATTGACAAGGGATTGTGATGAACTAGTGGGAACCCCTCTTCGTAATGTTTGGCATCAGATATTATCGACGATTCCTGTGTAATGCCAAATATTTATTGTTTAGGACACAAAGGTTCTGGGAATGTATTACATGTAAAGAATTTGCCTCAAGCTCAAATTTTAGTATATAAGGAGCAACCCTCTTTGTACAAATTGAACAGGCTCCTAGATACTGCCCGTGTGTAGTTTCTGTGACTTCTGTGTCCCTGCAGTAATAAACTTTTGGTCTTTGACGCCACCATCGAGAAGCCCGTGTTTCTGTTTATTCGTGCACCGAGACAGGTAGAACTCCGGGGTCTTCGGGTGTTGTCCCCTGACACCTCTGGACTGAACCAAAAAGTCCAGAACTCCAATTGGCGCCCAACGTGGGGCGACATCATTCGGTATCGGTCCAAAAGCCTGAAGAGTTCGAGGAGCTTCGTGTGAAGATTCCCGAGGGAGGCGCCCCACTTCATCGATCCCGGCATATCGCAAAAGTGGCCCGAAGTTCTCTTCCACGAGGGTTCCCGTTCAGGACGGCTGCAGTGGGCCGTTGCCTTGACCGTCGCCCTGTCTTGGACCCGAGGTGCAGTCCTTAGTACGGCGAGACAAGACGGGTTTCTCCTTGGTGACGTCTTCAGTACCTCAGTTAAGTATTTAGTGGTTGCTAGTTGGTTACTTCGTGAGGGTTGTTAAAATCCTTTTTGGTTCTTGGTTTGGTTTGGTTTTGTAAGATTATCACTGGTTGTTGTTCTGGTTACGATAATCTATTGGTTTAGTTTGGGTATCGATACATCAGTTCGCTTTTGGTAGGCCTAAGTTCTTGGTTCAGGTGCACATATCTGTTTTTTGTTTTGTTCGTTCTGTGTTCCGGATTGCAAAATGGTAAGTCGGAAAAATTGTATGTTGTCTTGTTTTGGTTGCAACAGTGATTCACGATTGGAGGACTCATGTCTGGTTCCTCCGATTGGGACTCCTCTATATGATCTGTATTGTAAACATGGCGTGGGTCCTATATCTTATAATGAGGTATGGGTCCGCTATACGGAAAAGGATGGTGTCCTTAGTTGGCCACTGCATGGTAGTTTTGAACCCGAAATCCTTGATAATTTAGAAGCGAAATTGTTTAGGAAGAAAGCCCGGCCGGCAATGTTTGATTCTTTCCGTTACTGGCGAAAAGAATCCAAACAGAGAGAAATTAAAAGGTTGAAGAAAGAACAGAAAGAGCAAGAGTTGACTTTAGAACAGGCTGTTAAGCAGCTGCAAGTCAACGAGTCTGAGAAGGCCGTAGAGGTGGCCATTAGAGAACATAATTTAGCGATCGACAAGTGCTATCCTGCCTTGCCATCGAAAACAACTAAGATACTAGAGGACCCCGAAAACGATCCTCTGTTGTCTTACTTGTTACAGTCACCTCCACCGTATGCACAAGGTGCTACGGCTCCACCTGTACCGAATGTTCAATTGCCGGTTGCTGGACAACCTGGTATTCCTGCTCCTGCCCCTCAGAATCAAGCTCCTGTACCTCCTATAATTAATGTGAATATTCCTTCGGCACCTCCACTCCCTGGGTTGCCGGCTTCTTTACCTATACCTGTATCGCTTACACCTACTGTTTCACAAGCTGCCTTGCCTGATACTCCTACTATTCCTGTGCTATCTATTCCTACTGCTTCTGTGTTCTCTACATCTGCTAGTATTATGACTCCGCTTACTGTTCGTCGAAGAATCACTGATTCCGTCTCTAATATTCTGTCTCCTTTCTATAAAACCTTAATTAAGACTCCTGCCTCTGACTCTGTACAGAGACGCAGTCAGCTTCCAAGTACTGAGGAACGCGGAATTTTGGATTCCACAGCTCTTAGATGGATTTCGAAGAGTAGGAGATATAGTACGAGAGATGTACTAGATACATTTATGCAATGGAATGAACCAACGCAACGATATGTTTTTGACGAGATGTGCTCTCTTTTACGTGAGGAACTAGAAGAAGATGACTCTGAATCGAATTTAGAAGACTTAATTAAAGTTCAGAAAGAGTTTACTACAGGAATGATAGTAGGTCCGAATATAAAAGAAGCGATGGAACTGATTTTAAGTTATAGAAATGATCCATCACTTCGTTCACCGAGAGACTTAGAGAAAAGTAGTACGAAGCAGACTCGCCAATATCCAATGAGGGAGGTTCCTCCAATTTGGCGCGAAGCTGTGCAAGCTGATGCCATTAATGGTATTGTAGCCGCTCCGGCGCAATTCCAGAGAGTATGGATACACATTCCATGGAAGCGAGCCGAAGTGTTAGCAGTGAAACAGGCCTTGCCAGATCCGCGTAAGAATCCTGCTGGATACTATAAGGAGTTAGCGCAGACAGTAGAGGCTTGTGTTATGAATCTAGCGGACATCGACATGTTATTTGGAAATGTAGTACCACAACCAATTTGGGCTAAAATACGTAAAGAGAATCATCCAGTTGCCCTAGGTGGTGATTGGGCAGCTATCATTGCAGCAGATGGTCAGCAAATAGGTGGTTCCAAACCCGAACCTCTAATTGCTAATCTTCCAGGTAGGATAATTGACTTAATGAAGACTCTGATGCCAGCATTGCGTGTTAACTGGGACAAGTTGTCCGCATGCAGGCAGAAGAAAGACGAAAGTGTCTCCGACTTCTTTACGAGGTTCGAAGAGACTTTTGTAGATCATAGTGGTCAGGATATGAGCACAGAAGGAGGACAGAGATTGTTTGTCGATAAATTTGTACACAATTTGCTACCAGAGCTCTGCAACAAATTGAAAGATTCCGAGAGTGCGTGGGCTGTCTCTACAACTGCACAAATACTTGCAACTGCGCAGTATTATGAAAATAGGGATAAAGAGGAGAAAGAGAAATCAGATAAGAAAACGAAAGATTTAAAGACTAAAGTTCTTTTGCAACAGGCGTATCCGCCTCGCATGAATCAGACTAATACGCAGCAAGGGTCATATCAAAGGACAGATTATAGTTCACCGAGGCCTCAATACCAGTGGAACCAGTGTGCGTACTGTAAGAAAGAGGGTCACTACAAAAATGACTGTCCGATCTTAGCGCAAAATAATGCAGCAGCAGCTCAGAGAGGTCGTGGTGGTTTTGTGCAGAATTCTAGAGGTCGAGGACGAGGTGCTATGCCTCCACAGACGAATGATCGCCCTTCCAATCACTTTGATCAACGAAATGGACAGTCTGCCCAACAAAATAGATCTCAACAGTATCATGTTGAGGACTATTGTGAAGTGGATGAGGGATTTCAGCAAAATGGGTACTAGGACAGCCATGGACAGAGAGAGGGAGTAGTATCAGTTCCAGTGGATCAGAGTGGGCCTTATGTCGCAGTAGCAACATCAGGTGTAGTCGAACCGTTTCTGTTGGATACTGGTGCGGCAAAAAGTTCTATCATTCATGCGAAACTCCCTGGCGCACCTTTGTCCGGCTTAACAAATGTTTCTGTAGGTTTTTCAGGCGCCCCTGTTTACAACCCCACATCTGGTCCTTTGTCTATTTCTGTTGGACCGTGTCAATTGAAAGCACCCTTGATTTTGACGACAGGTTGTAATGAAAATCTGCTTGGTTTAGACTTGTTAAAACGCCTATATGCGACATTGTACTGTTCTCCGGAAGGAGTACAGCTTACATTGGGCAAAAGAATCACCTCTCCGATGTACTTGTCAATGGATGCACTCCCGCCGGAGCTGCGTTCACTCCCTGATACTCTTTGGGCGACTGGTCCTAATGATGTAGGCCTTTTGGAAATACCACCATATGTAGTCACTTTGAAAGCAAATGTCAAATTTCCACGAATTCCTCAATACAAAATTTCTAGTGAAGGTGAACGTGCACTTTTATTGATTGTACAAGATTTGATTAAGAAAGGTGTGGTTGAAGAAACTAGAGGAAATGTCTGTAACAGTCCTGTATTACCGATTTTGAAACGTACTGATCCGACAAAGCCTCCAGTATATAGGTTTGTTATCGATCTCAGAGAGGTTAATAAGATTGTGGTTCCGCAGTTCCCTGTAGTTCCAGACATTACTGCCTTGTTAACATTGATTCCTGCTACAGCCACATGGTTTTCAGTCATCGACTTGAAGAATGCCTTTTTTAGCATTCCGATAGCCGAAGAAAGCAGAGATATTTTCGGCTTCTGTCTAGGAGGTCGAAGCTTCAGGTTTAAACGCGCTCCACAAGGCTATTGTGAGAGTCCGTCCATTTACAGTCAGGCATTAAAAAGCCAGTTAGATTCTTTTGTACTTCCTCAAGGTTCTGCCCTAGTGCAGTATGTAGACGATCTTCTAGTGGCTGCCGATGACAAGGAAACTTGCAAAGCAGCTACGATTTCGTTATTGCATCTTTTGTCCAATTTGAATCACAAGGTGTCACCTTCGAAAATGCAATACTGCTGCCAAGAAGTGACCTACCTAGGTCATCTCTTGTCAAAGGAGGGAAGGAAGTTGACCCCAGAGAGAATAAAAGCAATTACGCAGATGAGTGTTCCCCGCACACAAAGAGAAGTACGTGCCTTTTTAGGTATTACTTCATACTGTAGGCAGTGGATCCCAAATTTTTCTCTTTTAGCAAAACCGTTGATAGCTTTGACTGGGAAAGGTGTTCCGAGTCCGGTGCCATGGTCTGATGAATGTCAGGAGAGTTTTTCTGAGTTACGAAAAGCATTGTGTTCAGCTCCTGTATTGGGTACACCTGACTACAGTAAGCCATTCACGCTTTATGTTCACGAAAGAGAAGGTTGCGCGTTGAGTGTCCTGACACAGAGATTTGGTGATAAACAACGCCCTTGTGCGTATTTTTCATCAACATTAGATCCGGTAGCTAGAGCGTTACCTAGTTGTTTGAGAGCTACAGCGGCAGCTGCGGCTTCCATTCGCCAATCTGCTGGTTTGGTGATGAACAACATGCTAGTGGTTATGGTTCCTCATGCTGTGGATACACTCATGAACAGAACCAAGACACAACACCTTACCAGTGCTAGATTATCTGGCTACGAGCTGACACTGCTAGCAAGTCATATTCAGATCAAAAGATGCAATGTATTGAATCCAGCAACATTGTTGCCGACTAATCAAGAGTCGAGTGATTCCGAGCCCCATGATTGCTGTTTTAGAACTGAGGAAGAGACAAAAGGACGAATTGATTTAAAAGACACTCCGTTGTCAGATCCAGATGGCACGTTGTATGTGGATGGGTCATGTTTTAAATTGGAGAATGGTGAGGTGACCGCTGCTTACGCAGTAACGACTTTGAGGACGATTGTGGAGACTGCAAGAGTGAGTCAGAATTCTGCCCAAGCTGCAGAATTAATCGCTCTAACAAGAGTGTGTGTTTTAGCTAAGGGAAAGAGAGTGAATGTGTTCACAGATAGTCAGTACGCGTTTGGCGTGGCCCATAGTTTTGGCCGTTTGTGGAAAGAAAGAGGTTTCATTACGTCCCATGGGACTAAGATTCAACATGGTCAGCTAGTTAACGACTTGTTGGAATCTCTAACCTTGCCGACTGAAGTTGCAATTGTGAAATGCAGTGCTCATAAAGCAATCACGGATGATGTTGGTCGTGGGAATGCTTTTGCTGATGAAACCGCTAAACAGACAGCTAGAGATATTATGAGTAGAATGTATGTTGCTACGTCTGCAAGATGGATTTCCGAGTCTGGGATGTGTGAGGATACAGTGGAAAGTGTGAAAGAGATTCAAAAAGAGGCAACTGAGGAGGAAAAACGTGCATGGAAAGAAAGTACGGGCAAGTTGGATTCGAGTGGGTGTTGGATTGATTTGTCGGAACAACAGCGTTGGATGTTGCCTGATGCGTATGTGCTTGCAGTGGTGACAATGGCGCATGGAGTAGCGCATATAAGTTCTAAAGGAATCTGTAAGATGTTGGCTCCAGTCTGGAAGAATTATGGGATCAGTAAATGTGCAGAGAGAGTGGTGAAAAATTGTATGGTATGCCTGATGCATAATCCTGGCAAGGGAACCCCAACTCCTGCTGGTCATTTCGCTCCTCCTTCCTGCCCCTTTGAGGTAATTCAGCTAGATTTCATACACATGGATCGTTGTAATAATCTAAAATACGTCCTGGTGGTAGTCTGTGCATTTTCCAGATGGATCGAAGCATATCCACTAAAGGACAATACTGCCCTACCCACTGCCAAAATTCTTCTCAAAGAATATTTCCCTAGATATGGAATGCCACGGATTGTATGGTCAGATAACGGAAGTGAGTTTATAGGGAAAGTTATGCAGAGTGTGTGTGCCGGTTTGGGCATTAAACAGAAGTTCCACAGTGCAAACCATCCCCAGTCTGCTGGTTTGGTTGAGGGTTACAATGGCACCCTCAAACTAAAACTAGCTAAAATACAGGCATCCACGGGTTTATCCTGGCCAGACGCACTACCTTTGGCTTTGTTATCAACGAGAGCGACTGTACATTCTAGAGTAGGGCTTAGTCCATATGAAATTGTCTTTGGCCGTCCCGCTAATATTTGGGGAGTACCGAGGCCAAAGGAGTTTTGTTCTCTAGAATATCCAATGCTGATTGATTACCTTTACGACTTGACTGCTAAATTGAGTCTTATTCACCAACAGGTTTTCGATGCATTGCCAAAGCCACCGGAGAGTCCAGGTCATCAACTGAAACCAGGTGACCACGTTGTGGTACGAAATTTCGCGAGGACGAAGAACCTTCAACCCAGATTTGTTGGCCCCCTCCAGGTGCTGCTTGCAACAAGAACTGCCGTTCGTGTGGCTGGTCGCAAGCATTGGATCCATGCGACACACGTCAAACGTGTACCTCTGCCACTTCCTTACGACGACTGGGTTAAGAAGGGAATTGGTGCCTCTGAATTCGAGCAAACACCCAAGTTTGCCCCTTTTAGTGATGCTGAATTGATAACTAACACTTCAAACTCTGACTCTCCTCCTGAAAAGAATCCTTTGAACTCTGAACATTTGTCCTCTGCATCAGAAAAAACTCTGTCATCTGCGAACCTGAATACTGCAACATCTACTAACGATACGTTATTTTCCGATCAAACAGTTCCTGCAAAACTAAGATACAACTTACGATCTCGTAATATGGACAAATAAAGCAGGAAACTGCCTATTGTGATATTTTGAATTTTGAAACTTTTGCCATCAGCCAGGAAGTTTGCTATTGTTTTATTGTCTTAAAAAAATTGCCTTGCCGTCTGGGTAGCCGTAGGGTCGTGGCTGTGTGCCTAGTTGAATCTGCAGGGGTCAGACACAAGGTCGATCTTTCTGTTGGTTCTGGGAACTCCCAGGGCTAATAGAGGCATTTTCATCTACGTACACATCATCAGTGGTCGCGAGCGGATTGTAGAAGATGGAGCTTCCTGCGCTGCAACGAGAAAATGTGATTTATGTTCGCAGAAACAGAATTTTACAGAATTCTTCACAGCAAATGCTTTCTGATGCAATGTGCCATTACATTTTTGATTGTTTTGATAACGTTGGTGGGTGGAATCGTCTTTGGTGTGAATTGAATTTTTATGCCAGTAACTACAGTACCTCCCCTTGATCCTGCTACTTCTACTGTTTCTTCTATACACTCTTTTCACTCGTTTCCTGAACATGAGCAAGCTCGACGCTCAGAATTCATCAATAACACTTTTGTACAGCTCTTGCACCAACACCAACTGGTAGTTAACACTACAGACTGCTGGGTGTGTGGCTTGATACCCCACACTACGGATAAAGGTATTCCCTATCTGGTTTTGCCTTTCAGCTATAATGGATCATTTCAGGCCCTTCAGACCATTTTTGCTTATGCCCTTGAAACCTATCCTCCGCGTCCACCACGTTCCACTAAATATAACTCTGCCAACAAAGCTCTAGTTCAGGGTATTATTGATATGATCAAGGACGTCAATAACACTCCATCTTACCCTAGAGACGAATTAAGAGTATATTTGAGTTGGAATTCTTCAGAGTATCGCCTTAGTTTGGGAGAAAGCAAGCGTAAAAGCTCAACTCCAATCTGGGTCGTACCTCACCGAGGTCAGGTCTGTTTGCAAGGTAATGGGAGAAATCCAAGAGCTCAGCTAGGGAGGAGTGAGTGCGTAGAGACTTACGTGTTTCCGTCTAACTCTTCCCCTGCTTTTCTTACTGCTAGGGGTACTTACTTCATCTGTCAAGACAGAGCGTATACATGGTTGCCTGCTGACTTTTCAGGATCATGTTATATTGCTCGATTATTGCCTCCAAATTACACTGCTTCATCTGATTATCACAAGACCAGAGTAGCAAGAGGTGTCTTCAGCAAGGAAGATACCGCTGGTCAGGAAGCTGGAGACTTCTTCAAAGGTTTCCTTCCGTTCTGGGGGCCTATGGCCAATAGTAGAAACATACGTCAGCTAACACGGGTAGTTGAATCTACTATTACCGAAACTGCTGGTGCCCTTAGCAACTTGACAGCTGAGCTTCAGGCGGATAGACTCATGACGTTGCAGAACCGTATGGTTCTAGACGTAATACTTGCAGATCGAGGTGGGGTATGCAGAATGATCCAATCGAGCTGCTGTGTCTATATTCCCAATAATGCTCCAACAGTCTATGAGGCGATCTCTAAGCTACACAAGATTTCCGACTCTATTCATGTAGACAAGGGAAACTGGTCCTTCATGGAGTGGTTGTGGACTCTGATATCAGCATGGGGATGGAAGGTTCTAATGGTCATTGGTGTCATCTTAGTATTCCTGTTCTCGTGTTGCCTGATCATCCAGTGTGGTCCAGCTCTGTGTAGTCTTTGTGCTGCAACCTGTTTTAGAAAACCACCTGCGTTTGGAGAAAAGGCACGAGAGAGGATGATGATACAACAGCATGTCACTGACCTGATGAGCATAGAACTAGACTCTGACATAGACTGAGTAATTGCCTATGTAAGGGCAAAAGGAGGGTCTGAGGTTCCGTGACAATTTGAACCCGTGTTTTCAATATTGTCGGAAATACATCATATTGGTATCAGCGAACCGCAAATGATCCATTTAGCATATCCTGGTGTTTTCGCTATGCTACGAGCAAGAGTACTCCTGTTACAAACACATTTCCGATCTACCCATGGCATCCATCTTAGATCATGGCAGCCATTTTGTGTTTCTTGCCCTCACATACGCAATAACCTCTGATTTCTCCATTTCAATTAAGGACACGTAGGCTTAACCGGAGATTCACCTCTCTAGTGACACGTGCACCTTAGACCAGAACACGCGGTAGCTGCATGACTCGACAAAAGCTGCCTCTTCTGCCCGAGGCCAGTCCTACTATACTGGTTCTTGTGTCCGTTGGCCTGATCACGATTAGGCGGCCGAAGCTGGTAGCCTTGCCCATTTACAACCCACAAACATCCCTTATCCTACTTTCCTATCTTCCACACGTGGCTCCGTTCCTTTCTTTCTGAATCTTTATTAGGGGGAGGTAACGAAATTTACGATGAGGCGGTCCGGCTCTTGAATGCAATATTGACAAGGGATTGTGATGAACTAGTGGGAACCCCTCTTCGTAATGTTTGGCATCAGATATTATCGACGATTCCTGTGTAACGCCAAATATTTATTGTTTAGGACACAAAGGTTCTGGGAATGTATTACATGTAAAGAATTTGCCTCAAGCTCAAATTTTAGTATATAAGGAGCAACCCTCTTTGTACAAATTGAACAGGCTCCTAGATACTGCCCGTGTGTAGTTTCTGTGACTTCTGTGTCCCTGCAGTAATAAACCTTTGGTCTTTGACGCCACCATCGAGAAGCCCGTGTTTCTGTTTATTCGTGCACCGAGACAGGTAGAACTCCGGGGTCTTCGGGTGTTGTCCCCTGACACCTCTGGACGGAACCAAAAAGTCCAGAACTCCACCCCTTGGAAGAAAGCGACTGTGGGTGCTGACCATCGC
This sequence comes from Lissotriton vulgaris, assembly GCF_964263255.1. Lineage (NCBI taxonomy): Eukaryota > Metazoa > Chordata > Amphibia > Caudata > Salamandridae > Lissotriton > Lissotriton vulgaris. The sequence goes on from NC_141685.1 coordinate 190,946,075, forward strand.
CGCAGCGTCGACGGAGGAATCTCCTCCAAGGCAACGACATCCACCTGACCACCGTGACCGGGGCCAAAAGCAACAGCGAGAGCAAAGTAAGGACCAGCCGCCGCTGGCCCGAACACCGTGACCGCAACTGCACTGGGAGCCCGAGAGCAAAGCGAAGGAGGACCCGTCCGGTCCGAGCTCTCGAGGTGACTGCATAACGAGCAGCCACTCACCTGCAAAGACGGACAGTTGCCCTGTGAGAGTCCGCAAGGTCGGTAGCCTGCCCGACAGCCCAGCTGTGAGCCCACAGCTGCACCGGCACTTGGCTGGGTACGTCCTGCACTTGGGGACCGTACTGCCACTTGCCACCACCGCACAGCTGCCGCCTCCAGGGTCGGAGCGGACGACGAGGAGAGGACCCTGCCGCCACAGAACACCGCTGCCCCGGATGACCCGTGACCTGCTCGGCTGAAGAGCCGCAACGATCAGCGACACCGGGAAGGCAACGCGACGTGGGACAGATCCCCTGGAAGCCGCCGGCTCCACAAGAACTTTGGTTAACACCGGCCTACGGGCCCAAAGAGAACTGCTATAAGAACTGTGGTAACCTGAACTGAGTAACTTGCAACCGTTATCATAAAGTACGTTGACTGTATTCACAAGCCTGCTTAAAATCTATATAAAGATATATATTTTTACAGAATACAGTCTGGTCTCGTTGTGTGGTGGGTTGGTTGTAAGGGTGTACTATTGCAAGTGTTTAACCTATATGCCCCAAAGATTAGCCTGCGACTGCTTAAGCCACACTACCTAGAGGGTAAGCAGAGGTTGTCTGGAAGGTAACCCTCAGCCCTGACGAGGAAGAGGAGAGTCCCTGCTTGTCGCTAGTGTTGCACTGCGCCGACTAGAGACTCCCCCTTCCTACAATACGTAAATTTAAATAATTTATACTACATAATAGACATTTTAACTTTAGAAAGGTTTTTCTGTAAGTCTTTAACAAAAATAGTTTTAATGTCATTTAATATATATACATAATCCACATTTAATTAAAAGTTAAGTTAATTATGTAGCATTTTCAACATTGGGTCTAAATTTTACACGGAAATACCAGAGTTGTCATAATTTTACTGCTCACCGCTACATGGAGTGGAGGGTTGGACTCTGTTGATACAGCCCAATAAGGTGCCGATATTTGTGTGCTTTGCCTCAGTATTGTACTGTTATTGATACATGAAACCCATTAACAAATGTATTTTAAAAAATGGCCTACATTTAAAATACAATTTTACATTGATATTTAACATTAAAATATTTGTACTATTCTTTTTAAAGTTTGATAAAGGTTTGAAACATTTCCCATAGGAAAGTGGTCCTTATCCTGTAGTCCGGTGACCTATGGTGGTCCGCGGAGCCTAATCAGTGGGTCTGTGACTGCTCAGAATATGAAATCATATTAACAGATCAATAGTGTATAGATTAAGAATCAAAATGTAATGTTGAACATTTAAAATTGTTCTGTAAATGTGAAGGAATTTGAAATTCGAATTTAAAAATTAAGTTGGTATCCTCAGATTGAATCATTGGAACAGTGCAAATGCATCAAACAGATTATAGTATGGATGATGATTGGTCTAAATTGAATTAAGAAAAGCTCCATTCCTCCCATTAAATATAACAGTTTGAGTTTTCTTTCTTATTTGTTAGTGAAGTAAATAAAATATTTAATCATGTGTGTATTCTGTACTTTTTTTGGGCCCGTTTGTAGACCTAAAGTAGCCTGGGAACATTTACCCAATTGGTTAGAGAGGGGCCAGTAGTCACCCCCAGGACAGGCTCATGTCTGGCTTAAATGCGGCATGTCAAGGCTCACAATCCAAAACACTTTCGGGACCTGCTGAAGATCAGAAGAGGACTGGACCTGCTGTCTAGAACCCGAGACCAGCACCTGCTCCCTTCTGTACCCAGGACAAAGAAGTGGATTCCAATGGTGAATTGGCTGACCTCCTGTATGGCTACAGAAAGACATCAAGCTGCCAAAGACCTTTTTCCGGAAGTTCCCAACTGACCAGTGGCATCTGGACTCGAACTGAATCCTGCTCTGTGCCTCTTCCTGACAACCTGTTTGTCTCCAAGTGCCCCCAGTGAGGTGCTACGGGCTTTAGAAGTGTACTGTGGTTGATTGGGATTGAAAAAAAACAAAGGGCCTGATTTATATGTTGTCAGTAAGAATACCCTGTTGCAACAGCCACGGAGTATCCTTACTGCCAACATAATGTTCCCCTGCCTGACCATACGTTTAGCTACGGCCATGAATACCCTGTCACACCATAGCCAAACCTCTTCAAAGGCCTGACAGAGTAAGGATCATTAGAGAAATGGCTGTATATCCGCCTTTTTTAGGTCGAGCCTAGAGCAGCGCGCAAGTGCTGCTTTGAGATGACCTCTTGGAATCGGACTGTACTTTTTCGAAAACTCGTGCATGTACTGCATTGTTTCCAACGAGCACTTGTGCATGTACGGCATCCACATTGCAGGAGCGTGGCAGTGGAGCCATATGTTTCCAATTATCGTGCCCACTCTTGTTTACATTTGCTTGTCTCGCAGTCACTTTAATTGGAAACAGATGGCGGTCAAGTTCACTTTTGCGCCCGCTCGTTTTTTTTTTAACTTTGATGCTTATTTTTACAAATCGATCCCACTGATACAACTGCTCTCACAGTATTTTAGGCACCGTCAGTGTAAAGGTTGCTGTGAAACAGCCTCAAATAAAAGTATTCATTGAAACTGATGAGACTTTCCTCTTAAAAATGGTTAAAGTTTACTGGGATTTCTACTTCAATTTTTGATAAAATGTTTGTTGGTCAAATGTGGCTGTCTCCTAAAATAAAAGTAATTCAAAAGCTTTCACCACAAGGCAAAGTGTTGGCTTCCCACGAGAGCTGCCTCCAAAAAGTCGGCTACCTCACCGAAATGCTCCCCCTCTCCTCCCGAAAATCACTGATACCGCCCCCATTGAACTCAGGATCACAGCTCTACACTTTTTTCGTGCACTTCGACCGCTGCTCTCTATCAACCCAAAGTGCATTAAACACCTAATAAAAAGAGCAGGCTCCTACTCCTCCACACGGAACTGCTTCGGGGTCTCCACACAACCTCTGCGCACTTTCCCACTACTGTCCAGTGTTAAAGTGCAAGTGCCCCAGTGGTCAAATGGTGTTATGGATTGGTGTTTCCATGATTGGCATATTTGATTTAATAGTAATTCCCTAGTAAAGTGCAGAAGGGGTGCCAGGGGCTGTAAATCCAATGCTGCTAGTGGGCCTGCAGCACTGGTTGTGCCACCCACATAAGCAGCCCTGAAAAAGGTTCTCAGACCTGACACTGCATTGTCTGTATGCAGTCTGAAACTGCCATGTCAAACTGGCAAGTGCACCCACTTGACAGGCCCTAATCTGCCCTTTTCTTACATGCCTGTCACCCCTCTGTCAGGCCGACTACTTGTCCTGAAAGCACTGCACTTCGCACTGCAACCCTGGTCACACTGACTATGCCACCCGACGCCACCACTGAGCCGCTGCTTGCACCGAGAACTGTGGGCACCTCACTTAGCACCGCTTTGCCCCGAAGCCCTGGTATCCCCAACAACGCCGCTCCACGCTGACATCGCTGCCGCTGCTTGCACCGTGGTTCGAGGGCACCGCTCGTAAGTCACACGAAGCTCAGTCCTTATTGCGCACTGTAGCCTTTGATACCTAAGCCATCAAACTCCAGTTTGTCAGCCAACGACAGAGCTTCAGCAACGATGACGCTGCTGCTAGCACGTTGACCTGCCAGCACTGTGCTGAGTTCCCCATCACTTCGCAGAGAAGCCTCATGGACCCTGCTGGACGACCGGCACCGAGCCTCTGCCTGCACCACAACCCGAAAGCACTGCACCGCTGCACTTCAGACAGCAGCCCCAACGCTCACGGGCACTCCTGACGTCAACCAAAAGGAGATTGATCTGCAAAGCATGTGACTTCAAGGACCCGATTACTCCTGCACCAACTTCCGGTACTGACGCCGGCTCTTCGGAGCTCAACAAGAGGTCACCGACACCCTGCATTTCTAAAGGTACTGTTTTTCGGGTCTACCCGACACGGTAGTTGGCATGCAAATCCGCCGTCAGTCAGAACTGTTTCAATTTGTTGTTCAAGACGCAATGGTAGTCCCCAATGGAGCTACCAACTCCAAGGAACTCGATTTTTCAAGTATTTTTGCAAAGCATAGGTTTTTATGAACGGTAGGGTTAAATTTGTACTGTTTTGATCTTGTTTTAAGTATATAAAATATTGGATATTTTTCTAAAACTGGTGTGTTGTCAGTTTGTAGTGTTTTCACTGTATTACTGTTGGTTATGTGCAAATGCTTTACAGACTGCCTCTAAGATAAGCCTGACTGCTTGTGCCAAGCTACCATGGGGTGAGCAGGGGTTATTTTAGGAGTGCAACTCCCATACCGTGACTAGGAAGAAGGGTTCCTATTTAGACAAAGGTACCTTCCTCTGCCAACTTGTGACCCCCGTTTCTAACAGTTTGATAGGCAAATATTTTTACAATTTGGCTATATTACTTTGTTGCTACTGCATAAATACTTTTCACATTGTCCTAAGTACCATAGATACTATAGCTCTGCCATAGCTAATAAGGGGTTGAGTTCAGGTTAATTTAATTACTTGAAAGGTTTACCCTGATGGGGACTGTGATTATTTCTTGAAGTAGGGAGTCACCCAGCCCAAGCAAAACCCTGATTTCTTACAGAGTCAGCCCTGTTTTCTCTGATTTTTTTCAAGTTTCTTGGTTTCCTTTCCTTCAACATATGTCTATTCTTTCTCTCAGTATGTTATTACTTTCTGCGTCTCTTCTTTCTCTTAGAGCCCTTTTTCTCTGTCCCTTTTTTTGCTGTTTGCCTCTTCTTTCTCGTTGTACCAATTAAACATTATTGTGCCCCTTATTTCACTCAGTGCCCCTTCTGTCTCTATTTATTGCATCTTTCTCTCACTGCCCTTTTTTTTAATCTCAGTGCCCTGTTTCTCTGTCTCAACTTTCTGGCATTGCTCCTAATTACGTTTTGCACCTTTTCTTTTTTCAGGGCAATTCTGCCATCACTAGAACGACTCACCTGCCCTAGACCTTTGTAGCTTTTTCTACATCACAAGGAGAAAGTACTCCATCAACTATGCTGTGTTGGACTCCTTTTGTTGAAATTAGAGTTGGGGCTCAGCTGGGGGTGAGGGTGGTAGAGGGAGGTGCACATTTGTCTAGGGGCAAGCACAGATGACTAATGCGCAGCTCTCATATGCCAGGTACAGCCTGTGGTGAGTACATAATCCCATCATATGAGTAGCTCCTTCAGTATAGTCCTCTTTCCTGAGGGTGAGTGTGTGGGACTGGCTAGTTAGAGATTGTTTGCGATTGTCAGTCTCAGAGGGTCATCACCAGATTCCCACAAAATACAGATTCAGATAATGGCCTTAGCATCTTAAATTTGACTTTGAAAGACGTTCTGGCAGAAGATCTGGATATGTGGATTCACTTGTAGCTGAATATGAATTGAGTCATACTTCAGGTACACTGCCTTAGTTGATTGTGAATGTCATTGGTGGAATAGCAGAAGACAGACACATGGAGTGGGCTGCATTGGTTAAGTCTGGGCATCATTGGTGGAATAGTAAAAGGCCCACAGATGAGGCACACTGGCCATGCGTTGTGTGAATGCTGCTGCTGAAGTAACAACAGTGGCTGAATGTGTGAAGCTGAAGGTCAATGATGGAGCTTGTGGTGAGCTGGAGATTGGAGTTGAGAGAACTTGAAGAGCTGTGGCTCAGCGCTGGCATATTGAATTCATGGTTGTCAGGAATAAAGTGTGTTGGGAGATATGGGAGTGTCGGGTTCAAGGCGCACTTGCTGAGCTGTCACACGGTTTTAATACTGGAGGGCTTGTTGTATTGCAAGTAATTAGTGAGATACACTGCCGGGGCTGTGTGTCTTTATCAGTCTGTGAACATCCGGCTGTTCTCTAGGACTGCATTGTGAGAAGCTCATGGCACACATCAGAGTGATTAATCTCCAAGGTGAGCTGCTGGAAGGGGTTTAGCTGTGTGTGAGTCTCGGTGTAGGAATAGGAAAGGGTTCTCCAGGATTGTGCTGCTCTGTTAGAGCTTTCATTATTAGTGCATGAATAGCATGGGGTGATATAGTGCAAAGCTGGGATGTACTGACTGCTGTGTGTGTTGGCGTGCTGGCAAGGCAGGTGGTACATCTGGATTGGGTTGAGGTAACCTGGCAGAGCTGTGCTAGCCTCAGTAGTGAAATAGTGTTGAATACCCAAGGTGTGTGTGTGTGTGTGTGCGTGTGTGTGTGTGGGTGTGTGTGTGTGTGTGTGTGTGTGTGTGTGTGAAAAACAGGTTGTGCTGCAGGGCATGATTGGGGTGCATTGGCAGAGGTGTGCATTTTGGAGAGCAGGGACTACATCACGCAATGACTGAGTTGCATTGGCATCGGTGTTTGTGTATCAGTGCAGGAATAGCAGAGAATGATGCTGACAGAGCTATGTGCTGGTTGTAGTGCATGATGTGCTGCTGAGAAAGATTAATATACACCGGCCAGCTGTGTATAAATCTCTCTGCATGATTAGCAGGAAGGACTGCAGGGCAGGAATGAGGTTCATTGGCACAGCTGTTTGGGCATGAATAACAGGAAGGGCTGCAGGGTAGGATTGAGGTGCACTGGCACAGCTATGCATTTCTGTGCATGATTTGCAGGAATTGCTGCAGGGCATGTTTGAGGTGCACTGGCAAATCTGTGAGTGAGACTCACTGCAGGAGCAGCAGGAGGTGCTACAGAGAAGGATTAGGGTACATAGGCCCAGCTCTGATTCTCTATCCCGGAGTAGGAGGGTGTGCTGCAAGACATGTTTATGGTGCACTAACACAGCTGTAGGGGAGGCTCCATGGTGAAATACCAGTGCTGCCAATGATGGCACCACGATTAGCTCCTTAGAAAGCACACAGCCCTCTCTACCAGTACAAATTGCTACAACCCCACCCAGGAAACCAGTTCCCTCCAGCAAGACTCCCATCAGTTCTTTGTTCTACCTTACTCCCACCATCAATACTCCTACTTCTGTCCCACTTTTCTTGCCTCCACCCTCTGCAGTCTCCTTCTTTCTCTTCACCTCTAACCCTTTTATACTTTTACACTCTTTTTTACTTGATACTGCCTATCTGTTCCCACTTCTTCCCCTCAAACATATCCTTCCCCAACTCCCTTTCCTTCTGCCATGTCCTCTGCCACCCTGTTATTTCTGTAGTGTCCCTCTTCCCTCACACTCCCTTTCCTGACCTTACCCCTTCCTATCTCTCCCCTAGATTACTCCTACCACATCTTGTTTCCTTCTGTACTGCACCCTTCATGCTTTCTTCCTTCTTTACCCTCTTTCACATTTCTCAAGGCTTCTCGCAAAACCCTCCTCTCTTCTCACCTAGCACACTTCTTCTTTCACCTCCCTTTCCTGACCTTTCCCTCTACCTATCTCTCCCCTAGATTACTTCTACCCTATCTTGTTTCCTTCTGTCCTACACCCTTCATGATTTCTTCTTTCTTTACCCTCTTTCCCATTTCTCAAGGCTTCCCATAAAACCCTCCACTCTTCCTCTCCTAGCACACTTCTTATTTATCACTATTTTATGCTCTCTCCTCTATCCCATTCCTTTTGTCTCTTCATGTACTCCTTTTCACTCTCCTCCCTTCTACTCCTTTACCTGCTCCCCTGCGCCTAGTTCTTCTGGTGCTCCTTTCTTCCTCCTGCTACCTCATCCCTTCATGAATTCCATTCTCCCCCCCCCCCTTTTGACCCTCTGCTCAAACTTGACTTATCTCCCCATCATCGCACTCCACCGGTCTCCACTTCTGTTCTCTCCCTTCTATTCCTTCTATTGGCCTCATGAATCTCACCTCTCTCTACACTGTCAGTCCATGCTCTCTCAGCATAGGAGACACAAACTGGGCGCCACTTGTCCGTGGCTTTTCCTCCACAATCTGGAGGAGTAATATCCTGGTCATTGTGGTGTTATTCTACTGCCTGGGTCCAGCTGAAGTATGACATGGACAGTTTCAAACAGCCAGGTCCGGCTTTTATAGCTACCCACTACACGTGGCCTTAGTCCTAGAGGTTACACACCTAGATGCAGTTATTATAATCCATTAGAAAACCAACTCAAATTAGCATTACCTTACTTCTACTACTTTACACTTCTTAAAATGATGACTTCATTCATTGATTCAGCTGTTTAATATTTGTTTTTTAATATTTGTGCTAAATAGCTATTTAATTTTAATCCTGCAGGTGACTTGAAGTATGGACAGACAAAGCAAGACAGTGCAGCAAAACTTCAAAGCATAAACATGCAAATTTTGAGAAAGTAAAGGCGGCCCTGAGCTCTGAGTTTGCAGCAATTTGTAAAAGCAGGTGTGGGAACTGAAAAAAACTACTAGGAGTGCAACTTATTTCTCTAATTCTACACATTTTATTTTCCTTCACAGAGCTGTAAAGTACAAAGATATGGCACATTTAACTGAAAAGCTTCTTAAATGCAAATCAGATTCAAATTAACACAAACACTAATTGCAATAATATTTTCACTCCATTGAATGTGTTGTTTTTTACAAGATGACGATGTAAATCGGAGAAAAGTAATATCCATGCAAAATAATTTAAAAAATAAATTAATATCTATTGCAAATTCAGTCTGATGACCTGTCCTGTAGGACCTTACTGAGCCAAAACAAATCCATGCAAAAGAGCGTCAGAAATATTGTCAAAAAACACAGTAACCTCCATGTGAGAGAATACGCATCTGGCTGAAGACTGTTCTGATTAATACAATAACAAAAAATAAAAAAGAAAATACACACTCTTATTAAAGAAGTTATTGTAAAAAGGTATTTTGTGTATTTCAGCAAACCATAGGCACTGAGATTTAAAGCATCCTCTTTTTGTGCTACAACATCCACCTGGCCTTCTTTGATTCTAGTTATCAAAACGCAACATACTATATTAATGTTTTAAGACAAAATATGCAGAGTCTATTTGAGAGGTTAATGCTGTTCATTATCTAAACATTCCATGACACTGGAATCAGCATCAGTCTTACCATGGCATGCATGCAAGACAAAAACCAACTTGGGGACATTAACTCCAGAAAGAAATCTTATACGTACACTGATTGTGGGAAAAGCTTTAGTTGTGAAGCCAGTATCCCTCAACATGGTAGAACCCACACTGTGGAAAAACCTGATCAGTGCTCTGCATACCAGACAAGCGCCAGTAATAGTGTAAATCTTATTTACCATGAGGGCACCCAAACTGGACAGCAACTTAATCAGTTTTCTGAAGGCCAGAAACGTGTCAACTATGGAATCAATTTCACTCACAATGAGAAAATGCACACTAAGAAAAAACCTTATCAGTGCTCTGAGTGCCAGAAAACTTTCAGTTACAAATCCACTCTTGTTCAACATGAGAGAGCACACACTGGAGAAAAGCCTTATCAGTGCTCCGAATGCCAGAAAAGGTTCAGTTATAAATCCTCTCTTGTTCAACATGAAAGAACGCACACTGTAGAAAAGCCTTATCAGTGCTCCAAATGCCAGAAAAGGTTAAGTTATAAATCCACTCTTGTTCAACATGAAAGAACGCACACTGGAGAAAAGCCTTATCAGTGCTCTAAATGCCAGAAAAGCTTCAATTATAAATTCTGTCTCACTGAACACGAGAAAACACACACTGGGCACAAACCTTATCAGTGCTCTCAATGCCAGAAAAACTTTAGTAACAAATCCTGCCTCACTAAACACGAGAGAAGGCACACTGGGGAAAAGCCTTTTCAGTGCTTTCAATGCCAGAAAAGGTTCAGTTCCAAATACACTCTCCTTCAACATGACAGAACACACACTGGAGAAAAACCTTATCAGTGCTCTGAATGCCAGAAGAGCTTCCATCTCAAAGCCAATCTTACTTCCCATATGCGAACCCACACCGGAGAAAAACCTTATCAGTGCTCTGAATGCCAGAAGAGCTTCAATCTCAAAGCCAATCTCACTTCCCACGTGCGAACCCACACAGGAGAAAAACCTTATCTGTGCTCTATATGCCAGAAAAGCTTCAATTATAAATTCAGTCTCACTCAACATGAGAGAATACACTCCGGAGAAAAACTTTATCAGTGTTCTAAATGCCAGAAAAGCTTTGTTTACAATTCCAGTCTCATTCAACATGAGAGGACGCACTTTGGAGAAACACTTTATCAGTTCCCTAAATGCCAGCAAAACTTCAGTAAGAACACCCTCCTCACTTTACCTGAAATAATGTACACTGGACAAAAGATGTATCAGTGCTCTGAATGCCATAAAAGTTTCAATCGTAAATTCTGTCTCACTGAACATGAGAAAACACACACTGGGCAAAAACCTTATCAGTGCTCTGAATGCCAGAAACACTTTAGTTACAAATCCAGCCTCACTAAACATGAGAGAATGCACACTGGGGAAAAGCCTTTTCAGTGCTTCCAATGCCAGAAAAGGTTCAGTTCCAAATACACTCTCCTTCAACATGACAGAACACACACTGGAGAAAAGCCATATCAGTGCTCTGAATGCCAGAAAAGCTTTCATCTCAAAGCCATTCTTACTTCCCATTTGCGAACCCACACTGGAGAGAAACCTTATCAGTGCTCTGTATGCCAGAAAAACTTTAGTTACAAATCCAGCCTCACTAAACACGAGAGAATGCACACTGGGGGAAAGCCTTTTCGGTGCTTCCAATGCCAGAAAAGGTTCAGTTCCAAATACACTCTCCTTCAACATGACAGAACACACACTGGAGAAAAGCCTTATCAGTGCTCTGAATGCCAGAAAATCTTCAATCTCAAAGGCAATCTTACTTCCCATGTGCGAACCTACACTGGAGAAAAACCTTATCAGTGCTCTGAATGCCAGAAAAGCTTCAATCTCAAAGCCAATCTTACTTCTCATATGTGAATCCACACTGGACAAAAATCCTTATCAGTGCTCTAAATGCCAGAAAAGCTTCAATTATAAATTCAGTTTCACTCAACATGAGAGAACACACACTGACCAAAAACCTCATCCGTGCTCCGAGTGCCAAAAAAGCTTCAATATCAAGTTCCATCTTATTCAACATCAAAGAACGCACACTGGAAAAAAGCTTTATCCATGCTCGGAATGTCCAAAAAAGCTTCAGTCACAAATTCAGTCCTATTCACCATGAGAGAATACATACTGGAGAGAAAACGTATCTATGCTCTGAATGCAAGAAAAGCTTAATTTACAAATCCAGGCTCACTAAACATGAGAGAATGCACATGGGCGAAAAGCCTTATCACTGTTCTGAAAGTCAAAAAAGCTTTGGTCACAAGTATCTTCCCAACCACCTTGAGGAAGGAACACACACCTGGCAAAATGTTTAAGTTTCATGAGTGGCAGAAAAGTTTCTAACGCTCACTCAAACTTGCTTTTCACAAGTCAAAATGTTTTGCAGTTGATGCAGCAGGATTAATTAAGAAAAGCTTGCAACATATTCCAGAAACGCTGCAAAGATTGTTGCCAACATAGAAGCTCTAAAGAAATGTCAGTTTGAAAATACATCAAATTTCTGCTAAGGTAGCAATTAAAGTCATTTGCATTTGCCATGGTTAACAATTTTGTGTTTTTTTTTTATAATGTCAGGTTTGTATACCTAATTTTAATCTTGTGAAACAGTACCGCTGGGGCAGATTCAATAAGATTTGTGGCCTGATTGAGATGTTGCTCACTGTGTCCCAACTCTGTTGCTCTTTTAAGTACAGAAGCCTAATATATCACTCCCTCCTCAGTGTGTCTGACAGCCATTGGCCGACACTGGGCAGGGGATAAAGGACCGTCTTGGGCTTTGCACCAGAGATATTCCTTTATTTCATTTTTAGTTTGGGCAGCTTGGGAAGAACATCCAGAGAAGCCAGATTGTTTTTATCTCTTTGTAATGACAATCGATGCACAGGGTGATTATGACATATTATGTAAAGTGAAAGTAATATAATGCGATGGGCTCATTTCAGCATCCATGCTCTGGGGACATACCTTAGCCCCCCAACCCTGACTGTCTTGGGAGAGGTATCATTCGAAAGGGATGAATCTCCCCTGTTGAATTGTATCTCTGTCCAGTGGATCCCTGCTTGGAAATCGCCACAGGAGAGCGATCACCAAGTAGGAATCCACACAATAAATACCAGGAATACGGAGGAAAAGCCCCTTAGGCAAGGCTTATGCTCCCTTTGAAACTCCAACAATATTCAGTCTTCCTGCTCCCCTGAGGAGTAGATTGGGGTGAGACCCGATCCGCCCCTCTCTGGGGTGGCAGAATGTCCACTAAACATCAGAGAAATACGAATACTGTAAAAAAAGGGATGGGTGGAGTTTGGCTATGCCCCTATCCCAAAAAGGTGCAAACAATCCCCCACAGGAGTGGCAGATTGGGGAATTTGTCTCACTCTACCTCCGGTTGTGGGGGTAGTATTGAAAAATCCCATAGACACCAGTGAAAGAAAAAACATAGGGGTACCCACCATGGGCTTAGTTATGCACCCACTCCAAAAAGGCACAACATTCAACCCCTTGGGGGTGAATACCCCTAATCTATCTCCAGGGGCAGAATGGAGCAAGCAGTCTTCCCGGACAGATTGGAGGCTTGCCCACTAAACAATCTGTAATTCAAGGTGGTCCCAAACAAACAAGGAGTGAGCAGCCTACTGTGTTATCGAGCCATACCCCCAGCCCAGAAGGGACAATAGTGTCTTCCTGTACCCTTGGGGGCAGATAGAAAGGTTGTCCCTATTGGAGAAGTTGCCCCAAATCTACACCTGGGCCACTAGACGCTAGGGATTTTGCATTTGGGGCAAAAGAAAGGGATACAGACTTTGCATTCTCGCTTTGGCCACAACCCCAGGCCAAAAGGGACAAATAAGTCATTCTGGCCCCCCACCCCACAGTGGCAGACATGGAGTTTACCCCTAATTTGCCCCTGTGTTGGACTGAAAGCCCACAATAAACCAAGGATTTAAAGTTGCTGCCAAAACAAAAGGAGCCTGTAGTCTACCCTGGCACCAAGCCATACCCCTGCCGCAGAAGGAGCAATCGTGTATTTCTGGCTTCGAGGAGCACATAAGAAGGTTGTCCCAATTGGGGCGGTTGCCGCAAATCAGGCCCACCGGGATTTAGGTGGGGGGGTTAGAAAGCCAACTAGACACCAGTGATTTTTCAATTGAGGCAAAAGAAATGGATGCAGGCTTTGCACTCTGGCATTGATTCCTCCCCCCCAAAAGGGACAAAGAAGTATTTCTGCTCCTCGCTCCTCCAGCGACAGACCGGGAGTTTGCCTCTGTAATGGGCAGAAAGCCCACTACACCAGTGAATTCAAAATGCTACCAAAACAAACGAAAGGAGTGTGTCAAAGTATGTTCATTTCAGTTAATAAAAACCATAACATTAACCCGTTCACCGTGGCGGTTAGCACGGAAGGGGATCAAATGCTAAAATCATTATGTTTTTCTTAGTATTTTCATGAAGTTACAAGTCAATGCACTAGTATGCAACAGTACTTATATTGACACAGGATGACAGCGAGTACAATAATGTAACAAAAGATCATAATTCAATATGGAGAAAAACGTGGCATGTATGCAGACCAATTATTACAGCCCCATAACAAGTGAGGTAGGCGAAGTCAATACAGTCCCCAGGGTGATGTTATAGGTAAAGAAATAGATAAAGCAAGATAAACAATTAATACCCTAGAACATACATAAAAAATCTGGGAGTCCTGGGGTGGCAGCGGAACCACAATAGTGTGGTCCACATACAAACAAAAGGTAAGGACACCTAGGGGAAGCATTGGGGGTATCTGTTTGTAGCCGTGTATGAGTTTGCGTTTTTCCTATGAAATCATTATAATATGATTATAAAAAGAAATCATAATTTCTCGCGGTGTCTCATATTACAGCCATATTTCCAGATTAAAGTGTGAGCTATTAATGTAAATTTTGCTCAAAGTGCAATGCAGCAAAATTATAAACAAGTCTACAGTATCACCACATCCAAATTTTATTTCCTTAGTCAGCAGTACAATTTTAAAATAATGCAAAAGAGCGCTACCACATTCATATTTTCTTATTGCGTCAGTAAGCAGCAGATAAAATAGAAATATTTCAAATTTCGTAAGAAAGTACAGAAACATTTAGATGCTCGGCTAGTGGAGGTAATATCATTGTCTCGCACAGTATATTAATTTATTCCAGCCGTGTTTCCAACTGAAATTACAAATGCAAAAGTTGCAAGCTAGTGCAAATAGTCCCAGCACATCCGTATGTTTTGTTTACTTTGCAACAATAAAAATATAATGCAAATATCACGAGGAAGGGCAGAAATTGTAAATTTGATGGCTGATGGAGGTAGTGTCCTCGCTCTCACAGTTTCTTGTGTTATTCAGCCATGGTTCCAAGTCAAAATGCAAAGGTGTAAGTGCAAAGCTTGCTAAAAGTGGAAAAGTGTTAATGCAAATCTCACTAAAAGTGCAATGCAGTAGAATTGAACATGGTACAAATAGTATCTCCACGTCCATACATTCTGAATTCCTTGGTCAGTAAATGATGATGCATGAAGGGCAGTCAGTGGGATTGTAAGCCTATACAGAGGTCGCCACATCCATGCATTCATTGTAGCGGGGACAGTGTTACAGCGCCATTAACAGCAGTTTAGGTTGTTTATCTGCAATTAACGAATCAGGCCTTTTGCTACTTGTAACCTGTCAGCTTTTATGATTAATTTTATGAAGGCTGCTATTAATATGGGGCGATTCACTAGTCATGCAAAAAGTAGCGCATGTCGACATGATCTGATACCATCCTGGTTAAAAACTATTTGCAGCAAAACCTTGCATTCGGTTAATAGCATGGAGCAATGAATAGAATAGGAGTCTAGCTTTCTTCATGTAGGTTGCAAAGTCTGCACTTGGCGTTGAGAGATTTCGGAAGCCATATAGGGATATAATCAGTTGTTTGGCACAGGCCAAAGCACAAATGAGTTGCTTGTTTTTGTAAAAAGATATCAATTACATTGTTAGATCTAGTTGTTGGCTGGGATGACCGTGCATGTCTTCTTTTGCTGAACACTTTTTGTCCCTGTTCTATGATAGCCTCTTTATTTGCTTGTTTAGGGTGGCTTTAAAACAGTTGTGGGGTAGTGACAGAACCCATAGCTCTTTTGCATTCCAATTGTTCCGTGTGACCTGAGCTGTTTGTGTTTGTCCTTAAGCCAGCTTAAATGTCTTCCCATATCAGGCAGTTTAATGTGACTTGATCTAAGAATTTTAACAGCAACATGTACTTGAGTATTGAGTCTTTTAGTGCTAATTCTTGCCTGCTCAGGCCAAACTTGAGCCAATTCTGGGATGGTGGAAAAAGAGGCAGAATACCTTGCTTTGTGAAGAATGAAGACATGTCCAAAACTGTCCTGGGAAGGCTTCTGTCCCAAAATTAATTGTTGGGATGAACTTGAGTTTCATTTTTATTACAAGCGGCAGGAAAGTCTGGCTTTGCAATTTGAAATGTAATGATTGGATCAGGGAGGCAATGTTTGGCTTGGCATTTAAAATGTAATCGATGTGACAAGAGATCCTGTTACCAGCTGCCAAGGTATGTACAGGACAGGTTTCTCGAGACCCAAAACAGGCCCTCAGGAGAGTGGGAGGTTAGAAAACCCACAAGACACCAGGGATTTTGCATTTGGGGCAAAAGAACTTGATGCAGGCTTTGCACTGGTCACCTACCCACCCCAAAAGGGACAAGCAAGTCTTTCTGGCTCCCGCAGCAGCAGCCAGGGAGTTTGCCCACAATTTCTCCCTGTGGTGGGCAGAAAGCCCACCAGACACCTGGGAATTCAAAATGCTACCAAAACAAACAAAAAGAGGGTGTTGTCTACCCGGCACAGAGCAATACCCCTGCTGAAGAAGGTACAATAGTGTCTTTCTGCTGCCCTGGGTGTGAGTGTGAGGGGGCCAGATAAGATGTTTGTCCCAGTTGTGAAGGTTGCCACAAATCAGGCTCAAAGGGGGTGTTGCTGGGGGTAGAAACCCCACTAGATGCCAAGGATTTTGCATTGGGGTCAATAGAAATGGGTGCAGGTGTTACACTCTGGCATTGCCAAACCTCCACCCCCGGAAGGGACAAGCCAGTCTCGCTGCCCCCCTCCTCCCCAGATGTGCAGATAGGCCACTGTATGGTAGTATTTTTTATTATAAATGCCCTCTGAATGAATCCCATGCTAGTAACGGTACCCACAAATTCAGAGATGTACAAATAAGCACTACTTCTGAATTCAGTATCTGGTGTACTTTTCAGAAACACAATTATAAGGTGCAACTCAGTTGTTGGCTCTGGGCTCCTTTCAAAAATGTATAGCTTCTAGGATCACCCATGGATTTCACACCGGTTTCTGCCACAAACTGGAAACAGGTTTAAAGAACAAAAATTAGGGAAAGTGGGCTACCTCTTTGAAAAATGCCAAATCTGTGGTAAATACCTGCCTAAGTAGGTGATCTCTTCATGGACAGCTGCACATCCACCATGATTGATGAAGGATTTGGGATGTTGAGTGGCATGACTTCTGATCTTCTGATTTCTTCGTGTTGGCCCACTAGTTGTGCAAAGATGATGATGCGAAACTCTTTTTCCTGCATATGCTGGTGTGTGAGAGATTTCAGCTAACAAATCTTCATTGAACAGATTACAAGTAGTCCAAAATACCGTGGCTCGCCCGGTCTCTAATGCTCCTCCCCGAATTGCCTCCCGTCCTCTCCTCCACCAACTGCACTGGCTTCCCAAGCGTAAGTGGATCAGATTCAAGATTTGCTGCATTGTACAAAGGTCCAAGTTACCTGGCAGAAAAAATTGCTAAATATCTGCCATCCAGGCCTCTACGTTCACGGAGTAAGTCTCTACTCCTTGTTCCATGCTGTAAAAAATTGCGTTTAGGTGGAATAGCTTTTTTCCACCCAGCCCCCCTCTACTGGAACCAACTCCATAGCCATCTACGGCGCTGCCCAGATCCCCTACAGTACAGAAGGCTCCTCAATACTGTACTGTTTTAACCTGTAACCTGGCCGGCTGCAGAATGTCTATAGCGCAGAGATACCCCTTGAGTGGTTGATTTGGATGCTTCATAAACAAATACATATAAAATATCTTTTGGCTTCCTCGTATTAGGATTCCTGCTGGTTTGGACAAGTCCACCAATTTGTAGATTCCCTTCCTCTCTTCCCCCATGCAAGGACCTCTTACCTAACTCAAATGATGGACACATCAACACTGTAGAAATCAATATAGGACCCCTATAGCATCATGAACACAAATGAAGGATTCAGTAGCATAACTTTAGGATAGCAAGCCTACCGAAATTGAAGAAGGACTCAGATGCACTATGAAGTAAATGGGGAAACCATCTTGGAAGAGTACTATACCTCCCTTGTACCTCACAGAAACACTCCCCATCCCTAATAAGTCTGCCCCTTTTCTTTGTACATCCATGCATTACAATCTTAGCCTCATCTGACTCCCACCCTCACTCCTCCCCGATGGCACATCAGCCTTAATTCATCTTACTGTCTATTCAGCACTTATCTGTTCCCTGATCTGTTCCCGTATATATTCACACTTAGACATTTTTAACTATGTTAGTCATCTAGATGACTTATGATAAGTTCTTATACCCCTTCCACACTGAGCTTCTATTAAGCTGCATTCCACCTTGGCTTTCTCTGGTGAATCCTATCTCCCTCACACTCTCCAGACCACCGACCTTCGCACCATTGACCTCCATATAATCATTTGCTAACTTTTACAGCGACCTGTCTGTATCTTGATTTAACGCCCATTAGGTGCATCTGGCAGAGCCTGACTTGCTGCCTCTCGATCTAACACTGACCCTTTTCCCTCCTCCCTTCACCCCCCTCTCTCCCTTACCCTCTTGCAGCATGTCCCTGATATTGATCATCCAACAAGTACTGATACCAAACTTGACCCATCAGGCCGATATGCCTATCTAATTTGGTACCTTTCCCAAAATCTAACAAACAAAGCAGCCACTGGGTTTAAACATAGGCTTCTCAAATCTCACCCAGAGACCCTGGTCTCTGACTCTTACTTCTCCATAAACAAAGGAACCATAACAGGTGACCTTATCCTTTACACGAAGAGAATAGCTCAACGGAGGAAAACCCTGTTCTCATTGCTCTCAATCTCCACTTGCAGGAAAACTCTGCATGGTCTAAGAGTTTGGTTGCTTACAGAGCGGAAACAATAATCACCATGTACATAATGGGATCATCCTCACGTAAAATTGGACCACAACCTTGAATTATTTGAGGACATCTTTCCTCTGATCAAGAAAGTGTCAATGAGGACTGAATCCCTGCCCTTAGCCCTCCAATATCTGTATGCAACTCTAATGTTTTACTATCACCTGAGCCCCCTGTCATTCATCTATATACTAGTCCGCAACCGCACCTCACACCCAATTCAGCTCCTTCAAAATCTTCTGGCCTTAAAATTCATTACCCCACCCACGCTACTCTGCTGTCACCCCCCAATACTCCTGCAACTTATGCCATACCCGAAGTTTGAACCTCTAACTACACCTAGCGACCCATCTCCAGCTCCCCCCCCATATTTTGAGCACCTCGCCTTCTCCCTCTATCTCTGATCTAACCTCCCCTTCAACCATGCTTCCCCTCTGCTGGATCCCCTAGGGTATTCAAGCTCCTTAAACCCCATCACCACCCCCCCACTTGCACCCTGCCCCATCCCCGATAACCTGTACACACCTCTCAGTAGACTCCAGACTTGATGAGATCACACTTTCTCTACAATAACTCAAAGCTGACCTAAAAAGCCTTATTTACTTTATCTTACAGTCACCCAAGAATAGATGGCCTAATCGAGATCTGAATATGAACAGTCTTATTCGTGAACATTCTTCCAGCTCCCTCACCTTAACTTCCACACACCTCCCAACCAATGGGATCTCCCTTTCTCCGAAGCTCACACACCAGTGATGGACAACTTTACCTTACCCAATGCGGCCATCCAGATGGACAGACCCTCTATCGGAGAAAGATATCCACTTGCTCCTCTGCTCATATGATCTATCACAACCCAATAATGATTCATCACTCCCTAATAACATGTCCAATCGTGCCCCCACTCCAATCCATACCTCCGAACACACTTAAGGTAACAAGACCCAACCACAGAGTAGTTAAATGCGCCCAATCTTAAGCGAGTTACCCTCACACAGATCACCCAAGTTACTTCCAAATCCCATCTCAAATGCATTCTACTGAACTGTAGATTGGTCAGAAAACATGTGGTGGATAGTGCTGACCTAATCCTCTCACATGATCTTGACCTCCTAATCCTGACTGAAACTTGGTTAAATGAATCACCTACACCCATCCTTGGCATACTGCTCCCTTCTTACCATAGACAGATCTGACAGACCTGGGAGAGGCATTGCCTGCATTCACCATAATAGCCTTTCTATGAAACAATCTCATTCCCCCATGTTATCCTTATGCAAATACCAATGCATTGATATCACGTGAAACAACAGGCCAGTTTACAAACTGCACAGGTTCTACCACCCAGTGTGAAGAGACAAGGCCCCTGCAATAGAATGCACGTTCCTTAAGACAGGCATCAATGAAAAAGTGCGAAGACTTAAGGCTGTAGTTTGGGCTGGACCTTGTTAGTCACACTGTTAAGTTAGCATAGGCTAATTAGAAGTTTAAATGCCATTTTTCCTTTTTGCTGCTTTTACACACAGCACTGCATATAACGGTTGTTGTAAGTTAGGCTGCTTGAAATGCTTCACATGAGACTGGCTTGTTTTCAGCATCCCTAGACTTACATCGTGACTCTATTCTGCACACTGAGTACTAAAGCCTCCAAGGTTATCATAACAAGGTAGCTGTTGTCCGCGCTGATCGACTAACGTTCTAGCCATAACATATATGCAGCTGCAAGCCAACGCGATCTTGGCGCCTTTAATATCACACTTTAGTCATGATTTCAGGCACTTGGAAGATTTCGCTTTCAAGAGAGAAAGTGCTTTTGAAGAATCTGATATGATTCATCCCTGCTGATCTTAGAGGTAAGGGGGTCCCCCAAACAAGCCTAAGAGACCTTCTTTAGCTTATAAAACATAGTTCCTAGCTAGGGAGGGTGATTTACTAGGCACTTTATTACCTATTTTCACCATCATTGTAATATGATTTCTCCTTTTGTGTTTTATGGAATTGTAACAATGCTGATCATAGTATTTCTAATCATATGTCTGCTTATGTTAGCAAAGATACTCCATCTAAGGGCACGTCGTTTAAATAAACATTTCAACCTTTCCGTGTCTCTTTTTTACTCCTGTTGTGGACTGGTATGAGAGTATAACAAAAGAGTGTTCTCGCTTCCCACCATTCCAGAGTATAATCTAAGTCGCATGTTCTGGGTTGTCTAATCATTGGTTCCTTTGCTAGGACTAAGAGCTAATGTGACACTGATGCTAGCTGGTTAGGGTTTCTAGGCACTAAGGTAAGTTTTTTGGTACACCACAATTCACTGAGGTCCTGCGTCTCTATGCACAGTTTCGTACAGGAGCAGAAACCTTGCGACAAGGCAACTGACTTTATACATCAGCACAATATTGCAACATAAATTGAAAGAACCAAATAATTTTTTTTTCAAAAATACAGAAACATGATTATTATTGCAAATGGATGCACATTACTGAGAAAACTCACTCGTGCTGGCTCACTCATGTCTGCATACACCCATCACTTCCAACCTTTCATTTAAAAACACAATGTACAAAAACCATACTCGGATGGTTAATATTTTTTGTGAAAGGAGTCAATCTATTTTACTCCAACAATTATTTAATAATTTGATACAAATTCAAAACCAGCTTAAAGAGTTACAAAGATTTTTATTAGAACACACGATGTGGCACAAACTTGGTTGACTTCGATGGTTTCTACGCATATTTTGGCACACAAAGTGCTTTCGTCCGGAAAGGCCACCACTTTGGAAACTTGATATCCTATATTCTGCAACAATGGATGTAAACGATGCCTGGTGTCGATTTTATATCAATGGAAACTGAGACTTTCCACATATGTACTTAGATTCTAGATGTTCAGTTACCTTGGAATATTGCTCAAAAGCTTTTCAAATAAAAATCGCCGTCCAGAGAATATAGTGAAAGAACTGTGAGCGGATAATGCTGCTACACCTGGGGGTAAACAACACAACAACTGACAGTACTGCCACTTATTCTTGGGGTCTTTTTAGAAGGGACGTATTGACATATAACAATTTGTACCATAGACTTCTTATTCTGTCTGAAATAAATCTTCTAGTTTTATTTTCATATATCAAAAACAATTTTTCAATTTGAACAGATTTTACATTTACAAAAATTTACATTTGCACCTTCCAACATCCATTTTATTTCACACTCTCACCCTATTTCTCACACACTTCCCATACACACCTACACACACACAACAGTCTATCTACAACATACTCCTATACACCGTATTATTATGTACATTTCAGATTAACAGCCATGGAATCACTTTTCATAGTTTTTCTGTTTATATCATATATGAACGATCCTAAGGCTGTGTGAAGAACTGACCAGTTCTTCACACAGCCTTAGGATCATTCATATATGATAGGGCGAGAGTGTGAAATAAAATGGATGTTGGAAGGTGCAAATGTAAATTTTTGTAAATGTAAAATTTGTTCAAATTGAAAAATTGTTTTTGATATGTCAAAATAAGAAAATAAAACTAAAAGATGTATTTCAAACAGAATAAGAAGTCTATGGTACATATTGTTATATGTCAATACGTCCCTTCTAAAAAGACCCCAAGAATAAGTGGCAGTACTGGCAGTTGTTGTATTGTTTAGTTATTAGAGGCTTGGCCTTGCTGCTCTGAAGCCCCAGACCCATTTTGGTATCAGCTACACCTGGGGGGCACGATGACAAACCAAATGGATGTGACCGTATTTTTGATATGTAGCTCAAAACCGCATGATAATGGGACCCTCCAAAAGGTAGAAGTCTTCCACATGTCTACCTCCTCCACGCAACAACCTCGCTTTCATTGAATAGTTTATGGATATCATCACAACAAACACAGGTCAACACGGCACCAAAATCTTCCTCAGAGACCTCAACCTTCACTGGAATGATCTAAATGACGATGCAGTGAACAGCCTCAACACATTCCTTTTAGGACCTTGATTCGATCCAAATCTGTGATAGCCCCACACATTACAAGGGATCGTATTTAGATCTCTTCATTGCCAAGGCCAACTCCATTCATCTTAAATCGATCCTCTCTTGTGACTGGTCTGACCACCAGTACATCACATTGCTCATCAATGAAGTAGTGAGAACAAATATAGCTCAACCAATGAAACCTAAAATCTGGAATAGGAGCTTTAGAAATATTAACATCGATGAATTGACAAATCTTAGTGGCAACATCATGCCTTCTCCCAAAGACCTATCAGACGTACAGGATCTTACAAACCACTACTTCAGCTCCATGGCAACTGTTCTAGACTCCACTGCACTGCTACAACTAAAAAGACTGTCCACCAAAGACTCCAAACCATGGTACAATGGCAATCTCAATACTGAAAGACATCACTTAAGACTAGTTGAATGGCGGTGAAAGTCCTCTCCATCCCTTGTTGACCTCAAGCTTTTGAGAACTATGAAAAATTCATACTGCAAAAGTATCAGAAGGTCAAAAGCTAACTTCTTTAGAAACCAACTAGACCATGCTAGAAACTGACCCAATAAACTATTTGAACTTATTAAATTACAATCAATTGACCTACCCAACCCTTCCCCCCTCCAATTTGGATCTAGGTAATTATCTAGTTGTGAGGAATGTGCCTCCTTCCCTGAGAAGACGGAAAACATGAAGATTGACCTGAATAGGGCTTTAGAACATCGTATTCTCTAGTATTGTATCTTTCATAGATTCACATGCTTGTATCTTCCCCGCCGTCATGGTGTCTCCTGGTAAAAGAATAACCATAGCAGTAGAAGAAAAACTGCCTGGAAACCATAGAGTAGTAAAACAATAGGCAACCTCTCCTCCTCATTATGTGGACCAAATTACAGCCAAGCAGCTGCCAGGACCAGCCTACACCATCCTCAGCAGAGCCACCATACCTCAGATTTCCAACCGGCTTTGTGTGAGGAGTCTCCCTGAGCTCAGCTCAGTTTTTCGCTCTACTGAACTTTTGACTTTCTACAGTTGGTGGTAAGTTACTGTTTTTTTCAAGCTTATTTGCTTCAAAATGTCTGAAGGCTCCAAGAAGAGGCTTTTCAGATCTTGCAGATCCTGTGGCAAAAGCCAGATTATTTTCTGAGGACCCACACAAGGAATGCTTGTACTGCTTGTATCCCAAGCATGTTCCTAAGGACTGCAAATATTGCCGCACCTTCTCTAGTAAAACTCTCAAAGATAGAGAAGCACGCCTATTACTATGGCTTCAGAAGAAAAATCCACAGACTCCTGAGTCAGATGGTGAAGCCAAAGGACACACCTCTAAAAAGCATAAGAGAGAGTTCTCTGAGGAAAAAGGAGAACAAAAGAGACAGAAATCAGGAAAAACTAAAGAAGGTGAAACTTCTTCTTCTCTTCCTCCAACTCCTCACAAGTCTACAAAAATGAAGGCTCAGTCGTCGTTACCGTCATTGAAATCTTCAGATTTTCCAGTCAGATCGCTGACCAAGCCGTCGACGATATCGTCGACGACGATGACCATCTCGACGACGATAGTCTCGTCGACATCGATGACGACGACGGTGAGTGCAAGGCCTTCGTGGACGGCAAGATCTTCATCGACGACCGTCCCGTCGATGATGCATTCATTGGTCCTGTCGATAAAAAAAATGTTGACGATGACTACTGTTAGATCTCCAACCATGATGACATCTCCTTACATATCCATAAAGAGGATTGTCCCTTCAACGGGCTCGTCGACAAGTAAAAAAGGAGAGTTTTCCACTCCCAAGATTTCACCTCTGCTTCCATCCACTATTCTGGATTGCCAGGAATCTGAAGAAGAAGGGCCTTATGGAGTTGCCTATAGTCCCTCGCAGCTCCATATTAAAAGTCAAGACTCGGAAGAGGAAGATTTTAAAGAAGTTCAGGAACAATTCTCTTTTTAAGATCGTCCAGTAAGAGGCCCAAAGCGCTATGAGTCTTTTCATCAGGCTTATCATTATGATGAGGAAGAGGAAGTAAGTCCTAATGTTCAAGAGGAGGCTATGTCAGTGCCTGTATCTTTGATTTCTGACTTGAGGCATATGATAGACAGTTATTGCCGTCGTTTTCCGGAGGATAACGCTTCAGTCCTTATTACTACTCCTCCAAATGTTTCTCAACCTGTGAAAGAAACACCAGTGGTTCATTCCCCGTCTCCAGTTCAACGTGTTGACGTTCCGAAAGTAATAACTATTCGGGATGACTTAATGGATTCTGATCATGACGATCAAGCTGAGGAAGGAGAGATTCCCCAGGATGATGTGGTTGGGGATGAATGGGACCAATACATCGTTCCAACTTCTCCTGTGTCACCATTACCTCAAGCAAGTTCTCCGCCGGAGTATATAGCCGGTTTTCCTGATCTCATTGAAAAAGCCGCTAAAAGGTTTGAGCTTTCTATGCCGGTTAAAGAAAGTGAGTGTTTTCTTTATGATTTCAAAGAGTCAATTCGGAAGTCCATAAGAGCTATTTCGATTATCCACCATATCTGGGATGAAGGAATAAAATTGATGAAAAATCCTGCATCAGTTCCAGCTTCAATTCCTAAACTGGATAAGTAATACTGTGCTCCAGAGACGGCACCTGCAAGTCTAATTGGGCATCCTCCTACGGAGTCGTTTGTGACTCAAGCGGCACAACGAAGCTCCAAAAATCCGATTTCAACCTGTGTAGCGCCTCCTGATAAGGAGGGTAAACAAATGGATGGTATTGGTAAGCGCTTTGCAGTCATGGCAGCAGCATCTATCAAAAGCGGAAAATGCAATGGCACATGTGGTCTGACATCGCACCACTCCTGTCACATCTTCCAGATGATGAAAAGGAGGAAGCGAATACAATTTTACAAGATGGAGCCAGAGCGGCATCTGGGTCCATAGATGTAGCGATGGACTTAGTGTCTATAGCTTTTCGACAAATGGCTGGAGCGGTTGCTCTTCGAAGGCAAGTCAACATCCTTTAGGCCTGAAGTCTAATCTAAAATCATGGACATGCCTTTTGACTGAGAAAGCTTGTTTGGAAAACATATTGACGAGGCACTTCAAGGTATAAAAGCAGACACCGATAATGCTAGATCTTAGGGATCTTTGCAGCAAGGCCGTTACCATTAAAAAGGAAAGATGGCAATATAGACCACAATAAGTGCTATATTTTCCTCCAAACCCAGCTGGGCAAGGAGTATTTTATTTTAAGAAATAACAAAAGATTAATTGACCTGGAGGGGGTCAAATATGAACATTTAGATAGGGCACAATCCTGTACCTATCCTAAGAACATAGAAAAGCCATAGATTTAAGAGAAGGGGTAAGTGGAAAGAAAAGGTTTTACAGGCAAGTAGAAATTTCTTTGGAGCCAGAGAGTGGCTTGCGAATTAAATGAACAATTCCGCAAATCTCAACCAACAGTGTATACAACTTAGTATGTACAATGAGTTATATGTCACACTGTTTTTAAAGCATCAACGTTTCGATCCCTATTGCTCCTAATGAAATGGGATCATCATCAGGACTGTTTTAAATCACTGCCTGTTTACAATACGAATGCCTGTGAAAGTGAAAGAAAGGGAAAAAATGGAGAAACAACATGAGGCATCCGCCTGAAATCATAAAGTTAAAAAAGCATAAAGTTAAAAAACATTCAGCAAGGTCCATGTATAAAATATAATATAAAGGCCACTCTTAGCTGCATCTCATAGTGAATTATCTGAGATATCGGTGAGTCGTGATGTCATATTGTGGTTTTTTATACATGTGTGCATTTTCATTTAGCACAGTGAAAAAACGGCGCGGTGACTTGGTGATTAGATGGTCATTCATTTCTTGGTTTGGTTCAATAGTGCATAATAAGGTGGGCGGTGACATCTCTGAGTTGAGGTAAGCGAAGAATTAACTTTGGGGTGCTCGTGACAGTGGTAAACCAGTGAATTTCAATTTTGGATCGCCTAATTGTGATCCTGAATGCCAGGCGAGGTTTGGGAGGATTGCAGTCGACGTGGGTGAAGTGGGGTGGTGGTGAACGTGGGTGAGAGAAGCACTGACCTACCAAGTCCTTAAGAGGCTTGGTTTGGCATGGGACTGCCTACGGGCAGTTGCCGGGCCGTCTGAAAACTGCGAACGAATGATCATGAATAAGGGGGTAGCTCTAATCATGCAATTGAAGTTATTGCTAGAGCCGGGGATAATTACCTTCACGGGTCCTGGATCAGGGTCGTGAGGGCACGATTGTTCCTTGTTGGAGGGATTGTGTTTACTCCATTTCTGTTAAGGCTCTGGGAGCGGGGTGCTGATGGTAAGAAAATGTTTTTACCATTAGGAACGGGCACTTCAAGGTCTTGGTTGGCGTGACTGGCAGGTGAGGATGGACGCTTACCTTGCTTCAATTTGGAAGTAGCGGCGGGTGGGAGACAGGAACACGAGGGTCTTCTCCCTTTTTGGTTAGCGGAGTTGATTGGCTTCTTTGATTTGGTCCACAAGCTCGATGCTAAATGGTGAAAATTACATTTTAGAGCGGCATTTCCATAGTTGGGAGGAAGGAGTACGGGCGGATTTGGAAACAAGCTTACCTAACTTCTCAATGGAAGCGGCGGTGGGTGGGAGGAAGAAACACAATGGTCTTCTCCCTCTTCGATGGCAGCGCAAATCCGCTGTGCAAGTGTGCCTCGTTGGTTTGTCATTTAAGGCCGGTGAGGTGCCAAAACTAAGGGAGGACTAGGCACAGCTTCCTTATGTTTGGCGGCCATGATGGAGTGGTGGAATTGGCAAGGCAGGTGTGCAACTGGGTTGTGTTGCTGTAGCCATGATAGATTGGGCATCGATATTCGAGCCCAAAATTGATTTACCATCGGTCAGTGGTTATCACGGGTTCTGTGGTGGCTTATAGTGCAGCTATGTGCTCCTAACCGTGAGGAGTGAGGGCCTTTAGTGCTCTACATTCATGCACATTGGATTATAAAACAATTAAAACAATGATTTACGGCTTGGTAGTAGTAAGACTTTCAAAGTTAGTCAGTTCTGTATCAATTTCTGTTTTCTTCACACCTCAAGGCTTTTGTGGTTTTCAGAGAGAATGTGAACAAGTCTTATGTTATTTAACGTGAGTCACTTCATAAATGGATAAGCATTGCTGCTGGCTGCGCATCAATAGACATTTAGATTAGCGATGTCCAATCCTCTGTCTGGTTCAGTCCATTTCGAATAGAGTCCAGCAGTATTATGCACTTCAACTCTTCTTTGTTAAGGAGACTGGACATGCTGCCCCCTCTCTGGGGAAGTTTCAATGCCTTTAGAACAGTCCACCGAATGTCGTCCTCATCATGATTTGCCTCCAGGAAGTGTTCGACCAGTGGGGCATTTGGCGTCCGACACTTGATGCGGCTCCTATGCTTGCAAACACGAGTCTTAATTTTTTGTGAGGTTTGACCAACATAGTTTTTGTTGCACAGACATTGGATGAGATAAATTACGTTGCTTGTGTTACAGTTTGCGAGAGTGTTACATTTAAAGGTGACATTGTTAAACACAAACGTTTTACCTTCAATTGTTAATTTACAAACAGTACATCCACCACATTTGACATGTCCAACTATGGGGGACAGACCCCATGCTGTCTCAAGAGTAGAAGAGTGGTTAGGACTGGGGAGCGCTGCGCGAACCAAATGGTCCTTTAGATTCTTACTTTTTTTTACTGCAAAAAGGGGGCGCTCGATTTCTAGAATGCCTGCATTAATCACCGGCCAATGTTTTAGAATCATTTTTCTCAGATTGTTGGAGATGGGAGAGAAAGTTGTGACGCATGCTATTCTGTCCATGTTTTTCTTTGGGTTTGGAACAAGGAGTGTCTCACGTGGGCGGTACCAGGCCCTTTTCAGGGCGTTTTTTACAAGTTTCTTCGGGTATCCCCTGTCTTTAAGTTTATTGGCCAGGATAGTGCTTTCTCTAAAGTAATCCTCCCTATGGGAATAATTTCGCCTGATTCGTAGGAATTGGGAAAATGGTAAAGAGTCCCTCAATGCCCTGGGGTGATTGCTCGAGTACTGTAACAAAGTGTTTCTCTCGGTGGGTTTTCTAAATAGCCTTGTCAGCAATTCACCTTCCTGATGAAAAATTGTCAAATCCAAGAAGTTTATGGAAGTCTTATCAGATGTGGAGGTGAATTGGAGTCCCAAACAGTTTTTATTCATCCAGTGTAAAAAGTGGCGCAGTACATTGATGTCTAATCTCCATATCATGAAGATGTCATCAATGTATCTGCGCCACATGATGATACCGGAAAAGAAGGGATTAGAGGGTGGCAGAATTACCTGCCTTTCTATTTCGTCCATGAACAATATGGCCAAGTTTGGGACAAAAATCGCGCCCATGGAGGTCCCCTTAATTTGCTGATAGAATAGGCCTTGAAACGTGAAAAAATTTCTGGTCAGGCAGAGTTCCAGTAATTTGCAAATAAAAGATGTGGGAATGGCATGTGGTCGTGGGCGACTGTCTAAAGTCCTCTGTATAACAAGTAGAGCTGCTGTTTGCGGGATATTAGTATACAGAGACTCCACGTCCATGGTGCACAGGGTATCGGTTAGGGGATTAAAGGGATGGTGCTCGATCAGGTTGATCATGGACATGGAGTCACGTACATAGCAAGCTGTTGGAGGGACAAATTCTTTTATAAAGAAATCAACAAATGCCCCTAAGGGTTCCAGTATTGAACCGCATGCCGATACAATTGGGCGGCCTGGAGGGGTGCTTAGATTCTTGTGAATCTTTGGTAAAGTATATATTACCGGGGTTCTGGGACTTTTCACAGTTAGATAGTTGAATTATTTTTTAGTCAGGAAACCTTCTGATACTGCCTCTGTTGTTACCTTGCGTATCAGTTCCTGAAGTACCTTGGTCGGGTTAGATGCGAGCCTAAGGTAGTGGTCTGTATTGTCTTTTTGTCTTTGGATTTCAGATGTGTAAGAGTCAAGCTCCTGTATGACGATTCCACCCCCCTTGTCTGCACTTTTAATCACAATTGAGTCATTAGTTTTCAAGGAGCAGATGACCTGTTTTTCTTTAAGTGTGATGTTATATGGTATAAACCTTTTTTGTTGTTTCATGCTCGTGAGGTCTTTAAGCACCAGTTTCTCAAATGTAATTACTTCTGGTGGTATTAGACTCGCAGATGGTAAAAAGGTTGAAGGAGGGTGAAAGGGAGTCTGTGCATTTACTTCTGGCGATGGGTGGATTTGGAAAAATGCCTTCAAGCGTACGCACCTGAAGAACCTTAGGAGTTCGGTGTGTAACTCCTTGAAGTTAGGTGCCACAGTAGGAACAAAAGTGAGGCCTTTTTTAAGGAGGGAGAGTTCATCTTGCGCCAGCAAGTGAGTGGTAAGATTAAAAATGGGAATGGTGTCAGTTGCGGAGGGAATCTGTGTTACCATTGGTAATGGTTGTTCCTGGTCCTCCGTTCCCCTGGGGGGTTGACCCGTCTCTGAGCTTTCCTGACGCGCCCTCGTGGCAGTTCTTGCTGGCCTCTCGGTAAAAAAGTGTTCGAATTCTGATGTGCTCCCCCCCTCCTTTACTTACAAAAGGACTTTTATACGACTAAGTCATATACCAATCCCCAACAAAATAGACCTTGGGGTAGATATAACAGGAGACAGAATCTGGTGGGTTTCTCCGACACCTCTGCCAATGCGTCTGACAACTCAGCCGCCGGCGAAGGGTCCAAGACATCAAGGCGGGGGGAGCACATCAGAATTCGAACACTTTTTTACAGAGAGGCCAGCAAGAACCGCCACAATGAGGGCGCGTCAAGAAAGCTCAGAGATTGGTCAACCCCCCCAGGGGAATGGAGGACCAGGAACAACTATTACCAATGGTAACACAGATTCCCTCCCCAACTGACACCATTCCCATTTTTAATCGTACCACTCACTTGCTGGCGCAAGATGAACTCTCCCTCCTTAAAAAAGGCCTCACTTTTGTTCCTACTGTGGCACCTAACTTCATGGAGTTACACACCGAACTCCTAGGGTTCTTCAGGCGCGTTCGCTTGAAGGCATTTTTCCAAATCCACCCATCGCCAGAAGTAAATGCACAGACTCCCTTTCGCCCTCCTTCAACCTTTTTACCATCTGCGAGTCTAATACCACCAGAAGTAATTACATTTGAGAAACTGGTGCTTAAAGACCTCACGGGCATGAAACAACAAAAAAGGTTTATACCATATAACATCACACTTAAAGAAAAACAGGCCATCTGCTCCTTGAAAACTAATGACTCAATTGTGATTAAAAGTGCAGACAAGGGGGGTGGAATTGTCATACAGGAGCTTGACTCTTACACATCTGAAATCCAAAGACAACTAGACAATACAGACCACTACCTCAGGCTCGCATCTAACCCGACCAAGGTACTTCAGGAACTGATACGCAAGGTAACAACAGAGGCAGTATCAGAAGGTTTCCTGACTAAAAAAAGAATTCAACTATCTAAATGTGAAAAGTCCCAGAACCCCGGTAATATATACTTTACCAAAGATTCACAAGAATCTAAGCACTCCTCCAGGCCGCCCAATTGTATCGGCATGCGGTTCAATACTGGAACCCTTAGGGGCATTTGTTGATTTCTTTATAAAAGAATTTGTCCCTCCAACAGCTTGCTATGTTCGTGACTCCATGTCCATGATCAACCTGATCGAGCACCATCCCTTTAATCCCCTAACTGATACCCTGTGCACCATGGACGTGGAGTCTCTGTATACTAATATCCCGCAAACAGCGGCTCTACTTGTTATAGAGAGGACTTTAGACAGTCGCCCACGACCACATGCTATTCCCACATCTTTTATTTGCAAATTACTGGAACTCTGCCTGACCAGAAATTTCTTCACGTTTCAAGGCCTATTCTATCAGCAAATTTAGGGGACCTCCATGGGCTCGATTTTTGCCCCAAACTTGGCCATATTGTTCATGGACGAAATAGAAAGACAGTTAATTCTGCTACCCTCTAATCCCTTCTTCTCCGGTATCATCATGTGGCGCAGATACATTGATGACATCTTCATGATATGGAGATTAGACATCAATGTACTGCGCCACTTTTTACACTGGATGTATAACAACTGTTTGGGACTCCAATTCACCTCCACATCTGATAAGACTTCCATAAACTTCTTGGATTTGACAATTTTTCATCAGGAAGGCGAATTGCTGACAAGGCTATTTAGAAAACCCACCGAGAGAAACACTTTGTTACAGTACTCGAGCAATCACCCCAGGGCATTGAGGGACTCTTTACCATTTTCCCAATTCCTACGAATCAGGCGAAATTGTTCCCATAGGGAGGATTACTTTAGAGAAAGCACTATCCTGGCCAATAAACTTAAAGACAGGGGATACCCGAAGAAAATTGTAAAAAACGTCCTGAAAAGGGCCTGGTACCGCCCACGTGAGACACTCCTTGTTCCAAACCCAAAGAAAAACATGGACAGAATAGCATGCATCACAACTTTCTCTCCCATCTCCAACAATCTGAGAAAAATTATTCTAAAACTTTGGCCGGCGATTAATGCAGGCATTCTAGAAATCGAGCGCCCCCTTTTTGCATTCAAAAACAGTAAGAATCTAAAGGACCATTTGGTTCGCGCAGCGCTCCCCAGTCCTAACCACTCTTCTACTCTTGAGACAGCATGGGGTCTGTCCCCCATAGTTGGACATGTCAAATGTGGTGGATGTACAGTTTGTAATTTAACAATTGAAGGTAACACGTTTGTGTTCAACAATGTCACCTTTAAATGTAACACTCTCACAAACTGTAACACGAGCAACGTAATTTATCTCATCCAATGTCCGTGCAACAAAAACTATGTTGGTCAAACCTCACAAAAAATTAAGACTCGTGTTTGCCAGCATAGGAGCCGCATCAGGTGTCGGACGCCAAATGCCCCACTGGTCGAACGCTTCCTGGAGGCAAATCATGATGAGGATGACATTCGGTGGACTGTTCTAAAGGCATTGAAACTTCCCCAGAGCGGGGGCAGCATGTCCAGTCTCCTTAACAAAGAAGAGTTGAAGTGCATAATACTGCTGGACTCTATTCGAAATGGACTGAACCAGACAGAGGATTGGACATCGCTAATCTAAATGTCTATTGATGCGCAGCCAGCAGCAATGCTTATCCATTTATGAAGTGACTCACGTTAAGTAACATAAGACTTGTTCACATTCTCTCTGAAAACCAGAAAAGCCTTGAGGTGTGAAGAAAACAGAAATGGATACAGAACTGACTAACTTTGAAAGTCTTACTACTACCAAGCCGTAAATCATTGTTTTAATTGTTTTATAATCCAATGTGCATGAAAGTAGAGCACTAAAGGCCCTCACTCCTCACGGTTATGAGCACATAACTGCACTATAAGCCACCACAGAACCCGTGATAACCACTGACCGATGGTAAATCAATTTTGGGCTCAAATATCGCTGCCCAATCTATCATGGCTACAGCAACACAACCCAGTTGCACACCTGCCCAGCCAATTCCACAACTCCATCATGGCCGCCAAACATAAGGAAGCTGTGCCTAGTCCTCCCTTAGTTTTGACACCTCACCGGCCTTAAATGACCAACCAATGAGGCACACTTGCACAGCGGATTTGCGCTGCCATCGAAGAGGGAGAAGACCATCGTGTTTCTTCCTCACACCCACCGCCGCTTCCATTGAGAAGTTAGGTAAGCTTGTTTCCAAATCCGCCCGGACTCCTTCATCCCAACTATGGAAGGGCCGCTCTAAAATGTCATTTTCACCATTTAGCATCGAGCTTGCGGACCAAATCAAAGGATCCAATCCACTCCGCTAACCAAAAAGGGAGAAGACCCTCGTGTTCCTGTCTCCCACCCGCCGCTGCTTCCAAATTGAAGCAAGGTAAGCGTCCATCTTCACCTGCCAGTCACGCCAACCAAGACCTTGAAGTGCCCGTTCCTAATGGTAAAAACATTTTCTTACCATACAGCACCTCGCTCCCAGAGTTTTAATTGAAATGGAGTAAACACAATCCCCCCAACAAGGAACAATCGTGCCCTCACGACCCTGATCCAGGACCCGTGAAGGTAATTATCCCCGGCTCTAGCAATAACTTCAATTGCATGTATAGAGCTACCCCCTTATTCATGATCATTCGTTCGCAGTTTTCAGACGGCCCGGCAACTGCCCGTAGGCAGTCCCACGCCAAACCAAGCCTCTTAAGGACTTGGTAGGTCAGTGCTTCTCTCACCCACGTTCACCACCACCCCACTTCACCCACATCAACTGCAATCCTCCCAAACCTCGCCTGGCATTCAGGATCACAATTAGGTGATCCAAAATAGAAATTCACTGGTTTACCACCGTCACGAGCACCCCAAAGTTAATTCTTCGCTTACCTCAACTCAGAGATGTCACCTCCCACCTTCTTATGCACCATTGAACCAAACCAAGAAATGAATGACCATCTAATCACCAAGTCACCGCGCCGTTTTTTCACTGTGCTAAATGAAAATGCACGCATGTATAAAAAAACCACGATATGACATCACGACTCACCGATATCTCAGATAATTCACTATGAGATGCAGCTAAGAGTGGCCTTTATATTATATTTTATACATGGACCTTGCTGAATGTTTTTTAACTCTATGTTTTTTTAACTTTATGATTTCAGGCGGATGCCTCATGTTATTTCTCCATTTTTTCCCCTTCTTTCACTATCACAGGCGTTCGTATTGTAAACAGGCAGTGATTTAAAACAGTCCTGATGATGATCCCGTTTCATTAGGAGCAATAGGGATCGAAACGTTGACGCTTTAAAAACAGTGTGACATGTAACTCATTGTACATACTAAGTTGTATACACTGTTGGTTGAGATTTGCGGAATTGTTCATTTAATTCGCAAGCCACTCTCTGGCTCCAAAGAAATTTCTACTTGCCTGTAAAACCTTTTCTTTCCACTTACCCCTTCTCTTAAATCTATGGTTTTTCTATGTTCTTGGGATAGGTACAGGATTGTGCCCTATCTAAATGTTCATATTTGACCCCCTCCAGGTCAAATAATTTTTTGTTATTTCTGAAAATAAAATACTCCTCGCCCGGCTGGGTTTGGAGGAAAATATAGCACTTATTGTGGTCTACATTGCCATCTTTCCTTTTTATTGCAACTCCTTAGGACCCTTGTTCCTTTTTAATAAGTATACGACCCATGGTCCGAAGGCCCCTTTCGGGTTTCCTTGTTTTCTTAAAATGCAAGGCCGTTACCAGTCATTTCGGGGCAGAGGATCGAGAAGACATTTTCAACAACGTTCCTCTTTTCAATCAAATAGGTACCAACCGTACCATCAACAGGGTTACCGCCAGTACTCCTCCAATCAGCATTATCGATCCTCTAATACATATTTTCAGCAACAAGGGAGGAGAAAATCTGCGGCAAGAGGAAAGCAAGATTCTGGTCGCAGACAGTGATATTCTTCAGGCGCCTCCGACACTGTCTCATATCAATCAGTTCCATTACCTCTCTCAATTCCTACCACATTGGCAGTCCATAACATCGGACAAATGTGTATTAGACATCATTACACAGGGTCACACCCTGGAATTCTCAAAAAAACCTTCAAATTGCCCACCCCTCTGCAGGAGTCAAAAACATCTTGCAGCCCTCAAAGCGGAAATTTTATTCCTCATAATGAAAGGGGCGATAGAAAAAGTTCCGTCAGATCAACAAGGGACAGGATTCTATTCGCACTTTTTCCTAATAAAGAAGAGACAATCTTCCAAATGGAGGCAGGTAATGGACCTCAGTATCTGAACAAATACATAAAGAAAATCTCATTCTGCATGCTGTCATTACAGGAAATCCTTCTTTTACTTCGCAAAGGAGATTACATGGTCTCTCTAGACCTTCTGGATGCATACTTCCATATTCCGATTCACGAGAAGCACAAAAGGTATCTCCGATTCATGGTGACAGGGCGCCATTACCAGTTCAATGTTTTACCTTTCGGCCTGAGTCTGCCCCAGGGGTTTTCCCAAAATGTATGGCTCCGATCACAGCACATCTAAGGCAGCAAGTTCTCCAAATGTTCCCTTATTTGGACGACTGGCTGATAAAAGGACCATCGTACCAGGAGACACAAAAGTCTTTACAGATCTGTATGAATCTTTTCCGAAGACTAGGCCTTAGGATAAACAGAGAAAAATCCTCTCTTACTCCGACACGGTCTCTTCAATTCCTCGGAGCAATATTGAAACCTCAGGAAGTGAAAGCTTTTCCATCAGAAGAACGCATAACGAAAATTCTAAATCTGACAGCATCCATAAAATCAAAAAAGTCCACTTCCATCAGGATCTTCATGTCTTTGCTGGGAATGATGTCATCCTGTATCCCATTGATTCCCAACTGCCGTTTGCATATGAGACCACTTCAAGTATCCCTAGACAAACAATGGGTTCAAGTTCTAGGTTCATTCGACGACAAGCTGGTCATCAACTTTCAAATCAAACAAGCAATGTCATGGTGGGGTATCAGGAGCAACTTGACAAAGGGCCTGCTATTCGAACCTCAATCTCCAAGTTACGTCATGACATCAGACGCTTCATTGCATGGTTACGGAGCACACCTGAAAGACCTAGAGATTCGAGGTCTTTGGTCTCCGCAAGAGGCAAAAGTTCACATCAATCTCTTGGAATTGAAAGCAGTTTTCCTGGGTCTTCCAGCCTTTCTTCCCAGAATTCAGGGTTCATCGGTCTTGGTGAGAACCGACAGCACTACGACGATGTTTTATCTTCAAAAGCAAGGTGGCACAAGATCAAAGCCCCTATCTACGCAGGTACAGAAAATTTGGACTTGGCTTCTTCGTCACAACATATCTCCGCAAGTAGAGCCTGTTCCTGGGGTAGACAACACAAGAGCGGATTTGTTAAGCAGATCATCCGCCATGTGCCATGAGTGGGAACTAAATCAAGACCAACTTGTTGGGGTATTCCATCTATGGGGCAAACCACATTTGGACTTGTTTGCAACTCAGAGCAACAAAAAGTGCAGACATTACGCAAGCAGATTCCCACAGAAAGGTTCAAGAGGGAATGCTCTTCATCTCCGATGGACAGGGATGTTTTCTTATGCTTTCCCTCCTTTTCCTTTTAATGCCGAGGATACTGAGAAAGATGAGATAAGAACCTTTCCAAATAATTCTAATAGCCCCAGCCTGGCCGAGGCAATTTTGGTACACAGAACTTCTCCAATTGTCAGTGGTGCCCAGGATACAGTTCCCGATATTCCAAACTCTGATTTCCATGAGCAAGCGTCAAGTTCTTCACCCGCAATTGACCTCTCTAAAATTGTCTGCTTGGAACCTTTCCAGCATGAGTTTCAGTCACTAGATATTCCTCAAGAATGTTGTGAAATCCTGGCAAGTTCTACAGCAATGTCTACTAACAAGACACACACGGCAAAATGGAAAAGATTCTGTAACTGGTGTCTTGCACATAAAATTAATCCTTTTACTTCCTCACTGGAGCAAATTCTTCCATATCTGCTTCAATTAGCCAGATCGGGACTTTCTCATTCTTCAATTAAAGTCCATTTGGCAGCAATATCCAGATACCGTAGATCTCCAGGATGTCCATCTCTTTGGTCTCAAAGGTTAATTAAAGAATTCATGAAAGGCTTATTCAGGAAATTTCCTCCAATTAAACGTCCTCCGCCTCCTTGACAACTTAACATAGTCTTGTCACAGCTCACGAAAGCACCTTTTAAACCAATTCACAAGGCTGAGTTGCAATTTCTCTCATGGAAAGTAGCATTACTTCTTGCTCTCACATCAGCCAGGAGAGTCAGCGAAATTCAAGCTTTTTCAATTCAAGATCCCTTCATGCAATTCAGATCGGATAAGGTGCTGCTAAGAACTAATCCAAAATTTGTCCCTAAAATACCTTCTTCCTTTCATTTAAATGAACCAGTGATCCTGCCTACGTATTTCAAGAATCCGAGCACGGCAGCTGAGAAAGCTCATCATACTTTGGAGATTGGGAGATGTCTTAAGGTTTATATTGAAAAGACAAAATCTTTTCGTAAATCAAATCAGTTGTTTATTGCTTACTCAGGACCTAGAAAATGTTTGGCTCTTTCAAGATCCTCTATCTCTAGATGATTGCATCCACCATCGTCTTCTGTCAAGACAAAGCTGGAAAACCTCTGTGCACAAAAGTACGTGCTCATGACACACAGAAGATGGCAACTTCAACTGCATTGCTAGCAGGCATTTCGCTTCCAGACATATGCAGAGCAGCAACTTGGTCAAATGTCCATACATTTACCAAACATTATTGTCTGGACACAGAATGTAAAGCAGATGCAGCAGTTGGACAAGCAGTTCTATGATACCTTTTTAAATAAGGTACATGTTTTTTAAATTTACAATTACTTTTCTGTAATGTTGTTTATACACAAAGGTTTCTAAATGACAAAAGTTGTTACATGTTTTTTCTTAATGAGTCTTTTGAAAAAAAAAGAGAGCTTCCGGGGCAGAGCCCTGGGACAAAGGGGGTCTAGCCTAGAAACGCTCTTAGAAAAAGACTGCTATCTATTCTGATACAATTATTAAAGAAAAGGGATGACCCACTGTCCCTCAGAACCGGGGTAATTAATGGTTAAACAAAGAGTGGTTCTGTCGGGTAGAGCACAAGTCATTTAAAATGCTGTTAATGCAATCTGAGGCTGCCCTCTAAAAAACACAATTCTAGGACCTTACAATGAATGAAATGAGGACCTGAAATCAATCGGTTGTACTGTGTATTTTATCTTAATTCAATTCATTCAAATGGACTTTTCATACATTGCGTACATAGACTGTCAAGGTGAATTAAGGTGCAAATACGTGATATTGGTGAATAGTGATCAAGTGGTGAAGAAGTTTATACAGTGGAAGATAAATTTGATACAATCAATATATACATATATATATACAAGTGTTGTTCTCTGATGGCCAGAAAATAATTTATATCTAGAGATTCTTGTTATTTGTTTAGTTATTCAGAATCCTAGAAGTACTAGGCCTTTGAAGAGCATCAACGTTTCAACCCTTATGCGCCTGTGTCTGTGGTCGCAGCGAGTCTTTCTCAAGTCGGAGGTATGGAGTGGACTGCACGATAGTCCTGTAGTGCAGGTCGAGGTGACACCGCATTGCTTTGAGGGACGATCTTTCTGTTTCCAGGACAAGTGTTCCTTTTGCTGCCTACAAACCCAATCCTCGCGGCCTCTGCTTCGCGGGCGCCGCTCGAGGCTATCAACCCCAAGGATTCTCTGATTACGAGAGGAGCCAACCACTGAGGCCGTTTACCCTGCGGGACTGCGAGGACCAGCGGGCGCTGCGCTGAAGACTTGCCGCAGCTGGTCCTCTTCCCGCCCCCCTCTCGCCAGGATTAAAAGAACAGAGCGCTGGGAGCTCTGTTTACCACGTTGCTTTGAGGGACGATCTTTCTGTTTCCAGGACAAGTGTTCCTTTTGCTGCCTACGAACCCACTCCTCGCGGCTCCGGCTTCGCGGGCGCCGCTCGAAGCTACCAACCACAAGGATTCTCTGACTACGAGAGGAGCCAACCACTGAGGCCGTTTACCCTGCGGGACTGCGAGGACCAGCGGGCGCTGCGCTGAAGACTCGCCACAGCTGGTCCTCTTCCCGCCCCCCTCTCGCCAGGATTAAAAGAACAGAGCGCTGGGAGCTCTGTGCACCGCGTTGCTTTGAGGGACGATCTTTCTGTTTCCAGGACAAGTGTTCCTTTTGCTGCCTACGAACCCACTCCTCGCGGCCCCCGCTTCGCGGGCGCCGCTCGAGCCTACGAACCACAAGGATTCTCTGACTACGAGAAGAGCCAACCACTGAGGCCGTTTACCCTGCGGGACTGCGAGGACCAGCTGGAGCTGCGCTGAAGACTCGCCGCAGCTGGTCCTCTTCCCGCCCCCCTCTCGTTATATACAGAATACGGTTGACATGCACGCGGGACGCGCGCGGGGCCAAGCGCGGAGCTAAGCCCGGGCCAAGGGCGGGCCCGTTTAAGCCCATTCAAGACCGGGTAAGACTGAACTGGGCCACCCCATTGACATTTACCGATTGGTACTTCTTATATTGCTAACTACTGTTTGTTCTAGCTTCAATTATTGTGTACTTTTTCCTCTTAGTTGGGTCCTACTATCACGAACTATGTCTCCTAGAGGGACCATGAATAACAATGCGCTCCATACTGCTCAAACTACTGGCCCAATTGATCAATTTATTGCCAAAGCAAATTACGCCATAAATCAAGGCGTACTTCTATTAGAACGGAGGGTCTCACAGGATTTGACTGCCGCAAAGCGGTCCTCGTTGGGCTCACTGGCGGCAGCCAAAACCCCTTTGCGCACTCTAGAACCTGATACTCTGCTGGCTGACCCTCTTTCAGTCCCAGGTATCGTGGACCTGTCAGTCTCACTTGAGTTATCAGCCCTTCAAACATCTCATTTATCTACGTCCTTGGAACAGACACCTGGAGTTCTGGACTTTTCGGTACCGTCCAGAGGTGTCAGGGACAACACCCGAAGACCCCTGAGTTCTACCTGTCTTGGTGCACAAATAAACAGAAACACGGGCTTCTCGATGGTGGCGTCAAAGACCAAAGGTTTATTACTGCAGGGACACAGAAATCACAGAATCTACACACGGGCAGAGTCTACGAGACTGTTCGAATTGTATTTAGTGGTTGCTCCTTAAATACAGTTTTTTCAGCTTGGGGCAACATTCTCCACATTCTAAGGTGCTTCTCAAACATGATGTGCAAAACAATAAATATTTGGCGTTGCACAAGAATCGTCAACAATATCTGATGTCAAAACATTACAATCAAGCGGTTCCCACTGTTCCATCATAATTTCATGTCATCTCTTCATTCAAGAGCCGGACCGCCTCATCGTAAATTTCGTTACCTCCCCCTAATAAAGGCCCAGAAGGAAGGGAGCAGAGCCAGGTGCTGAAGATAGAAAAACAGGATAAGAGATGTTTGTGGGTCGTAAATGGGCAAGGCTACCAGCTTCGGCCACCTAATCACGATCAGGCCAACGAACACGAGAACCAGTATAGCAGGACTGGCCTCGGGCAGAGGAGGCAGCTTCTGCCGAGTCATGCGGCCACAGCGTTTTCTGTCCTAAGGTGCACGTGTCACAAGAGAGGTGAATCGTCGGCTAAAGCCTACGTGTCCTTAATTGAAATCAAATGATCAGAGGTCACTGCGTGTTCATTGACTATGTGAGGGCAAGAAAACAAGATGGATGCCATGATCTAAAATGGATGCCATCGGTGTATCGGAAATGTGTTTATAACAGGAGTGCTCTTGCTCGTAGCGTAGCGAAAACACCAGGATATACTAAATGGATCATTTGCGGTTCAACGGTACCAAGATTATGAATTTACGACAATGTTGAAAACACGGGTTCAAATCGTCACGGAACCTCA
The DNA here is from genome assembly GCF_964263255.1 of Lissotriton vulgaris. Taxonomy (NCBI): domain Eukaryota; kingdom Metazoa; phylum Chordata; class Amphibia; order Caudata; family Salamandridae; genus Lissotriton; species Lissotriton vulgaris. Next base: position 190,987,038 of record NC_141685.1, read on the forward strand.
GACCCTCCTTTTGCCCTTACGTAGGCAATTACTCAATCTATGTCAGAGTCTACCTCGATGTTCTTTAGGTCAGTGACATGTTGTTGCATCATCATCCTTTCTCGCACCTTGTCTCCAAATACAGGCGGTTTTCTGAGACAGGTTGCAGCACAGAGGCTACACAAAGCGGGACCACATTGTATAATAAAGCAGCACGAGAATAGGAATACTAAGATAATACCAACGACCATCAGAACCTTCCATCCCCACGCTGATAGTAGGGTCCAGAGCCATTCCATTAAGGACCAGTTTCCCTTGTCTACATGAATGGAGTCAGAAATTTTATGAAGCTTAGAAATCGCTTCATATATTGTCGGAGCATTATTGGGGATAAAAACACAGCAGCTCGATTGGATAATTCTACATACCCCACCTCGATCTGCAAGTATTACGTCTAGAACCATACGATTCTGCAACGTCATGAGACGATCCGCCTGGAGCTCAGCTGTTAAATTACTAAGGGCACCAGCAGTTTCTGTAATAGTAGATTCAACTACCCGTGTTAGCTGACGTATATTTCTACTATTGGCCATAGGCCCCCAGAACGGAAGGAAACCTTTGAAGAAGTCTCCGGCTTCCTGACCAGCGGTATCTTCTTTGCTGAAAACACCTCTTGCTACTCTGGTCTTGTGATAATCTGAAGAGGCAGTGTATGTCGGAGGCAATAGTCGAGCAATATAGCATGAACCTGAAAAGTCAGCAGGTAACCATGTATACGCCCTATCCTGACAAATGAAATAGGTACCCCTAGCAGTAAGAAAGGCAGGGGAAGAGTTAGACGGATACACATAATTCTCAACGCACTCACTCTTCCCTAGCTGAGCTCTTGGATTTCTCCCATTTCCTTGCAAACAGACTTGACCTCGGTGAGGTACGACCCAAATTGGAGTGGAGCTTTTACGCTTGCTTTCACCCAGACTAATGCGATACTCTGTAGAATTCCAACTAAGGTATACTCGTAATTCATCTCTAGGATAAGATGGGGTGTTATTGACGTCTTTAATCATGTCAATGATTCCCTTGACTAAAGCTTTATTGGCAGAGTTATATTTAGCGGAACGTGGTGGACGCGGGGGATAGGTCTCAAGGGCATAGACAAAAATAGTCTGAAAGGCCTGAAATGATCCATTATAGCTAAAAGGCAAAACCAAATAGGGAATGCCTTTATCCATAGTGTGCGGTATCAGACCACATACCCAGAAGTCTGTTGTGTTAACTACCAGTTGGTGTTGATGCAAGAGTTGTACAAAAGTGTTGTTTATGAATTCAGAGCGTCGAGCTTGTTCGTGTTCAGGAAACGGATGGAAAGAATGGTAAGAAGCAATAGTAGAAGAAACAGGATCAAGGGGATGTACTGTGGTTGTAATTGGGGCAAAAACCAAATGGATACCAAAGACGATTCCACCCACCAACATTATTAAAACAATTAGAAACATAATTGCACATTGTATCATAAAACATTTGTTGTGAAGAATCTTGTACAGTCTATTTCTGCGAACATAAATTACATTCTCTCGGTGCAGCTCAGGAAGCTCCATCTTCTACAAACCGCTCGCGACCACTGATGGTATGTACGTAGTTGAAAATGCCTCTACCAGCCCTGGGAGTTCCCAGAACCGACAGAAAGACCGAACTTGTGTCTGGCCCCCGCAGATTCAACTAGGCACAAAGCCACGACCCTACGGCTACCCAGGCGGCAAGGTATTAAGCACAAATAAAAATAAACAGTGAAATGAAAAATGTTTAGCAAACTTCCTGGCTGGAGGCAATGTATCAGAGCAAAAATGAAAAAGGCAGTTTCCTGCTTTATTTGTCCTTTGATTGAGAATGTAAGCTGTATCTCAGTTTTCCTGGAGTAGTTTGATCCGGAAATAGATTATGTTCAGCAGGAGTAACAATGTTCAGGTTCGCAGATGACAAGTGTTCGTTTGATGCAGAGGGCAAATGTTCAGTGTTCAAAGGAGCAGTTTCAGATGGGGAGTCAGAGTTCGGTGAATCAGTGATGAGTTCTGCATCGCTGAAAGGAATGTACTTGGGGATTTGTTCAGTTTCAGAGGTACCAATTCCTTTCCTCACCCAGTTATCATACGGGAGTGGTAAGGGCACACGCTTGGTGTGCGTCGCGTGGATCCAGTTTTTTCTACTGGCCACTCGTACAGCAGTCCTCGTCGCCAAAAGCACCTGGAATGGTCCAACGAATTTTGGTTGAAGATTTCTGGTTCGCCCAAAATTCTTCACAACGATGAAATCTCCAGGTTTCAGCTGATGGCCTGGACTTTCCGGAGGCTTTGGCAATGCATCGAAAACCTGTTGATGAATGAGACTCAATTTAGCAGTCAAGTCAAAAAGATAATCGATTAACATTGGGTATTCCAGCTGCTTAAACTCCCTAGGTCTTGGTACTCCCCAAATATTAGCAGGGCGACCGAACACTATCTCATAGGGACTAAGCCCTACTCGGGAATGCACAGTCGCTCTTGTGGATAACAGGGCCAAAGGTAAGGCGTCTGGCCAGGCCAAGCCCGTGGAGGCTTGTATCTTAGCCAGTTTCAGTTTGAGGGTGCCATTGTACCCTTCAACTAAACCTGCTGACTGGGGATGATTCGCACTGTGGAACTTTTGCTTTATGCCTAAGCCTGCACACACACTCTGCATACCTTTCCCTACGAACTCACTTCCATTATCTGACCATACAATCCGTGGCATTCCAAACCTAGGGAAATATTCCTTGAGGAGAATTTTGGCAGTCGACAAAGCAGTATTGTCTTTAAGTGGATAAGCTTCAATCCATCTTGAAAAAGCACAGACTACCACTAGGACGTACTTAAGATTATTACATTGGTCCATGTGAATGAAGTCTAACTGAATCACTTCAAAGGGACAGGAAGGTGGAGCAAAATAACCAGCAGGTGTGGGGGTTCCCTTGCCAGGATTATGCATCAGGCATATCATGCAATTTCTCACCACTCTTTCTGCACATTTATTAATTTCATCATTCTTCCAAACTGGAGCTAACATCTTACAAATCCCTTTAGAACTGATGTGCGCTGCTCCATGCGCCATCGTTACTACTGCAAGCACATACGCATCAGGCAACATCCAACACTGTTGTTCCGTCAAATCAATCCAACATCCATTCGAGTCCAATTTACCCGTTTATTTCCATGCAAGTTTTTCCTCCTCAGTCGCTTCTTTTTGAATCGCTCTCACACTTTCCATTGTATCCTCACACATTCCCGAATCAGTAACCCATCTTGCAGACATTGCAACATACATTCTACTCATCATGTTCCTAGCTGTCTGTTTTGCTGTTTCATCAGCAAATGCATTTCCTCGACCAACATCATCCGTGATTGCTCGATGAGCACTGCACTTCACAATCGCAACTTCCATTGGTAAGGTTAGAGATTCCAACAAGTCATTAACTAACTGACCATGTTGTATCTTAGTCCCATGGGACGTAATAAAACCTCTTTCCTTCCACAATCGTCCAAAGCTATGGGCTACGCCAAATGCGTACTGACTATCTGTGAATACATTCACTCTCTTTCCCTCAGCTAAAACACACGCTCTAGTCAACGCAATCAATTCTGCAGCTTGGGCAGAATTCTGACTCACTCTTGCAGTCTCCACAATCGTACTCAAAGTCGTTACTGCATAGGCAGCCGTCACATCACCATTTTCCAATTTAAAACACGACCCATCAACATACAACGTGCCATCTGGATCTGACAACGGAGTGTCTTTTAAATCAATTCGTCCTTTTGTCTCTTCCTCTGTTCTAAAACAACAGTCATGTGGTTCGGAATCACTCGACTCTTGACTAGTCGGCAACAATGTTGCTGGATTCAATACATTGCATCTTTTGATCTGAATATGACTCGCTAACAGTGTCAGCTCATAGCCTGATAATCTAGCACTGGTAAGATGCTGCGTCTTATGCGTCGATTCATGAGTGTATCCACGGCATGTGGAACCATGACCACTAGCATGTTGTTCATAACCAAACCAGCAGATTGTCGAATGGACGCTGCGGCTGCCGCTGTAGCTCTCAAGCAACTAGGCAACGCTCTGGCTACCGGATCTAATGTTGATGAAAAATATGCACAAGGGCGTTGTTTATCACCAAATTGCTGCGTCAGAACACTCAACGCGCAACCTTCTCTCTCGTGGACATAGAGTGTAAATGGCTTACTGTAGTCAGGTGTTCCCAACACAGGAGCTAAACATAGTGCATTTCGTAACTCAGAAAAGCTCTACTGACATTCGTCAGACCATGGCACTGGATTCGGAACACCTTTCCCAGTTAAAGCCACTAACGGTTTTGCCAAAAGAGAAAAATTTGGGATCCATTGCCTGCAGTATGAAGTAATACCCAAAAACGCACGCACTTCTCTCTGTGTGCTAGGAACATTCATCTGCTTAATTGCTTTTATTCTCTCTGGGGTCAACCTTCTTCCCTCCTTTGACAAGAGATGACCTAGGTAGGTCACTTCTTGGCAACAGTATTGCATTTTGGAAGGAGATACCTTGTGGTTCAAATCAGACAAATGATGCAATAAAGAAATTGTAGCTGCTTTGCAAGTTTCCTTGTCATCGGCAGCCACTAGAAGATCATCGACATATTGCACTAAGGCAGAACCAGGAGGAAGTACAAAAGAATCTAACTGACTTTTTAATGCCTGACTGTAAATAGATGGGCTTTCACAATAGCCTTGTGGAGCACGTTTAAACCTGAAGCTTCGTCCTCCTAGAGAGAAGCCGAAAATATCTCTGCTTTCCTCGGCTATCGGAATGCTGAAAAAGGCATTTTTCAAATCGATCACAGAGAACCACATGGCTGTAGCAGGGATCAATGTTAACAATGCAGTAATGTCCGGAACCACAGGAAACTGTGGAATCACAATTTTATTAACCTCTCTAAGATCAATTACAAATCTATAGACCGGAGATTTTGTTGGGTCAGTTCGTTTCAGAATAGGCAATACAGGACTATTACAGACATTTCCTCTAGTTTCCTCTATTACGTCCTTCTTGATCAAATCTTGCACTATCAATAGGAGCGCACGCTCACCTTCACTAGAAATTTTGTAATGTGGTATTCGTGGAAATTTAACATTTCCTTTCAAAGTCACTACATATGGCGGTATTTCCAACAGACCTACATCATTAGGACCAGTCGCCCAAAGAGTATCAGGGAGAGAACGCAGCTCCAGCGGGTGTGCATCCATTGACAAATACATCGGGGAGGTGATTCTCTTACCTAATGTAAGCTGTACTCCTGAAGGAGAACAGTACAATGTCGCATATAGGCGTTTTAACAAGTCTAAACCAAGCAGATTTTCATTACAACCAGTCGTCAAAATCAGAGGTGCTTTCAATTGACGAGGCCCAACAGAAATAGACAAAGGACCAGAAACAGGGTTGTGACAGGGGCGCCTGAAAAACCTACAGAAACATTTGTTAAGCCGGACAAAGGTGCGCCAGGGAGTTTTGCATGTATGATAGAACTTTTTGCTGCACCAGTATCCAACAGAAATGGTTCGACTACACCTGATGTGGCTACTGCGACATAAGGCCCACTCTGGTCTGGAACTGACACTACTCCCTCTCTTTGTCCATGGCTGTCCTAGTACTCATTTTGCTGAAATTCCTCACCAACTTCACAATAATCTTCAACATGATACTGTTGAGATCTAGCTGGCTGTGTAGACTGATTATTTCGTTGATCAAAATAATTAGAAGGTCGATCATTCGTTTGCGGAGGCATAGCACCTCGTCCTCGACCTCTAGAATTTTGCATAGAACCACCACGACCTCTCTGAGCTGCTGCAGCATTATTCTGTGCCAGTACCGGACACTCATTCTTGTAATGACCTTCCTTTTTGCAATATGCACATTGATTCCATTGGTATTGCGGTCTCTGTGAACCATAGTCATTCCTCTGATATGACCCTTGCTATGTATTCGTTTGATTCGTGCGAGGCGGATACGCTTGTTGCAAAAGGACCTTAGTTTTCAAATCTTTCGTCTTTTTATCTGATTTTTCCTTCTCTTCTTTATCTTTATTTTCATAGTACTGGGCAGTTGCAAGTATCTGTGCAGTCGTAGAGAAAGCCCACGCACTTTCAGAATTCTTTAATTTATTACTAAGTTCTGGCGACAGATTGTGCACAAACTTATCAACAAATAATCTCTGACCTCCTTCTGTGCTCATATCTTGACCACTGTGATCTACGAAAGTCTCTTCGAATCTGGTGAAAAAGTCAAAGACACTTTCGTCTTTCTTCTGCCTGCATGCGGACAACTTGTCCCAGTTAACACGCAATGCCGGCATCAGAGTTTTCATCAAATCAATTATTCTACCGGGCAAATTAGCAATTAAAGGCTCAGGTTTAGAACCCCCAATTTGTTGACCATCTGCCGCAATAATAGCTGCCCAGTCACCACCTAGAGCAACTGGATGATTTTCTCTACGAATTTTAGCCCAAATTGGTTGCGGTACTACATTACCAAATAGCATATCAATGTCTGCTAGATTCATTACACAAGCTTCAACCGTCTGAGCCAATTCCTTGTAATACCCAGCAGGATTTTTACGCGGATCTGGCAAGGCCTGTTTCACTGCTAACACTTCAGCTCGCTTCCACGGAATGTGTATCCACACTCTCTGGAATTGTGCTGGAGCGGCTGCAATACCATTCACTGCATGCTTGCACAGCATCGCGCCATATCGGCGGAACCTCTCTCATGGGGTATTGACGATTTTTATTTGCACTACCACCCCTTGTTGAACGGAGAGAAGGATCAACCCTAAAATCTAAAATTAGTTCCATTGCTTCTTTTATCTCTTTACCTACTATCATTCCTGCGGCAAATTTTTGTTGAATATGAATTAATTCATCTGGAACTTGTTCGGAATCATTCTCATCCCATTCCTCACGCAACAGAGAACACATGACATCAAACACATAGCGTTGTGTCGGTTCGTTCCATTGCATGAATGTATCTAATACATCTCGTACACTATATCTTCCCACTTTCGAAACCCATCTAAGAGCAGTGGAATCTAATATTCCTCGTTCCTCGATACTAGGATGCTGACTTCGTCTCTGAACAGACTCAGAGGCAGGGCTCTTAATCAAAGTTTTGTAGAAAGGAGAGAGAATATAAGTGACAGAATCAGTAATTCTCCGACGAACAGAAAGCGGAGTCATGTAGCTAGAGGAAGTTTGAAGTAGAGTAGTAGTCGGGACAGAAGAAACAGAACCAGTAGGTGTAAGAGGCATAGTAGCTTGCGAAGTAACAGGTATTAACGGTACAGGTATAGGCAAAGGAGCAGAAGCTGGCAACCCTGGAAGAGGAGGTGCCGGAGGAACATTGATAACCACAGGGACGACAGGAGCTTGATTCAGGGGAGCAGGAGCAGGTATACCAGGCTGTCCAGCAACCGGTAACACAACATTCGGCAGAGGTGGAGCCATAGCACCCTGTGCATACGGTGGAGGAGACCTCAACAAATGAGATAACAGAGGATCATTTTCTGAATCCTCCAATATCTTAGTTGTACTAGATGGCAAAGCAGGATAGCACTTGTCTATCGCTAAATTACGCTCTCTATCGGCAACCTCCATCGCTTTCTCAGATTCATTAAGTTGCAGCTGCTTAGCAGACTGTTCTAGAGTCAACTCCTGTTCTTTCTGTTCTTTCTTAAACTTTTAATCTCTCTTTGTTTGGATTCTTTTCGCCAACAACGGAAAGAATCAAACATTGCCGGCCGGGCTTTCTTTTTAAACAATCTTCTTTCTAGATTATCCAGAATTTCAGGTTCGAAACTACCATGTAGTGGCCAACTAAGGACACCATCTTTCTCCGTATAGCGGATCCATACCTCGTTATAAGAGATAGGGCCCACACCAAATTTGCAATAAAGATCATAAAGAGGAGTTCCAATCGGAGGAACCGAACACGAGTCCTCCAACCGGGAATCGCTGTTGCAACCAAAACATGAAAACACTGAACTTTTCCGACTTACCATTTTTATAAAACCGGAACACAGAACAAACACAAATAACAGTGCACTTGAACTTAGGCCTACCAAAGAGAACAAATGTATCGATACCCAGACTAAACCAAAAGATTATCGTAACCAGAACAACCAGTGATAATCTTACGAAACCAAACCAAACTAAGGAACTAAAAAGGATTATCTGACCCCTTTACGAAGTAACCAAACAACTCGCAACCACTAAATACTTAACTGAGGTACTGAAGACGTCACCAAGGAGAAACCCGTCACGTCTCACTGTACTAAGGTCTGCACCTCGGGTCCAAGACAGGGCGACGGTCAAGGCAACGGACCACTGCAGCCGTCCGAACGAGAACCCTCGTGGAAGAGAACGTCAGCCACTTTTGCGATATGCCGGGATCGATGAAGTGGGGTGCCTCCCTCCGGAATCTTCACACGAAGCTTCTCGAACTCTTCAGGCTTTTGGACCGGAACCAAATGACGTCGCCCCACATTGGGCGCCAATTGCAGTTCTGGACTTTTCGGTACCGTCCAGAGGTGTCAGGGACAACACCCGAAGACCCCTGAGTTCTACCTGTCTTGGTGCACAAATAAACAGAAACACGGGCTTCTCGATGGTGGCGTCAAAGACCAAAGGTTTATTACTGCAGGGACACAGAAATCACAGAATCTACACACGGGCAGAGTCTAGGAGACTGTTCGAATTGTATTTAGTGGTTGCTCCTTAAATACAGTTTTTTCAGCTTGGGGCAACATTCTCCACATTCTAAGGTGCTCCTCAAACATGATGTCCTAAACAATAAATATTTGGCGTTGCACAAGAATCGTCAACAATATCTGATGTCAAAACATTACAATCAAGCGGTTCCCACTGTTCCATCATAATTTCATGTCATCTCTTTATTCAAGAGCCGGACCGCCTCATCGTAAATTTCGTTACCTCCCCCTAATAAAGGCCCAGAAGGAAGGGAGCAGAGCCAGGTGCTGAAGATAGAAAAACAGGATAAGAGATGTTTGTGGGTCGTAAATGGGCAAGGCTACCAGCTTCGGCCACCTAATCATGATCAGGCCAACGAACACGAGAACCAGTATAGCAGGACTGGCCTCGGGCAGAGGAGGCAGCTTCTGCCGAGTCATGCGGCCACAGCGTTTTCTGTCCTAAGGTGCACGTGTCACAAGAGAGGTGAATCGTCCGCTAAAGCCTACGTGTCCTTAATTGAAATCAAATGATCAGAGGTCACTGCGTGTTCATTGACTATGTGAGTATTTACAAAAAGGGGTGGTGAGGGACAGAATCTCTGAATTAAGCAGAAAGCTCTCACCCAGTCAAGAGATCAGGGCTAGATCCAACACCGTTTTTTAGCTCACTGCACCATCCCAGTTTCAGAACCTGGCTGTATGCAAATTAGTCTGTTCCTGTCCCAGTGCATGATGGGAACAGGGCAAACCAAACTACAAAAGCCAATTCTTACACTGGGAAGGAAACAAGCTCCCGGGGACCGGTTTCTGGCATTACAGCCGTCTTCGGCCCGGTTTGCTTGAATCCTGATGGTGCAATGAGCAAGGGTCTCACATCTGAGAATACCCTTCCACGCTTAGGGTGGACAAAAATATTTACAACAAGGGGTGGTGAGGGACAGAGTCTCTGAATTAAGCAGAAAGCTCTCACCCAGTCAAGAGATCAGGGCTAGATCCAACACCGTTTTTTAGCTCACTGCACCATCCCAGTTTCAGAACCTGGCTGTATGCAAATTAGTCTGTTCCTGTCCCAGTATATATCCAGGTTCTGAGCTGGGATGGGGCAGTGAGATAAATAACGGTGATGGATCAAGCCCTGATCTTCGGACTGGGTAAGAGTGGTCTGCTTAACTCAGACACTCTGTTCATCACCACCCCCTTTTCTAAATCGTTTTTGGCCACTATAGGTGTGGCAGGGTATACTCAGACATGAGTCCCTTTCTCACTGCTCCATCAGGATTCAAGCAAGCCGGGCCGAAGAACGCTGAAATGCCAGAAACTGGTCCCCGGTAGCTTGTCTCCTTTCTGGTGAAGAATTGGCTTGGTAGTTTAGTCTGCCCTGTTCCCATGATGCACTGGGCCAGGGACAGACTGATTTGCATATAGCCAGGTTCTGAGCTGGGATGGGGCAGTGAGATAAATAACGGTGATGGATCAAGCCCTGATCTTTGGACTGGGTAAGAGTGGTCTGCTTAACTCAGACACTCTGTTCATCACCACCCCCTTTTCTAAATCGTTTTTGGCCACTATAGGTGTGGCAGGGTATACTCAGACATGAGTCCCTTTCTCACTGCTCCATCAGGATTCAAGCAAGCCGGGCCGAAGAAGGCTGAAATGCCAGAAACCGGTCCCCGGTAGCTTGTCTCCTTTCTGGTGAAGAATTGGCTTGGTAGTTTAGTCTGCCCTGTTCCCATGATGCACTGGGCCAGGGACAGACTGATTTGCATATAGCCAGGTTCTGAGCTGGGATGGGGCAGTGAGATAAATAACGGTGATGGATCAAGCCCTGATCTTTGGACTGGGTAAGAGTGGTCTGCTTAACTCAGACACTCCGTTCATCACCACCCCCTTTTCTAAATCGTGTTTGGCCACTATAGGTGTGGCAGGGTATACTCAGACATGAGTCCCTTTCTCACTGCTCCATCAGGATTCAAGCAAGCCGGGCCGAAGAAGGCTGAAATGCCAGAAACCGGTCCCCGGTAGCTTGTCTCCTTTCTGGTGAAGAATTGGCTTGGTAGTTTAGTCTGCCCTGTTCCCATGATGCACTGGGCCAGGGACAGACTGATTGGCATATAGCCAGGTTCTGAGCTGGGATGGGGCAGTGAGATAAATAACGGTGATATATCAAGCCCTGATCTTTGGACTGGATAAGAGTGGTCTGCTTAACTCAGACACTCTGTTCATCACCACCCCCTTTTCTAAATCGTTTTTGGCCACTATAGGTGTGGCAGGGTATACTCAGACATGAGTCCCTTTCTCACTGCTCCATCAGGATTCAAGCAAGCCGGGCCGAAGAAGGCTGAAATGCCAGAAACCGGTCCCCGGTAGCTTGTCTCCTTTCTGGTGAAGAATTGGCTTGGTAGTTTAGTCTGCCCTGTTCCCATGATGCACTGGGCCAGGGACAGACTGATTTGCATATAGCCAGGTTCTGAGCTGGGATGGGGCAGTGAGATAAATAACGGTGATGGATCAAGCCCTGATCTTTGGACTGGGTAAGAGTGGTCTGCTTAACTCAGACACTCTGTTCATCACCACCCCCTTTTCTAAATCATTGACTATGTGAGGGCAAGAAAACAAGATGGATGCCATGATCTAAAATGGATGCCATCGGTGTATCGGAAATGTGTTTATAACAGGAGTGCTCTTGCTCGTAGCGTAGCGAAAACACCAGGATATGCTAAATGGATCATTTGCGGTTCAACGGTACCAAGATTATGAATGTATGACAATGTTGAAAACACGGGTTCAAATCGTCAGGGAACCTCACACCAGCCCCTCTCATTAGCCCGAGCAGGGATGACCCTCCGATACCACGATTCGGGGTATCAGGGAGGGAGCAATACCCAAGAACAAAAACCAGCAAACCAAAATTTCGAACAAACAATCCCAAAATACAACCCAATCCCTTCCCACCCATCAATCCCTTAAACAAGTTGCCCCCTCACTGGAGGAAGGGAATTTTATTCCCCCAGATACAATAAACCTTTCCACCACTTCAGTTAATCTTAGCGCTACCAGTAACATGGGTAGTAATAGTGATCCCAACTATTAGACAGGTTGGGGGCCCTAATTAAATCTTACCTCCAACCGCTTGAACTCACCCTTTCAAAAATAGAAAAACAATTAGAAGGGCTATCATTAACGATAAAAACCAACAAAGGATCTGCCCCCAGCCTTACATCAGGACAACCTAGGGTTCAAAAACCACAACCCAAAAATCCAATTAATGGGGCCACAGCAACAAAACCAATAAAGCCAAATACCACAGTAGGGCCTTCCCATCCTAAACCTTCTCTTCCAAGGGCGACTAATACTCCTATCCAAATGACTACGCCTGACCCTCCACCTGTACATCCTATCATTCCGCCCCCTAAGCAAACTAACAATCCAGGGACACAAAGTACCATCTATAAGAACAGAAGGAAGGGGGGTCATTCCATCCATCTTCCCCCAGAAGCTGCCTCATACGTTGTCATCATGATAGGGGTCCTCGAGTTGAATCCTAACGTGGAGGAACCAGGCTGGTCCCTTAGAAATAAGGTACTCCATTGGCTTTCTGTCAATAGGCCTCTTCCTCATTATTCTGATAACAGAGTTACAACAGTTCGTAGAGTCCCCTGGATAGGAAAAGAGCCAAAATCTCTACCAGGTGACTGTGTCATCGTTAACTTCGAAGACCCCCATACTGTAGAGCACATTTGCTCCTGGGGTACACAATATACATCCGATGGAATTGGTACCAAGAGACTCTCCTTCTTCTATCCTCCAGCACAGCATTATAACATCGGTCCAGAATGGAACTGGACACAAGTTGGTAACTGGAATAGCAGACATGATTGGGTCGATTGGTCAAATACTGGGGGTAGAGATGTAGCCCCAACCCTTGGATGGAGAGGTGTGCCCCTGACCAACAGATACGACTGCCTGGAGATGGTGGATTGACCACCACCCGACAGTCACCTGGATAGCATTGCCCCATTTTCCCAGGTGCCTAATTTACTTGATCATCCTGATGACTCTTTGTCTTCCCCTTTCCCAATCAGTAACTTATCCACTTCTCAAGCATTAAAGTCAGAAGTGCCAATTTCCTTACCAATACCATATCTAGATTCTGCTATTAATAAAGTAGTTCATTTGAATATATCTTCTGTTGAACCACTAGTACACACTCCACTTAGCCCAGGTACCTTAACTTTAGAGCAAAAGTCGAACACCAGAAAGCTTACTCCTTCTATTCACCAGCTCTCTGTTCTATTTTGGAACGTTGCAGGTCTCCGTTCAAAACTAAAACTTAAACCATGGTTGGACACAGTAACCCCCCACCAAATAATTTGTCTACAAGAATCGTGGGCTATAGATCCAATTCATATGCCAGGACGCCCCTTCGCTGGGGCAGCTGTGCGCGGAATAAAAGTTATTAACATAACATTAACATAACAAAACGTTCCACTCCCCAGCCAGTATCACCACACATGGCAGATCCAAGGGAGGTCTAGCGGTGTATATCTCAAACAATTTATCTGTAATTAACTTGTTTGTCTTATATACCACTGCGAACTTTCAAATCGTTAAGGCTGCATTTAGTAAATGTACGATGTATCTTTTTATTAATTTTTATAACAACTTGTCCCCGATTGAAATTGTTAAGTCTGTAAAAGAAATCCTGTTTGTTGTAAATGAACACTGTAACAAGCACCCAACACTCGCTTGCTTTGTGATATGGGGGGGAGATTTTAATGTCTCACTGTGTGCCAATCATATGAAAGCTATTTGTGGTTTGTTAGACAAACAAGACTGTCCACTAATCTACTTTACACACTCATTCACGGGTAATGCTTTCAACGATTGTCTTTTCACAATGGAACTAGATTATGCTAACAACTTAGCAGATTTTCCAGTTGAATTTAGACCTACTTTTCATGGTAGGGGCATGTTTAGCACCATTGATTTTATTTTATGCTCTTCGGCGCTAAAAGGTAATCTCCAACGGTTCAGCACTGGTACAGATATTTCTAGTGACCATTTTCCCAATAGTATTATCTTATCCATAGAAACTGGTGCTCATCATCGCGAAAAGTTCAGCCAACTAACCCAGCAATCACTGACCATGGATAAACTAAACGGATTTTCTGTGAAATGGTCCAAAATAGATCCGGTAGTTATCAGTGGCAATGTTATAGCAAAAACCCTTCCTTGGATAACCAACTGCCTAGCAGAGGATTCCCCACCTCAGTTGATTTTAAATAGTTTTTTTTGAGATTTTATTAGTAATGCGGTCAGAGTTATTCCGCAATCATAAACCAGGTATTCAGGGGTCCCTAAGATGGTTTGATACAGCTTGTCGTAAAGCCCTATCCGCATTAAAAAAGGCATTACATAACCCAAATAGAAATTTAACGGAAATAGCTAACCTAAGAAAGATTTATAAAGTGGCCCAACAAAATTGTAAAAAGGAGCTAAATAAAACCTTATGGGCCCAACTCCACGAAAGCTGCCCAACTAAAGACAGCTCTCAGTTTTGGCGTGTCGTCAAGTCACCTTTCCTAACCTATACTAACGAGTCAAAGCACCTTGACGTGGCTGTGCCCGCTGACTCGTGGGTGACCCATTTCACAAAAATTTTCGGGGGGTCCCCAGTCGACACTATAAAACCGGCTAACCCAGCAGATGACCCCGCTAGGTCACAGGTTTCCTATTGAACTATCTTTTAGCCTTAGCGAGGTCATTCAAGCATTAACATCTTCCAAATCTGGTAAGGCGCCTGGCCCTGACGGGGTCCCTGTAGATATTTTTGTAAATAACATAGAACTGTGATCTCCGGTCGTCACCCAAGTGATGACAGCAGTTTCGAAAATTGGCCTTATAGATTCCTGGTCCTCCTCCATTCTATTACCCATCTTCAAAAAGGGGGATCGTAATAACCCTGCCTGTTATAGACCCATTTCTCTCCTGGACTCCCTGGGGAAAGTCGCCGGGCGCCTGATCCTGGAACGCCTCCAGGATTGGGCGTCTGAGAATAACATCATGACTGACCTTCAGTACGGGTTCCAGGAGGGTCTCAGCACAGTCGAGCAGGCATTAAACTTAACCCTCTTAATAGGTGAATATGCCGGAGCTAAGTGCGGCAACCTATATATAGTGTATGTCGACCTTAGCTCCGCTTTCGACTGTGTGATCCATTCCAAGCTGTGGTCCATTCTTAGTGAACTTGGGGTGGATCCTCATCTTATTAAATTCCTCCGTGAGCTCTATTCTGACGCTACAGCATGCGTGAGATACGGGTTATGCGGTGAATTAACATCCTTATTTACAATAAAAAGAGGAGTAAGGCAAGGGTGTGTCCTGGCCCCCTTCTTGTTCAACCTCTATACCAACGGGGTTGAGAAGGCCATGCTGGAGGAAAGCCAGGACTTACCATCTATCAAACATCATCCAATCCCCGCGTTATTATATGCGGACAACTCTGTCATCTTAGCTAGGACACTAACGCAGTTGCAAAAACAACTAGACAAATATTGCCAGTTTATGCTATCTCTGGGGCTAAAAGTTAACAAGAGTAATACCTATGTTATGCATTTTGGTCCCAAGGTGAAGAAACCTAAATCTATCTTTATTGAACAGGTTAGATTGGAGCGTGCTAGACAATACCCTTACCTAGGCATTCTAATGGATGATCAGCTAGATTGGAAAGCTGGAGTTGCAAGTAAAAAAATGCTCTTTCAAAGAGCTACTTCAGCTCTTGTTTCCTTCTCAAGAAAACTGGGTAAACCGACCTCAAAAGAGCTGCTTAAAATTTACCATGCAAAATGCCACAGTGTAGCCATCTACGGTGCTAGCGTTTGGGGCTACGCTTCTGTGGATGGATTACAACTGGTCCAAAATGGGTTTCTAAAATATATTCTGGCACTTCCCCTTAGTGCTCAAATATATGGTTCCCATATAGAGCTGTGTATCGACTACATTATTGACAATATTAGATGCCAGCCGATTCTTTTATGGCACCGTATTTGGACCAAACCCCAATACCACCTAACCCGTTCTCTACTACAAGACTGTCTATCTTTGGAGAAATGGAAAAAAATTCCATGGCTTCTTTATGTTTCCAACTTCCTAACAGATTTGAATTGTGCTTCTTACTTCACTGAACCATCGACTCTGATAGATATCAGTAGAAAGGCGTTGAAAGCTCTCTGCTTAAACCATCTGAGAGACCTTCGCCTTCTAAGTGAAGTTTCTAAGCCTACTAACGTGCAAATTCTGATGGTTCAAACCTCCCCAGGTATTCAGCCTTATCTTACATTCTTTTTGACTAACCATGAGAAATTTGTCTTAACGAGGTTTAGTTTCAACTCTTTTTTTCGCCTTTTAACCTTTCCCAAGGTGTTAAATTGGTCTCATGATATGGCAAAGTGTCCTTGTGACGGAGTATCACCGCAATCGACCATCCACCTTACTTTATTCTGTCGCTACTATGAACAAATTCGCAAACGCTGGATCATCCCACTCCTTCGCAAAATGGGTTGAGAACATGTCTGCCAGCCTATCTGGCACTCTAGATGTTAGACACACCGCATGTAGCCAAATGTGTAGCTCTTTTTCTAAAATCATGTCTGAGAATGCGTTGCAACATAGGGCTATCACCTTGATGTATTGTTAATCGCCGTACTCTGATTATTTTGAAATTTTCATCTTTTAGCTATGTCTCAAATTACTAATTTGTCCCTTTTTAATTGTATATAATTGTGTGTTTTTATGTTATTCGAATTTGTAAATGTACTTTTCATGATTTAACACAATGTTAATCGAATAAAAGTTTTTGAAATGAAAGGACTCGCCTGGATTGGTCGGGCACAATGGCCTGAAGTCCGTGTCGTAATGATAATTTGAGACGAACAATTGATGGTGCATAGTCCCATCAATCGGCTGCCAGGAATCAGATCTATTCTGATACAAGCATGTGAATCTATGAAAGATACAATACTGAAGAAAAAACTAGTTACTTACCTGTACACTAAGGTTTTCCAGTATTATCTTTCATAGATTCACATGCGCCCGCCCACCTCCCCGTTTCTTCTAGGTAGACCACCTTTATCTCTGGTTTCTTACAAAGCTCATTCTTGGGCGGTAGGAAATCTGAGGTATGGTGGCTCTGCTGGGAATGGTGTAGGCTGGTGCTGGCAGCTGATTGGCTGGAATTTGGTCCACATAATGAGGAGGAGAGGTTGCCTATTGTTTTACTACTCTATGGTTTCCAGGCAGTTTTTCTTCTACTGCTATGGTTATTCTTTTACCGGGAGACTCCCACCATGACAACGGGGAAGATACAAGCATGTGAATCTATGAAAGATAATACTGGAGAACCATAGTATACAGGTGTTGGACCTGGGCCTCTTGGCAGGGTCATCCCTGAACTTTTTGCCTTCCTCCAATACTCTCTCTGACCTGTTTTTGTTGGTTTAAGGACTCTGGGCACTTTACCACTGCTGACCAGTGCTAAAGTGCAAATGCTCTCCCTATATAAAGTGTAACTGTGTTTGGTATACCTGATTGGTCCATTGGATTTACTGTCAGTCCCCAGTAAAGTGCACCAGGAGTGCCAGGGCTTGTAAATACCAATACTGCTAGTTGGCCTGCAGCGCTGGTTGCGCCACCCACAGAAGCAGCCTTGTAAAATGTGTCTAGGGTCTGCCATTGCAGAACCTGCGTGCAGTCTGGTCCTGTCATGCTGGCTGGGCAAGTGCACACACTTGCCAGCCCCTAAACCTTCCCTTAACTTCATATTAGCCACCCCTATGGTAGGCCCTAGGGCAGGGTGCATTGTAAGTGTAAGGTAGGACATGCTCTGATGAGTGTGGCATGTCCTAATAGTGAATTACAGCCAAATTCGTTTTCACTATTGTAAGGCTACCTGCTCCTTTTTAGGCCAGATGGGCTGCTGGAATTATTACACTCTATAATCCCAGAAGGCTCAGGGAGCATGGTAGAAAATAATGTTTAGTATGCCTGAACTCAGAATAATAAAATATTTCTTTTAGTAAAGTTTATTTTAATATCCTGTGTTTGCAAATGCTACTTTTAGAAAGTTAGCATTTGCTTGTCTAACCATTTCAGCCCGCCTCTGCAGTATGTGTTTCTGACTGTCTGGGATGTGTGAGTGACAGGGCTGGGGGATGGCAGGTGGTGAATGGGAGGATTACACCTTAGTGGGAGGTAAAAGTGGCCCTTGACTCTTAATCTGGCTGTGCTCTGCCACCACAATGCTGGCTCCGCCCCCCTGGGGAGCGACTGATGACTCAGCCTGCACCTGGCCCAGGAAGGGCGAAGCCCCATCATCAGGGTACTCCTGGCTGCCCCTGTCCACACAATGCTGGCTCCACCTCCTGTGGAGCGTCTGATGTGCCTGCCCGCACACTGAATGCAGAAGCCAGAAGTACCCCCAACAAGTGCTCAGAGGCTGAGAGCAGTTATGCAAAGGCCCCCCTGGCCTGTGAGAACAAAAGAAACTGTGTATAAAAGTAGGAGCCCTGCTCCTTGTAAATCAGAATCCTGTTTTACCACAAAGGACCTCTGCCCGACTAGAAGGAGAAGAGACGCTGGAAGGACTGGCCTGCTGCTTGCCTTGCTGAGAAAGGAGAGGAGAAGACTTGCTTTAAAGACTTTGCTGCTTTGTGCTCTAAACATTCTCCAAGGGCTTGATTGAGCTTGCCCCCTGAACTGAACCCCAGGACCAGTGGGTTCTCCTGTGCTTTGGCTCGTCCCCTGCCTGAGGCCGAGTATTTCCTCCCGCCGGAGGTGAAATCTGCCCCCTCTCGCCCCCTCCTAGGTTCCGTGGTACTCGGGAGCCAGCCTGCCCTCTTGCCCTTGAGAGCCTCGCTCCACCCGGAGTCGCTCTCTGCCCCAGGGCTAAGGCCGGCCGCTCCTCTACCCCTGCCTGTCTTAACGGAGCGCCTGAGCGTGATTTTGACCCCTCCCGCCGGAATCCCGAGGACGTGAGCCATCTGTAGCCTGGACGGCCGCCCGTGCATTGCCTTTGCACCCGGTCGTCCCGCTGTGCTCTGCCCCCAGGAGAGGCCGCGCCGCACTGAGAAGGGAGCCCCCTCGCTGTACCGTCGGTACTGAGGGCCCCCTGTGCTGGGTGTCACCCCCGGAGATCCTCCGCTGTCAGAAGGGATCCCAAAGTGCTCACCGGACCGAGTCGCGCTGCCTGTGCCGACTCGGCCCAACCCCCATCAACAAAGAAGTGTTCGTGTGCTTTCAAGCTTCACCCCGGGCTAGGGGCCCGCAACGTTTGTTTTCCCCTTTGGCCGCTCCTGCCTACGAGTGCCCCAGGTCCTGGAATCAGCTGTGGTGCGAGCCGCCCTCTCCAGCTGACTCGCACCGCTCTCTGTTTGTCCGTCGGCAGCGCCTCTCAGCGAGCGCGCTCCAGCCCCTCCCGCTGGAATCCTCACCGAGTCGGGAAGCTTCAGGCTGCCTGCCGAGCCCCTGCCAGAGCAACTGGAGCCGCTCTGTGTTCTTTCACCCCCCTTGGCAGCTCTGAGGTCAGCGCTCTCCCCCGTGTGGGTCCCGCAGACCAGGGGGGGCCGTACGCTCGCAGAGTCCCGGCCGGGCCGAACGCGTCCCACGCGGGAAGCGTGAGATTTGGCAGGTCGGGCCCGGATCTCTGCCTAGGAACGGGCTAGAAACGTGGAGGAGCCCCTGGGCAGTCCAAAGGAAGGAGAAAGGGGGCATTGTGGAGTGAAGCATCCCCCAGGGACTCAGAGAAGTGTCCCCAAGGAACTTGAAGCACCCGGAACATTTCTTTTAGAGACTAAGAGAAACACGGAAACTAAGAACTCGCCATTTAATCTACAACAAAGAACTGTTGGTGGAACATTTAAAAGAGAAGCTTGCCTATTTACAATCTGTGGTGCTACAAAAACGTTATCTGGTCTTGTACTAAGTCTGAACTGCATAGAGATATATTTTTTCATAAATAAGCGTATTTTTATATACTCACAGCCTGGTGTCCATTTGTGGGGGGATTGGTGTATTTTACTGTGTGTGTGATTACAAATGCTTAACTAACTAACGCCTGAAGAATAGCCTTGGCTGCTCACGCCACGCACCTAGAGGGTGAGCAAGGGTAATTCTAAGGGGTCATCCTTCGCCCTGACTTAGAGGAGAGGGTCCCTGCCTGTCACAAGTGCATACTTGCGCCAACCAGAGACCCCCAATTCTAACATTGGACGCAGCGGTGAGGATTTGCGAATTTGCATTTGTGGTTTAGATACAGTGAATTGCTGATCACCACATAGTGAGAGCAGACCTATAACGCAGCCACAGATATCCATTTTGTTTAATTTTGCTGGGAGATCTCCATGTGCTGGTGAAACGTCATGCCTGGTTCAGTGAGGATGGAAAAGGCAGCAACCAGATGCCTGTCGCCAGAGGAGTTGGCAGACAGGGCAGCAACCAGGGCACATGAAATGGAGATGGCGAGATTAAAAGGACAATTGGAAATGGAGAAGCAGAAATTGGCAATGGAGGCGCAAAAACGCCAAAGAGCTCACTACTTGAGGATGAGAGAACTTGATTTGGAGCTTGAAGCCAGGAGGGCTTCAGCCCAACATCCAGAGATGTGTGTAGCTCGCAGATGGAGCTTTGCTGAGTTGGAGGTGGAGTCCAGCTCAGCTGGTGGCAGCAACATGAAGGTATCTAGTGCTGACAGCATAGCGCGCGCACCTAGAGATATGGCACCTGACTTGGAGGGGGTTAACTTACACCAGGAGGTTCAAGGGCATGAGGTAGCTCCAGTAGTGCGCAGCGTCCCTGAAGGGAATAGGGTGGCTGGCGTAGGAGTTCATGGTCCTAGTGGTGGGAGGGATTCCCCAATGGTTGAGGTCCTGGTGGGTGAGTGTAAGGACCGCCCAGAAGAGTGTGGGTTGTGTGACAGAGACAGTCCGCTACTGTCTGGCCAGTCTCAGAAGAATGGTGTGGAGTATGTGTGTGAGGCACTGGATGGAGAGGTGAAGGACAGTTTGGTTAACCCTGCTAGGGGGCTGTGCAATCCAATTGTGGGAGAGCATACTTTAAGTCCCAGTTTTCCAGAGCTATGCCAACACCTGTTTGAGAGTGAGTTCTCTGACCCCAGGGAGCTCACATTGGAGGCAGACCTTGTGGTGGATTCCAGAGGGTCTGGAGAGGCATTGGGGTGTGATCCTGTGGGGAGTGGCTCAGGTATCTTCCAGCCCAGAGTGGTGGAAGTGGCGCAGAGTAGCCCAGCTAGGTCCTGTAGTAGTGAGAGGGGTGTAGGGCCTCACGTCCTGTCCTTGAGGGGAAGGAGTGAGAATGGGTTTTGTCCCGGTAGTGCCCAACCTCAGTCTCAGAGCCTGGATGGTTCTTTAAGGGAACACCAGGTGGGGAGCCTAGGCTGTCCGGATGAGTCACCCTCTGAGGGGATTCCCCTAGTGGCTAGAGAACGTGGAGGCTCTGTAAACAGAGGTCCAGTAGTTCTGGTATCTGGCTGTACCACTCCAGTTGGGAGGGTGCAGAAGTCCAGAAAGAGGGGTGAGAGGGGGAAAGAGTCCCCAGTGGAAGAACCAGTGGGTCAGGGGCCAGCCAGCAGGGCTGCGTCCCCAGTGAATGACCATGGGGACACCACTTCTGTCCTGGGGGATCTTCCCACACTGTCAGAGGGAGAGCGGCTGGGAGATCTGCGCCAGGCAGACTGTCGCACGGCACATGAGCTATGTGCCACCCTCAGGGGGGGCATGCGTGCTCCCCGGGAAGTCCTGGTGCACCAGGCAAGGGTTCAACTGCAGGGTTGGGTCCCTGAGTTGGAGAGCCAGGTTCAGGTGTTGTCTGACCTGGAGGGTGGGACCACTGTAATCAGTGTCCTGACCCATGTCACTTCTAGGGGTACCACTCCAGTGGGGAGTGGGCAGTACTCTGGAAGGGGGTGCAGAGGGAGGGAGTCTTTGCCTCTGACCCCGGTGCAGTTTGAGGGTTTAGACCCTAGGATAGAGGGCCAGGTGCAGGGTGTCCCCCCTGACCTGGTACCCCAGTTGCAGGATAGCACCCCTGAACTGGTGGGAGAATTGTGCAGATCACCTGCCACATGTGCCCTGACAATTCTGGAAGGGGGTACCACTCCAGGTGGGAGGGTACAGAGCCCCAAGGAGGAGGACCGGGTGTGGGAGAGCCCACCCCAGTCTTTGGTCCAGCCACCAGGTACAGGCCTGGAGCTGGGGGGTCAGTGCCAGGATGACATACCTGACCTGACAGGAGGGAGAGTGGACAAAGGGTGCCAAGCACCTGGGGCTACTGCCCCCGCTCTCTGAGGCCACAGAGGTTTGAGAGCCCTGAGAGGCATGAGGCCTGGGTCTCAGCACTGAGTACTGTCAGTGGTCACTGTGATTTGATTATTGTCTGTTGGGACACACCTGTGAGCAAGTTAAGGTTAGAGGCTGCACAGGTGGTGTCACACAGAGGAAGAAAAGGGTGCCCCCTGGATTAGCTGGGTGGACCCTGAGAGTACGGACAGAGGATTTGAAATAGGTTCAGATTGGCGTAGAACTGGAATGTGCCCCTGCTGTTGCGGGCCAGGTCCAGGTTCTATCGCCCAAATCAGGGAAGCCCATCACAGTGGTGATTGGTCTACCCTGCGTTTTGGCTGGAAGAGGGTTGTGTTGAACCTGGGCCTCTAGGCAGGGTCATCCCTGAACTTTTTGCCTTCCTCCAATACTCTCTCTGACCTGTTTTTGTTGGTTTAAGGACTCTGGGCACTTTACCACTGCTGACCAGTGCTAAAGTGCATATGCTCTCCCTATATAAAGTGTAACTGTGTTTGGTATACCTGATTGGTCCATTGGATTTACTGTCAGTCCCCAGTAAAGTGCACCAGGAGTGCCAGGGCTTGTAAATACCAATACTGCTAGTGGGCCTGCAGCGCTGGTTGCGCCACCCACAGAAGCAGCCTTGTAAAATGTGTCTAGGGTCTGCCATTGCAGAACCTGCGTGCAGTCTGGTCCTGTCATGCTGGCTGGGCAAGTGCACACACTTGCCAGCCCCTAAACCTTCCCTTAACTTCATATTAGCCACCCCTATGGTAGGCCCTAGGGCAGGGTGCATTGTAAGTGTAAGGTAGGACATGATCTGATGAGTGTGGCATGTCCTAATAGTGAATTACAGCCAAATTCGTTTTCACTATTGTAAGGCTACCTGCTCCCTTTTAGGCCAGATGGGCTGCTGGAATTATTACACTCTATAATCCCAGCAGGCTCAGGGAGCATGGTAGAAAATAATGTTTAGTATGCCTGAACTCAGAATAATAAAATATTTCTTTTAGTAAAGTTTATTTTAATATCCTGTGTTTGCAAATGCTACTTTTAGAAAGTTAGCATTTGCTTACCTAACCATTTCAGCCCGCCTCTGCAGTATGTGTATCTGACTGTCTGGGATGTGTGAGTGACAGGGCTGGGGGATGGCAGGTGGTGAATGGAAGGATTACACCTTAGTGGGAGGTAAGAATGGCCCTTGACTCTTAATCTGGCTGTGCTCTGCCACCGTAATGCTGGCTCCGCCCCCCTGGGGAGCGACTGATGACTCAGCCTGCACCTGGCCCAGGAAGGGCAAAGCCCCATCATCAAGGTACTCCTGGCTGCCCCTGTCCACACAATGCAGGCTCCACCTCCTGTGGAGCGTCTGATGTGCCTGCCCTCACACTGAATGCAGAAGCCAGAAGTACCCCCAACAAGTGCTCAGAGGCTGAGAGCAGTTATGCAAAGGCCCCCCTGGCCTGTGAGAACAAAAGAAACTGTGTATAAAAGTAGGAGCCCTGCTCCTTGTAAATCAGAATCCTGTTTTACCACAAAGGACCTCTGCCCGACTAGAAGGAGAAGAGACGCTGGAAGGACTGGCCTGCTGCTTGCCTTGCTGAGAAAGGAGAGGAGAAGACTTGCTTTAAAGACTTTGCTGCTTTGTGCTCTAAACATTCTCCAAGGGCTTGATTGAGCTTGCCCCCTGAACTGAACCCCAGGACCAGTGGGTTCCCCTGTGCTTTGGCTCGTCCCCTGCCTGAGGCCGAGTATTTCCTCCCGCCGGAGGTGAAATCTGCCCCCTCTCGCCCCCTCCTAGGGCCGTGGTACTCGGGAGCCAGCCTGCCCTCTTGCCCTTGAGAGCCTCGCTCCACCCGGAGTCGCTCTCTGCCCCAGGGCTAAGGCCGGCCGCTCCTCTACCCCTGCCTGTCTTAACGGAGCGCCTGAGCGTGATTTTGACCCCTCCCGCCGGAATCCCGAGGACGTGAGCCATCTGTAGCCTGGACGGCCGCCCGTGCATTGCCTTTGCACCCGGTCGTCCCGCTGTGCTCTGCCCCCAGGAGAGGCCGCGCCGCACTAAGAAGGGAGCCCCCTCGCTGTACCGTCGGTACTGAGGGCCCCCTGTGCTGCTTGTCACCCCCGGAGATCCTCCGCTGTCAGAAGGGATCCCAAAGTGCTCACCGGACCGAGTCGCGCTGCCTGTGCCGACTCGGCCCAACCCCCATCAACAAAGAAGTGTTCGTGTGCTTTCAAGCTTCACCCCGGGCTAGGGGCCCGCAAAGTTTGTTTTCCCCTTTGGCCGCTCCTGCCTACGAGTGCCCCAGGTCCTGGAATCAGCTGTGGTGTGAGCCGCCCTCTCCAGCTGACTCGCACCGCTCTCTGTGTGTCCGTCGGCAGCGCCTCTCAGCGAGCGCGCTCCAGCCCCTCCCGCTGGAATCCTCACCGAGTCGGGAAGCTTCAGGCTGCCTGCCGAGCCCCTGCCAGAGCAACTGGAGCCGCTCTGTGTTCTTTCACCCCCCTTGGCAGCTCTGAGGTCGGCGCTCTCCCCCGTGTGGGTCCCGCAGACCAGGGGGGGCCGTACGCTCGCAGAGACCCGGCCGGGCCGAACGCGTCCCACGGGCAAAGCGTGAGATTTGGCAGGTCGGGCCCGGATCTCTGCCTAGGAACGGGCTAGAAACGTGGAGGAGCCCCTGGGCAGTCCAAAGGAAGGAGAAAGGGGGCATTGTGGAGTGAAGCATCCCCCACGGACTCAGAGAAGTGTCCCCAAGGAACTTGAAGCACCCAGAACATTTCTTTTAGAGACTAAGAGAAACACGGAAACTAAGAACTCGCCATTTAATCTACATCAAAGAACTGTTGGTGGAACATTTAAAAGAGAAGCTTGCCTATTTACAATCTGTGGTGCTACAAAAACGTTATCTGGTCTTGTACTGCATAGAGATATATTTTTTCATAAATAAGCGTATTTTTATATACTCACAGCCTGGTGTCCATTTGTGGGGGGATTGGTGTATTTTACTGTGTGTGTGATTACAAATGCTTAATTAACGCCTGAAGAATAGCCTTGGATGCTCACGCCACGCACCTAGAGGGTGAGCAAGGGTAATTCTAAGGGGTCATCCTTCGCCCTGACTTAGAGGAGAGGGTCCCTGCTTGTCACAAGTGCATACTTGCGCCAACCAGAGACCCCCAATTCTAACAACAGGTAAATAACTAGGTTTTTCTCTCTCATACACCCTTCCCCCCCCGACAGCATTATCCACTTGCCCATCTGGGCTCACCCTTAAAAACTATTCTCCATGGACATCCTTCAAAACCTTTAACGAAGGCGCCATCCTCAGATTTCTTGCAGCTGCTAACCACTTTGTCAACCCTCTTCCCCCCCCAACTTCTTCAATAAGATCAATTTGTCGATAATCCCACTCTGGACCAAAATTGTTAATGCCTATCTACTTCAAGCTATTGTCCCTGACTGCCTAAAGTTAGGGCAGGTGTCCCCAACCTAAAAAACCCAACAGTTGACCACACTGATCTAAACAACTTCCACCCCAAACTCCAGGAAAAATGTGTTCACATCAAACTTTGCAACAAAATTGAACAATTCTGCCTTTTAGACCATTTCCAATCTGGTTTCCGCCCAGGACACAGCACCAAATCAGTTCTGACTCACATTGTGGACGGTGCACTAAAAAGTTTACAAATTAATCTTGCCTGCTTATCCTCATTGATTGGTCTTCAGCATTCGATGGTAAAATACGATGATTTATTAGAACTCTTGAAGCATAGAACGGGCTTATCAGGTTCTGTCCTAAACTGGTTCACCTTGTTTCTTCAAATATATATCTCATAGATTCAAGGTCAATTTTCCTATCTAAGATTACTCCTGTCACACTAGGAGTCCTGCTGTGTTCCGCCTTCTCACACACTCTTTAACTTGTTCATGGAACCTCTAACTGACATTCTGAGCTGATCTAACATTCACTATCATATGTACGCTGATGATACTCAACTTCACCTGAAAGTTTCCTCCCCTGAAGACCTCAGATCTCTTAATTCAACTCTATGGATAATCCAACCCTGACTGCCAGATAACCACATCAAACTATAGATCCTCAAAACTGGATTCTTATTAATCGCTCAATTCAACCAGTCACCCATTGTTAAGGAGTGACTGAAACAACGACCAGCACTCAACTGCCAGCCCCAAGTTATTGATTCAGTGAGATCACTGGGAATAACTCTTGACAAGAACCTTAACATACAAGAGCATATCAGCACCACCACCAAAGAAGCGAACCTCTAATGGAACATCTTGAGAAAAATAAACCCTTCATTCCCCGAATGACTTCAAATCTGCTGTACAAACCCTAGTAATCCCTATGCTAGATTATGATAGTGGAACTTTTTGCGGCCTACCCTGGTCCACAACGGCTCCTCCAAGAGCCTCCCTTATTTCTGCTGCTAGATTCATCATGGGATCAAAAATAAACAGCCTCTTTTCCCCTGACCGTGAAACTCTCAACTTGCTACCTTATGATTCAAAAATTAAATTGACCCATAAAGCCTTACACTGCAGTGCCCCAAGATACCTTGCTCAGACGTTTGTGCTCTCTAGTGGCGACAGATGTTCCAGAAGCTCCAGCACTCTATTGCTGAAACCACAGAGATTCTCCAAAAAGAAAACCTACAACCGAGCCTTCTCGGAGATCGCCTCGAGAATCTGGAATTCACTGCTCCCAGAAACCAGACGGAATCCCTCAACTGTTTCCTACAAGAAAAAAGTTAAATCATTGCTCATAAATACATTCATGCCTTAGATCCTAGGATATCCG
Source organism: Lissotriton vulgaris (assembly GCF_964263255.1). Taxonomy (NCBI): domain Eukaryota; kingdom Metazoa; phylum Chordata; class Amphibia; order Caudata; family Salamandridae; genus Lissotriton; species Lissotriton vulgaris. The sequence goes on from NC_141685.1 coordinate 191,013,971, forward strand.
CTTCTGGTACTTCTCCTGTTCTCTTCTATTAATCTCATGACTACTGCTTGCTGGCATTGTTTTGATGATTGTTTTATTTATTGTTATGCTTGTGCTACTATATCCATTTGTATCTATTCTATGGCTAATCGTTCCCATATCCTGGGAGCCATATTTGTTTTCCTTTTGCCTGTGACCTCTGTACATGTGTAAAGCCCTCTGATACTCAGAGGGTTCATGTTCGCATTATATTAAACTTTTAAAGTAAATAAAAAAAAGAATAGTCACAAAAACAAAATAATCACTGCCATCCATTCTCTCAAGAACAGAAAATCTTCTGGCACAGACAGCCTGACTGCATAAATGTTCAAGGCAGACTGTGAAAAATCAGCTAAGATCCCCCTACTACTGTTTATATTTATTTAGGAAGGAAAGTAAGTGCCAGATGGTTGGAATAAACGCATCATAGTCAAGATGTCAAAGAAAGATGTATTAACCAACCAAAACAACTGGAGAGGAATTGTCGTTCTTTCAATCCCAAGTCAAATCCTGGAGAAAATCAATTTACAGCACATTTCTGTTGCTGCGGAGAAGCAGGTTACAAAAAAGGAAGATACCGGGTTCCAAAGGGGCAGACGGTGTGTTGATCAGATCCCTTCTCTATGCAACATCATAGAGCATGAAGTAGCAGAAATCACACCTATGTCACACCTATGTCCAGGTCCTCTGCGACCAGTTGACCACCATTGGCTCTGTTTTTTTACACTTTAAAACTTCAAATCTCTAGTTCCCAAAACCGGATTTTTGTAATTTCAGTGTAACTTTAATTAAAGTTTACTCTGTGTGTTGCTTTTATTATGATTTTAGTACTTTATAGGTGCTTAATACATTACCTGACATTAGGCCTGTCTGTTCTGTACCAAAGAAACCAGATGGTTGAGCTGAGGTTAATTTAGTGACCTTGAGGGTTCTTTCTGACAAGAGTTGTTTATTCATTGGTTTGCTGCAACCAGTCAAAATAACTATTTTTAACAGGGAAAAACCTCCCTTTTGGATATTAATAAGTCACCACAGTGTAGGCCAGGTAGCCCACAAGCTAGGGTGCTTGGTATTTCAAAGTGGGACATGTTGAAATTAATGTAACTGTGCCCCTAAAGTGAAAAGACTTGAAAAGCAATGAGGAAAACTAGAGTACAGATCAAAATATTAATCCTGCTGCCTTGCATGTGAGACCATGTATAAAAACAGTGTAGCCACTGCTTTTAATAAATATAAAAAATCCAGTTCAGTGGTAAAGTTAGATTTGTAATAAATATTTAGGAAAAGTAATTTTGAAAAGTTACTTTTTCTCTGCCTGCAGCTCTAGGAGTCTAATGCAAAATTGCTAGTTATTGTGAAGGAACAATTCAGTTTTATTAAGGGCACAGCAGCAAAGATTATACTTATACTTCCTATACTTTTCTCACAGTGCCGTTACAAAAAACTGCATATTTCATGTGAACTATGTAAAAGCGTGACATGTGATCCCTTACATCAAAGTTAATGTCCACAACTGTATGCCGTCAACTAATCATAATGTTCACAATAGTATACAACAAGGCATCATATTCCTCTAGTCCTTTTTCTTTGTCTGAGAGGCAGTTGCCAAATTTTGCCATCGCATTGTTGTGGAACCTCAGTGCATCTTTTCGCTGGCTAAAAGAACACAACACAATTTATCTGCTGTCCTTACTTGATATGAATCAGTTAAATAATAATTGTGATAGAAATCGTAACAGTTAGGACCTAAGAATAATCAATCATAAAATACTGATACTTGAGAAAAAATTACTGTTGCTGGTTGTGATCTGCTTCCTTCACTGGAAGGTTTCGCAGTGAAAAAGGGTGCGATAATCTTCACCTTCGTGTCCTTAATATAATTTAAATGTTCCTTTACGCTAGCTTGGAAATTGTTCATTCTATGTCAACACCCAGAGGCCCAATTATGCTTGTTCTAAGCTTGTCTACTGAGGCTAACTGGGAGACTTACTTGAAACAGAACCTCTTAAACATAAAATCATAAGACCAGTCTGCTGTTTGCAAAATATTCTCCAATCGAATGCCCTAAGATGTGCGCATTTCAGGACGGGAAACAACCATCACAACGCAACTTTTACAACGCACTACCATTACAACAAAACTTTTACAATGCAAGATCCATTACAACGCATGCCATTACAGCGCAGATGCTATTACAATGCATGCCATTACAACGTAAGTATGGGTAAGTATTTAATTTCATTAATATTAATTTAATTTTAAAATAATTTTCTTAAATTATTTTTATTTTTTTATATTTTATTTTATTTCGAATATAAATGAATTTACTAAAATAATTTTTTTTAAATTACATTTCATATTAATTTCATTCATTTTTATTTAACAAAAAATTAATTTATTTTAAATAATGTAAACATTTTAATGACTGACATTGAATTTTAATTTAATTTCATTTTAATTACATTTATTTTTTACTCTTATTTTCATTTTCTTAAAATAAGTTTAGTATTTTAATTAAAGATAATATTTTTATAATTATAATTTAATTTTTTCTTAAATTAATTTATAATATTTTATTTACATTTTAATTTATTTTAATTAAACTCCCTGGAGTTAGAATAGTAATTTAAACCCCTACTCTATCCAACACTTACCCTACTATTACACCCCCCTGGAATTAGCATAGAAATTTAAACCCCTACTCTATCCAACACTTACCCTACTATTACACCCATCTGGAGGTAGACTAGTAAATTTAAACCCCTGCACTATCCAACACTTACCCTACTATTACATACCGCTAGAGTTAGATAAGTAATTTAAACCCCTACACTATCCAACACTTACCCTACTTTTACACCCCCCTGGATTTAGAATAGTAATTTTAACCCCTACACTATCCAACACTTACCCTACTATTACACCCCCCTGGAGTTAGAATAGTAATTTTAAACCCCTACACTATCCAACACTTACCCTACTATTACACCGCCCTAGAGTTAGAATAGAAATTTCGAACCCCTACACTATCCAACACTTACCCTAATTTTACACCCCCTGGAGTTAGAATAGTAATTTAAACCCCTACTCTATCCAACACTTACCCTACTTTTACACCTCACTTGATATAGAATACTAAATTTTTACCCCCACACTATCCAACACTTACCCTACTATTACACCCCCCTAGAGTTAGAATAGTCATTTTAAACCCCTACACTATCAAACACTTACCCTACTATTACTCCCCCCTGGAGTAAGAATAGTAATTTTAACCCATACACTATCCAACACTTACCCTACTTTTACACCCCCCTGGAGTTAGAATAGTAATCTTAAACCCCTACACTATCCAACACTTACCCTACTATTACACCCCCCTGGAGTTAGAATAGTAATTTAAACCCCTACACTATCCAACACTTACCCTACTATTACTCCCCCCTGGAGTAAGAATAGTAATTTTAACCCATACACTATCCAACACTTACCCTACTTTTACACCTCCCTGGATTTAGAATAGTAATTTTAACCCCTACACTATCCAACAATTACCCTACTATTACACCCCCCTGGAGTTAGAATAGTAATTTTAAACCCCTACACTATCCAACACTTACCCTAATTAACCCCCCCCCCCCGGATTTAGAATAGTAATTTTAACCCCTACACTACCCAACACTTACCCTACTATTGCACCCCCCTGGAGTTAGAATAGTAATTCTAACCCCTACACTATCCAACACTTACCCTACTTTTACACCCCACCTGGATTTAGAATAGTAATTTTAACCCCTACACTATCCAACACTTACCCTACTATTACACCCCCCTGGAGTTAGAATAGTAATTTTAAACCCCTGCACTATCCAACACTTACCCTACTATTACACCCCCCTGGAGTTAGAATAGTAATTTAAACCCCTACACTATCCAACATTTACCCTACTATTGCACCCCCCTGGAGTTAGAATAGTAATTCTAACCCCTACACTATCCAACACTTACCCTACTTTTACACCCCCCCTGGATTTAGAATAGTAATTTTAACCCCTACACTATCCAACACTTACCCTACTATTATACCCCCCTGGAGTTAGAATAGTAATTTTAAACCCCTGCACTATCCAACACTTACCCTACTATTACACCGCCCTGGAGTTAGAATAGTAATTTTAAACCCCTACACTATCCAACACGTACCCTAATTTTACACCCCCCTGGATTTAGAATAGTAATTTTAACCCCTACACTATCCAACATCTACCCTTCTATTACACCCCCCTGGAGTTAGAATAGTATTTTTAAACCCCTACACTATCCAGCACTTACCCTACTATTACACCACCCTGGAGTTAGAATAGTAATTTTAAACCCCTACACTATCCAACACTTAACCTAATTTTATACCCCCCTAGATTTAGAATAGTAATTTTAACCCCTACACTATCCAACACTTACCCTACTATTACACCCCCCTGGAGTTAGAATAGTAATTTTAAACCCCTACACTATCAAACACTTACCCTACTATTACACCGCCCTGGAGTTAGAATAGTAATCTTAAACCCCTACACTATCCAACACTTACCCTACTATTACACCGCCCTGGAGTTAAAATAGTAATTTAAACCCCTACACTATCCAACACTTACCCTACTATTACTCCCCCCTGGAGTAAGAATAGTAATTTTAACCCCTACACTATCCAACACTTACCCTACTTTTTCACCCCCCTGGATTTAGAATAGTAATTTTAACCCCTACACTATCCAACAGTTACCCTACTGTTACACCCCCCTGGAGTTAGAATAGTAATTTTAAACCCCTACACTATCCAACACTTACCCTAATTAACCCCCCCGGATTTAGAATAGTAATTTTAACCCCTACACTACCCAACACTTACCCTACTATTACACCCCCCTGGAGTTAGAATAGTAATTTAAACCCCTACACTGTCCAACACTTACCCTACTATTGCACCCCCCTGGAGTTAGAATAGTAATTCTAACCCCTACACTATCCAACACTTACCCTACTTTTACACCCCCTCTGGATTTAGAATAGTAATTTTAACCCCTACACTATCCAACACTTACCCTACTATTACACCCCCCTGGAGTTAGAATAGTAATTTTAAACCCCTACACTATCCAACACTTACCCTACTATTACACCGCCCTGGAGATAGAATAGTAATTTTAAACCCCTACACTATCCAACACGTACCCTAATTTTACACTCCCCTGGATTTAGAATAGTAATTTTAACCCCTACACTATCCAACACTTAGCCTTCTATTACACCCCCCTGGAGTTAGAATAGTAATTTTAAACCCCTACACTATCCAACACTTACCCTACTATTACACCCCCCTGGATTTAGATTAGTACTTTTAAACCCCTACACTATCCAACACTTACCCTACTATTACACCCCCTTGGAGTTAGAATAGTAAAGTAAACCCCTATACTATCCAACACTTACCCTACTATTACACCCCCTGGAGTTAGAATATTCATTTTTAACCCCTACACTATCCAACACTTATTCTACTATTACACCGCCCTGGAGTTAGAATAGTAATTTTAAACCCCTACACTATCCAACACTTACCCTAATTTTACACCCCCCTGGATTCAGAATAGTAATTTAAACCCCTACACTATCCAACACTTACCTTACTATTACACCCCCCTGGAGTTAGAATAGTAATTTTAACCCCTACACTATCCAACACTTACCCTACTATTACACCCCCTGGAGTTAGAATAGTAATTTAAAACCCCTAAACTATCCAACACTTACCCTAATCCCCCCCCCCCCTGGATTTATAATAGTAATTTTAACCCCTGCACTATCCAACACTGACCCTACTATTAGACCCCCCTGGAGTTAGAATAGTAATTTTACTCCCCTACACTATCCAACACTTACCCTACTATTACACCCCCCTGGAGTTAGAATAGTAATTTAAAACCCTACACTATCCAACACTTACCCTACTATTTCACCCCCTTGGAGTTAGAATAGTAATGTTAACCCCTACACTATCCAACAATTACCCTACTATTACACCCCCCTGGAGTTAGAATAGTAATTTTAAACCCCTACACTATCCAACACTTACCCTAATTAACCCCCCCCCGGATTTAGAATAGTAAGTTTAACCCCTACACTACCCAACACTTACCCTACTATTGCACCCCCCTGGAGTTAGAATAGTAATTCTAACCCCTACACTATCCAACACTTACCCTACTTTTACACCCCCCCTGGATTTAGAATAGTAATTTTAACCCCTACACTATCCAAAACTTACCCTACTATTACACCCCCCTGGAGTTAGAATAGTAATTTTAAACCCCTGCACTATCCAACACTTACCCTACTATTACACCCCCCTGGAGTTAGAATAGTAATTTAAACCCCTACACTATCCAACACTTACTCTACTATTGCACACCCCTGGAGTTAGAATAGTAATTCTAACCCCTACACTATCCAACACTTACCCTACTTTTACACCCCCCCTGGATTTAGAATAGTAATTTTAACCCCTACACTATCCAACACTTACCCTACTATTACACCCCCCTGGAGTTAGAATAGTAATTTTAAACCCCTGCACTATCCAACACTTACCCTACTATTACACCGCCCTGGAGTTAGAATAGTAATTTTAAACCCCTACACTATCCAACACGTACCCTAATTTTACACCCCCCTGGATTTAGAATAGTAATTTTAACCCCTACACTATCCAACATCTACCCTTCTATTACACCCCCCTGGAGTTAGAATAGTAATTTTAAACCCCTACACTATCCAGCACTTACCCTACTATTACACCACCCTGGAGTTAGAATAGTAATTTTAAACCCCTACACTATCCAACACTTAACCTAATTTTATACCCCCCTAGATTTAGAATAGTAATTTTAACCCCTACACTATCCAACACTTACCCTACTATTACACCCCCCTGGAGTTAGAATAGTAATTTTAAACCCCTACACTATCAAACATTTACCCTACTATTACACCGCCCTGGAGTTAGAATAGTAATCTTAAACCCCTACACTATCCAACACTTACCCTACTATTACACCCCCCTGGAGTTAAAATAGTAATTTAAACCCCTACACTATCCAACACTTACCCTACTATTACTCCCCCCTGGAGTAAGAATAGTAATTTTAACCCCTACACTATCCAACACTTACCTTACTTTTACACCCCCCTGGATTTAGAATAGTAATTTTAACCCCTACACTATCCAACAGTTACCCTACTGTTACACCCCCCTGGAGTTAGAATAGTAATTTTAAACCCCTACACTATCCAACACTTACCCTAATTAACCCCCCCGGATTTAGAATAGTAATTTTAACCCCTACACTACCCAACACTTACCCTACTATTACACCCCCCTGGAGTTAGAATAGTAATTTAAACCCCTACACTATCCAACACTTACCCTACTATTGCACCCCCCTGGAGTTAGAATAGTAATTCTAACCCCTACCCTATCCAACACTTACCCTACTTTTACACCCCCTCTGGATTTAGAATAGTAATTTTAACCCCTACACTATCCAACACTTACCCTACTATTACACTCCCCTGGAGTTAGAATAGTAATTTTAAACCCCTACACTATCCAACACTTACCCTACTATTACACCGCCCTGGAGTTAGAATAGTAATTTTAAACCCCTACACTATCCAACACGTACCCTAATTTTACACTCCCCTGGATTTAGAATAGTAATTTTAACCCCTACACTATCCAACACTTACCCTTCTATTACACCCCCCTGGAGTTAGAATAGTAATTTTAAACCCCTACACTATCCAACACTTACCCTACTATTACACCCCCCTGGATTTAGATTAGTACTTTTAAACCCCTACACTATCCAACACTTACCCTACTATTACACCCCCTTGGAGTTAGAATAGTAAAGTAAACCCCTATACTATCCAACACTTACCCTACTATTACACCCCCTGGAGTTAGAATAGTAATTTTAACCCCTACACTATCCAACACTTACCCAGCTATTACACCCCCCTGGAGTTAGAATAGTAATTTTAACCCCTACACTATCCAACAATTACCCTACTATTACACCCCTCTGGAGTTAGAATATTCATTTTTAACCCCTACACTATCCAACACTTATCCTACTATTACACCGCCCTGGAGTTAGAATAGTAATTTTAAACCCCTACACTATCCAACACTTACCCTAATTTTACACCCCCCTGGATTCAGAATAGTAATTTAAACCCCTACACTATCCAACACTTACCTTACTATTACACCCCCCTGGAGTTAGAATAGTAATTTTAACCCCTACACTATCCAACACTTACCCTACTATTACACCCCCTGGAGTTAGAATAGTAATTTAAAACCCCTAAACTATCCAACACTTACCCTAATTCCCCCCCCCCCCTGGATTTATAATAGTAATTTTAACCCCTGCACTATCCAACGCTGACCCTACTATTAGACCCCCCTGGAGTTAGAATAGTAATTTTACTCCCCTACACTATCCAACACTTACCCTACTATTACACCCCCCTGGAGTTAGAATAGTAATTTAAAACCCTACACTATCCAACACTTACCCTACTATTTCACCCCCTTGGAGTTAGAATAGTAATTTTAACCCCTACACTATCCAACAATTACCCTAGTATTACACCCCCCTGAATTTAGAATGGTAATTTTAACCCCTACACTATCCAACTGTTACCCTACTATTACACCCCCCTTGAGTTAGAATAGTACATTAAAATATATTAAATAAAATTAAAAATTAATGTCAATAAATTAATTACTTTTTTAAAATTAAATTAATATTAGTAAAATTATATACTTACCTATACTTACGTTGTAATGGCATGCGTTGTAATAGCATATGCGTTGTAATGGCATGCGTTGTAATAGCATGCGTTTTAATAGATTTTGCGTTGGAAAAGATGCGTTGTGATGGTATGCGTTGTGAATGTATGCATTGTAACGTCAACGTCCACGCACCAGAAGCCAGAAGCAATGGGATTAAATAGTACACATAAAGCGGCAGTAATTAATTTGTCCAAACATCATCCCACCTCAAGAGAAATAAAATTACTGGAGAAAGCTCTGGGTTACGCAATCTGCTCCCCCGTAGATAAGTATGCACTAGAAAGGGATTTACAAAATTTTTTCAGAAAAGTCAGACTTCGTGTATTCTTCGAAGGTAAAGATATTCAACCTAAAGAGAATAAGTCAGGCCTTAAAAATAAATCCACTTGGACTCCATCCCTGAGTCTAGTACACAAAGATATAGAGGCTTTTGAAAGATCCATAGACAAAAGTGTAGAAAACCTCCTTAAACAAAAAATCTGGACACCCTTTAACCTAAGTAGAGAAGAGAAAAATGCACTAGAACTACTAGAAAAAAATGAAACCCTGACAATTAAACCAGCGGATAAAGGGGGAAGCATTGTACTGATGGACAGTGTAGACTATAATAATAGAATGTATAAACTCCTAAATAATAGGGACCACTGCAGCAAATCAAATAGGGAGGAATGGCAGACCTTAAAAGAAAAAATAGGAAGATTGCTCAGACACGCCAAAGAGGATAACATAATATGCGAGGAAGAATATGCATTTATGATGAATTCAGATCCCCTTATCCCAGCTCTTTATGGCCTTCCCAAGGTACACAAAGACCTTGACGACCCTCCCATGAGACCAATAGTCTCATGTATAGGGTCTCTTACAGAACCTTTAAGTAAGTATGTTGAAGTATTCCTACAACCCTTAGCCCAAAAACAAAAAGCATATATTAAAGACACCACCCATATGATCCAAAAAATTGAGGGCCTCACGTTTAATCCAGACACACAGGTACTAGTGACTTTGGATATAGAAGCGCTATATACCAACATTCCTCAGGATAGTACCATTGACATCATGGAAGAAATCTTAGACTCCCAACAGGACCTAACTATACATCATCAAACTTTCATATTAGAATGTATTACATTAATCTTAAAAAACAACATATTCCTGTTTCAAGACAACCTATTCAGGCAAATCAAGGGGACCAGCATGGGGGCCACATGTGTCCCCAGTCTGGCTTGTCTGTATGTCTCTAGATTTGAGGATAATCATATCTATAACCCTGTTGCCCCTTTCTATGAGAACATCTCGGAATGGGGCAGGTATATAGACGATATTTTCTTTATATGGTCAGGAGATGTAGTGACGTTGGATGAATTTCTTCTTTGGGTAAACCTTGGAGATCCCAACCTTAAGTTTACCTCACATATTAACAAGCAATATGTAGAATTCTTGGACATTATGATAAAACACACTGAGGGTTACCTTACTGTAGAACTTTATACAAAACCCACAGATAGGAATACGATGTTGCATTTTCAGAGCAACCATCGGGCCTCACAGAAGAACAATATCCATTTTGGCCAATTTCTGAGGCTCAAAAGGAACTGTACGTCAATGTTAGACTATGAAAAACATGCGACAAACCTAAGAAATACATTCTTAGAAAGAGGCTATCCTAAAAGAATGATTAGACATGCGTATAAGAGGGCCAAATATTTCAACAGGGACAATCTGTTCATACCCAAAGAAAAGACTCAGGATCTCCAAAATTCCATTATGTTCGTCACCAATTTCTCACAAATGAGCCACAGAGTAAAAAATATTATAAATAGAAACTGGCACCTAATAAAAGACAAAACTCTGATTCCGATCCCCAAACCCACCTTCTCATATAGAAGAAATAAAACCATCAGGAACTGTTTGGTGCATACATGCAGAGAAAAGGGCATAAATAGCCAGCGTACTATTAATGAGACTCCCATGCCAACTGGCACATACCCATGTTCAGGTTGTAGTAACTGCACAAGTATCATCAAAGGAAATACTATAACAGTGAATGATAGATCTGTAAACGTGAAGAGTTTCATGAACTGTAGAACCAAGAACATTATATACTTAATCCAATGTCCTAGCCAGAAATCATATATAGGCGAGACATCCAGAGAAATCAGATTGCGCTTCAATGAGCACAGATCAGCCATAAGGACAAACAAACTAGGGGCACCACTGACTGAGCATTGGAGAAATGCAGGTCATCAAATTGATGATCTCAAATGGTGCGGCCTAGAAAAGATAACAGGAAGTAAGAGAGGAGGTAATCTAGACAACAAAAGGAAAAGGAGGGAACAATTTTATATGTCCTCTTTTAATAGCGTAAGATGCGGCTTGAACTCAAGAGAGGATTGGGAAAAAATAATTCTGAATTAATAATGCAACCCAAACAACTAATAAACTAATAAACTATCTAGCCCTGCAAATAGAATCAGAACAATTAGCCAGCAAATCAAATCTCTGTGCAAATCTGCCAATGTAACTCGGGGAACGGGTACATACCCTACATCTTATAGATATACTAGAGAGTAGTGGGTTATAAATAACACGTCTGATAGCCAATGGTCTAAAATCAAAAACCCTAGTTGTAGGACCCTATTGAACAAATCACGATAAGATCCACAACATTCATTAATAAGGGTAACGTCGGTCATATGACCGCGCTCACCAATGTAGAAACAACAGGACATGGTACCTACAAAAAGTGGCAATTGATACAACAAGCGGTTGTTCCATATTTAAGTACGAGCGTGGGTCAAAGGAAAGATATCTCACAATCGCTAGCCCAAAAAAGCGACAAGATATCAATAAAGTAACCCCGGCAGCCATAAAACTGAATATAATAACAATGAGCAATAGAGCCATAGGAACTACATTCACTCGTAATCCAACCAGTAGGATACAGCCTAACAAAAATTTAGCCAATGGGAACAAGCCACCCATATTGACATTCCTTGGGCGCGATCAGAACAGAATAAGGAATGGAGAGAATATTCAAATAAACTAAAGACTAGTTAAACAACTTTGCCTATAGGCGCCAAAGGGGCAATGTTCTATCAACAAAACCGCTATGCAAAACAAATCCAATACACTTATGGGAGTGTTAAAAACACGCGGGACGAAAATACGTAAGAAAGAACAACAACGTTACCATAGTAACGCGTCTTTTTGCACTAATCTAATTGGCTTTGCACAATTGTAGAATAAGCCAATCAACATGAGCAGGCAAGGTTAGCAGTCTTCATGGCGACCTCGTTTGTTTCCCAGTAGAAGAGAACTTCACCCAATTGAATCCATCCAATGAAATGGAGGAAGTTTAGGCGCCCAATGAATCAGCAACTACTATTTAAGTTACCGCACGGGATGTTTCATTCAATTCCGAAAAACGCCGTGCGGTGATCACAAAGACGGGCTGCCAGGAAGGAAGGAGCAGGGAGGCCGACTGCATTTATATTGGTAAGCGAATAATACCAGAGCATAGTTGTAGCCAGAATAGAGAAGCTGTATAACTTTACCCAGAGCAGAGAAGCTAAATAACTATTGCAGCAACCGGGTCCACGCTGGCCTTTTGTTTAATTTTCAAACGTTTAATCATGCAAAATGTAAGAAACTCCACCATAGATCTACCCCTTAAAGAACAATATACCTTCACTAAATAGTTATATTTAAATATAAAAAATATGTCCCATATGGAGAAATTAGATGTAACTATCAATAAGAGTGCACGTGGTTCTGCAATAATAGGATTGTAACGCTTTGCAAATAACCCATACAGATATCAGCCAAACGGAAGAAGATAACTCACGCAACAGTTATCGTGTGTGATACATACCGTTACCCAATTGAGAGAGGGCTCTGGCTTTGCAATCAACACCCCGACTCCCACGGTGAGTGTTACCGAAAATATAATAAAGTAAATGAGTGTGTGTCATTATTAGAAGAAAGATAATTTATAAATATTAATTCCCACAGGGAGAACAGGGCCAGAAGGTTCATTACATAGAACGGTGGCTCCTTCTGGCAGCTAAAGATACGGCAAACATAGAGCCTTATTAAGGTATGTGTGTAGATATGAGTAAAAAAATGGCAGCAATATTTAAAAACTTTAAAAAAAATTCTAAAAAAAGACCCTCTATATCTACATTCTTATATCCACAGGCATAAAAGGAGAGTATTAAACCTCTTACTATATATATCTTGATAAACTGATCTGGAAGTAGAGGAAAGTTAATGAACCCATTACTTCGGTATGTAACAAAAAAGTTTTTTTTAATGATATGCAGCCTTAACATGCAAATCAACATATCCATATTAAATGGTCATTGATCATCGGTTCTTCATTTAGGAGACAGAGCAACTTTGCGAATATTCAATTAGCAAAGCACCAAAAGTCCAAATTTCAAAAAAGGACTCCTCATAGAACCAAGAAGTTCCATCCAGGTGGACAATAAATTCATCTGGATCAACAAGGTACGCACCTAATCATAGGAGGTACTTTTCTTTTAGTAAAGGAGTAAATGGGTGTCCCTTACACAAACAGTAGACATATCCAAGGGGAAGGCAAACAGTGATAGGACTATTGGAAGATCTGTCTAGAAAGAAACCTTATGAATTGTATACAAGCAATAATGTACAGTGTAACTCAAAATAAATATGTGTATAGATTAGGAGAAAAACATCGAATTTTAATCGGGGTGGTCAGAAGCAACAATGGACAGACAAATAATGTAAAAGACATTTTTTACCTGTTTGGTAACTTTGTGTTTTATGATTTTAATTGTCTAGAATCAGTCCTGATGAAGGCATACTAGAAAAAGCCGAAACGCTGCGTCGACCTTTTGATTCTGTGACCTTTTTATTGCATTTTAATAACATTGTGATGATCATGTTCATTGTGTAATGGTTTTAATGTATTCTTTTATATATTGTACTGTGTAATAAAACCTGTATTTTGTTACCAAACCAAAGTAGTGTTATATTCTTAATCAGAAAAAACGTTTATTTTAATTAATTTGTTTAATAATTTGTTTAATAAATTTTCCATTTTGTTGCAAGTAAATGCATAAGATTAACCACAGATAACTGAATCAACTCTGTTGGGTCCTGTCATTTCCCCGTGATCACTCTATTATATAACATAGACACAATCTTCCTACCATAAGGAAATATATGTATGTATGTTCTTCGTCTCACAACAAGTGGTTAACTTTTGCCTTCTTCATGGAAAACATGCCCCTCTAGCATTTATAAATGACCCCAGGGTGTTTAAGGTGATACCCGTTAGTCCTATACTAAAACAAGACATCATCCAAACTGTCCAACGAACCCGGACATTTGTTTTCCTTTCCCAAATACTTTCCCCACCGTCCTCTACAAAGTTAGAGTGGGGTCCTCCTATTTGTTTATACATTATGCATTGTAACGTCATACATTCTTCAGGACATTGCGTTCCTGGCTTAAGGAGCCCCAAACATGGAAATTTCTATGCTGGCTTCTTGCATCACCCATTTTTCTCAGCTAGCCTTAGTGGGTGAGGAGACTGCTTAATGTGGTTCTGTAACTGCGATCAACAACTGTAAGTATGTAAGTAAGTTAATTGTTTAGTTAAATAAAATCATAACAATTTTCCCATAAATATCGAATAAATGTACAGTAAAAAATATTTCATGGTATAAAATATGATTTAAGCGATGCACAATTAAACTTGCGATCAGTAGAAAACGTATGGGTCAGATGATCTTAAAGTTGCATTTTGCAATCCTAAAATGTTGGGAACAACTCAGGGAAACTACAATCCTAATCTAGTATGATTTTATAGGATTAAATAATATTTGCTTTAATAGTTCGAAACACACATTTTAATCCAATAACCTCCTCAGGAACTGTTGCTCGTAGTTACTGAATACCCGCCCGGCCCCTGACAATGGCGAGTGTTTTGGAACGCACACCCCTCGCCTTAATTCAGTTGGGTCAATTGTTTGATGAGCATAATGAATAAATAGCTTCACCGATTTCACTTTTGACTTTGTTGTGTATTCAAAATAAATTAAATGACAATTTATTTGTTTTTGGTATTGGATACGTGGAGTGGTCATTTGGTCCACTGATAAAAGCATGACTCCACTTGCTACAATGATCTGTATAGAATTTCCATTTGCAAAATAAAGTACGTGGGTACTCCTAAAGCACTGCCAAAACCTGATTGTGAAGTCTGAGAAATGTTATCAGCTTGCAATTCATTTGGGAGTCCGACGGCTCTAACCCTTACTTTGTAACAGTTTTGCAAGACCTTATTCCACTGTCAATGGGGGCTTTTCTTAATAAAGTGACTCGTATTTTGTGCAGTTTCAGGTATATACAAATTAGATAAAGATCTTCTTTTTTACTGCCACAAAGTCAGCGAGCCGTAGGCCCTTTATATCCCAGCTTTAGAAGTCAGCTACTGAGGAAAGCTTTCAGAAACAGAATGCCATCAGTGGTTTTTTTTGATGTACCACAAACGTGAGATTTAAATAGGCAGCTGGTTTGAGGGCTTTGTAATTATTGATCACCATTCAGATGTGAGATCTATGACTGAAGATGTTTTTATCAAGTATCAAGGAATGAAATTTAGCAGCTTTGTTTATGGCTTGTTTGAATGTTGTGAAGGGCAAGTTTGTATTCCATAGCTCAGCTGTGCAAGTTGTTGTTTGTGCTTTATAGAGTAATTGGTTGTACACTGATTTTTTTAAAATCAATGTTGAGTTTTATCCATAATGCTTTATCAAGTGCGAAGAATGCTGAGTTTCAATTGATACCAGACCTTTATAGCGCTATACATCCTCCCTATTGTTTTCGTTCATGAGCCCACATTCAAGTGGCACCTACGCAGGTGATGCTGTCTGGCGTAGTCGAAAAACATTTTAGTAAGTGGTCGTTATCAATTTGATCAATGGGGCAGACTCTTTACCATATAGGGCAATGCTAGCGTAAGTAACTGTCTGTAGGATGGGCCCTTCGGGTTTTTTCCCAGGGTCCTGTTTGCAAAGGTTAATGCAATGACTCTCTGGGTTGTTCGGAGGGGCAGACATTTTGGCTACACACCACAACCGGTTTTTCAACCTCCAGCGACACCCTTCCATGACTACAATCGATTTAGCTGTCTCAACGGACTGGACGGTGTTGATTGACTGCCCCCTGCCCCAGATCACACCCTACCCTCTCCCGGCAATGGTTTTGTTGTAACAACTGACATTAGTTCCTCCATTATCCCCACCCCTATAATGTCTCCAACTATTGCCCCGGTGCATTTACACTCTCAGGGAACAGGAACCTTAAAAACCAACTTAGTTGATGACATGGGTCTAAGTCTGTAATCAGATCACCTTCTACTTCCTCTCAAGTGCCTGTAACTTTGCAGGGAGTTATATCAAATGCCCCTGCTGTTCTTCCTGTTCCAACGGCTCCCGTAGCTGTCAATAATCCTTCTATTACCCCTGTTCCAGCGCCTTTTAAACCTTCCCCCTGTCCCCCTGGTTTTAAGTTTGCTAGTTGGAATATTGCAGGATGGAGTCGGCATACGACGTCCCTAGGATGGAGTGTAATTCTTTCAGACTTTGATGTCCTATGTCTACAAGAGACTTGGGCAACCACTGATGTTAACCTTGATGGTTTCGTGTCATATAACAACTTGGCACAAATGTCTAGTATGGGCACTGCTAAAGGGGGGTTAGTTATTTTACTTTCTGTGAATTTTCCAGCCTGTATGAAATTGCACCAGTCCGTGGGTCACCATTCCCAAATCTTAATACTTGAACATATAAAGGGACAAATGATAATGGTAATCAACCATTATAATAACTTGTTTGATGTATCCAATACCTCGGTGGTGGAGGAGTTGGGCTCTGCCATGAGTAACATCCGAAAGGGAATCCAAAAACCAATGGATCTTATCTGGGGAGGGGACTTTAACATTCGTACCTGTCCTCATTCATTCACTCGAATTTGTGGATTTGACGGGGATAATGGGGAAAACCGGGCACACTTTGTTCACTCACCATATGGTGATTCCCTTAATTTTCTCATGTTAAGCTTGGACCTTATGATACACCCTCTGGCTGTAGATGTTGATGGCAAACCTGTCCCAACCTTTGTAGGACTGAACTCGGCTTCTGTTATTGACCATTTATTGGTCTCCACGCACCTTGTTCCCTTTTGTACGGTTCCCATTGTTGCTGACCTTGGAAGTAGCGACCACAATGCCATTACCATGTCGATTTCCGCCTGGGGGTTACCAGTTAACAGTCACCATTCGACAGTTGAAGACGCTACCCCCTGTAAGCAGAATGGTATCTGTATAAAGTGGTGTTTGGATAATTCCGAGAAGCTGCAGGTTAAAATTATTGAAGCTGGGTTTGCCGCAATCTATAAATGTTTAGATCCAGAGGTCCCATGTGAGTGTGTTATAGCCTATTTTGTGGACCTCGGCACTGTTATAAAAAATTGTCTTACCATCACCAAAGCCAGAATTAAGAAGGAAAATGTGGGCTGGTTCGATAGCTTGTGTACTAAATCCCTGCGAGAACTTAAGCAGGCTCTAGTTGTACACCCCAGAGATAGGGAGGCTATTAAATCCCTTAGACTCACCTATAAAAAGAATCTGATACGTAGGAAGCTAGAGTTAAGGGAACAAGCTTGGGATGCTCTCACTCAAGCCTCAGCACTGCGTGATAGTAGGCCTCCCTGTCCCTTACTGTATGGAGGAGTGGCCGACACCCTTTGTCATGTGTGAGATGGAGAGGAACCTAAACTCCCCAAGCACAACTGCCTGAAGATCATTTACATCACAAGGGGCTGCGTACATGCAATTACTCTCCTCTATAGGCCCTTTCTCTCCCAGGACAAAGGCGCATCTCTCCCACGGCCAAGAGCTTTAGACCACAGATATGAGCTACTCATGTACAGATTGGGAACGGCTGATGTCCTGGTTCAACCTTCATACATCCCACTGTGAGGGTTTCAAGATGATGTAATACTACAATTTGCATAGATTGTGTGTGTACGTGACTCCAAAACGCATTACTGGGGTGTTCCCTGAGGCACAGACTTCCTATCCTAGATGTAAGTTGGAGAGGTCTAATTTTTGGTATGCAGTCAAAATATCGAGTTTTTAATATCGATTTACATTAATATCGAATTATAGAATGGACACCATATCGAATGGACAGAATATAGACTACAAAAATATCGAATAGAATAGCAGTAATATCGAATTCAAAATATAGAATGGACAAAATATCGAATTCAAAATATAGAATGGACAAAATATCGAATGGACAGAATATCGACTACAGAAATATAGAATGGACAGAATATAGAAAACAAAAATATAGAATGGAGTAGGTGCATTATCTCTGCCACTCCCTGCACCGCCTTTCCGAGGGGCCCACAGCGATACCTGCATCTTCAGCGGGACCCCCCGGATGACGGAGACATCCGCCCCGTTTCCCACGAGCGGCTCCCATCGCTACCCCGAGGTGCCTCTCTACCCGGGGAGCACGCTGGGAGAGGCCGGGGATTTGAGGCCTGGGGGGAGTTTCCCACGTCCCCTACCGCTGTGGCGCTCGAGTTTTCTGGCGACTGCGGGACTCCTTGATGAGGCCGATTGAAGAGGTGAGCGGCCCCTTTCCAACAAGCTGCTGAAGACCGGGTCCTCCTCGGCCCGGGCGGCCCCCCCTGCATGGCCTTGCCCATGTGACCCTCCTTTTCCTGCTGGGGCTCGCTGGGAGATATCGGCCCAGGCCCACCGCTAGGCCCTGCCTCGAGGCTGCCGCTCCTGTTTGGCCTCTGCATCTCCGTACGCCACTAAACCGGGGTCCCTCAGCCACGCCACCCCCCGATGCCCTACGGGGGGACAGACACGGGGTAAACAGAAAAGGGCCGAATCGGCTCCCCACGTGACAAACTGCCCGGGCTACCAAAGTGCCCGTGACGGCACTTGCTGTCCCACACTAGGTGCCCGTACTCCCCGAGCCGCCGCGGCCCACAACAAGCGATTGGGCCCCCATTGCGACTGCTGCCACGTGTGCCGCCACCCTGAGGATACTCTGCACTCCCTTCGCGGCCATATTGGTGTAGGCACGAAGCGACACCGCATTACCCCCGGGTGGATGGAGGCGATGAGTGGCGCGGACTGACTGCTACGGTGCCTCACCACGACCTATCCCCCTTGCCTTGTCTCCTCCATTGGGCTGTGGAACCCCCATCCTGAGCCTATGCCTGCGCCGCCAGCGCTTGTTCAAGGCCTGTAATACTAGCGCAATCGCTTATATCTGAAGCGTCGGAAGCCCTCATCAGCGGCCGTCTCCCACCTGCACGGCGTTGACAGGGCACCATCCGACTCTGTGGACCTCTTCAGATCCTCCTGGGAATCTGCGCTACTACCCGCGTGCCGCCCTGGGCGGTGGCCCACCCCGGTTCAGCCATATTGCACGATCGTGACCACCAAAGGTGCTTGGGTCACTCCAGAGGCTCGATTATTCACCTTCACGTCCCACCCTATAGCTCACGACGACACACTGCGGGGTCCTGCGCATCCAATTACTTGATACCTGGGTTGCCGAGCGGACTGCACACAACCCTATCCCCCCCACGGGCCCACAGCCCCCCCCCCCGGTCTAAGACTTTGGCGGATCTGGTGGACCCTGCGGCCGCGACATCCTGGACACCGAGGCGCGTCATGAGCCGCGGTGACGCAAAACAGTTCAAAATACCGTTCGAGACCAGGAAGAATCCCAGAATGATGCCAGGCCGGAGGGGAGCCCTATCGGTCCCACCAGAGGAGGACTGGAAGTCTCTACTTCTCGGCATGAAACAAAGCCTCTCGACAATTGATTCCAAGATTGATACCATAAATGCTCGCATGGATGGTGTTGTTGTGAAGCTGGACCAACACGATACCCGTTTCAAGGAGACTGAGGACAGGATCTCCACACTGGAAGACGGGACCACTTTTACCAACCATCAAGTGACGCAAATGGACAGGCTCCTCTAGATAATTGCAGAAAAGAATGAGGATTTGGAAGCTAGGTCCCGCCGGATTAACGTCCGCATTCTGGGCCTGGCGGAATCTACAAACACAGGGAAAATGGAGCTCTTCGTGGAGAACTTAGTGATTGAACTATTTGGGAAAGAATCCTTCTCCTCACACCTCATTGTGGAGAGAGCCCATAGATCTCTTGCAGCCCGCCCTCCTCCAGGGGCATCTCCAAGGCCCATTATTGCACGCTTTCTCAACTACAGGGACCGCAACGCTGTACTACGACGTGCGCGAGAGATTGGCACGGTGGGTTACGACAATACAACATTATCCTTTTTCCCGGATTTTACCCCTTCAGTACAGGAGGCCAGGCGTAAATTTGTGGTGGTCAAAAAGAAGCTAAAAGTCCAGGAGATCCCATACGCCATGCTTTACCCTGCGAAACTAAAGGTCTCTTATCAAGGCAAATATCACTTCTTTGGAAATCCCCAACAAGTGGAGGACATCCTCAAACAACATAAGAGAGACCGGGCCGAGGGAGATACGGAGGGACGCCGCTCCGGATCGCGCTCACCGATGGAGCAGCAAGACTGACAATGGCGCAGAAATTGACTGGTTACACATAACCCTTATCACTGACCATGATCGGCTACGATGCACTGTGTCCCCGGTGAGGTATTTTTATTGACTTACTACTCACTGGTCTATATGAAATTTTGTGCTCGGACGCCCACCTCCGTCCCATGATAGACGACCTGGTTGCTCCCAGGTGTCTTATGGGTGTAAATAAGGAGGTGGAGGGGGCAGGTTGGCGCCCCTAGACATGGTTCCCCAACGGGCGAGCCCCTTTGTAACCTCTCCCTCCATGGGGTAGGGGTGCATGTTGCTTTGTTTTCTTTTGGCTTACGGTGGTTGGGTGGGTAATACATGCCCGGCAGGTTGGGGTTGCCGGTGTGGGAGGGACGCTATTCCGACTCACTACTGGGACTGTTGAGGCATTGGTAGCGCCTGAGTGGGTTGGGATTGCCTGGGAGGGCTACGGAATTTCAGGGTGCACAGATGATGTTGTTTATTATGTGAACTTTGAAGTCATGCTTACATGCCACACCTTTCTGTATCTTTGGCAATGGGTAATGTAACAGACACGCAATCAGCCCAACAATTGCAGCTGATCTCATGGAATGTACGTGGGCTTAACGACCCGAGAAAAAAAAGGCAGGGAGTGTCCATTGCCATGCTCCAAGAAACGCACTTAATGTTAAAACCCCCCCCTTATTCGCATTTCGCTGGGCCTCCTGTAGAGCATTTTCATCTTGTTCGAATTACTCTAGGGGAGTGACAGTCCTGTTCAGGCGTGGTGTGCACTTTATACCGGCAGGGACTAAAGCTGATGCGAGTGGCAGATATTGAATGGTGTGGGGCAGACTTCACTCACACACAGTCCTCTTTGCATGCTACTACGGACCCAACACGGACGATCCGACCACACTCCTTACACTTTGAGGCAAAATTCAATCATTGGGTATTGCTCATATCATTCTGGGAGGTGATTTTAATACTGCACTTCAACCAAGCATGGATAGATCTCACCCACAGGCGACACATTATATGCACACTCAGCGCACCTTATAGGACATTGTGGAGGAACACCATTTGATTGACGCTTGGAGGTCCCTCCCTCGCTCAAACAGGGCGAGGGAGGGACATCCCTTGCTCAAACAGGGTACACACTTCTCTGCAATACACTCCACCTGGGCACGTCTTGCCTATGCATTTTTGTCAGCGGGCCTTGCTCCCTTGCTGGTCAGGGCCTCACACCTTCCCCGTACCTTCTCTGACCACTCACCGGTACTCCTGTCACTGCGCATCCCTCTAGATGTTTCCCCCTATTTAAGTTGGCGTCTCAACCCTGCACACCTTACTGATTCGGCCTTTAGGATGGAAATCGAACATGACATAAAAGACTTCTTCGACCGTAACATATCATCAGTATCCAGCCTTACAACATTCTGGGAGGCTTTTAAGGTCACTGTGAGGGGGTGGTGCATAGCTAAGGGGGGAGGAGTCCTCAAATCCCTACGGCCGAACTGCGTAAACTGGAATCAGAACTACGTCAATTGGAATGTGATATTGACCACACCACACGCGGTCATGTAATCAAGGCCCAACTCCGGGAGAAACTGAATGAATACGCTGAGGTGGCAGAGAAAGAATGTAGGTTCCTAGGGAAAACACACACTGTGCGTAGATATGGTGAGGGTGACAGGCCGGGCAGGGCGTTGGCGTCCGCTGTCAATCCCCCTCGTTATCACAACTACATTGCCACCCTGCTAGATGATCAGAATGTGCCACAGAGGGACCTACCAGAACAACTCAGGGTCCTTACAGGCCACTACACTTCGCTTTACACTTCCCAGAGAACCACCCCGGTCAATTTAAATACTTACCTCGACGATACGGCACTTGCGTGGCTAGGCCCAGCCCACCAGCAATTCCTCCATCATGAACTCGAATTAGAGGAAATAACTGTTGCCATCATGTCCATGAAATCGGGCAAGTCGCCGGGATCGGATGGTTTGCTGATTGATTTTTATAAGACCTATATCCATCTTCTGGCCCGATATTGCAACAAGTGTATTACACAGCTCTTAAGGAGGGCACTCTGCTGACTACAATGCATGAAGCCATCATAACATCCCTGCTAAAGCCGGGCAAGCCACTGGAGCTTTGCGATTCGTACAGACCCCTGTCCCTATTGAACACAGACATTAAAATATTGGTGAAAGTACTTGCGTTGCGCCTCAACCTACTGATGGAACGACTGATACTACCAGACCAAGCTGGATTTGTACCAAACCGCGCGACTTCCCACAATCTGCATACACTACCTTCTGGCGTTACTAGAATGGATGGGCTTTCCGTTTAGCTTCCTCGATTGGATCTGATTGTTGTATCACCGACCCCAGGCATCGGTAGTGCTAAACGGCTCCCATTTGGCCCCCTTTGAGATACACAGGGGCACCCGGCACGGCTGTCCGTTATCTGGCTCTCATC
This sequence comes from Lissotriton vulgaris, assembly GCF_964263255.1. Classification (NCBI taxonomy): domain Eukaryota; kingdom Metazoa; phylum Chordata; class Amphibia; order Caudata; family Salamandridae; genus Lissotriton; species Lissotriton vulgaris. Next base: position 191,037,022 of record NC_141685.1, read on the forward strand.
CTTTCTGGCCCAACGGACCTATCAGATCTGGGAGAACAACACCTGCTCCTCCGAAATTCCCCTCCAATGTGGCGTGCCTCAGGGCTCCTCCCTGAGCCCCACATTATTTAATATCTATATGTCCCCATTGGAGGAGGTCATCACCCCGTTCGGAGTGAGCGTCGTCAGCTACGCCGACGACACACAACTAGTTGTGTCACTATCCCACCCCAGACAACAACCAGCACATTTATTCAACTGCCTTACGCAGGTCCAACGCTGGATGAACAGTTCAGCCCTAAAACTGAACGGGACGAAAACTGAGGTTCTGCTTCTCGGCCAGGAAGGACTCACACTCTCCCCGAACATCTGGCCAGCTTGTCTGGGTCCCCCCCTAATCCAAAAGAAGAAGTAAAAATCTTGGGTGTGTGGCTCGATACCGATCTTTCGTTCACCGACAAGCACAAACTTTTGGATGACATCGTGGGAAAGCCTGGAGAGTGACATGGCTAAAATTTAAACTAGTTTGAACAAGGAATACATGAGGTGATCATCATCACACCTCTAATTGACCAATCAGAAATGACTGTGGACCGTAAAAGTTTCAATTTTAAGATAGATAGTTAGAGAAAAAGGGTATAAAAGAGCTTGTGCGAAAGAGAGAAAAAGTTGGCTCCATGGAATTTATTTGGCACCACAACATGCTGTCGGTTTCAACAATTTTATGGTGCTAGAGACTTTGAAATATTTTTTTTATTTAACTTTGCCGGAGCAGAGAAGATGATCGATTGCAGAGATTTTATGTCAGAAGGGAGGCATTGAGGAGAAGAGAGAGACAGACAGCTTTGGAACCTGTTTAATGCGACTCAGTAATTCGCCTATGACTGATTGGTAATAAGCTTTTCTAATTTTATTTTCCTAAACATGTACTAAATAAAAGCTTACATTTTGCTTGTCTAAAGAATATGCTAAATACCTTTCTTAAATGAAGTAGATAAACTATTAAAAATGTAAACTCGAGTCGGTTTTATTTATTTTAATAAAAGTTGTGACAGAATTAAATGTTAGTTATATTAATACTGTGATTTAACTGGTCTTAATTGCCATCAACTGACTTCTATTAGTTGGTCCATCAGCCAAATAATGGAGTACCTTGATGTATTGTTTTCCTGGTAACATGTTAAATGATATTTTTGAAATGTATATCATGTATAAAGTATAGATTTTAGAAACCCCGCTAACCAGCAGCTCACCTTCTTTTCACTGATTCAGGGGCAGTGCAGTGTGTGAATGTGTGACTCGCGGTGCTATGGGCCCCACCGATGAGTAAGGATAAAATTGCTCCTTAGTTAAGTGGGATGAGTATTGAGGGTTGTTGGAGAGCTGAGCTGGATCAGATTTCTTGGTAGCAGAGGTCTGGTTACTATAGGTCAGTTTGGAGATTATTGATGTTTTATGTTTAACACTATGGGCCTCATTAGGATGGCGGGCGGGCTGTACTTTTAGCATTGTGGCGGGTGGTACTCTCTGCATGGCCCGCCACAATGCTAAAAATGCATTGCAGCATTTGCATAATGAAAGTGGCAGGCACTGCACGGTACCTGTCGCTTTCATTATGCAAATGCAGGGGATACCATAGGTACCCCCCGTGTGCACCCCCTACTGTGCTTCACTCTAGGGGCACGCAGGGGGCCCCCAGAGTGTAGTCCGCCTGCTTATGCCGCCACGGAAAGGCATTGCAAAATGCCCATAATAATATGGCTGGTGGTGTCTGATAGACACCGCCACCATATTATTCCTTTTCCGCCCTGGCCGCCAGGCGACCGGGGCGGAAAAGCGGCGGACGGTCTTCCCGTCGCCGAGGTCCCCGCTGCCATACTAATATGGCGGGGGGAAAACAAGGGATAATGCCGGGCAGATTGCCCCCGCCAGGTAGGCAGTGGCTACCGCCAGCCTGCCTGGGGCAATCCGCCCACCATCATAATGGACCCCTATATGTTGAGTTTGCATTACATTATAAGTAGTCAGAATTTGAAGACTTCCGGGTTGACCTGTATGCAGGCAGGGGCAAATGTCTGGCAAGTGAAGTCGCACAGTGCATTGTCTGATTACAGAGTGGTAACATCGTCGTGTGTTATCGTTATGGACATTTTCCGTATGAAAGTGGTGAATGAGCAGCGAAGGCCACCTGTGAAATTTCGATTCAAAAAAGGGGGTGGTGATGGACAGAGTATCTGAATTAAGCAGAACACTCGTACCCAGTCAACAGATCAGGGCTTGTTACATCACTGTTTTTTAGCTCACTGCACCATCCCAGCTCAGTGAGCAGTGAGCAAGGGACTCATGTCTGAGCATACCCTTCCACGCTTATGGTGGACAAAACGATTCAGAAAATGGGGTGGTGATGGACAGAGTATCTGAATTAAGCAGAGCACTCGTACCCAGTCAACAGATCAGGGCTTGATACATCACCGTTTTTTAGCTCACTGCCCCATCCCAGCTCAGAACCTGGATACATGCAAATTAGCCTGACCCTGGCCCAGTGCATCATGGGAACAGGGCAGACCAAACTACCAAGCCAATTCTTTTACTGGAAAGGAAACAAGCTTCCGGGGACCGGTTTCTGGCATTACAGCCGTCTTCGGCCCGACTTGCTTGAATCCTGATGGTGCAGTGAGCAAGGGACTCATGTCTGAGCATACCCTTCCACGCACGCTTATGGTGGACAAAACGATTCAGAAAAGGGGGTGGTGATGGACAGAGTATCTGAATTAAGCAGAACACTCGTACTCAATCAGCAGATCAGGGCTTGATACATCACCGTTTTTTAGCTCACTGCACCATCCCAGCTCAGAACCTGGCTACATGCAAATTAGTCTGACCCTGGCCCTGTGCATCATGGGAACAGGACAGACCAAACTACCAAGCCAATTCTTTTACTGGAAAGGAAACAAGCTTCCGGGGACCGGTTTCTGGCATTACAGCCGTCTTCGGCCCGGCTTGCTTGAATCCTGATGGTGCAGTGAGCAAGGGACTCATGTCTGAGCATACCCTTCCACGCACGCTTATGGTGAACAAAACGATTCAGAAAAGGGGGTGGTGATGGACAGAGTATCTGAATTAAGCAGAACACCCGTACCCAGTCAACAGATCAGGGCTTGATACATCACCGTTTTTTAGCTCACTGCACCATCCCAGCTCAGAACCTGGCTACATGCAAATTAGCCTGACCCTGGCCCAGTGCATCATGGGAACAGGACAGACCAAACTACCAAGCCAATTCTTTTACTGGAAAGGAAACAAGCTTCCGGGGACCGGTTTCTGGCATTACAGCCGTCTTCGGCCCAGCTTGCTTGAATCCTGATGGTGCAGTGAGCAAAGGACTCATGTCTGAGCATACCCTTCCACGCTTATGGTGGACAAAACGATTCAGAAAAGGGGGTGGTGATGGACAGAGTATGTGAATTAAGCAGAACACTCGTACCCAGTCAACAGTTCAGGGCTTGATACATCACTGTTTTTTAGCTCACTGCACCATCCCAGCTCAGAACCAGGCTACATGCAAATTAGTCTGACCCTGGCCCAGTGCATCATGGGAACAGGGCAGACCAAACTGCCAAGCCAATTCTTTTACTGGAAAGGAAACAAGCTTCGAGGGACTGGTTTCTGGCATTACAGCTGTCTTCGGCCCGGCTTGCTTGAATACTGATGGTGCAGTGAGCAAGGGACTCATGTCTGAGCATACCCTTCCACGCTTATGGTGGACAAAACGATTCAGAAAAGGGGGTGGTGATGGACAGAGTATCTGAATTAAGCAGGACACTTGTACCCAGTCAACAGATCAGGGCTTGATACATCACCGATTTTTAGCTCACTACACCATCCCAGCTCAGAACCTGGCTACATGCAAATTAGTCTGACCCTGGCCCAGTGCATCATGGCAACAGGGCAGACCAAACTACCAAGCCAATTCTTTTACTGGAAAGGAAACAAGCTTCCGGGGACCGGTTTCTGGCATTACAGCCATCTTCGGCCCGGCTTGCTTGAATCCTGATGGTGCAGTGAGCAAGGGACTCATGTCTGAGCATACCCTTCCACGCTTATGGTGGACAAAACGATTCAGAAAAATGGGTGGTGATGGACAGAGTATCTGAATTAAGCAGAACACTCGTACCCAGTCAACAGATCAGGGCTTGATACATCACCGTTTTTTAGCTCACTGCCCCATCCCAGCTCAGAACCTGGCTACATGCAAATTAGTCTGACCCTTGCCCAGTGCTTCATGGGAACAGGGCAGACCAAACTACCAAGCCAATTCTTTTACTGGAAAGGAAACAAGCTTCCGGGGACCGGTTTCTGGCATTACAGTCGTCTTCGGGCCGGCTTGCTTGAATCCTGATGGTGCAGTGAGCAAGGGACTCACATCTGAGTATACCCTTCCACGCTTATGGTGGACAAAACGATTCAGAAAAGGGGGGTGGTGATGGACAGAGTACTAAGCAATATATAAACATATAGGTATGCATATAGGTATGCATGGGTTTTTCCATCCCACCCCAAAATACATCAAATGCATTTGAAATGGTATAGATACACGAAAATGAGTATTATACTGTACGCTTTCAAGATAATGCAAATATAAATATTAGCTGAATGCATTGCAAAAATTACATTTATATAATGGCTCTTAATACAGAAGAGAAGGTCGAGACCATTTCATCACATATTTATACAAGATTATAAATGTGCTAGAGGCTAATTCAAAATATTGTCTCTAGAGTCTCTAGGAATAGAAGCTCTGTTCTCTAAGAATAGTTCTACTTTAAGCAGAGTACCTTGTGCCAAAATAAAAATTTTAATATTTTAGAAGTTGCGAAAAATAATTTTTCTTTCAGTGGAAAAATTAGTTCCAAGTGTTTTCAGCAGTGTTGTTTATAAAACTGAAGGCCGAATTCATAGTTCAGGGCACGCTGTGTGCTCGCTATTTCAATTGTTATTCTCGTTGTTAGGAGAGAACATTACCTCATGAAGACCAGCAAAAAACGCGTCTACCACAGTAGGTGAAAGTTGGGCCAACACTGAAAAAGTTGAAATAGTGCCTATATGCGATGCATTGCCGTCATCGGTGTCTAGATCGGCAATGTTCACAGAGGGTTGTACCTGTGAGCTGCCGCTTTCATCTCGTATTTTACCGCCACCTAATCGTAATGGTGAAGTCTCAACGAATGGCGTCATCAGAATCGGTAGTCGCTGGGGACAACACGTTGCGTGAGTCGTTACCGGACCAAGGGAAGCGTCGATATCCATTGGTACTGATGATGGTAGTGTAAAACAGACATCCAACACGCATTCTTCTCCGCATAGCAGACATCGAAGTGCAGGTAAGATGCAATTTTGCCAGATCGGTCTGAATGAAAGAAACCAGGTAGTATTCAGATCTCTTAGCCGGGACAATCCGAGGACCTTAGTGATACGGTCTCGGTATCGTACTGCTAGGATCGTTTCTTCCATCTTAGCCTGAGTTTTGTCTGTGCCTTGGCTTGCCATATCGTAGCAGAAGGAACAAAAATAAAATTCCTGCTACGAGTCCCAAAATAAGAGGCAGGCCACCAAAAAGAGAGTGCACAAAATTCGGGAAGATGCCCAGAACCGTTTCAAAAGGTGTTAACAGTCCTGAAAATATTGTCTTAAATACATGTACGATGCCACTGGTATCTGACATGTTTAGAATTTAGCTTAACATTTCTACGAAATGCACGGGCCAATTTGTCGATAATATGGTATGTATCTCTGCCGCTGTCCTTGCAGCTTGCAGGTCATACGTCTCTTTGGGCGAGGTTAAAAGCACAGTTGTCTGTAAAAGAATAGACTTCATTCTGCTTAAAGTATCAATTCGAATAGAAGAGATATTCACAGAATGCCATACTGCCGCCATGTCTGGATTGCTATTTGGATACAATACTTGCATACAACAAATGACCCTGGAAGAGATAGGGTTTTCCTGGCATCATGCCACAACAGCTGTGGTTACTTAATATAACGTAGCTACCGTTAGAAAGATGTCTGAAAAAGGGCTCTATCTGTGTAGCTGGGGTGCCGAGCAGATGACATGAAAGGTTGTTTGATGAACCTTTGCAAGATCCAAGCAAGTTTATACCTTCGCATAGGAGTGTACCGCTCAGTGATGTTTTACAATTATTACCACTAAGAAATACCTCTTTCTTTCCCCCACTCCAACACTTATGTGTATAGGGCAAATTCCAGGTTGATTTGATGTATCCTTTACCCAACCTTTCATACAGGCCTGCTGGTTTATACCTCTGGCAGTATTGCAACTGAAAAGTTGTTATCAGGATTGTAATGGTGCCATGTGTTATCCATTCAATGACAGGTCTTTCTGACATTGTCAATGGTAATCTCTCAAGTTTTTCAATGCTCAGTACCGTATAGTCTGCTCCTTTTTGTGCCAATGAGATTTGTCTATCAGTAAGGTTAAAGATAGAAAATAATGACGTTATGTTGATTAGACACCATGGCACATGACCTGAACGGAGGTTTTGTAAAGTCCAGCCTAGCTGTACGATAGAACGCAATTGGGACTGACCAATTTGTAACATTATCATATCCTGTTCTATTATATAAATAGCAGATTATACAATGCTGTCCAGTGAATAGATTCTGGAGGACAGAGTCGTTAACCCATTGTCCACTACAGAAAGTGTTTTTTCCAAATTAATACGATCAATTTCTCATATTTTTTCAGCAGTTTCAATTTGATTTAATTTCCAAGCTTCATTGTAAGCTCCGTATATACCGGCGTATATGAAACGTTTTTGACGCTGTTTGCGAGGTCCCAGTATGAAATCTCGCAAGTTAGCACCTTCTTTAAGTAAAGTTAAATATTGCTTAATTTCGGGAAGTGTGGATGTCTGTAGCCAGTCGAGGCATAGTTTACCTACACTGTATGTTGTAACTATTCCTGGATGTTGTCTCTGGGAATATCTTGGGTCTGGCCTGTTCTGTTTGAACCCCTGTATTTTGTTCAGGAATCTATCATGACAGTTATTAGTGTCTGTGGGCCAGATCAACCATGTGTTCCAATCAGGAAGTGTTCTGTTTTGTTTTAAAATATAGGCCACGTCTAACCCTTCATCTGTAGTGGTGTTTCTATCAGGCATTGGCTTTGGTATAGACGGGTTGTTTAAATCTTTTATCTTGGCTAAACCAAGACAGGTTATTTGCTGAATTGTGTCATTCAGGAACATTATTTGTTCTGGGATCATGCAGGCCCTGAATAATGCTTCTAAACCTTGTACCTGCCATTCTTTTGTACCCCAGATGGTTTTTGTCTCAATGTTGTTTTTCCAAAATCCAAACCAAATGTAGACATTTTTTCCTAACATTTCTCAGAATAAATCAGTTTAGTATTTGTCAACATGTTTTTCACTCCTGTCTTATTTAACATTTTGAAATAGAATGTTTCAGGATAAGTGACATTAAACCCCGAGAAGTATGGGAATTTCTCATAAAATGTTTTTGAGCTGCCTTTTGGTGGGGTTGGACAAAGTTCCCATTGATTGTAACTGAAAATATTTCTAGGATTTTCAGATGTATGCAGATAATGATGCCCAAAGTGGTTGAAACAGTACATTTCCTCATAATTCGAAGGAACCCTGTAAATAATCATGTGCTGTAAATTTTGCTGACATTTCTAAATCTGACATCATATTATTAATATTTTCAAAGTCCCAATCATCAGAGAAGGTACTCAGTGATACAAAGTCACTTAAAGAAATCTTAAATTGGTGTGGATATTTCAAGAGCTCAATCGGGCCATACATTTCGGTCAGTTTTGTTCCATGCTATACCACCAGGTATAGGGATGGCAGTAATGTTCACTGATGACAGTTGTCTTTTTTCGATGTGTGATGATCTGTGTGGTTTCAGGACCAAGTTGATATTCTGACTTGCTGTGTCCATTCTACTATATTTTCCAACAATAAATCTACCCAAACTTAAAACCAAGATGAGCCATAGAAGGAGAAAAAGTATGCCTAACACAATCCATAATTTAATCCATTGTGAGTTTAGATATGTTTCTCTGAGTTGCTGAAAGAGTTCTGTGATTTTTTCTTTGAATGTTTTTGTTGCTGGCTTGTCTCCATGTTCACTTGGATCATTGTAAAAGTCATCAAAGTTGATAAAGTAGCCAGATGCAGTTCTGTCAATTGGTGGGATTGCTTCAAGATTTCCATTGATCTTTGCATTTTCTTTTCTTACATTTGTAAGCTCTGAGGCTACATCGTTGTAGACTGGAGTTTCTTGGTGAACTGTTGCAATTTGGGTTTCAAGAGGCACAAGTTCCATGGCTTTGTTGCATAGTCCTTTTTTATTCGCTGAAGGTTTATCAAATGTGATTAGTCTCTCGGTTTGAACCTCTTGGATTGTACTAAGATTTGGTCTTCTGCTATTTCTTGGGAGTCCACTGGGCCTACTACTTATTATCGGCCACATGGTTGTGGTGTCACTAGGTTGATTGATACAACTTGGTTCTCCTTTTTACCAGCAAGGGGTGGTAGTACAACTGATCTTGTTCCGCTGACAGCTGAGACAGGTACTGGTTTTCAGTAAGAAGGCCCAAATTCCTTCTTTACCGTGATCTTTTCTCTGACCAGATCCCCAATCTTTGGAATCCAGACAGGTCTTGCTGGGACAGGTGGTTTTTCATCCGTGGTAGATGGCTTTAGCTTTTCGTTACTCAGACTTTTTCTGCCAAACGATCTTTGATATCAAAGGTTTTTTGTTGCACCACTGAAGTCTGACAATCCAAGTCATGAATGATCATTCTGGTACCAAATAAAAGTTCATACGGACTGATACCTCCTAGAGAATTTCTTGGCATATTATTAAGACTATGTTGGACACTTATTAGATGTTTGACCCACCCATCACCCGAACCTAATACCCTCGCTGTTATAGATTGCTTTATGTCCCGGTTTTTTCTCTCCACCACTGCATTTCCCTCTAGATGGAATGGACTAGAATTACGCAATGCAATGCCCATGCTGCCCATGGCTCCCTTGTAAGCCCGAGAGCTAAACGTAGAACCCTGGTCAGATTGTAGCATGCCAATTGCGTATGTGCCGATATAGACTCGCAAATCTTTTATAACAGTTCCAGCGTCAGCAGAGCGCTGGGGCCACATCCAAATGAATCTCATCTTAATTTTTATGGGACTGCATATGTCCAGTCGGACGTCTGCGCATAGATAGCCTGATGCTGTCTAATAGTGGTGTCTGGGCTGGTGTCTGGTCTGGTTCACAACTGCGATCTCTGTTGCAGTCCTGACAATTCATTGCAAATTTATAATTCTCTACGCTCATCCCCGGCCACCAGTATTGTGATTGTAATTGTATTAGAGATTTCATGATCTCTTGGTGCCTCAGACCCAATCCCATGTGTGCTTCTTGTATCGAGAAAACTCTCCAGTTCATGTTTGGAATTACTCTATCCCCCACTCTAGGGATTTGAGCAAACGGAACGGAGTTCCAATCAATTATGTATGTATTGCCGAGTGGATAGTTTTGAGGTAACGCAGCATAATTGCCCTCCAGTGAGGCTTTTACTGCAAGCAGCGTTTCGCCATCTATTAGTTTTTTCGTATGCTTTTTTGTAGCTACGGCAGCCGAGTGATCAGCTGCCGCTGTGGCTCTGTCAGCCAATGAATTCCCTGCAACGTGAACGCCATCACGCTGAAGACTCTGTGTATGTACCATGTGAGTCTTTTGTAGTTCTTTCTGCAAAAGAACTACTTATTCCCAAAGATTTTTATGATTTATTGTGGCACCTGTCTCATCTTTGTAACCATTTTTTTCCAGGTCTGCATGGAATTATTGTAAGATCGGACGCAGTAATGCGAATCGCACACTATTAGTGTCGGGAATTCGCGATCGGCATTTTCAAGTGCCATCTTTAGAGATCTTATTTCAGCTCGCTGAGCTGTACAATTTCTGAGTGATTCAGTTTTAGTGACTATCGATCTGAATTTACCCAAGTGCCAGCGACCTTTAACAATCACACACGCAGCATTGCAAATCTGTTTTTCCACAACGTAATGTTGTGCAAATCTGTCCGTGTGGATTACACAGGTGTACTGTTCAAGAGGCAGAATTTCCATCAGCAGAGGACATTCATTTTCATATTCCAGATATTCTAGTTTTTTCATTTTCGGATCAAATGCGTGTGTCACGTCTTCTGTTGCAAGAGAAGTTTCCCATTTTACCCATTTTGGATCTAGAGCTTTAGCATTAGGATTGCCTGGTATCGTTACCTTCTCAAGGGCTGATACTGATGTTAAAACAGATATCCCTTTTCCTTGGGCTAGGGCTCTTTCTTTTGCTACAGCAGTTTAAACCGCAGTTAGAATTTTTTCAGTTGAACTGAATTTCATTTCAGCTTGTGTGTACAGATGTGATTTGTAAGCTATTGGTACCGTTTCTCCTTCGTTAGAGGTCAGGTATGTGAATCCGCATCTTCCCGGGATGACTCGGATTACAAGGTTGCGTTCGTTTGCGCGTGTTTGCAGTTTTGTTTTAGTTAACATGTCTGTCTGTAATGATCTTAAAATTTCTGTGTGTTTTTGAGTCCAATTAATGGGTTTAAAATCAGGTTTTATCAGTTCGTAGAGAGGTTTAACCCTCTCTACATAATTTAGAATGTATGTTCTTCCGAAATTCAGGAAACCTAGTATTGATTGTAAGTTCGTCAGCATTTTTGGAGCTTGGAGTACTGCACACTTCTCTAATAAATTGTCTGCTAGGCTTTTGCCTTTACTTGATAATTTGTATCCTAAAAATAGGACAGTTCGAAGGGCAATTCGTGATTTTCTAAAGTTAAATTTGTACCCTTCAGCTGCGAACCCAAGTATTATGGTGTTCACTCTTTTCAAGTGAGTCTCCAGGTCATCGTCTGTAAGATAGATGTCATCGACATAGGATAATGCCTCATCATCATACATTTGTAGTAACTCTGTTACCCTGGCTGAAAATTATCCTGGGCTGTTCTTGAATCCCTGTGTGATATAACAAAATTGTTTTTGGGTCCCCATGCTGGAGAAAGCGGTCAAACATCTGCTTTCAGGTGCTATGTTTTGACAGAAGAAACCATTTGAAACATCTAATGTCATTTTATATTTTTTGCGCACAATGCTATTCATTAGTGCTGCACTGTGTGAGTTTTGTACTGCAAAAGTTTTACAGCAGGAGTTTAGATGTCTGTTGTCCAACACTAGACGATATGAATCATCTGGCTTGGAGACAGGAAACAAAGGATTGTTCATTTGTCAGGTGCATGTTTCAATCACCCCCTGATATTCAAGTTGATCTAAAATTTCTTTTACTTGTTTTTTAGCTTCTTGCTTAACAGGATACAGCCTCTGTGCAGTAGGTTGATTTTTTAACTGGATTTTATGGTGAGGAGAATCCTCATCCCATCTACATGATTTTTATATAATGCAGGGGCTTGGGCCACTGCACATTTTTTAGCAAGTGTGTATTTTTTATGAATTGGAATGTGATTTGAGAAGGCAGGCACAATTATTTCTTCGCCATGTGGGCACTCCCTGACAAACTCTGGTGGCCAGTCTTTCTCTACTAGAAGGATATCATAGCCTTTAGATAGATTCTCCCAAAAGAGACCTTTTATTTTCCTAGTTTTATCTCCCTCTATACGCAATGCTATTTCATATAGTTTATGGGGCACTCTCACTCAGGTGTCTGCAGTTTCCACTTGAATGTATTCATTTGTGTCCACTGTCTCCAAAAGATACATCAGGATCTTGCGAGCTATGCTCACGTCTGCTGCGCTGTCTAGCATTGTCTGGGCCCACTCTCCGTTTTTCAGTTGTGTCCTCAAGATTCTCGGCATGTTTTATTTTAATACTGGCTACCTTATTTCTGGGAAATTGTAATTTTTTACTTTGATGAGCAGCTTCCTTGTCTTTGGACTTGACGTGCTCTTCTTTATGTTCTGACCGTCCTCTTCTTTCCGATTTCTTTGATGAAGTCTGAAAAGATCGAGAGGAACGTGTATCAATATCTTGATATCTGTCAGGTTTTCTCAAATTGTCCCTATTTCTAAGGTTGTATCTTTTTTCAGAGGGCTTCCTTTGGGGAGACTTGCCACCCCCTTCTGGAGATCTATTTCTTCGTTGGGGAGACCTTCCTCTGGACTGAAATTGCTTTTCTCTGGGAGTGGTTTGTTTGTTACCCTCCCACTTCTTCTTTTGAGAATTGAGATTATTTTTAATAAAAGTTTTTTCAGGATTTTCAATTAGTTGGGGTTTTAGTCAGTATTTTGTTCCGTCTAATGTTAATTGAACTAAATCCCTATATGCTTTTGTTAATTCTTTTATTTTAACTAAGAGTTCTTCCATTACATTTTTTCCATGTCGGGGTGTGGTGTGTAACTGGCTAGAACCGGCCATGTGGCTCCTGGTCTACCTAGTGGACCGAGCCTGGTAATAGGATTTTGATGTTTTAGGGCGCCAATAAACAAGCGCAGGTCCTCTTGGTATGTTAGTGGAATTTCAAGTTCCTCGAAAGGGGAGTATTCCGCTGTAGATTCCGCTATTTTGTAGTAGTGGAACTAATGTGTTATAGCATGTGCTGCTGGAAAATTTATCCAGGAATAGAATACCTCTATCCGCCGAAATACATGTGCCTCTACCACAAATATGACTGTACCACCTCTTGATGATACTCCATTTTCTATAAGTTTTATAGTTATGGTTTTTCTTATATTGACCGGGATGATTATTGCATCATGGTCGTTATCTCGGACATGTGTGTCGTCCGCTGCGAGTTGAACTGCCAAAGAAGCTCTTTCCCTTTCATCCTAACTCTCTGTCATTTTACTGACTGAAAGTTTTGCAGAGCAATTCTTGAGGAAACAAAGATTAGGAGCACAATATTTTAGAACACTGTATCCTTCAACGTTGACTATACCGTAAACTAATACATAGGATTCTCCTCCTACTAAGTTCCGGCAGATATTAACCTTTCACCCACTCCAGACGTCTATTGGAGTTTTTACGGGAAAAAGGGGGTCTGTGTGAAAAAGCACAACTGAGTTACTCTAGTATCTTGCATTAAATTTATCGCCTTACCAAACGTTGGGCGCCATCTAGTGTAGTTCCTATTTTCCCAATAGGCTCTGCGCATTGGAATAACATAAACGATAGTTTAGACGTAGGACTCAGGTCGACTAGGTCTCTATTGAATATGTTAGACTTAATTTAGGTTTGCCAGCTAGCTCAGAGGTCACGAGAAACTTTCTCGAATGAACATGGAGGAGTAAACTTCCCTGATTAGACAAGAAGGGATTCAGCTTCTGACAACCACATAAACATGACAACTTTGCTCCCCCAGAATAAGGAGTATATCTCCAGAGTCGTGTGAAAACAATAGATATCTATTTCGCTCAGTCAATCGTGCATACTTAGTTTCACCAGAGTGCAGAGAAATCGAGAGACGGACGTTTTTAATAAAAGGTGTTATTATTATTATTATTGGGTTTTGTAGAGCGCGTAGTCACCCGTAAGTATCCCAGCGCTAAGATCCTCACAACAAGAGGGTTATAGGGGAAGTGACAGGAAAGAGGAAGGGAAAGTCTCAAGAAACAGGTGCGTTTTTAACTGTTTCCTGAATCGGAGATAGTCTGGTTCAGTCCTGAGAACAAGAGGGAGGGAGTTCCATAGGCGGGCTGTGTTGACAGAAAAGCGCCTTCCACCCGTACGGGCCTTCTTCACTCTGGGAATAGTGATGAGGCGTTCATGGTCTGATCGGAGAGATCTTGCGGCTTTATACTGCCTTATGAATTTTTTTAGGATGGGGGGGCCTTTATCCTGGAGAAGTTTGTGTGCCAGACAAAGAGCTTTAAACTTAACTTGTTCTCTCACTGGGAGCCAATGTAAAGATTTCAGTGCTGGTTTAGCCGAGGATCTCAGCGGAGTGTTAGTGAGAATCCGGGCAGCAGTATTCTGAATTCTTTGAAGTTTGTTAAAGGTTGCTTCGGGGGCACCCAGATAGATGGTATTACTGTAATCCAGCCTTGACATAATAAGACCTTGGATTAACAGTTTCTGGGAGACAGGAGGAAGTAATGGCAAAATCTTCCTGATGGATTTAAGAAGCCCGAAGCAAGTACCGGCAACTTTCTTGGCTTGTGTCTTGAAAGAGAGGTCTTTTTCAAGCCAGATTCCTAGGCAATTAATCTCCGGCTTGGGGGCCGGAGGCTCACCCAAGCAGGGTGGCCAAAGATTATGTGCGAGGGAAAGCCCTTTCTGGCCAAGGAGCAGGATATCCGTCTTTGAGCCATTGAGCTTTAGTGCCAAACTGTTCATCCATCCTTGGATATATCTGAGGGTTTTTGGTTCGGGTGAGATAGAGACACTACTAATTGTGTGTCATCAGCATAGCTGATGATTTTCACTCCGAACGGGTTGACCACCTCCTCCAGTGGGGACATGTAGACATTAAATAATGTCGGGCTTAAAGATGAGCCCTGTGACACACCACTCTGGAGGAGGGTATCGGGGGACCGGATGTCATTCTCCCAGACCTGAAAGGAGCGGTGGTTGAGGAAGGATTTAAACCAGATAAGAGCTGTGCCCTTGACACCGATGTTCTTGAGTAGTTGGATTAAGACCCGATGGTTGACGGTGTCGAAGGCCGCACTGAGGTCCAGGAGGATCACTGCCACTGATCCTCCTGTGTCCAGAAGAGCTCTAGTCTCCTCCACCGCTGTAAGAAGGTCAATGTCGGTGCCCTGTCTTGGCCGGAATCCAGTTTGCGAAAGTCTGAGCAGATTATTGGTCTCCAGATAATGTGATAGTTTTTTATTCACTAGTTTTTTGGCAATTTTACTGGTTCCGGGAAGGAGAGAAATTGGCCTATAATTGGCCAAGTCCGCAGGGTCCAGCAAGGGTTTTTTGAGTAGCGCCTTGACAACCGCCGCCTTCCAACTGGGGGGAACTACTTCCTGGAGCAGTGAGGTGTTAATGAGATGGGTAAGTGAAGGAGCGATAATGGGAGCCACTTTCTTGAGAATCCGTACGGGAACTGGGTCCTTGGGGGAACCGCTTTTGATCGTATCTAGCATGATTGAGACCTCTTCAACCGTGACTGGTCCAAGAGAGTTTAAACAGGGTGTGGTAGAGTTTGGGTTTATACAGTCTTCTTCGCTAAAGTCAATAGGTGGCAGAGAAGCAAGGATTTTCTGGATCTTATCCTCGAAGAATTTGGCCAACTTGCAACATTTTTCTTCAGCTATTTTGGGGTCAGGCAGATTCTTTGGTGCAGGATCTGGGGTTTTGAGTAATTCTTTCAGAATAATGAATGTTTCCTTGCTAGAGCAGGAGGAACTTACTATCCTTTCCCGATAGAAAATACTTTTAGTGTTGAGAAGAGCAGATTTATAGTTTTTTAGGGAAACCCGGCAAGCGTCTTTCTTGATTATAGTTTTATCTTTCCTCCACGAGCGCTCTGTTCTTTTACATTCCTTCCGAAGGAGGTTAAGCTCAGGAGTGTACCACGGAGCAGGGTTCACTCTTTTAGTTCTCCTCAGGATGGAAGTTTTGGGGAGAAGTATGTCAAGTGATGTGGTGAGCCAGGAATTGAACTGATTGTCAGCGCTAGCTGGATCCGAGCCAAGGGGAGAGAACGTGGCCCTAAGATTAGCGGCCCATTCGTCTGGCAAGAGTTTGTGCCAGCGTCGGTCAGTAATCCGGATTTTGGCCTGTTGGATAGGTGGAATGAAGAGGTTCCACACTATGGGTATTAAGTAGTGGTCGGTCCAAGAAAGAGGAATGGGAATGCAGGTAGTGAGGCCCGTAATGTTAGTGAACACTGGGTCCAGAAGATGACCTTTATCATGGGTGGGCTTTAAGTTAACTAGTCGAAGGTCGAAGGACGTGAGATCCATTAGAAGTTCCACTGCAATTTTTTATTGAGCATTCTTCTTTCTCGTTCTCGTTCAGTAGAAATGAATTGCCACAATTGCAATACTTGTTATAAAGTAAAGTGCGTACAGTAAAAGGAGTATTATGAAATAATACTGTGAAAGCATTGATATGGTTTCTGAGCCATACGATACTAATGGCAAAATCTTCCTGAAGGTATAAAATATATACAGTTTATGTTTATGTTTATGAAAACTTTTATAGCGCGCTCTATTACCACGGGGTATCCTGGCGCGGTGAGTAGATTGTCAACAAAAGTGCTGGATCAAAACCTAAATGAACTGTTAGAGAGGGGCATTGAACAGATGGGTCTTGAGTTCCTTCTTAAACACAGTAATGGTTGGCAAGGCTCTAAGGAACAGGGGGAGAGCATTCCATACAATGATAAAAGTTTGACTAAACGTACTCAACTGGTGCTTCTAAGATACGCCTACCCCGGTGTACCTAACCTAAGCCTAGTACATGGGAAGGAGTAAATGAGCTGCTGTTTAAGTTAAGTTAGTTTTTGCCAAGAATCTGACTCAAGAATTCTCTAAGGATCTAATCGGCTCTGTACCTTGGTTTTAGAAAGAAGGAGGTCTTGTATCTCGCTCTCAGGACTCGATCTCCCAGTCACCCGCAAGGGTGACTGGAAACACTGGAACTGGATTTTCTTGGTAGGAGAAAAAGACAGCGTCTTTCTCAGTGCGTCAAATGGGAGGGATGGCTTCCTTCAGCACTCGCATCAGCTGGGCTTTGGATAAGTAGATTACCGCTCTGCTCCACACCACCGTGTGTTGCTTAAGGCAAACGCTGGTATATTTATACCTGGAAGGTGCCGTGTTTGACATAAGGTTGGACATAAGACGTCAATAAAAGATGTCACTAAGAACTGGCCGTTCTTTCAGTGCTCGCAGGAGTTCTAGGACAAATCAAAACAAAAGTATGGGGAATTCCCAGGTTGCTGGAGGTTTGGTTTGTTGAAAGAACTCGTTGTAATTTCTAGGAGTCTAAGGAAGTAGCCCTGCCGTATTTGGTTTGCATTGGCTATTACTAAATATGGATGTGATTCTTATGCCTTTATAAGGGTATGATTTGTTATAACCACATAAGGGCATAAATCGAGATTATTTAATTAGGGTCCTAGATACGATCACAACACGTTGGGTGCATACCAGCGCTAAGGTGGCAGATCTTAAAGGACGACGTGGCGCATAGAGCTGTAACAGCCCCCTCAGTCCAGCCGGTGCCTGAGGTGACAAGATCTTATGCACCAAACAAAGCGTCTTAAATTGGATAGCTTTTCTATCGGCAACCAGTGAAGTTTCTGCAGTACCTGGGAGACCAAACAAGTGTACAGGAGGGCCAACCGCATGCGGGCAGCAGCATTCTGTGCCCTCTGCAGACGCTAGCCTTATTCGTGCCCAGATATAGGCAGTTCCCATAATCCAATCTACACAAAATAGTCGCCTGAAGGATGATTTGGAGGACTTTCGGGGGGAAAAAGCCCAACAACGGTTTCAAGCCCCTCAGAATACCAAAACAAGTCCCAGCCACTGCTTTGGATTGGGCGTCGAATGTTAGGCCACTGTCATACCAAATGCCTAGATTTTTTACTGTCTCCTTGGGCAAGGGGGCAGGTTTCAAAC
Source organism: Lissotriton vulgaris (assembly GCF_964263255.1). Classification (NCBI taxonomy): domain Eukaryota; kingdom Metazoa; phylum Chordata; class Amphibia; order Caudata; family Salamandridae; genus Lissotriton; species Lissotriton vulgaris. The sequence continues at coordinate 191,054,647 of NC_141685.1, forward strand.
GGTTGGGCCAATAACTCTCAGACCACAACCCCCGATCTTTCCCGAACAGCAGGATCTCGGACTTGCTAGCATTAAGTTGCAAGTTTGTGACTTTTTTTGGGAAAAGGCGATCACCTGCTTGGTGTCGTCAGCATAAGATTCCAGTGCCAAGCCCCTTTCCTTAGCCAGCACAGTCAGAGGCTGGACGTAAATGTTAAACAGTAGGGGACTTAACACTGAGCCTTGCGGTACGCCCTGGCGCAAGGCAAACTCTTGCGACTGGAAAGGGAACATGGACTTGAAAGGATCTATCTTCCAAAAAAGACGGAAGCCACTCCAAAGCCAGGCCTCTGATGCCAATTTCCTGCAGGCGTTGTAAGAGTATTGCATGACATCCAGGTTCGCCCGTATGGCCTCCGTGACAACCAATAACGCAGACTCAGTGCTGTGTCGGGCCCGGAAGCCGTGTTGGGATGAGTCAAAGATGTCATTCTGCTCAACAAACCTGGATAGAGTGGAATTCACATGCGATTCTGCGACCTTAGGCAGGAATGGTAGTTGGGAGATTGGGCAATAGTTAGCTGGCACGGCGGGATCCAGCGAGGGTTTTTTGAGCAAAGGAATAACCTTGGCATGGTTCCAAGCCCTGGGGACAGACGCTGAGGTCAAAGAAAGGTTGACCAGATTGAAATTCAGCGGAACAAGAAGCGGCTGGAATTGGCAGAAGTGAGCAGGCGTCAATGGGTCCGCTGGTGAACCCGATTTAATCTTAGAGCAGAATACCTCTAACTCTAGCTGAGTTAGTGGAGAAAAAGAGGACAAGGTATTCATCCCCATGGATCCCATAGTCCCCGGGTCTCCCCCACCTGGGGCGGGATGGGGGTGGGTAACCCCTGATAGATCTTATCGACTTTGTTCACAAAGTGCAAGGCCAACTCAGTGCACTGTTCATTCGAAGAGATCACAGAGCTCTCCGTGGCCCCTCCGCTCTTCATGCTCTTCAGCACAGTGAAGATAGTTTTAGCAGGGTTGGTGCTTGCCAGCATTTTATCGGACAAAAACTTGGCACGAGCTTGCTGGATAAGCTTATGGTGTTGGTGAATTGTGGCACAATATTTCCTTTTGGCCATCTGATAATAGGAGTGCCTCCATATGCGTTCCAACTGCTTACAACCCTTTTTAGCCATAACTAATGAGTCGTCAAACCAAGGGTTTGACGGTCCGAGAAATTTCCCTCCAAACTTCGCCGGAATACAGCTATCCAAACCTGAGGTTACCCACTCATTGAAGCAGGAATTAGCTGTTACCATATCCAGCGGCAACTGAGGCCTGTGACTAGACAGCCAAGTCGAGAGACTGCCCGAGTCGAGCTTGTGCCAAGGACGCTTGAAGACGGGAACAGGGCAAATTACATCCCTTTTACTGGAAGTCGCAAGGTAAAGGGGACCAAAAAATGGTCAGTCCAGGCCTGCAGAATGGGAGATAAGACTGTGCAAGAACTTAGATTGGGAAAAATAGGATCCAATAGGTGGCCGGCCACATGAGTACCAGTTTGCACCAGTTGGGTCAGCTAATAGGCCTCCAGATCTGCCAAAAAGCTTGCAATCTCCGCCGTCTTGCGATTATCAAGATGAAGATTGAGGTCCCTGAGAATAGTAAAGTTAGCCGTCTTGCATGCATAATGTGCAACTTTGTTAAGCAAATCATCTCTAAAGGGACCAGATAAACCTGGCGGGCGGTAAATGAGGAGGCCGGTCAGGGTGAAATTATAATTCAATGTGATTTTAAATAGGGCGCTTTCGCAGCCTACGATGTTTTCTTTATTCAGGGAGCAATTGTAAACTTCCCTTGCAATAATTGCAATGCCCCCCTCTGCCTGACTCCCTATAAATACTACAAAGCCTGTATCCTGAAGAATGGGCCAGCCAGGGTTCAGTCACCGAATCCGGCGTAAGCCAGTCAAGAATAGGACATCCGGGGCTTCTCCAATTAAGAGATCATAAACCTCACCATGATGTAAATGGTTACAAGATGTAAATGAAAGACAAGGCAATTTGAAAGGATATTGGGGAATGACGCATGAGAGTAGAATGAGAAGATGGAGGTATGCTGATATGTGGGATGGTATGTATCCAGTACGAACAGTAGATGAAACTGTAGGGAGTAAATGTACAGAGAAAAGAAAACATCAGGTATCAGAAACGAGTGGATGTGGAATGAGTGATATGGAGGATGAGGTGCTGGAAAACATTTTGTATAGAAGACCCATGCAATATCAGCCAACTTCTGCAGCGGTGACTCCGAATGCACCGCCATTGGAGATTGGAATAACAGAGACTCCAAAAAGACACTTGGGGGCAGATTCCAAACTCGGTCGGAAGGGCACCGAATCGGGTTCGGCAGTAGGGGACCTGATTCAGAGGCTAAATTTCCGTCCAAGCCATACACGGGTCCGGATATTGAAGTACGATGCAAACAAGTGCAAAATGTCCATCCAAATCGGTTTTGGGTCCGAACCGCTCCGTACGACTCAGTCACAAGCAAACCATGGCTCGCAATGGGGACGTTTCATGACCGAACTAGTACGATGCTCGATTCGAACAACTGGATTGAGTCGGAGAGTCTGGCTTACAATAGCTCCCGGAGTTGAACTTTGGGGGACAACGTCAAACCCCTATTACCTGCAGCCTTACGACTCTGACATTGGTCCATGGGTCTCCCCAACACAGGCATGTATGGTGCGGATGGCACCAATGCATACCCACTGTAGGGGGCGCACTTGTCCGCAACATGCCCATTCAGTCAAAGGGAGCCCATGTTCGCGTCGTACGACCGCCTTCCATTGACTTCTATGGGAGTCCGACCGAATCGAGTCCGGCAGCATACAGCTGCATCGTACTCGCTCGGTCGGACTGCAGGAGTCCGGATCGGTCGGGAAACACCCCGAATCCGGCTTGGTCGGAGTGCTTTCCGAACCAGATTGGAGTCGGCCCCTTAGAAGTAAAACATACCCCTGAAAACCAAGAATTAGTACAGATTGAAAAAGCAAGTACCTCAGAGAGATCAACAAAAGAATTGGCTGAGAAAATTAAAGAATTAACAAAAAATGTAGAAGCTGTAACTCTACCAGTAACTATAGGTCCTGTAATACCGTTTTTTGAAAATCAGAAAATAGATGAGCATTCGTTAACTAGTCCTTTAAATTCCAGTATGCAAAAAGTAAGAGAAAAAATGTACCCAGATCTGAATGAAACCAAGAGTACAATTAGAACGACACCACCAGATTTAGCTATGAATCAGAGTCCAATATATTGGATTCCTATGGGAGCAGAATCAGCAACTAAGACTCCGGAGAAAAGTTTAGTTAGATTTAACTAAAACTCCAGTAGGGCCAACAGCTGAAGAACTAAATGTTTGGGGTAAAACATTACCAAAGAAAGATTCAGAGCATACGCTTTTAGATGTGGTCAGTTTAAAGATAGATATGGATGAACTGATTAGTGGAACCATTGAGACAGAAAAGTTAAAAACATATCAGGACGATGAACTAATATTCATGAGTAAAAGTATAACTTGGAGAGCTAAAAATCTACATAATAAACTAGAAGAAACAGCAAACGAACTAGGGATAGAATTTGCAAAAATAAAGTTGTTACAGAAACCTTACCAAGTGGATTTCACTGAAAAAGACATAGATAATTTGAACACAGCAGGAAGATTAACCCAGATAAAATAATTAATTGTATTGCTGAGGAAATGGGAAGATGTAGATCGATGGAGAAATAGGTGGTCAAAGAAAAAGGAAGAGGCCAATGAAAAAATACATTTAGCCTTCCCTGTTAAAGAAAAAGAATCAGTAGTAGCGACAGAATATCCCATGAGATAAATACCAGGAGGAGGATATGTACATGTGCCATGGAGTAGACAGGATATATTGTCACTTACAAATGATTTTTCAAGATTACGAGAAAAACCTGAAGAATGGTATAGACAAGTAGACAGGTTTGTAAAGGTTTCAAAGGTGTTGTGGGAAGATTTAGATGGATTGTTGGACATTATTGTACCTGCGGATTTATGGACTGAATGTAAACTTACTGTTGATTGGACTAAAGAAGAATATCCAAGAGATGCAAAAACAGGTGCTCCAGGTCCAGAGGTAATGAGAAAATATGACAAAGTTATAACATTTTTGAAATATAAAATTCCACCAAAAGAGACGGATTGATTAAAAATCGATAGAACTACACAAGAACACAAAGAATCTGTATATGCTTATTATGAAAGATTGCTTCTAGTTTTCAAACATTATAGTGGATATGAAAATCTAAGGGAAAAAGATATGAGTCATTTTGTATATAGGTTTGTGTTTGGTTTGAGACCTGAAATAGGAGATATGATAAGACACCATGATGTGTTGGCAGTGTAGTTCCGTATATGATGTTTTGAGGTATGCAAAATATTGTAGTGATGAAATCGAAGCTGGGCAGGGTAAGCTAAAGGAAAAGGAAATGGGGGCACAAGTAAAAGTTACAGAACAACAAGAAGCGCAATTTATTAATCAGACTAATGATATGACCAAAGGGGATGTTAAAGATCCTATAGTGTTGAATGAAAAAGAAATGGAAGCATTTGAGCACTTGAAAAACTGTTTATGCAAAGCACCAGCGTTAGGCATACCTGATGATGAAAAATAATTTGACCTGTATTGCAGTGAGAGAGAAGGGTGTGCATTGTCAGTTCTGATTCAAAGGCATGGAAGAATGAGAAGACCCATTGCATATTTCTCAGCTGACTAAAAAACACTGATTGACTGCCCTTTGATGTATGAGGCTATGCAGAGTAATTAAGTTGCAGTTATCGGGATAGGCGATTGAGATATTTTAAGATCCTTTGAAGAAACAAATTTACAACGAAACAAAACTCCTGTGTTTCAGAGGAGACTCCGTGACTACGTGATTACGGGAGACTCACCGAGTCGCTGAGCTGCCGCTGAGTTGCCGCTTCTGCAGTTGCTGCCCCTGCCTCTGTTCATGCTTTTTTGCTCTGCTTCGGCTGTGCGGAGGCGACGGAGACTGATGAACTGGCAAACTCAAGATGCACTGGGGGAAGCGAGGGGCTCGAGGTGTTGGTGTCGGCAGCGCTCGATTGGTGAGGGCTGTCTGTTGGCTGTCGGCTGCTGAGAAGAGGGGAGAGAGGCTCGCTACTGTTCACGGCTGGAAAAAAAAAGAACTGCCCTGATGACACGAACGAATCCGGTGCGACAGAACAGAGTGATGAAAGGTGTCCCCCTTGGGGAGAACACAGAAGAAGGAGCTGCATTGGTTTTTAAACCAATTAAACCAATATCGCCAGCTGAAGTGGCAGCGATTACGTCTGCGGTTGAGGCTAAGGAAGTTATTATGGAAGTTATTTCTGAAAATGCAACTACAACTACTTCCCAAATATTAACTTCTCAAATAAAAATACCAATTGAAGTACAAATACAAGCACAAGCATCGGCACAAGTATCGGCACCAGCACCAACACCAACAATAGTGCAAATGACAACACCAGATTTAACTGCAGGAAAACAAAGAAAGGATAGCAAAGGTGCTGAGGTGTCAGAAGAAATACAAGAGAACGACTCCAATGACGAATATGAGGAGCTTTTTGAGGAAAGGGGAGGGTCTGAAAAGAGAGAGCATCCTATAGCTTCTATATCTCAAACAGGAGACAGTAACACCTCGGACCTCAAGAAATGGGGAAAGTTAAAAAAAAAAAGCAAAGAAAGGTGGGAGAAAATTGAATCCTGCAGTGTTAACTACTACACTAATATCAACAACCACTGGAGGGAAACTGACAAGAGATCAAACGCCTTTGCTTAAATGGATGCAACCTAGAGGGGGAAATAAGAATATCGCTCTGTGTTTTCCAGGAACTACCTCTGCAGAAATTGACATTTCAAAAAACTTGCAAAACTCCCCCTCTAAAAATATGGATTTACTAGATGTAGATGTAGACTCAGAGCTGCTGGAGACATTTTCAACTGCAACTGCTGATATAACTCTATGCTCTGGCTACACACAATTGAATTCTAAAGATAAAGATAAACCTCATAATGGTATCAATTCTGGCTGCGAGATCCTGCCAGTATCTGTGCCTGTATCTACGCCTCTACTACTTCCTATATCCCCCAAATCTTCTAAGATATCCTCTGATACCTCCTCCCTGGATTTAATTTTAAAAACTTTAATGATACACCGTCAAGAGATGCAACAACATTTTCTTCAACTAAGGGAAGATAATATCAAGGTGCATAACTGTTTACAGGAAGTCACTAATAAATTGAATGGCGTTACAAAGGAGATCGAAGTACTACATCAAAGAGTGGTCGAAGTGGAGGAGATGTTGGTTACCACTACAGCCCAAACAGGTCAACATAATGAAGACATAGGGTCATTAAAGAATAAAGTTGAAGAATTGGAAAATAGACAGAGGCGACAGAACCTGAGACTTTTTGGAATTCCTGAGGGGTCAGAGGGGTCAGACGCCAGGGCTTATTTGGTCAAACTATTCCAAAGGGCATTTCCAGACCTCTCTGACTGGGATTGGGATTCCCAACTTCAGCGGGTACACAGCCTGCCAATAGTCTTGAGAAACAAAGAGAGTAAATATCCACGACTGATTATGATTTACTTTGGCAATTATCTGTTAAGACAAGCGGTCTCAATCAAAGTGAGACCGAATACTCCTGTGACAATAGACAATGTAACTTTTTTTGTAAAATCTGACCTTAGCAAGATCACGATGGATTAAAGATGGGAGTTGCGTAAACTTATTGATCCTTTTAAATCTCGGGGGGCAACAGTTTACCTTCAAGAACCTGCTCGTCTCAAAGTTATGAAAGCTGGTCATACTTACTTTTTTACTGAGA